>NC_138077.1:84405720-85905720 GCF_964212035.1 Myotis nattereri
AAAATAGAATAATATATATTTTGTGGTATATGAGCACAAAAGATATATTAGTTTTTTAGCAAAATAAAATAAATTATACATTTTATTTTAACTGTATCTCATTCTCCATTTTAAGTAAAGATTAAATATTCTGTCTTTCAAACTATGTTCTTTTGATTCCAAGCCATACATCTCCTCTTATGTCATATGTTCTTGCAATTTACTAAATTTTATTATATTAATTTTCTAAACTATAAATAGAATGTTAATAAGCCTCCTACAAAGAGTAGTTACAATGGTTGAAGGCTACTTGAGTCAAAATCTTTCAACAGTCCAAATAGCATTAAAACAGTGACTGACATAAATGTTAACTATTATTATGATTATCACTGTTATTATAATACAGAAATAATAAATTTGATGATTTAAAATATGTATTATTCAAGTAAATTAGTATATAACTTATTAAATTAAGTGATATCTTAGGAACCTTGAAGTGTGAAATTGCAAACTCCTAACAACATCTTCTTCAAGTATTTATCACTTATTTTTAATGAATATTCTCTTCAAATATCTTATCACTTATTTTAATTAATATCTTAGTTTTCTATTATTTTTAGTCTCTCAACTGTCATATCTTGCTATTGTCAATATCCTAAGTTATAACATCATTTTCTGTCAATGAGTGTATTTAGACACACAAACAAGTTAAACAATATTGTCTGAGAGTATGGCTACTTGACAAAAAAAGAGAAAAATCAGTAGGGAAGGAATTGATTAAGCAAAGGTGCCCAGCACAGTTTGTTGAATGGCTATTCACTTCAACTAATTTAGGATATAATATGTTAATATTTGATGCAGCAGCCACAGTAAAAATTTTTTTAAAAGGCTTTAATAAATGTAAAATTTAAATCCATGTTTCCCCTTAATTTATTTATAGTCAACATATCTTAAATACATACACTGATATTTATGTATATGTATCATTATTATAATTCTCTTTTCTTCACACAATATTAAGTTTAATCCATTGAAGTAGAAACTTCTAGAAGAAAATGGAGTTTATTTCCATTTCCTCAAGTTCTGCCTTGTCTCAAGAATCAATCCATCTATTTCTAAAAGTTATATTCACTCACCTGTAGTTTTTATTCTTCCTTAAATTGGAAAGGATGTGAAGGCAGCAGCTTTGTGGTGCTCTGTGCCTGAGAATTCTCCCTAATAGCCAGCTGCCATGGGAACCTGCTTGGCAGGTGCAGTTTAACTTCACAGTCATTTCATTTCCCTTCATCCTACTTCTGCCAATCTTTGACTGATAACAGCCGTTTCAATGGTGAAGGAAGAGAAGCAAAAAGAAAATAAAAGAAAATGAAGAGACTATTTTATTAATTGTTTTATTGGTCTTTTTGATAGAAGAATTGTTTGGTAAAGTACACTAAAATTTGTGATTAATCCTATTTAGTAATCTAAACTTTGGCTATTTGTATTGTCTGCTTTTTTAAATAAACAAGACTAGAGAAAGAAACAGTATTTTCTAGCACATTAATTTTCATTATTTACAATTTTTTCAGATTTCTCCTTATTTTATTGCCCCACTTAATGAGATCTGAAATATCTGAGACATTACCATGAGAGCTTACTTTATTCCATACAACTTTGGTAGCTGCCACCTTCTGAAACACGTTTAGGAAAATAGCCTCTTTCCATAAGTTATGTTCTCTGTTCTTTCTCTTTCTTTATCTCTTCCTAAAACTAATTTGCGCTATGCATTTCTATGACACAGCAGATCAATAAATGAAGGTTAGTGATGATTTTTTTTATCTAAATAAAGTAAACCACCTTTTATGGAATTTTTGTGTGTATTAACTTATTCTCCTGGTGGGGAGTCAACATAATCAATAAGAATATATAAGCTAGAATTATGCTCTTCTCCTCTGTGTTTACACTCCTCCCAGATGGCTATGTGCAGCCTCCATACTCTTGTAACATATTTTTAAATAATCTCTTAACCACTTTCTAGGGCTACACATATAAAAACAATATAACTCAAACAAACATTTTTATCTTTCCCCATATCATTCCCTAAAAGGGCTAAAACTGAATATTTTTTGATTTGCAAATTATCACAAGGTTCTGTATTTTTTAATCTGCAATGGGTAAAATATGTGAAAATATAATTTTTTAAATATATTTTTTATTGATTAAGATATTACATATGTGTCCTTATCCCCACGTTGCCCTCTACCAGCCCCCCCCCCCCGCTCATGTCCTCACCCCACCCGTTGTCCGTGTCCATTGGTTAGGCCTATATGCTTGCATATAAGTCCTTTTGTTGATCTTTCCCCCTTACCCCCACCCTCCCCTACCTTCCCTCCAAGGCCCGACAGTCCAATCAATGCCTCTCCGTCTCTGGATCAGTCCTTGTTCATCAGTTTATGTTGTTCATTATATTCCACAAATGAGTGAGATCATGTGGTATTTATCCGCTCTCCAGTTCCATCCATACTGTGGCAAATGGTAAGAGTTCCTTTTTCTTCTTCCTCTTCTTAAAGAATACCTTTCAGCATTTCATATAATGCTGGTTTGGTGGTGATGAACTCCTTTAGCTTTTTCTTATCTGTGAAACTCTTTCTCTGACCTTCTATTCTGAATGATAGCTTTGCTGGATAAAGTAATCTTGGTTGTAGGTTCTTGCTATTCATCACTTTGAATATTTCTTGCCACTCTCTTCTGGCCTGCATGGTTTCTGTTGAGAAATCAGCTGACAGTCGTATGGGTACTCCCTTGTAGGTAACTGACTGTCTTTCTCTTGCTGCTTTTAAGATTCCCTCTTTGTCTTTTGCCCTTGGCATTTTAATTATGATGTGTCTTGGTGTGGTCCTCTTTGGGTTCCTTTTGTTTGGGGTTCTCTGCACTTCCTGGACTTGTAAGTCTATTTCTTTCACTAGGTAGGGGAAGTTTTCTGTCATTATTTCTTCAAATAGGTTTTCACTATCTTGCCCTCTCTCTTCTTCTAGTACCCCTATAATTCTGATGTTGGTATGCTTGAAGTTGTCCCAGAGGCTCCTCACACTATCTTCATATTTTTGGATTCTTTTTTCTTTTTTCTTTTCGGTTGGGTATTTTTTGTTTCTTCATATTTCAAATATTTGACTAGATTCTTGGGATCCTCTTGTGTGCTGTTGGATCTCTGTATATTATTCTTTATTTCAGTCAGTGTATGCTTAATTTCTAGTTGGTCTTTTTTCATATCCTCCAGGTCTCACTAAATGTATCGGCGGTTTCCATAAAATTCTTGAAAAACCTTATAAACGTGGTTTTGAACTCTATATCCAGTCATTTGCTTTCCTCCATTTCTGTCATTTGTGACCTGTTTCTTTGTCTCCACATTTTTTATGCTTCCCTGTGTTGGTAGAGTGGTTTTGTGTGCTAGGTGTCCTGTAGGGCCCAGTGGCTCAGCCTCCCCAGTTACCTGAGGTGGACACTCTTGGTGCGCCCCTTTGTGGGCTTTGTGCACAGTCTTGTTGTAGTTATGCCTTGATTGTTGTAGGATCACTGGGAGGAATTGACCTCCAGGCCAATTGGCAGTGAGAATTGGCTGTGTCTGCAGTGGGAGAACTTCTGTGCTGAAGACACCCTTCTGGGGCAAGACTTGCTTCAGTGGGGCTTTGGTGCTCAGTGAGTCTGCTCCCTGAGTGTGTCCCTTATGGATCTGAGGAGTTATAATCTGGATGGTCCCCCTCTGACCACTGGGTACACTGGCTCTTGGATCTAAGGAGGTGCTAATTTAGCCTCTTCCTTTGGTTATCCAGCAGGAGCTACGAAGAGAACTGCAGATTCCCCTTCATTTTTTGGAGTTTGGAAGTGCCCTGATGAGGCCCAGCTGTGAAGCAATGCAAGTTGCTGTGGGGCCTTGGGCCTTCTCTTGGAAGTTCTGGGTCTGTCTGGCCCAGCTGCAATTTGTTAGGTAATTTTCAGGTCGCAAAGTGCCAGGGCATTCATATGCAAAAGCCTCTGCCACAGCCTGGGTGGGGCGGGGTCTCAGGGAATCAAAGGGCAGAGCAAGCATCTATGGCTGGTCCTCAGCCCTCCCCTAAGGGGCCGCACATGTCAGTGTCCCGATAATTGCTGCAAGCACCTCTGAGGGAAATCCACCCTCAAGTTCAGAGTTCTGCCTGCTGCCAGACAGTCCAGTTTCTCCCCGTATGAATCCTGGGTCCCCAGAGACTTCCCGGAACTGGAGTTCAGAGCAGTCGGGAGCTTGTGACTCCCTCCCGAATCAAATAGACAGCCGCGTCCTCAGGTACCAGCCCCTTTCCGCGTGCGCTCGCTTGAGCCTCCGTACCTTTGCACTTTACTTCCGCAGCTCCTCTGAGTCTCAGTGTGCTTTTCTCTTTTCTTCTAGTTGTAGAATTTACACTCAGCCAGCCTTCCTGTAGTTCTGGATGATGTCCGTTTTGTCTTTTCGTTGTATTTTTGAAGTTGTTGTGGGAGGCAGCAATTTCCCCATGTTTACCTATGCCGCCATCTTAGTTTCTCTGAAAATATAATTTTAAATGAAATAAGTTTTATTAGAAAGTGGCTGAAATTATTTTGACACATTGGGATGCTGTTGGCGACCATTTCAGAAAGTTTGAACCATAGCAGATACTGAAAAAAGAAAAAAAAAGAGATAGAGATGGAGACAGAGTAATATTTAGTTAAGAAAAATAATGCAACAAGAAAATGCCATAGCTTTTAGATTATAAACATTATTAGCCAAGGCAGTTTGTCACCCTTAGGTGATAAATTTATTTTACAGAAATCCATAAGATTTTTAAAAAATGAAAAATGTTTTGCTCAATCAACAATGTAACCTTGAAAAATATGCAAAACTCATTGTCAAAAAATAAATGTATAATGAAGTAATGAACATAAAACAACTTACTTTTGAATACAAAAATTTACTATTTTGCCTTATGTCTTAATATACATTATCAAAAATTTAATTTAAATTTAAATTCAAATCTAAATGAAATAATATGGAATTATTTAATATTCAAATTTTTATCATTGTGCATTACTAAGCTGTTGTCTCTCAGTCCTGAATCTACTACATTTTGCTTTCTCATGCTGAAGCGGAGAACTCTACAAATGCCAATTCTTCTTTGCCACTTGGCCTTCTATTATATTCTGATAATGAAGGGCACCTCAGATAGATTGGAAAGCAGACTTGGGAGAAGAAACTTCTGTATTTCTGCTTGCCTGCTGCAAACTATAACTGTCCCAGAGTTCCAGCAGTTTATCACAGCTTTCAGCTTTTTGTGGCACACTCAGAGCCAGCCACCTCGGGCTCACCAGGCACCTGTGCTGACTAGGTTGGAGCCCACTGATCAGCCTGAACTCCAACTCCTTTGTCCCCAGGCCGAGGGTGAAAGTTGTTTTCCACAGCTAACAATTCTGGGTATAACAAAAGCCCAGAAAGTAAGATCCTCTCTATACTTATGTAAATGTTTTCCTGTCTTTTTCTATTTATATATCTAGTGTGATTTCTGTTTTACTGACTAGACACTGTCTGATATAAGAATTATGTTTATGGCCTGACCCATCTATATTTTTATGTTTTATTTTTCTCATTTATTCTTCATAAGATAATCAGAATTGGATTAAAAATAATCCTTGCTTTTTTATAACCTCTTTTATGGCTTCACGTATAGTATATTTTCATTTAGTTGATTTTTACATTTCATTGGTTTTTTGTTGTTGCTTTTTAACATATATTTTTACTAATTTCAGAGAGAGGAAAAGAGGGAGAAAGCGATAGAAGCATCAGTGATGAGAGAGAATCATTGATTGACTGCCTCCTGTGCTTCCCACAGTGGAGATTGATCCTGGAACCTGAGCATGTGCCCTGACCAGGAATCTAACGGTGACCTCCTGATTCATAGGTCAGCGCTCAGCAACTGAGCCTCCAGCCAGGCAATTTCATTGATTTTGACAATGTGATCAGCATTTCTAACTCACCCAAAACAAAAGGTAGAGCAGTACAGTGGGGAAATGACTAGCCTTTTCAAGGAATGGCATCAGGTCAGTTGGATATTTATGTGAGGAAAATATATATCTAGACACCTCACACCATACACAATTCCAGATATAAGGCTAAGGTGAAAGGTCGTATTTGAAGAGAAATCTTAGCAAACTATCATTGACTTTGAAGGAGAAAAGTATTTATTAAATAAAAGGCAAGATCACCAACAATAAAAAAATTTTACACATTGGTCTAGCCATGATCGGCAAACTGCGGCTTGCGAGCCACATGGGGCTCTTTGGTCCCTTGAGTGTGGCTCATCCACAAAATACCACAAAATACCACATGCGGGAGCGCACGTACAGTGCGACTGAAACTTCGTGGCCCATGCGCAGAAGTTTGTATTTTGTGGAAGAGCCAAACTCAAGGGTCCAAAGAGCCGCATGTGGCTCGCAAGCTGCAGTTGCTGACCATGGGCTACAGTGAAAGTGATAGTGGATTGCTAAAAATACCATTAAGAGTCAACAGGTAACACATGATATGAAAGAAAGTATTTGTAATACATGTGACAATATATGTGACAAAAAATCATAGCCAGATACATAAAGCCTAATGAACAAGAAAAACACAGGAATCTAATAGAAAAATGGCAGATTTACATGTTCATTTCACAAAAGAGTATATCTCACGGACAATTAATGTATATAAAGAAGTTCAATTTTATTAATGATAAGGAGAATGAAAATTTAAGCCATAATGTTTAATAAAAGAATAGAGATAACAAATATTGGCATAGATGTGGTGTATGGTAGTGATGATATGGGAGCATGACAGTATAAATTGCTACAACCCTTTTAGAAAACTATTTGGCAGATATGTTAAAGTTGGACATATGCATATGTTCACCAAATACACATGTACACATGCTCACTAAAAATAGGTACTAGCATTATGTACACAGGAATTATTTATAATAGTCTCAAACTATATAAAGGCCTATTAACAGTAGAGTGTATGCACACATTTTGATACATTCTCACCCCCCAAAAAAAAAATGCAGCAATAATTAACCTTTAAAACTACACCTTGAAACTATATATTCATCTCACAAACTTAATGTTGAGAAAACCAACCCAGAAACTAGAGTACATTCTGTCTTATTTCAATTATATATATTTAAAAAAGAAGCAAAAACTAGTCTATGGTGTTAGCAGTCAGGATGAGTGGTTACTCTTAATGGGAGTGGGGGATAATGACTGAAAGAAAACAGAAGGAGGATTTTGAGTTTATTCTTAATGTTCTATTTCTTGATATGAATATTAGTTACATGGGTGTGTTTAGTTTGTAAAAACTTATTGGGCTATCTATTTGTGAAGAGTGTACTCTTTCATAAATATTTTACATTTTAATACAAAGTTGAAGGAAGTTGAAAGCTTGGACTTGGGCAAACCTATATCTAACCACATGTATTCACCCAACTTAATTTTCTATCTCTCACCAGCTGAGGTAGTCATCATCTAGAACCCTGTCACCATTCCTTTTTATGCAGTTTTATTTGCATTTCTATGTATTCCTAAGGAGTATTTTTAGGAATGCACAGGAGGAAGAATTATGATTTGTTTTTAACTTTATAAAGGATACTAAGCTATGTACATAATGGCTGTTGAGATTTACTTTCTTTTTCCATATGATATTATATTGTTAACATTCAGATTTGAGTACTAAAATTGACACTGCACAGTGTCTATGCATACGTGTGTATGCTTATGTAGGTACATGCATTTGTTTAAATATTTTGATTTTTTTAAAAAAAATATATTTTATTGATTTTTTACAGAGAAGAAGGGAGAGGGATAGAGAGTTAGAAACATCGATGAGAGAGAAACATTGATCAGCTGCCTCCTGCACATCCCCTACTGGGGATGTGCCCACAACCAACGTACATGCCCTTGACCAGAATCGAACCTGGGACCTTTCAGTCCGCAGGCCGACGCTCTATCCACTGAGCCAAACTGGTTACGGCTAAATATTTTAATTTTTTTGGAGTTAAGTTCAATCCCTGTTCTTTACCTAATTTCTTAGGTATATTTTACAATGACATTATTAGAAAACTGGTTGTTTGCACAGGAAATGTGAACTTCTGTTCAAATGTAGATATAGAACAATATTAGTAAATAAATATAAAGGTTTTTTTTTTATTTAAAAAACTATAGTTTTTAGTAGCATTACTTTTGTATCATATACCAATATACACCAACAGAATAAACATTTATTTTCTAGGCCATAATACTTAGATTTTTATTTGTTATAATAGCTAGATATATTGAAAGACATAATTTGACTTATGGTTTACATAATTCAAGCTATACGCAGTGTGTTGAATTAGGTCTTAGTGTATTGAAAAGTTGAAACTAATTTCTTAATTAATTAAAGCAACTAATAGTGCTATGCTTTGCTTTTATGAGCACATACTGGATGCATTCTGAGCACAATTTCTTAATGATAAGTGCAACAGTCCTATTACTACCATTTTAGTTAGATGAGGGTGGGTATAAGAGGCTAAATCAACGTACAAAAGTATCTCTATTTCTTAGAAAAGACAAGGAAGAGTTAATATAAGGTATGAAATACAAAATTTACAGGTGGAAAGTGCTATATTTTAATCTGTCTTTGACATAATGGATCCTGCACATGGGATTCTAGTGCTAACATTTGTTCCTAGTGGTAAAATTAATTCCTAGTGGTAACATTTTCAAGGCTGGTTGGACATGGAAATATTTTCATTTGGTGGGAAATAATGTTTCTTGAAGGACTTTTTACATCTTTGGAAGTTTTTACCCCTGTGGGAGTTTGTCCAAAATAGTATAATTCATGAGGAAATGCCTAAGTGAAACAGCTTATCTCACAGACCTTCATTTTAATATTGAATTCAAAATGGAACAAAGCTCTTCATAATTGAACTAGAGGCCCGGTGCACAAAAATTTGTGCACTGGGGGCGTGGAGGGAGGGGGCGGTCCCTCAGCCCGGCCTGTGCCCTCTCGCAATCTGGGGCCCCTTGGGGGCCCCTTACCCTAACTACTGGCACCAGTTTTCCGCCGGCGCCCGGAGCCCAGGCCTTCACTCTTCGCCGGGAGGGGCCCGCACGGTGGGCGAGGGGCTTAGCTCTTTTAAAAATACTTCTGAATGTTTGGTAAATAACCCTGTAGGAATCTACTTTCCGAAACATGCTGGTTGTTAAGGGCTGATTTCAGTAATCAACAAAATGTATGTTAAAACCCTAATCCCCAGAACCTCAGAACGTACCTGTATATGGAGAGAAGATCTTTAAAGAGGGGATTACATTAAATTGAGGCAGTTCCAGTGGGACCCTTAGCCCATCTCACTGAAGTCCTTATAAGAAGAGGAATGTTGGGCTCAGCCCCAGCAGGTCCAGGGGTTCCCAAAGGTGTGGACGGAGTCGGCGAAGAAGGAATGACACAGAGGCAGCGTTCAGGTGATCATCATAGCCAGGTTCTCTTTTTATTGTCCTGTTACATCTATATTTATACTATTTGATCCTATAAGCATGCCTCTATAAGCTTTTTTTTTTTGCCAAGGAGAGCATCAGGTAAGTCAAAGGGGGAGCTGGCTAGGGTGGGGTAAGGCAGCAGCTTGTCTGGCCCCTGAGAAACCCAACTTGAGTTCAGAGCCTCGGCGGCTTTGAAGCCAAAGTCTTCCTCCGCCTTTATCTGCACGGGGGCCAGCTCCGGAGTCAGCGAGACTCCCGTCCAGCGCCCTTCCTGTGGCACTCTAAACCTCTTCCGCCCGCTGGGCCACTCACCAGGGGCAGGGCTGCTTGCTTCTGTGGGCGCTGGCGTCCTACTGGGCGGGGACAGCCCCTCTTTCTCCGGAGGCTCGTTCTCAGCATTGCCTGGGATGGGGTGTCTGTGCCCTGGCTGCCCTCGTCCTCCAGTAAGATGGTGAACTGGCTGGCCCGGTAGTTGTCGCCATAGGAGTCCAGCACCCTCATGAGGAACCTCCGCTCCTGCGGGAGTCTCCATGTTATCCTCTATATCTGATGGAGCCTGTTCAGGACCCGCTCCTTCACCTGTTCGATCTCCCTGCAGCGCCGACCCAGCGCCTGGTACTTCCTGCTATTGAGTTCCTGTTGGTGCCACTGCCACCGGCCTGGCCTCAGGCCGCCTCCTCCTCTTCATCTCGCTCCTGGAGGCTGGAGCTGCCCAGACCCCCAGACATGAATTCCACTTCGGTCTCAAGTTTGCTCTCCAGGATGTGACCACTGAACAGTGGAGGCAGCACCAGCTCTGAGCCGAGAGGTGCTGAGAACTCCTCAAAGCCCACAGCTGCCATGGACCCCTCTCTCTGCTCCAGCTCCATTTCTCCCTGGCTCCAGGCGCAGAACTTCCAACCTCGCAAGCCTCTAGGTCAGCCGTGGGCAAACTACGGCCTGCGGGCCGGATCCGGCCCATTTGAAATGAATAAAACTAAAAAAAAAAAGACCGTACCCTTTTATGTAATGATGTTTACTTTGAATTTATATTAGTTCACACAAACACTCCATCCATGCTTTTGTTCCAGCCCTCTGGTCCAGTTTAAGAACCCATTGTGGCCCTCGAGTCAAAAAGTTTGCCCACCGCCGAAACCGGTTTGGCTCAGTGGATAGAGCCTCGGCCTGCGGACTGAAAGGTCCCAGGTTCGATTCCGGTCAAGGGCATGTACCTGGGTTGCGGGCATATCCCCAGTAGGAGATGTGCAGAAGGCAGCTGATCGATGTTTCTCTCTCATCGATGTTTCCGACTCTCTATCTCTCTCCCTTCCTCTCTGTAAAAAATCAATAAAATATATTAAAAAAAAAAAAAAAAGTTTGCCCACCCCTGGCTAGGTTAAAGTGGCTTGCAAAACAACACGCCCCTTCCGATTTCATGGCCAGGCACGCAGGCCCCAGCCGCTAAGCATCCTGGGAGTTGTAGTTCTCTATTTTCAGCTCACCTCCCACACCCCATGCCCCACCCCCATCCCAGTCCCAGCTGAAAGGCCCTTCTGGCTGGTCTAATGCCTCAGCCAGGCATCTGAGTCACTTCCGCCTTTATTCTTGTCCCGACACTGTGCCCTCTGACCACAGAGACTTTCCTCTTTGGAGGCCCCTGGGTCTCCTTCTGGGGCTGGGGCTGCACCGCTGCATGGATCGCATGCCCCAGAGGCGTTGCAGCCCCAGCCCCTGGGTCTCCTTCTGGGTCTCCTTCTTGGGCCTGGCTGTGTCGCCCGCCAGGGACCAGATCACGTTCCCCAGGCAGCAACACAGCCTGGCCTCTGGCCCCACATTTGGATGTTCTCCTATCACTGGTGATCGGTGATCTGAGAAACCAGGCGGGGCAGGGAAGAGGTGGACATCTGCTGTTAGGGTCAGTTTGCATATTACCCTTTTACTATATAGGATAGAGGCCTGGTACACGGGTGGGGGCTGGCTGGTTTGCCCTGAAGGGTGTCCCGGATCAGGTTGGGGGTCCCCACTGGGGTGCCTGGCCAGCCTGGATGAGGGGATGATGGCTGTTTGCAGCTGGTCACACCCCCTTCAGGGTGGGGGTCCCCAATGGGGTGCCTGGCCAGTCTGGGTGAGGGGCTGAGGGCTGTTTTCAGGATAGCGGGCAACTGAAGCTCCCAACCCCTCCTTTTTTTCTTTTTTTTTATTCTGGGATTTATTTACCTTCTATGGCTGTCACTGGAACTCAGAGCCGGCTTTAGCTCTGAGGCTTGGCTCCAGCTCTGAGACTTCAGCTGCTGAAAGCAGGTATCTGGTTTGTTTGGCTTCTATAATTGAAACACTGCTGCAACTCCACCTCTGAGGCCCAGCTGGCCGAAAGCAGGTTTCTGGGGTTTGTTTAGCTTCTATAATTGCAACATTGTTTTTTAGACTGAAGCTCAGAGGCCAGCAGCAGCAGGTGGGGAACCTTGGCTTCCTCCATCACTGGAGCAAGCAAGCCTCTTGTTCACTTCAGCTGCCTGGCTGCCGGCCGCCATCTTGGTTGGAAGTTAATTTGCATATTTCCCTGATTAGCCAATGGGAAGCGTGTTGGAGGTATGGTTAATTATCATGTTTGTCTATTATTAGATAGGATATTCCTTTGCCTTTGTTTTGTCAATGCAACCTATTTCCAAGTGAACAAAAAGCATTAATATTGGTTTAAAAATAGGTGTTATTATCCTTTCTTAAATTTGTTCAAACCTCCATCAGCCAGTAGACAGGACTCCTATTTATGTGTGTTCTTTTATGCAATTTATATTAAGCCCTTTTTAAAAGTTCATATCAAATAGTTTACTTAAAAATGAAGATAAAAAATTTTACTAAGTTTGGTAAAGCTTTTCCTAAGAAGATTTTTCCTTCCTCTGTTTCTGTAACCTGTTGATAATTAATTCTTTTAATAAGGTGGAAAACTATTAAGATATATTTCTTTGAATTGTGGTTCAATTTTCTTCAAACAACTATATAGAGAAGACATATGTGATTTTAAGTGAAGCCAGAGACCTGCTTTCTAACACATTTGCATTTTCCCAGAGCCTTTAATATTTTTTCTTTGGACTCATGTCTTTGAATTCTGCTTTTAGAATGATAATAACATGGTATAATAAAGCATTAATAACCATTTTCTTACCAGGTTAGCATGTGGTCAATTTTCTTACCAGGTTAGCATGTGGTCATCTTCAGGTGGCAACTCTGAAGATGATCTGACATGGGTCCTGGAAGGAAACTATTCAGAATGCTGACATAACACAAAGGATCAGGTTGGCAAATCAGACTTATAAGAAGCAGAGCTCTTACCCAGTACTAACATTACTGATAGTTCAATAACATAAGTGATCATGGCACACAGCAAAAACAGGGAGTGGTCTGGGACAACCAACAAGTACAATCTCATCCTTCCTTGTCGCATCAGAATGCACTTCAGTGAGGATTAACATGAAAGAAATCTAAGTTATTATGGGGTTATACTATTTGCACAGAAGGGAACCATTTCAGCATAAAACATCTTTATTTTATACTCAGTTCAAAACTTATGTGATATTTTCAAGAAGGCCATGTTTCATAAACTCATAGGTTCCATGTTTGTTTATAATAAGCAAGCCTAGACAGACTGAGTTCATGCTGCTAAAGGGATTATATCCCTAAGGACTCTAACAAATTCCACCAGTTGGTCTTCAGGGCATTCTGTCTTTATAGAAGGTTTACAGAGGGTGGTGGGGTCTTAAAGGGTCTTCTTCCTTCTTTCTTTGCTGAGAGAATCTGCACTTGTACAAGATAATGGATTGTATACCTATTTATCATCATTTTCCCCCAAGCATTATTGGAAAGGGAAGAAAGCCAGTTGAAGTAATAGGAGCTGGTGATAAAAAGAGAAATAGTTTGCTTAGGAAATAAAATACCAAAATGAGGGATAAGGGTTTGGGAAAGAAAAAGAAAACCATTTAAGAGAGTATTTGCCTATTTGTAAATCTATCTGCATCCACCCCACTATCAATATAAAAACACTTATGAGAGTATCAGCTCCCTGTGAAGAGCTTTTCAGTGGCATGCTTTTGTTTTATTCTTACTCTAATTTGTTGTATTGTTTTCTTAATGAATATTACTTAGGACTTTAAGTCCTACACCAGGTTACTAAAAACCATAATGAAAATGCTGTACAAAATGAATAAATTTTATTATATTGTGCCGCGTTAATAGCTACTGAAATGATTGAAAATATTCTGTTATCATTCCCTTGAGAAATGATATATGTTGCTTTTAGTTCTTGAAAGAATAATACAAAACTAATACAAAAATGATAGTCATAAAATACAAATTATACCTAAAACCATTAGGTAAATATACTTTATGTGGGTGAGTGTCCTACATAGTATTAAAATCTTGTCACCGTAAAATCAAAGGCATTGTAATATAGCATTCTTGAGTATTATTCTTGAATTTCCCCAAGAACAAAATAACTGTGTTTTGTGTTTTCTTTTTCTTTTTTAAAATTTCTTTATTGATTAAGTTATTACATATGTGTCCTTATCCCCAAATTACCCCCCATCCCCCCAATCATGCCCTCACCCCCCTGTTGTCTGTGTCCATTGGTTAGGCCTATATGCTGGCATATAAGTCCTTTGGTTGATCTTTCCCCTTTCCCCCCACCCTCCCCTACCTTCCCTCTGAGGTTTGACTGTCTGATCGATCCTTCTCTGTCTCTGGATCTGTTTATGTTAATAAGTATGTTGTTCATTATATTCCATAAACGAGTGAGATCATGTGATATTTATCTTTCTCTGACTGGCTTTTTCACTTAGCATAATGCTCTCCAAATAACGGTATTTTTAAGAGAAAATACAATGTTTTCATGAAATTTGACTATATATGTAGACTGTATAAATAAAGTTTCACCATGCCTAAATGTCTGTCTGAAGTACCTCTGTCAAATTTGAATCATCTCCTTCCTTTATTAATACTGCATCAGAAGAATATTATTAAATGCCAAGAAATTGAAGAAACCACTATTGGAGCTTTCTAAAAAACAGAAACCATTTGAAACACTTTTTATTTGTAATTGATCCAGAACATAATAATGTATGTTTGTGCATTCAATAAATGATTAAATTATTGACTGTCTTAATGTTTCCCAATAAAACTTATAAGAATCTTTGTTTGTGGTAGGCAGTATGCTAGGTTTCATTGTGAATATATTGAAGAATCTGTAAAACTATTATTCCAATTGAGTTAGCCTCTTTGTTTCTTCCATCTATGGTGAGTAATTGATTCTTCACATATCTGATGTTTTTACAAAGTATTTCTAAATCTTTCCTTCTTATGATACTTTGTCAGATTGCACCTAGATTTTGTGGTTTCCCATAAATGGGATGACTGTTCAATCATCAGACCTCCTTATTTGAAATCCAGGAAAATAAAATCTATAGTTCATTTTCAAATGCCAAGTGCTGAAACCCAAGGTCACTAAGCAAGATGACAGCTCAATGTTTTGTGAAAGGATTTGAAAAGTAATGACAGAAATAAAACATGCATCTCATATCTAAAGTGCTATCATTCTTTCTGGATAAAAGTAAATCAGGGGCAATACCCTTTTCAAATTTTATTGGATATGAGCATTGAATAATACTTTGAATAAGTAATAAAACATACCTCAATAATTGATATTGATTGACTAATAATAATGGTGAGGAAAGGAATAATGGAAATATAATGTAAATTTACATGCAGAATTAATAAATTAATAATGGTAATAAGACAAGGATTCTCCTCAATTCTCAGGACAAAATCAGTAAGTGCTACTGAAAATGAATATTACTAAAATTTTTTACAATCACTGGCAGATTCAACTACATTTTAAGTTATATTTTTGTACCCATATCTTATCTCAGAAGTAGACTCAATGATGGAGATGTGTGTGAAATGGTTCATTAAGAATAAACACCAATAGTGGAGTGAGGTAAGCAGAATTGGGTATAGGGAGAAATTGAGCTGCAAAATATTTGCAAAAAAGACCTGGGGAGATCCCATGAGCAGCTTTGAAGTTAGAATATGCTTTTGAGCTCCTGTCCCCACCCTTGAGGCAAGGGGCCTGTTTTTTGCAGCCTCATTTTGACCAAGTTTTGGATATGCGTTGCCTTGAAAAGAGGGTTTAACCTTGAGTGAAATAGTTCTCTTAAATCTGGAATAATTTCTGGAGACTCAGCAGTGAGCTATCTGCAGGCAATACCCTTAACAGTTGGAAAAATGAATGCTTTGGTCCCGAAAGTAGGAGATGGGTCCAAAAAGCATAACTTTCACTTCACCCCTTTATTAAAATAAATAACATAAAAATCCTTCAGAAAGCGTGAGCTGTTTATAAGCATGGATTCTGTTTCACAACAGCTATTCATGTGAAACTTACCAGGGAAACCTGTATACTTTGATCACATAATAAAGTCTTTTGGAGCATTGTAAATACATTTCTTTATAACATTCTTTTATTTGTCAGGAGAGTGAATCTCAATAAAATTATATCAGAAATGCATGTCTTTGACTAGAGTCAAATGAAAGAGGATAATGTCTTCCCAGATAATGTAGCTCAGTGGCTCAGCATCAACCTATGAACCAGCAGGCAGCAGATCAATTCTCAGTCAGGGCACATGCCCAGGTTGCAGGCTTGATCCTCAGTGTGTAGGAGGTAGCCCATCAAGGATTCTCCCTCATTATTGATGCTTCTATCTTCCTCTCCCTTCCTTTCTGAAATCAATAAAATATCTTTTCTGATAGAAAGGACAATGTCATACAGAGATTTAAAACTATCTCATGTAACTTTTATCCTTTTCTTTTATTATCTTTCCCAAAGACTGGAGTATAGGTCTCTTAGTGAAATTATAAAGCTGTGAAATCAACTGAAAATACATATTTTTAATGGGCATAATGTTTTGTCCATATGGTCTCAGTTGTTCATTTTCATAAATATTTATCACACATTTATTATTTTCCAGGTCCCGTCCTAAGACATACAATGCATCCTATATAATAAAGAGGTAATATGCAAATTAACCCTCATGCCATCATGCAGTCACAAGATGGCTGCACCCACAGTGGAGGTGGGGTTGCCGTAACGAGCTATACCGAGTGATCAGCAGGGACCTGAGGCTGCGTGGCAACCAAACAGGGTGGGGGACCAGAGGCTACAGCCCCCAACTTATGGGGCTTGATGGCGGACCTCAGGCCACACCCCTCACCCAGCGGGGCTTGACAGGGAACTTCAAAGTGTGCCCCCTTCCCCCGGCTCAGGCCAGGGTAACTTAGGCCATGCCTTCCAGCCCCAGTGCCAGGCCAGGGGACCTCAGGCCATGCCCCCTGAGGATGCACCCCTACCCTGGGATGGGAGACCTGAGGTCACACCCTCCACCACGGCACTGGGCCGGGGGATCTGAGGATGCGCCAGGGGACCTAAGGCTGTGCACCTTGCCCAGTGGGGCTTAACGGGAGACCTGAGGCTGTGCCCCCACCCGGCGCCAGGCCAGGGGACCTGAGGTGGTGACCCTGCCCTGTGGGATTTGATAGGGGTGGGGCCGGCTGGGTCTGGGTCTCGAGACACATGCGGGTGGCTGAGGACTTGACTCTGGGTCCCATGGCATGCCCCAGACTCTGAAAGTAGGAAGATTTTCATATACATTTTACTAATTTTCTTTCATCTCTGACATTTCTATTATAAAGAAAGGGCAAACAGCAATATTAAAATATTTCCTCTAATTCCCTTTTAATGTGCATGAATTTCATGCACCGGGCAACTAGTTAGTAAATAAAATGTATATCTTTTACATTGTGATGTTTATGTTAAAAGGGAACTTAAAGAGGAGATAGTTTCATTTTCTGTTTTATAAGTGCAATTGTAAACTAAGTTTAACTTCATCATTAATCTCAGTAGAGGCCCGGTGCACAAAATTGTGCACTTTTGGGGGGTTCCCTCAGCCCGGATTGTGAGAAGGCACAGGCCAGGCAGAGGGACCCCACTGGTGCAGGATTGGGGCTGGGGAGGGACACGGGAGGTTGGCCAGCCGGGGCGGAGCTGTGGGAGGGCTCCAGGGCATCTCTGGCCCTTCTCACTCAGTCCTGATCAGCCAGATGCCATCAGCAATCTAACTTATCAGTTGGAGCATCTGCCCCCTGGTGGTCAGTGCATATCATAGCAGGTGGTTGAGTGGCCTTAGCATATCATTAGAATATTATGCTTTGATTGGTTGATTGGCCAACTAAACGACCAGACACTTAGCATATTAGTCTTCTATTATGTGTAGAACTAGAGACCTGGTGCACAAAATTCGTGCACCGGGGGTAGGGGAGGGGGGTGGTCCCTCAGCCTGGCCTGCACTCTCTCCAATCCCAGACTCCTCGGGGGATGACCTACTGCCTCTTGCAATCTGAGACTGCTGGCTCCTAACCACTTTCCTGCCTTCCTGATCACCCCTTAACCCTCTGCATGCCTGCCTGCCTGATCATCCCTAACCACCTCTGCCTGCCTGATTGCCCCTAACCCCCTCTGCCTGCCTGCCTGATCACCCCTAACTGCTCCTTTACCAGCCTGATCACCCCTAACTGCTCCCCTACCAGCCTGATCACCCCTAACTGCTCCCCTACTATCTTGATTACCCCTAACCGCCTCTGCCTTGCCCCACACCCGGGACTTAGGATTCCCTCCCTCTGGCCAGCCGCAGGCATCCAGGACCCGGGCTGGCTTTGTTAGGGCCAGCTGAAGCCTCAGGGGACCATGGGCAGGTGGCTTTGCTCAGGCCGCAGCCACAGGCACCCAGGACCAGCGGGTGGGTAGCTTGTCCCTCTTCTGGGCCATAGCCCCAGCCACTGGCATCTGGGACCGTGGGGTGGGCAGCTTGTTCCTCTCCCAGGCTGCAGCCTGGCTGGTCCCCATTCCTCTCTCCCCAGTGTTGAGTGCCTGAGCCATTACAGCGTGACAGCATGATGGCATGAGGGCATGATGACCATTTGTATATTAGCTCTTTATTATATAGGACTAGAGGCCCGGTGCACAAAATTCATGCATGGGTAGGGTCCCTAGGCCTGGCTGACAATCAGGGCCAATAAGGTTCCCCGCATCCCCACCTCCCCACCTCCCTGCTTCCTTCTTCCCTCACCACCTGTTCACCGACACCATGGGGTTCCCCCTGCTTCCCTGCCTCCCCACCACCTCCTTCTCTCACCACCTACCTAGTAGTTCTCCCTGTCTTCCCGCCTCCCCATCTTCTCCTTCCCTCACTCCCTCAGTGCCTCACCACCACCACTGGTCACCTGCCATGTTCTGTGCCCCCCCCCCCCCCCGCCCAGTGGTCAGCACATGTCATAGTGAGTGATCAAACTTCTGGTCTCATTGCCAAACTTCTGAGGGGACACTTTGCATATTAGCCTTTTATAGATCTAGATTATAAGCTAAACCTGATATTGAATCTGATGAACTCATAAGGGATCCAGATATGGTTTCCTGTGATAGCCTTGAAGGCAATTAAAAGTAAATAAATAAATGAATGATTTTAAAAGCAAAGTATCTCTTTGCCTTATAAATAGAAACAATGTATCAGTATAGTATATCAGGAACTCTGACATGACATATATATATGCAAAAAATCACACATATACACCCACACACAAGTTCTAACGGGTCAGAACCTGAGAGTGATGCTCAGCAATTCCTGTTTGGAAAAGCCCTCCAGATGATTCTGATGGGTGCTAAAGTTTAAAAAAAACATTGGCTGGTACAATCATTTTTAAAAAAAACCCAATGAGTTATCTAAGAGGTGAGGACTGAAGATAAGATGGAATCATAAAAAAATAATTAATCCAAAAGAAGGCAGGAAAGGATTTTTACAAAGAAAACAAAAAGTGGGACAAATACAAAACACATAGCAAGATGATAGATTTAAACACTATCATATACATAATGGATTTGAAATTATCTAAACACTCCAATTATAAGAAAAAGTTTGTGAAACTGTATAAAATAGAACTTCAAGAAAATAAATATATTTACTTACTATAAATATGGCATGTAATACATTAATATGTATAAATATGATATTAATTTAGCAATATAAATTATTAAAATATATGGTAGGTTCAAAATAAAAAGGATGGAAAAAAGATGCATTGTAAAAATGCTGATAAAATAAAAAGCTGTGGTGGCTAAATTAATATCAGACAAAGTAGATTTCAGAACAGTGAATACTGTCATGAATAAAAAACATTATCACATTATAATGTTGTCAATATTAACTAAGAGGTAAAAACAGTTCTAAATGTGTATGCATTAGTGATAACTTCAAAATACTTGAAGCACTCTATACTAATAAAGAGCTAATATGCTAAGGGTCGATATGTGTAATGGTAAAGACCAGGCCATTAGCATATTAGCTGGGGCATTGCTCTGGAGATGGGGCAGAAGCGGGGAGGCACCTGGAGGGGGGACCATCCCCTGCCGGGGCGGGGAGAGGGGGCATGGGTGAGAGCGCATAGCGCTCCCCTCACCAGTCCTTCACCACCCACTGTTCGCACTCTGAGTGCCCGGTGGCCCACCTGCCAGGGGAAGGAGCACAGCGCAGCAGGCAGGAGGCTTCCACGCTCTCCTCCAGCTCCATGACAGGGCAGAGCTGGGTGGAAACCAGTAGGATCCCAGGGAAGGCAGGACCAGCCTTAGGCGACTGGAGGACTGAGGGCGGGCCTTGAAGCGGCCAGAGAAGGCCAGAGGGGTTGGGGGCTCAGCCAGGAGCTCTGGAGCTCTGCGTGGAGAGGTTAGGTTGTCAAGGCAGGGCAGCTCCCTGTGATTTCAAAGCCTACGCTGAGCTTTAGTAATATAAATAACTGAAAGAAGAAATAGATACCATCATAAGCAGAGTTGGAGACTTTACCATTCCTCTTAATACTGATTGTGTAGATAGGAAGTTAGAAAGTATATATTTGACTAGTACTAACTAACAAGTTAACCTAATATATACTTGACCTAAATGACAACATTTCTTTCCAATGTCTATTAAACTCACTAAGATAGAATCTTTGGCCATAAGAAAATATTCTAAGTAAAAATTAAAAGGATTGTTATCATATAATACTTCTTACTACAAGTAAAATTTAGCTTGAAAATAATAACAGGAGGATATCTGGAAAATCTTCCAAATATTTGGTGACTAAGCAATGCATTTCTAAATAACTCAAGTTTCTAAGAGACAATCTGAAATAAAATTAGGAAAGGTTTTGAACCAAAGGAAAATTAGAACTCAACACATCAAAATTTGGGGGAAAGAGCAAAAATAGTGCTTAGAAGGAAATAGATATCACTAAGTGCTTTCATTTGAGAAGAAAGTTATCTAATCAATTATCGAATATGCTACGTTAAGAAACCAGAAAAAAATAAAAAGTGCAAAGGATATAGAACAGAGATTCTTTGAAAATAAATTTGATCACATTATCACAAGACTACAAGACTATGTCCTTTTTCCTTTACTTTGGGATCTTTCCTGCTATCCTTCACTCAAAAAACAAGCAAACATCAAAACATTCAAAAATTCTGATTATTGAAAATAAAAATATTTAGATTTCAAGACTGAAATTTCTAATAATACATTTTAGAGAATATTTGAAATTAAAACATTTTCTTTATTTCTGTAATTTCAGTATGGCAAAACTAACTCTCACTATTACAATTTACATATGCTTAAAGGGTAGAAAACAGTCAAGCAACAGGAAGTATTGGAAGAAAAGCACACTCACACATATTTCAAATTTCAAGATTCGTTCCTCATTACACTAAACATCATATTTTCAATCCACTTTAAAATGGAATTGACTGAGCCACATACTAAATTGTCCTAAATACATGAATTTTTTTTTTAACCTCATGCAACTGATAAACAATCTCTGCCATCATTTATTTGTACCATAAAGGTTCTAGCCAAGGGAAGGATTTTACCTTTAACCCTATATTATTTTATTTTATTTTTTAAATCCATTCCATTGCTACATCTTTTGTGATTATTGTGAATTCTGATTCCAATACTGTGCTAGGGCAATGTCACAAAGTACCACAACTGGGGGGTCTTAAACAGAAATTTATTATCTCACAAATTTTGGAGTTAAGAGGTTCCAGATCAAGGTGTCAGCTGGTCAGCAGGGTTGGTTCCTTGGGGGGGCGGGGGAGGGTGGAGTCTGTGAGGGAGAAACCTGTCCCATGCCTCCCTCCTCGCTTCTGGTGCTTTCTGGCCACCTTTGGTTTCTGCTGCATCACTCTGATCTCTGCCTGCATCATCACATGGTGGTTCCCTGTGTGAGTCTGTGTCTGAATTTCCCCTTTTTATAAAGTACCACTCATGTCGGATAAAGAGCCAAACCTACTGCAGCAGTATGAACTCATCTTCAGGATTACATCTGCTTCCAGTCTGTTTCAAAATAAGGCCACAGCATGAGCTACTAAAGGTCAAGACTTCAGCATCTAAATTGGGAGGACACAATTCACCCCATATCAGACAATAAACATATTCTCTGTTTATCACAGCTTTCTTTTAGTTTATTATAGAACTAGAGGCCTGATGCACAAAATTTGTGACAGGGGCTCAGCCCTCACAGCCCCGGCTTCCTCTGGAAGGTTGTTCGGCTGTCCAGTCTAATTAGCATATTACACTTTTATTATTATAGACTAGGGGCCCAGTGCACGAATTCGTGCAATTTGAAAGGAACCTTGGACTGCAAGGCTATGGTGGGCACAAGGGTGGGTCTCGGCCCATCCTCCGTGCCCATGCCTGGCCTCTCCCACAGCGGCTCCCAGTCGGTCCCCTGTCTGCCAGCAGCCCCGCTCCTGCCGCTGCTGTTCCCACATGCTGACAGGACTACCCGCACTTGCAACTGCTGATGGGGGCCGGAAGCTTCCTCTTGCACCTGCTGACAGTGCCAAGCAATTGGGACCAGCCCTGGGTGCTGGCAGCAGGTGCGAACAGCGGCTCCGGTGCTGGCTGTGGGTGTGAGTGGGTCCGGTGCCAACAGCAGGTGCGAGCGTCCAGTGGGACCGCAGCGCACGCTAGCAAAGAATTATCAGTAACCACCACAGGCTTGCCCCTATGATAGAGACTGGCACCACACCTTGGCCTGGTGCCCCCGCTCACCTGCTCCATCATCCTGCCATGGCCAATGCCCACCATGTTCCACGCTCTGCTGCCTGCTGCCAGCACCCGCCATGTTCTGTGTGCACCCTTGGTGGTCAGCACACGTCATAGCAACCGGTTGTTCGGTTGTTCCGCCATTTGGTCTATTTGCATACTAGGGTTTTATATATATTGATATGTTTGAATGCCTTCCCATTGCAATTAAAATAAAAATCAATACATCAATATATTTAGCAAAAAACATATATCATCTGACTCCTGTGTATATCTCCAGTCTCTTTTCAAAATGCTCTTTGCTGTTTATGTTCCATTTACACTTCTTAAATTTTCTGATTGTATGAACTTGGCATCAGAATAGCCTCATAGTCACTGTTCTCTCTACCTTGAATGCACTTCACCACAGTCATCTCCTTATTCACTTAGTTAAAACTAAGTATCTTCTAGACACATCTTAAAACATCGTTGCCTCATGCAAATGTTTCCTTTGCCTAAACCTTACTCTAAACTACTACTTTCATTTGTGTGGTCTAGTGGATACTGACTTTTTAAGCATATGACACATTTGAAATATTGTCTTCTCTGGTGGTTGTAAATTAGATGAGAACAGGAAATATGCCTGCCTGTTCATCAGTGTATTCCCAGTGCATGAGAGTAGGGTATTTGGCATGTGGTTAATGCTCAAAGAGTAATTGCGTGAATAAGACAAGAGCCATATAAGCCAGTTGACAGCCAACAATGAATCTGTTCAGCCAGCTGCTGATACACAAAATAGCATAATAGTTCCATTCATATTTCTCCCTTATGCCCCAAATATTCCACAAGACGTTAATACACAACATAGCATCTACATAACTTATAGCATCTACATTCAAATAATATTGATGAATGTCAGTGCCTAACATATTTCTATAGTCTATCAGAATAACAATCCCAAAAGAAAATTTAAGGCTAACATGGTATGTTGTGATTGAACCCATATTGACTCCTGGTGATCATTCTTTTCATTTCAAATACCCATAAACCAGAACATAAAACATATTTGAGAAATGTGTGTCTCATATATGTTAAATTTACCATTATTTATTTTGCAGAATATAATTAGGTCTTTTTTGAGAACTAAAGCTGTGCATTTCTAATCATTTTGTAGGCTGTTTGAAGTATTACAAGGAACAGTTTGAAGGTAATTAATTATTAGTTAACACAGTTACTGCAGTCATGAAATTTTTTAACCAATTTTAGAAGAATTCATTGCTATCATAAAACCTGCACTACCCAATTAATAATTCAGTTATGTTAAGCATTATGTTGTTCTCTATTAAATTATTCTTCAGATTCCTTGCAGAATAAAAGCTCTTTAAGAGTAGAAAACATATGTCATATATCCATGTTCCCTACAGAATTGGTGCATGCAGGGTAATGGCTCAGAATCACAGCTCTCAGGCCTCAGATGCTATCACTTTTCTCTTTTCTCCCTCTGCTCCAGCCACACTGACTCTCCTGTTGTCTCTTGCATATGGCAAACATGATCCGCCCTTGCGGCCACTGCCTGTACTCTTCCCTGTATTCTGCACAATCTTTCCCCAAATACTCACATGGTTTGTAGGTGTTGACTGAAACAGCATGTTATCCGAGAGGATTCCCTAATGGCCCTCTCTATAACTGCTGAATAGTTAGTCAGCTCTGTTTTTATTCATAATAGTTTTTACCATGTAGCAAATGGTATGTTTATTACCTGTTTACTCTGTGTTTCTTCCAACTAGAATGAACGCTTCATGAGGACAGGAAACTGTGCTATTTTGTTACTGTTGTATCCTCAGTGTCTAGGACAGTTACTGCCATGCCATAGTAGGACCTCAAAGAGCACTTGTTGAATGAGTGAATGACGAATGAATAAATGAACGCATTGAATGTTCCTAAGATTTCATCAACTTATCCTGAGTCCATGTTTAACTGCTAAGTTGAACAATTTTGGTCAAACTATTGATAAACACGATGATAGGAGATTTGCAGTTCAGTTATAAAGTAGCAGAAATGAAAAAAAGTGGTTTTATTGCTTTTACTTATTTGGCCATTATTATTTGCATCTTATCACTGCAAATAACTGGTCACTAGGATTCTGTAATGGAAAACATGATAAGTAGTTGTGATCTGAACCAGAATTCCATAACTGTCCTTAATCTTAGCTGCTCATCATTTCTGGGGTCACACCAAAATGGGCCATAAGCAATTCATTTTTTAAATAACTCAGATTACATCTCTTTCAAGAAACCATTGGACCCTAATACTGGTAGTAACACTTCCATACTTTTTTATATAAGTCAGCTTAGTATTATTTGTATAACTATTAGCAAGAAAATCATAATTGAGTTCATTTTACTAATATAGCATTGTTTCAGATTTTTTTTTAATTGTAGAATTGTGAATGGTCAAATCAAAATGAATTTAAAACAATGGATATTTGGGGAGGCTTAACAATTACCATATTTCCAGTCATAAATGTGTTTTATATAGATCACACATAGCCTTCAACAATATTGACCATCTCTTTACCATTATATAGTTGCAAAATCTAGTTGTATTTTACATGGACTCTTATTTTAAAATTATTTTACTAACACCACACAGAAATAGCTCAAATCAAGTAAAAGCACTTTCTCTTTATTTCTATTTTCTTTTTGTTTCTTATTAAATAAGACTCATAAGACATCAAAAAATATGATCTCTATAGTACAGAAATGAAAATGCTATTAAAGATATCATTATAGCTTTTTATGCATTAAAAACATTTGAAAACATAAAAATTTGATGGCTGAAGTGTAAATGAATCAGAACAGCTGAAATTAGATTTTCCTCCCAGTGTTTAGTAATACAGGAATGTGATAATACATAAGACATTTACTCATGATTTGCGTAAGTATTCCATTATAATTAGAAACATAAATACACATTTTAAAGTTTGCTCTTCAACAGAAGATACATTATCAAATATCCTTTACTATGTGTTTCTCTTTTCAGGATCTAAAGTAATACATTCTATAGTTTCTCATAAAATACCATTCAGTTTGAAAGTAGAAACAGAGAATTGCCTTCATAAGAAATCACTTTTATACAAAATTAGAGGCCCAGTGCATGAAATTCATGCAACGGGGGGGGGGGGGGTGAGGGAGCAAGGGGGATGGCCTGCACCCTCTCTAATCACAATCTGGGACTGCTGGCTCCTAACCACTCACCTGCCTGGCTGTCTGCCTGATTGCCCCTAATCCCTCTGCCTGCCTGCCTGATGCCCCTAACTGCTCTCCCTTCCAGCCTGATCGCCCCTAACTGCTCTCCCCTGCTGGCCTGATCACCCCTAACCACCTCTGCCTCGGCCCCCACCACTGTGGCTTTGTCTGGAAGACATCTGGGAGACATCCAGTCTAATTAACATATTACCCTTTTATTAGTATAGATAATATTGAATGTAAACTGTAATGGAAAATATTTAATTAATAAATATAAATCACTATTCATGAGTAGTGTAGTTGGCCTCATGAAATTCCTTATTATTTTATTGAAAGTCTATATTATCAATATACTAGTATGTCTCTTAAACATAATGATGCCTCAAAGGGGAAAAAAGCACACGTATTTAATAGGTAGCAGGCTCCAATATCAGGTAATATTTTACATAAGAAAGTTTACCTTTACTCATTACAGAGGAAAGTTTTATTCACAGCTAATATTAGTAGCATTGTGTGCATTTAATCATGTTTTTAAAAATTGCCTTCAACAATTGTATTGAGGTGGCTATTAATGTTTTAGGCTTATAATCCTCTCCAGGTCATTCACTTTATAAAAATAAAGTTTTCTTCTTCTGCTTCTTGTGATGGTTGAAAATATTACTGAAAATTGCACTGTGTGTTGCCAGGGAAAATGTGCATCAAGCAATCAGAATTCACAGAGAACCATTCTTCACTCCCCATTCCCTCCCAGAAGCATGTGCTGTATTTCTCACAGATGGATGCAGAGCTGTCTAGTCAACAGTTCTAATGCGTCTGAGCTCAGTATCAAGTTGATACTATAACCTAGAAGGAGATTAAAAATAGAATGATTCATTGGTTGTTAATAATTGGAGTTGCAGAGTCTTGGAAGTTAAAGACACATGTATTGAGAATGTTCAAGTATTATTTTTATTTTCATGCCTTCTACTTCACCCTGTAGGTTTGGTAGATAGAGTGTTAGGAAAAAGAAAATTAAATGGAGATTCAAGAACTATGCATATTTTCTGTTTTTTCTATCCTTTACCTTTTCAATTGTTAAGTAACTACCAGTGCTTTATCTTGTAATAGATCTAGATGGAACCAAAGCTCTCTCTTTTATTAATTAATAAAATATTGAACTGTAGCTGAAATACATTTCAAATCATTCTGATGTCCAAAGAATAGCTTGTCCCCTTTTCTGATTTTTTGTTTGTTTTCCTGAATTAACATAATTAAAGAAAACACCAGTTTCTGTTCTTTATTTCCTTAAACCTCTTTTCTTTTCCACTTTGAGACTTGGAATACAATAGGAAGGCATAGAAACTCGGATGGAAAAACATATATAACTAGAGGCCTGTGCACGAAATTTGTACACAGCGGAGGGGTCCCCTCAGCCCAGCCTGCATCCTCTCCAATCTGGGACTCCTCAGGGGATGTCCAACTGCTGGTTTAGGCCCTATCCTGGGGACATCCCTCTCACAATCTGGGACCACTGGCTCCTAACTGCTCACCTGCCTGCCTGATCACTCCCAACTGTCCCCCCTCCTGCCAGCCTGATCACTCCTATCCACCTCTGCCTGCTGGCCTGATCACCTCTAACTTCCCCCCCTGCCAGCCTGGTCACTCCCAAATGCCCCATGCAGTCTGCTGTTCAGTCGTTTGGTCTTTCCTCACTAACCCCCCTGCCAGCCTGGTTGTCCCATACAGTCTGCTGTTCCATTGTCCACCCGGTTGTTTCAGTTGTGACAGCCCCTGGCATTTTTATATATTACGATGTTAGCCAAAATAAGAAACAGAATAATCTAGAGAAAGAATAAATAATTTTGATTTTAAATCGTTAAATTAGTATTTTCTATTCTTCCTGTGGATCATAAAAGTTATTAAAATTTAAGGGTTTCAACAATTTTCTTTGTCCTTTTCATTTTTTCAAGTGAAGAGAGTAAGTCATTTATTTATTTATATTTATTTATTTATTTATTTATTTATTTCCTCATAGCTGTCATTGAAAAATTAATTAAATGCATGCTACATGTATACTATGGCCCAAATGTTTGTGCCCCATCAAACTCATATGTTGAAATTCTAATGTCCAATACCATGGTATTAGTACCTGGGGCCTTTGGGCGCTAATTAATGAGGGTGAAGTCCTCATGAATGGGATTTGAACTCTTGTAAACTCCCTAGTCTTTTACACCATGTGAGGATACATGGACAATCTGCAACCCAGAAGAAGCCTTCACCCAACTGTGGTGCCACCTTGGACTTTGGACTTCAGCCTCCAGAGCTGTGAGAAATAAATTTCTGTTGTTTATAAGCTGACCCAGTCTATTGCATTTTGTTATTGCAGTCTGAACTGACTCAGACAATGTGGGACACTGGCCTGGAATTCAAAATTATGTATATATATATATATATATATATATATATATATATATATATAATCATCTTTTCCAAATGCAATTAGTATCTTTCAGCTTCTGAGTAAAAATGAATTAAGGTAGTAAAAACTTGTGCACGCTGACTTTATACATTCTTAAATAAGCTACTCATAAACTACACCACCTTTCTGTTTAAATCTGACAACAAATTTGGTTTCCCCCTGGCCAGGCGGCTGGGGTGGTTGGCGTGTCCTCCTGTGAACAGAAAGTTTGCTGGTTCAATCCTAGTCAGGCCACATACCTAGATTACATTTTAATCCCCAGTCCCGAGTACTGGAGGCAACTGATGGATGCTTCTTTCCACATCGATGTTTCTCTGTTTCCCTTACTCTCTCTCTTAAAAAAATCAAGAAAAATAGCCTGGCTGGTGTGACTCGGTGGTTGAGTGTTGACATATGAACCAGGAGGTCAAGGCTAGATTCTTGGTCAGGGCACATGCTGAGGTTGTGGACTCGATTCCCAGTAGGGGGCGTGCAGGGGCAACCAATCAATAATTCTCTCTCATCATTGATGTTTCTATTTCTCTCCTTCTCCTTTCTTCTCTGAAATCAATAAAAACATATTTTTTAAAAAAAATCTAGAAAAACATAACCTTGTTTGATACAGCTGGAAGTCAGCTGTATCAAGCAAGGAAATAAATGATGGAGGATGGAACTGAGTCAGTGCTGAGGGTCAAAGAGGAGGAAACAAATGCTGTCAGCGCTAAGAATACGCGATGTATAAGTTATAATAAGCCTTAGACATATCCCTCTCACACACACTCATTCACAACACAGTTGAATCTTCAGGGGTTTAAGTTGCCTCAGCCTAGGGGCTACAGAGACCAGGAATCAAAAGAACATGCCACCAATTTGCCGGCCCATGGTTTACCCAGTTAACTGGTATCCTTAGGAGTCGTTGATCTGTAGTTGCTTCTAATGGCAATAAAAGTTTTAGAAAGAGCTCTTGCCTTTAAAACAACTGAATAAGTTGTTTAAAAATAGCTAAAAGGCCCTAGATAACATTCTGTTTTTTCCCTGCAACAATTGATAAGCCACTCAGAAAACCAATAAATATTTTAAAAAAAATAATAAATTCAGATAAATAAAGGACTTGGGGTGGATTTTGAATTAGCAAATGTAATTATAACTGATTTGCAGCATAACCAAGTGTTTATAATGTAGCACAAAGGAGACACTGCCCAAAGGGTCTAAATGGACAGCTATTCAAACATTTGTGAAATAGTGGTGATTCTAGTGTTGTCTGCTCCCTGCAGATGATATTAGATGCCTCTGGAATACTTCAGGAGAGCATAAGAAGATATAACAATGCTTTAAACAAGTATCAATGTGTGAGTGGGTGCCAGACAAGCATGCATTTACAAGTAAATTAAATCTGTTTACCACTTATTGATAGCATTTTCAGGGATATCAAAAGGGATGTAATTATCCCACAGATAACTTCTTCTGGGCATTATATCATTTATGTCAGAGATGGCACTTCTCCCTTAAAGGCATGTCTGGTAGATGTGGATAGGTCTCAGCCGAAAAAGTTTTACAATATATTTCAGATCCTGTTCATGAAAAGGACATGGGTCTCTTGGCAGCCGTAACAGAGACATCTGCTTCTTTGTTTAAGTCTGCCTTTCTGCCTTTTTTTTTTTTTATAATCACCATAGTAAGTCTCAATTAACTGATTGCATAAATATTATTGTTATTATTGATATGGATACTATTATAATTATGATTACTTAGAAGTTATCCCTGTGGCCTATAAATTGGTGATTTTGTTGATTTGAAGGTGTGTATTTGTGTCTTAGCCATCACAGAGCCAAAGAAGATTCAGCATAACTTTGAGCAGCATTTATAATTAGTTAGGGAAACTTAAGAAGAACCTGCAATATGCTTGTGCTTACAAAGAAAAGGTTGGAGTTTTAGCCTCTTATTATTATACTAGAGGCCTGGTGCATGAAAATTCATGCACTGGGGTGGGGTGGGGGGGAGTCCCTCGGCCCAGTCTATCTCCTCTCACAGTCCAGGAGCCCTCAGGGGCAGGAGTGACCTGGCAATCAGGGGAAGGTGATGCCCCATCACCGGCCCTGGTTACCTGTACCTGGGGCTGGTCCTGGGCAGTGGGGCAGCCAATATCCGAGGCTTGCCTGCACCTCATGCTGGCCCTGGGCAGCTGGGCAGCTGCCATCCAAGGCTTGCCTGAGCCTCAGACCGGCCCTGCGGGGTTTGGGGGCTGAGGGAACTGGGGGACTCTAGAGGCAGGCGTGCCTTGCCGCACGCCTGCCGCCCTGGTGGAGCTGAGGGGACTGGGCAACACCGTCTTGTGTCTTTGGGCACTGCCATCTTTGAGACAGCGTGAGGGTCATTTAGCATATTCCCTCTTTATTAGATAGGATATAAAGTCTTATCTGTTAAACATTTAAAAAGCAATTCCTTCCACAATATATGCCTTTCAGCTGGGTCAGGGACTTGCACTATTCAATGTTTAAGATAATAGACCTGTTAATTACATGTAAAATGTACAAAATGAGTAAAAAGGAAATATATTGAGCAACATATTTAGGATCTGGAGATATATACAGTATCTGAAATAGTGAGCCTTTCCTATGTAGATGAAATTTAGAATAAATGAAAATTTTATTTGAAAACCAAAATACCCAAAATTTTCATGATGATTCAGTCATATCTAAAAAGGAGGACAAGTAGCAAGTCCCAATAGTGGCCCAATGGTTAGCCTAAATGACATTTTTTAGTACAAGTTGAAATGTAGAACAGTATTTTTCAGATATAACTGCAACCAGATGAGCTTAACTAGAGCTGCAACCTGGTAAGTTTAGCCAACTGTAAAGGAGAAATCAACATGTAGTCAACCACATATAAGCAATGTATATAAGCAATGGCTAACCCTCCCTTCACAGAGACAGAGCTTTGGATGGGAATCCCCTGTCTTCTTAATTTATTGCAGGTAAATATTGAATAGAAATCTCAAGGGGAAAACCCTTCGACTTCAGTAACAATATTGCATCAGTTTTGGAATAACAATCAGAAAAAAATATAGTGGAAGTTGCATGTATTCAGAGAAGTGACATCAGGATATTAAAGCTTAAAAAAAGGTTCAGTTACTGGTTTGCTTATGGTCCACCTCTTCTACTTCTACTTGATGGTAACACATAAGCATAGTCCAAAATCCTTCAGTTAAAGACTGTTATCTCAAAGGCCTAGCACAAAACCTGGCACAGAGTAGGTATTCAATATGTCAATGTATATTTTTGATAGACTTAATAAAATTAGATTTCCCTGCTCTATGCAATACTTTGAGACTCAGAATAGCTGTCCTGAAATAATTTAAGAGCTGTTTTGTGAAAGCTTAGATATATTCTATATGTTAATGGTAGGAAGAAAAGAGAGAAAAAAATTAATTTAAAGAAAAAAATAATAGTCATATATATACCCTTAAATAAATATTTATTTATATATATTATTATATATAATATATATATAAATAAATATTTATTTATAAATAAATATATATAATAAATATTTATTTATAAATAAATATATATAATAAATATTTATTTATTATATATATATCCTTAAACAAATATTTAATAAAAGATTACATAGGTTTCAAGTGTACATTTCTATGATATATTATCTTCATGTTGCATTGTGTGCCCACAACCCAAAGGCAAATCATCTTCTATCACCATATATTTGACCTCTTTACCCTTTTCTAACTCCCACTCCCTTCCCTTTGGAAACTACCATACTGTTGTGTAGGGAGCAGCTCCAAGGTCAAGCCTCGGCCTGATCTGTTGCAGGGCCACAAACAAGTCTCAGCTTGGAGGGCAGAGCCCTCTTAGCATAATTAAGCTTGACCTTATAGTCCTCCCTGGCTCCTTCCGAGGTAGCTAATGGGCTGTGGGAGGTGCAGCAAATGCTGCCAAAACAAGGTGAAACTCACAAGAACATTGTTAACATGTTGACCACTATCCTTGATTTTCTTTGTGTGCTCTGACTATAAAATAAAGTCTCCGCTTGCAGGCTGTGGCACTGACTCTCCATCAGAGAAGCAGCGTCCTACCAAGCCCCAGCTGTATTCTCTTGTTTGTCTTCTTTAATCCTTCACTGCCCCTCCTCAGGCTCACTGAACCTGCCATGCTGGACACCGCACGCTGTTTGAATTTAAGAGTTTTTGTTTGTCTGTTTTTCTTGATGGTAATATAAACTTGTAGAGCCACTGTGAAAAACAGTATAAAGTTTCCTCAAAAATTTAAGAATAGGGTTACCATATGATCCTGCAATCCTCTTCTGGGCATCTACCTGGAAAATTTGACATTTATTTGCAAAGATATGTATACACCCCTATGTTCATTGCAGCACTATTCATGGCAGTCAAGACATAGAAACAACTGAAGTGTCCTTCAATAGATAATTGGATAAAGAAGATGTGGTACATGTATACAATGAAATACTATTCAACCATAAGAAAAAATAAAATACTACCATTTGTGACAACATGGATGAACCTTGAGAATATTATGCTAAGCGAAATAAGTCAGTCAGAAAAAGCTAAAAACCATATGGTTTCACTCATCTGCCAGATATAAAACTGAAAGCAACAAATGAACAAATGAGATATGCTTTTTAAAAAAAAAACATAATGATTTGTGGTATTATTTGAAAAACATTTTAAAAATATAAAGAGTAAGAATTACAGTTACTGCGAACCCCAAACTGTAACCAGTAATGTAAAAAATATAGGAAAATTTTTATAAGGCTTAGCAAATCAATCTTCAATACATTAAAAGAATTATATGGCTGATTATTTTTTAGTAATTAAGGTGGATAGGCTGATTTATATAAAAAGCCAAATAAAATAGAATTATAGTATAAGATTTAATTGTATTCTGTTATGTTTAATGCTGAGGTTATTATATTTCTACAGGTCATAGACTATATTCTATTGTAGAAACTTTGTATGGGTATTTTAAAATAGAATGTAATGATTCCACAAAAGTCACCAAAAACCCAAGTCTCTCTACATTTTCACTGCCTTGGAAATTCACTTTTTCATCTAATATATGTTAAATTCTTGGAAAATGTCAAAAACTTTGTAAATGCCAAGGATATATCCTATATAATAAAATGCCAGTGTAACAACCAGAATGACTGATTGACCAGTTGCTATGAGGTGCATTGACCATCTCTCTGTCCCTTCCCCCAGCCTGCAGGCTCCAATCACTGGATGGCCAACAGGGAACCACAGGGAACCGGGCTGGGTGGCAGCAGGGCAGAACTGGGGACTGGTGAGTAGGGCAGAAGGCAGACCTCTTGGTCTCTCCTCCCAGCCTCCAGGCTCCCATTGAGCCTCATTTATTTCCTAAGGGAACATGGTGCCTCCACTGCGCAGCCTCCCGGGACGAGGACTCACCACTGTGAGAGGCTCTGGAGTGGGTACTTCAACAAGGACTTCAGTGCCTGCAGCAACCCTCAGCCTTCACTGCTGGGTGGTGGATGGAGAACATCAGCTTTAAAGCACACACACCCTCCTCAGGAAGAACCTGCCACCCACTACTCTACAGCTGTTTCTGTGTCTGCAAGAAACTGCCTATGCTCCTCCCTGCAGGATGGGTGGGGCCAGAGCCTGAGCTAAGCAGTTCTGCAATGGGGGAGGGGCTGAGCCAAGCAGCTGGGTCAGTGCAGGGACAGAGGGAGGGATGGTGGGTGGGGCAGGAGCAAGGGTGCAGCCCTGGTTCTCTTCACCTCCTCCCACAGGCATAGCCCTTCCTGGTTGAGTTTCCCACATCATTGTTAGGGTTTTGGCTGGTAACACCACCTGTGAAAGGGTTCACAAGGGAGAGGAGAGACAGGTGGAGACAGAGGATGTTTATTTTACTTCTTTAAAGGGAGCAAAGAGCCAAATACCCTTTGATGGCACAAGGCACCTAAGGCCGAGTGGCCTGTTCTTTTGATCACTGATGGCAAACGAGGAACCGGGGTGGGTGGAGGCAGCGGGGCTGGACTGGGGACTGGTAAGCAGGCAGAAGATGGCCCTGATTGCAGGTTAGGCCTATTGACCCTACCTGCACAATTTCATGCACTAGGTCAGTGATGGCGAACCTTTTGAGCTCAGTGTGTCAGCATTTTGAAAAACCCTAACTTAACTCTGATGCCGTGTCACATATAGAAATTTTTTTATATTTGCAATCATAGTAAAACAAAGATTTATATTTTTGATATTTATTTTATATATTTAAATGCCATTTAACAAAGAAAAATCAACCAAAAAAATGAGTTCGCGTGTTACTTCTGACACGCATGTCATAGGTTCGCCATCACTGCACTAGGTCTCTAGTAAATTAATAAGACAGAAGTCCAGGCCTTTAAAGATTTCAAAGTTTTCTGGGGACTAGAGACACAGTATCCAGAAAGCATATTATAAACATGAACTCTTATAATGAAAACAAGAACCAGTGCACCAAGATTTGCATAAGAAGAATGACTTCTATTTGCTAGAGAAAATAAGTAGGAATTTGCAAGGGATAGTGTATAAGAGCATGAAAGCATGCAGCTTGTTCAAAAACATTCGGAACATAAGTTTCCAAGAAGCACATGAAACCTGGGGCACTGTGGGTTAGAGCCAAGTCGTAAATATGCTTATATGGAATGATGACTACAGATTTTAACCCGAAGAGTACTTAAGGAAAGAATCAAATAACTTTTACTGAGAAGAACTCCAACTGATTCAAATATTTTGTAAGCTGTTGCTGCTCATTATAGAGATGGCCTAGAGTGAAAGGACAGTAGAAATAAATAGGCTGAAAACAGGACTGTGATGTAGTTTTGGAATTATTATAAGATACTTATTAAGGCTGTGGCCAAATTTCAAGAGTCATGTCCATTAGAGTGTGATGATTTTGAATCCATTTAGTTAAGTTAAAAATAACAGAATTAATTTTCCTGTGTCATTCCACGTTAGGTTGGCCATAAATACATAATATTTAAAAGAAACAAGCATTATGCTTTTAAGGTTGGTGGATTGCACAAAGGTCTGTTTCTTCTTGTTCATGTTGTCATTATTCTCCTCCTCGACACACTTATATTCTCTACCTGGTCCCAAAGCTGATGCCATGTTTCAGGTTTCTGTTAAAGACTATTAGTTTTGGAATCAAATAATTCTCTGGCAAGCTATTGCTGAACAATAAGCCACTTCAATACTTAACGGTATAAAACAAGCATTTGATTGTGTTCAATGACATATGGTTCAGAAGTTTGGACAGGGCTCAATGGGGATAGCTTGTTTTTGCACCATGATGATTGGGACCCAGGTGAATTAGGCCAAATGGCTGGCTACAGCTGAGATGGTTGAACTAGATCATATGTTTTGGATTCGTAAGCCTGGTTATGGCTGCCATCTGGATTCCACTGTTCTCCATATCATCATTGCTGGTACTGGAATATTCAAAAGAACCTCCTCACTCATTTGCTTAGTGCCTGGGCTAGAATGGATGTAAAAGCTGATGGCTAACTGGGCTTCTTGGTCTCTGGGCTTTTCTCTCTTTCCTTGCAGCTTTGCCATGTGGACTTCCTCATTAATTGGTATTCAAATGATAGACATCTTACATGGTAGCTGATTTGACCTACAGCAAGCATTCTTCCAAGGGACCTGGGTAGAAGCTAGCCATGGAAGTCCCAGAATGTAATTTCCATTGTATTTTATCATGTAAACTTATGAAAGCCAGTCCAGACAAGGGATGAGCTCTGCCTCTCATAAAAGGAATGGCAAAGAAGTTTCAGCCACTTTCAATCAAGCACAGTGTAAACAAAAGCTGTGTGCAGAAAACATAAAGGTAAATGAAAACCAGGAATAATTGAGATTTTCAAAGTAGATTGAATGATTACTTCATTAATGGACAGTGAGATAATGCTGGCTTCCATGGGCTGAGCTTGAGGTCTAGCACCTAACTTTACCTAAATGCATAGAGATCAAACACTAGCTACCGGCAAGTTTAGATTGCAAAATCTTCACCATACTCATGTATAAGATATAAAATAAGAGAAAATACAACTTTTATCTTCATAAGAGAAAATGCAACTTTTAACTTCAGAGTATTACTTGATATATGAAAAGGAAGCAACTGATCATATATTTTATAATCTTTTGCTGTTAAAGCCAGACCTCTTGCTGGAACAGTTCTTGCATGGAGTTAAGTTTAGGGACCCCACGTATGTAGGTCTTTGCAGGATATATGAGCTAATGGCTGACTTGTAGATGTTGAAAGGCTGAGTTGCAGCATCACAGGTTATTTGCCTGCGCTTTGAAAATGGTGATGGGCATGGGGAGAGGGAGTGGGAATGCTGCTGCTGAAGCAATTCTGTGTTATCCTCCCTTAGATTTGCCGTCTCTGGAAGCTGCTGCAGTTGTAAAAGTGAAACAGGGCCGCATACTAGTGTATGATTCATCTACTTGAAACAAGGAAAGTAGTGGAAGTTGTTAGACTAGAGGGGAAGCAAAGAAAAGGTCCTCCTTGCTGGAAGGAAGAGAGGTGAAATAAAAACAAATGCAGGTTCTAGTTCTTTCTCACCTTTCTGAATATTATCTTCCTCCTCTGTGAAATAAAGGGATTGAGCAGAGATCTTTAATATCCTCCCAATTCTGCAATTGACTTAGGAAAATAATAGAGGTCAATTTCTTGCTAATCTAAATGTGAGGATAACGCCAATGCAACATATGCCGTGGATCCACATGGTTGCATGTCTTAGTTAATCTGGATGATCTTTACCTCTTCTCATTTGAAGTAATTATAAAGCTGGGATTTTCAGGAACAATCTTATTTTAAAAATTCTAACTATGCCTCCATATTATTCAGACCACAAATCCGAGCATTAAGTGTTAAAATGTATTACTATAAGTAGAAACATGTTTGCCAAGACTCCATGTCCCAACAAAACAAGTCTCCAAGATGAGAAACATTTGTCTTTAGCCAAAGATAGGTGAGAAGTTATGCTGCAGTCTAATCCTATCTAATAAAGAGGGAATATGCTAATTGACCCTCACACCATCATAAAGATGGTGGTGTCCACAGCCAATAAGGAGGGGATAAGCTAATTGACTGCCACGCCCTAAAAGATGGCGGTGCCCAGTCCCCTCAGCTCCCAGCTGCCCAGGGCCAGCCTGAGGCTCATGTAACCAGGGATGGCTGAGGCTTGTGCCAAAATAAAATGAAATGTATATGATATAGACAAACAGGAAAAATTGGGTATCAAATGCCAAATACAAACTGACTTCCTACCAATAAATGTCTATGAAAATGTATTTCAGTTTATCAAAGCCAGTGATGAAGTATATTTTACTCTGTAATGTTTGTACAAAGTACCACTTTGGCTTTTTGGAAATGTTGCAGAATGAGATAGTCCCTGGTTCCCACGTGCTGACAGTCTTTTTTAATGTTTCCCAAAATGCTGAATTATTTCCAAAAATGTTATAGAATGGAAGTGTTTAGCTCCATGTCAACACACAGAAGTAAATATTGTAAATTTTTAAATAGAAAAAATCAGGAAGGACACTAGTGATTTTCTCATGATCACTGATAAGAAATCCTTGATGAGCGATATTATATCATTTTTTACAAATATCGGCAAAAATATTCCTGAATAGTTTTGATTACATAATCTAGTCAACACTGTCGTGTGTTAATTCATGAAAATGTGAATACAAATCCTTCTGAATCCGTGCTAATTTTTGCCCTCTTATGAGATCTGAAGCTGGTTTTCATAAAAGTTGCAAAAGGAACGGTTTGGGAATAGTTCTGCTGCCAACAGTGTAGCTAAAATAAGACTCATCTTTTCCTGTTGAACAATCTCGGCATTTAATCACAGTATAATAGATGTTAAAGTAGACAAAGGGATGATCAGGACAGGGGAAAAACATAATATCCACTAACTCTGGGAAATGTCAGTATCACAAGGTGTAGTGTGAGACCTTCAAAAGCAAATGATAAATGTGTATCTTTGTCAAGTTGTTATGGGTTATGGCCAAGTTCTCCCTGGTCATTTCTTTAAAAGTCAGTTTTTTGGTTCTTTGTTATAGAATGAGAGGTTGAAGAATCATCTTCTTTGGGGAATTTTAAGAAAATACTATTTTAAAGAACAGTTGCAGCTAAGTCTATACTGTATTTAAGAGAATAAGATATAGAAATTTCCAAAGTCTTATCTAGCTCTATAATATAATAATGTGACTATATATGTAAACACACACACACACACACACACACACACACACACACATATGATGTGACAAGATCAGAAAAAATTCATAATGGATAAATGGCATGGATTAATAGGCAATAGAATCTTATAAATTCTAAGGCACAGCTATCCAAGTCAATAAAGTAAAGTGGAGAAGTAATAATATAATTCTGTCAATAAAGATGCAGCTCTAGAGAAGTTAACACAGATAACCATCCAGATAAGACAAAGCACAGGGGCACAGGATTATTCTTTTTCTTTTTTATTAAATTTATTTGAATGATACAAATATAATATTAATATATTTATATGGATTCAGGTGTACAATTCCATAATACATCATCTATATGTTGTATCATATGTTCAGCACCCCAAGTCAAACCTCTTTTTAACACCATTTATGCCTCCCTATACCCTCTTCTACCTCCCTGACCCTTTCTTTCCCTCTGGTAATCACCACACTGTTTTCTAGGTCTATGAGTTTTTTCCATTTGTTGGCTAATCCCTTCGCCTTTTTTATCCAGTCCTGCAACCATTCACCGTTCTGACAACTATCAGTCTATTTTCTATGTATTGGTCTGTTTCGTTTGTTAGTTTATTTTGTTCATTAGAGTCCACATATGAGGGAAATCATGTAGTATTTGTCTTTCTCTTACTGGCTTATTTCACTTAGCATAATGCTCTACAGGTCTATCCATGCTGTCACAAAGGGTTAAATTTACTTCCTTTTAATAGCAGAGTAGTATTCCATTATGTAAATGTGCACAGCTTTTTTATCCACTCATCTATTAATTTGGACTGCTTCCAAAATTTGGATATATATATATATATATATATATATATATATATATATATATATATAAACTAGAGGTCCAGTACACAAAAATTTGTGCACTTGGGGAGAATCCCTCAGCCCGGCCTGCGCCCATTCACAGTCCAGGACTCCTTGGGGGATGTCCACCTGTCAACTTAGGCCCACTCCCTGGGGTATCAGGCCTAAGCTTGCAGTCAGACATCCTTCTGGCAGACAGGGAGCCCTCGGGGGATGTCAGACTAAAGGCTTAGGCCCCCAAGGGATCGGGTCTAAACCATTAGTTGGACATTCTTAGTGCTGCCACGGAGGTGGGAGAGGCTCCTTCTTTGAGCGTCTGCCCCCTGGTGGCCAGTGCGCATCATAGCAACCGGTCATTCTGCCATTCAGTCAATGTGCATATCAGCCTTTTATTATTATTATATAGGATGTCCCTATTTCCCCCTTCTTTCCCCCTCTACCCAGCTCTTGTCCCCCACTTCTCTCTGGCCATCACCATACTCTTGTCTGTGTCCATGGGTTGTGCATATATTTTCTTTGTCTAATCCCTTCTTTAAATTCACTTCTTTAAATTTTTATTTTCAGATAAGTGCTTATAACTGCACTATTACATATTTTGAATTATATCATTTAGGATTAAGATATTTTTTAATTAAACCCTTGTAAATTTTAGCACAATAAATTATGCTAGATGCAATTAGGAGATTTTTCATGTAATGCAGATACATTTCAATTAATATTTTATTAATTTTTAATATTTTAATATTTTAATTTGAAATAATCTCATACATGTAAAAAAACTATAAAATACTATAGCATATTATATGTACCCTTTACCCAATTTCTTAGATGTTAATAATTTAAACATAACCATTATACAACTAACAAAATTTGGAATATATTTTTCTTATAATCTCTTTAATGTTACTTAATCCATTTACTTTGTTTTTGTTAATCTTCACCCAAGGATATTTTTCCATTAAATTTTAGAGAGAGTGAAGGGAAAGGGAGAGACACATTGATTGGTTGCCTCCTGCACATTCTCTGATAGGGACTGGGGATCAAGCCAGCAACTGAGGTACATGCCCTTGACTGGACTCGAACCTGGGACCTTCAGTCCATGGGCTAATGCTCTATCCACTGAGAAAAATAGGCTGCAGCTTAATTCATTTACTTTTAATCTATATGTGTCTTTATATTTAAAGTGGGTTTTGTTTTTGATTCACTCTCATAATCTGTCTTTTATTTGGTGCATTTATGCCACTGACTTTCACAGTGCTTACTGATAGAGTTACTACCATATCAGGTGGCTTCTGAGGCTTCTAGGGCGGGCCTGCCTTGCTGCCCCGGGACACGCCGATCTCGGGTCTGGGGCAGCAAGGCATGGCCAGCTGCTGGGGCTTCTGGGGCGGGCCTGCTTTGCCCCCGGTGACCCACCGATGGGGTCCCCATGCTCTGGTGGTTCACACTGTCCCACCCTGCCTGCAGTATGCAAATTAGCCGCCATCTTTGTTGGCGTTTAATTTGCATATCACACTGATTAGCCAATGGGAGGCATAGTGAAGGTATGGTCAATTACCATGTTTGTCTATTATTAGATAGGAAGGCTAAGCGGCCTTCCAACTATCTGATCATCTGACCAGCTAGTAGGTATGATGTGCACTGACCACCAGGGTGCAGACACTCAATGCAGGAGCTGCCAAGCTGTGGTGACATGGCAGCAGTGGTTCTCAGGTGATGTACCCTAGAACCAGAGAGGAGGGAGCCCAATTCCTTCCAGGGCCGTGAGATTCCACCTTCAGCCGTGGGTAATGTTGTTGCTGGGGCATTGTAGGCCCCAAATCTGGTTTACTGCACACTTGCATTTGCATTCCATACTCTGTACAACAGCAACTTTGCAGAGGTCACATTTCAGGGACCTCAGGGGATGTCAAAGAGCCGGTTTCCACCTATCCTTGCAGACCAGGCTGAGAGACCCTACATACCAGAAGGACCCTGCTCACTCTGCAGATAACCTTTGAGCTGCAGTACCGCCCCAGGTGTGGCCTGCCAGGGAGAGACCACGGGAGGCTGGCTCTAGGGTGTGTTCGGCCCCTCTTGCCCAGTCCTGCTCCACCAGCCACCTTCTAATTGATTTCCTTTCAATGTGCACAAATCCATGCACTGGGTCACTAGTTGTAAATAATGCTTCAGTGAACATAGGGTACATATATTATTTTTCTTTTTTTTTTTTTTTTTTTTTTGTTTTTTTTTTATTGCTTTAAGTATTACAAAGGGTATTACATATGTGTCCATTTTATCACCCCGCCCTAGACAGTCCCCTAGCCTCCCCTATCCCCCAGTGTCTTATGTCCATTGGTTATGCTTATATGCATGCATACAAGTCCTTTAGTTGATCTCTTACCCCCCTACCTCCTGCCCCCCAACCCTCCCCGGCCTTCCCGCTGCAGTTTGACAATCTGTTTGAGGCAGCTCTGCCTCTGTATCTATTATTGTTCAAAAGTTTATAATGGTCTCTATTATCCATGAATGAGTGAGATCATGTGGTATTTTTCCTTCATTGACTGGCTTATTTCACTTAGCATAATGCTCTCCAGTTCCATCCATGATGTTGCAAATGGTAAGAGTTCCTTTCTTTTTACAGCAGCATAGTATTCCATCGTGTAGATGTACCACAGTTTTCTAATCCATTCATCTACTGATGGGCACTTAGGCTGTTTCCAGATCTTAGCTATGGTGAATTGTGCTGCTATGAACATAGGGGTGCATATATCCTTTCTGATTCGTGTTTCTGGTATCTTGGGATATAATCCTAGAAGTGGGATCACAGGGTCAAATGGGAGTTCCATTTTCAGTTTTTTAAGGAAACTCCATACTGTCTTCCATAGTGGCTGCACCAGTCTGCATTCCCACCAGCAGTGCACAAGTGATCCTTTTTCTCCACATCCTCTCCAGCACTTGTCGTTTGTTGATTTGTTGATGATAGCCAGTCTGACAGGTGTGAGATGATACCTCATTGTTGTTTTGATTTGCATCTCTCGGATGATTAGTGACTTTGAGCATGTTTTCATATGTCTCTTGGCTTTCTGAATGTCCTCTTTTGAAAGGTGTCTATTTAGGTCCTTTGCCCACTTTTTGATTGGATTGTTTATCTTCCTTTTGTTGAGTTGTATGAGTTCCCTATAAATTTTGGAGATTAGGCCCTTATCAGATATGACATTGGCAAATATGTTTTCCCACACAGTGGGTTTTCTCGTTGTTTTGTTGATGGTTTCTTTTGCTGTGCAGAAGCTTTTTATTTTGATGAAGTCCCATTTGTTTATTTTCTCTTTAGTTTCAAGTGCCCTAGGAGCTGTGTCAGTGAAGAAATTGCTTCGGCATATGTCTGAGATTTTGTTGCCTTTGGATTCTTCTAGAATTTTTATGGTTTCCTGTCGTACATTTAAGTCCTTTATCCATTTTGAGTTTATCTTTGTGTATGGTGTAAGTTGGTGGTCTAGTTTCATTTTCTTGCATATATCTGTCCAATTTTCCCAACACCATTTATTGAAGAGACTATCTTGGCTCCATTGTATGTTCTTGCCTCCTTTGTCAAATATTAATTGAGCATATTGGTTCGGGCCGATTTCTGGGCTCTCTATTCTATTCCATTGATCTATATGCCTATTCTTGTGCCAGTACCAGGCAGTTTTGAGAACAGTGGCTTTGTAATACAACTTGATATCTGGTATTGAGATCCCACCTACTTTGTTCTTTTTCAGGATTGCTGCAGCTATTCGGGGTCTTTTTTTATTCCAGATGAATTTTTGGAGAGTTCGTTCTAGATCTCTGAAGTATGCCGTTGGTATTTTAATGGGAAGTGCGTTGAATTTATAGATTGCTTTGGGTAGTATGGACATTTTAATGATGTTGATTCTACCAATCCAGGAACACGGTATGTTCTTCCATCTGTTTATGTCTTCCTCTATATCTTTTTTCAACGTCCTGTAGTTTTCTGAGTAGAGGTCTTTTACCTCTTTAGTTAAGTTGATTCCTAGGTAGCTTAATTTTTTTGGTGCAATGGTAAACGGGATTGCTTTTATAATCTCTCTTTCTGAAAGTTCACTACTGGTGTTTAGAAATGCCTCAGATTTCTTGGGGTTAATTTTGTATCCTGCTACATTGCCAAATTCATGTATTAAGTCTAGTAGCTTTTGGATGGAGTCTCTGGGGTTTTGTATGTATAATATCATGTCGTCTGCAAATAAGGACAGTTTTACTTCCTCTTTTCCAAATTGGATGCCTTTTATTTCTTCTTCTTGCCGAATTGCAATGGCTAACACTTCCAGTACTATGTTGAACAGGAGTGGTGAGAGGGGGCATCCCTGTCTTGTTCCTGTTCTTAGGGGAAATGGTGTTAGTTTTTGCCCATTGAGTATGATGTTGGCTGTGGGCCTGTCATATATGGCTTTTATTATGTTGAGGTATGATCCTTCTACTCCCACCTTGCTGAGAGTTTTTATCAAAAATGGGTGTTGAATTTTGTCAAATGCTTTTTCTGCATCAATTGATATGACCATGTGGTTTTTTTCTTTCAGTTTGTTTATGTGATGTATCACGTTGATTGATTTGCGGATATTGTACCATCCTTGCATCCCTGGGATAAATCCTACTTGGTCATGGTGTATGATCTTTCTGATGTACTGCTGGATCCGATTTGCTAAGATTTTGTTGAGGATTTTGGCATCTATGTTCATGAGGGATATTGGCCTGTAGTTCTCTTTCATTGTGTTGTCTTTACCTGGTTTTGGTATTAGGGTGATGCTGGCTTCATAGAATGAGCTTGGAAGTGTTCCTTCCTCTTGAATTTTTTGTAGTAGTCTGAGGAGGATAGGTTTTAGTTCTTCCTTGAATGTTTGGTAAAACTCCCCTGTGAAGCCGTCTGGTCCTGGGCTTTTGTTTGATGGAAGCTTTTTGATGACTGCTTCAATTTCTTCCATAGTTATTGGCCTGTTGAGATTTTTAGATTCTTCCTGATTGAGTTTTGGAATGTTGTATTTTTCTAGGAATTTGTCCATTTCCTCCAGGTTGTCTAGTTTGTTGGAGTAGAGCTGTCCATAGTAGTTTTTAATGATCATTTGTATTTCTGTGGGGTCTGTTGTTATTTCGCCTCTATCGTTTCTGATTTTGTTTATTTGGGTCCTCTCTCTTTGCTTCTTGGTGAGTCTGGCTAGAGGTTTGTCAATCTTGTTTATCCTTTCAAAGAACCAGCTCTTGGTTTCATTGATTTTCTGTATTGTTTTTTTGGTCTCTATGTCATTTATTTCTGCTCTAATCTTTATTATTTCCTTCCTTCTGCTCACTCTGGGGTTTTCTTGTTGCTCTCTTTCTAATTCTTTGAGTTGTAGAGTTAGATGATTTACTACCATGTTTTCTTGTTTTTTGAGATAGGCCTGTAGAGCTATAAACTTCCCTCTCAAGACTGCTTTCATTGTGTCCCATAGGTTTTGGATTGTTGTGTTTTCATTGTCATTAGTTTGCAGGATGTTTTTAATTTCTTCTTTGATCTCATTGGTAACCCAATCAATATTTAGTAGCATGCTATTCAGCTTCCAGGTGTTTGAGTATTTTTGGTTGTTTTTATTATAGTTTATTTCTAATATTATGCCATCGTGGTCTGTGAAGATGCTTTTTATGATTTCAATCTTCTTGAATTTGGGGATACTTTGCTTGTGACCCAATATATGGTCTATTTTTGAATATGTCTTATGAGCATTTGAGTAGAATGTATATTCCCTGGCTTTGGGGTGGAGTGTTCTGAAGATGTCTATTAAGTCCATCTGATCTAGTGAGTCATTTAGGATTGCTGTATCTTTGCTGATTGTTTGTCTAGAGGGCTTATCCAGTGCTGTCAGTGGTGTATTAAAGTCCCCTACTATGATTGTATTGTTGTCGATCTCTCCTTTGATATCTTCCAGGAGTTTTTTTATGAATTTGGGTGCTCCTGCATTGGGTGCATATATGTTTACCAGAGTTATATCTTCTTGTTGTATTGATCCCTTTAGTATTATGAAATGGCCTTCCTTATCTCTTGTTATGGCCTTCACTTTGAGGTCTATTTTGTCCGATATAAGTATTGCTACCCCAGCTTTCTTTTCCTTTCCATTTGCCTGAAAGATATTTTTCCATCCTTTCACTTTCAGTCTGTGTGAGTCCCTTCTAATGAGGTGGGTTTCTTGTAGACAGCAGATGTATGGGTCATGTTTTTTTATCCATTCAGCCACTCGATGTCTTTTGTTTGGAGCATTTAGTCCGTTTACGTTTAAAGTTATTATTGAAAGGTACTTGTTTGTAGCCATTTCTGTTTTTGTGTGTGTGGCTGTTTTCTTTCTGGGCTTTTTATTATTTTTATACCAGTCCCTTTAGCATTCCTTGCATTGCTGGCTTGGTGGTGATAAACTCCCTTAGCCTTTTTTTGTCTGTGAAGCTTCTTATTTCCCCTTCAAGTTTGAATGATAGCCTTGCTGGATAGAGTATTCTTGGATTCAGTCCTTTGCTTTGCATCACTTTGTAAATTTCTGTCCATTCTTTTCTGGCCTGATGTGTTTCTGTTGAGAAATCATTTGACAATCTAATGGGAGATCCCTTGTATGTAACTTTCCGTCTCTCTCTTGCAGCCTGTAAGATTCTCTCTTTGTCCTGAACATTTGCCATGGTAATTATGATGTGTCTTGGTGTGGGTCTTTTCGGGTTCACCTTGTTTGGGACTCTCTGGGCTTGTGTGACTTTTTTCTTCCCCACCTCAGGGAAGTTTTCTGATATTATTTCTTCGAATAGGTTTTCTAATCCTTGTTCATCCTTCTGTTGTTCTGGTACCCCTATTATTCGTATGTTGTTTCGTTTCATGTTGTCCCAAAGCTCCCTTAGGCTCTCCTCCTGTCTTTTAATTTTTTTCTCCAATTGCAGTACATTTTGGGTGTGTTTTGCTTCCTTGTCTTCTAATTCACTAATTCGGTCCTCCGCTTCTCCTAGTCTACTGTTGATACTTTCAATGGAGTTTTTCATTGCAGCTATATCACTCTTCATTTCTTCTTGGGTCTTACTTAAGTTGTTGATTTTTTCATCTGTTTCTTCTAGCTTCTTCCATATGTTATCAATTTTTTCATCTGTTTCTTCTTGCTTCTTGCAGAGGATGTCGATTTTTTCCTCCATCCGGTTTATGCACTCTAGGACCCTTATTCTGAATTCTTTGTCTGTCATGTTGCATGCCTCTGTATTACTTAGCTGCTTTTCTGGAGAGCCCTCCTTCTCTTTCCTTTGGGGGTTTCTTTGTCTACCCATGTTTGATCTCACTGACATATCTAGACGTTGAGTCGTTCAGTGGTTGCTCCCTTGGTGGCAGTGACTCCTTGGTCTGTGGTTGCTCTTCGGGCGGTTGCGGTAGCAGCTGCTCTTCAGTTGGCAGCAGCTCCTCTGGTGTGTGCTGTTCACAGCTGAGGTGGCTCTTCTGGCTGGTGGGGCGAGGCTTCACATACAGCTGCTGTTCCTCAGCAGAGGGTGTGGTGCTCTGGAGGTTGCTGTAGCTTCGATCTGCTGCGTTGATTTAAAGGCACAAAATACAACACAACAAGGCACCACGTACCCGGCAGTATACACAAATATATTCACGATATTAATAACCCCAAATAAAGGTGACCACCCGAATTAAGAGGATTAGGGGATAAGGAGGATGGAAGGGAAAAAGATAAAAGAGAAAAAAGAAAAGAAAAGTAGGGACCAAAAAAAAAAAAGAGTGCAAAAATGAAATTGGGAAAAAGGAGGGGGGAAAAAAGCAAGAAAAGAAAAGACAAGAAAAAAGAAAGAAAAAAAAAGGAGAAAAAAGAAAAAAAAGAAAATAAAAGAGCGAAAAGAGAGAATGAAGTGGAAGAGGGGAAGAGACTTATAATATGAGGAGAATACTCCTATAGAACCGCCATTAATCCCAACAGATTCCAGCAACAGCTCCCTGGAGATGAATGCAAACTAGAAACAACCAATAATATAACGATGAAAATAGAATGGAGAACACTAATCCCAAAATAAAATAAAGAGAAAATAAAATGACACTTTAAAAAATGGTAAAATGGTAGCAGTAATAATACTGGTTAAAAATAAGAAGGTAGTAGTTAAAAGGGTAAAATGAGGTGATGGAAAAGAAGAAAAAAAAAAAAAGAAAGAAAAGAAAAAAGAAGAAGAAAAAAATTGGTTTCTTAGTTAAAAGGTGAAAAAAGAAAAGAAAAAAAAAAAAAAAAAGACTTGCAGTAGTGAAGGTCCCTCGGTTCTTCTATTCTTCAGTGTGGCTCGCCTTAGACCTGCCAGGTATTCAGGAGAGTGTTGAGTTCCCCTGCGATACACTGTTCCTCTGTGTTGTAAACCACAGTCCTTATTTTAAAGCAGGCCGCATTTCTTTCCCAGACTGCCTTATTTTGTGTTTAGCAAAGAGTCAGTTTGTGGGTCAGCCTCTGGGTGGCAGTGTTCTGGGGTTGGCCTCTGAGGCTATAGGGCCTCTCTGTCCAGTGGAAGTTCACTGCCCAGAGCTGGCTGCGTAATAGTTAGTTACCGGCGCTGTGTTGTTGCTGGGATTGAAAATCCCTCTATAGGCCAGACCCTGTTAACTCCCAGGGATTGATCAGATTATTTTAATCCTTGATCTCCTACAGGGTGGAATCTGGGTGTGGCTGTGCTCCTTGCCTGGGGGCTGGGGGGAGGAGTCTCACTCTCCGGAGAGAATGTCTGCCCCAGACCTGGGCTCGGGGGTGTCTCAGCACTCAATTCGCTGCCACCTCTCCCGGCCCCCCCTCTCTCTTCAGTCTCTCCCCAGATTCCACTCCTCCGCACACTCTCCCTCTCTTCAGCACAGGTGAGTGTCTGTATCCGAAATGTCCCATGAACAGGATTCAGTGAAAACAATCAAACAAATGCCGGCCGCGGAAACGGGGAAGGCTTGGTTTCTGTAAACTTCTTCTCTTACCGGGACTGCATGGTCTGGTCAGCTCTTCAGGCTGCCCCCTTTAGGCTCAGTCCTCTGTGATCACAGCACTGAGCTCTCAATTCCCCCGGCGGCGCCAGGAATCCCCGCGGTTCTCCTTTCCCCCGTCAGGGGCTGTGCCTGTCCCAAGGGACGCGGCTGCCGCGCGGTCTCCCTCCGACTCTCTGGGCTCAGAGGTCTGGCAAACTTTCCTGCCCAAATCCCTGGTTTTTTTACCTTTCCTGGGGAGTTCTGCTCTTCACGGCTGCAAACCGTCTCACCAGCTGAGCAAGTTCGCCAATTCGGTGTGGGTGTTACTAGTTTCAGCTGCTGACTCCATTTGCTCCGGGACACGACCTGGGACGCGTCTGCCTATATCGCCGCCATCTTCCCCCAGGGTACATATATTATTTTTCATTAGTGTTTCAGGTTTCTTCATATATATTTCAAGAATTGGAACCAGTGGGTTATAAAGTAGTTCCATTTTTAATTTTTGGAGGTAACCCCATACTGTTTTCACCAGTGGCTGCACCAATCTTCATTCCCACCAACAGTGCACATCTTCTCCAACAGTTGTTTGTTGATTTATTGATGATAGCCATTCTGACAGGTGTCAAGTGATATCTCATTATGGTATTAATTTGCATTTCTCTTATGATAAGTGACATTGAGCATCTTTTCATATTTCTATTGACCATCTGTATCTGTATGTTCTCTTTGGAGAAGTGTCTATTCAGGTCTTGTGCCCATTTTTAATTGCATTATTTCTGATGTTGAGTTATACAAGTTCTTTATACACTTTGAATATTAACCCCCTTTCAGATGTATTATCAGTGAATACATTCTCCCATTCATTTCTACTCTGATCTTTATTATTTCTTTCCTTTTACTTACTTTGGGTTTGGTTTGTTGTTCTTCTTCCTTTAAGTCTAAAGTTTGATTTTTTTAGTTGAGATTTTTCTTATTTTTGGAGATAGGCCTGTAATACTGTGAATTTCCCTCTTAGGAGCCTTTCACTGTGTCCTATAGATTTTGGGTTATTGTGTTCTCATTTTCACTTATTTCAAGGTATCTTTTGATTTCTTCCTTGATCTTATTGTTAACCCATTCATTTTTTCATGACATGTTATTCAGCCTCCACATCTTTGTGTGCTTTTCAGTGTTTTGTTTTGTTTTTCTTGAGATTTATTTCTAGTTTCATACCATTATGGTCAGATAAGATACTTGATATGCTTTCAACCTTCTAAATTTATGGATACTTCTTTTGTTTCCCTAAAATCTACTAAATTTATGGAGACTTCTTTTGTTTTCTAATATGTGGTCTATCCTAGAAAATATTCCATGTGCACTTGAAAAGAATGCATATTCTTCTTATTTGAGGTTAAGTGCTCTGAAATTAGCTATTAAATCCATCTGATCTAGTGTGTCACTTAAGGCCACCATTTTCTTGTTGATATTCTATCTGAAATATCTATCCAGTTATGTTAATGGGGTGTTAAAATCCCCTACTATGACTGTATCACTGTTAATCTTTCCCTTTATGTCCATTAAGATTTGCTTCCATATTTAGGAGCTTCTATGTAGGGTGCATAAATGTTTACAAAGGTAATATTCTTTTGTTGGATTGCTCCTTTTATCATTAAGTAGTGTCTTTCTTTGTCTCTTACTATAGCCTTTGTTTTAAAATCTATTTTATCAGATATAAGTATTGCTATGCAGCTTTTCAGCTGCATGAAATATCTTTTGTCATTGCTTTACTTTTAGTCTGTTTGTATTTTTTGTTCTGAAGTGAGTGTCTTGGAGACAGCATATACAAGGGTCTTGTTTTCTTACCCATTTAGCCCCTATGTCTTTTTTTTCTTTTAGTTTATCTTTATTGTTGAAAGCATTATAGATATCTTCCTTTTATTCCCCATTGACCCCCTCCTCTCCACTCTCATTTCCTCCTTAGGCCTTTTTAAGCCATTTATTTTTAAGGTGATTAGTGATAGGTACATAGTTATTACCTTTTCATTATTTTAACTATATTCCTCTGTTTTCTTCTTCTTCTCCTCTTCCTCCTCCTCCTCCTCCTCCTCCTCCTCCTCCTCTTCCTCCTCCTCCTCCTCCTCCTCCTCCTCCTCCTCCTCCTCCTCCACCTTCTTCTTCTTCTTCTTCTTCTTCTTCTTCTTCTTCTTCTTCTTCTTCTTCTTCTTCTTCTTCTCCTCCTTCTCCTTCTCCTTCTCCTTCTCCTTCTCCTTCTCCTTCTCCTTCTCCTTCTCCTTCTCCTTCTCCTTCTCCTTCTCCTCCTCCTCCAAGCAGGAATTTTACATTTCTTGTAATACTGGTTTGGTGGTAGCAAACTCCTTTAGCTTTATCTTTTCTGAGAAGCTCTTTATTTACCCTTCAAAATTAAATAATAGCCTTGCTGGTAAAGTAGTTTGGGTGGTAGGCCCTTGCCTTTCATTTCTTTGAATATTTCATGCTATCCCATCTGGCCTAAAATGATTTTGTTGAGAAATCAGCTGACTGTCTTATGGTAGCTCCCTTGTAGGTAACTAGCCGTCTTTCTCTTGCTGCTTTTAAGATTCTCTCTTTGTAAACTTTTGCATTTTAATTATGATGAGTCTTAGTATAGGCCTTTTTGGGTTCATCTTGATTTGGACTCTCTGTGCTTCCTGAACTTGTGTATTTTTTCTTCATCAGGTTAAGAAAGTTTGGGGGACATTGTTTCTTCATATGTGTTCTCAATTGCTTGCTTTCTCTCTTCTGGTAATCTAAGATGTGGATGTTGTATCTCTTCATTTTGTTGTAATGTCTCAAACTATCCTTATTCTTTTCAATACATTTTTTTTCAGCTCTGATTGGGTGGTTTTTTTTTTCTACTTTGTCTTAACATCAGTGATTTGATCCTCTGCTTCATTCTCCTTCTTCTTCTCCAACCTACTTTTTTTTCTTATAATGTATTCTTCATTTCAGATATAGTTTTCTTTATTTCTAGCTGATTATTTTTTTATGGTTTCCATATCCTTTTTCATGTTGTTAAACTCTATATATGATAAATTGCTTGTCTCTATTTTATTTAGCACTTTTTTTTCTAGAGATTTATTCTATTCTTTTATTTGGGACCTGTTTATTTGCCTATCCATTTTGGCTGCCTCTTTGTACTTGTTTCTATGTTTTATATAGATCTGCCAAGACTCTCAGTCTTCATGGGTGGCCTAATGTAGTAGGTGTCCTGTGAGGTGCAAAGGTGCAGTCTCCTTAGTCACCTGAACTGAGTGCTCCAAGAATGTCTTTAGTGCGGGTTATGTGGACCCTCCTGTTGTAATTAAGTCTTGATTGCTATTGACCCATTTGTGTGTGATATCAACCCTCAAGCTGGCTGACTGTCAGGTTCAACCCTGACCATAGTGTGCAAGCTGCTGTCAGTTACTGACCACATTAAGTGGAATTTACCTCAGCAGATTCTGTTGCCTACTGATATCTCCCTTTGGATGTGTCACTTGTTGGATCCTGCTCTGAAATTGTCTGAAGCTGTACACTGGGTGTACTTGTTCTGGGGCCTTGTGGGAGGGACTATGATGTAGGGCAATGTCAGACACTGCTTGTGACTGACCCTGGGAAACCTGGTTAGAGCTACAAGCAATCCACTGTTTGTGGTTTCATTTGTTTGGCTTGTGGCATGTGTCAAAAATAAAGCTTTATACCAGTCTAGCTTTTACCAGAACCAGGACCGGAGAAAGACCAGAAAAATCCCAAGATACCCTAAGATCTGCCTCTGCCTGCCTCTACCCCCAGCTGCATATTAGGCTCAGTCACTGAAAGAACCTCTGGTGGTATTCGAGTTATAGGAGTTAGGTTCTCAGTGAGTCACCAAGTAAGGATGAGTGGTGCTCACCAGATTGATTTAGGTTCAAACTTGGTGCCAATGCTGAGCCTGAAGCCACTCAGCAAATATCCCCTGTTATACGAAGTCTACCTGCCACTAGCTGAGTGCTCACACAGATTTATGCTCGGGTGGGATCTCAGGGAGTCATCAGGATGAGGCCAGCAGAATTTATCAGGCCCAAATAGACCAAGATTTGGCTGTGTTTAAGGAGGGTTCAGCTCTGGTCATGTGTGTGAGGAAAAAATGTCCCCTGTTCTAGAGTCACACAACTCAATCTGTCCTGGATTTTGCCTTAACCTAAGCAGGGCAGAGCCACTAGAAGTTGGGCAAATGGGACCTTCTGAGCCCAGAGGGTGGGTCCACTGGATGCCCCAAGAGTGGTTCTAGTGGCTCTTCCATGAGAGGACAGCGCCAGTCAGGTTCATAGAAAAGTCGGGGGGAATGGCCTGCAGGCCAGAGCTACACAACTCAGTCACTGACATCCCCTGAGTCTTTCCAGACCTCTGAACACTGGCCAAGACAACTGACTGTTCAGCAGGGCATATGCTCCACTTGGTATAACAAGAGGGAGTCCAGGCTGGTGTCACAAGGAGATGAGTGGTCCACCCAAGAAAAAAAGATAGTGTCTGCAATATGGGAGAATGATTCAGTATAGGGATCCTGGCAGCTATCCCTTCGCTCTCTCCCAGAACCACAAACGCCATACTTTCCTTATGTAAATCTAGTCTGCTTCACCTTCCTTCCACCTAAGCCCAGGGTGAGTGGTTGTGAATGAATTTTTTTGTGTTGGTCTAATAGGAGAGCCCCTGTGTCTCTAGCAAACTCCATCTCTCCCTGATGGAAAGATTCCCTGCTGCTTTTCACAGCCAGATGTTATGGGGGTGCTTCTTTCCACCGCTGGTGCTCTGGGGTGGTTTAGACCCTACTCTTCTCAAGGGAAACCCCCCACAGCTGAGATATCCTCTGGAACCACAGCCTTGCCCATGGGAGGAGAGCCAGCCCTTTTTGTGTCTCCTTTCCAACCAATCTTGATGTGGCTTTTTCTGTAAATTCTTAATTATAAGACTTGAGCAGTAGTTCCAGTTTAGTCTTGGGAGGAGTGAGTGTAGCTTCTCCCTACACTACAATTTTGGAATCCATGATTATTATTTTTAACTAAAATGAAATATATTGGTTTTTTATTAATAGAATCATTACCTCCCATTCTAATGTGTTGTTGCTAAAATTCTGATATATTTTTTTTCTTAACATTTGAAGTAAGGGTGAAAGAAACAGAAAACTAAGGGGGAAAAGTAAGTATTTAAAAATTAAGAGTTTATACCTGACAAAAATTTTTGTGATAGCATAAAATCCAAAATCATATTCATCACTATTCCCTTCATCTATGTCAAAGCTCCCGCTACTAAATTTTTTTTCTTGTTTTTATTGAAAATGAACCAGTACCAAGATTAGGACAGAGGACTAAAATGAAAATCCTTTTTCTGAGGTTGGCGGGGGGAAGAATGTTCTTCAAGGTCTGAAATAAATTATTTGCTGAGACTGTGTTTACCTGGGCACAACAGTCTTTTCAGCAACACACAGAAAAGCTTGCCAGGCCCATAAATCTGAGGAAACAAAAGGGCAACAAACACCTCAGAAAAACCAGCCCCCACCAAGTCAAAGAATGAATAATCTCTCTCTTATTTGGAACAGAAACATAATGTGCATAACAATAATAGCACATGCAAAAAAAAAAAACTTCATAAAAATCCAGCTTAGAGAATTGGATTCAACCACAGAGTGTTTTGTCTATATATTCTACTGTATTTCAGACAGTTGCAAAACTTAAACTGATTCTAGACTTAACACTTTTCAAACTCCCCAAATAGTTGAGACTTAATTCTAACACCATTAAAACCATGGGTGTTCTATATGAATAAAAATATCGACATAATATATAGTGTGTCGATGTCCTCCAGAAAAAGACCATGAAGAATCTATCTGCAGTTGAACAGGAACTAGGAGGCCTCAGTAAGAGGGTTTTAAAGGGGGTTATTATCATATTTGTGCTTTGGTCAGATGATCTGGGGAAGGTTGAAAGAAGCAGAAGTTCACTCTGAAGCAGATGATGACAGAAAGCAGGGGTCACTCTGTGACTGCATATCTTAATCTCAACTAGAAGGAGGGAATATTGACATGAGGCTAAACTTTTAACGTGTAAAGAAGCATTTCAGCTTCATGTAATGTGGGGCAGAGGATGTGTGGGGGTCGGGGGAGAGTGCTTAGACAAAATCATGCAGTTGTCTTCTTGTGTGTCATTTCCTCAATGTCAGAGTGGCCCTTTCTGATGCTGGTGTTCCGTGAGGTCATTGATGTCCAACAGAATTGCCAGACCGTGACCTGCAGCTGTAAGTGCCAGGTCAGCTCCCAGCTGTCAAGGGTGATTTTCTTGTTCTTGAGTGTAATACTTAACTATAAGGTGATAAATAAAAGTAGTATGATAAGTACACACACATATGCACAATTTAAGTGAATCATTTAATGGATTAAAAGTGACTTTAAACAATTATTTTATAGAACTCTTAGGTAGTACCTGCTTTGGGCCAGGAACTTTCTAAATATGAATTCATTTAGTCTCCATAAAGTAGGTGCTGTTTCTACCTCAATTGTAAATATTAGGAACCTGAGGCACAGAAAGATTAAGCCATCTGCCCAAAAGATGCACATCTAATAAATAGTAAAGTTGAAATTTAAATCCAGGCTTCAGCATTTAAACTCCATGCTGTGCTACAACTAAAAGGTAACTCTACTCTTCTGGACTTTAATGTTCACATTATACATATAGAAATATTAGGGGATAAAACCAGAAACTTCCTTTGTTTTCCTTAATATTTAATATAGGATGTCCTGCTAATTTTTGATGTTTTAAGCCTTAACACAATTTGGAGTTGCTTGATGAGGAGAAAGACTCTTGGTTCAGTTTTTATACATAAGTTCTGGCAATTCAACCCAGAGGGCTAATTAACAGGGACAGGCCATGCAGAGGAAAGAACAGCAACCAAGCAATCCTGGCCCAGACCCATGAGAACAAAAATCTGGATTACCTAATCACTTTTACCTCGCAATTTTTTCTGTTTTCTTTTAATTTAAGGTTTCAATACAGTTAGTCTGCCTTGGCTTACCACACTTAGATGACTATTTCTGTGCTTTCGAACATTTATTTAGTTCTCAATACTATTTATTGATTTGAATTAAAAAATAAAGTTGAGGCTTGGGTAATGAGTTAGTGCTACTGTTTCAGTTGCTGTTTCTATAGAGCCATTCTACTGACGCTGCCCCACTTCTGCCAACACTCCCCTTCATTAACATTGCTTATGCATTGGCATTATCATCTACACAGCTTATCCACAACAGTAATCCATTATGCTTTCCCTTAAATAAAATTTTTACATTCCTCATGTAGTAAGACCCATGTGTTCTGGGAAGGTATGTGTTTCATAGGAAGAATAAAGTCCTTCATGTTGTGATACAACATCTGTAAGCTGCCTGCACCAGCTCTTGACTTTGCATTCCCCTCAGATTTAACTGTTGAGGTCTTTCACCTGCAGGTTCAATTCATCACAGTTCCTATTTATATGCCTTACCGGGAATGAGGCATATAAATATACTTCTTAGCTTTGTTCTGGGCTCCAAAAGTCACTTGTGGCCCAAAGCTTCTGAATTGATGTCTTTGGAATTAGCACTAAACTTCGAAGTACAAGCACATCTGGGAGATATTATGGATATTATGGATTTGGTTCCAGGCCACCATAATAAAGTATTACAATAAAGCAAGTCATAATCTTCTTGCTGGTGGAGGACCTTGCCTCCTTCAATCTGAAAACAAACAAACAAACAAACAAAAAAAACACACAACAAAAGCAAAACAAAAAAACCCTACATCTGTGAAGTGCAATAAAGCAAAGTTCAATGAAAGGAGGTTTGCCTGTATTCAGTAAGTTGTACCTGTTCTGCCATATGCCCCCCATTCTTTTCACAAATCTTCTAAAACTGTATTCCACTAAATATTTATTTTCTCAGGTGAATCCTGTATTGAAGATTATGCTTAACATCAATCACTGTAAATTATAATAGATCACTATTACAGCAGACATTTTTCTAGACACCAGAAACAAAACAGGATACAAAGTAAACAAAAATCCCAATCCTTGAGTTTACGTTGTGGTGAAAGACTGTGTATGTTTGAGTAAGCCACCACCAAATTACGTATATCTCCAAATACATAATGGCCGAAATGAAATAGGAAGTTATTTATCACACAGCCAAGTTATCAAACTGTTCTCCGGGTCAGGGTGGCAGGGGGACTGCCATTCAACATGTGGCTTTAAGATGGTAATGGGATAAAATATCGAATAAACAGAAGAAAAATAAATAAAGTAGAGCATGTGAAGCATTTGTGTCATCTTTTAATTTTAATTTCTATTTTTCAGTTATATTTTACTTTCAATATTATTTTGTATTAGTTTCAGGTGTACAGCATGGTGGTAGACAATCATATACTTTACAAAGCATATCTCCAGTAGCTGGCACCATACATACATAGTTATTGCATTCCCATGACTATTCTCTAACTATCAATCTGTAGTTCTCAATCCCTTCACCTTTTTAACCCAGTCCCTCAGCTGGAAGTATTGCTATTCACTTCTGCTTAGATTCCATTGACTAATACAAGTACTCCCCTTAGACATGGACATGTGGGGACTCTGCACATCAGGGGGCCATATTTGAGAGTATTTTATTTGACTTTTTTTTATTCCTCCAGATACCTGGAACTTGAGGACTTTTTAAGTAGGATACATGCATCCCAGACTAGGCTATATGTGGACTCTTATCAATTTCTCAGCTTGGGTTACCCTGTTACAGAAGAATGGAGAAGAACCAAGCAATGCTTAGAGAGGTGGAGTTACATTTATTATTATTATTACACATGGGCCCAGAGAAAAATGTCTCTAGAATTCTGGGCCAAGTCACACAGGAAGTTTCCTTATTTATACCTTTTATACCCTCTTTGTCTCCCAAATATGGGGTTTTCTGGTCCCCTTTGCAAGTTTTTAAAGAGCCCCTATGTGCTTGGGTTTTGAGACCTCACCCAAAGGCTTGGCCTGGTGCCAGCACTGATAACTTCGTCTGGGGAAGGTTTAATGGCCTCTCTGAAATGGGAGTAATCTTATTTTCCTTATTATTTAAGCAAGCAAGCATTTACAGAAGCCAAAATAGCAGGGCTAAAAATTCAAACAGCAGTTTTTATATACGATGGATGCTTCAACCCTGTGACCCTCTACCTCATGGTGATGTCAACTAGATGATGCAAGGAGCTCTAGAACTTAAGCCCATGGGGCCATCCTGAGATCCTATGCCTAGGTTAAGTTCCAGGAGGGTGGCCTCGGGAGCAAATCATTCCCACAGGCTGGAATGTGTGTTTTTTGTTTGTTTTGTTTTTCAATGTTGCCTGAAATTAGGGAGCCTGGATTGGTTGGCATGCTGATGTGGAGTGACTCTCACTCCAACTGGGCATATGCTGAGTTTAGAGATCTAGGCTACCTACAACCAACACTACCATTTGGGCTTGAGCCACAAGTATGGGACCATGCACCAGCTGTTTCTCATTTATCAGCTCTCACTGGTCCACCTTCTGACTATGGTGTTAACTCTGACCTGCAGCGCCCACGGGTGGTAGTAGTGGCAGAAGATGTCTTTTATTCTGTGAGTCCCTCCTCACTACTACCTAATACCACATGTCAGATCATCCTCCTGGAGTGGCCACGTATACATTTCAAAGGATTTTGAGATTATTACTCCACAATGACAAAGTGTCCTCTGATTATTGTCTTTTTGACTCCAATAGATGTGGTAGGATTGTGCTCATCCAACTCAATCTTAAGTTATGCCACAAGATAGATGTAACTGCTCTTCTGGGTCCACTCATAAGCCCCTTAACTATCCTCTTCACTGATGCTGGTGTATGGAAAGCAGTGATGCAATCGACATTGAAAGAGATCACATTTCAAGAATATAAAGCTATGGCTTAAAGAAGTCAAGAGAAGTAATGGTTGGAACATGTAATATTATACTCTTTAATTATACTATTATACTCTGGCAACTTTAAGGTGACCAGAAGATGAATTATCTTTCACACTCTTCTGCATTCTCAGGATAATGCTTGCATTTGTGGTCATCTCTGAGAAAGTCACGGAAAGATGGTAATCTCACACAGCATAATGGATAATGCAGTGTCTTGAATAATGATGTAATCAGCATTAAATAAATGGTATTAGGACCTGCAGAGGCAAGAGGATATATAGGGTTTAGATACAAACAGGTTCCAAAAAGCCTTGGCATTGTTAGTAGTAAGTGTCACTATTAATCTCTCACAAAGGGAGAGGGGATATTAGCCAGGAGTGTCATTTTTGACAATAAAGAACCCAGAAAGGTTTCTTAATCTTAGCAGGAAGAGATGGTGCCTGGACACTGTAGAGAACATTTTGTGTGCATTTATTGGACAGTAAATCAATACAGAAGTAACTATTCTCAGCCATTATTCTAAATTTTCACTGGTAAAACACTATATTTCACATGGGCCCATGAATTATGTAACATATTTTTAGTCTAATTAATAAGGACCCCACAAAAATATTTTCCTGGGTGTTTGTACATCCCAAGTTGGCTATGACTAGAACTGGTTCACATGGACACGCCTAATTACAAGAGACAATGAAAAATGTACTCTAGCTTTAAGCCAAGCAAGAATAGAAAGCATTCATGTGAGTATGTGCACTGAGAGTCAGCAAACCTGTCAGACTGAGGGTCAGACAATGAATATGAATATGTTAGTTATCAAATATATTTACGTATAAAATTTGCCATGGAGAAAAACAATGCTGAGAATAGAGAAAAGGAATGTGTAATCCATGACAGACCCTTAACACTGGGAGAAAAGCCCTATTCACCACAATGGTAGTTTTGATCTTTTTGTTGTGTGTGTGCATAGAAACTACTTTTTTATATCTATATAAATGTATCTATCTGTGTGTGAATTCTCTTCTTATTTGCTTACCTACATTTAGTTAATTGTTTAAAGTCCAGATCAATTAGAATTTATTCCGGTGTGCTTTCCTTTCTCATTGATCCTTTCCTTTTCTAGTTTTCCTGAAAACTTTGCTTTTGCTTCAACTATGCTGCCTATCTCCTTCTACACTATGCCACACTACCTACTCCACTGTATTTGAAGGCAGGATGCATCACTTTCTTTTCAGTTTTGAATCTCATAATGCTTATCATTAACTCGTGTTAGCAAGTCCTCCACAAATGTTTGTTGAATGACTTTTAGACCTGTTCACCTTGGGAAGCTACAGAGGGTTAGCTGCTATTAAACGATTGTGTTTTAAGAAAATTCATTTAGCTGAGTTTGGGATTTTTTTTTAAAGATATCAAATATTAAGGTGAATTAATTTGAAATATTCCTTAATTATTAGGTTCCCTGGCAATTAGCCAAGAAATATTATTTCTTACCCTTTGTTTTTTTAAAAAAAACTCTTATATTTAGGATTAAACTGAATGTAGAGGAAGAAAACAGTAAAAGAATACAGCAATTTATTTATTAAAACAGACCTTTTTCTGGAGATCAGTACATAAAGATATATCAGCCTAGCCCATTATTTTAAGTCACTAAATATCCATTAACATTTTAATAAAATCATTTCTTCCTATCTACCTACAAATAAAATTGCTGGGAGATATGTACAGGTGCTTGAAACTTAATTCAGGAATACTGATTTCAAAACTAAGAATGATTACAATTCTTATATAATATTTGGAGATACAGAGATGGGATTGAGCATCCACATTGTGAACAAGGAAGAAATATCAGGTACATAAAAAATTTAGAAAGCGCATTTCTGAGCCCTTTAGCCTTGTAAACATAGTGACTGTGTCATAAGGCCAGGAATTCTGATCCTTGTCCTTTTCCTCACTTTTCACCATGCGCTTCTAATGGGTGAAAGGAAGAGGGAATCAGTGCATAATCTGTCATTCCTGATGACACAGGATGCCAATGGCTGACCCCGAGTGTAGATTTTTCCAAGACCAGACCTCCAGTTTGTAAGCTAGAGGCAAACTGCTCCACACTGTGGGTGGCTTTGTAAGTCACCAAACACATCTTAGATGCTGCAGTTCACAAGGGTTTACTCAGAACAATATGCACCATTCCTTTAACCCTGGAATGAGCCTTAGCCAGTTTGGCTCAGTGGATAGAGTGTCAGCCTCTGGACTGAAGGGTCCCAGGTTTGATTCCAGCCAAGGGTAGATGCCCAGGTTGTGCACTCGATCCCCAGTAAGGGGCGTGCAGGAGGCAGTTGATCAATGATTCTCTCTCATCATTGATGTTTCTATCTCTTTCTCCCTCTTCCTTCCTCTCTGAAATCAATAAAGAAATATATATTTTTTAAAAATCCTGGAACAAAGCTTCCTAAAACAGTTTATAGCCTATCTGGTGACCAAAGGTCCACAGGTGATCTTAGATCACTTTTAACATCAGTGCTCTTTTTTCTCTAGACCAGTGGTTCTCAACCTTCCTAATGCCGCGACCCTTTAACACAGTTCCTCATGTTGTGGTGACCCCTAACCATAAAATTATTTTCGTTGCTACTTCATAACTGTAATGTTGCTACTGTTATGAATCATAATGTAAATATCTGATATGCAGGATGTATTTTCATTGTTACAAATTGAACGTAATTAAAGCATAGTGATTAATCACAAAAACATTATGTAATTATATATGTGTTTTCCGATGGTCTTAGGCGACCCCTGTGAAAGGGTCGTTCAACCCCCAAAGGGGTCGCGACCCACAGGTTGAGAACCACTGCTCTAGACTAACATGTGCATTTACTATATTTTGCACAAATTATTATTAATTATATTATTAATGTATTAGCCTTGGATGGGTAAAGAGCTAAAATATTACCTTTCTATTCTTTCCGTTGATGGAGACTACAAAATGCCTTTTTCCCTCCTTCACCTTTAAATTGTTAGCTATAATGGACTACAGTGTGGGCACTATGCCAACCTCCTTTGGTACTTGGGAACCCTCTAATGTTCCATACTCATTAGGATGTTTACTATTCCAAGTAGCAAATAGCGGGCAGTACTGGGTCTCACTGATAACAGCCATGCTCAACTCCTTCACTGTCCCTGCTTAACATTTGGTTTCTCAGCCTGGTGCTATGTCCCTGGCATTTGTTTCTTTCCTTTCATAGCTGTGAGAATTGTGTATGCATACCCAGAGACCCGTTAGCAACAGGCCTTTTTGAAAGAGCAATAGAGTAAATAAATTCACTTTGAGTTCTTTATATCACACTCAGTGTGTAGGCTTGATGTCGATACAGGAGCAAAATCACTATTGGCATCCTCCTGAAATGTATGTTTATGAAAAATGAAGGCCGTGGTTTAGGCGTGGGGGTACGGTAAGGGAAGGATGGGGACTTGGGAAATAAGAGGGCTGTTTAAGGAGGTAGGAAGATGGGAGGGCTTGGGGAAGGTGCTGGTCAGCTGAATTATGAGGCCCATGAAGGTGATGTGGCTTTTAGGGCGGCAGGGGGCCAGAGAAAGGTCAAGTTCGCCTACAAAAGCCTTCAGTTGCACTCCAGCTAGCAAGGAAATGTCACCCTTTAAACTGCATTCCCTGGACTAAGAAAAACAGAACGGAGACGTAAAATCTTTCAGATTAAGCTATTTCCACTTTTGTTAGTGAGAACAAATCAATATATTACACAGAACAGAAACATTCACAATAAGTAATATCAATAAGTTGAGCTAGTGGGGATTTTAAATGCATATTTTCATGGCAGAGATTAAAAATGGTTAGTTACTTTCCATAGATTGTTTTGTATTACATGTGCTGTATCCATTTACTTTCAAAGATATCTTTTAGCTGTTATTGTTACTATGAGCTGGGCTTAGAAGTGCAGCATCATTTAATATCTAATAAAGTTATTCTCCTCACTACATGGTTTCTTTTCAATGATGTTTGGCTGGGAAATTGTATCTACAAGTGCACTTTTGAGAGACATGATTAATTCAATTGCATCTGTTTCTGGCTGTGGTCTTTTTTATCTGGAAACTCCTAAAAATGGGTAACTTTGGAATATTGTTTACTATATTTTAATATTAATGAAATATAGTTAAAATTAACTATAATGTCAACTTTCCATGCCAGACCAATGGTCTAAAATCATGCCAGTCTATTGTTATTTTCTATTTCTATATACTATTAAATGTATATTTGGTATGTATTCTAAACAAAAGGCTTTCATTTAACACTTACTGAATCCATACCATTTTGCCTGCTAAATGTTTAGAAAAATTATTTTTAATTTATAATGTAAATTATGTTTTTAAATTTATATATAAATTAATCTATAACATATAAATTATATAACATATAGATGTAAATATATAAATTACAAATATACAGATATATATCAGTATATATAGATATATATGGCAATCTCCTACCTTACTGAATGTGTGTGGTTCTAATGAGGTTAAAAACAAAGTTATGTGAAAGCATATTTTAATAGATATTATTTTCATAATAGTCTTGGGTTCACATAAAAATTAAATATTCCATATACCCCCTGCTCCCACATATGCACCACATCTTTTATCATCAAAATCCCACACTAGAGTGGTACATGTGTTACAAGAGATGAACCTACATTAACAAACTACTATGCATAGTTACATTAGATTCGCTCTTGATTTTGTACATTCTATGGTTTGGGGCAAATGTATATCAACGCATATACACTTTTATACTGTTATACACTGTGGCTTCACTATTCTAAATAGCCTCTGTGCCCTGTTTACTCGTACATCCCTCCCCTTAACTCCTTGCAACCACTGATCTTTTTATTGTCTCATAATGTTGTCTTTTCTAAAGTATCATATAGTTGGCAGCATACAGTACGAACCCTTTCTTTCACTTAGTAATATGAATTTAAGAATCCTCTATGTCTTTTCATGGCTTGAGACATATTTATTTCTGTGCTGAAAAATATTCCATTGTCTGGATGTACCACATTTTATTTCTCTATTCATTTTATTTCTCTACTAAGAGACATCTTGCTTGTTTTCCAGTTTTGGCAATTATTGATAAAGCTACTATAAACACCTGCGTGTAGGGTTTTGTGTGTGCATAAGTTTTCAACTCCTTTGGGTAAAGTGCTGCATTGCATGGAAAGAATACACTTAGTTTTATTAGAAAACAACAAACTGTCTTCCCAAGTGGCTGTATTATTTGCATTTCCATCATCAGTGAATGAGAGTTAGTCTTGCTCCTCATCCTTTGCCAGCATTTGCTGTTGTCAGTGTTTTAGAGTTTGGTCATTCTCTTAAGTGTGTCTTGGTGTCTCATTGGTGTTGCAATTCCTCCAATAATATATGACCTTGTTCATCTTTTTTTAATGCTTATTTATTATCTGTATATCTTCTTTCATGAGTTATCTGTTTATATCTTAGGTCATTTTAAACTGGTTTGTTTCTTTCCCTATTGTTGAATTTTAAGAGTCCTTTATATATTTTGCATAGTAGTCCTTTATCATATATGTCTTTTGCAAATATTTTCTCCCAGTCTTTGGCTTATCTTCTCATTTTCTTGACCATATGTTTTTCAGAGCAGAAGTTTTAAATTTCAATGAGGTCAATTCTTTGTTTCATAGATTGTACCATTAGAGTTGTATCTAAAGAGGCATTGCCATACCCAAGGTCATCCAGATTTTTTTCTCTGTGTTATCTTCTAGGAGTTTTCTAGTTTTACATTTTACATTTATGTCTATGATCCATTTTGAGTAATTTTTGTGATTGTGTGAGGTCTATGTTCAAATTCTTTTCTTTCTTTCTTTCTTTCTTTCTTTCTTTCTTTCTTTCTTTCTTTCTTTCTTTCTTTTATTTTTTTTATTTGGGTGCCCAGTTATTCCAGCACTATTTGCTAAAAAGACTATTTTGTTCCATGGTATTGCCTTCCCCCCCCATGTCAAAGATTAGTTTACTGTATTGTTATGGGTCTATTTCTGGGCTGTTTATTATGTTCCATTGGTCTATTTGTCTATTCTTTCACCAATACCAACCACACAGTCTTGATTACTGTAGCTTTACACTAAACCTTGAAGTCGAGTAGTGCCAGTCCTCTGATTTGTTCTTCAATCTTATGTTAGCTATTCTGAGTCTTTGGCTTCTCTATATAAACCTTAAAATCAGTGTATCAGTATCTACTCAATAATTTGCTGGAATTTTAATTGGGATTGAATTGAATTTATAGATGTAGTTGGAAAGAACTAGCATCTTCAGTCATCCTACACATGAAAATGAAATATCTCACTATTTATTTAGTTCTTCATTGATATATTTTATCAGAGTTTTATAGGTTTCCTCATATAGATTTTGTACATATTTTGCTAGATTTATACCTATTTTATTTTGGCGGGGGTGGTACTCATGTAAATGGCATTGTGTTTTTAATTTCAAATTTTGCTTGTTCATTGCTGGTACATAAAAAAGTGATCAACTTTTGCATATTATCCTGTATCCTGCATTTTTGCTACAATTTTATCTTTAGGAGTTTTGTTGTTGTTGATTATTCCAGATTCTCTAGACAGCCAAGTCATCTGAGAATAAAGAGGGATTTATTTTTTCTGCCTATGATGTATATATTTTATCTCCTTTTCCTACCTTAATTCATTAATCAGAACTTCCAATAGGATGTTGAAAAGCAGTGGGGACAGGGGACATCTTTGCCTTGTTCTTAATCTTAGTGGAAAAGCTTGAAATTTCTCTCCATTAAATATGTTAGCTGTATGTATTTTGTAGATGTTCTTTATGAAGTTGAGGAAGTTCTCCTCTAATTTTTGTTGCTGATAATTTTTATCGTGAATTGGTGTTAGATTTTTTAAAAATTGTTTTCCTGTATCTATTGATATAAATCATGTCATTTCTCTTCTTTAGCCTATTGATGTGATAGATTAAACTAGCTGATTTTCAAATGTTAAATTAGCCTGGAATATCTGGGATAAATCCCACTTGGTCATAGTGTGTAATATTTTTATACATTTTTAAATTTGATTGGCTAATCAAATTGGTGATTTTTGCTTATACGCTCATGGGAGATGTTGATCTGTAGTCTTCTTGTAATGTCTCTGGTTCTGGTATTACAGTAATACTGATTTCATGGAATGAGATAGGCACTACTCCTTCTGCTGAGATTGTAGGTAATTGGTATATTTTCTCCCTTAATATTTAATGGGACTCACAGTGAACCCATATAGGCATGCTGCTTTCTACTTTGGAAGGTTATTAATGGTTAATTACATTTCATTCATAGATATAAGTTTATTCTTCTTGTGTGGGTTTTGGAAAACTCTGTGTTTTGAAGAGTTGAGCTATTTCATCCAGAATATAATATTTGTAGGCATGTAGATTATCATAATATTTTATAATTATTTTTAAACCTCACTCGAGGATGTTTTTATTGATTCTAGAGAGAGATAAAGGGAGAGGGAGAAAGAAACATCCATGCGAAAGAGAAACATTGATCGGATCAGTTGCCTCCTGTAGGCACCCCAACCAAGGATTGAAACTCCAACCTGGGTATGTGCCCTGATGGGAAAGAAACCTGTGACCCTTTGATGCAAGGGATGATGCTCCAATCAATTGACCCACACCAGCCATGGTCAACTTTCAACTTATTTTTTAGTGTTCTTTACTTGACTGCTTAAAAAGGTGTAGTTTCACGACAATTGAGGAAATTACTAAATTCAATAAATATTGTTCCCTAATCTTCTATATTTTGTAAAATAGCTATGAATAAAGACAGACCAAGCACAAAATATGAGAAATAAGTTAGAACATTAAGTCCCTTTCCTTGTTTCTATAAAATGACAACAAGAACAGAGTATTAGACATTAATAATGGACCTTACATCATTCATCAATAAATATTTATATTTTCCTATTTGATAGAAGTTTGTGGTCAGGTGAATGAAGATCGTGATGGAGTAGGTAGAAGTTGAACTAGCCTCCTCCCAGCCCAAAACTGGAATTATAACTAAACTATAAAACAATTGACCAGAATAACCAATTGAATCCAAGCTGAACAGAAGTCTTACAGCCAAGGATTTACAGAAGAAGTCACATCAAGGCTGGTAGAAAAAGCTGAGGCATGAGGAGAGCTGTCCCACTGCCCATGGGTGGCAACTGAGTATCTAGAGGGATATGTCAACTCTAAAGGTTCCCCCTGAGGAGAGTGGGGGTCTCAACCCCACACTACGCTCCCCAACCCAGAGCAACAGAGCCAAGAGCAAGTGCTCACATAACGTCTGGCAGTGGAGATCTTGGGTATTCTGTCCACCAGAAAGAGATGGGAGTCTGCTAGAGATCCAGGTGCCTCTTGAAGGGTTGCTGCACAACCGCTCATCCAAGGATCTGGTGGAAGGAATGCAGGTTGGAGCAGTCTCGACCCTTGTGATAATAGACTAAACTGTGTGGGTGGGGGAAAATATGAGGCAATGGGCCATTAGTCCCTGTGCTGAATTTCTTTGCCACACCACCCACAGATGCCATTTTTTCTGGGCCGGACAGTCTCTTCCAATCTACATTGGCCTAAAGGTCCTGCACAAACTCCACTATTCTGGTCCCCTGTCACTGTGCCAGAGCTTATGACTGTGAAGGTGTCTTCGGCTTGAGCCTATGGCATAGACTCTCTTGAAGGGATCTTGAGAATGAACCAGTGAGAATCAGAGGCATAGCTGTGTGACTTTGGAGCAGAAACCATTTCCTCTCCCTGCCCATTGCAGGCCAGGGGAACCCAGCCTATAAATATAGTAGCCCAGCCAATCAGCAGCCCTGCCCTGTATGGCTATAGCAGCAGTCACCTGCCTGCCAGAGTGGCCATCTCCCATCACTGCAGCCAGAGTAGTGGTGTCAGACTCCCCATGGGGGACCCACTAACCCCATCATGGGAGAATCAGTAGCTTCACCCTTCTGAGTCCTGGTAACCATGCCTGGCTGAACTTGAACCTCTCAGTTTTGCCAGTAGGGTTTCCCAGTGCCGAAGACTATTCAAGAGGTCTGGGCCAACTCTGGAAAAAACTGAGTTGTTGGCTCTTGGGAGGCACATTTTTTTTTCTGTGCACTCCAAACCAGTGCCATTACTGTACAGAGCCCTCCCTTTACATGGCCAAACCTTGGTTGGTGTGTCCCTGATAAACACTGCTGGCCTCATCCTGATGAACCCCTGAGACCGGTCCCACTACAAAGGTCCACAGGCACACAGAAGGGGGAGGCTGATCTTGGTGTACCCTGAGACTGTAGCTGAGTAGTCTCAAACTCAGAACGGACACCAATTTTGAATCTGTATCAATCTGGTGAACATCATTCACCCCTACCTGATTATTTACTGAGAGCTTCCCTCAAGAAAATCATGTCCTGCCAGAGACTCTTTAAGTAAATGAGCTTAACAGACAACTAACAAGAGAAGACTTGAGGAGCCTTGGCCCTTTTGCTGACCTGCCCCCAGGCTTGGTGCTGGTGGAAACTGGCCTTCGTGTATAGCTGGACCCCCACCACAAACCCCCAGAACCAGCAGAGACAGCCACAAACTGCAGATCACTTTGTATCTCCAAACAAGTAGCCCAGGGTCCATTACTGGTAGCACTTGACATTGAACAGCATGGGAAATCCTGAACCAATGGGCCCCAGAACCAACACAACCAGGGGTTCAGACTACATCAGAGCACAACCCAATTGCATCCTCAAGTAGCACACACAAAGGTAGATATCAACAGACACCAGATCCTGTTGAGGCAAATTCAGCTTTATGGAGCCAGTCCCCACACAGCAACTCACATATTGATCTCAGGGTTGATCCTCATTGGCAGCAGAAGGGCAACCCCACCCATGGATGGGCCAACAGCAATCAAGGCTCAACTATAAGAGGCGTGTTCACATATCCAAAACAGGGGACATTCTTGGAGCACCTAGGCCAGGCTATTAGAGAGACTGTGCTTTGGAGCCCCACAAGACACCTACTACATAAGGTCACCACACCAAGGCATAGCAGAGCCACCTAATACAGAAACAAACACAGAAAGGCAGTCAAAGTGGAGAGGAAAAGAAACATGCCTCAAATGAAAGAACAGAAAGCAGCACTAGAAAAAAACCCTAAATGAAATGGAAGCAAGCTACTAGACACAGAGTTCAAAACAGTTGTTATAAGGATGCTCAAGGAACTTATAGAGAACTGCAACAGCATAAAAAAGGACATATAAATCATAAAAAAAGAGAGTCTGAACTGAAAAATACACTATAAGGAATCAATAGCAAGCTGGATGGAGCAGAGGACCAAATCAGAGATTCAGAAGACAATTTAGAAGAAAACACCAAATCAGAACAACAAAAAGAATAAATAATTTTTAAAAATGAGGATAGTCTTAGGAACCTCTGGAACAATATGAAGTGTAATAACATCTGTATCTTAGGAGTACCAGAAGAAGAGAGCGAGCAAGGAATCTAGAACATATTTGAAGAAGTAATGCTAAAATTTCTCTAACCTGGTGAAAGTAAAGTACACACAGTTCCAATAAGTGCAGAGTCCCAAACAAGATGAACCTAAAGAGGCCCATACCAAGACATCATAATTAAAATGCTAAAGGTGAAAAACAAAGAAAGAATTTTAAAGGCAGCAAGAGAAAGATAGTTAGTCACTCAAAAGGGAGCTCCCAGAATACTATCAGCTGATTTCTCCACAGAAACATTTCAGGTCAGAAGGGATTGGCATGAAATATTCAAAGTGATGAAAAACAAGGACCTACCACCAAGACTACTCTACCCAGCAAGGCTATCATTCAAATTGAAGGTGAATAGAGAGCTTCCCATCTACAAAAAAGCTAAAGTAAAAGCTAAGTTCATTACCACCAAACCAGTTTTACAAGAAATGTTAAAGGATTCCCTTTAAGAAGGGGCGTGGGGAGAAGATAGAAAATAAGGGAGAGAGAGAGGAACATAGTTTTAAAGAACTGAATGGCAATAAATACATACCTAACAATAATCAATTTAAATGAAAATCGCTTAAGTGCTCCAATCAAAAGATGTTGAACAGATAAGAAATAAGATCCATATATATGTTGTCTATAAGAGCCCCACCTCAGAATGAAAGAAAAATACAGACTGAAAGTAAAAGGATGGAAAAGGATATGCAAATGGAAACAAACAACAACAAAAATGGGGTAGCAGTACTTATATCAGACAAAATAGACTTTAAAATAAAAACAATAATAAGAGATAAAGAATAACACTACATAATGATAAAGGGAGCAATTCAGCAAGAGGTTAGATAGAACCCATATAAACATTTATTCACTCAATATAGGAGCACCTAAATATATAAAGCAAACCTTCATCTGCATAAAGGGAGATATCTAAGAATGTTTTTTGCTACAATTTTTCTTATATGAGCCATATAATAAAATTTCACAGTTTTAGAGCATGGTACACTTAAGGGCCAAATATGAGACTATCACCATTATTCCCACAACACATATATGTTCAAGTGTGCACAACCCCACACACATACACACATATATCACGCACATTTTATGCAGCTTTCTATCCATATTCCCTTTGTCCTCCCTTAGTGAAGACCACTGGCTGTCTTAATAAAATCAAACCTAGAACCCCTAAGCTCGGCTATAGCCACACAGGGAGAGAACTCTGGACCTTACATACTGTTAACGTACCCTGCGAATCACACAAAGATGCCTCAAGAAGTCAAATTAAGGAGTCACATTTATTTCAAATCCAGGACTACGAGGGGGCATTTTGCTCTCTCAAATCTCATAGTGATTACATAGCCCCAACACCAGATTTATAAAGGCAAAAGTCACAAAGGTATTGATTATATCTCGAAGTTTGGAATGAGGAACCTGGTTTGCAAAAAAACCCAGTTTGTTACAGAAGCTAGATTGAGCCAATTAGTTACCTACAAAGATTAATTATAGTTTCGGGTCTTGGGACCACTGAGTCAATGGAAACACATTATCTGGAGCCATCGAGGCAATTTAGAGTAATTGTGCAGTCCTGGTCTCCAGGTACAGAGGAATGTGTTTTCTAAAACCAGTATGACCACAACCAATGGGGTATTCAAAGTACAATCAATAGAGTATTCAATTGAATGGGATGATTTATATAATTCCGAAAATCAAAATAACTTTTCTATTATTTTAGCAAGCAAATAATGACAGAAGCCAAGTCAACAGTGTTAAAATATTAAATAGCAATTCCCACCAAGCATGGTTGCCACCATGCTTCAATACCAGCACTGTGTAATGGAATTTTCTGTGATGACAGAAACATTATATACACGTGCTGTTCAAGAATGTAGTCACTAGTTCCAAGTGGCTATTGAGTATGTGGAATATGGCCTGAGTGCCTAAAAAAACGGAATTTTAAATTTTGTTTAATTACCTTAATTTAAACTAAAATCTATATACAACATGTAGTTAGTAGTTACCATATTGACAGAATAATATAGACTCTAGACTTCTGTTCCTTATGATTTCCCCAGATGTGAGTTGAGGCCTCACTGTTCTATCAAAGTTGTACTTAATTCTGACTGAACATTAGATTAGCTGAGGGAGTTTTAAAAATACCAACTTCTTAGCATCACTTTGATGATTTTAATGTAAAGCCAAGGTTCAGAATAATTGCTGCAGCCCAAGTGCAGACTCACAAATCTTTTCTTATCTCTATTAGTACAGGTACAACCATTTAAACCAGAAGTTATTCAAAGCTTTGCGATAACAGAATGAGAATAGGCCCACAGGGTACATCCGTCCCAATCAGTGATTCTCATAATGTGTTCAATGGGACACTAGAGCCATAGGATTCTAGTAGAAGCTTTATTAACAATAGTCTGAGGTATCTGGGGTAAAAGAAGTAAAGTAATTTTATTTATTGTAGAACTTTCAAGAAAATTTAAATACTAATATTTTGGGAATTTCTAAGAAGGATAAATTGTACTAAGTTTGCTTTCCCCCACATAATTTACTTCTCCAGAGTTTGCTTGTCCATTCTTCTGGAGAAGTGTTTTGCTCATTATACCTTGGAAAACAAAGATATGAATAGGTGACTTATGAAGTAAAGAAATTCTCCTATTGACAATCTGGGAAGAGCCAATTTGATCTTCCTAAGGAAGCTGGCAAGATTATACACTATATATATGCTAGTATCTTTTTATCTGGCTCCCTTGGTAGACATTGTATGACTTCAAATTCATGTTTTAAAGTTAGGGCTCTAGAGTCAGAGTGCCACATTCTGATATTGCTTCTATCATCTTTAAGAACTGGGGAGGATCTGAACGTTTACCCTCCTTGCAAGTTGACAAGTTAGCCTGTCACGGTGTCATAGACGCTGGCAAGAGACATGAAACTCTTCATTCAGAGACAGGAGATTTATTATGCAAGGCACAGCACCATAATGAACGTCATGTGTCCATCAGCTCTTCTTGACCCCAAATCTCATAGGTGCCATGCAGAGGCGGATGCGATGTGCACAACTGGTTTGTGTCACAGTGAGAAATTCAGAGCTTAGGAGACCCCTATCTTGTCAGTTGTTGTCAAATCTGCCCAATTTTTGCCCTATAGGGAGACATTATCCTCACTTTTCTGATCTGAAAATAAATCTGCCCTCCGTCCTGAAAGAAGACACTAGTTCTATCATCCTAGGCTATTTGCTATACCAACATCCTTGAATAAATACCCTGGGGCAAAATTTATCAATGTCTCTCCACTAAAAGTGCAGAAATTGAGAAGATCCATGAGAATTATTTTCCAACATTTTTCTCTAGCTGCATTACCTCTCTAAGCTTTAAGTGAAATCACAATTACAATGAAAATCCCATGTGCTTCATAGTATTCTTCAGTGATTTAAACAAAGTGTTCCAGTGCTAGTGAATAAAACCTAACTCAGAAAAAAAATAAAAATAATAATATAAATTTTAAATATATAAATTTTAGTAAAATTTTAGAAAGGAACTCAGCTCTCAGTCTTCCAATATTTCTTAACTGTATTATTTATTATAAAATAATTATTTATATATTTAGATTATATTTATTATCAAAGATAAACTGTTACTTTCCTATTGCATAAAATCTCCCTCAGTGCAGAAAGATTCCTCTCTTTTCTCTTTTCTTCCAATCCTTTCCCAAATACGATCCAGGGCCCTGGGACCAGACATATAGCTCTGGCATCTAAACAATATATTTGGCTCAGAGTTCCCAGAATTCATCACTGATTTGTGAAATCCCCACTTGTTCTTAGATATCAAAGCCTATTGTGCTTTGATCTGGGATGAGAAAATGTTTTCTCTCTTTGATCTTTGAAATTGATTTTTTGAAAACGTATAGTTAAAAACAATAGGAAAGAAACTGAACAAAACCCTCCTGTCTGAAACACTTTTAGTCACAGCATTTTCACTATGATTTCAAGAACACGCATTGGAACTCAAATCTAATTTTTAACACTTAAATTGTGTTTCATCGCCCTACCAGGAAGAGATTCTAGAAACTCCCTAAAGAAATGTGAGAGGGAATCATCATAAAAAAGGTGGGAGTATATCTCAGTTAACAGCTCAAAAGGTTTTCTGTTAAGGATGGCAAGACTTTGAGATGGGAGATCATTTTGGTTAATCTGAGTGAACTCAATTTAATCACAAGGGTCCTTATAAGAGGGAGGCCAGAGGGCCAGTGCTATAAAAAGCAAGATGAGGACAGAAGCAGTGAGAGAGATTGGAAGACACCTATATGCATAGCATGTAGACACAGACAATAGTGTAGTGATAGCCAGAGGGAAAGAGAGGTGGGAGCTAAGTGGAGGGGAGCAAAAGGGGGAGGAGAATGAGGACATCCGTAATAGGGTCAACAATAAAAATAAAATTTAAAAAATAACTTAAAGAAATAGAATCATACAAACAAAAAAGCATGATGGAGACATGAGTCGAGGAATACAGGCGGCCTCTAAAAGCTAAAAAGGCAAGGAGATGGATTTTCCCTGAGAGCTTCCAGAAGAAATATAGTCATCCCTGCCAATACCTTGATTTTAGGATTTCTGATCTCTAGAACTATAAGATAATAAATTCGTATTGTTCTAAAATGCAAAATTTGTGGCAACTTGTTACAGCATTCATGGGAAATTAATAAATCACATTTGCTTACAAACCCCTGTACAGAGACATGGTACTATTATGGTAATTGGACTCTAAAATTTTTTTGCCAACTCTGTCTCCTGTTTTAATCATATATTCCATAATCTATCAAAGAAGAGAGAGAAGCAAGGACTCCAGGTATTTGCATTTTAAAACTGTATTGTGGCCAATATGAAGATGGGCCACTCGGGCCCTATTTAAGATAGAACTGCCAGTAAGGAATATTCCCCTGACAAAAATGGCAGTACATACCACTGGTGGTGTGCTGGGTTGGCCTGATGGAAGGGAAGGCCAGTGCCATAGTGATTCAGACACTTAAAAAGTACAAGACTAATAACAGATATAAAGACTGAGGAATTGGGTGTTGTTATTAAATTGCTTTGATTTCTTAGATAATAAAAATTTGAAGGCAAGTAACTAAGAATTAGAAACTTAGTGGGGAACCAGAGTCTCTGGAAACCCAAAGGAACTTCATCTCATGCAGCAGGAATTCAGAAGAAGGTAAACGTCAGCATAAGGTTCAATAGTCAAAGTGGCTGAACACTAAAGATGGTTGAGTGTTGAACTGACTCTAGTTGGAAAAAACTGGAACCTTGACATGTAATTTTGGGACATCTCTGTGAACGTCTATGAAGATTTTTGACTCCTCAAATTTGTCCGAAGCACTGGAGCCTTACTGAAGAAGTGGCCCATCATCTCCCATCTCTGTTAAGATTTAACTTGCTTCTGGAAGAAAAGACAGAAATCTTTCCTTTGCTATCTTCCCAGTTTCATTCCTGCAGGCCTATAATTAGATCTAAGTGGTTACATACGTCAGCCATGCCATGCTGGGACTAATAGGAGAGCAATGAGATTAAACCCCAAAGTCACTGCTGGAATGAGAAAGCATTTATCCAGACCAATCGTGAGACAGGAATCTGAGGGTGTTTGATCAAAGGAACTGAAATGTAGCCTGGAAAAAAAAGGCAGTGTATTGACATGGGGACTAGTTCAGTATGTATACAAGATTTCACATTCTGGCAAGACCTCCAGGGCATGGTGCAAACTTGCTGCTAGGACTAAATCCAGAAGTGAGAAAACACAATGGCTACACTGAGTGAGATTACAATGCCCACATTGTTGGAGCAGATAATAAAGGGATCAGAGGCCAAGGAGAGTAGGCTTATCGGAATGGATATATTCAGTGAGACCTAAAGATCTTGTGAGGTCATGCAGAGAATTATGAGAACATCCAGGGAATTAGGCTCCATGACCTTGAAGCCATACCATTTACCCAAGGCTGTCAGGAAAACACTAGTGAGAAGAATGTTTAGTGGCAGGCATCATTAAGAACTTCAGCTGTGGCTTTCATCTGACATTCAGGGCTGGTTGCAGAGAGGCTGTTACAGAACTTGGCTTGCTGAAAACAATGGAAATGACAGTATGGCCTCAATAGTAGAAGGCAGGCGGCAGTGTTGAACCACCAGAAGCCACGGGGTTATAGTTATCATAACGACAGACACATTTAAAACAACACCTTTGGCCAAGGGTCCCTGACCCTGACACAGAGAGTCGTGAAGATGTTTAAAAGACCAGGGTATTCCTAAGAGTTAAATAAGATAGAGCTAACAAAAGTACCACTGAATTATATGTGTGTGCAAAGAATTTGTGTAGAGAACGAGCATAAAGTTGAAAGCAGTTTCTCCAATAGAAGTTATTGTGCCATGCTCAGTTTCCAAATCTGAGCAGATTTTCCAACCCGATCCAGAACCTGCTGCCTGAACAGATGTCCTGATCCCCAGAGGGAGGACCCTGACATGCTACAGCCAATTTATACTGTAATTATTTCCACTGTACTTCTTCAAAGGAAGCCATGGTTACTTACTTGAATGATTGTGCACTGAGTTAAGAGGAATACACAGACATTTCAAGGATCATTGGACACAGGGCTCAGTTAACATTGATACTTGGAGACATTATGCATTATTATAACTCCCACCTAGAGTGGGAACATGTGAGTCAAATAAAAAACAGAGGTTGGCCCAATTCTAGCTACAGTAGGTCATATAGATCTATAAATTCAAGCACTGTTTATTTGTATGGTCCCAGATTCATCTTTGGAGATTGATACAGTTGGCAATTTTAGTAATGTCCACATTGGATCATTGAGCAATGGGCTAAGAACTATCACAGTGGTGAAAGCCAAATGGAAGCCTCTGAAACTCCATGCCCCTCCAACAGGGAAAGATGGTATTGCCATTTGAGGGTGAGAGAAAAAGTCAAGATGAATGGCACTCCTTAAGATTTAAAGAATGCAAGGGGAGAGTTATATATATATATATATATATATATATATATATATATATATATATATATATATATTAATTCATCAGTCTGGCCTCTTCCAGAATTGAATAGACCTCAGAGAATCAGTTTAGACCACCACAAAATCAATTAAACAGTAGACCCAATCACAACTGCCATACCTGACAAAGTATTGTACCTAGGGTTGACTAATATAGCCACAAGTACATAATAACATGCAGCCAATGATTTAGGACTTTTTAGTTTATACAAATCAGGAAAGAAAATCAGAAACAGCTCACTTAAACATAGAATGCACCACAATATTTATTTAGTTTTTCCCCAATGGCTAACCATTCTATCCTCTATTTTAATAAAAACCCAAAGATATTGGCTTTCTGAACATTTCACAGAGTATCATGTTGATTTATTATAATGATGGATCATGCTGATTAGGCAGAATGAGCAAAAGGTTGCTATGTTATCTTATTAAATTGAAAATGCTCCAAAGGGTGGGAAGTAAACAACATGAAGAATTGGGAATCTGACAGTTCAGCAAAAAAATTTAGAGGTTCAATGGCCAGGGGAATGTCAATACTTCCCCTTGAAAGCAAAAAAACCAAAAAAACACAACAAAACAAAACAACAAAGAAACAAAATTGCTGTATCCTCTGCCCCTTCCTACAAAAAAAGGAAGCCCAATGCTATGAAAGCCTCTTCAATTCTACAGATAACATAGAATAGGAATGCTATTCTGGCCCAGACATAGGGTGATACGGGAGGCTGCCAGTTTGAATGAGACCTGGAACAGGAAAGGTGCTGGCATCCGATTCCATGCTACAATGCAAGTACTTCTGTCACTCAGATGATCCAGCATATTATACTGTGTTGGAGATTTCAGTGGTGAAAAATATTAAATGTGGGTATTATGGCAGGCACCAGTGGAAAAAATCACAGGCCCCTGGGTTTCAGCAGTAAGGCGATGTCATCTCTACCAGAAAATTACATATGTTTCAAAAAATAGCTGCTGGCATGCTGCTGGGCCCTGGTCTAGTTTAATTGGTCATAAATAACCAAGGAAACTACCTGACAGTGAAGGACATGTAGAGGGAGCCCCTTGATTATGGAACCCACAGATTATATTCACAATCATCAAGATGGCAGCCTGTTGGTGTATGCATAGCAGAAGTAACCTCTCAGAGTCAATACCAGAATAAATTGGGTAAACAATTATAACTATTTATGAACAAGTACAGTAATTCTGGCCTGAAAAATCTATCAAGAGCACAGAATTTTAAGGATTGAAAGTTTGAGTCATACCATCAGGTAACTCACCAGCAATGAATGAATTTTTTTACAATGAATTTTTAGCGGAATACAATGAATTTTTTTTATTGTGGGCATTTTATTAACATGCCTACAGTGGTATTTATCATTTCATGGAATATGGGTTGCAAATTAGAGATGAACCATAGGGAGACATTCCTCTGCTAAGCTTCTCCTCAGGAAGAGGCCCCACCATTCTGGTAATGCCTGATCCCCGAACCTGTGTTGTGAAGGGAAGCTACAGGGCCCAAAGAGTAGATTGTGCAGACATGGAGATGAGCCATTTAGGTCGCCCTTCAAGAGAGTACTTTCTGCCCACTGTGATGAGTGTGATTAGATGATTGCCTCCAGCTGTTAACTTATCAAAGATGCACCTCAGATTTCAAGGCAAAGCCCTTTCTGTAGCAGGCTGGCCTTCAACCAATTCTTGTGGAAGGTGGTGGGAAACAGCATAGCCATTTTCTTTTCAGGACTCCTCTAATGGGCAATATTCACTCTTTTGCTCCACGTTGGGCTAGCAAAGATGTTGTAGGGTCAGCAACAAGGTCTGGAAACTCCCCCTATTCAATGTTGCTTCCTCCCCTTTCCTTCCACAGGTATTTCTTACCAATAACTCGTTCACACACTTAACTTCACCTTGGCAACTGATTCCCAGAGAACCCAGCCTGTCTCAACTACCTAATCTCTGTACATTCTCTGGGGTAATTAAGGAAATGTATTTCAGGGAATTATACTGATATTATATTATTTTGCAACTACATTAATAGGAAGCCATGATATGGGAATGGCATCATCAATATGCAGTTATCTAGTTATGGGGGCCAAGCCTATATTTTAGTATGAAAATTGTTATATATATGAGAGAAAGAGATGATAACATAAAATATTTTAGTCAATCTCATGATGTACCACCATATTGTCAAAAGAGGATAAAAAAAAATGTCAAAAGGAAGAATTATGACAGAACCAAAAAAGCAATAGTTTTCAACTTGCTGGGTAAAAGAACCATAAACTAATACCTTACTTATACCTTTTATTAACAGCTGTCTCCTAGTATAGAAAACAAAACAAAATATCCATGATTAACACCAACAAATTGAAATTAGGTGTAAATTTAGAGTACAACAAAGACAGAAGAAATAAATTTGAATCTTTAGCTCAATCTCATGAATCATTTTGAACAGAAATTTATAATTTCCAAATAATTGAAACACAAATTAATACAAAAATATTTTCTAAGATAATAAAAGAGCCCTTAATGTTGATTATTAGACAATGTAAAATAGATTTAAAATGTGTTAGGACCAAATACTGATTCTTCATATAAAAGTACTAGAGGCCTGTTACACAAAAAGATTCGTGCAATAGGCCTTCCCTTCCCCTGGCTGCCAGCACCTGTTTTCCTCTGGCACCCGGGACCCAGGCCTTCGCTCTGGCCAGAGCTGACTTCAGTCTTTGCTGCTCCGCTGGAGCCACCTTCAAGCCTTTGCTGCTCTGGCCAGAGCCGCATTCAGTCTTCGCTCCGCCACTTCGCGCCTACGTATGCAAATTAACCACCATCTTTTTGGTGGTTAATTTGCATATCTCGCTGATTAGCCAATGTGAGGCATAGTGAAGGTACGGTCAATTACCATGTTTGTCTATTATTAGATAGGATAATCTATTTTATCATCCCATAGTTATGATGAGAGTATAATTTATTACACTCAGAAGGAGCAGATGTTCATAGAAAATATGTCCTTTATAATTGTGCTGGACATTTTATTAACATGCCTACAGAGGTATTTATTATTTCATGGACCATTGACAGTTAAAAAGGTTCAAACATTAACATTTTATTTTATCTGGGAAGTTAGTCTAGAAATAAACTATTCACAATGTGGCATCTCTATTATATCTTCCCTTGAGCAACTATCAACTTCCTCATGTAACTATCTTTTATGGCTTTACTCTTCTTGAGAATGGGATTGGCATTATATTATCCTAATAAAAATCTTTTATTTGAGAAATTAGAGTAGTATAATTGAGATATCAAAGGAGTGAATTAAACTAGGGTTGGAACACAAGGTTAGTCAAATTATTTCTGTGATAGTCAAGAATTTTGTCCCTTACTGCATTAAAAAAAATGAATACAAGCAGTGTGAAGCAAAGTTGAAGTAGACAATATAAAAAACTCCTTTCCGAACTCTTACAATTCACAACAGAATGGATGGAACTGGAGAGCATTATGCTAAGCCAAATAAAGCCAGTTGGAGAAAGATAAATATCTCATAATCTCACTCATTTGTGGAATATAATGAACAACATAAATTGATTAACAAAAATAGATCCAGAGACAGAGAAGCATCGAACAGACCGTCAAACTTCAGAGGGAAGTCAGGGGAAGAGAGGTGGTAAGAGATCAACCAAAGGACATACTTATATGCATGCATATAAGTATAACCAATGGACACAGACACTGGGGGAGTGAGGATATATGCTGGAGAGTGGGGTGGCCAGGGAGAGGTCAATGGGGGGAAAAAGAAGACATATGTAATACTAAATGTAATACTTTAAACAATAAATAATTTCTTTTAAAAGTAACTTCTAAAAACACTAAAAAATAAGAATTTTAATGGACTAATAGATTAAAAAAAATTTCCATTACTCAAGAGTTTTCTATAACTTTCTAGAACTTGACAATTTCTACCCTAGAAATATAAATCTGAAATGCTAGCTTTCCTATAAATGAACTATTTTGTCCATCAGCTGCCTATTACCTCATTGAAGTTTTCATTTGTGACAAAAGATTAAAGATGTTGGGGGCCTTTAATCAGATCAGAAAAATATAAAACAAAGCAATAATTTACTTAATAAATAAACTCTAGTAGAGAAAGGTAATTTAAGGAAGCCACTGATCAAATCACTCTTCAGAGAACACACAAGTATTAATGTACAGTAGTTTGGTGGACTCAGAAAGTAATTAAATCCTAGAAAGGAAAGTGGTAGAATTTCTCTCTCTAGAAATCTTTAAGGCTAGAGTAGACACTTTTCTTTCGGTGTCTTTTCACTCTAAAATTCTTCAATTGGAATGTCTGTGGTATTTATTTCTTGAAGACCACTTCAGCACTTTCCATCTACTGAGTTTAACAGAAATACCACTTTTAAAAATTAACTAATAGACACTATTTTTCAGAGCAGTTTTAGGTTTATAGAAAAAAAAAACTGAGCAGAAAGAGTTTCATGTATCTCCCTCCTCTCCAACTGTTGCACTTGTTTTTTCTCTATTATTAACTTGCTTTAGTGGAACATTAGTTACAATTGGTAAACTAATATTGATACACTAGAGGCCCGGTGCATGAAAATTCATGCACTGGAGGGGGTGTCCCTCAGCCCAGCCTGCCCTGTCTCAAAGTCGGGGAGCCCTCAGGCGTGGGAGGCAACCCAGCGATAAGGAGAAAGTGACACCCCCATCACACCTCTGCTGCTGCCACTGCCAGCAGTGCAAGCCTTGGCTGGCCCTGGTTAGCTGAGCCTTGGGCAGGCCTGGGCAGCTGGGCATCTGCCATCCGAGGCTTACCTGCACCTCAGGCCGGCCCTGGGCAGCTGGGGGGCTAAGGGGACTGGGGGACTTCGGAGGCAGGCATGGCAAGGATGTAGACCCGATGGGGCTGAAGGGACTGGGCACTGCCATCTTGTGGCTGTGGGTGCCGCTATCTTTGAGGGTGGGGCAGTCAATTAGCATATTCCCTTTTTATTAGATAAGATTATTATTAGTTAAAGTCCATAGTTTACATTATGGTTCAGTTCTATGGGTGCTGAAAAGTGTATAATATCATGCATTCAACATACATACAATAATTCATTAACCTAAAAAATCCCCTGTGCTCCACCTATGGATTCCTCCTTGGCACCCATTGATCCTTTTACTGTCTCTATAGGTTTCCCTTTTCCAGAATGTCATACAGTTGGAATCATACCATACTATCATTTTCAGACTGGTGCTGGATCCTCCATCCCTGCTTTGGGCATCAGTGTGTCTCTCAAAATACAGACTCTTAGAGAGCATGTGCTTTATCACATGTGACACTTATATTTAAGATCTCATCTAAATATTTAAGGATACTAATGATATAAATAACACCAAGTTCTACCTAGATGACCAAATATTTTGTATTACAACTTACATCAATATATGCTTTAATATGCTAGTATGTATTTTACATGATATATTTAAGTTGCTAAGGTCTGCTTTTATCTTTTTTTAGTATATAACATCTGTGGGAAAACATGTTTTAATTTATACAGAAACTGAAGCAAAATATTGCTAATATGTCTATTACTTTGTTCATGATTTTCTTTCTCAATTTTGTTGATGATAGAATATGTCATCAAATTATTGTCAAGGTTACTGAGTTTTTTAAAAAATGTTTATCTGTTTTTGTTTTGCAATTATTTAAAATACACTTTAGCCCCTCAATTTTTGAATATGATAGATATGTGAGACCATGACTATAATGACTACATAGATATATCACTAATTTTATGTTGCGCTCTGTTCATAAGACCAGAAGAAGAAGTTTAAATGATCTGTTTCACTCTATTAAATGTAGACCCATGAGAGTAATGATATTTTTATTTAATATTTTAAAAAGAAAACGTAATCTACAACATATAGAAGGGTTGTGAGTGCTAATTTACATTTTTCTAGATTAAATGGAATAGCTTCAGGAAGACCGAACACTTTTTTCCCTTCAACTTTATTCTTGAAAGCATTTCCAATAAATTTTGGAGATTTTAAACAAAAAGCAAATTAAAGCTCTTTAAAATAAAACATAACATATTTCTCGTCCAGTTTCCTTGCCCATATTGTAGAACTATAGGACACATTATCTTTGTGTCTATGCTAGGAAGGGTATGCTATGCTTCGCAGACAGAAAGATAAGAGCTCACCAGTAATTTCTATTATATAGAAGAATAAAAACTACTCAATATCTACAGTCACTAGTTATATTTTCAGTACTGTTATAAGTGTTTACATATATTGTCTTATTTTTATTTTTCACATAAACTCTATAGAAAAGGCCCTAGTATTATACTTATTAAATAGATTAGGAACCTGACAAACAACAGGTTTAGCTTTTGCAGAGACATTTTGCAATCGAAGCAGTATTCAGACTAAGGAAGTCTCAGGCCAGAGGCCACACACACTCAAGCTCTATAATGTTGCCTTCCTGCTCAATTGACTGATTTTCTTCATTAAAAAGATCAATGTATTACAGAAAAATGTATTTAAAACTAATATGAATCTTTAAAAAGATTGTTATATAAGTTATTCCATTTCAAAGCAGATGTAGTAAATTGATAACAAAGCATTAATATAACCTTTTAGAATGCAGGTCTTATTGGTTATGCCACAGATTTTTATAGAATCTTTTCTTAGAAAATCAATAAAGTTCTCATTTTAATTATTATAAATTATTTTCTTATTTAAAAGGGCATGAGTTAGTCATATAATGTTTATAAACTTAGATCATTGTACATTTTGTTAACTGTCTGACCATCTCCAAGATAGTGATTTGTAAAAATCTATTTAATTTATATTTGCCCAAAGATAAAAAAGAAAAATAATAATGAAAAATGAGCCTTGGAGGTCTCTTGACATCTCAAAATGGGATTCTTACAAGATGGTTACTTTTTTTTTCTTCAGAATTTATTATTCTCCATATTTCCTTTTCTGGATCTTACAAATGTTAGGAATCTTAGTGATCTATTTACATTTTAATAATCACAGATATGAGTCATTTCATGTACTGTGTCAAATGCTTAGAAGAATATACAGATCCATGGTCCAGTCCCTGCCTTCAATGAGTTTGTCATTTATTTAGTGAGACAATCCTATTTAATAAAAGAGAAACATGCAAATTGACCATAACCCCAACACCTTTCCCATTGGCTAATCAGCAGGATATGCAAATTAACTGCCAACCAAGATGGCTGCTGGCCGTCAGGCAGCTGAAGGGAACAGGAGGCTTGCTTGCTCCAGTGATGGAGGAAGCCAAGGTTCCCCGCCTGTGGCAGCCCAGCTCTGAGTTTCAGATGCAACAAAGTTGCAATTCTAGAACCTAAACAAACTCCAGATAGCTGCTTTCAGCCGGCAGCGGGATCAGAGCTTAGAGCGGCAGTGATGGCAACAGTGTTTCAATTATAGAACCTAAACAAAGCCCAGATATCTGCTTTCAGCAGCCGAGGCCTCAAGCTGGAGCTGGCTTCAGAGCTAAAGCCAGCTCTCAGCTCTAGTGACAGCCACAGAAAATAAATAAATTCCAGAATAAAAAAAAAAAAGAAAAAAAAAGGAGAGGCTAAGAGCTTCAGTCACCCGCCAGCCTGAAAACAGCCCTCAGCCCCTCACCCAGACTGGCCAGGCACTCCAGTGGGTACCCCCACCCTGAACAGGGTGCGGGCAGCCTAAAAACAGCCATCTGCCCATCATCCAGGCTGGCCAGGCACCCAAGCGGGACCCCCACCCTGATCCGGGACACTTTCAGGGCAAACCAGCCAGCCCCCACCCGTGCATCAGGCCTCTATCCTATACTACCAGCAGGGCAGGACAGTGCGAGTTGCCATCTGGGCCCCATGTGCAGCCCTGGGAAGTGGAGCATAAGCCCTGCCCCAGCCTGGACCCCTGTGTGTCACCTGAGCCCCCAGCAGGGACCCCCGTGCCACCTGAGCCCTGCACTGCTAAGCCCCGCCCCCAGCCAGGACCCTATGACTATTGGAGAGCAGGAAAGTGCCGCTGGGGTGATCTGGCCATGGGTAAGTAGAAAAGTGCGGTCTGTAGGCAGCCCCCAGCTGTGCTTGATCCGGGAGCAGGAAAGGAAGCCCAGCCTGTGGGCAGCCCCAAACTTTGCCTGCTTCCCAGTTGCCATGGTGATCCGGGAGCAGGAAAGCAAGCCTGGCCTGAGGGCAGCCCCTAAATGGGCCTGATCCAGGAGCAGGAAAGCCCGGCCTGTGGGCAGCCCCCAACTGGGCCTGCTCCCCGGTCACCATGGGGATCCAGGAGCAGGAGAGCAAGTCCAGCCTGCAGGCAGCTCCAAGCTGGGTCTGCTCCCCCATCACCATGGCGATCCTGGAGCAGGAAAGCCCAGCTTGCAAGTAGCACCCCCATCCTGGCCACAGCTCAAGAGAGAGTACAACATGCAGTGGAGGCCAGGAGCCTGAGAGATCAACACAGAGGGGCTCCTGCTCCAAGCCTCCATGGTGTGGCTGGGGGCAGGCCCCCAGCAGACACACACGCATATACACACAGTGCCTGCTCTGAGCCCCCCCAGTGGGGAGACACACACACAGACACACACAGGACGTTTGCTCCGAGCCTCTGCTGCCAGACTGTGGCCATCAGTAGGACATCCACTGAGGGCTCCCAGACTGTGAGAGGGGCAGGCTGGGCTGAGGGAACCCCCACCCCCAGTGCACGAATTTTGTGCACCAGGCCTCTAGTGTACATATAAACAGAAATAAAAGTGACAACAAAAGGCCATACAATAATAAGCCTTTATGAATAGCTAGAGTGCAGTTTTTTTCTGCAAATTTCCAGGTATTAAATATTTTAGGATTTGTGGGCTTTATATGATCTCTTTTTTATCCTCAACTTTTTGTTTTCATGTCTCTTAAAATTATAAAAAGGACCCAGCCAGCATGGCTCAGTGGTTGAGCATCAATGTATGAACCAGGAGGTCATGGTTCAATTCCCAGTCAGGACACATGCCAAGGTTGTGGCCTTGATCCCCAGTGTGGGGCATGTAGGAGGTAGCCAATCAATTATTCTCTCTCATCATTGATTATAATTATTGATTATATGTTCAATATATATGGCCAGATTATATGTTCAACTGACTAATAATATTTTGTTTTCACTTAAATATAACACATGACCTGTATGTTAATATCTTCTCTACCTGGAATTATCCTGCTCCAATCTGAATTATATAATATACTCTCTTGAGATAAAAAGTCAGTGAATAAAGTTTCTGAATGTACACACACACACACACATACACACACACACATCCTGTTTACAAAACCCAACCCAAAACTTCAGGACAAAAAGCTTTATCTTTACCTCACAGGAAACACTCCATTACTCTTGCTTATAAATTTTCCACTCACTAGGATTCCTCCTTTTTTATTTTGTTCTGATTTCCCAATATACTCTTCATTAGAAGCAATAAATTAGAATATGGGGAATCTCTAATAAATAGGCCTTCTTACAATGGCCAAAGAAGAGGAGACTAAAAATAGGAAACAAATTTAAACTCATGAATGTAAATAAAACTGGATTATAAATTACAATAAAAGAAAATAGTGACTGTTCATATTAGTAAAGCTCTCTAAAGCAAAATTATTCTAGATTCTAGTCGCCATCTTATACTTTTGAAAACTTCTTGGAAATCCAAGATAGAAACTATTACTACCTCTTTTTTTGTGGCTATAAGAGTTCATATAATTAGTGCAACACACATGTCAAATTGTGCTTTATTTATTTGGATAAGCATCTCTCCTACCAGATTATGAGGTCTTTTATGAAATTATTTGTTTTCTTTTCCTTGAGATTTCTAGCATAGTCTCAGCACAAAATAGGCACTTAATTAATGATATTGAATGCAATTAACTGGCATGAAAGAGCTACAGTGTCTGGATGCTTTTAACCAGGACAAACTTGGTGACCATGTGGAACAGAAAACTGATTATGTTACATTTATTAACCAAGAGAAAGGTCATTACTCAAAATAATCATGCTCTATTGATAAATAAAATTGAAACTACATATTGGATTTAATCATTTTGGGTTAGAAACTTTTTATCATTTAAATACAAATCCCCCTAAGAATAGAGTGAAATGTTAAGCTCTTATTAGGAACTTAGTCCTGAGATTCAACCATTGAACTGGGAGAAGATTAAAGGCCAAAGATTTAAAAGAGGGAGAGGGAGAGGAAGAGAGAGAGATTGAGAAAGTTCTAGGCTCCGTTATAAGTTGCTATGATACTATTATGTGTCAACTTGGTTAGGCCAAAGTAGCTAGACATTTGGTCAAAAACCAGTCTCAGTGCTTCTGTGCAGGCATTTAAAAAATGAGATTAACATTTCAATCAGTGGATTTTGAGTAAAGCCTAATGTGGGTGATCCTCATCCAATCAGTTGAAGGTATTCAGAGAAAAAAGACTGGGGTCTCTCTAAGCAGTAGGAATTCTGCCTCCATACTGCCTTTGGTCTGGCGCTTAAACACCAAATCTACCCTGGTATCTAGTCTGCAGGCCAACTCTGCAGATTTTGACTTGCCAGCTTCCACAATTGTATGTCTAATTCCTTAGAAAACCTCTCACTTTCTTTATTTTTTATTTTTTTACTTTATATTAATCCTTACCCGAGGATATTTTTTCGTTGATTTCCAGAGAAAGTGGAAGGGAGAGGTAGAAACAGAGATAGAGAAACTCTATGTGAGAGGGACACATCTATTGGTTGCTTCCCATACACACCCCAACCAGGGCCAGGGATTGAGCCTGAAACCAAAAGCACATGCCCATGACCGGAATCGAACCCAGGACCTTTCATTCCACAGGCTAACACTCTATTCACTGAGCCAAACTAGCTAGGGCTCTCTCTTTACACACACACACTCACACACATCCTATTGCTCTGTTTTTCTGGAAAATCCTAACTACTGCATAATAAAAAGAAAAAAAAGGGGCAGAAAGAAGTAGGTTAATGGATACTCAAAAGATTAAAAACTAACATTTACTACTAACACTGGTCATGCACAAGCCTAGTTTCCAATATAAGGTTATGGAAGCAAATGTAAATGTGGAACTTCAAAACAAAGCAACTGTGAAGTGTGAAAATATAAATCTCAAATAACACATTTTACCTGGCTTTACAGTTTCTCTTCTCAGCAATTGACCTGCATATGTTATCTAATTTTTCCCACAAGTTAAATCTTTCATGTTATTATATGGTCAATTTACAACACATAAGAGAGCATTGCACATTTTATAGTCTGTATCCTCAAACAGGATTAGCTGGCATCCTGTTATTATTATCATCCACACTTAGTACCTTCTTCCCAATATATTAGAAGTCTCTTAGGTTTCAAAGTTGTTTATTTTTTTAGTAACTGTTTTTGTAGAAACTAGTTTCTAAGTAGTTTTTTTAAAACCCATGATTATCTAAAACGAAATGGTTTCTCAGAACCAGTATTTTCAGAACCAGTATTTTCACAAAGTAGGAATCTAATAAACAAAATAAACTGATGAAAAAAATTGAAATAGAAGCAGGGATACATGGAACAGATTGACAACTGTCAGAGGGGAGGAGAGAGGGGGACTGGATGAAAGAAAGTAAAGGGATTAGCTAAAAATCATCTCTCTATACATAAAAGCCTAAGAGACCAGACAGTAGATATGACCCACACTGACCACTAGGGAGCAGAGGCTCAATGCAGAGGCTGCCCCCTGATGGTCAGTGCACTCCCACAGTGGGAGTGCTGCTCAGCTGACAGATGGGCGCCAGATGCCAGGCTAAAGGCTGGCAAGCACAGTAGCAGCAGCACGAGCCTCTCCCTCTGACACTCCCCCTGGCGCCCAAGCGGTGGCAGGTGCAGTGAGGCTGGGATGAGTGGGAGTGGTGCAGTGCCAAGCCCAGTCTCGGGCTCCTCCCTGGCCACCTGCCACTTTGCACACACTTCCTGCTGTGCTGGATAAGGATCGACACTGACAGAGGGCTGGAGCCCGATGAGCTGGCAGGTAAGGCTGAGCTGCAGTGGCTCAGAGGTCCATTGATCCCCACAGGGCAGGCCGAGGGCCTCTAGTGTATGCATAATCTATAAACACAGACAACAGTGTGGTGATGGCCAGAGGGAAGAGGGTACAGGGGCTGAGTGAAAGCAGGCAACGGGGAGGTAGGGGACAATGGGGACATCTCATTATATTTTAACTAGAGGCTCGGTACACAAAATTCATGCATGGGAGTGTGTGGGGGGTGGAGGTGTCCCTCAGCCCGGCTGCACCCTCTCTAATCCAGAATCCCTGTGAGATCAGGCCTAAACTGGCAGTCGGCCATCCCTCTCACAATCTGGGACTGCTGGCCTGCCTGCCTGCCTGATCATCCCTAACTGCTCCCCTGCCAGTCTGATCACCCCGACTGCTCCCCTTCCAGCCTGATCACCCCTAACTTTTTCTGCCTCAGTCCCTGCACCGGGACCCAGGCTTCCTCTTCTGGCCAGTCACAGGCACCTGGGACCCAGGCTTCCCTCCCTCTGGCTGGCCACAGGCACCTGGGACCTGGGTCAGCTTCACCCTGGCAGACCGTGGGTGCCCAGGACCGCAGGTGGCTTCACCCGTGCTGGCTGTGGGTGCCCGGGACTGTGGGTGGATTCTCCCGTGCCCAGCTTTGTCAGGAAGGACATCTGGAAGGTTGTCCAGAAGACGTCTGGTCTAATTAGCATATTACCCTTTTATTAGTATAGATGAGAGCATCAAGTTAGTTTCACCTTCAAAAGAAAATTAGATTAAGAAAATTAATTAATTAATTTAAATAATCTACTTAAACATTAGATTAATCAGAGGGCTATAGTACGTTTACTGTTTTCTTTGTATCTACTTCTTCTAAAAGACTTGTACTCTCCCTATCTATATATATAAAAGACAGACTAAGCGACCATTATGACCGCATGACCGGCTGGTAACTATGATGTGCACTGACCACCAGGGGGCATACACACAACATAGGAGCTGCCCCCGGGGGGTAAGTGCTCTCCCATAGCCAACCTCCTATGGCTGGCCAACCTCCTGCGGTCTCTCCACCCTGCCGGCCAGCCCAATCGGCTCAGATAGAAACTGGGCGAGATGGCCCAGATCTCCGGCCAGGCTGAGGGACCCCACCCATGCACTAATTCATGCACTGGGCCTCCAGTATTATATAATTCTCTGTAGCTTTATTAGAGCTAAAATACTTTTATTACTGAAATAACTTCTATTTTCTTTATCGGTCTATTTCCATCATTCACAGTTTAAAAGCAAAATATTTCTTAGCATTATTCAGTTTATTCTCCAAGTTCTCACTCTGTAACAATAAAATCATCCAAAACTCTGTCTGACAGCTCATGTCATTTTAGAATCATCCAAGAATTTACCAAGCTAATTATGATTTTAAACTTTCAACCTAATAGCCCTTTAAATTTCTAGAACATGAGATAGCATCCCTGTGTATGGATATGTATGCATAGAGACACATATATGTAAGTTTATTAACTTATTACAGAGTTAACAGATTAAAATGGAAGTAACTTTTAATCATTTTTTTTTTGGGGGGGGGGGGCATTTTTAATCCAAAACTCATTGCCTCATAGTAAAGTTATGGATGCTGAACAGTTTTTAGAGTTTAAGAAAGTTGTTTCATATACTAAGAATAGCAGTTTAATTGCATGCCCACCATTGGGCTACCCAAAATTATGTCAATAACCAGTGTAGTTTTCTTGAATTAATTCACCATACCACATAAGTTTATATAGTAATCACTTCATTTATTTATTTATTTATTCATTTTTTCCATCACCATTTATCCTCTATATAATTTTAAAATCCTCAGAAATTTATCTGCTTATATAAAAACCATGGGTGGTGTTCATCACATAGAGACAAACAGCCAGGACCAAACAGAAGCCAGTCAGTCCTACAGGGGTTGTCTTGGCAAAGGCTGCGCCCTCCCCCAAGCTGTTTCCCGGAGCTGTTTCCTGTAAGGGCCGAGTTTGAGGCAGGAACCCGCCCTGGGAGCATGGAGGCAGATCTTTCTAAAATGTGCCTCGCCAGCGCCAGCACGGGGTGAACCTGAGTGAGGCAGCTGAAAGGCTTAGAAAAGACAGACAAGAAAATGAAAGCTGGGTCTGGGTGGGACGCTGCTTCTCTGAGAGACAGCGACCATTCCTGCAGCCATGCCTTTAGTTTATAGCAGATGCTACGAGGCCAAGTAAGGCGTGACCAAGATGTTTATAAACATTCTCCTGGGTTTCAATCCTACTTAACTACATGCACCTGAACTCTATCAAGCCCACATCACTCAGGCACGTGGGGCAACGTGTTCAGACCATAGGTTCAAGCTCACAACTACAGCTGTTGGCTATAATTGTGACCCTGCCCTCCAAGCTGGGACTTGCACGTGGCAATGAGAGGACTGTGCCCTCTCATCAGTCCAAGTCTTGAACCTGTCCAAAACACTGTAGCGGCTCCCCACAATAAAGTTTTAATTCTGTTTCTTTGTAGTAATGTTGTGGCCCCACCCCATAACAAAGAAACAAAGGAAAATTTCCCCATCGAATTTCTGAATAGTATTACTCCTTCGGGAATGCCATGTCATAAATTAAAATTGAAAGTGGGTGCAATCATCATGCTATTGAGAAATCTCAATAGTAAATGGGGTCTTTGTAATGGTACCAGATTTATTATCAAAATATTACAACCTAACATTATCAAAGCTGAAGTATTAACAGGATCTGCAGAGGGAGAGGCTGTTCTGATTCCAAGAATTAATTTGTCCCTATCTGACACTGGCCTCCCATTTAAATTGATTTGACGATGGTTTCCCATGATGCCAGCATTTGTGATGACTATTAATAAATCACAAGGACAAACTCTAGACAGAGTAGGCATGTTCCTACCTGAAACCATTTTTGCACATGGTCAGTTATGTGTTGCTTTCTCTCGAGTTTGAAGAGCATGTGATGTTACAGTTAAAGTTCTAAGTCCTTCATCACAAGGGAAATTAGTCAAGCACTCTGAAAGTGTTTTCACTCTTAATGTGGTGTACAGGGAGATATTAGGATAAGTTTAATCACTTTATCAGTCATTGTTTGCATCACTGTTGTTTTTATGTCATGTTTTTGTTTTCATATCATGTTTTTGTCGTTTTTATATCATGCCTCTGTTGTTGTTATATCCTTTTGTTACTATTTATTTATTAATAAAATTATATATTATTTTCACATACATTTTACTAATTTCCTTTCATCTCTCACACTTCTATTATAGAGCAAGGGCAAATAGCAATATTAAAATATCTCTGCTAATTAATTCCCTTTTTAAAAAATATATTTTATTGATTTTTTTACAAAGAGGAAGGGAGAGGGATAGAGAGCTAGAAACATCGATGAGAGAAAAACATCGATCAGCTGCCTCCTGCACACTCCCCACTGGGGATGTGCCCACAACCAAGGTACATGCCCTTGACCAGAATCAAACCTGAGACCCTTGAGTCCGCAGGCCGATGCTCTATCCATCGAGCCAAACCAGTTAGGGCAATTAATTCCTATTTATTTATTATTATTTTTTAAACAACAGACATTTATTTTCTCACAGTTCTGGAGGCTGGGAAGTTCAAGATCAACTTACTGGCCGATTCAGTTTCTCATGGGAGCTCTCTTCCTGGCTTGCTAACTCCCCGACACTGCGTCCTCACATAGCCTTTCCTCGGTGCATGCACTTGGAGAGGGAGCTAATTCCCTTTTAATGTGCACGAATGTCATGCACCGGGCTACCAGTTTTTAAAATAAGTGCAAATTAGTCTTAGATTTCCATGCCATAATTGAAGTCACTTATCAATTTTTATGGTCATCATAACTGGATTTCAAGATTTTTATTTTTTACCCTTACTGACAATTTATGTCAGATGATCTCCAAAGTATAGACTTTCTGTCCTAGGCCTTGATCTATAGTATTCTGTCTTGATTGGCATATTAGTCCAGATTGAGATTAAAAATACACTGTATGTATTTTTAAAACAAAGGGATTTAATAGAGTATTGGGTACTTTCAAAATTATTGGAAGAGCTGTAGCATAGAATTTTAGGCTAGCCGTAGTTTTTCAGCTGCAATTTGTGTCATAATCAGGGAGATGGAAAATCAAGTAATCATACTGGAACTTGGCCTCAGGACCAAAACCCCACATGTGTTGTATTACTCAGTTTGGCTCGGTCATGTTGCAATAAACAACAAACAAACAAACAAAAATTTAAGATTCCAAAATAGTGGCAGAGTATGTAGAAGTGACACTAACATGCTCCAAGGACCAAACTGCAAAATTACAACTAAATACAGAAAACCATCCTGAATAATCAACTGAAGACTATCTGAAGAGAACCCTGCTAAGCAAGGACAAAAGGGGTTAGGAAGTCAGAGGCACGGGAGCTTGCTGGGCTCCCACAGACAGCAGCTGACTTCCGGAGGAGTATCTCAGCTGTGGGGGGCTTCCCACTAAGAACTCTGGAGTCTAAACTGCAAACTGGGCCCTCAAGTCCAGAACTCCAAAACTGAAAAAAGTGCCCGCACAAGATCTGGCTGTGAGAAGCATCAGGGTTGCTGTGTGCCCGCCAGAGACAGTTAGAAATGCAGGCAATCTTTTAAAGGGCCAACACACAAAATTTCATGTGTAGCCACTCACTTTGGGCTCTGGCAGAGGGAGGGCAATGTGAACTCAAGTTGTATGAGGAGAATCTGGGGTTGGGGGCTCTGAGGTTAGAGCTCAGAAATCAGCCAGCTAGTTTCCTGCGCCAAGTCATTCCCTCATACTGCAGAGGATATCTTTCTAACTCAGATCATTAACATTCAGGAAGCTTTGGCCTGGGGGTGGAGGCAAGTATACCACCCTGTTGGAAAACGTCTCACCCCATCCTGTGGTAAACAAGACTGAATAACAATCAGACTGCAGGGAGAGGTGGCTTTCTGGAGGCTTTGAGTCTTTCGCTAAGCCATAGCTAGGTCTTGGACCATGGCTAGGAGAAGAAGACCTTATTGTACATGCACATCTTGGTCCTTTCCAAACCCAACTAGCCCCAGCAAACGTGCCACAAGCTGGGACTGCTGACAGCTCCAAACGGGGCACACAGTGCCAGTCATAAAGAACATCTCAAAAGATTGGGAGTCGTAGCAGATCTACATATTACAGAGTAAAAAGACCCAAACAGGCAGCCAAAATAGGGAAAACCACAGCAAATGGAAAAAAAAAATTAGAGAATTCTCCAGAAGAAGACCTAAGCAAAATGGAGACAACAAATGTATCAGATATAGAGTTCAGAATAATGATGGCAAGGATGCGTAACAGCATGAGAAGAGATATAGTAACTATGAAAAAAGACCTGACGAAAATGAAAAATAACATAAAACTTATTAAGAATACATTGCAAGGAATACACATTAGCTTAGGGGAAGCCAAGAATCAGATCAGTAAATTAGAAACAAGGCAGAAAAAAAAAATCACTCAATCAGAGAACCAAAAAAAAATAAAACTGGAGGACAGCTTAAGGGAGCTATGGGACAATGTGAAACATAACAATATTCACATAGTTGGTGTGCCAGAAGATGCAGAAACTGAGCAAGGGATAGACAAAGTGTTTGAAGAAATAATGGCAGAAAACTTCCCTGACCTGATGAAGGAAAAAGGCACACAAGTTCAGGAGGTACAGAGAGTCCCAAGCAAGAAGAACCTAAACAGATCCATCATAATTAAAATTCCAAAAGTTAAAGACCTGGAGAGAATCTTAAAGGCAGCAAGAAAAAAGCAATTTGTTACCTATAAAGGAGCTCCCATAAGCCTGTCAGCTGCTTCTTCATCAGAAACTCTACAAGCCAGAGGGAATGGCATGAAGCATTCAAGGTAATGAAAAGCAAGGATCTAAAACCAAGATTACTATATCCAAGGAGGCTAGCTTTCAAAATAGATGGTGAAAAAAAGAGCTTCCCACACAAAAAAAAAAAAAAAAAAAAAAAAGCTAAAGGAATTTATCATCTCTACACCAACACTTCAAGAAATTCTAAAGGGACTGCTGTAATGAGAAGAAAAAATATATAGAGAGAAACATAGGCATAAATAATTAAAATGACAATAAATAAAGAATTAAAATTGCAATAAAGAAGTAACTATCAATAATAAACTTAAATATAAATAAATTAAAATGTTCCAATCAAAAGACATAGGGTAGCTGAATGGATACAAAAATATGACCCAAATATATGCTGTCTACAAGAGACCCACCTCAGAACAAAAAACTCACAAAGGATGAGAGTGAAGGAAAGGAAAGAAAATTTCCAGGCAAATGGAAACAAACACACAAACAAAAACCTGGGGTAGCCATACTCATATCTGACAAAATAGACTTCAAAGTTAAGGCCATCACAAAAGACAATAAAGGTCACTCCATAATATTAAAGGGATTGACCCAACAAGAGGATACAACCCTGGTAAACATATATGTACCCAATAAAGGGGCACCTAAATATATATATACAAAAAATCTTTGGAGGATGTTAAGGGAGAGATCAACACAAATACAGTCATAGTAGGAGATTTTAACACACTGTTAACTTCATTGGATAGATCTTCCAGAAAAAAAAAAAATTAACAAGGAAACAGTGACTCCAAATGACACACTGGATCAGATGGATTTAATTGACATTTATAGAACATTTCATCCCAACGCGACAGAATATACATTCTTCTCAAGTGCACATGGGTCATTTTTAAAGATAGACCACATATTAGGACACAAAACAAGTCTCTACAAGTTCAAGAAAATTGAAATCATAACAAGTATCTTCTCAGTTCAAATGGAATGAAATTAAATATCAACTACAGTAAAAGCACTCAAAATCATTCAAACACATGGTGCCTAAATAGCATGTTATTAAATAAAGAATGGGCTACTATTAGGATCTAGAAGGAAATGAAAACCTCTTGGAAACAAATGAAATGATCACAAAATAAAACAAATTGTATTGGACACAGTGAAAACAGTATTGAGAGTGAAATTCATAGCACTCTAGCCTACCTCAAAAAACAAGAAAAATTAATAATAAGTTATTTAACCCTACAACTTAAAGAATTATGAGTACAACCAGAAAAGCTCAGAGGAAGTAGAAGGATGGCAATAATAAAGATTAAAAGAGAAATTAATGACAGAAAGATTAAAAAAATACAAAAGATCAATGAAACCAAGAGCTGGTACTTTGAAAAGATAAACAAGATTGATCAACCTATAGCCAAACTCATCCAGAAATAAAGATATTGGACCCAAATAAATAAAATAAGAAATGAAAGTGGTAAAGTAACAACTTCTACCACAAAAATACAAAGGATTTTTTAAAAATACTATGAACAACTATATGCCACCAAACTGCAAAAAGTGCATGAAATTGGAAATTTTCTAGAAAAAATATAATCTTCCAAAACTCAATCAGGAAGAATAGAAAATTTGAATAGGCAAATAAACATTAATGATATTGAAGCAATAAAAAACAAACAAAAAGCAAACAAACAAACAAACAAAAAACACCTCCCAGCAAACAAAAGCCCTGGTCCAGATGGCTTCATAAGGGATGAAGGAAAATTCCAAGATCTTTTTATGAGGCCAACTTTATCTAAATTCCAAAACAAGATAATGGCACTACACAGAAAGAGAATTACAGGCCAATAACCCTGATGCTTATAGATGCTAAAATCCTCAACAAAATATTAGCAAATTGGATCCAACCATATATTAAAAAGATCATACCATGACAAAGTTGGATTTATTCCAGGGACACAAGGCTGGTATAATATTTGGAAATCAATTAATGTGATACATCACATAAACAAATTGAGAGATAAAAATCACATGGTCCTATCAATAGACATAGAAAAAAATATTTGATAAAATCCAACACTCATTTTTGATAAAAATTCTCAACAAAGTGGGAATACAGGGATCATATCTCAACATAATAAAGGCCATATATGACAAACCAACAGCGAACATCATACTCAATGGGCAAAAACTAAAATCATTTTTCCTAAGAACAGGAATAAGACAGGGATGTCTGTCTTCACCGCTCTTATTCAACATAGCATTGGAAGTACTAGCCAAGGCGATCTGACAAGAAGAAAACATAAAAGGCACCCAAATTGGAAAGGAGGAAGTAAAACTATCATTACCCTCAGATGACAGGCTATTGTACATAGAAAACCCTAAAGACTCCATCAAAAAACTACTAGATTTAATAAATAAATTCGGCAATGTAACAGGATACAAAATTAACACCCAAAAATCTATGCCAATAATGAATTATCAGAAAGAGAAACTAAACAAACAATCCCATTTCACATTTCAATAAAAAATTAAGATACCAAGGAGGTAAAGACTTGTAATTGGAAAACTACAGGATTTTGGAAAAAGAGATTGGAAAGACATAAACAAGTGGAAGAATATACTGTGTTCATAGATTGGTAGAGTTAACATCATTAAAATGTCCATATTACCAAAAACAATCTATAGATTCAATGCAATCACTATTAAAATACCAATGGAATATTTAACAGATCTAGAACAAAGACTCCAAAAATTTATATTGAACCAAATTATACACCAGATAGCTGTGGCAATCTTGAGAAAGAACAAAGTTGGAGGGATCACAATATCAGATATCAAGTTATACCACAAAGCCATTGCAATCAATACAGCTTGGTACTGGCACATGAACAGGCATATAGACTAATGGAACAGAAAAGAGATCCCAGAAATTGACAAAAGCCATTATACCCAATTAATATTTGACAAAGGAGGCAAGAGCCATACAATGGAGTCTAGATAGTCTCTTCAATAAATGGTGTTGGGAAAATTGGACAGATACATGCAAAACAAAATAAAAGAAAACAACAAAACTGGATCATCAACTTACACCATAGGCAATAATAACCTCAAAATGGATAAAAGTCTTAAATTTAAGTTGCAAAACATAAGAATCCTAGAAGAAACCATAGGCAGTAAAATCTCAGACATCTCTCACAGCAATATGTTTACAGATACATCTCCTAGAGCAAGGGCACCTAAGGAGAAAATAAACAAGTGGGACTACATCAAAATAAAAAGCTTCTGCACAGCAAAATAAATCATCAACAAAACAAAATGGTAGCCCACTGTATGGGAGAACATATTTAGCATTGCTACATCTGATAAAGGGTAAATCTCCAAAATATATAAGGAACTCATACAACTTAACAAAAGGAAGAAAAACTGCAATTAAAAATGGGCAAAGGATCTAAATAGACACTTCTCCAAACTGGACATACAGATGGCCAAGACACATATGGAAATATTTGCAGTCACTAATCATCAGAGAGATGCAAATTAAAATTAAAGTGAGGTGTTTCCTAACACCTGGCATATTGGCTACCATCAACAAAACAACCAATGACAAGTGACGGCAAGGATGTGGAGAAAAAGGAACCCTAGTACACTGCTGGTAGGAATATAGACTGGAGCAGCCATTATGGGAAACAGTGTGGAGTTTTCTTAAAAAATTAAATATGAGCCCTAACCGGTTTGGCTCTGTGGATAGAGCGTTGGCCTGCAGACTGAAAGGTCCCAGGTTTGTTTCCGGTCAAAGGCATATACCTTGGTTGCGGGCACAACCCCAATAGGAGGTGTGCAGGAGGCAGCTGATCAATGTTTCTCTCTCATTAGTGTTTCTAACTATCTCTCTGTAAAAAAATCAATAAAATATATTTTTTTAAAAAATTAAATATGGAACTGACATTTAACCCAATGATACCACTTCTAGGAATATATCCTAAGAAACTCAAAACACCAATCATAAAAAATGTGTGCACCCCTATGTTCATAGTAGCACAATTTACAATAGCTAAAATCTGGAATCATTTAAAGTACCTATCAGTAGATGAGTGGATAAAGAAGCTGGAGTACATTTATATCATTGAATACTATACAGCAGTAACAAAGATGGATTTCTTACCCTTTAAGACAGCCTGGAGGGGCCTGGAGAGTATTATGCTAAGTGAAATAAGCAAAGCAGAGACAGACAAGTATCACATGATCTCACTCATGTGGAATCTAATGAATAAAATAAACTGATGAACAAAATACATCCAGAGACATAGAAGCATGGAACAGACTGTCCAATCTCTGAGGAAAGGATGACGTGATTGGTTCAGTGGGTGGGAAGAGATCAACCAAAGACTTTGTACGAATATATGTATAACCCATGATCACACACAACAGGGTGATGAAGCCCTGGGGCAGATGGTGGGGGTGAGCTAAAAAGGATCAATGCGGGGGAAAGAGGACATATGTAATACTTTCAGCAATAAAGATTTAAAAAGAAAGAGAAATTAAAAAAGAACACCTCCAAATCTCATTGGGTTAAAAAAATAAAACCTTATTTCTTGTTCATAAAATGTCCTGTGTATGCCATAAAGATTCTCCTTGTGGTGGTCTTCCGTGAGCTGTGTCATATTTGCACTTCTATGTAAATATAGCTTGTGTGAGTTCCATGGAAGGGGGAAAACAGAAAATATTTCAAATATTCTTAAATATTTTCTCCAAAAAGTTACATGTGCCATTTTTGCTTTATTTTCATAAGCCAAAGCAAGTCATCAGGGAAGTTTATCCATACCTCCTGTAAGGATAATAATCAACAGTATTGTTGATCAATACTAATAACTACCATAGTCCTTTTAATGTCTCCAAGTTCCATCTAATTGTGGCAATTAGCTCAAAGTCAAAGAATTCTTGGTTTTTATGGTAGACTCTATACTAGGTCCAAATGTGGTTGTTCCTGACTCAGATACCTATAACTAAAAAGACAGATTATTTGCTCCAACATCCATTTTTGAGGAGTAAATAGGATTATTGCAATGAGCACTTTCATTTTTTGAGTACATGAATGGGAGTCACATAGAAGACACTAGTCTGTAGAAATTCAGAAGTCCCAAGGGCTTCCTACTTGGTGGGGAGGGGAATATTCCTTCATTATACCCTGTTACTACTGCAGGAAAAGTACTTCCTAACTGACCATGGTCCCTGAGAAGAAATCTTTCTTTACCATTTTCTTCCTTGTTACATGAGAATGGGGAGTTGGGGAACTATAACTTTCTTTGTGGCTGAGCAATTTTCTCAGACCAATTCCTGCTTATATAAGCTTGCAAGCCAAATGTTCACATTAAGTCTTCAGTCAGAGATTACTTTAGTTTAATCTAATTTTGTAAACTCTTTGTTTGATTCCAATCAATAACACATGCTAATCGCCCAATGCAGTGTTCCCCTCAGGACATTGTTTTTAAATGTTCAGTATTTAGTTTTTCTTTCACCACTTTCTTTTTTTGACCTAGTGGTGATTCTGTGTACTTGATTATGGTAGCTTTGGGATTGATATGTACCTCAATCTCTTTTCCATGAGGCATTTTAACTAATTAAAAGGTTGACTCAGCCTGGCTGGCATAGCTTAATGGTTAAGCATTGACCTATGAAGCGGGAGGTCATTGCTAGATTTCTGGTCAGAGCACAGGCTTGGGTTGTGGGCCCCCCAATGGGAGTGTGCAAGAGGCAGCTGATCAATGATTCTCTCTCATAATTGATGCTTCTATCTCTCTCTCCCTCTCTTTTCCTCTCTAAAATCAATAAAAATATATTAAAAATTAAAATTAAAAAAGGTTGACTCAGCCACACTCTTAGCTGGATCTTAGATCTGAGTTACTTTAATGCATTCAGAAATTATAGTAACAGAGATGATGCTTATCTTCTTATTTAATTCTTGCCATTCAAGGCCTTTAGGTTTTACATGTACAGTGAGGAGCAGAGAAATAGCTGCCTCTTCCAATTTCAGAAATCTCCAAGTTTCTAATTTGTTTCTCTTCCTTCTTTTTTTTAAAATATATTTTATTGATTTTTTTTAAAGAGAGGAAGGGAGAGAGATAGAGAGTCAGAAACATCGATGAGAGAGAAACATAGATCAGCCGCCTCCTGCACATCCCCCACCGGGGATGTGCCTGCAACCCAGGTACATGCCCTTGACCAGAATTGAACCTGGGACCCCTCAGTCCGCAGGCCGACGCTCTATCCACTGAACCAAACCAGTTCGGCTCTCTTCCTTTTTATTCTTGTTTGTTAAATGGTCTAATTGTTTTCTGAACTCACTTCTTTCATGTAATGCCTTCCAACAACAATCAGTACTATTCATGTTCACTTTGCTTGCTATCTTCTTCCTCTATACCAGTGATTGCGAATCTATGACACGCGTGTCAGAGGTGACAAGTGAACTCATTTTTTTGGTTGATTTTTCTTTGTTAAATGGCATTTAAATATATAAAATAAATATCAAAAATATAAATCTTCGATTTACTATGGTTGCAAATATCAAAAAATTTCTATATGTGACAAGGCACCAGAGTTAAGTTAGGGTTTTTCAAAATGCTGACATGCCGAGCTCAAAAGGTTTGCCATCACTGCTCTAGACATACAAGGCTATTAAGTACATGATCATCCTTCCATGTTCCTTCAGAAGTCCATTTCATAAGTTATTTGTAAATGAACAGCATGGATTCTCCATCTTCAGACTCAGTTTCCTCATCACTTCTGCCAAGACAATTCTTCATATATTAGGTTTTGTTAACACAACATCCCAAACCTAGAATCATTGTCTGTAGTATTTATATTAATCTAGGTTATTTTATGATCATAAATAATTGCAAAATTTTGGTGATTTAAAACAACAATGGGGAAAATACAAAACTAAGCCAGCAGTTGGATATCCCCTAGGGGTCCTTAGTGCTGCTGCTGCGGAGGCTGGAGAGGCTCCCGCCACCGCAGCTGCATTTGCCAGCTGTGAGCCTGGCTTCTGGCTGAGCAGTGCTCCCCCTATGGGAGTGCACTGACCACAAGGGGTCAATTCCTGCATTGAGCATCTGCCCCCTGGTGATCAGTGCGTGTCATAGCGACTGGTTATTCCTCCATTCAGTCAATTTGCATATTAGGGTATTATTATATAGGATATGCCAACAATTATTGAAAATAAAAAAAATATTTAAAAAATGAATACAAATAAACAAACCCCTGGTATATTTTTTGCTCAGACAAAATTATGGCATATCTGGAAGATTTTTTTTAAATATCTTTTTTATTGATTTCAGAGAGGGAGGGAGGGAGAGAGAGAGAGAGAGAGAGAGAGAGAGAGAGAGAGAGAAACATCAATGATGAGAGAGAATCATTGATTGGCTGCCTCCTGCATGCCCCCCACTGAGGATAGAACCTGAAACCTGGGCATGTGCTCTTGACTGGAATTGAACCCGGTAGCAAAGTCTTAGACATCTCTTGCAGCAATATGTTTACAGATACATCTCTTAGGGTTAAGAAAGCCAAGGAAAAAACAAACAAATGCATTACATCAAAATAAAAGCTCTGCACGGCAAAAGAAACCATCAACAAAAGGAAAAGAAAGCTCACTCTATGGGAGAACATATTTGACAGTGATACATCAGATAAAAGGTTAATATACAAAATTTATAAGAAACTCATAGAACTTAACAAAAGGAAGGAAAACAATCCAATTTAAAAAAATGTTCAAAGGACTTAAATAGACACTTCTCTAAAAAGGACATTCAAATGGCCAAGGGACATATGAAAAAAAAATGCTCAAAATCACTAATCATCAGAGAGATACAAATTAAAATGACAATAAGTTAACACCTTACAGGTGTTAGAATGGCTACCATCAACAAACAAATCAACAAATGGCAAGTCTTGGTGAGGATGTGGAGAAAAGGGGACCCTAGTACATTGCTGGTGGGAATGCAGACTGGTGCAGCCACTATGTTAGGCATTTATGAAATTTCTTCAAAAAATGTAAAATGAAACTGCCATTTGACCCAGTTATCCCACTTCTAGAAATATATCCTAAGAAATATGAAACACCAATCATGAAGAATATCTGCACCCCTATGTTCATAGAAGCACAATTTACAATAGCTAAGATCTGGAAACAGCCCAAGTGTCCATGAGTAGGTGAGTGGATAAAAAAGCTGTTGTACATTTATACCATGGAATACTAGACAGCAGTAAAAATGAAGCATCTGTTAGCCTTTGAGAAAGCATGGAGGGACCAGGAGAATATTTTGCTAAGCAAAATAAGCCAGTTAGAGAAAGAAAAGTATTGCATGATCTCATATGTGGAATATAATGAACAAAATAAACTGATGAATAAAATAGATCCAGAGACACAGAAGCATGGAACAGACTGTGGAATTTTAGAGGGAAGGCAGGGGTGGGTGTGTCTGTGGGAAGAAATCAACCAAAGAACTTGTATGCACATATGCATAACCCATGGACACAGACAGTAGTGTGGTGAAAGCCTTGGGTAGGGGGTGCGGGCAGGCTAGAAGGGGTCAATGGGGAGAAAAGGGGACTTATTTAATAACTTTCAACAATAAAGATTTTTAAAAATAAAAATAAATTTTAAAATATTTTTAAAAATTTAAAAAATTTCATTTACATAATGAAATACCACTCAGACATATAAATGAAGAAAATCTTTTGTGACAATATGGATGGATCTGGGCATTATGCTAAGGGAAAGAAGTCCATCAGAAAATGACAGTGCTATATGATCTCCCTTATATGTGTAATCTAATAAAATAATTTAACAAACAAAAAAAATCCAGAAGAATGCATATCATAGAACAGACTGACAGCTGTCAGTGGGGAGGGTGGTAAGGGGACTGTGTAAATAAGGAGGTGAACTGATTAAGCAAATATATACTAGATTTACCAGTAAATAATGCGGATTTCTTTTCAAAAGATGTAGTTACACATATGTTGATATATATGCTATTTGATATGCATGCTATTTTGTTATATTGACAGCAAGCTTTAAAACGTCATATGCCAAATTTGCTGAAGGTGTTAACATTATAGATATTTGTACGCTTAAAAATGTTGAATTTTGTGCCAAAAAAAGAGCATTTGCAGGAAGTTTTAATTCATTTATTTTGAAGAAAAAGTTACCATATACTTCAGGAAGCTTATGGTGAATGCTGGTTTAAATGCTTTAAAAGTGATGATTTCGATTTAAAAGACAAAGAAAGTCCAGGTCAACTGAAAAAGTTTGAAGACCAACAATTACAAGTATTATTGGATAAAGATTCGTGTCAAACTCAAAAAAAAAAACTTGCAGAAAGATTAAACGTTGCTCAGCAAACAATTTCCTATCATTTACAAGCAATGGGAAAGATTTTAAAGGAAGGAAAATGGGTGCCACATCAACTGAAGGAAAGACAAATGAAAAACTGAAAAGTCATCAGTAAAATGTTGCTTCAGTGGCACGAAAGAAAGGTTTTTTTTGCATCGAATTGTGACTGGCGATGAAAAGTGGATTAATTTTGAGAATCCCAATTGCACAAAATCATGTGTTGATCCAGGTCAACCATCAACATCAACATCAACTGCAAGGCCAAATTGCTTCAGAAAGGAAAGAAAACAATATTCTGTGTTTGGTGGGATCAGGAAGGTGTGGTGTATTATGAGCTTCTAAAACCAGGTGAAACCATTGATACTGATCGCTACCGACAACCAATAATCAATTTGAACCACACTTTGATCGTGAAATGACCAGAATGGGCCAGAAGACACAGCAAAGTAATTTTGCTTCATGATAATGCACCATCACACACTTCAAAACCAGTGAAAGACATGTTAAAATATCTTGCCTGGGAAGTATTAACCCACCAGCTATATTCACCAGACCTTGTTCCTTCAGATTACCACTTGTTCTGATCGATGTCACACACACTTTTTGAGCAGCACTTCAAAACATATGAAGAAGTGGAAATTCAGTCTCTGAATGGTTTGCCTCAAAACAAGAAAAGTTCTATTGGGACTGTATCTAGAAATTACCTGAAATATGGGGGCGATGTGTAGCTAGTGATGGACATTACTTTGAATAAAGCACTTTTGATGTTTCACTTGAAATTATTATTTCTTCCTTGATTACAAAATCTGCCCTTATTAACCGGTACACCTAGTGCAGTGGTCGGCAAACTGCGGCTTGGCAAACCAAGGCTCGTGAACCACGTGTGGCTCTTTGGCCCCTTAAGTGTGGTTCTTCCACAAAATACTGGCTCTTCCACAAAATACCGACTTCTGCGCATGGGCCACCAAGTTTCAATCACACTGTACATGCGCACCCACACATGGTATTTTGTGGAAGAGTCACACTCAAGGGGCCAAAGAGCCACATGTGGCTCATGAGTCGTGGTTTGCCAACCACAGACCTAGTGTATAGACACAGACAATAGTATGGTACTTCGGGCAATGAGTGCATACTGCACTGTGTAGATGTTGTTTCCCTGTGCTTTACCCTTTAAACTTGTATGATTTTAATAACCAACTACAGGCCCAGTGCACAGATTCGTGCACTGGTGGGGTCTCTCGGACTGACCTGCGACCTCTCACAATCCGGGACCCCTTGGGGAATGTCTGAGAGCCAGTTTCAGCCTGATCTCTACAGGCCAGGTTGAGGGACCCCACTGGTGTGCACTGGGCCTCTAGTATGCATATAAGATCTTTGGTTAATTTCTTCCCATCCTCCCCAATTCCCTCTGAGATACATCAATCTGTTCCATGGGTCCATGCCCATGTGTTGAGTGTCTTCCCCCTAGTGGTCATTGAATTTCATAGCTACTGGCTGGTCAGTCAGCCAGTCACTTAGGCTTTTATATATATAGATGTCACCTCAATAAATCCAATAAAAATAATAAAAATTAACTCATTTCTTTTTATCATTGATGAATCCTTTGACTTTTAGGAATGAAAAATAGAAAACTCTAAGTCATTCTCTCTGTAAGAGAACACCTCCAAAACACTGCTATGCTAAGAATAAATAAAAATCATACAATATAAAAATTACTATGAATTTAAAAGAAAGGCACAACACACTAAGATGGGAGAATGGTTTGAAGGGGCTCAATTTTCTACTTGTAGAAAATTAAAGCTACCCTTACTACATAAAACATAATTTTAGGTACTTTAATCACTCTCTGGTAGCTGCTGTAGAAAATACTAGACTTTATAAAAAAGTATTTTGGAGTATAATTAATGTTAGGTATACTGCAATGAGGAAGAAAATGAAGACAAGCATATGGAGGATTTTGATTCTCAAAAGAATATATATGTGCATTTTTTACACAAATAACTTAATATATACAGATATTATAAATATTTGCTATCAAATAGAAAATAAGAATAGTAAATTCAAAAAAAAAGGAATTGGTACCATGTAAGAAATTTTATTCCCTTTTCCCATTTAACAATATTCTTAGTGGAACAGATAAATACATATTACTTTGCAATTGAATACTATGCTCTAATACATTCTATCTTAACAAAGACCACTTTTATAGAAATGTGAGAAGTGAATGCAAGGGAGGGATATTACAATCTGTATTATCAAAATTGTGTATGTGGAATTCTGCATGCAGAATTCTCAATGCAAAACTCTCTGCATTAAGTATGAATTCATGGATGGTCTATATGGTAGGTGAAATAAAGTTGGATAGTATGTAAGGAAGTATCTGGGGATGGTGTGGTCTGCTTTCTTCTTCTGCAGAAAAGTGGTAAATGGTATTAAAAGGAATTATCTGCTAATATTGCTGGTATGGTTTTGAGATGACGGTGGTAGAAATGCATGAAAAGATTGGGTACTATGTCTACTTAATATACTTTCTAATTAGTCAAGTATACATACTGACTATATGCATATCCCTTATTTATTCAATATAAATCAGCAGAATATAATGTTACTCCTTTCTCAGTTATACAATTTCAACTATTACAATGGAAGAATGATCATATTGAAGCTAATTTGCATCAATTAAGGAGCATTAGGCCACAAACAATAGTAAAGGGCTTAGGCTAATTGAGGAAAAAAGTCAAGAACTTATTGAAAAGTTAGTGTGAAGGCTTAGTGGCAGGTTAAAACAGCCTGGTCTTTCAAAATAGAGGAATTGTTAAAACAGACTGGTCTTTCAAAATAGAGGAATTGTTAAAACAGCCCGGTCTTTCAAAAGAGAGGAATTGAAGCAAGTCTAGCGGTGGAAAAACCTTAATTGGAGTTGCAAACAAAAGATAACTCACCACCACCATCACCTTCACCCCTCAAACTCCGTCTCTTCTGATTTAATTTTCCAAGTTATCGGTACAGATTGGTCAAGCATGGATGATGTTTACCCCTATGTCCACTGATGCAAGGCAGGTAGACAAGTAATGACCTGGCTGGTCAGAAAATAAAGCCTCTTTTCAAAGGAAGAAGAAAAAAATACTAGTAAGATGAAACCAACAGCAACTATAATCTATATCTTAGCTTCTTTGAACTTGTAGACAGACAGGTGCGTATGCAGTTCTTATACATGCATTTGCAGAGAGAAAGATGGAGCACAAACTGAACAGTTTCAAGATAATACATGTATATACAGTTGTGCAAAATGCCACAGTGCAGTTTTAAGCTTTAATAATTTCGGAAGGATAAATGCTACAAATTATAAAGAGCATCATGTAAAATGGGAACTATTTGAATTTCCCTTCTCCTGTATAGTTCTGTGAATGTTAAACAACTCATTTAATTTTATTTTTTTGTTTGTGTCTGAGCCTCTGAAGAGACACAAAAATTAAAAATGATCTTTGAAAATGTGTAAAGTTAAACAAGTATAAAAACATGCAAATAATTAAACATGCAAAATTTTATTTTCACAAGTTGGTAGCTTTTACCCTTCTAAAGTTATTAAGCTTAAATCCTCACTGTGACATTTTGGACACATATATTTATATTCATATCAGAATATTTTGAAAGTGCTCATTTTGTGCTCCATCGTTCCCCATGGATATGTATGCATAATAAGTGTATATGCACCTGTGTGCCCACAAGTACATAGAAAGGGGTGGTTTATAGTTGCTTTTGCTTCCATTCCTGCAATACCTTATTTTCTCTCAATAATATCTGTCTTCCAGCCAAATAATCATGCAAGTGAATATATTATAGGGAGATGTTTGTAAAAGGCATATCTTCACTTAAAGAAGTATTTAGAAAAATATCTAAAGTTGTTTAAAAAGACCAATATCATGGAAATGCAGGAGTCAGTGCAGGGAGGGGTACTAGAATCTGTACTATTAAATCCTGTACTGTCTACACTCTTGCATCAAGCATGTTTATGGATGGTATATGTGTGGGTATAATAAAAAAAGTAGGAGAGAGGGTAAGGTAGTATTTGGGATGGTGTGTTTTGCTTCTGGTCCCCTCGGTCTTAATATTAAAAGGGCTGTCTGTGCAGATGGGTGCTGTGGTCGCAGAGATGGTGGTGCTAGAAAATAGGTTGGATACTGTGTCTGTTGAAGGGAATGAAACCTCCTCGGTGGAGTCTAACCTGCTTCCCTTCCTCTCTTTTAGGGGCTGAAAAACAGTCTGTTTAGTTCTTCAAGTTGGTCTTCGTGTCAAAATGTTTTTCCTCCTGGCAACGTAATGTTGTTTTCATAAGTTTCTTGTTCTTCCTCTTAAGCCTTTTGTATGTAATACGAGCCATGGCGTGATGAAACACATGGCAGCTGAAGCCCTCCCTCACGCCGTTCTCCACATGCTCCTGAAGGAGCTCCAAGCTAGAGAATACGTGGCAGCAAGCCATGCACCTGAACCCACTCTCCAGGGCCTTCCGCAATGAGACCCTGCGATGCACCACCTGAGTTGGAGGTTTTGTGTGATAGTCAGCCTTCTCCCTCTTCTCTTGGGCTCGGCTATCTACGCTGGGCTCAGGGTCAATTAGGAGATTCTTCCCAGGCATGTGAGAGAGGGGGACATTTTTATCAACCCCTTCAATATAGGTCATTTCTTCCATTTTGATCTTTTTTGAGGGAGGCTCCCATCCTTCCTCTGTCTGGCACAAGACAGCCACACCCCTTTTCATTTGTACATGCGTATAGTAAATTTTCATGACCCTTAGATCTGTCCCATGTACTGAGACCATAAAGGGGTCCTTATTACTAGCTGAAGGTGAAGAACTGTAGGTATATGAATAGTCAGAGGAACTCTTTGTTTCCACCAAGTCCTTGGGTACAGGTCTCTCCTTGATTCCTGGGAAAGAAAATTTCAAACATAAAAAAAAAAATTAGAATGGTTTGTGTGACAGCTGGAGGAGTTATGATTGCCATGATGTACGTGAACAGGTGAAGTAACGTACATCTGTATGTGATATTTCAGAATTCTGTGTGTAGTGTGCTTTATCTGAGGTATTCCCACGGTTATAACTATGTGGTAATGAGGATGTAGGATTATATGTATGTACTTGTGAAGTTGTATTATATTCTGGGACATAATTGGGAATGTTTTTTGATGTTGCTAAAAGGCGATGGCTAACGAGTGTGTGCATGTTTGTTATGTGTTATGACAGCACATGTGAGTAGTCCAGGAAAGGTACCGGGTATCACTATGAGATTGTGAGACTGAGAATGTTAGTGAAGGTGTATTTGAGTTCGCAGATTGTTCAGCTCATGAAGGTCTGAAAGGCTGGTGGCTGAAGTGCCATATGGTTAGATACACAGCAGATGGAAATTCATTTCCTTCAGGACATGAAAGTCAGCTAGAGTTTGATCTAAACAGGTTATCTGTGTGATGGGGATGTGAATTATTTATGGAATTAGTGTGTACATGGGTGAGTCTGAAAATGATTGTATGAAGAAATGAAGGTAAGGGTATAGCTAGGTAATACTATTAGAGATGGGGGATAAAGACCTGTGTATTTGAGAGAACAAATGAAAAAAGGAGAAATGGGGCAATTCTATATAATAAAGAGCTAATATCAAATGGTCATTACACCCTCGCACCCTCATGCCCTCTCACCCTCGAGGCCAGGCTGGGGTACCTGAGGCCAGGTCAGGGGACCTGAGGCTGTGCCCCCTGCCTGAGTACTGGGTCGGGGGACCTGAGGCTGTGCCAGGGGACTTGAGGCTGCTCCCCCTGCCCTGCGGGGCTTGATGGGGTGGGGCCAGCCAGGTCTGGGTCTCACGTGATTTCAAGGCTCTCATGGGTATGTGGGAACTTGACTCTGGGTCCCTCAGCATGCCCCAGGTTCTGACAGGAGGGATATTTTCATATGCATTTTACTAATTTTCTTTCATCTCTGACACTTCTATTATAGAGAAAGAGCAAATAGCAATATTAAAATATTTCCTCTAAATATTTCCCCTTTAATTTGCAGGAATTTCATGCACTGCACAACTAGTAGCTTATATGAAAGAGTACAGATGTATAAGTGTTTGAGGGTTTGAGTTTGTGCTCATTGAAGGGAAGGTTCTGAGTTAACTCCCATAGACATGTCAGCACTGCCCACTACCCCAACGACAGCTGTCCTACTGCTGTTATATTGGAAATTTGTGCTGAGGGGCCTTGTCCTGTTTGGGAAGGCACACTCACTACTGGTCCCTCTGCAGAAGCCTTAGTACTAGTCATCTGCCTGAGCCCTTTCCAGGTTTTGAGGGGAAAGTGAACTAAGTAGAGAGTAGGCAGAGCAGCTGAGCTGCATCTCTTGACCAAACGCAAGTCCCACCTTTGTTTATTCCTTACCCTCTTCATTAAGACGGGGAAGCTTCGATGGTGAGGAAACACAGGTGAAATATTCAGAGGAGGATGCGTTTTCTCCTGCTGCCTGATTATAGCCTGGGGCCTCCATGAATGACTGAGTCTGAGGCACATCCCCTTGAATGTTGCCGGGTTCTGGGCAACGGAATAAAAAAGAACATTGAGATGAGGCGTTTTTGTGGGGTCTGTGCCAATCAAAAGACTACATGTTGTGCAGGCATTATATGCCGAGCATCAGCACTTCACATGGCAATTACTCTCACAAAAATTAAGGAGACTTTCCCATTTAAATTCCATTTACTCCAAACTATAAGTAAACACATTAAATGGTGTGTTTGTTGAATGTCAGTGGGAGTGAATGTCTTGTACGTGATTTTTCTGGTGATCTATACGGATTATCAAACACTCAGAACCATGTTTGAAGGACAGTATGTAGGAACTAGACATGGATATCAACTCTATTTTCTCATCAAAAATTGTACCAATGGGGGATATATGGTACAAGTTTTAAGAAGCATTCTGCATGCATATGTATCTATATTGAGATATAAATAGAGAGATGTAAAGAGATAAATATTTATTTTTGAAGAAATTAACTGCTAATTGTTATTATGTCACTGTTCCTGTTTCATTGTTAACAAAGATCAATGCTCAGTATTTAACTGTTTAAAATTATCATCATGTCTCATAAACGTGTCTGGTAAATGTAGTATTCCCATTTTTAGCAGTATGATATAGTGAGTGTAACATGCTTGGTGTTTAAGTTCATAATTTGTTGGTTAAAGCTGGGTTTAAAAAAAGTATAAAAAAGGAAGAAAAGTAAAAATGAATAAATAAAAATAAATAAAAACGGGTTAAAATTTAATGATGTATGAGTGATTATTTGTTTGCAAATCTGAATATGGAATAGGTTCTGTCTGAATGAGGATGGTATGTATGCTTTGTGCCTGTGTGTTACTTCAACACATATTTCTGTGTGTAGATTGCTTTCTTATTGTTATGCATTTGTCTGCATGTTTAATACATCATGCAATTTAGGTATGGTATGTTATTACTGAGAATATTCTCTGTAAGATTGGTGGAATTAATGCATCTGCAAAGTATAAGGAAACGATTAAAGAATGTGAGGATGTGAAAACCAAGCTATATAAGAGAAAGAATCCTGGGCTTTGAGAAAGATGTCGGAGAGCGCAGAGAAGAGTGTGTAAGTTCACTGTGCAGTAACACGAGATTGCATTAGAAAACAAGTTGTGAAACATTGAGTTCTGGAGGGATTAGACTGAATACGCAAGCTAAGGCCTAGCAGTCTAACCTTAAAGAATTCAGCAAACAGAATTGTAATGTTCAGAACATCAACTTTTTAAGTAATCCCAGATTCAAAGCAACCCAAATACTCAGAAAAGTGTAACCAATACAGAAATTATATTTATGCATGGTATACAGAATGAACAGACTAACATCACATGCAACGTGAATAAATCACACAAATATAAGGATGAGAAAAAGGAACCAGATACAAAGTATATATTGTGCCCTTCTATTTGCATGAAATTTGAAAACAGAAATACTCATCTAGTGTGTTAGAAGTCAGAGAAATTATAACTCCTTGTATGGTACAGGCAAAATCAGATCATGGAGAATGCAGATGCCTGCGGAAGACTATAAGGAAATGAATGATGGGGAGAGTGACTGCAGATACGACTGATAAGGGATGACTGCGAATGTAACACTTTGCCTATGAAAATATACGGATGTGAAGGGATCTTCAACTGGGTGTCTCTGTGCTCTACGTCAAGCTCAGTCTTGAGGATCTACCACTTGTGTCTGTTTTAAGTTATTAGAGCTTCACACTGTCACTGTAATATAACATGCCCTTGTCTGACTCATAGGAACATACTCTTCCATTTTTCTCTGATAAAACTCTCATCCCTGTAGGTCCTCTCCTATTATTTCCTCAAACGCTGTGCGGCACTATCTCCTTGCATGCGCTCTAGTCCTTTTCAGTGTCTTCCCGTGGAATGCATTTCATCCACTGCTGATCACATTGATATGATGCAGAAGTGTTTGAGTTTTTGTTCTGAGAGACCTTTTGTTGACTAATGGGCAGAGTCACTCAGCTCAACCCTGGGTCCTGTCTACATCCCCACCCTCTTTGTGTACTATTCAATAGTCCCTCCCTACCAGCACCAGTTAGCCTGTCTTTACAAGATATGGAGGATAAATTGTCCAAAGAAGAGGCCTTCCATGCTTTCTGGCCTTTATTTAGGGCCACTGTCTTATGTCTGTGCTGCAAACTATCTTCTTTTAAACTCAAGTTTGCTGAGAAATTAAATAAAAATAATAGAGATGCGGTCCATGCTTGTTATCTGTGTATTTTTCTGTCTATTAAACAAACAATAAGAGTCTGCTATGTGACATGTTCAGTGAACACACACAGCCTCCTCTTCATGGAATGCGTAAAATGGTTGCCATGAAAATATTAAATGTACAGAAATACGCATTGTGTCAATATGTGTCATGGGTGACTGGGTTTGCACAAAGAAGGTAATTTTTAAATGGAACAGAGACTGCTGTCTCCTTTCTACCTGGACATACAACTATGTTGAGTTATCAGTTTTCCTTGCAGGTAGTTCTCATTATGAAATTACATTCGTACAATGAAAAATGAATGGAAATTACATGTGCCACTAACAGGAATCGCATACAAACCTCCTATGCGCCCCTCCATGATCTTCCGTTTCCGCCCTGACTGGGACACAGGCATATTAAGGGCTCCAAGATAGGAATCATTATGTTGTAATTGATGGAATCCTAGGAAAGAAAGTTGCAAACATATGAAAACTCAAATGTGTGTGGGGGGAGGGCGGGGGCTGTGGGAGGTACGAGCATGTGAGGATGTAGAGTGAGAGTACATCTGTGTGTGATATTTCAGAATTCTGTGTGTGGTATGCCTCACTTGAGCTGTTTACATGGTATAACTATGTGTGAGGTATGCTTTATTTGAAGTATTTACGTGGCATAATTATGAGGATATAGTATTGTATGTATGTTTGTGTGAGTTGTATGGACATTCTGAGATATATCCCATGAGTGTTTTTGATGGTGTAAAAGGGAATGGTAAAAGTCTTGGTGGCTGAAGTGGCTTGTGGATAGAAAGAGAGCAGATCAAAGTTCATTTCCTTTAAGACACATGAATTTTCCAGTGTTTGACCTAGAATGAAGGATTTAAAACAGATTATTTGTGTTATTGCATGTAAATTATTTTTAGATTTAGTGTGGAATTGGGTGAGTGTGAAGGAATCAAGGTAAGTGTGTACCTAGGTAATGCTACTAGAGAGTGGGAAGACAAGTGTGGAATGAAGTCCTGTGTATTTAAGAGAAAAAGTTAAAAGAAGAAATAAGGACTTACCTGGTATGAAGGAGTACAGATGTGTGAGTGTGTGAGGAGAATATCAGTTTGTGCTCACCTGAGGGGCAGGTTCTGAGTAAAACTGCAAACACATATCAGCACTGGCCACTACCTCAGCCCCAGCGGTCCCAGTGCAGTTATGCTGGAAATGTGTGCTGAGCGGCCTTGCCCTGTCCTTGAAGGCACACTGCCTACTTGTCCCTCTGCAGAAGCCATAGTACTAGTCTGTGTGCCCTCAATCCCTTTCCTGTTTTTGATGGGAAAGTGAAATTAGTAGAGAGTGGGCTGAGCAGCTCAGCTGCATCTCTTGACCAAGCTCAGATCCCACCTTTGTATATTCCTTACCATCCTCATCATGATGGGCGAGCTTGTACGGTGAAGACACACAGGTGAAATATTCAGAGGAGGGTGTATCTTCTCCTGCTGCCTGACTACAGCCTGGGGCCTCCACAAATGACTGAGGCACATCCTGTTGGGCTCTGCAGGGGCCTGGAATAAAAGAGAACATTGAGATGTGGAGTTTTGTGGGGTCTGTGCCATTTCAAAAACTGCCTGTTGGGTGGACATTACACGTCAGGCATTATTACCACACATGATAATTGTTTTCATAAAAATTAAGAAGGCTATTTAAATGGAACAGAGTCTTCTGTCTCCTTTCTATCTGGACATACAACTATATTCAACTTATCAGCTTTTCTTGCAGGTAGGTTTGACCATGTGACTATGTTTGTACAAAGGGAATGACATGTGCCCCTTCCAGACACTGTCTCACACACCTCCTATGTGCACCTCCATGGTCCTCCCTTTCCTAGCTGACTGGGATGTTGATATCATGGGGTCTATTGGAACGCTGCATGTTAATGATAACAAAGTTTACCTCAGCTCAGGCCCTTAAATTATCGCATGGAAGAGACTTGCCTTGAGGCCAGCACATATGTGCTGATTTGTCATATAAGCAAGAAATAGATCCATTTGTATATGAGTAACTAAAGCAGTGGTTCTCAACCTTCCTAATGCCATGACCCTTTAATACAGTTCCTTATGTTGTGGTGACCCCCAATTTCATTGTTACAAATTGAACATAATTAAAGCATAGTGATTAATCACAAAAACAATATGTAATTATATATGTGTTTTCCGATGGTCTTAGGCTACCCCTGTGAAATGGCCATTAGACCCCCAAAGGGGTCACGACCCACAGGTTGAGAACCACTGCACTAAAGGCTTATCTACTCTAATGAAGTAGAGATATTATATGTTTTTGAGAGAGAAAAATTGTAACTGGTACATAACTTATGAGTAATTATGTTAGATTAATTTCTATTTTTCTCTGACTTATTTATGTTCTCCTAGTATATGTGTGTATGTGTGAATAAGTTTGAATGTCTCATAGTTTATGTTTAATAACCTCTCTAAACATGCACTAATAGTTTTTGAAAGTGGAATGAAGACAGCCTTTTCTGAAGGTCCACTGGAGGATGCCGAAATCCCAAACAAGTTAGAAATACCAGTCCTCTTTAGATGTCAGCGACCATTGGAACTTTGGGGTTGGCTCCAATCTGTCACCCTCCCACCACTGAACAATGGGACAATGGTTCTTCTGCCTAGTGGTTACTTGTTTACTTTTAATCTCCATAGTAACCAAATTATTTGAATTGTCCATTTTTCCCAGAAAGAGCCAAATTATTTCTTTACTTTAACCATTATTGTTAAAGAGTGTTTTGTTTGTGTTTTTGTGTGTTTGTGCATCTCCTTTTTTCTTACATTTCACATAGGAGTCCCACCTTTACATCTTAATAGTCTACATTTCTGAAATTATTCTCTTGTTACACAACCAGTTTTAAGTGTTCAAACTTATTTCTTGTTTCTCCCTTTCCCCTCTCTCTTTCTGTTTCCCCTTATCCTTTCTCATTTCCTCTCTTTCTGTCTCCCTCTCTCTCTCTCTCAAACTTTTTCTCCTACTCCCCCTCCCTGCCTTCATCTCTCCGCTTTTCCCTTCCTTCATCTTCCTCTATAGCTCTCTCCCCATCTATCTATCTATCCCTCTCTCCTTCCCTTCCTCATCACAACTAGGAATTCTCTCTCCCCCTTTCTTTAGAAAACATTACCTGATTACCCTATGCCTCGAGAATGTGCTTAACACATACCTCTTGACATCCTTGCAGTTTTGATGAAATACTTACTTTCCAGATGTTTCTTTTTTTCTTTATGTTTCATGGTTCAACTCTGTAAAGAGTCACTCAAATCAAGTACCTTTCTCCACAAACTCTACTCTCAGAGTGTAAGTTGATGATGACAAAGAATCAAATTAAAACAAGTACAATTAATATAAACAAATTACAATTACTAACAAGTCAGTTGAGAGACTTCTCCCTCACCAATCACTACTCTGACCAGTGCCTAGGACACCAGCAGGACAGTTATGATGCCAATCATCGCTATGGTTTCAGCAGTGTTCTATGACCTGTGCATGACATCAGTGCACTCCAGGCTCCAGCTAGTAGTCATAGGACTGCCACATCCACAGACCACAGTGATCCCTTTTACCCAATGGAAACTCTGCCATGAACTTGAAAGTCTTTTAATCTTTTACTCCATATCAAAACTAGAGGATAGATGACTTGAACTAAACAAAGGCAATTATTTTCTGTGTCTAAGGTTATCACATTACTAAATCTGCCCAATGGTGAGGCTAACTAGTACCAGAGAAAACTAGGCTTACCATCATGCTTGTCTCACAGAAAATAGTGTTTTTCTTTATATCCTATTTAACTATTTAACTAATGTACAAACATAATTATATGTGAGGTGTATATTGGTATATATGTGTGGATTTGAAAACATCTCATAATTCCTTACAATCCTAACATTTATCAAATATCCCCCACTATTATTAATAGTCCATATATTTTTACAGCAAGCCATTGTCACTTTTGCTACTCTTTTCCTTATTATTTACCCAGAGGTTTGGGAAAAGAGGAAGCCTCTGGCCCTTGTCAAGAATCCTGTTCTTGTCAAGCCTAAAGGTCTTATTTTTCAGGCTTCTGTTCTAGGCCACAGGCTGTATCTTCTAGAAACAGGTGAGATTTATAAGGGTTTGAACTCTGTAGAGGTGTTCCATTCTATATCCCACCCACCACAGAATATGCCTTCTCCCTTACAAGAATTATGTGTTTATTTCCAAACCATATGTTACATTAGAGCCAGGCCATGACTTAGCCTTCTTCAGTCTTCTTTACCCCTAATAGGCCCTGCCTCTGGGTCTTACCCCACCTAACCTAGGGCAGTGTTTTTCAGTGCTTGTAAACACGCCAACACACTATTAGACAAATGCATAAAGTCAATTTTGTGCTTACAAATGCTCATAATAATGGTGTCAATATTTCTGGATCCCTAATGCCACTGCTGTTCTTGAAAAAATAGGGAACTTTGCCTTACTACTTTCAACCATGAATCTTGAAGAATGAAAAATAGAAAGTCTTTGACCCTAAAATAGGATTCCATCTATATTCTTGGTTTCATGTCCCTGGCTAAAAGTGAATTTAAAGTAAAAAATTTACACAAGAAAAAAACCCTCCGGTGGTCAGTATGTTATATACACATTATTGGATAATCAATGCTATTGTCCTCAGTGCCATTTATTTTTAATAGACTAAGATTAAGACTGCATATTTCTCTATAGTAAGTAATCAATAAAATTACAATAATTTTCAAACTAGGTGTCAAATATAATAATGAAGAAATGAAAACTATGCTTTTGGCAAGTTGTGGAGTCTCAAGATTTACTGTGAAATGTGGGGAAATCATGAGCTGTTTGATTTACATAAAAATGCTAAAAGCTTTGTTTTCTTATAAAACACAATGTAAGAGGGTTTACCAATTTGACATCTAAACCTGGGTCAAATTAAACCTCCGAAATGACACTGGTAGAAAATATTACACATATTAGAGATACACGTAAGCTCTTAGAACAATTTAATATTATAGAGGTTAATTTATTGTGTTGTTTTTAAAAATATGTTTTATTGACCTAAGGGAGAGAGGAAGAGAGAGGGAGAGAGAGAAACATCAATTAGCTGCCTCATGCATGTCCCACATTGGGGACCAAGCCTTCAATCTGATCACTTGCCTTGCTTAGGAATCGAACAAGAAACTTTTGGTTACATTGGATGATGCCCAACCAACTGAGCCATACTGGCCAGGGTATATATTGAGGTTTATATTTTAAAAGACTATTTAGCTTAATGGTACAACCAATGCATAAAATGACTTCTTTTCCAGCATTAAAAGAAACTATCAAGCCCTAGCAGATTTGGCACAGTGCTTGGAACATTGGCCTTGGGACCAAAAGGTCATGGTCTGATTCCAGGTGTAGGGCATGTCCCTGGGTTACAGGCTGGAATTTGGGCACTGGTAGGCATGTGTGCGGGAGGCAACTAATCAATCCTTCTCTCTTTCTCTCTCCCACTCCACTCTCTGTCTAAAAATAAAATAAGTGGGTTCACTGGGTCAAATGGGAACTCCATTTTTAGTTTTTTGAGGAAACTCTATACTGTTCCCTCACCAGTCTGCATTACCACCAGCAGTGCATGAGAGTCCCTTTTTCTCTGCATCCTTGCCAGCACTTGTCCTTTGTTGATTTGTTGATGATAGCCATTCTGACAGGTGTGAGATGGTACTTCATTGTTGTTTTGATTTGTATCTCTCATATGATTAGTGACTTTGAACATGTTTTCATATGTTTGTTGGCCTTCCTTCTGTCTTCTTTTGAAAAGTATTTATTTAGGTCCATTGTCCATTTTTTGATTGGGCCATTTATCTTCCTTTTGTTAAGTTATATGAGTTCCCTGTAAATGTTGGAAATTAAACCCTTATTGGTGATAACATTGTCAGATATGTTCTCTGATGCAGTGGGGTTTCTTGTTGTTTTGTTGATGGTTTCTTTTGCTGTGCAAAAGCTTTTTATTTTGATGTAGTCCCATTTGTTTATTTTCTCTTTAGTTTCCATTGGCCTAGGAGCAGTATCAGTAAAGAAATTGCTTTGGCATATGTCTGAGATTTTGCTGCCTGTGGATTCCTCTAGTATTTTTATGGTTTCCCATCTTAAGTTTAAGTTCTTTATCCATTTTGAGTTTATTTTTATGGATGGTGTAAGTTGGTGGTCTAGTTTCATGTTTTTGTATGTATCTATCCAATTTTCCCAACACCATTTTTGAAGAGACTGTCTTGACTCCATTTTATGTTCATTCCTCCTTTGTCATTTGACCCAGTGATCTCACTTCTGGGAATATATCCCAAGAAACTAGAAACACCAATTAAAAAGGATATATGTACCCCTATGTTCATAGCAGCACAATTTACCATAGCTAAGATTTGGAAACAGCCTAAGTGCCCATCAGCAGATGAGTGGATTAAAAAACAGTGATACATCTATACAAGGGAATACTACACTGCAGTAAAAAAAGGAGTTCTTACCATTTGCTACAGCATGGGTGGAGCTGGAGAGCATTATGCTAAGTGAAATAAGCCAGTCAGAGAAAGATAAATATCACATGACCCCACTCATTTGTGGATTATAATGAACCTAAAGTGAGGAATAAAAACAGATCCAGAGACAGAGAAACATTGATCAGACCATCAAACCTTAAAGGGAAGGTAGGGAAGGGTCAGGGTAAAGGGGAGAGATCAACCAAAGGACTCGTATGCATGCATATAAGCCTATCCAATGGACACAGACAACAGGGGGTGAGAGCATGAGTGGGAGGATGGGGGGGGTGGTAATGGGAGGATAAGGACACATATGTAATACCTTAATCAATAAAGAACTTTTTAAAAAAGTAAAAAAATAAATAAATAAAATAAAATCCTTGGGTGAGAATTTAAAAAAAGGAAAAAAAAGAGAAAAAAAAATAAAAAACAAAACAAAATGTTTAGAGCAGTGGTTCTCAATCTTCCTAATGCTGCTGCCTTTAATACAGTTTCTCATGTTGTGGTGACCCCAAACCATAAAATTATTTTCATTGATACTTCATAACTGTAATTTTGTTACTGTTATGAATCATAATGTAAATATCTGATAATGCAGGATATATTTTCATTGTTACAAATTGAACATAATTAAAACATAGTGATTAATCACAAAAACAGTATGTAATTATATATGTGTTTTCTGATGGTCTTAGGCGACCCCCAAAGGGGTCACGACCCACAGGTTGAGAACCGCTGGTTTAGAGCATGAGACAGTTCTGAGTTTTACTCTACTTGCAAGCTAAATCCTTAGCTGCCACACTTTCATGATTGCTGGCAGAAGATACAAGTACCTTGGGACTAAAGATGCTATTTCTCATGTCCCAGAAGCCAGAAGAATCATGATATTCATATTTGCTCAACTGCTGGATGTTATACTTGCTGAAGGTCTGCATGAGAGCTGACTCATCCCCTAAGTCCCACATCCTTTCATTAGTCATAGCACCCATTCATTGAAGATGATAATGCCCTTACTGCACACCCAGTACATTCAGAGCTTCCTGTGGGCCAAGCTCTCATTAAATGGTTTTCATTTTTCATCTGATGAAATTTTCACAATAAGATCACGACATAGGAGCTATTGATATTTCCAGAGGAGATGATAGAACTTAAGCAGATGGGGCTTACTTACCTTAAGTCCACAGATAAGGAATCCTAGATCCCTGGTTCTAGAGCTCATAGTTGTAATCTCACTGCTCAAGCCCTTTTCCCATGATGAAGTTACTCCTACTCTGAGAAACAATTCATCAAATTTCTTCTGAAGAGCCCTAAAAAACACTCAAAAAGATAATGGTCTATAATTGGAATTACATTAGATTGGCAAATTTTGCTATTGTATTTAATTATACTGAGAATTATGTGCAAAGATAAAATGTACATATTTCAATGAAAGAATATGTAATGTTCCCAAACCTTTTGTAACACTATAGTTCTTGGACCAGCAACATCACCAGGCAAGTTGCTTGCAAATTTCAGGCACCACCACCACCAAGGAATCACAAATTCTGAAAATGTGTGCAGGCAAAGTGCATTAAGGATTCAGATTTGAATAAATAAAATGTTGAGGAAATATGGCTCTGAGCTAATAGCAGAGAGCTACAGGAGGATGGGTCAGCGGAGGGCGGGGCAGTGGGAGGAGAGCTACAGGAGAATGGGTCAGTGGAGGGCGGGGCAGTGGGCAGAGAGCTACAGGAGGGCGGGGCAGTGGGCTGAGAGCTCCAGGAGGGCAGGGCAGCAAGTGTTGAGCAGTGGAGAGCTACCAGCGGTGTCGGGCGGGGTGGCCGGCTGATGCAAGCAGCAGCAAGCTATTCGCACACAGATTCATGCACTGGGCTACTAGTTGAGACTATAACAGGCTTAAACTATTATAAAATTTTATAATTTTTATAGGCTACTCAGTCTAGAAATAAATAAAAACTTTTGAAACTCTCTTAACATGCCCTGAGTCTATTTAAAAGCACACTCTATAAAGACTAATGTAAGCAATTATGAGGAAAAGACAACAAAATAGTGAGGCTAGATAATTGAAATAGGCCTCTGCTATTATGCCACCAGTCACTGTAATTTTCTTTGCATTGAAGGTTAAGATGTATAGAAGTGAACTAATTTGTCCCCAAGAGTGAGCTAAAATTTCTGCTTCTTAGATTAATTCTCTAAAGGAAAACCAGTATCAATTGTGATTTTTTTTTTTCTCTTTGGCAGCCGAAAGCCAAAATCATTCAGTACAGAAACACAGTAGTAGAAACTGAGAAATTTCCAGGTATAACACTCAAAGTGCCTTTTCAACTGAGTCAAAAAGACCATAGAAAATGCAGAATGAGAAAAGCTTTTAGATGCATAAAACAAACAAAACTTTTAAAATTTGTTATGTGAGTCTTGGTATATAGATAATATTTATCCTTTAAATTTGTACTATATTTATTATCAGTAAATTTGAAAAAAAAATCATTTTAAAAAAGAGATTAAATAATTATCCAGAGAGAAGAAATAAAGATTATATACAATAATTTATCTGATGTGGTAATAATAATTTATCGTTGTAAAATTATTATCTAGTTAGTTAAAACCTATTATAACACCTAATATTTAACAACAATTTAAAAGAGAATAAGAGTCAGAAGCAAAACTTATTTAAACAAACTTATTTTCCATGTTCTTGCAAACAATGTACAAGGATTTCAAAATGTGCACTTTTGTCAAAATTGTCAAAATTTCAAATAACAATTTGCCATAAAAGTTACAATTTTTTATTGGTCAATGCAACAGTTTTAAATTTATTGTGCATGTAACCCCAAGTTAATAATATATGTATCTTTCTTTTTAACTTTAAAAATGTATTTCACAGATTTGAAATAAACAGAAAAAATGAAAATAAAGCATTTTCAGTTTCTTTATATTATTAGGGCTTCTTGACATTTTTGTTTAAGGTTTGTTTTAATTGTGCCATAAACTTTAACCAAGAAATAGAAAAATAAATTTATACTTAGTACTAGATATTTCTCTATTTCCACAATGACCTCAGGAAGCTGGGATTCTGAAAGATTTACATGGAATATCAAAACATCTCAATGAGAACTTTACAATAAAGTTATTTACAACCTTGAAAGCAAGTACATACCTTGTGTATACATTTTGTATCTTTTGTGGCACAAACTGATTCTTCTAACAAAAAGAAACTTTATAAAGCCTGCTTAACTGTTGCTAAAACTTTATCTTTAATTTAAATTATCTTTGTAATTAGACATCTCATATATTCAACAGTATGATAAAAAATAAAACCAGAGTAATGAAGTTCTTTTATTGTTGGCAATTAAGATTTTATTTATAATTTTCCATGCATTATCTTACAGTATTGGTTCAAAATTACTTCAGATTAGTATATTTTGGGTAAGACATTTATACCTAATAAGAAGTAGCCTTACTGTAAACTATAAAGTTAATTTTTATTCATAAGTATATGTATGAATTTAGTTCTTTTCTAGCAATAGACTTCAATAATAAAATTTTAAATAATTTTTGGAGACATAATGTTGTCAAACTCAAAGGGTTTTATCCCTTGCGGTGCTTCATTCAAAAACAAGACATGGTTGTCACACAGTAGTTTTATTTACTTGCATCAAGTAAAGAAGACAGGAGATTCATACCCAAAACTGTCTCCCTGAAGGGAGGCTTGGCATTGCTTAGAGACACTATTTGGTCAATTACACATTTATTTCTTCTTTGTAGTTGGCTACATTTATTCAGCTAAGTTGCTGTGAAGCTCATCCTATTTACAGCTGGTCTGCAAAATACTGTGCTAAGTTTTAATATTTAGCAAGATTAGCATTTAATAAGAATGGCCCAGGCCTTAAGACCCTTGTCCTACCTAACAATAATGGTAGTATATGCCTGAAATGTAACTTGACAATATGTTTGTAAAAATGTCATCACCTGAAATTAGTATTTAAAGTGAGTCATAATTATTTTGAAAAATGTTTAGATATAATCATATATTCATATATATTTATTTATACATGAATTTTATTATAGATTCTTAAACATTATATACCTCTTCATGTGCATAAATGATTTCCCATAGAGACTTCTGGTTTCTCACTTAAGGAAAAGTATAGAAGAAAGGGTTGGCTTTTGTTAAGCAATAGAAACTAGATATTTGCCTCAAAAATAATGAAGATAGAAGGAAAATGGAAAGAACTTTTTGGTTTTGCCTCAGTTTTAACTCTCCGTATTATTTTTTTCTGCAGAAAGCAATGTTATAAGTGTGATTAGATTAGTCATCAAAGGAATTTTAATTATTCCGCTATAATACTGTATGTTCATAAATCATGTTGTTTTCAATTTGTAGTGTAATACATTATATTAAATAACTATATATAGATTATCAGAAAAATAGATCTACTTTCTCTTTAGCTATCTATGAGATAATTGGTGTAAAATAATTATATTCCAGTGATCACTGTCATGTGTAAATATTTGAAGATAGTTATTTATTTTTGTATATTTGATAAGGCATAGTTTATTTGATCCTTTTTCATTCCATGAATTTTTCAGTCTGTACAATGTACCATGCTCTTTACAATGTGGGTTCCAAATGGAGCAAAGCCCAAATATTACTTATCTTCCCCAAGTTTCAGAAAGATTAGAATAAGTACAGTATATTAAAGGAAGGTAAAACGAAAAGCCTTGCATTGTCGATAGGGAATATTGCTGGTAAACATGTGGAAGAAAAGGCAAGCTTATTGACAGAGCATGGGATGCAGACACAGGTTACTATACTAGTACATAGTAACTGACTCACTGGATACAGATGAGATGAATGATGGCAAGAAATTAGATGGTATCCTTAGTAACTGCTGAGCAAAGAAAAGGGAGAAAACAAAGTTGATTGTGACACCCTAAATCTATCTGTCTAAATTTATGAAAGTACTCATTAGGAAAAGGAAGGTCTTAGTGAAAATCACATTTAGACTTGCTATAAAAAGATTGATTGGGATATTTCAGCTAGCCTTTTTATTTTCCATCTAAAATTTTAGAGAATGTTGATAGTAGAAAGAATTTCTCTGTATGCTCTTGTCCTGAAATAGTATGACCTTTCAGTCAATTTCCTTGCCTGTTATTTTGTACATGCTGCATGTAATTGTTCTATTTTTATATAAATTGACCTTTGGAATCTACTCATTATTGCTGTCATTATTTTGACCTCCTGTAAATATACTTGGTTACATTTATTTACCAACTACTATGTATGAACCATTTTGTATTTACATAATTTACATAATCTTGGTACATATATCTCTCCAAAATTATTTTACTTGTATTATTATTGAGTAAAAATAGACATATTATTTTATTTTATACTCTAATCAGAATGAACTCCCATCCAAGACTCATTGAAAAGAATCCAGGTGAGTGTGTTTTGTAAGAGACCCAGCAGATAATATTAAGAAAAACTCTCTAGATGATCACTATGATGTATGCATGCACTATAATGATTATTGCCAGTATGAGAGATCTAAATAAAATGAACGCTATGATGGAATAATTGTTTAGAATGTAATTTGAAACCTAATCAAAGCAGCACTTCTAATGTCAAAGTGAATGCAGAGATAATTGATTTTAAAGTAGACAGCACATTCTTTCTCTTTTGTACGTTAGAAAAATGTTTGCATCTCAAATCTTAAAATTGTAATTATATATATAATTTTACACAACAGAATAAATTATGTAAACGATGTAATATTCTGTGGCCTCGTACCATAGTGCATGAAAAAGAGACTGTGATGTGCTTTTGTGAATCCCAAATAACTTTGATTTCAGAGAATCTTAGGCGTGTCATAACTGCCTCATTAAGCAAACTTCACCAGCTGATTGTCATTGCTCTAGGCTTCTACTTGGAATTAATACATACTACTTTCTTCACATTGTCTTGATAAAAGCAAATAACATGTCCCTATAGGTGGAAAAAGGTCAAAGTAGTCAAAAAGAAGTTTGGAAGTAGAATGCTTGAAATATTGGTGCGCAGCGCTTAAGTTAAACACAGCTGTTACACAGGAGTAAGGAAGCTAGTCCTACTGTCTCTGTCTCTTTAGCTACTACAAGACTCTCAATTAGACCCTGAAACCTTGTGTCTAACTGCCCAGTGATGACCCATTTGTTTCTGAGCATTTACAGTTTTAAGGAATAAACAAAAAAATCCAATGTCTGTAGCAGGAAGATGGCATCTAGTTCAATTCTGCCTACAAAATTTTACATGAACAACATTCTTTTGAGGTAGATTCTCATGTGCATTTAGAAACTTATCTAGAAAGGAATCTGAGAAAGGTGGATTTTAGCTTTCCAAGAAAACACTCTAGAATCTTGGACTGGAATCTGACTGCCAACTTACCAAATAAATATATCATGTTTCATGATAACTGTCTTCTTTCTTCAAAGATCCATAGATCTGTCTAATCTTATCTTAGTGTGATAAGGAAGAGTATGTGACAAACACATCTAATTGCTCCTTTTAAGCTCCTACTGCCATGCATTGGTGAGGAGTAATAAAAGCAAGCAAGAGCAGGCCAAGCAATGATGGATTCATCAGTGGAAAAAGCAGAATCCTCATTCTCAAAGAGCTTGGAGTAGACATCCCATGCTTTGGTACCTTGAATCTCACTTATATAAAGTCCCCTCTAGATTCTTTGACTGTAAGATTCCACATATTCTTTCTTTGCTTAAAAAAATAGCCTATTTCAAATTTTTATTTATATTTTTGGTGACTGTTTACAGAATTTTTCAAGAAAAAATTCATACTTTTTCACTTTACTTCCAAGTTATCAATCAAATATTCTTTGCTCAATAAACTGGAATAAACAATATTCTTTCCTAATATTGCTCCCTCAACATTCCAACAGGAAAATTTCAGTGTGGTTAAAAAGAATATACTACAACAAATGATATGTTTTAAACAGAGTAAAACTTCTAGATAAAGACAGAAAATTTGGAACTTTCTCCTACATCCTTATTTTATGATCTGTGAAAATACTTATAGAAGAAAACATCTTTTATATATGCAATATGACCAGACTATCTACATCAGGGCTACTCAAAGTAATAATCCATGATGAAATAAGGAGTTTGTGCCAGAATGTAATTCAATTTGATGCTTCCTTCATTGATAAAGTCTTATTATTAAAAAAAACAAAACAAAAACAAATGTCAGCTGACCTAAACAATGTGCTCAATTATTTAGGTGATTTTTGTAAGAATAGAAAAAGGGCCTTTTTTTATTTTATTTACTGTGACCTTCTTATGAGAAGAATCTGGTAATTAAACCCCAGGATTCTTAGTTCCTCTGATTAAAACAGGGCCTCTGTTCCAATTTCAAAACAAGATAAACTAATCTCAAGGCTACTTTCTTGCACACCCTCTCCTCCCTGCTGTTTTCAGAGCTCAGCGATACTTATACCAAGGAGTCTCTAGTTAGTAGAAAGTTCCCTTCCATCTCCCCTTAAAACAAGCCTCTTTTGACCTCCTCATAACTTTTTCTCTAAGCGTGTTTTACAGGCTTGGGAAAATTCTGATAAGACACCTCCCTTCTGATAAGACATCTACCAGGCTGTCTTCTGAAAAGCAAACAAACTAACTTTTCAAGACAACCCCACTGATGTCTGCTCAACTTCAACACAAACACAAACCCCTACCATTTATTTCTTCCCCCATATGGACTAGCAGTACTTGGCCCTTCCCCTTCATGGAAAATAAAATATACTGGTAAACTTCCTCTCTGCATCTCTTCTCTTAATTGTGAATTCTTTCACAGCCTATGTCTCCAGCCAAACCCTAACAATTTTCATTCTGGCATAAGCTTCTATCTCATTGTGCACAAGTAACAAATAGTTTATGGATTATTTGTTACAGTGTGCCAAATCACACCATGAGAAACACTGGTTGAGGGCATAGGTCAATGACTCAATATAACTTTCATTTAATTTTTCTGTAACCTAACCCACAGGGTAAAATTAATGGGTTCCTAGAGTCAATCATGCATTAATATGTTCCTAATAACCTTATAGAACATTATATAGGAATTTTAGGAACTTTTAGAGTTACTTACTTCCTGGGGAAAATAAATTTTTAGATCATTAAGATCATTAATGTCCTAAGCAATTGTTATCCTATCTAATAAAAGAGAAACATGGTAATTAGCCATACCTCCACTACCCTTCCCATTGGCTAATCAGGGCGATATGCAAATTAACTGCCAACCAAGATGGCGCCAGCAGCCAGGCAACTAAAGCGAACAGGAGGCTTGCTTGCTCCAGTGACGGAGGAAGCTAATGTTCCCCGCCTGCCGCTGCCCGCCTCTGAGCTCCTGAAGCAACAGCTCCAAAAGATACAATGTTTCAATTATAGAAGCTAAAAGATGGCGGTTAATTTGCATATACTAGCTGCGAGCGACTGATGACAACATGGAGGCCAAGAGGCCGTGAGGACAGAAACGGAGCCGCAGCCGCTGTGAGCGGGAGGAGCAGCGGCTTGAGGGGAACGGGCAGCAGCTGGGAGCAGGAGGGAAATCCCAGCCACAACGGCTTGGAGCGGGAGGGGCAGCGACTGAGAGCAGGAGGGCAAGTCCAACCCCAGCCACTGGGATCAGAAGGGCAAGCCCAGCCCCAGTGGCTGGGATCTGGAGGGCAAGCCAAGCCCCAGCGGATGGGATCCGGAGGGCAAGCCAACCACTGTGGCTGGGAGCATAAGGGGCAACGGCTGGGAGCTGAGGGGCAGCAGCTGGGAGCGGGAGGGCAAGCCAACCACTGTGGCTGGGAGCATAAGGGGCAGCGGCTGGGAGCGGGAGGGCAAGACCAGCTGCAGGGGCTTGAAGCGGGAGCAAAGCCTGCCTCAGCGAGTTTCGCTCCCTTCTCTGCTTTGCTCCAGCCACAGGAAGCCCTATTCTTGCAGGAATATTCCTGAAATGGGCCTCTAGTACTAATATAATGGAAAGAAACTTTTATGAAGATCAAGACAAATCTTGGTTTGAATTCATTCCTACCTGCCTTTGGATTTAAAAAAACTTTTAAAATAAATTGATTTTAAAAAGAAGGAAACTAAGCTGTATTATAATTTATTTTTAAGCAGGAAGATTTGTTTAAATTTTATTTTCAAGCACATGTTCATAAAAAAGCTTAGATGCAGGTTTAATGAGCTAAAAATGAATCTAAAAGTCTGTCAGTCTTCAAATTATGTGTTCAAAGTACCTTATGAGGAAAAGAAAATATTAGTTACCTCAAATTATTTTTATTTTTAAAAAGTTTAAATAGCAGTAAGAAAAATATCAATGAATCACCTAGTTCTTAGAAATATTCATTTATTTTACCTTTAAAAAACCATGTAGTTTTGAGAAAACAGAAGTAAAAAAATTACATGTGAAAACTGTTATTTCTTTTATAATGTTAACGTGTTATCTTCATGAAACTCTGAGTCTAGCCACAGCCTCTGCTCTGCCTGACTTTGGTTTCTGCAGAGGCTGACCTGTGTCTCACTGTTAGCCTTAACTCTGAGCCAGCCTTTAGGATTATGGGGTTATGATCTGATACATTCCGTGAAGGAAAAGCTTGACAGAGGGATGTTTTCTCTGACAAGTGATAAAGCCCTTCTCTTTTCAAGTTACACCAAAGACCAAAGTGTAGTTAAAATAAATTGAGAATGAGAACACAATATTATTTAAGAGACCAGTTCAGTAGAAGACTGTGTGTAAGAAATCAAGAGAAGACAAAGGAAAAAAGAACTTAGGTTGCCTGGAAGCAATCAATTCTTATTTTTATAAAGCTAAGAGGCTAGGAGAGTGATTAGCATCAAGGCCAGATCAATTTTTCTAGACACAGTATTTTATTAGATTGCTACATGACAGGATACTAATTAGAACCAATTATTCTAATTAGAATCCCATTAATAGCAAGAAAGGCAATGATATATGTGTTACCACATCCACAATACCTTGATTGATCAAATGTTCTAACATTTAAGCAGTTACCAATGTAGTTTGTAGTTGCTATTTTTGTTTGTTTGTTTTTCTTTTTAATTTAAGAAAGAAGAAATCTGGTCGTGTGGCATGGTGGGGGTGGGGTGGGCAAGTGGTGAAGGACAGGAAGTTCCATAGTACACTGTTAGTGAAGACTTTAAAAAAACAATTAATAAAAATCAAATATTAGAAAAAGCTTCAATAAATTATCATTTCAAAAACTCAAGCTAAAGTAAAGAAATACATTCTTTAAAGATTTATAGAACAATAATAAATGTTCAATGTGGTTCTGTAATAAGCCATCTGATTTCCATTCTTACATAAATATCCTGGTAAAAAAGCAAAGATAAAATTGGTGTAGTTTTCCCCCTAATTATAATAAATACTAGAGGCCCAGTGCTAAAATGCACTGGGAATGACTGGTCAAATACAAATTTGTGCATGGGTGGGATCCCTAGGAATGGCCCACAACCGGAGCCTATCAGTGCCATCTCACCCAGTCCCAATCGGGGCCAGGCCAATTGGGGCCAGTCTGATCAGGGGCTGATGGTTGTGGGGAAGACTGCAGGAGGTTGGACAGCCCGATTGGGGCAAGTCAGAGACGGCTGGCCAGCGGGGACAGGGGGGATCGGCTTGGGGGAGGGACTGGGGGAGGTTGGCTGGCCATGGGAGGTTGGCTGTAGGAATGCATTGACCACCAGGAGGCAGCTCCTGGATTGAGTGTCTGCCCCCTGGTGGTCAGTGCACATCATAGGGACTGGTTGACTGGTTGTTCCAGTCATTCTAGTCATTCGGTCATATCGGTCGCTTAGGCTTTTATTTACACTAATAAAAAACAAACATGCAAATTTACCATACCTTCGCTATGCCTTAAGCCACACCCACCAGCAAATCAGAGCAACTATATGCAAATTAACCCAACCAAGATGGCGGCAGGCAGCCATAGAGTTGGAGCAAGCAGGAGGCTTGGTTGCCCCAATGATGGAGGAAGCCAAGCTTCCTGTCTGCTGCGGCCGGCTCTGAGCTCCACTCAAAGCAACAAAGTTTCAATTATAGAAGATAAATAAACCCCAGATACCTGCTTTCAGCCGGCCGAGGCCACAGAGCTGGAGTGAGCAGGAGACTTGGGTTGCCCCTGGTGATGGAGGAAGCCAAGCTTCCCTCCCGCCCTCCCTGGCCAGCTCTGAGCTCCTCTCAAGGCTACAAAGTTTCAATTATAGAAGGTAAATAAATCCTAGAATAAAAAAATAAAAAAAAGGAGAGGCTGGGAGCTTCTGTTGCCGGGGTGGGGGCTTGGCCAGTCTGAAAACGGCCCTCATCCCCTCACCCAGAATGGCCAGGCACTCCAGTGGGGACCCACCACCCTAAATGGGTGTGGCCAGCCTGAAAACAGCCATCAGCCCCTCACCCAGGCTGGCCAGGCACCCCAGTGGGGACCTGCACTCTGAAAGGGGTGTGACCAGCTGCAAACAGCCATCAGCCCCTCACCTAGTCTGGCCAGGCACCCCAGTGGGAACCCCCACCCTGATCCGAACACCCTTCAGGGCAAACCAGCCGGCCCCCACCCATGCACCAGGACTCTATCCTATATAATAAAAGGGTAATATGCAAAGTGACCCTAACAGCAGAGAGACTGGGAATGACTGGTCACTATGACACACACTGACCACCAGGGGACAGACACTCAATGCAGGAGCTGCCCCCTGGTGGTCAGTGTGCTCCCACAGAATGAGCTCTGCTCAGCCACAAGCCAGGCTGATGGCTGCCAGTACAGTGGTGGTGGTGGGAGCCTCTTCTGCCTCCTCAGCAGCGCTAAGGATGTCCGACTGCAGTTTAGACCTGCTCCCTACTGGCAAGTGGACATCCCCGGAGGGCTCCCGGGCTGCCAGAGGGATGTCTGATTACCATCTTAGGCCCAATCCCCCAGGGAGCTGGCCTAAGCCAGCAGGTGGTCATTCCCTGAGGGGTCTCAGACTGGGAGAGGGAGGGCACAGGCCAGGCTGAGGGACCCTCTCCCCCGAGTGAACAAATTTTTATATATATATATATATATATATATATATATATATATAGAGAGAGAGAGAGAGAGAGAGAGAGAGAGAGAGAGTTTTGTATAGAGTATATCAGATTCTATTACTGAAAAAAAAATTAATTCTTGTTGTTTTGTTTGTTTTTTTAACATTGAGATACCTCTCCATCCCCCAAAAAACAAAGAACAAAAAAAAAAAAAAAAACAACTACACATATTAAAATACAGCCTGAGGCATGACACAATATATTTATTGTTTCTTGAATAAATACTTATTGAGTAGCTTCCCTGTGCCAACCACTATTCCGGGTGACAGAAACGTGATCTCTATCAAACTGATATTCATAGGAGAAACAATATTTAAAAAAAAAAATCAGTAACCAATCAAAAAACCTGTCTATACATGTAAATCCTATTCTAGACTAGATTCTACCACAGAAGTTCCCAAAGAGCACTTGCATTTCTCTGAGCTCTTCAACCCCCTAAACTCCCACTTTTCAGTCTATCATATGAACTGTCATGGTGGAACATCATTATATATTGGCTATTCCCCATGACCTAGGCATTTCCACAACCTCGTTGACAAGTAGCCTTCCACATTTCTCTAGCATTCATATTACTTCCTGGCTGGGTCTTCCCATTTGTCTTGAGTACCTAGAACTCTTAGCACCAGATTTCAGAGACTTGCTAATTTTTACAATAGCCTTATAATAGATTTGGCCTACATGACATACCGTGTTTCTGCCTTCCTTTTATTTTTTATTCAGAAAGAATTCCTTGATATAGAGAATTTAGCTGGGTTCTAACCTATCATTGAATGTGCTAGATAATTCTATTAATTTCAAAAGCTCAACCTGGACCTTCTCTGTATTTTTTGTCCATGATTATATTGAGTTTTTATGATAAAAAGAGTGAGAATATTTTACGTTTACTACTAAATAATTATATATTAACTATCCCGAGTATATTTCTCACCTATGGGCTTGGTGGTGATAGTGCTTTGTTGTTGTTGTTGTTGTTTTGCTTTTCTTCTCCACCTGACAGAGATAATATGGATTTTCTAATTTATTTCTTGGAATATAATCAATTTATTTATTATATATATAACTACATGTCTCAAATATTTCAGGCAATCCCAATTTCAATCTTGTGTGTGTGTGCGTGTGTGTGTGCGTGTGTGTGTGTGTGTATTTAACAGAAAATTCTAACCATTTAAAAAATAAACTCCATATATCAGCCACTTAACACACAAAGGTTTATTTTTTTCTCATGTCACATTCCAGTCTGGGTTGGGTAGTGGAGAACAAGCGAAGAGAAGGGGCTCTGCTTAAGCAGTTCTTCAGAGTTCCTGTTTCATTCCATCTTGTTGTACCACCACCTTCAACCCTAGCACTGGACCTCCAATCTTGCTGCATAATGAAAAGATGGTGGATAGTATCAGACAGTCTTTTAATGTGTCAGGACTAGAAGCAGTGTACTTCACTTCCATCCATATTCCATTGACTGGCCTACATGACATACCGTGTTTCTGCCTCCCTTTTATTTTTTATTCAGAAAGAATTCCTTGATATAGAGAATTTAGCTGGGTTCTAACCTATCATTGAATGTGCTAGATAATTCTATCAATATCAAAAGCTCAACCTGGACCTTCTCTGTATTTTTTGTCTTTTCCTAAAGGAAAGCCCTTTATGATCTTAAAAGGAGGAAAACAATTGGCTTTCTCTGCCACATTGTATCTTCACATATGCTTTTGCTCCTATTTCACATGGAGAACACTCTTTTTCTTCTCCCCAAGTAAGATGACCCCAAATTCCATCTAGTCTTTGCATCCAGCTAAAAGACCAGAAATTTTAGATGTTGTATTGCTCAGTCATCTCTACTAGGATAGGATGTGGCTCCTCTTGGTCCAGTATAAAAGCTAACTATCTGCTTACTCCACAACCCCACACTAAAAAATTAATAATTACTCAGGAATAAGATAACCTTGGACATATCTGAAAAGTAGATGAAGAGCATACCTTGTTTGGAATCTGTACAAATGTTTGCAACTAATTTCTTATGGGAGTGAGTCTGCGAGTCTCATTCTTTTATAACTAGTAAATTCAAACACATTTAAAATCTGATATCAGAGAATCTTTATCAATATAGTTTCATTAAAATATCCATTGAATTTTAAGTTATTTGGCTCCAATTATTACATATACCAGAAATATACTGAGAATTCTTTTTATACACAAGTCTCAAGTATTCTTGACATTTACTTCCTTGTCTCCATGCTCTCTCTCTCTCATCTCACCACAGGCAACATTGAGATTATCAAGTGTGAGCAAGAGAAAGCCTCCTTTTATCTGATCTTTGACCGAAGGCTGTGTCTTAATGGTAAAAACAGTTCTCTATCCTATATCCTACTAGATGATATTTAGAAGCAGTGGGTTTTTAAATCTATTGAGGCCCTAAATTTGTAAACTATTTTCTTTTACTTTTGCTTTCAAACCACTCAATTACTAATTCTCTTCTATGCTCATCATGTTGAAATACTGTGTTAAATACAGTCAATGTCAATATTCACTAACACTTTCTCACCAGACGATTCCCTTAGAGACACTGGCTCAACAGGTATATAGATTGTCTTCAAAGTTAACATAGGTAAATTTTTACTAAGGGTTCTGGTATTTCATTAACTTATATCATCAAATGTCTACTCTCCAATATCTGTTTATTGCCCACTTTTATTATAAATTACAGTTGACACACAATATTATAGTAGTTTCAAGTGTACAACCCTGTGATTAGATATTTATGTCATTTACAAAGTAATTGTCGGGGCTCCTCACACGGAGCACCACCTTGCCTGGGTTGACCAGCAGCCCCTTATGAACAGATTACTCCAACAGTTTCACTGTGAAAGAGAGGGCCAAGGGATGGCCTGGCCAAAGGGACCAGACAGCCTCGATTGCTCTCCTTATTAGGCTTTTATTGGAATTTTTTATCTTTAGATACAGTCAATAGGGTGAGTAATCTTGGGAGGACACATGTGTTTACATTGTCCTCTAGGAAAGGGAACCAGGGACTAAACATAAGGATTCCAGTAAACACTGGTGGTCTGCACGTGCACAGACTTGCTTAGAAAGGTCAAGGAATAATTAGGGGCACCACCTTCAACACTCCCCTAAGTCTCCCCTATGTCAGAATTCCAATAAACAAAGCAGGCGGCCTTCCGCACGCTTCCCTTTTCTCAAAATGTCCTCACAGCTTTTCAACCAAGTCTCTTGTGCTCACCAATAAGTAATCACCTTGATAAATATATTACCTATTATAATATTATTGGCTATATAAACAATTATGCCAATATCATATATTTTGAGGGTTTTTTACAGTAGCACCCTATTTCAAGATTCTGCTTTTAGTATTGTTTATATTCTGATTTATCAACCAACACCAAAACTTCAGTTGCTTAATTTATTGATGGTTTACTTAATGACCACATCTTGTTTTTGCTTCTTTATTTCCACACATAAAACACCCTTTCCAAAGGAGATAACTTCAATTTCACCTCATCTTTGTACCCAGGTGAAGGACTAGAAATCGAAGGTGTTGTGTTTCTCAGTCATAATTTTCAGTGAATTACTTAATTCTGTAATTTATTCTCTATAAAATTTTAGTCCAATACCTGGGCTACTTTGTAAAAGTACACCCATATCTATGAGTTCATATCTCTTTCTTTAGCCCAAGACATCTTTATGCTTAGTGGAGATCAATGGGCCTTCTCAAGGCAGATATGTTTTATTCAAACTAATGGCAAGTCTCTGTAGTTTGCATACCCTGTCTTCTCAGGGTCAGCCAGCTAAATTCATATTCTGAAACTAGTAATGCAGTAAGTAGATGCCAAATAAAACAGTTAAGCACAGCAGTTTCATGTGACATTCAGGCAATATTATTAGTAGAAATTTTAAGAACCTTATGGAGCAATACCATCCAAAGGTTGTTCATGCAAATAAGATTGAATCTCTCCCTCCACATAACTTTTCTAAGATTCATGTAAGTATGATATGCATTTATATAGATTAAAATATTTCAACTGCCCTTGCACTTTTTTCTTCTCTATTCTTGAATGCTATAGTCACAGAAAGTTTTTTAAAAGTTTACTTTTTAGTGTTTATCCCTAATAAATATGACTTTATTTGATGATAAATTCTGGTCTACCATTAGGAGACCTGATACACTAAATCATATTACTGACAATTATTTCTGCACATAAAATTTATTTCATAAAGTTTATTTCTATATTCTATTAATTACATAGAATACATGTAATTTTTTAAGGAATATAAAGACAACATGAAACAATAAATATTAGAAAAGCTATCTGTACCTTTCTCATTCCACTTAACATCATCAATATTGTGTTATATATAACAAGGGCAATGTTTTATATCCTCTAATAAGCTTTCAGTTATTTAAATTCATCTGAAACTTATTTATGTTTGTATGTTTCAAAATGCCTGTTTTAGTGCCTAAAATATAGTGAATATTCAATTAACTAAAATATAATTGGCCTGGCCGGTGTTGCTCAGAGATTGAGTGTTGTTGCATGCACCAAGAGGTCACTGGTTACATTTCAAGCTAAGGTATATACCTGGGTTATGGGCTTAATCTCCACTAGGGGGCAGGCAGGAGGCAGTGATCAATGATGTTTCTCACATTAATGTTTCTCTCATCGATGTTTCTATCTCTTTCTCCCACTCCCTTTCTCTATGAAATCAGTAAAACATATTTTTAAAAATAAAAATGGAAAAACTATAATATGATTGAAAAGGAAGAAAGTACAGAGGAAAAGGAAAGGAGAATGTTAAAAGAAAAATAAAGAAAAACTTCTATAAATAGAAAACATATTCATTATTTACTTTATTTTCACCACATTATTGGTCATTTCTTTTTTAAAAAAAAATATATTTTATTGATTTTTTACAGAGAGGAAGGGAGAGGAATAGTGAGTTAGAAATATCGATGAGAGAGAAACATCGATCAGCTGCCTCCTGCATACCTCCTACTGGGGATGTGCCTGCAACCAAGGTACATGCCCTTGACTGAAATCAAACCTGGAACCCCTCAGTCCACGGGCCAACGCTCTACCCACTGAGCCAAACCGGTTAGGGCTATTGGTCATTTCTGAAAACTACAAATATGCTGTTATTGTAACATGGGTCTAGTTTAAAAAGAGGAAATTGTATGGTACTGTAATATTTTGTAGATGCTGAATTTGTAACAAAGAAATTCTTTAAAAAGGAATTGAATTGTGACTTCATAAGCTTTCCAAATGCAACTTTTTGCTGAGAGATCCTTGAAAATACCAAATGTAACTAAAAATAACTTTCACTGCCAGATTTTTCAACAGAACAAAGGTATGTAATTAGAAGGTATGTAATTACAACTAAAATGTATGTAATTTTTGAAGAAAATCAGTGATTCAAAACTCATGGTTTGCTAGCTAAAAAACATACATTTGTTTAATGGATATTTGAAACTTACCTTTCTATTTTTATATAGTTGGGGAGGAGCTTGCAACCAAGGTGCATGGCCTTGACTGGAATGGAAACTGGTACCCTTCAGTCTGCAGGCTGACCACTCTATCCACTGACCCAAACTGGCTAGGGCTCAAACTTATATCTAATCTAACAAAAGAGAAACATGCAAATTGACTGCAGCTCCAATATGCTCCAAGCCATGCCCACCAGCCAATCAGAGCAACTATATCCCAGCCAAGATGGCAGCCAGCAGCCACAGAGATGTAGCAAGCAGGAGGCTTGGTTTCCCCAGCGATGGAGGAAGCCAAGCTTCCTGGCTACCCTGGCCGGCTGTGGCCTCCACTCAAAGCAACAAAGTTTCAATTATATAAGATAAATAAATCCCAGATAACTGCTTCCAGCCAGCCTCCACTGGGAGCTTGGGTGGCTGGGGGCCATGGCCAGCCTGCAAACAGCCATCAGCCCCTCACCCAGGCTGGCCAGGCACCCCAGTGGGCACCCAATCCTGATCAGGGACACCCTTCAGGGCAAACCAGCTGGCCCCCACCCATGCACCAGGCCTCTATCCTATATAATAAAAGGGTAATATGCAAATTGACCCTAACAGCAGAATGACTAGGAATGACTGATCACTATGACACACACTGACCACCAGGGGACAGACGCTAGATGCAGGAGCTGCCCCCTGGTGGTCAGTGTGCTCCCACAGAGGGAGCTCTGCTCAACCACAAGCCAGGCTGTTGGCTGCCAGTACAGAAGTGGTGGTGGGAGCTTTTCCCGCCTCCTCAGCAGCGCTAAGGATGTCCGACTGCAGCTGGGATGCCTGGAGAGCCTGGCAAGTGGACATCCCCCAAGGGCTCCTGGGCTGCCAGAGGGATTTATGACTACCAGCTTATGCCCAATCCCTGGGTACTGGGCCTAAGCCAGCAGCTGGTCATCCCCTGAGGGGTCCCAGACTGTGAGAGGGCACAGGCCAGGCTGAGGGACCCCCCCCCCCGAGTGCACAAATTTTTGTGCACCAGGCCTCTAGTCTATATAATAAAGAGTCAGGGTCCTAAGTATGGATTAGGACTGATGTCTGACCAGACTGGAAGTCAGTGTTGGGTTGCCGTGGTGACCCAGCACTTACTGGGCCACTGCCTAAGTCCTGACCCAGCACTGACTGCTAAGGGGTTGCAGATCAGTCCCGGAGAGAGGCCTGAAGAAAGAGAGGCAGGGTCTGATCCATAGCCTCTGTGGCAGCTGTTGATCAGAACTTGCCTTTCTTTCTCTCCTGGCCTGGCCAAGAGCCCTGCCTCCATTTCTCTCCAGGCCTCCACTGGGGCTGCTGACCAGCCCTGCCTTTCTGATCAGGCCCTGTTGGTAGGCCCAGAGATGCTGACTGGCATAGAAACTGACCAATCAGAACCAAATTGGCCAACAGAGGGGGGCACTTGAGTGCGAGATCAGGCAGGCAGGGTGGACACTTAGGGGTGATCAGGCAGTCAGAGTCAGTTAGGGGTGATCAGGCCAGCAGGGGAGAGCAGTTAGGGGCGAGATCACGGCAGCATGGGAGGGCAGTTAGGGGTGATCATGCAGGCAGAGGCAGTTGGGAGTGAGATCAGGCAGGCAGAAGCAGTTAGGGGCAAACAGGCAGGCAGGCAGGTGAGTGGTTAGGAGCCAGAAATTCTAGATTGTGAGAGGGGCGTCCAACCACCGGTGTGGGATCGTTCCTAAACCGGATGTCGGACATCCCCCGAGGGGTCCCTGATTGGAGTGGGTGCATGCTGGGCTGAGAAAACATCCCCCTTTGTGCGCAAATTTTGTGCACCAGGCCTCGAGTTTCTAAATAAAACTGCATCTTCTCCCCAAATTCTGATTTTTCTCAGCATATTCCAAATCACAATTTATGGCAACTTCATGCTCCCCAAAATTTGGAGCCATTTTGGGGTGTTCCCTTTTCACATGACCCATATTCAGTGTATCAAGGAATCTGTTTTGTTCTACTTTATGAATATACCCAGAATTAGACCATTTTTTGCCAATTTCCACAGCAACTATCACCAAGCCAAAATTATTTTTTTCTGGATTATAGCAAAAGCTTTTGGGGGGTTGTTTATTTTCTATTGAGGTATAATTCACATGTAACACCATGTTTAGCTTCAGGTGTACAATATAATGATTCAATATTTGCATATATTGCAGAATAATAACCACAATAAGTCTAGTTAACATCTGTCACTATATATAGTTACACTTTTTTTTTTTCTTGTGCTGGAAACTTTAAAATCTACTCTCTTAGCAACTTTCAAATATGTAATAGGATATTAATAAATCTAGTCACCAAGATCTACATTACATTCTCATGACTTATTTATTTTATAGCTGGAAGTTTGTACCTTTGGACTCCTTTCACCTATTTTGCACACCCTCACCCCTTACCTCTGGCAACCTCCAATCTGTTCTCTTATCTATGAGCTTGGTGTTTCGAGACTGGATTTTTTAAATTTTATTTTTTTTAGATTCCACATATAAGTGAGATCATATGTTACTGCGTATTTTTTTAAAAAACTGGTCTCTCTTTGTTTTCACTTCTTTCTTACCATAATCTATTTACAAGCTTGAGTGGCCTTTTAAAAACATAAGCTAGATTGCTCAATTTTACTTTAAAACTATGATGAATTGCCGAAACTGGTTTGGCTCAGTGGATAGAGCGTCGGCCTGCGGACTGAAGGGTCTCGGGTTCGATTCCGGTCAAGGGCATGTACCTTGGTTGCGGGCATATCCCCAGCAGGAGATGTGCAGGAGGCAGCTGATCGATGTTTCTCTCTCATCGATGTTTCTAACTCTCTATCTCTCTCCCTTCCTCTCTGTAAAAAATCAATAAAATATACTTAAAAAAAATAAAAAAAAAACAAAACTGTGATGAATGGAGTAGATCCAGAGACATGGAAACATGGAACAGAGTATGAAATCTCAGAGGGAAGGTTGGGGGAGGGTGGTTGGGTGGGAGGTAATCAACCAAAGACCGTGTATGCATATATGCATGGCCCATGGATACAGACAATGGGGCGCTGAAAGCCTTGGGGGGGCAGGGAGGAGGAGGTTAATGAGGGGAAAAGGGGACATATGTACTAGTTTTAACAATAAGGAATTATTTTCCAAAAAAAGTATCCATTGGTGGCACATCTCACTCAGAGTAAAAATTATAGTCCTACCAAAGGCTTTCAGGGTGCTACTGAACCTGCAACCCACCCACCCAGAGTCCTCCCCTTAACTCTTAGATCTATCTTCTTCTCAGCCCCAGCCATGATCATTTTATACTAGCTACACTACCTCCATATTACCCCTGAATATTTCTAGATATTGTTCTACTTGAGGAATCCTATTTAGGGACGCTAAATAATTCAAAAGTGATTCAATAGTGTCTACTATTTAGGAAATAGTAGGAATCCATTAAATATTTGATGGATATATGGATGAATAAATAAGTTAATGAATTTGATATCTATATATAAAAGACTAATATGCAAAGTGTTCCTTCAGGAGTTTGACGGAGAGACCAGGAGTTTGATCGATCTCTATGATGTGCGCTGACCACCAGGGGGCAGCACGGGATGAAGGAAGGCCCCGATTGGCCCTGATCACTGGCCAGGCCTAGGGACCCTACCCGTGCAAGATTTTTGTGCACCAGGCCTCTAGTTAGATATATTTTACATTGTTTTTGAATTATTCCAACTTGAGTATCTTTATATTTTAAGTAAAAATATAAGCTATATTACATATTTTGCCTACGTTGGGAGATTTTGTTTGATATTTTAATTATTAATAATATAATTGATGGTGCTTCAATAAATGTATTCAAAATAGGGATGGGAATTATTTTTAAATAAAATAAATATTGGATTGACTCACACAGTTTTTTAAAATATATTTTTATTGATTTCAGAGAGGAAGGGAGAGGGAGAGAGAGATAGAAACATTAATGATGAGAGAGAATCATTGACTGGCTGCCTCCTGCATACCCCACACTGGGGATCAAGCCTGCAACCCTGGCATGTGCCCAGGCTGGTAATAGAACCATGACCTCCTGGTTCATAGGTGAACACTCAACCACTGAGCCACACCAGCTGGGCAGGATTTGGGATTTAGAATACATAACTTTTCCAAGAAAAGCCAGGAAGAGGTTCCTGCATGAATACTACATCCAGACACTGATAAATACTATTTAAATATGTAACATGGCATTTTATGGAAGGTATTGGAGATGAAACAGTGAATAAGTTAAATATTGTGTAGTCCCTGATGGAGCTTATATTCTAGCTAAAAAGACTAACAGTTAATCAACAAAGTGCAATGAGGTATGACAGAAATACAACTGTGGAGGTTCTGAATGTTTTAAGAGCTCCTATTAAGAGTTTGGTATCTCCTCATATTAAAGTCAAATATAAATGATTAGTTTTTACATAGGCTGATGATAATATTAGGTATTCATATGGTTAAGAATATTTGAACTTACAGCAAGTGCAGTAGAGGAACACTTCTGTGTTATTATCGTATTAAATAATTCTCAAACAGCATGTCTTTCACTTTTCCATGAGAACCAAGTACAATTGATTGTAATGATGCCATTCACAGATGATTTATTTACAGTTTATTACTAGACAAGTATTCAGTAAAAGAGCTGAGTGGATTACCCATAAACAGAGCATGGTAATGATGCTCAGGGCAATCAAAATCAATATTAAGTCTCCTTTTTAAAAAATCTAAAAGTTGCCGAAACCGGTTTGGCTCAGTGGATAGAGCGTCGGCCTATGGACTGAAGGGTCCCGGGTTCGATTCCGGTCAGGGGCATGTACCTGGGTTGCGGGCATATCCCCAGTAGGAGATGTGCAGGAGGCAGCTGATCGATGTTTCTCTCTCATCGATGTTTCTAACTCTCTATCTCTCTCCCTTCCTCTCTGTAAAAAATCAATAAAATATATTTTAAAAAAAAATCTAAAAGTTACTCTGATCTAGAGAGCAATACCATAGCTTAAAGAGTAAAAACAGGAATCAAATTAATCAGTGTGAATTATTTACAGCCTAATGAATTATATACCTTTTACTGAAATATCACATGCATCCAGGTAAATATAAAGTTATTTGTTCAAGATCTGTGCACAAGATGAACACCCCCATGAAAATAGCACTCACATAAAAATACATTACTAGTAACTGAAACCTTCTTATATTACCTTTCAATCACTATCCCTCATCTAATGGTAACCAATATTACTACTTCTAATAGCATAGATCTACTTTTGCCTATTTTATACTTTAAAATAGAAATCCTTCAGCAATTACACTTTGTGCCTTGATTCTTTGGTTCAAAACATTTTTGTTATTCATTTACTAGGGGCCCAGTGCACGAATTCGTACACCTTGAAAGAAAATGTGGGCCTCGAGGTTGCGGTGGGCACAGGGGTGGGTCTTGGCCCATCCTTTGCACCCCCACTTGGCCCCTCCCACTGTGGCCCCTGGTCCACTGTCTGCTGGCAGCCCTGCTCTCGCCTCCACAGCTCCCACACACTGACAGTGCCAGCCCTGCTCATACCCACTGACACCATGGAGTGATTGGGGCCAGCACCAGCCGCAGGTGAGAGTGGGGCTGGTGTCATCAGTGGGTTCAAGTGGTGGCTACTGCCCCGCTCACCCCTCAGGACCTGCACAGGGCACAGGCAATGAATGCGAGCAGTGGCTCCAGTGCTAGCAACAGGTGCAAGTGGGGCTGTCGCCGGCAGCAGGTGCCAGAGATGGCTATGAGCCCCGATTGCCCCTCAGGAACAGGGGGAGGTGGAGAAGCCCTGAGGTGCAATCGGGGCCAACAGCCGCCACTTGCACCTGCTGACAGCGCTGAGTGATCGGGGCCAGCACCAATCGATCAGGGCCAGTGCCAGGCGCTGGCAGTGGGTGTGAGCAGCGGCTCCAGTGCTGGCAGTGGGTGCAAGCAGGACTGGAGCTGGCAGCAAGTGTGAGCACTAGGCAGGACTGCAGCGCACAGGAACAAAGAATTTTCAGTAACCACCAGAGGCTTGCCCCGATGACAGCACACAGCACCCCTGCTCACCTGTTCCACCATCCCACCACAGCCAACACCCGCCACGTTCCACACATGTCCCCTGGTGGTCAGTGCAGGTCATAGTGACCGGTTGTTCGGTTGTTTGGTTGTTTGGTTGTTCCGCAGTTTGGTCTATTTGCATATTAGGAGTTTATATATATATAACTTTGTAGTTCTAGTAATAGTTCATTTATCATCACTGCTGTTTAGTGTTCTCTTTACCAACTATGGAATAACTTATTTATTTGTTGTACTGCTGATGAACTTTTGGAGTCTTTCCAGTTCTGGTTATTATGAGAAGTATTTCTATGAACATTCTAATGAATATTTTGTGAATAAATACAAACATTTTTTCTCAGTATGTATCCTTAAGGGTGAAAATATTGGTAATAGACTAGGATAGTGACACTGAATTCTCCCAGGCAACAATGAACCACATTGCAGGCCTTTATCTCTGACTGAATTCTCGATTCCATTTTCAAAACTTTCTGAGGCTTTTGAGTGTACACAGTGTGAATATGACCCAAGGCCAAATAGGAGCTTTTCCAAATCCGGGTAGGAGTCTGGATTTGAACCAGAACCAGAATCACTTCCAGGTGGCAAGGCACAAAGGCAATATTAATAACCCTTCTCCCTAAGCTATTTGACATTTTGTCAGAAATTGGAGTTCAGGAAGCAACACGGAGTATATAAAAGGAAAAATCAAAGACATTTGTGTTCTTCAACTTTAGGAAAAGAAAATCAAATAAGTTACTAAATCACTTGAGCCCTCAAGCCAACCTCAGGATAGAAACTTGAAAAGGTTAGTGCATTTTCTTCACAGTTGTTCCAGGCACATTGATTGATGATTAATCTTTTACAAAGTAATTACTTCATGAATAGACAACCTTCATTGGGGAAGAGGTTCCTATATCTCCTAAAAAGAAGACAAAAGAGACACAGAAATTCAGGTTCTGAAAATGATTACAGTATTCTCTTTTGACTACACACACACACACACACACACACACACACACAGACACACAGACAGACAGAAATAGTTTGAAATACTGAAGGTAATTACTTGTGCATTTTTAGGTTTTAAATGGTAAGCAAGGAGTAGTAGCTTTTGCTAATTATTTTAAAATCCTTACCCAAGGATATGTTTATTTTTTTATTGATTTTTAGAGGAGGAAGGGAGAGAGAGAAAGAGAAACATCGATGTAAGAGAGAAACATTGATCAGTTGCCTCTTGTATTTGCCCCCACTGGGGATCAAACCTGCAACCTGGTTATGTGCCCTGACCAAGAATTGAACCTGCAACCCTTCAGTGCATGGGATGACACTCCAACCAATTGAGCTATACCTGCCAGGGCATTCAGTTTGTCAATATCTGTAGAATCTACAACAATAAAACACAAAAGGGGAAAAAAAAACCTGTTTATAAAATTATCTGGCAGAACAATTATTTAAAAATTCAATGGGATATTTTTCCTTTTCGTTTTTCCAATATCTAAACCTCCTCTCTAGTTTTGTGGGACTTTATAAGTCTCCATGAGAGGCAAAGCTTGTATCAATGATAAAAACTGAAAATTCCAAATATTCACATTCCCGGTGTCCTTTGCAGCCTATGGCCTAGATTTTCCAATAAGATCCAGAAGCCTGCCCCACACTGTGAATTAGGAATAATGACCAGTGCTTCCTAGATGCTACGTGGTGGAAAGAGCAGTTTCGAAAGGAAGCTTTGGCAGCTCCGCAGCTGCAGCATCCAGAGTCCAGTGTGGATGATGGACTTGTTTTAAGTGAGGGTGGGTGTGACTCATAGAGATCGGTGCCCTCACTAAACTCAATCTACAGTTTAATTTTGGATACAGTTGGACTGCTTGGTCTCTTAGAATTTTAGCACTTCTATGTGCTGCCTAATATCCTTTTGAATTCATTTCTGAGTTACAGCCAACTCATTTCTGTGTCTTATAACTTGAAACCATGGCCATGAGCTGAGGGCTGTCAACAATCAAGTGCTGATTATTTTCTTTAAAAATATATAAATTATTTGGGGGGGAATCTTAATTTTATAATTCAAAGCAATTTTTTTGTTCAAGAGAATAGCATATTATGTTATTTCTACTTGTTCCTACCCCTTTACCTAATACTCAATTAAAATTGATCATATGCATAATATGACTAATCACTGGAAGTTCTATTAGAAGGCTTGGTAATAAAAGAAGTCATGCTTTAAGTAAAATGAAGCTTTTTTTATTACCTGGGGATTTGGTCTTTATGTCCTTGTTTTCTTCATTAACTAGAACAGGAACAGGTGGACATTTCTAATATGAAACTCAAATACTGATAACAATGATTGTATTAAATACCATAATAGGCATTTTGCCATTTCTATGTAGCCACATATGCATTTACAAACTATGTGTGTAGATACACTGTTTATAAAGAAATGTAAAAATGACACAATCACATTTTTAAAAAAGTGTTTTAAAGGATAATAAACAGATATTCATCCACATGAAAGCATTTTGCAACAAAACAAAATTCCATTTTGGTAGTAAACCCATGCAATAATTTAAGCAACATGGTCTACTGTATTCTCCCATTCTGACTCGAGGGCCAACCAAACTTTGTGCCAGCCAAGAAATAAGCTTCATCCATCCATAGAGGCCATAGAGGAGACAAGAGGTGATGGAAAGAATAAAGTAAAATAAGATAAATAAATTTCTTCTAAAACAAAAATTATTTTGACTTTAGAATAATATTTTTCTAATTAAAAAATAATGAATAGAGTGAAGCCCTGAGCATATCTCAATGCACTTTTAAGAGCTCAAGAGAGGTCAGAGATGACCAGGTATTTAAAATATCATGACTTCCGAACAAAAGAGCAGCTAAACTCCATCAGTTATATAAGACTGCTCTGGAGCCAACGGAGAACTGGGTGTTAATAAGTTTATTTTTATGAAGTTTAGAATGGTTACTAGAAGAGCGTTCTATAAAAACTATTCTCTGGTGAAGTTAAAGAATGCCAGGAACAAAAATCATCTTCCTGAATAAATAGAAATACCTACAGCAGTGAAGACAAATTATGATGACATTTTATAACACAGAGAAAGAGCTTCCTTTCAAATGTAAGATTTGCACAAACCTTTTAGAAAAGCCATTGAAAAGGTCAACTTGCTGTAATGCAGTGGTTTGAGGCTACAGTGCAATGACAAATTGGTGTGTTGTAATCAGTCACAGAGATGTGTTGCAGGTAATTTGTTACAAATAATATTTAAGGTACTACAGTTTGGGAATAATTTACTTTTTATGAATTACAGTATGGTCAAGGTTATCCCCATAAATAACATCACTCTTACTTACATCTCAGACACTAACTAGAGAAGGACTGTGTATATCATGGGTAGTTTATTCTTCATATGTGATATTGAGAAAGAAATGTCGAGGACTATAGAATATCAGCTTTAACAGATAAACGATATCAAGGGAGTAAGTAATCTAGTTTAAATGTTTTCCTTTATTGAAGTATTGAAAATAAACATTGATAAGGTGTAAAAAGATCTTGGTTTATATAATGAAAAGTAATAAAAATGGCCTAAAGTTATTTATGTTAAACTCTAAATTGAAAGCAAAATAAAAACAAAACAAGATTAATTCTTTACAGAGTTGATTTAATTTAGTTTTGTTAAGATAAGCCATAAAGAACAGTAAAAAAAATTGGTAATATGATAGAAACTGATGAGTTATTAATTTAATTATAAGCATAAAAAAAGAAAGGTGTTACAAGCCAAAAATTAATTAAAATTTTTTAAAATTTGATTGTACATTTTCTGTATTGAAAATTTATTAACTTTATGGCTATAAATACCTACAATTATATCTATAATGCATTCAATTACTTTACCTTAAGTACTATTTTGCCCTCTCATCAAAAAATAACTGGATTTTGGAAATATGGAAGTGACAGCACAGTTTTTTAGTGTCTCAGAATCCACACTAAACAAATGATAACAACAACAACAGAAGGAAACTAGAAAGCCAACCAAAAACCTGCAACATCTGCAACAAACGTTGACCATAAATTATATCCATGAATCTCAAAATATAAGCAGGTGGGAATAAGCACCACTGAAGTCATGTACACATTCACTATCTGTGTAGGAGGAAGCAAGGGACAGCAAAGGAGTTTCTAACAGACTCTAAAACAGAACTTGCCAGTAGCCACATGTATTCACTGGAAAGCACCTCACACCAAATCAAGAAAGGCAGCTAAAACAAAACAAAACAAAACAATCAGCAGCCTTTGCTCAACCTAAAATCTAGTATCAGATGATTACAAACTGGCCTATGGTTAGGACTGAAGGAGCTGGGGCCACACAGCAGCCCTTCTAAACACTTGAAACTCACCCACCTAGGAACCCTACCCAGACAGGGCCCCAAACCAAGAGGAAATTTTGGGGAATGGAATCAAATTGATCAAGAAGGGAGCAGTATACACAAAGAAGAGAAAGTTCAGATAAAGCTGAGGAATGGAAATGGAGCAGAAAACTCAAAGAGTAAGCTACCTTATTTTTGTATGTATATATATATATATATATATATATATATATATATATATATATATATATATATATTGACTTTTTACAGAGAGGAAGGGAGAGGGATAGAGAGTTAGAAACATTGATCAGCTGCCTCCTGCACACCCCCTACTGGGGATGTGCCCCCAACCAAGGTACATGCCCTTGACCGGAATCGAACCTGGGACCCTTCAGTCAGGAGGCCGATGCTCTATCCACTGAGCCAAACCTGTTAGGGCTAAGCTACCTTATTTTTAGACACTTTTTGAAACCAAGAGAAGAGAGAGCTCAATGAAAATACAAAAGCTATCCTCAACTCCACCAAGGGGAGTAATAGCAGAAGAACATGGGGTCTTTTTATGAGAAGATTAAAATCTAAAATTGATTCTGAAGTGATGGTTTTAAATATCTGAAAATATATTAAAAGCCAATGGGTGAAATGTGTGGTAATATAATTATTTATCAATGAAGCTATTTAAAAAAAATTTTTAAGGCAAGCATATTTAAAAAATGATCCATAGCTGATTTTATATCATAGCAATTTTTGATAAAGAAAATAAAAAACAAGATAGCCAAACAAATATAAAAATTAATTAAGGGAAACTTTACTGAAATAAAACAATTAGAAAAATACTTGAACCTACATATTGAAGAAGCACATTTATCTGAAAATATTGACAAAAAATAAATATTTATTGTCAAAATAAATGGGTGGAGGAAACATTCATAGAGGTTGAGGATGTGAGAGGTTTTGCTTGTGGACTGTGAGGGCCAGAAAACACAGTGGAGGCACTCAGAATTTGAGGTGGGCATAGACAGGATAAATGGTTTTGGAAACTAATAAAATAAAATAAAATAGTCATGGAAAGATGCCATTACTATCTCTTTGCATCAATCAATTGAATGAGCCATGCTTGTTGCACTTGAAATGTCATTTTAGGCTGACTTTGTTCTTGAGTTTCTGTGTATATTTAATCAGTACTGTATGATTGTTATAAGTTAAATTATATCTCCAAAAATGATATGCTGAATCCTGAACTCCAGTATCTCAGATTATGACATTTTTAAAAAATTGGATCACTGTAGATACAATTAGTTGAGGTAAGATGAGTTCATACTGGTGTAGGGTGAGGCCTTACTGCAATATAATCAATGTCCTTATAGGAAAAGAGAAGAAAGAGACACAAAGAGAGAATACAATGTGAAGACAGAGATAGAGATTGGAATGAGTTAGCTATAAACCAAGAAATGCCAAGGTTGGATGGCCATAGCAAGTAGGTTGAAAGAAGCAAGGAAATTCTCCCCAAGGGTCTCAGAGGGAGCCTGGCCCTACTTTTTGGAAATCTAGACTCCAGAACTATGAACAATAAATACATTCCTTCGCTTTTAAGCTGCCCAGGCATTTCTGGTACTTTGTTTCTGCAGCCTTATGAAATGAATAAAATAATGCAGCCTAAAAAGGCAGAGAAAGTAAGAGAGGAAGAGAACTCTGTGAATCAATTTTCATATATAATAGAATTCTTCTAAAAAGATCCAGCTTCTCTTGAAATTATTCTTGAAGCTCATTTAAAAGTGGTGATTCAGAGGTCTCTATTTTCTTTATTTAATATTTGAATTCTATTTTTAATTTGTTTATTCACTGAATTACATTAACACACACACACACACACATATATATATATATATATATATATATATATATATATATCCTATCTAATAAAAGAGAAACATGGTAATTAGTGTACAACCGCTACCCTTCCCATTGGCTAATCAGGATGATATGCAAATTAACTGCCAGACAAGATGGCGGCCTGCAGCCAGCCAGCTGGAAGCTAACATGAGGCTTGCTTGCTTCAGTGACGGAAGACTCCAACGTTCCCCTCCTGCCTTGCTGGCATCTGAACTTGCAGTTTAAGAAACATTGTAACAAATATAGAAGCTAAACAAAACCCCAGAAACCAGCTTTCAGCCCTCCGGGATCTCAGAGCTGGAGTTATACATTTTTTCGATGATAGAACCCAAACAAACCAGATACCTGCTTTCAGCAGCAGAGGCCTCAGAGCTGGAGCCAGAACTAAAGCTGGCCCAGAATAAAAAAAGAAAAAAGAAAAAAAGGAGCAGTTGGGAGCTTCAGTCACCCGCCAGCCTGAAAAAAGCCCTCAGCACCTCACCCAGACTGGCCAGGCACCCCAGTGGGGACCCTGACCCTGAAGGGTGTGTGACCAGCTGCAAACAGCCATCATCCCCTCACCCAGGCTGGCCAGGCACCCCAGTGGGGACACCCACCCTGATCCAGGACACCCTTCAGAGCAAACCAGCTAGCCCCACCCATGCACTAGGCCTCTATCCTATATAGTAAAAGGGCAATATGCCTCCCAGCACTGGGATCAGCAGACCGTAGAGGCCTCCAGGCACCGGGATCAGCATGACAGGGAGCAGCGCCCAAACCTCCTGATTGCCCTGCGGCTCTGTGTGACAGGGCACGGGGCCGCAACCTCCCTATCAGCCCTGCTCTGTTCGTGACAGGGGAAGGCACCCCAACCTCCTCATCAGCCCTGCTCTGTGCCTGATACAGGGGAGCTCCCCAACCTCCTGATCGCCCTGCGGCTCTGTGTGTGACAGGGTGCGGTGCCCCAACTCGCCCCCACAGGCCCTGCTCTGTGTGTGACAGGTAGAGCCATAACCTCCCCATCGGCCCTGTCCTGAGTGTGAGAGTGGCGGTGCCCCAACCCCCTGATAGGCCCTGCTCTGTGTGTGACAGGAGGCGGTGCCCCAACACCCCTATCGGCCCTACTCTGTGAGTGACAGGGGGGAGCTCCTCACCCCCCTGATGCCTGATGGGCCCTGCTCTGTACATGACAGGGGGGAGCTCCCCAACCCCCTCATCGACCCTGCTCTGTGCGTGACAAGGTACAGAGCCCCAACCCCCCTGATGGGCCCTGCTCTGTGCGTGACAGGGGGCAGTGCCCCAACCCCCTGATTGACCCTGCTCTGTGCATGACAGGGGATGGCACCGCAACCTTTCCATCGACCCTGCCTTGAGTGTGACAGAGCGGTGCCCTAACCCCCCAATCGGCCCTACCCTGAGCATGACTGGGGGTGGCATCGCAACCTCCCCATCCACCCTGCTCTGTGCATGACGGGGGCAGAGCCCCAACTCCCCAATCGGCCCTGCTCTGAGCCCGACCAGGGGCTGCGCCTAGGGATTGGGCCTGCCCTCTGCCACCCGGGAGAAGGCCTAAGCCAGCAGGTGTTATCTCCCGAGGGGTCCCAGACTACGAGAGGGCAAAGGCCGGGCTGAAGGATTCCCCCTTTCCCCCCGAGTGCACAAATTTTTGTGCACAGGGCCTCTAGTATATATATAAAACCCTAATACACAAATAGAGCAAACAGCAGAACAACCAAAAAACTTAACGACTGAACAACCGGTTACTATGATGTGTGCTGACCACCAGGGGGCATGCGTGAAACATGGCAGGCATCAGCCGCAGTGGGATGGTGGAGCAGGTGAGCAGGGGGTGCCAGACCAAGGCGGGACATGGGTTGTTGTCTTCAGGGCAAGTCTCTGGTGGTTACTCTAAATCCTTTGCTCTCATGCACTGTGGTCCCGCAGGGCACTCGCAACTACTGCTGGGGCCGGCCCCACTTGCACCCACTGCTGGTGCCAGAGCTGCCATTCGCACCAGCTGCCAGCACTCAGCACCAGCCCAGATCTCTTGGCGCCATCAGTGGGTGTAAGCAGTGGCTGCCAGCCCTGATCGCCCCTCAGAGCTTCTTCGTGCCCCCTGCTCCTGAGGGTCAATTGGGGCCTGCAGCCACCTCTTGCACCTGATGCCAGTTCCAGCCCCACTCACACCCTCTGCTGGTGCTGGAGCCGCCGCTTGCACCCACTGCTGGTGCCGACCCTGCTCACACCCACGACCAGCACCAGAGACACCACTCACACCTGCTGCTGGTGCCTAGCCCCAGCCCTGATCACTCTGCACTGTCAGCAGGTGTGAGTGGGGCTGGTGCAATCAGTGCGTGGAGTGGTGGCAGCAGTAGCGGGGCTGCCAGCAAACAGGGGGGAAGACAGGGGACCGGGGGCCTCAGCAAGAGGGAATGGGTGGAGGTGTGGAGGATGGGCAGCGACCTGCCCTTGTGCCCACCACAACCTCGCCGCCCACAGTTCCTTTCAAGGTGCACGAATTTGTGCACTGGGCCCCTAGTATAATATCCTCCTATATAATAAAAGGTTAATATGCAAATTGAACAGCAGAGCAACTGGACAACCAGTTGCTATGATGTGCACTGTCCACCAGGGGTGAACACAGAACATGGTGGGTGTCAGCAGCAGGCAGCAAGCAGCCAATCGCGGAACATGGCGGGCATTGCTGGTTGTTGTCATTGGGATGAGCCTCTGGTGGTTACTGAAAATTCTTTGCTCCTGCTGGAGCCGCTGCTCGCACCCATGGCTGGTGCCCAGTGCAGGCCCTGATCGTTTGGCACAGTCAGTAGGTGAAAGCTGCAGCTGCTGGCCCCAATCACCCCTCAGAGCTTCTCCACCTCCCCCTGCTCCTGAGAGGCAATCAGGCCGGCAGCTGCCTTCGCTCACATCTGCTGACAGTGCTGGCCCTGCTCACCCCACTGCTGGCACCAGTCCCAATCACTCTGCACTGTCAGCAGGTGGGAGTGGTGGCAGCGCGAGTGGGGCTGCTGGCAGACAGGAGACCGGGGGCCATGGAGGAATGGGCCAGGTGGGGTGCAGAGGATGGGCCGAGACAAGCCCCTGTGCCCACAGCAGCCTTTTGGCCCACAGTTCCTTTCAAGATGCATGAATTTATGCACTGGATCCCTAGTAATATAATAACAAAGCCTTCTTTTTATACAAAAAACATACTATGGTGAAAATGCCATTAGATTAGAGAAGAATGCTTAAAGACAGGGAAAAGAAAAAACTCTAAATGTTTAGAAAATAAAAAGCACTCAAATATTTAGGTGTTATAAAAGTCATAACAAATATTACTAAATATTGTAAAATAGATGAAAATCTAGTACATCAACACAGCCTAGATACAAGATGAAAATAAAATGGGGCTGAGGGGAAAATATGTTAAAAGTCAAGACTGAAAATTAGTGAACCATGCCTAAAACACTAAAAAAATAATTTTTAAGGAAACAAAATTAATACTAGAGAGGAATAAATAATACAGATAAAGTCATATTTAATGACCCCAAAAAATACTTTTAAAGAAAGCTGTTCTACAAATCTAAATCAGAAAATTAATAAATTTAACAACCCTCTAGCAAGATGAATTAAGAGGGGGGGGGGGGGGAATCTGAGTTTGCTCTACCTTCTTAAACGGGAGATAAGATATCTACATAAATTTTGGTTTAAGAAATTTGTCTATTCTTCCCTTTTTTATATATTCAAACATTTCTTTCTATCAAATGGACTCATGGATATTTATTTTATACTTATTCATTTTATACTTTCTATTTTAATCCAACGCTTTTTCATTTATATTGTTGCTCAAATTGTTTCAACTTTGGCCACTGGGAGCTCTTTCTGTTGGCTTCTGAGTCCCATTTACATACTAGTATTGGTATGTGTCTGTGTGTCTATTTTCCAGTAGCTTTTGTGGCATTGCAAGATGCTGAAGGCACATCTTTTTTTTTAATTTTTTAAAAAAATATGTTATTGATTTTTTACAAAGAAGGAGGAAGAGAGAGAGAGAGGGATAGAGAGTTAGAAACATCAATGAGAGAGAAACATCAATTCAGCTGCCTCCTGCACACTCCATACTGGGGGTGTGCCCGTAACCAAGGTACATGCCCTTGACCAGAATTGAACCAGGGACCTTCAGTCCACAGGTAGACGCTCTATCCACTAAGCCAAACCAGTTAGGGCTGAAGGCACATCTTATATATTACCTGCTCCTATCTCAGAATCAATAATTTTTCCCAATGATTTTACTAGAGTCTACAATATATATATTAAAAACAATCTAAGTTTACCTTCAAAGAACAATATACCAAGCTATGTGTAGTGGAGGTACTCATGAAATTTTATACTTACTTTCCTTTGATTATTCTGTTTTCCTTTGCATGGAATACTTCCTTCACCTGCACCCTGAACTCAGACTAGAAATGTACTACTAAGTCATTATTTAGTGCCTACCTTGAATGCCATTTTCCTCTATCACCCTTCTAAACTGTCTTTTCTTCCAAAATAATTAGCTACATGTGTTCTTATGGTTCTTTTTTATATCTATCATATATTATTTATGTTACAATATAATAGTATTTCTCTTGGAGTTATTAGAGAACAGGGATTCATTTTTGGACCCAAAGCACTTGGACTGAGATATTGTATAGGTTCAGTAAAATACATTTGATGAATTGTGACAGAAGAAACCAATAAGAAACCATCACATACAGTACTAGGAGGATAGGCACAATATTGACATCTTATATAATAAAAGGATAATATACAAACTGACCGAACAGTGGAACAACCGGTTGCTATGACATGCACTGACCACCAGGGGGCAGGCGCTCCACACAGGAGCTGCCCCCTGGTGGTCAGTGCACTCCCACAGGGGGAGCGCTGCTCAACCAGAAGCTGGACTCATGGCTGGAGAGTGCAACGGCGGTGGCAGGAGCCTCTCCCACCTCCACCACCACAGCAGCGCTGTTGAGTGTGTTTCCTTCCACGACCCGCGTGGAGTAGGGTTCGGTACCTGAAAGAAGAGCTGCACAACAAATGAGAGAAAAGACACGAGATAATTTTGCAATATCGGAGGTCCAGGCGGGCAAGTCCAACTCAAGGAGAGGGACTTCCTCTCTCTGTGCTCAGGCCTCACCAAGCTTTTATTCATCTGGGATGCACCCATAGCATAGCCCTAGGCAGGTGACCCCCTGCAACAGGCAGACTAGCCCATCAGCAAGGATTTACATAATAATAAATGGGGGAGTAGTTTCAGCTACCACTGTCTGGACAAACAGAGTTGGCGCCTAGCTCCGGGCTTTGGGAGGGCTTCAAAGGCACCCAGCCTTCGGGGGGTTCTCTGTCTATGCTTATCAGATAGTGAAGGCAATAAACAGTTTCCCACATCTCCCCCTTATTTTTTCTTTAAAAAATAATCAAGTCCCAATTTCAATGTCCAAAAGTTCTGAGTCCATGTTTCAATGTCCAAAAGTTCTGAGTCCATGTTTCAATGTCCAAAAGTTCATGTGTACACGCCAGCAATGAAATGTTGGTTCTGGATGGTGGAAAATGCAGGTCCGGTCCTTTCTGGTCTGGTCCTGGGCACCCTGCAGCAACGCACAGCTGCAGACTGCTAGCATGGCAAGGCGTCTTCCACCATCTCCATCTCTGAACTGTCTCTCCTGTCTTTGTGGCTGGAGCAGTCCGGTCAGTTTCTCTCCGGGATCCCTTGTTGCAGGAATCCACATGGTCTTGGAGCTGTTCTCTGAAAATATACAAGCATATTCTCGACCAAAGGTTAAAGGAAAAAAAACCTTACTTGGGTTCTTTTCTTTAACATGATCTTTTCCTGGCTTACCCTGGCATAATGTGTGGTTTTTCTGGGTGTCTCACTATTAGCATTATAAAAGAAAAAATTTTTTCCTCTAAATGTAATTTAGTTACAGGATCTATTTCCTTACATGGTATTCTTCCACTATCCCCCTTTTTTTGATTTAATTAAGAGACTTATGGAAAATTTTTTAATGCAGTCTAGATAACTTTAAATATTAATTTTTTGCACAAAAAAATTGAACCTGAACATGCTTTAGGTTCATAGCATGTTTACCATGAAATGAAAGTTTTTGTTAATACTTTTTGAATAATTACTTATTTCAAATTAGCCAAATTTAATTAATTTGAAAACTTGACTTTGATTAATTTGAAAACTATTTTTGCTGTCAAATTTAATATTTTAACAATAATCTTAATTTACACTGTAAATATTAATTGAAAGGATCACTTTACATCCTTGAGGAGGCCTGAGCATTCCTGTTGTTAGGCTAGATTTAGACATAGGGTCTGTTAGCCAAGCCTCCGTTTTTCTGGGTACTGATTTCAGCTGGACCAAATCTCTTCTATTTGGTTCCTGATCTGGGCTGGGCATGGGAAGCAAGAAGCAGCCATGGGGACAGGAGACCTTTCTCAGAAGGGCCGAGTGTTCAAGCCCGTGCACCGTTCAAGCCCGTGCACCATTGGGGGGGGGGGGTGAGGATCTGTGCCCCACCTTTGTTGCACCCCAAGTTTTCTCCTACTGGCCCCCAGCTGTGCCTGTCTTAGGTCGTCCCAACCTTTGGGATCTTACCCGTCGTTGACTACCAGCTATCTCTGGGCCAAGTAGGGTGATGTGAGGTTCAGTTCTGTCTCCTTGATAGCCTATGTCCCCCTGGCCTCCATGCCCAGCAACTGCCTTTGGATCCCCTCGCCTGCTGGCGGGGCCCCGGCATTGATCATAGGGAACCCAGGTTTCTTCTCCAGAGAGGGCCCAGCTTACGCCATTGGGCCAGAGACAGATCCATGGTACCAGCTTTTCATGATCCCAGCTTGAACAGAGCGCTCAGGTAACAGCTGTAGGCAATTGGATTCCTCTTGACAAAAAAAGTCAAGATAGGTCAATACAGAATGCTTAAGTGCCTTCCCCAGGAGGCCCTCCGCACAGTGGAAGGGAATAAATCCCTTCATGTAAAACATTAAAATTCATTTGTAAATTTGTTTGGGATAAATGCACAATATACTGTTATAAAGCATCAAAAATTATTAATAAAACTTTGTAGAATAATACCATGTAAGAATATTCTTTGCTCTAGGTCATGACAACTTAATTTTAAACTCAAGGTTTGGAATGAGGGACCTAGTTAACAAAAAAGGCAATTTACAGAAGCAGAGACAGTATGCTATCTAAATTACAGTGATGGGTAAACACATTATCTAGAGTCCTTGGGTAACCTAGGTAAAACTTAGGCATGTTATCTGAACTACAGTTTTTACCTGAATTAATTGTTACCATACTTCACTTTACCGTGCCCCAGGTGGTCTCTGGGCTGTTGGTTGTCTGGTTTGTCTTCCTCTTGTTGGATTACACTTGGAGAACTTTAACTTAAAAAAGAAAAACCTTTCTTTTTTACACCAAGTAACTTATAGGGTTACTTCTTGGATGTTGACTGATAGTGCCGCAAGGCCATGTATTCCAAGTCATTAAACATCAGAAGGTGTTGGTGGTATAGTGGTGAGCATAGCTGCCTTCCAAGTCATTAAACATTTATGGTGACTGTACTTATTTTCAGATTTGGTATTTTAACAGCAAATCATTAGATTATCCTGTAAATATTAGTGCAAGATATTTCAAAATATTAAACTTTCTCCTTTTTATTAAATTTACAATAATGTTTTTAAACAGCATTCCCTTTTGGCATATTTGCATATACAGAGGAATCATGGGAAGCCTTCAGTAACTTTTTAGAAGAATTTTACTTTACTAGAATTCAATTGCTTACAAAGATTAGTAAATTTAGTAAAGTTTTATGTCTGATACACGAGGTGCAAACGCTGCCCCACCTCCAGCCTAATTTAAAATGCAGTGGTGAGGAGCTTTTAAATAAAAGACATTGCTAGTTTAAGTAAAGACTTTGCTACTAATAAATCATTTTTTTCTTTTATTTGGCAGAAATTCCTTATGCAACCAAGTATATTATATTTTGAAATACTGTACTCTGGAAAAACTGTCAAATACATATCTAATTAAAAAATTTTTAACACTTAAAAACAGTTCTCAACATAATAGGATCTAGTCTTGACCATGGAATCAATTACTATTAATTTGTGTATGATATATGTACAACTGTGGTTCTACTGAGAATTTAAGATGTCTTTTAAAAATGTATCTACAAGCCTTTTAAGAAATACGAGCTCTATTGTCGGCCCTTATAAAGCCAACTGCTTAAAACATTGGTCTATCATACCACTGAAATTATATTAAGACCGTGATTGCTAATTTATTAAGTATTAAAAATATCTTCTTAAAAATAGTATTAAATAAATCCGAGAGGCAAGCACACTTTCTGCCCCATCTGCATTTCCGCGGTAAAACTCCGCCTTAAAACTCCACCCCTGAAATTCCATCCTGCCTCAGTGAGCAGACACTCCTTTTGTGATTGGCTAAGTCAGAGGGAGGGCCTGTTTCAAGATGGCGGCCCCCAGGGGCGCAGTGAGCCATGCGGCCAACATTATATTGTAGACAAACAGAAATCTCATTAGCTGTTTATACCCTTTATAATTATCTTAGATATTTAATTAATTTCTCCCGATTCAATTTGCACTTTAAACTTTCAGAGCTTTAAATCTTAGATATTTCAAATAAAATATAAGGCATTTTCAATTAATAGATTAACTTCTATCTTCTAGACTTCATACTAGGCATACTCAGATCAACATTTCAGTATTATAAATTTCAATGCTTTTAGATGATTTGAACTTAAAAGCTTTAAGTTTCCAGCCAATAAGCCTGGCATAGCTGCAAAAATGGTCACAATTTTCCTGTTGGGGAAGTCAAGAAACAAAACCATAGCTATTCACATGTTAAACTTGACTATCAACTTCCTGGTGGTGCTTGCCTCAGGGCAGGAAATTTCAAAAGAGTTACTTTAAATCGCCTTGGGAAGCCAGCCTTAATTAAAGGGCATAGCCATCTTTTACCTGGGCTACTTAGATTTTTATAATTAATATAGTTCAATAATTCTTGAGATTCAAATCCAAATTATTATTTTAAGGCATACTCTTTAGCAAATTTTTGTAACAGAGACAATTTTACTGAATTTTCTTTTCGGCCTTGAAGTTAACTTTTTAACACCCTTCATTAGCATTAAAAAACTGTTCTTTATTATGGAAATATACCAATCTTGTTGCTAGAATCTAGCCAGCATCTTTTTTCCTTTGGGTAAAATTTGCCATTTTTCTTAGGAAATAATCAGTCTTGGGTTTTATTCTGTACATTTGGAAAGAGATTTCAGCTCAAAACTATCTAAATGTCCAAAATCGGACGATGCGCGCCTTAGTTCCAAGCCAGTTTCTCTTTACACGTGCACAGAAATCCCAGACGCATTTTTAAATTTTGTAAAACTTTTCAATTAAGAGAAGGAGACTTTAAATTAGAATACTGGGGAGGGGCGTTCACACTGGATCGCCACGTGCTCCTTCTTCCCTTTCCCCACCTTCTGCTTTTGGGGGAAGTTTCAGCAAATGACTCAGATGGCGTATTTTTCCCAAAGTCATGCTTAATAGAAAACATTTAAAATTTTTCCCTATTTCGCTTTCTAAAGCAATGGCTAGCACCCAAGGTTATCTTAGCCAAAGTTTGGTTGTCATAAGATGTTCTCCAATAATTTTTAAATAAAACATTAAGTAATCTCATTGTGGGAGAGCTTATAACTCTGCCTTTTCCTGCCACCTTTGAATCTCTCCACACCAGAGGCGGATTTGGCAGCAGGGTTTCATTTCTTATTACAGATTTTAGATTCCAAACACAAATTAAGATTTTAATTTGAACAAGAAACCACATTAAGATGACCATGGCACTCTTTTTTCAGCCTGATTTTAAGGAGTACCTTTTAATATTCCAATTTCTTTATAAGTTGGCCTTTTTGCACAGGTGATTCTATTAATGGAGAATTAAACATTTAAGGATTAGGACATGGAGGTGGAGGGAGCCATGAAGGCCATTCCTCCCATTTTTTCTTTTCTTTCTGCTCCTCTTAAGGAGCAGAGGGTGCAAAGGGAGGAGATTTATCCTCCTTGACCTCTCTTAAGCCTCTAGGAAATGAAATGCCCTGTTCCACAAGGGGAAACAATTTTTGGCAAGTTCTGATTAACTTTTTGGCAAACTTTTAAGATCTAATGTACCTTTTTCAAGAAACCAAGGGTTGTATTCTATAATAACATGCAAAAACTGTAAGAGATTACCTTCTAAAATTTTAATACTTTAAACATGTAAATCAAAAGTCTATAATAAAGTTTCTTACTTTTCTAAAAGCCAAATGTACCTTTTTAAAGCCGAATCTACTTTCTTAAAGCCAAATCCTTCCCCGTTTGTTAGCCTGGTTAAGAAAACGTTCCCAGTTACTTACAGACCCGGGCTTCTGTAGTTGATCTGGGCATTGCGTGCAGTAGAATCCCCCTCACCTTTTTTCGGTGGTTTTTCACACCTTTTCGGTGAAAACTTCCTTTTCTCGCTCCAGCGAGACCTGCACTTCCAGATTCCCCGATGGGCGCCAGATGTCCAGTGTGTTTCCTTCCACGACCCGCGTGGAGTAGGGTTCGGTACCTGAAAGAAGAGCCGCACAACAAATGAGAGAAAAGACACGAGATAATTTTGCAATATCGGAGGTCCAGGCGGGCAAGTCCAACTCAAGGAGAGGGACTTCCTCTCTCTGTGCTCAGGCCCCACCAAGCTTTTATTCATCTGGGATGCACCCATAGCATAGCCCTAGGCAGGTGACCCCCTGCAACAGGCAGACTAGCCCATCAGCAAGGATTTACATAATAATAAATGGGGGAGTAGTTTCAGCTACCACTGTCTGGACAAACAGAGTTGGCGCCTAGCTCCGGGCTTTGGGAGGGCTTCAAAGGCACCCAGCCTTTGGGGGGGTTCTCTGTCTATGCTTATCAGATAGTGAAGGCAATAAACAGTTTCCCACAGTGGAGGTACTCATGAAATTTTATACTTACTTTCCTTTGATTATTCTGTTTTCCTTTGCATGGAATACTTCCTTCACCTGCACCCTGAACTCAGACTAGAAATGTACTACTAAGTCATTATTTAGTGCCTACCTTGAATGCCATTTTCCTCTATCACCCTTCTAAACTGTCTTTTCTTCCAAAATAATTAGCTACATGTGTTCTTATGGTTCTTTTTTATATCTATCATATATTATTTATGTTACAATATAATAGTATTTCTCTTGGAGTTATTAGAGAACAGGGATTCATTTTTGGACCCAAAGCACTTGGACTGAGATATTGTATAGGTTCAGTAAAATACATTTGATGAATTGTGACAGAAGAAACCAATAAGAAACCATCACATACAGTACTAGGAGGATAGGCACAATATTGACATCTTATATAATAAAAGGATAATATACAAACTGACCGAACAGTGGAACAACCGGTTGCTATGACATGCACTGACCACCAGGGGGCAGGCGCTCCACACAGGAGCTGCCCCCTGGTGGTCAGTGCACTCCCACAGGGGGAGCGCTGCTCAACCAGAAGCTGGACTCATGGCTGGAGAGTGCAACGGCGGTGGCAGGAGCCTCTCCCACCTCCACCACCACAGCAGCGCTGAGGATGTCCGACTGCCCAAGGGAGCAGGCCTAAACTGGCAGTTGGACATCCCCCAAAGTCTCCCAGTCTGTAAGAGGACACAGGCCAGGCTGAGGGAACTCCCCCCACGCCCGAGTGCACAAATGTCATGCACCAGACCTCTGGTTACATATAATAGAATAAAAGAGAAATCCTAACTCATCCTGGAAGGGAAACAAAGTAGAGAAGACTTTAAAAATGCTTAACATAAGTTCTGAAACATATGAAAATGTCAGTACAGCCCAGTTGGTGTGACTCAGTGGTTGAGCATTGTCTGTGAACCAGGAAGTAGCAGTTTGATTCCTAGTCAGTGTTGATTGCTTAATCCCCAGTAGGGGGCATACAGAAGGCAGCCAATCAATGATTCTCTCTCACCATTGATGTTTCTATCTCTCTCTCCTCTCCCTTCCTCTCTGAAATCATTAAAAGTATATATATTTTTTAAATGTCAGTGCAGTGACTAAGAAAAGTAAAAATTTAAAAATACATATTATATATAATAAATGATAAATATATAATATATATTATATGTTTCTGTATATATATGTGTATATGTACATATGTGTGTGTAATATATATATATATATATATATATATATATATATATATATATATATATTACACACACATATATATACACTAGAGGTCCGGTGCTCAGCCCGGCCTGTGCTCTCTCGCAGTCTGGGACCCCTCGGGAGATAACGCCCTGCTAGCTTAGGCCTGCTCCTGGGTGGCAGAGGGCAAGCCTAATCCCTAGGTGCAGCCCCTGGTCAGACTCAGAGCAGGGCCGATTTGGGAGTTGGGGCGCTGCCCCCTGTCATGCACAGAGCAGGGCGGATTGGGAGGTTGCGATGCCACCCTCAGTCATGCTCAGGGTAGGGCCGATTGGGGGGTTGGGGCACCGCCCCCTGTCACACTCAAGGCAGGGTCAATGGGGAGGTTGCGGAGCCACCCCCTGTCATGCACAGAGCAGGGCCCATTAGGGGCTTGGGGAGCTCCCCCCGGTCATGCACAGAGCAGGGCGGATCAGGGGGTTTGGGCGCAGCCCTCTATCACCCACAGAGCAGGGCCTATCAGGGGGTTGGGGCGCCACCACTGTCACACTCAGGGCAGGGCCAATGGGGAGGTTATGACTCTACCCTGTCACACACAGAGCAGGGCCCATGGGGGGGGGGGGGCGGTTGGGGCGCCGCACCCTGTCACACAGAGCTGCAGGGTGATCAGGGAATTGGGGAGCTCCCCCCTATCAGGCATAGAGCAGGGCTGATCAGAGGGTTGGGGCGCCTTCCCCAGTCACAAACAGAGCAGGGCCGATAGGGAGGTTGTGGCCCCACCACCTGTCACACGCAGAGCTGCAGGGCAATCAGGAAGTTTGGGCGCTGCCCCCTGTCACACTGATCCCGGTGCCCAGAGGCCTCTCAGCTCCGCTGATCCCGGTGCTGGGAGTCCTCCTGGCTCCGCCGATCCCAGTGCTGGGAGGCATATTACCCTTTTACTATATAGGATAGAGGCCTAGTGCATGGGTGGTGGCCGGTTGGTTTGCCCTGAAGGGTGTCCTGGATCAGGGTGGAGGGTCCCCACTGGGGTGCCTGGCCAGCCTGGGTGAGGGGATCATGGCTGTTTGCAGATGGTCACACACCCTTCAGGGTGGGGGTCCCCACTAGGGTGCCTGGCCAGTCTGGGTGAGGGGCTGAGAGCTGTTTTCAGGCTGGTTGGTGACGGAAGCTCCCGACTGCTCCTTTTTTTCTTTTTTCTTTTTTTATTCTGGGCCAGCTTTAGCTCTGGCTCCAGCTCTGAGGCCTCTGCTACTGAAAGCAGGTATCTGTTTTGTTTGGGTTCTATAATCGAAACACTGTTTCACCTCCAGCTCTGAGATACCGGTGGGCTAAAAGCAGGTTTCTGGGGTTTTGTTTAGCTCTATATTTGTAGCAATGTTTCAAACTGCAAGCTCAGAGGCCGGCAAGGCAGGTGGGGAAAGTTGGTTTCCTCCATCACTGAAGCAAGCAAGCCTCATGTTAGCTTCCAGCTGCCTGGCTCCCGGCCACCATCTTGGCTGGCAGTTAATTCGCATATCTCACTGATTACCCAATGGGAAGGGTAGTGGATGTACGCTAATTACCATGTTTCTATTTTATTAGATATGATACAGATGTATATATAGTATAGCTGAAGTTTGGCCCACATTGGGAAAGGTACAAAAAGAAGGTTAAGAAACCGGCAAAGCCTAGGTGGTAAAAGACCTGTTTATGTCATAGAAGAAGGTCATCATTTTTCCTGGAAACAATGAAAAGCTATTGAAGACTTTAATTGGAAAAGTTGTATGTTAAGAAAGGAACACACATACAGACTAAATGAATATGTATGCATTCAGTGCATGGATGTCTTGTTTAAAAAATATGGATTAGTTATTAATTTGTTAAATAACCATTACATGATATGGGTTAAAAGTGGTAAATGATTCTTTGAAAGGACCAGGTATACGGTTTCAGGTTGGTCAAAAGGCTTTAAAAGGAAGCAATATTACCATTATCTTGAATCCCATCCCACCTTTGAGGCTCAAAGGATTTTTAGAACTAGATAAGAAAGAGAAGATTGATCTAATTTGACTTAAAAATTAATTTAAAATCTTATTTATGTCCTGATGTTTGCTATTTAATGGAAAGAAGGCTATGAATTCTCCCACCTGATTCAAAGAACTTCCTTGTGCCTAAAATGTATATAAATCACGTGTGCAATCACACACACACATAGACACACCTCTTTTTCTCATTTAGGCATTTCTCTGCCTTATATCAATTTCCATTCTATTCCTTGTAGTATAATAAGAGACATCCCAAGTCAAACAGAAGAGGTATTAGCAAGAGATACAGAAGAAATCAGCCTATGATTGCAAAATTCTCACTTAATTAGAGTTGACTCTTAAAGATTTAATCCTTTGTAAGCTCTTGGCATCTTATTTCACATAAAAGCTAAAATGTTTCCAAATAGTTCAGACCTTTACTTGACATTTTGACACCTAAAATAGCTGATGGATGTTCTTCAAATGCCAAAATTAGAAAGTAAAATTGATATAAAATAAGAAACCAGTTGGAGGGAAAGGGAGACATATGTAATACTTATAAGAATAAAGATTTTTATAAAACTGATATAAAATAGTATTAATTTTCTACATCATCTTGGAATAAAAGTAAAAACCATTAAACCATGTTAAGCAAAAGGAGAAACCATCACCCTCTTCTATAGGAAAATATGGAGATAATTGAATATTCTAATACTCCCAAATACCAGAGAGTAAACAAACAAACAAAACAAGAGAAGAAAAAGAGGTAGGTGGGGTACAAACTATCATTTTATAAGTGAATAGTCCCACACCACTCCTGTAGCTGACACTGTTGGTATGCAGTCCAGATTCCCTCCTATACCCTGACTCTTTCAATGTGCCCCTCTCCTTTTTGGGTACACCATTGTTTCTCCTGGCCCACATCTTTGAATTTCATGAATGTACTCCACAGAGTTTGATGGACCTCTTGGCTCTCATAATAAAAAGCTGGAAGAACAGGGACTGTAGGGTGTGGAACTTTCTAAGTGCAATTCCAACACAGGAGGTATAATTTACACTACAGTCATTCTCCAGGATTAGCAGACACTACCTTCTGAGGAACTCTGCCTGAACCACAGCCTTGCTGAGATTCTTACCCTTTTCCATCTTGTGTCCTCTATTTCCTCACTGATTCCTTTCAGAAGCAGTTTCTTTTAAGAATAGTCTGAAGTTTGGATATTTAAAAGATGGAATTACTGAAACCTTTATATGTGTTTACAGTATGCACAGAACTTTCAAAAGAAAACAGAAAGAAATAAAAATATGAAATGTAGACTGTGAAATTTATTCATCTTGAGCCTATAAATTTTCTAAAAAGTGATTAGTTAGGAGCTGAATGTGGCAAAGTATTTGGTGCACCACCCAAATCTCTCCCTCAGGATTCAGAAACTCATTCTGCTAGCTGGCATAGCTGAGTCACTCCTCAAGATGCCTTTGTCTAAGCTTAAAGCCCCTCTTTAGGAGAAGTCAGCTTCCAAAAATGAGTCATTGCATGGGCACAAAGATGAGAGCTCTGGCTTAATTTGGAATATTGCTGAAAGGCCAGCTCAGTCTCAGAGTTCCCTGAGAGTTTAGCTGAAGTCAATATTAAACTTCATTGCATTTTAATTTCTTTCTCTACCCAATCTTGCTTTATGCATTATTTTACAAATATTATTTCCAAGAGTAATTCACATTAAGTTACCTGCATGACCATCAATTTTTCAGCAGGAAATATACCAAATAGTAGGTCTTAAATACAGGTATTGGTAGAGAAGGAATGCCTGATTATGAGATATACAGGGACCAGGTAGTTAGAATTATTCTTTACAATCTCTTAGATACTAAAAGTGGTAAAATGTGCCAGCCCAATAGCAATCCTATCTAATAATAGACAAACATGGTAATTAACCGTACCTCTGACATGCTTCCCATTGGCTAATCAGGGAGATATGCAAATTAACTGCCAACCAAGATGGCGGCTGATAGCCAGGCAGCTGAAGTGAACAGGAGGCTTGCTTGCTCCAGTGAAGGAGGAAGCCAAGGTTCCCCACCTGCCGCTTCTGGGCTCTGAGCTGCACTCTAAGAAACAATGTTGCAATTATAGAAGCTAAACAAACCCCATGCTTTCAGCCAGCTGGCCGAGCTGGAGTTGCAACAGTGTTTCAATTATAGAAGCCAAACAAACCAGATACCTGCTTTCAGCTGCCGAGGTCTCAGAGCTGGAGCCGAGCCTCAGAGCGAAAGCCGGCTCTCAGTTCCAGTGACAGCCATAGAAGGTAAATAAATCCCAGAATAAAAAAAAATAAAAGAAAAAAAGGAGGAGGTTTGGAGCTTCAGTCACCCGCCAGCCTGAAAACAGCCCTCAGCCCCTCACCTAGACTGGCCAGGCACCCCAGTGGGGACCTCCATCCTGAAGGGGGTGTGACCAGCTGCAAACAGCCATCATCCCCTCATCCAGGCTGGCCAGGCACCCAAGCGGGGACCCCACCCTGATCCAGGACACCCTTCAGGGCAAACCAGCCAGCCCCCACCCATGCACCAGGCCTCTATTCTATATAGTAAAATGGTAATATGCCTCCCAGCGCCAGGAACAGTGGAGCCTCCCAGCACTGGGATCAGCGGAGCAGCAAGGCCTCCTGGCCCCTGGAGCAGCGTGACAGGGGGCAGCGCCCAAACCCCCTGATCGCCCTGCAGATCTGTGTGTGACAGGGGCCAGGGCCGCAACCTTCCTATCCGCCCTGCTCTGTTCATGACAGGGGAAGGCTCCCCAACCCCCTGATTGGCCCTGCTCTATGCCTCATAGGGGGGAGCTCCCCAACCCCTTGATCGGCCCTGCTTTGTGTGTGACAGGGTGCAGCGCCCCAACCCCCCCATTGGCCCTGCTCTGTGTGTGACAGTGTATGGAGCCTCAACCCCACTGATGGGCCCTGCTCTGTGCGTGACAGGGGGCAGGGCCCAACCCCCTGATCGGCCCTTCTCTGTTGCATGACAGTGGTGGTGTTGCAACCTCCCCATCAACCCTGCCTTGAGTGTGACGGAGGTGGTGCCCCAACCCCCCAATTGGCCCTACCCTGAGCTTGACTTGGGGTGGCATCGCAGCCTCCCAATCCACCCTGCTCTGTGCATGACAGGGGGCGGTGCCCCAACTCCCCAATCGGCCCTGCTCTGAGCCCGACCAGGGCCTGTACCTAGGGATTGGGCCTGCCCTCTGCCACCTGGGAGCGGGCCTAAGCCAGCAGGTGTTATCTCCCGAGGGGTCCCAGACTGCGAGAGGGCACAAGTGCGGCTGAGGGACACACACCACCCCGCCAGTGCACAAATTTTTGTGCACTGGGCTCCTAGTTTATCATAATATAAAATGGCACATTTGGGATCAGACAAGAGCAGAGTCAGAAGGCACAGGTAAGATGTATGAATAGATAGCCCAGAGGCTATAACACCATCTCTCTTGCATTTATCCTCCACTCATGCTTATGCATATATGTAAGAAGGGAGTATTGCTAATGACCAACTGATACAGGAGAAAAAAGACTGACTTTGTTCATAGAATTGTTGGCTCATATGTGGGTACAGCAGAACATTTCTTCAGCACTATAGCACCTGAATAGCAACAGTGAGGAAAAACCACCCCTAGAGTTTTGGGAGGTGTACCTGGTCATTCACATTGTGTGGAAAGAAAAGTGGCAAGAAAGCAGTTAGTTACCTACAAGGGAGCACCCATATGACTGTCAGATAATTTCTCAACATAAACTTTTCAGGCCAGAAGTTAGTGGCAAGAAATATTCAAAGTGATGAATAGCAAGGATCAACAACCAAGATTACTCTACCCAGCAAAGCCATAACTTAGTATTGAAGGTCAGATAAAGAACTTCACAGATAAGAAAAAGCAAAGGAGTTCATGACCACCAAACCAGTATTACATGAAATATTCAAGGATATTCTTTAAGGAGAGAAAAAAGGAGAAAAAAAAGATAAAAAATATGAGCAATAAAATGGCAATAAATATATGTCTATTAACAATGGAATATAAAAATCAAAATAAGCAAACTAGAAATCTAATGAACAAATTAAACTGATGAATAAAACAGAATGGGAGAAATGAAACATGGAACAGACTGATAAATATCAGAGGGAAGGGGGTGGGAAGAGATTAAACAAAAATCATATATATGCATAGGTAATGCATATATATATATATATATATATATATATATATATATATGCATTACCTATCAACACTGACAATAGGGTAGTAAAGGACTGGGGTGGGGCAGGAATCATGTGGAGGAGGGCAATGGGGGGAAAAGGGGGAACATCTGTAATACTCTCAACAATAAAGATGAAAAATTATCCTAATATATAAAAAGCCAGGATCTGTCATGATGGAAACATCCAGACAGATGACCTAACAGCAGACTAGGGTCCCAGCCGGCATGGTGGAAGTCAGTCCTGGGTCCAGGCAGTGCAGCAGAAGTCAGTTCTGGATCCTGGCAGCCCATGGTGGAAGTTGGTCCTGGGTCCCGGGTGCCCACGGCAGGAGTCAGTCCTGGGTCCCAGTGGCCCACGGTGGGAATTGGTACTGGGTCCCAGTGGCCTGTGGCGTGGTGGCAGGAGGGAACTGTGGGCCATAGCCACCCACAGCATGGTGGCGGAAGGAAGGTGTGGGAATGGAGCCATGCTGTCATCAGACTGGCCTCTGGGTCCCTCCTCGCACCCGCAGGCTCCGGGAAACCAGAGCCATGCTGCCATCGGACTGGCCTCTGGGTCCCTTCCCCCACCCGCAGGCTCCAGGAACTGGAGCCATGCTGCAATTAGACTGGCCTCTTGGTCCTTCCCCCCTGACCTTCAGGCCAGGGGAAACAGAGTCATGCTGCAATGGGACTGGACCAGCTGTGGGCAAACTACCGCCCGCGGGCAGGATCTGGCCCGTTTGAAATGAATAAAACTAAAAAAAAAAAAAAAAAAGACCGTACCCTTTTATGTAATGATGTTTACTTTGAATTTATATTAGTTCACACAAACACTCCATCGATGCTTTTGTTCCGGCCCTCCGGTCCAGTTTAAGAACCCATTGTGGCCCTCGAGTCAAAAAGTTTGCCCACGCCTGGACTGGACCCTACCTGAGGGGTCCTGGATTGTGAGAGTGTGCAGGCTGGGCTGAGAGACCCCTCTGAGTACACGAATTTTCATGCACCGAGCCTCTAGTTAATAATAAAAAGAAAGTGGCATGAGACAAGTATATACAGTGATTAATGGGCAGGGGCAAATAGTTTGTTTGATTGGTCAGCTGTCTGGAAGAAAAAATAACTGGAAAATTGATTACAAGAAATTCTGGGGAAGCAGCATATAAATAGATCCTTTATACTGAGTACAAAGTGTGAAGATCTTTGTATCATATAATAACAGCCTTTAGAAAGCAACCAACATTGAAGATTTATCAAACAGCCAAGGAGATACAATAATGAGCAGTTTAATATCAGCTAAACATTGTCATGATTGCCCATGGTGGCAGAAATGGAATCTATGAATAGATTCAACAGTATAAGCCAGTGATGGTGAACCTATGACACATGAACCTGTGTCACCTCTGACACGTGAACTCATTTTTTTTGGTTGATTTTTCTTTGTTAAATGGCATTTAAATATATAAAATAAATATCAAAAATATAAATCTTTTTTTTTACTATGGTTGCAAATATCAAAAAAAATTATGAATATTTCTATATATGACATGGCACCAGAGTTAAGTTAGGCTTTTTCAAAATTTTGACACGTTGAGCTCAAAAGGTTCGCCATCACTGGTCTAGATGGTGTAGATTACATAGTGGACATGGTCCTACTAAAGGAAATAGCAAGAATTCCATTTAAAATATTATATATCCATACAATGGAATGATATTTGGAAATAAAAAGAAAAGAAGTACCACTACCTTCTTAAACATGCATAAACCTTGAAAACAATATGCTAAATGGAAAAAGCCAGTCATAAAAAAATAAAGAACACATATTATATGATTCTTTTACAGGAAATTACCAGAATAGTTACTCTGATAGTTTCCTTCATAGCATGTATAATGATTATAAATAAATATTTGCTTAACAACCACGTTATATGCCAAACTCTAAGTTCCATGAGGATAGGTACCATATCTGCCTTATTCACTCTTATAATCTCAGTACCTAATACATAAAGGAAATGTAATGAGTGAACAACATACATTTTTTAAAAAATGACCAGTGATATACACAACATATACCTGGTAGAAAACTTCAGTCACTGAGTCAAATCATTTGTGTTTTTGCTATATAACATTTCATTTTCTGTCATAATTTTACTAACTTTAACATTTATATCAATATCTATGTACTCATTATGAAGAAAGCCTAAGTTATGGAAATTGTGGCTTAAAGCTATAAAGTTTAATTAAAACTATATTCAGTCACATTGAAAATTTTGCACAGTCTAGTTTTTAGAGTCCTCAGATCAATGCAATGTGTGGATGTGTACTGTGGAATTTTAAATTAAATCCTCAGTGAAATGTCTGCTAAGAATGTGTTTATAATAATGCTGAGATTAGAGTGAAGCCTTCAGGGACACAAGAAACTGCTTTTCCTACATCAGGGGGACAATCATATCTATTTACATGCATTTTTACAAATAAATATGCACACTTACATTGTACTGCAGACATTAAAACCAGCATATTTCATCTAATGAAATAACTGTTTCCTAACACAGCTAACCAACGGAATCTTATAATGAGATTATAAAAGTAAAAATGCCCAAAGTCTACTATCTAGATATTACCTTCATTAACTAAAGGAAGAAAAGGAAGAAAAAAATCTGTCTTTCTTTAAGTGTGTTGATTTTCATAAATTCCTTAATCACATCATTATTTGCTTAATAAAAGTATCCAAGAATGGAGAGCAGGCATCTGGGTCTTTCTAAAACTCCCATGTGATCTTGAATCACAGGTCATTTCAGATCTACTGATCTAGTTACCTTTCTATTATTAACAACAATGGCTGTCTCTTTTAATCGATTTATTCAGCAACTACTTATTTTGTATATGCATTAGTCAGTTCAAGTGCAAAGATTAGCATCCTTTCCAGTTCCCTGGAAGTATTAAGCATGCTGTCTCTGAGGATGGAACCATAATTTCAACATATTTAAAGAAAGAATTTGTCAGCCAGAAGGCGATTTTGTCAATAACTGAGTAGCAAATGTATATGAGACAGAATTACAGAAGTAAACTTTCCCTTGCTTCCTCCCCTTTTTTCTTGTCTATGGATCATCTTTTCCTGTTTCTTTGTATAATTAGTGTTTTATTTTTTTTAATTGAGTGGTACATAATATATTATTGAGACTTTGGATTCTGGTTTTCTGAACAGTGTTGATTCTTGTTCTAGGAGGCAGTTCAACTACTGGCTGATCACCATGAATTTGTGAAGGTTTGGCTTTATTACTTTGCTAATGAAAATCTATTAAAAAAATGTTCATTAAACCTCTCTAACTACAACTTCTAAACTCTATATCCCCTTAACATCTTATTGGGCTTGTGTTTAGGTTTTGTTAAGGCAAGCCAGCCCTTTTACATACTACTGAGGGAAGAGAACACCTTAGTCAATGGTCTGACATGTTCAGTACTTGTTGTGGTGGTGAAGTCATAGTCAGATAGATGCATCAGGTTATCTCATCTGGATGTCTTTAAAGATACCTTCACCTCCTTGACGTGTTTACTGTCCAATTTATAGATTTTGATTCTTTTTCTTTTAGAGAGAGAGAAAAAAAAGGGAGAGGGAGAGAGAGAGAGAAACATTGTGAAACATCAAATGGTTGTCTCCCCACTTGCCCCAACCAGGGTTGGATCCTGAAATCTGGTTGTGTGCGCTGACTGGGAATCAAACCTGCGACCTTTTATCGTATGGGACAATGCTCCAACTGAGCCACACCAGCCAGGGTGAGATTCTAATTTGAATCACCATGGAAGTTCAATTATTATAGAGAAAACATGTGGTTCTTATGATAAAATTCAGATTCTCTCTCTTTATAGTCAGAAACTAACTTTGAGAGTGATTCTTTTTTCACTCAGCAATATTTTAAGAGCCTTCTCTAATGCTTAAAGTTATGATGGTTGATAAGAAAAAAAAAAGACAGTTATTATCCCCGCTCTCACTGGGCTTATACCTACTGAGGGACATAGACCATTAAGCAAGCATTTGCCAAAAAGCATAATGAATGTATGAATGCTCTGACAGGAGAATTCAGGATTTTATAGTAAGTGAATATCAAAGACATGTAATGTATTTATATTTAAAAATGGGCAAAAACACTGAATTGAGAAAAAGCACAACATTTTTAAAAAAAACTAAAAGAAAGTCAATGTTTTGAAGTAGAGAGTATCAGCAGGTAGGGACTTGTGAAAGATAAGGCTAGGGAAGCAAGGAGAAGCCAAATCATTCTAGTCTATGGAAAACTAAGTTAAGGAACATAGATGTTATCCTGGCTATAATCTGAATGTATTAAAGGCTTTTAATTTTAAGTGGGAGAGTTATCTATAATAATAAAAGCATAATAAGCTAATTAGACTAGATGTCCTTCCAGACGAAGCCAGGGATTCGAGGGAAGCCAGGGTCCCGGGTGCCAGAGGGAAGTTGGTACCAACAGCCAGGGGAAGGAAGGCCTACACTTACATGAATTTCGTGCATCAGGCCTCTAGTACGATTATAATTTAATTTAGATAGTTTCCTTTAAAGAATATTCTGTGTGGAGAAAGACTCAGGAACTCAAGTTTAAAAGGTATGGCAGTCTGGAGAGATGGTATATTTAGAAACTATAAGCAATAGGACTGTATCAACTAAATGTAAAAGGTATATACGAACTCGGACACTTAAATCTGTGGGTAGTGCTACATCTTATTGTAATGGATCATTCTGGTTTTACAGAGTGATATTATGAACTTGTCCCCTGCAGCTGAATGATATATTTACTTTTGGTATATTGACATAATGAAGTTTCTTAAGAGGAAGGTTGATCTCTTAGCTTAGTAAATTCATCAAGAAAATTAATGGGTATGTTAAATCCCTTAGAAAGAGCCTGCTGATCTTGTTCCAGGTAAATATTAATATATACATACACATATATATGTACAGATAGGTGAAATATATCATATATATATTTTTTTTCAGATCAAATTTCTAAATGGTTTGTTAAAGAAAATATAGTGTTATATATAGATGGTTAGAGCTAAATAAATAAATACTATTTAATGTCTAGAAACAGACAAAAAGACAAATAGCTTACAGAGATTTTTAAAATAGAATAAATTTCATTTTAGTCTTGCACTATGTCTTTTGTTTATTGTAGAAGAAATATAAAAGTAGATCATAGCTCAATTTTTCTGAATAAATTGTTATTCCTTGCAAACATTTACAAGAACTTCAAATGATATAATGCTATAGAGAGACCTTTCCTTTAACTACAGTGGAACTGTGGGTTTTTAACATTTATTTAATAATTTTTACTAGAAAACAAATAAAAGAAACTTTCATAGGAAAAGATCTCACCCAATAACTTTCTCCAACACAAGCCCAAAGCTTTTCATTTTACCAGTAAAGTGGACACTGGAACCTCATTCAATCTGTTTCTCCACCCATATTCCCCTCACTCTTACTTTCTACTAAGGGACTGCACTCCAATCACTTAGCACTGTATTCATTCAACTCTTATCTCAGTGACTTTTGTTCCCTCAAGTATAAGATTCTAGGGAAACCAAAATCAAATCTTCACTAAAGAAAACTTCAGAGTGTTTTATCCAAAAAGCAAAGTATGTGATACAAAACAAAGAGCTGCTTCTACAAAATGTATATCAGGCTGACACACTTCAGTTTCTCTCATACCAGAGCCAAACATTCTCAAGAGAAAGGTAAAAATGTTTATACTTCAGAAGATAGAATGTGAGCTCATATTAAATATACCTGGGCAACATAATTCTTCTCTATAAAAAAAAACAACCTGTAAATTCTTCTCTAAAAGGGGAAAAAAAAAGAGACACTGATCTGTCACATGTATAAAATGCTCAGTTTAATTTAAACAATAGAACCACACATTTTCAAATACTCAGAAACAAAGTAATCTTACCAAGGGAATTTTTGATATCTGATATATGTGTCATTCTCTCTCTCTCTCTCTCTCTCTCTCTCTCTCTCTCTCTCTCTCTCTCCTGTAACATGTTTGACCTTGAAGATACAACTGATCAAAAAACATAATTCCCCTTTGATGATAATGTATTTCTGAGATGTACCCTTCTCTGATCAGGGTAACACGTCCACTTCAAACAAAGCAGCTTTGACCCTGTCTACTAGAAAAAAGACAAAACTGTGTTTCTCTTACTGACCAAGCCTGGGGAAAACTGTGTCTTTCAAAGACAAAGGCATTACCAAGGCAATGAAACTTGGTAGCCATTATGAGCTTCAAGCTGTGTCTTGTTTTCAGCTGCTGGATGGATACTACATGAAAGCGTTAGATAGATTTGTTGGTGACAGCTGCCACCTCATCTATCAGCCATTACAGGAATAACATTAGAGAATCCATTTAGCATCCCAGATGAAGGTTTAAATCCTTATTAGTTTTGATTTTCCCAGAAAAAGGTATGTTTTGGCAACACTGCAGAACAGCACTAAAAAAATGCGTAGAAATAAAACTTCGTTGCTTTTCCTAATGAATCATACCTAAACAGTGAGGTGTCCCAAGTTCTTTCTGTGACACTACACATACTTTTTGACAATTATAGCTTTATTTGGAGAGAGATATTTCAAGCTGTTAGTACTTGTTCTGACTCTGATATTCATGCTGAGGAGAGAATAAATCTCAGAGAAGTCAATATATTTGAAAAGCAAGAAAAGTGATGAAATTCAGTAAGTAGTTTAAGGTTGAGCTTTGCTACATGTTAGAACCTGAAGAATCAATTTTTCTGCCATTAATTATATATGTCAATATTGTGTTTGTGTGTACTTTTTGTACCATTAAGCACTTTTTTTTCATTTTAATTTGTTATTCATTTCAGAATTATTTTATTCAAATGCTTGATAAAAATAATAGTAGCAGCATATGTAGGTACTTTCATTGTGAAAATAATATTTAGTACTGTAAATCATTGAGATTAAACTATCCTCTCACCTATCTATAGCAATAGAGTTCAAGTGTCAGTCATTGCTTTTTGAAATGTCTTTTAAGAAGTAAACATTTAACAGCTTTTCAACAAAGAGCACATTTTATCCAAGAAAGGGTTACAGAGTAAGGATTTACTTCTATAGAGAAAAAAATCAAAGTAAAAACAATAATATCTGGAAGAGTATTTTGAAACCAATCTTACTCACCACAGCTGTGCTTATACACGCACACAAAATTAATCTTGGTCACTCAGTGGTTCAATCAAATGTTACTCATTTGTTCACTGCTTCAAAAATTAATCCAAGTCCTGTTCATATTTTTTACATAAACAATTATATCATCAGCAAGCAAGGACAGTTTTATTTCTTCCTCCCCAATCGGAATGCCTTTTATTTACTTTCTTGTCTTATTACATTAGCTAGGACTTCAAGTACAGTGTTGTAAAGGAGTGGTGACAGAGGACATTTTTGCCTTTTTTCTGATCTTACTGGGAATCCCTTTTATATTTTCAATTTACTCTCCAGCTATATTTCTGCTCTGCACTCTTTTAATAGAGAAACTAGAAACAAAATTTGCGCATGGAGGGGAGCCCTCAGTCTGGTCTGCACCCTCTGCAATCCAGGACCCCTCAGGGGATGTTTGACTGCTGATTTAGGCCTACAGGGATCGGGCCTAAACCAGCAGTCGGACATCCCTTTCGCAATCAGGATCACTGGCTCCTAACTGCTCACCTGCCTTCCAGCCTGATCGCCCCTAACTGCCCTCCCCTGCTGGCCTGGTCACCCCTAATTGCCCTTCCCTGCTGGCCTGGTCGCCCCTAACTGCCTTGGCCCCGCCACTGTGGCTTTGTGCAGAAGACGTTGGTCTAATTAGCATATTACCCTTTTATTAGAACAGATTATACAACATAAACTTTAAGGTAGAATTGTATTAGTAAAAATGAGACATTTCATTAAAAAATGTATATTAATTTGGTATGATTCAAATCCACTTGTTTATGACAAAAATGAAGTCTTTAAGAATAAGATTGCTTGCTCTAGCTGGTTTGGCTCAGTGGCTAGAGCTTCATCCTGAGGACTGAAGGATCCCTGGTTCGATTCTGGTCAAGGACACCTGCCTGGGTTGCGGGCTTGATTCCCAGCAGGGAGCATGCAGGAGGCAGCGATCAGTGATTCTCTCTCATCATTGATGTTTCTATCTCTCTCCTTCTCCCTTCCTCTCTGAAATCAATGAAAATATAATTAAAAATAATAAAAGAATAAGATTGTTTTGCTCTCAAAGTGAATGAGGTGTGTCATTTGTTGTCCCTGATGAAGTCTGAGCAGCTCAGTTGCTAGGGACTTTGCTGGGTTCTTATCAAATAAAATCCGATGAGAAGCAGCTATGCCCACCATGCATTTAGGCTATAAAGACCAAAGTTGGGGAGGACAGGGTGCTTCTGGGACAGGAGACAGTGTGGGTCAGTGGCTGGGAGGCAGGGAAGATGCGGGAATGCTCAGTGCCTAGAAGCACCAGAGGGTCTGGGATATGCAAATCTGCTGGGGGTGGGGTCAGGCCCTGCACTCAGAGAGGTCAGGTCCAGAGGGAGGACAGGGATGTGGTTCCGGGCATCCCCTTCCTGCTATGATCCTCTTCCTCCCCTTAACCCCCTAACTTGTCCATTTGGATGAAGGGGATGGGAAGCAGGTACGCAATGCCTGGGTGGGACACCCCTCAGTCCCGGGTCTCTCCCAAGGTGGGGGAGGGGTGTTTGTATTGGTTTATTTGATTCTTGAATGGGGTGGCAGGGGAGTTTCTGCCAGATATGGTTTCCTTCTGCTTGCTCGTCAAAGCTACCCCACGTGATGCCTTTACCCTTCCTTCCCTGCTACCCCGAGCCAACACGCATGAGATCGCCAGGGACGAAACTGAGATCCCTCATTGTATTGTGTGGAGATTGTACTCCACAGGAGCCTGCCTGATCCAGGGAGGGTTGGGGTCATTCACTGCGGGAAAGGTTCAATTTAAACGAACCTGCAGCTTAGACAGGTTCCGGCTGAGCTGTTTGTGGAGGGTTTCTCATCCCTTCTGGCTGTTTCCTTGGACACCACAAAGTCAAGATAGCAGAGCCAGGGGCCCTCCCCAGGCTGGGTAGCCTCTGGGCTGGTCTGCGTGGCGGGCCTGAGCGTGCCTCCACCAGGGGGTTGCCCCCGGGTTGCAGGGATGCCCTCCTGGTGATGGTAGTCTCTGTGTACAGGCTCCTGCTGTGCATGCCTCCTGCTGACCAGTTGTGACATTATGGCATCTGGGCTAATTTGCATATTACTCTATTATTATTATACTAGAGGCCCGATGCACAATAATTTGTGCACTTGGGGGGAAGGGGTGGGTACCTCAGCCTGGCCTGTGCCCTCTCGCAGGTCTCAGGAGATAACGACCTGCTGGCTTAGGCCTGCTCCCAGGTGGCAGAGGGCAGGCCCAATCCCTAGGTGCAGCCCCTGGTCAGGCTCAGAGCAGGGCTGATTGGGGAGTTGGGGCGCCGCCCCTGTCATGCACAGAGCAGGGCAGATCAGGAGGTTGTGATGCCACCCTCCGTCACGCTCAGGGTAGGGCTGATTGGGGGGTTGGAGCATCGCCTCCTGTCATACTCAAGGCAGGGTTGATGGGCAGGTTGCAGCGCCACCCCCTGTCACGCACAGAGCAGGGCCCATCAGGGGGTTGGGGAGCTCCCCCCTGTCATGCACAGAGCAGGGCAGATCAGGTGGTTGGGGAGCTCCCCCCTGTCACTCACAGAGTAGGGCTGATAGGGGAGTTGGGGCACCGCCCCCTGTCACACACAGAGCAGGGCAGAGCAGGGGGTTGGGGCACCGCACCCTGTCACACTCAGGACAGGGCCGATAGGGAAGTTATGGCTCTACCCCGTCACACACAGATTAGGGCCCATGGGGGGGGGGTTGGGGCGCCACACCCTGTAACACACAGAGCAGGGCTGATCAGGGGGTTGGGGCACTGCACACTGTCACACACAGAGCCGCAGGGTGATCAGGGGGTTTGGGCACTGTCCCCTTTCACGCTGATCCTGGTGCCAGGAGGCCTCGTCGCTCCACTGATCCTGGTGCTGGGAGGCATATTAACCTTTTACTATATAGGATAGAGGTCTGGTGCATGGGTGGGGGCCAGCTGGTTTGCCCTGAAGGGTGTCCTGGATCAGGGTGGGTGTCCCCACTGGGGTGCCTGGCCAGCCTGGGAGAGGGGATGATGGCTTTTTGCAGGTGGTCACACCCCCTTCAGGGTGGGGGTCCCCACTGAGGTGCCTGGCCTGTCTGGGTGAGGGGCTGAGGGCTGTTTTCAGGCTGGCGGGTGACTGAAGCTCCCAAATGCTCCTTTTTTCTTTTTCTTTTTTATTCTGGGCCAGCTTTAGCTCTGAGGCTTGGCTCCAGCTCTGAGGCCTCTGCTGCTGAAAGCAGGTATCTGGTTTGTTTGGGTTCTATAATCGAAACACTGTTTCAACTCCATCTCTGAGATCCCGGCTGGCTGAAATCAGGTTTCTGGGGTTTTGTTTAGCTTCTATATTTGTAACAATGTTTCAAACTGCAAGCTCAGAGGCCGGCAAGGCAGGCAGGGAACGTTGGAGTCCTCCGTCAATGAAGCAAGCAAGCCTCATGTTAGCTTCAAGCTGCCTGGCTGCCAGCCGCCATCTTGGCTGGCAGTTAATTTGCATATCTCGCTGATTAGCCAATGGGAAGGGTAGCGGATGTACGCTAATTACCATGTTTCTCTTTTATTAGATAGGACTAGAGGCCGGTGCACGAAATTCATGCAGAGGTGTGTGTGTCCCTCAGACTAGCCTGCACCCTCTCCAATCTAGGACCCCTCGAGGGATGTCTGACTGCCTGTTTAGGCCTTATCCCACTGGCCTGATTGCTCCCAACTCTCTCCCCTGCAAGCCTGGTCCCCCACTACTGCTCTCCCCTGCAGGCCTGGTTGCTCCCAACTGCCCTCCCCTGCTGGCCATCTTGTGTCCACATGAAGGGGGCCATCTTTAACCACATGGGGTGGCCATCTTGTGTGTTGGAATGATGGTCAATTTGCATATTACCCTTTTATTAGATAGGATAGGATGGGCAAAATAATTAATTGTTGACAATAAAAAGCTGGATATAAATTGTACCAGGTGCCCTGGCCAGTGTGATTCAGCTGGTTGAGTGTGCTATGTACCAGGAGGTTGCCAGTTGAATTCCTGGTCAGGGCACATGCCAAGGTTTTGAACTCTATCCCCAGAAGGGGGCATGCAAGAAGCAGCTGATTGATGTTTTTGTTATCTAAGTTTCTCTCTCTCTTCCTCTCCCTTCCTCTCTCTAAAACCAAAAAAAAACCCACAAAAACATGTTTTAAGAAATGGAACCAGGTTGCAAAAATAGTTGCTATAATATGGAAACAAAGTTCCAAACTAAAATATTAATTAAAATTTACCACTTAGATTACTTTTACATTTTAAAACATTGACAGGTAGGTCAGAATAAGTTGCTGAACATAACTTAGATAGGTTAAACACTCCATAAAATTCTAGATCTTTTTCTTTACTTCAAATTATTTTTAAAAATGTATATTTATAATTAAATTTATTTAAATTTAAATTTGTCATAGAAAATAAAAACAAATAAGAGAAGACAGTAAAAAAGAAAAAAAGCACCTATTAACCAAAAGACAATTTCTCTCTAATTACCTTATTTCATTTTGATTGAAGATTTTCTGTATATCTCTTATACAGACTTATTTCAAAGGCATATTGTTTTATAAGCAAAATTTGTATTCTAGTAATCTCTTATTATCAATCAAATAAGTTTTCTATAACTTTTTTAATATTTTAGTATCTTTATATTGTTTTTCAATTTAACAGTTATATACAGTGTCAAACAAAAATAATTTATTTAAAACAAAAATGCTCCAATTATATAAATAACTTAAAAACAGCCCTATAATACATCATTCGGTGTAATACTTGCAACACTTAACCAAATTTTAGTTTAAATAACATTATGTAATCAACCAACTTGTTTTTACCAGTTGGTTAATCATGTTTGGGGGGTCCAATTACTTAAGGCTTCGTGCAGTAAGCATGGACACAGTAAAACCAGATTCATATTTGAAAAATTTACTCTGTTGATCATTTGTAAAATTACTAAAAGGAAATGAAATAACTGGGTCTGGAATACAAATGTGGATGTTGTCATACTAATCAGAACGAAAATTAAAACCTGAATTAAAATTCTGTGAAGAGACATAAAAGGAAGATAAAATTTCATGACACATTGACAATATTAGATTTGCAGGGTATGAAAGAGTGAATAGAAATGGACAATGTTGGAGTTTCTAAAATGGTTGATATATGCATTTTAGTGCTGTTAACTGTGGAAGTAATTCCAAGGGAAAGATGACGAGTTCAAAAATAGACACAGTTTTTGAAATCTTTACCAGACATCCCAAAAACACTTTGATAGATGGTTTAATTTATGGATTTTAGGGCCTGAAAAGATATCTGGGCTAAGTGGATTATTCTAGCATCAAAAGCACAAAAGTGGAATATAACTGACAAATAGGTTTAAAATGGCCCCAAAACAGCATGTGTATGTAAAGAGAAAATGAAGAATAAAACCTTAAAGAACAACTCATTTAAAGAGTTGAATATAAAAACTCATGAAGAAGTTGGACAAGAAAGAGCCATATATATATATATATATATATATATATATATATATATATATATATGCTGGAAATTAGAATGAAACGGCCAGCACAGAGGCCGAGGGAGAAGACAAGTTTAATAACTTAATGGTAAGCATATGATAATTCTGTCATATATACAAAGAGCTCAAGTAGAAAACATATTACTGTGGCACCTCCTTTATCCCTGATCTCATAATTCCATTTAAGAAATTGCTCTTAAGGCAACTTTCCTGGTTGAAAAGTGAAAAGTGACCTCTCAGAATGGTGAGTTGGAAGAAGAGCATGCAGCTAGCATGCTTTCCCTTTTATCTCTTGCCCTGGCAAAGGGCTTGGTTCTGTGGGGGAGCTTACATCTTGGGATAGGTTTGATTCATGAAAGTGTTAGAAAGCCTATTTGACTGCACACAGACTCCATATCCTTCAACTTAGGTGTTATAAGTGATAATGCTGACATTTTTAATTTCCTTTTCCACTGATCCCTGTTTTATTTCTCACCTGTTTCAATACTCAGGCATGAGAGGGAATAATGTTTTGTATTGACTGATTCAAACATCAGTAATAAGCATTGAGTTGTGTTAACTCATCTAACGTAGGCAGAGTGTGGTTACAAATAACCATGTAATCATAATTACAGCGGTTGTTTTGGACTGGTTGTGGAGGAAGTCAGACTATAATCTGTTGGAAAATTAATGTATTAGAAGTGGTGAGAGAAGAATAGATCACTTTTATGAGTGTTGGCTTTGAAAGAAAAGAAACACTGTGCTTGCTAAGGAGGACGCCGTGCTGAGGGAGGTCTATGGCTTGGCTGTTGGTGCTTTTTAACATGAACAGAGCACAACATGTTTCAAACTTTAGGGTAGGACCAGATGAAGGTACAGGAGAGAGAATTTGATGGAGTGCAGTGCTTGAAGTTGTGAGAGGGATAAATTTCAGAAGAGAGGTGGGCAGGGCAGTTTATGACTGAAATTAGATCCAGGCATGTAAGGACAAAGCACTAGGGATGCAAAGACAAATAAGATACGATCTTTGCTTTCAGGGGACTCATCCTGGGGATTGTGGAAGACAAACTTAATCAAGCTAATCATAAGACATGTTGCAGAATAAAATTTGAAAATCTGACTCTTGTCCTGTAAATTGACTCTTCTCTAATCTCAGAGTTCTCCTTTATTCCTGTAGGAAATTTAGAAAACTAGAAATCAAGGTCTTGATGCAGCCTCTCTCTGAAGGTAATTTAATACCTAAGAAGAGTTTGACAAGAAGCAGCAACATCGTTCAAATCATTCTTTTGTAGCTTTATGTCAGTCTTTTAAGCTTTCTTCAGTATATTGGCCTAGATATGCTGCATAAATACTTGAGAAATAGCTTGTTACTGCCAAGGAGAGTGTGCATTTAGCTTTAAGAGCTTTGGAGAGTGGCCCAGCCAGTGTGGCTCAGTAGTTGAGTGTCGACCTATGAAACAGGGAGGTCACGGTTTCATTGCCGGTCAGGGCACATGCCCAGGCTGTGGGCTCAATCCCCAGTGTGGGGCCTATAGGAGGCAGCTGATCAGCGATTCTCTCTCATCATTGATGTTTCTATCTCTTTGTCCCTCTCCCTTCCTCTGTGAAATCAATAAAAACATATTTAAAAATACTTGGAAGATTTCTGTCCAGGGCATATCCGATATGAGAAGAAATTTGATTTCGAAAATGTTCTGAATCTAGGCTATCTTCAGAAAAAAATTACAGTGTATATAATCAAGGCATCTGTCTGCCAACACCTGGGTATTTATTTCAGTTATATATGGATGTACATAGGGCAGCGCTGATGAAGGGGAGGGAGTAAAACATGACACTAAGCTTGAATATCAGGCTGGTTTAATCCAGATTCACGTCCCTTAGTGTGATCTCTGGAAGCTTGTTTCATTTTTCTTTCAGTTTCTTTACTTGTAAACTGAGGAGAGAAGGGGGAGAGAAAAGTAGCTTTTATTGATCAATGTGTTTGTTTATTGTACTCTGCTGGGAGACTTATTTACTCGAGAGCAGGAAACATAGTGGTGAAGAAGAGTCTGGAGCCAGGCTTCCTCAGTCTAAGGTTTGGCTTCATCTCCTAATAGCCATGTGACTTCTGTTAGTTTTATAAGTTCTTTGTGCCAATGGTGACTTATCTGTACAGAAACAATGACAACTAAAGGTAATGACTCATTTGCAATATCTTGTGAGTATTAAGTGAGTCAATATATAGAAGCACTGAGAACCGTACCTAGAACATGATAAGCAGAACATAAACATTAGGTGTTTTATAATTTACCTCACATGGTGGTTGCAACAATCAAATGAGATAGAAAAAAAGCATGTCTTAACACAGTGCTTGATACCTAATAAGTTCATGACAAATGGCACTTGTATAGTTTGTAATAAAATTTGTTTCACAATCTTGTCATTGGGTGGTATTTATTTGCATTTTCAAGATAAAGAAACTGAAACAATAAAATTTCAAGAAACTTTTAAACATTGAGAAGTAAAATCCAGAATCCAAACCCTATTCGAAGAATTAAAAAAAAATCTATGCTGCTTCCATTAATTCATTCTACAGAAATAATGAGCTAAAATTTAATAACATCTATTTCACAGTGTTATTGTAATGATTACATGAGTTAGTATTTATAAAATGCTCTGTGGACTGTAGGAGGTAAGTTAATCTAAGCTGTTATTACTTCCCATGAGTAAGTTTATATTCTCAAACTCAATGTCCCATCATATTCCAACGGAATACGTAGTCCAAATATTTACCACAATCTGTGATATCAAAATATGAAGTGTCTCAAAGTCTCTCCTAATTTGGAAGAATATTCAGAGGAAGAATGGAATAAAGTGACTCACCTGAATGTATTTAATGAGTAGCTTCATAGGCACCAAAACTTATGCATGAATATTATGGTTTCTATGTGAGGCAGACATATGAGTATTTTTTCTCCCCCAAACCAAAGCAGACATGTTCCTTTCAATAAATGATAATGCACTGATGTGTATGAGAAAGAGCTTTATACCAAGATGTCAAAAATATCTGAAAAAATAAATCAATAATAATGATACTGGAGGGAAAATTGACATTAAACTTTAGAGCAATACAAAAGGATAAGTCACATAAAAGAATACATTCCTTCATAAATTGAAACTCAACTAATTACAACTGTACATAATTCATTAACATGTAAAAAAGAATTTATTTTAGCTAGCTTATGAGCCTGAAAATCTGGTGGGATTTTTATTTCAATACACATTTCATTTCCTATAAATATGATGATATGTATCTACAAAATTAACAATAGCCAAGAAAAGCGATGCCTAATAAACCTAGTATCAAGAATTATTGAGTGCAAATTAACTACACAGAACTTGTAAGTGGTGTTATTAGTTTTTAATTAATAATCCACTTGACCTTTTAGGAAGAAGATCATACTTCTTTATTGCTGAATCACCCTTGAGACAAGTAGGAGCTGTTCTCCAATATTTGCAATATAGCCTGAATGATTAGTTGTCACATCTAGTTTGCTTGAAAAGTAAATATTTTTTACTACCAGTGTTCTTATAAAAACTTGACATTTATCTAAAATGAATGAACAAATGTTTGATATTTAAAGAAGGCTAAACTATTTCTATACCCATGAGATCATGTGATCCAAATGATTAAAATTAATTATTGTGAAAAATAAGAATATATCAATTGATCAATAAATTCAAACTTTATCAATATTTCAGAAATGAACCATATATAATTCAAAATAATAATATATTCAGCATCACAATTCCTTATAAAGGGTGTCCCAAAATTCACGCAAGAAGTAATTTTGATAGAAAACACAGGTTTATAATTAAAAATTGTAAATTTTTTATTGATTCATAAAGTATACAGTATAAGGTTATGTATGGAATAGCACAGCAGGTAAATGGCCTCCACGGCTTTGCTGGCACATATGCAAAGCCATGGTGTTCATTGATCTTCATTGTCACTGCTCCTGGGCCATAATTGGTACTTGGTAATGCTTATCAAATTGAAGGGATTGAAATCAAAGGGCAACAGATGTTAGAATCTGATTCAATAAACCAAGTAAAATTAGGCTTTTATTTTTTGTTGTTGTTGTTGTTAATGCTCATGCAAAATTCAAATCTTGCATGAATTTTGGGACACAATTTAGTTGTGGGTTTCTCCTGAAATAACTGTGAAGCTTGTTCAGACTGTGTTTTTTAGTATTTAAGGAATTCTGTTTATTAACTGTCTTAGAACCCATAAGCATTTATAATTGTCTGTTCCTTAGAAAACCATGTGAAAGGTGACAGAATTATATATAGTGTCATCACAGAAGAATAAAACGTCAGGCATAGAAAACAACCCAAGATCCTTGATAAAATCATTCTTTCTCCTCCACTTCAATGTTTTAATCAACATTTTCCAGTCTGAATTATTTAAAAATTATATCTAGAATAGTTTTGCCATTCTGTCATCTATGTATCTATCACCTATCTATCCCTCTATCTATATTAATTTAATTATAGAATGGATTTAATTTTCTCCTATTTCTAAGTAAAGGTATTCATGTATGAAGCAAGGTCTACCCACAGATTCTTCCATTAGATGAGTCAACAACCCTTTTTAGATAATAAATGTCAATGCAGAAAAATATATTTTCTGTGGTTTACAGCAAAAATAATACTAATATAATATTGAACTAGATATTGGAGGTTAATGATAGAGTACTGACTTTCTAACATTGAGACTTATGAAAGACATTACACTGCTCAAGACAAACAAAATTTTCAGGAGTTTCAAAGTATGTATTATGAAAATCCTGATTGAAATGTTTAGCTTTTTGTTATCAATAGAAATAGTTCTTTCCAGTTCTGCCTTTTCCGAATGTATTTTTCATGCCTTCCAAAGATCTTTTGTGTGTCTGACTTCAGATGTTTTGTAAACTATTATGCATCCTGTGCCGTGAGCTAAAATAGCCATGGTGTTCATGTATTTTAGAGGTGCAAGTTCTTCAGTTACTCTTTCTGGCTAAAGAATTATATAATGCTTCACATTATTTAAAAATAAATATAGCTTCTGATATTAAAATGACCAGTCAAGGTAATTAGGAAATGTCTCTCCATCCTTTTAATTCACACAGAATAATAAAGTGCAAAAGTAAAGGAAAGTGTGCTGAGTTGGCATTCCTATTCTTTTTTTTTTTAAAATATATTTTATTGATTTTTTTACAGAGAGGAAGGGAGAGGGAGAGAGATCCAGAAACATCGATGAGAGAGAAACATCGATCAGCTGCCTCCTGCACACCCCCCACTGGGGATGTGCCCCCAACCAAGGTACATGCCCTTGACCGGAATCGAACCTGGGACCCTTCAGTCCGCAGGCTGATGGCTCTATCCACTGAGCCAAACCGGTCAGGGTGGCATTCCTATTCTTATCCAGAAGCTTAGAACTCCTGAAAAAAAAAAAAAAAGTAGAAAGGAAAAAGTTTTGGTTTCAGTAGTTGGTGTAGGAATTCATCTTTGAAATGGCTAGATCAATTAGGAAAAATAACTTAACCAAACCTTAAGTAACAATTTAGATCCAAGAAGGGCAGGGGCCTCACAAAAGCTTCAGAGATGGCCAAACTGCCCTGTTTAATATAAAGAGAGAAAATATCTTCAATGTTGCAAAGAGGGAGAAGCAAGATGAAAGACCATATCAGTGAGAAGGAAAGACAAAGTGAGATGAAGCAGGGGTGAAAAAGTGTGTACAGGCTGCTGTAGACTAGCCACATCTCCCCAAATTCATATGCTAAAATCTTGTTGGGAGGTGGAGCCTTTGAGGAGTGATGAGGTTATGAGGTCTCAGTGCCCTTATGGAAGATTCCAGAGAACTCCTCTGCCCCTTACACCTTGTAAAAACCAGCAAGAAGTCTGCAGTCTGTGGATCAGGAAGTGGCCCTTACCAGACACTGAATCTGTTGTCACCTTGATCTTGGACTTCCTAGCCTCCTAAACTGTGAAAAATAAATTTCTGTTGTTTATAAGCCACACAGTCTAAGTTATTCTGTTACAGCAGCCAAGACCCAACATCCATTGATGGATAAATGGATATGGTATTTGCATGCAATGGAATATTATTTAGCCCATGAAATGACCAAAATGCTGACACATGCTACACATGCTAGAACATTAAAGACATGTTAAATAAAATAAACCAAATATAAAAGTAAAACTACTGTATGATTTCACTTTTATGAGGCACCTAGAACAGTAAAATTCATGGAGAGAATAGAATGGTGTTTGCCAGGGATTGGAGGGAGAGGGAAATTGGGAGTTATTGTTTAATTGTACAAAGTTTATAAAAATGAAAAGGTTCTGGAGGTTGATGGTAGTAGTGGTTGTACACACAGTACTGTGAATGTACTTAATATCACTGAACTGCACACTTAAAATGGTTTAAATGGTAAATTTTGTGTAATGTGTATTTTACCACACTTGTCATTTGTTGATTTGTTGATGTTAGCCATTCTGACAGGTGAGAGATGGTAACTCATTGTCATTTTGATTTGCATCTCTCAGATGATTAGTAATTTTGAGCATTATTTTATACTAGAGGCCCGGTGCACAAAAATTTGTGCACTCGGGGGGAAGAGGGGCTTCCCTCAGCCCGGCCTGTGCCCTCTTGCAGTCTGGGACCCCTCGGGAGATAACGACCTGCTGGCTTAGGCCTGCTCCCGGTTGGCAGAGGGCAGGCCCAATCCCTAGGTGCAGCCCCTGGTCAGGCTCAGAGCAGGACCGATTGGGGTGTTGGGGAGCCACCCCCTGTCATGCACAGAGCAGGGTGATCAGGAGGTTGCGATGCCACCCCCAGTCATGCTCAGGGTAGGGCCGATTGGGGGGTTGGGGCACCATCTCCTGTCACACTCAAGGCAGGGTCGATGGGGAGGTTGCGGCGCCACCCCCTGTCACGCACAGACCAGGGCCAATCAGGGGGTTGGGGCGCTGCCCCCTGTCATACACAGAGCAGGGCCCATCAGGGGGGTTGGGGCTCCTTACCCTGTCACGCACAGAGCAGGCCCCATCAGGGGGTTGAGGAGCTCCCTGCATCACTCAGAGAGTGGGGCCCATAGGGGAGTTGGGGCGCCGCCCACTGTCACACACAGAGCAAGGCGGATCAGGGGGTTGGGACGCCGCCACTGTCACACTCAGGGCAGGGCCGATGGGGAGGTTATGGCTCTACCACATCACACACAGAGCAGGGATCGTGGGGCGGGGGGGGGGGGGTGAGGGGGTGTTGTGGCACCGCCCTCTATCACCCACAGAGCAGGGCAGATCAGGGGGTTGGGGCGCCACACCCTGTCACACAGAGCCACAGGGCGATCAGAGGTTGGGGAGCTCCCTGGTATCAGGCACAGAGCAGGGCTGATCAGGAGGTTGGGGCGCCTTCTCCTGTCACAAACAGAGCAGGGCGGATAGGGAGGTTGTGGTCCCGCCCCCTGTCATACACAGAGCCGCAGGACAATCAGGGGGTTTGGGCGCTGCCCCCTGTCATGCTGATCCCAGTGCCGGGTGGCCTCTCGGCTCCGCTGATCCTGATGCTGGGAGGGGTCGCAGCTCCGCTGATCCCGGTGCTGGGAGGCATATTCCCCTTTTACTATATAGGGTAGAGGCCTGGTGCATGGGTGGGGGTGGCTGGTTTGCCCTGAAGGGTGTCCTGGATCAGGGTGGGGGTCCCCACTGGGGTGCCTGGCCAGCCTGGGTGAGGGGATGATGGCTGTTTACAGCTAGTCACACACCCTTCAGGGTGGGGGTCCCCACTGGGGTGCCTGGCCAGCCTGGGTGAAGGGCTGAGAGCTGTTTTCAGCTGGTCACACACCCTTCAGGGTGGGGGTCCCCACTGGGGTGCCTGGACAGTCTGGGTGAGGGGCTGAGGGCTGTTTTCAGGCTGGCAGGTAACAGAAGCTCCCAACCGCTCCTTTTTTTTTTCTTTTTTTCTTTTTTCCTTTTTAATTCTGGGCCAGCTTTAGCTCTGAGGCTCCAGCTCTTAGGCCTCCGCTGCTGAAAGTAGGTATCTGGTTTGTTTCGGTTCGAAACAATGTATAACTCCAGCTCTGACTCCAGCTCTGAGATCCCAGCTCGCTGAAAGCTGGTTTCTGGGGTTTTTTAAAGCTTCTATATTTGTTAGAATGTTTCAAACTGCAGGCTCAGAGGCCTGCAAGGCAGGCGGGGAACGTTGGTTTCCACCGTCACTGAAGCAAGTAAGCCTCATGTTAGTTTCAAGCTGCCTGGCTGCCAGCCGCCATCTTGGCTGACAGTTAATTTGCATATCACCCTGATTAGCCAATGGGAAGGGTAGTGGTCGTACGCCAATTACCATGTTTCTCTTTTATTAGATAGGATGTCCCTTGGCCTTCTGTATGTCCAGTTTCAAAAGTGTCTATTTAGGTCCTTTACCCATTTTTAATTGGATTGTTTATATTCCTTTTGTTAAGTTGTATGAGTTCCCTATAAGTTTTGAAGATTAAACCCCTAATAATATTGGCAAATATGTTCTCCCATGAAGTGGGCTTTCTTGTTGTTTTGTTGATGGTTTCTTTTGCTGTGCAAAAGCTTTTCATTTTTATGTTTATTTTCTCCTTTGTTTCTGTGTTTCTAGGAGATGTATCGGTAAAAATATTGCTATGAAATATGTCTACTATTTTGCTGCCTATGGATTCTAAGATTTTTATGGTTTCCCATCTTACATTGAAATACTTTATCCATCTTGAGTATATTTTCGTGTATGGTATCAGTTGGTGATCTAGTTTCATTTTTTGCATGTATCTGTCAAATTTTCCCAACACCACTTATTAAAGAGACTGTTTGACTCCATTGTATACTCTTGCCTCCTTTGTCAAATATTAATTGAGCATAATGGCTTGGGTCAGTTTCTGGGGTCTCTGTTCTGTTCCATTGGTCTATATGTCTGTTCTTGTACCAGTACCAGGCAGTTTTGAGAACAGTGTTTTTGTAGTATAGCTTGATATCTGGTATTGTGATCCCTCCAATTTTGTTATTCTTTCTCAAGATTGCTGGGGATATTTGGGGTCTCTTTTTATTCCATATACATTTTTGGAGAATTTGTTCTAAGTCTGTGAAATATGCCGTTTATATTTTAATGGGGATTGCATTGAATCTATAAATTGCTTTGGGTAGTATAACATTTTAATGATGTTGATTCTACCAATCCATGGAAACGCTATATTCTTCCAGTTCTTTATATCTTCCTCTATCTCTTTTTCCAAATGTACTGTAGTTTTCCTAATACAGGTCTTTAATCTTCTTAGTTAAGTTTATTTCTAGTTATATTAATTATTTTTGTTTCTTTGGTAAATGGGATTTTTTTGGTTTCTCTTTCTGTGAGTTCATTGTTGGTATATAAAAATGCCTTAGATTTCTAGGTGTTAATTTTGTATCCTGCTACATTGCCAAATTTATTTATTAAATCCAGTAGTTTTTTGACGGAGTCTTTAGGGTTTTTGATGTACAATATCATGCCATGTATGAATAATCACAGTTTTATTTTTTTTTTCTTTTCCAATTGGGATATATTATATTTCTTCTTATTGTCTGATCACTATGGCTAGCACTTCCAATACTACGTTGAACAGGAATGGTGAAAGTGGGCATCTCTGTCTTGTACCTGCTCTTAGGGGAAATGGTTTTAGTATTTGTCCATTGAGTATGATGTTGGCTGTAGGTTTGTCATAAGGCTTTTTTATGTGGAGGTATGATCCCTTTATTCCCACTTTGCTGAGACTTTTTATCAAAAAAGAGTGTTGTATTTTGTCAAATGTTTGTTCTGCATCGATCGATATGATCATGTGGTTTTTGTCTTTCAGTTTGTTTATGTTATGTATCAAGTTTATTGAATTGTGGATATTGTACCAGCCTTGCATCCCCAGAATCAATCCCACTTGGTCATGCTGCATGATCTTTTTAATGTGAAGCCAGATGCGAATTGTTAATATTTTGTCGAGGATTTTAGCATCTATGTTATCAGGTGTATTGGCCTGTATTTCTCTTTCTTTGTAATGTCTTTATCTGGTTTTGTGATTAGTGTAATGCTGACTTCATCAAAAGAGCTTGGAAGTGTTCCTTCCTCTTGACTATTTTGGAATAGTCTGAGGATCGGTATTAGTTTTTCTTTGATGTTTGGTAAAACTCCCCTGTGAATTGTCCTAACCAGAGCTTTTGTTTGCTGGAAGTTTTTTTATTTTTTTTTTAATTTTATTTTTTTTTTATTACTGCTTCAATTCCATCTGTAGTTATCAACCTATTCAGGTTTTCTGATTCTTCCTGATTCAGTTTTGGAAAATTGAATTTTTCTGAGAATATGCCCATTTTGTCTAGGTTGTCCAGTTTGTTGGAGTAGAGTTGTTTATAGTATTTTGTTTTTACAATCTTTTGTATTTCTGTGAAATCTGTTGTTATAATGTCTCTTGTTTCTGATTTTGTTTATGTGGCTCCTCTCTCTTTGCTTCTTGGTAAGCCTGGATAGGGGTTCATCAATCTTGTTTATCTTTTCAAAGAACCAGCTCTTTGTTCTACTGATCTTCTGTACTTTTATTTTTGTCTCTATGCCATTTATTTTCATTCTTATTTTTATTATTTCCTTCCTTTTATTCACTCTGGGCATTTCTTGTTGCTCTCTTCCTAATTCTTTCAGATGTTGGGTTAGATAACTTACTACCAGTTTTTTTTTTCTTTTTTCTTTTGAGGTAGTCTTGTAGTGCTATGAACTTTCTTCTCAGGGCTGCGTTCATTGTGTCCCATAGGTTTGGATTGTTGTGTTTTCATTTTCATTTATTTCCAGAATGTTCTTTTTTTAATTTCTCCTTTATATGTTTGGTAACCCATTCATTGTTTAATATCATGCTATTTGGTTTCCATGTGTTCAATTGTTCTTTATTGTTTTTTATGGTAGTTGATATCTAATTTTATGCCATTTTGATCTGAGAAGATGCTTGATTTGATTTCAATCTTCTTGAATTTGTAGAGACTTAGGCTGTGTTTTAATACGTGGTTTATCTTTGAAAATGTCCCCTGTGCACTTGAGAAGAATATATATTCTTTAGTTTGGGGGTGAAATGACATTTAAGATGTCAATTAATTCCATCTGATCTAGTAAGTTGTTTAGGATAGTTATTTCTTTGCTGATTTTTTTGTCTAGAGGATTTATCAGTGGTGTCAATAGGGTATTTAAGTCCCCTACTATGATTGTATTGCTGTCGATTTCTCCCTTGATATCTTCTAGAAGTTTGTTTGTTGTTTTTTTTTCCCCCATGTATTGGGTGCTCCTGTATTGGTTGCATATATGTTTATCAGAGTTACTAGTATATCCTCTTGTTGAATCACTCCCTTTAGTATTATGAAGTGGCCTTCCTTATCTCTTGTTATGGCCTTCAATTTGAGGTCTCAGAGATAAGTATTGCTACCCCAATTCATTTTTTCATTTCCATTTGCCTGAAGAATTTTTTTCCATCCCTTCACTTTCAGTCTGTGTGAGTTTTTTGTTCTAAGGAGGGTCTATTGTAGACAGCATATATACAGGTCATGTTTTATTTATACATTCAGCTACCCTATTTCTTTTTATTGGAGCATTTAATGCATTTATGTTTAAGGTTATTATTGTTAGGTACTTGTTTGTTGTCATTTTTATTCTTTATGCTAGTGTTCCTTCTTCCCTTTCTATTTCTTCTTTGTATAGCAGTCCCTTTCGAATTTCTTGCATTGCTGGATTAGTGGTAATTAACTCCCTTAACCTTTTTTTTTGTCTGTGAAACTTCTGATTTCCCCTTCAATTTTGAATTACAGCCTTGCTAGATAGAGTATTGGATTCAGCTCTTGCTTTGCATCACTTTGTATACTTCATTCCCTCCTCTTCTGGTCTGATGTGTTTCTCTTGAGAAAGCAGTTGATAGTCTAATGAGAGATCCCTTGAAGGTAACTTTCTGACTCTCTCTGGTATCCTTTAAGATATTTACTTTGTCATTGCTTGACAGTTTGATTATGATGTGTCTTGGTGTTGGTCTTTTTGGGTTCATCTTGTTTGGGACTCTGTGTGCTTCTTGGACTTGTGTGACTTTTTTCTTCCCAAACTTTGGGTTGTTGTCTCTCATTATTTCTTCATATAGGTGTTCTATTCCTTGCTCAGTCCACTTTCCTTCTGAAACCCCTATTATGCAGATGTTGTTGTTTTGTTTCCTGTTGTCCCAAAGCTCCCTTAGACTCCCCTCCTGCTTTTTAAGTTCTTTTCCAGTTGCTGCTGTGCTTGAGCATTTTTCCCTCTTGTCTTCTAACTCGCTGATTTTGTCTTTAGCTTCTTCTAGTCTACTGTTGAACCTTCCATTGTATAGTTTACTGCAACTATGTCATTCTTCATTTCTTCTTGATTCTTACACATGTTGAATCTGTCTTCCAGCCTTTTCAGCATCTTTATAATCATTACTCTGAATACTTTCTCTGACATATTTCTTGCCTCCATTTCATTTGTTTCCTTTTCTGGTGAGTCCTTTTCTTTCATATAGGGGTTGTTTCTTTGTTTCCCTATTTTTGCTGTTCAATTGTGATTGTTTTTATGTATTATATCAAACTGTTATGCCACCCAGATTTTTTGAATTTGTCTTAAGTAGTAGATGTTTTGTGGGACCCAATGGTTTAGGTTCTCAAGTCTCCTGTGCTGGATGTCCTAGGGAGGCCCCTACTTGAGATATTTGGGATCTCTTGATGTAGTTTGGTCTTACATGTTTTTGTCCTATTTGTGGATGGAGTCTCCTTGCAGGTTTTTTGGTAACGTGACTTGCTCTCTATCCCATTGTGGAGGTGCTGACCGAACAGCACAAAATGCAACACAAAACACAAAAGGAACAGAACATGAACGTACTCAAGACACCTATAACCCAAATAGAAGTGACCACCAGAAAAAAAAGATAATTAGGAGAGAGAAGGAGAGCAAAAATGATAGTGAGAAAAGAATAAAAGAAAAGAAAAATAGGAAAAGAAAGCAAGAAAGAATGAAAGAAAGAAAGAATATAGAGAAACAACACAACAAAACAAAAACATAAACCAAAAAGTGAAAACAAAAAACACCCAGAAGAAGGGGGTTGGGGATGGCAAGGTCTGTAAAGGCAGAGCTTAAATAGAGAAAATAAGGTTAAGGAATTGGATAAATTATGTATGTATGTATGTATGTATGTATGTATTTAAAAGGAGAATAGAGGAGAGCGCAGAGAGGCTTGAATTTAGGAAGTGAAACTAATTAAAAAATTAAGAGCAGAAAAGAGCAAGAGAGGAGAGAAATAAAAGAAAAAATAAATTTTAAAAAATTGAGTAGCAAAGAAAGAGAAAAGAGAAGGGGAATTGGAGTAGGAGCAGGGAAAAGGGAATTGGATATGTGAATAAGCCAACAGAGACTACAAAATAATAACACATCAATAAAGCAGATAAAAAAGATTACTTTTTAACATGGGGTAAAAAGAAAGAAAAGGGAAAAGCTAAAGTGGAGAATGGAGAAGAAAAACAGATGAAAAAGGGAGAATTGAGAAAGAAAAAGGTGATAAAAAGGAAAGAAAATAGAGTAACAATAAAGAAATTAAAAATATAATACTAAAAAAATATTTTAAAGAAAAATTTAAAAATAAAAAAGTGAGGTGTCCTTTGTTTCAGCCACATTTTAATGCCCCATGTGGGCTTGTTTAGGAACCCACTCTTCTGTTCTGTCTGCCAATTCTGTGCTCCCTGTTAGGTATTTAGTTGCTGACGACTGTCCAGCACTCTCTGGCAAGCCACCACTCCTCTGCTTGTGTCTCACTCCTCAGCCTTGGCTGTCAGCAGGTGGGAACAGTCTGCCTGCTCTGCCTGTCTGCCATCTGTCAATCTTAATCACTCAAGCATCTGTTTCTGTCAGGATTCTGATAGGTGAGGTTGATGCTGTTTCTCTATCTGGGGATCAGATGGATGTATTTTCCCAGACCCAGGGACACTCCTCTGAGAGTGGCCCAAAATATACCTCTGGCCTTGGTTGGTCAGAGATCCTTGTATGGAGACTAGAGGGGTTGGCTGGCAATCTGGAGCTTTTATCAGTCTGACTCCCAGAATAGTGGATCAGACTGGCTCCTCTTCCTAGCCAGCCACTGAGGGTTCTTTGGGGCTATTCAGAGCCTTTGTTTTTTTTGTATAGCTCAAAATGCAGGCAGGGTGTGACAGGCTATATTCCCTTCCTTGAGGCCACTGGGAGCAGTAGCTCTTCTGGGGAGAAATGGCTGCTTGGGTTTGGATGGTTAGGAAGAGTCTTGGCCAAATCTCGTTGCCCTGCCTCCTGCCCCAGCCTTTCCTCAGGCTCCACAAACCCATGCCTCTCCCTGCACTGAAACTTCTGGTGAGTTTTTGCAGCTGAAAAGTCCTATATTCTGGGTTTAGTGAATAAAAGCAAAGACAAGATGAAAGCAAAACAACCATGAAATTGAGGGTTTCTCTCCCCCCCTCCCACTCCCCTCTTCCCGCACCATGCTGCTCAGACTGCTTTTCAGGCCTTCTTTTGGGGCACAGTCCCCATGGCTGTAGTCCCAGGCCTAGTTCTCTCTCTCTCTCTCTCTCTCTCTCTCTCTCTCTCTCTCTCTCTCGACATACACACCCATTCACAAGGCCCTCTTGCCTCTCCTGTGATATGGGGATCTGCTCCCCTGAGCCCACGTGGTACATGGCCATGTTGGGCTTCACACCTGGACTAACGGATTTTAATGTGGCCTAAATTCTGAACTTCACCTGGATGCAACATTGAATGGAAACTCTGGACACCGGCCTTGTTTCTGGTTTTGCTGAACTCTCAACTGCCCCTGTTTCAGAACTGGCTTAAGAGACAAGAGACTTTGGAACCCAAGAAATGTAACTCCACACCAATAAAACCTTCCCCACATCACATTCTCCTATGTGAATCTTAGAAAATTCATTTTCTGAAGATATCACAAGGACCTCATTCCCTCTTGTCTGAGAAATCTGGTCCTTTAATTTTTCCTGCAGCATTGTGATCTATAAACCTCAATAAACCTTACGAATATCAGCAAAATCTCATTATCCGTAGCCTCCAAAATACTAATTTCATCATGCCAATGCTCATGTTAAAAAATATTGAACACTCCCAAACTTTCAACAAGCCCCAGATGAGCTTCCCATTTGCAAGCAGAAGTGTAACCTTAGAAGCTGTAAGAAAGTAATTAAATAAGAAGGATTACATATTTTGGTGTATTAGTTTGCTGGGGCTGCTGTGACAAAATACTGCAAATTGGTGACGTAGAACAACAGAAGTTTATTATCTCACAGTTTTAGATCCTCGAAGTCTGAGATCAAGGTGTCAGCAAGGATAATTCCTTCTGGGGGCTGTGAGAAAGAATCTGCTTGATAGATCAGCTAACCTCTGTCCATCTTTGGTGTAGATACATCACATAATCTCTACCTTTATTCTCACAGGACAGTCTCTCTCCATGCATGTCTAGCTCCAAATTTCCCCCTTTTTATAAGGACGCCAGTTGTATTGGATTAGAACTCATCTTAATAACTTCATTTTAATTTGATTACCTGTAAAGATCATATTTCCAAATAAGGTGACTTTCTAAGATATCAGGGGGTTAGCATTTCAACAGAAGAATTGTGCGGAGCACAATTCAACCCATCGCACTTGCTGTTAGACATTGATTTTTATAGATAGATGCCTGTGGGCATCATTACTTTGGCACAATGTCTGAGATACAGAAGTAGAATTTCACCATGTAAGTTGAAACCCTCATATAGCAAAATGAGCTTGCAAAACACAACATAGGAAAAATAACAGCATGAAGCCACAATTCTTCATCCCCAGAGTTTTATTTTGTGGATGTGCTATCAGTATTCAAGTACTTGAAACTTGCAAAATGCATGTTAGGAACTCTGAGCAGTAGGTCACTTCACTTGTTTCACTTAGAACTGAGCAGAAGCTGCTGCTGTCTGCCTGGTGTACAGCATATGAAATCCCTATACACAGTGTAGTGTGCAGTTTGACTCATGACAGCAGTCAACACCAACAACATCATATTTTTCATGTCACAGGCAATAAACAAAGCACAAAGCAAATAGCAGTGAAACTGGGAAGCACTACTTTTTAAGTTATTGACAGCAAAATTTCTTATCACTTCCCTGCCAAGAACAAAGCAACTGATATACAAAGAATTTAAACTATCTATCCATGAGATGATAAGTATGGCTTAAGGTCAGATTCTTATCTAACACAGTGTTCTTTTTTTCTGGCTCTGCTAAAACAGTTGAAAAAAAGACCTCATCATCTGTTAAGCATTACATAAACTTCAAAAACAATTTTAAGTATCTTTATATTCAATTCATAACTTAATCATCCATTTATTTAAATATTCAACAAATACTTATTTAACATCTAACACAATACCATTCTTCTAAAAGTTCCAGTAGGCATCTAATGATAAATAAAATAAAATCCCTCTTGACAAAAAGTTTGGTCCTTTAAATTATTCTAAATTAAATTACTTTCCAGCTTCTAGGAACACACTCCTATCAACAGATTGAATTATTTTTCTATTGCTTTGTATTTTTGTCATACTTCTTATATTCTATATTTAATTATTTATTGTAAATATTAAAAATATTTTTCTGCCCTGACCGGTTTGGCTCAATGGATGGAGCGTCAGCCTGCAGACTGAAGGGTCCCAGGTTCGATTCCAGTCAAGGGCATGTACCTCAGTTGAGGGCACATCCCCAGTAGAGGGTGTGCAGAGAGGCAGCTGATAGATGTTTCTCTCTCATTGATGTTTCTAACTCTCTATCCCTCTCCCTTCCTCTCTGTAAAAAATCAATAAAATATATTTTAAAAAAATAAAAATATTTTTCTTCATTTATTACTTACATTTTAGTTGTTTTTTTTAAGTTGAGTGTTTTTATACAGGATGATTTAAATATTAATGTATTTACAGGAGAAGTGTATTTTATAGAATAGTTCTATGTATGATTTCCCTAAACATTGGGGGAAAAAGCAAAATTTAGTGAACCAATATTTTACAAATTACCAATCTATGGCAATAAAAATCTTGTCTGATTAAAATACTATCTTACGTGCAAGCAAGACCATTGGATTTCAGTGTAACAGAATATACGTTTATTGATATAGTTTCAGATTACACTTTGCAACATGCTGTGAAAATAATATAAAGAAAGCCACTTCAAAATGGGATCCAGCTACCGTCTCAGAGGAATTGTCTTATAAGTCTTACTTCTCAAACCTTTGGAATGTGAAAACTGGGCAAAATAATCTTTGGGATGGGCTGAGACCAATATTATATTCCAAATGACTGTTTCCAAAGCTAACAGAAAAGTATACAGTATGACTACAGACTGAAAAATAAAGACACTCTAGAATAAGCATCGCTATGTTAGCTTATTTGCACCTGCGGAAATTCCTTTCTTAACTTACTAACAACCTCAGAAATTCCTTGCTTCTATATATATAATTATCCCCCTTTCTTATAAACGACCATTGCTTTCATGTCCTAATAAAAACACTATTTGGGTTTCTGCCTGAATCAGTGCTTCCTACAGAGCTGTCCTGTTGGATCTTAAATAAACTCTCATGTTGGCCTTCTAATTTTAGGCTAACGATACTTTTAAGAAATTAGCACTTTCCCAATTTTGTGTAGGATCAAATATCCACAACTATCTGAAAAGACTTTTAAAGCACTCCTTCTTTTGCAACTACACATTTGTGTGAGGCCAGGTTCTTTCTTCATATACTTCAAACAGAACTATATATTGCAAGAGACTGAATATAAACCATACATGAGAATTTCTCTGTCTTCTGTTTAGCGAAACAGAAAAGAGAGTTGCAAAAATATAAAGCAGTGCCATTTATAAAATAGCTATTTTTTCATAAAAAAAGTTATTTACATTAATATTCAATGGTTTACCACTTATTTTAAATAAATAAATGAAACTTCCCTTTTTATTTCTAATACAGTAATATTGATAGGTATAACCCATATAAAACAAGACCTCTTTGGGGTCCACAATAAGTTTAATGGAATGCAGGGACTGAAAAGCTTAAGAACTACTGTATGGATATATATTCACTAGAGGTCTGGTGCACAAAAATTTGTGTACTCGGGGGGTGCCCCAGCCTGGCCTATGCCCTCTTGCAGTGGGGGACCCCTCAGAGGATGTCCACACTGGTGGGGACCCTCACCCCATGGAGGTTTGGCCAGCCTGAGTGAGGGGCTGATGGCTGTTTTCAGGCTGGCCACACCCCCTTTAGGGTGGGGGGTCCCCACTGGGGTGCCTGGCCAGTCTGGGTGAGGGGCTGAGGGCTGTTTTCAGGCTGGCCAAGCACCCTGGTGACAGAAGCTCCCAGCCTCTCCTTTTTTACTTTTTATTTTTATTCTGGGATTTATTTACCTTCTGTAATTGAAACTTTGTTGCCTTTAGCAGAGGCCTGCGGAAAGCTTGGCTTCCTCCATTGCCAGGGGCAACTCACTCCTGCTCGCTCCAGCTCCATGGCCACGGCTAGCTGAAAGCAGGTATCTGGGGGTTGTTTACCTTCTATAATTGAAACTTTGTTGCCTTCAGTGGAGCTCAGAGCCGGGCCACGGCAGGTGGGGAAGCTTGGCTTCCTCCATCACTGGAGCAAGCAAGCCTCCTGCTCACTCCAGCTCTGTGGCCACTGGCCGTCATCTTGGTCGGGTTAATTTGCATATAGTCTCTCTGATTGGCTGGTGGGCATGGCTTAAGGTGTAGCAAAAGTACGATCAATTTGCATGTTTGTCTTTTATTAGTATAGGATTAGCACAGTGTAATCAATAATGGCAATAAAAAGATCCAGCTATTGCCTACCTGGGCTCCTCCAAGCCTGGCCCAGAGTGGGAGCAGTCCTTTAGAGACAGGTTAGTAAGAAATTAGGAAAATTCCCTGGCAAGTTGAATGAAGAAAATGAGACAAATGGCTGGAATAGCTGAGCAATTAATAGCCAGTTTATAAATCTCAAGACTGTATCCTCCCTAACCAAAGATATCTAAGAGCAGGTGGTATAAATCACCTTCATAAGGAAGAGAGATACCAAACCAAACCAACCAAACAAACAAAAACAACAGCTAAAGCCAGACTAATCCAAGATAGAGCTGAAACTAATCAGAGAATGACCCCAACTCCATTATACGCTCATTTTAATAGATGAGCATACTAAATGACGCACCCTGAAAGCTAGTGAATATCCTGTTGAGATCCTCCCTAGGACCTTCCCTCAAAGTTCTGCCTATAGAAATAGATAAAACCCTTGGCACAAAGAACACCAGTAGGGCTCTTCTTTGAGCAGATGCCTGCCCTTTGCTCAGTGTACTTTGCTTCTCCTATCCCAGTGATGGAGAACCTATGACACGTGTGACAGAGATGACGCGCAAACTCATTTTTTTGGTTGATTTTTCTTTGTTAAATGGCATTTAAATATATAAAATAAATATCAAAAATATAAGTCTTTGTTTTACTATGGTGGCAAATATCAAAAAATTTCTATATGTGACACGGCACCAGAGTTAAGTTAGGGTTTTTCAAAATGCTGACACGCCGAGCTCAAAAGTTTCGCCATCACTGTCCTATCCTAAGTGCTAAGGGTCCTCACCGGTCCTGCACACAGGGGAGCAATGGGCAGCAGCAGCTCATCCCAGTCTTACCCCTGATCCTGTCTCCAGGGGCCCTTCTTTTGCCTCACTAGTCCAAGCTCTCACTTTCACCTGGACTCCTGTGTTGAACTTTTCCCTGCACGAGTCAAGAGCCTGGAGGTTGTCTGACACATGAAAGGTCCCTGTCGTGCTGGGGCAGGGCCAGACCTTGAGTGGCAGCTGTCCAGTAACAATCTCAGAGCAATGGGAACAGGGAGCATATGTAGCAGTTCTCCGCATCCAACGCCATTAAATATTCGAGTCATATGTGCTTCATGCCTGTTTCCATACTCACCAAGAAAATGTCTGCTGATGAATTTCTAGTTTATTTACAAAAAAAAGCATTTCATGGTTTTATAGAGAGTTTTATTTATTAAGAAATTATATTTTTCATAAATAAGTAAGTTGGGATTCTGATTGTAACCAGTGCAGCTATTTTAACCACTCAGGAGATGATTCTTCCAGAAGGCCCTGGGGCCTCCTTGCAAAAATTTCCCTTCCATTCACAACACTCTGAATTACAAGGGGTCTCAAAAGAGCAGCCAGCCTATGCCCCCAAAACATGTAATCCTATCCCCAGAACCAACAGCGCTCCTGCCTTAAGAAAATGTTTCGAGAGAACTTCTTGTCCTTAATTGTAAAGAGCAAAACTGAATTCTTATTTGTAAGAGGAAAGAAATTAAGTTCTGTCTCACCTATGATTAGGTATGTGTTTTTATACATCATAGTTTAATGATTGGTAGAACTGGAATTGCCTGGATTCGGGTATGCTGACTCAGCAAAGACGAAAAACAAGAATTTCAGAGCATTAAATACACCAAAATGGCACCAACTTGTGAAGACCTTAATTCAAAAAAAGATACCACCTTTGTAGACACTTGTGATTTGACCAAGATATACTAGCTTGTTTTATTAGCAATTTCTGGCACTTCCCAATAAAAGTAGTGGTAATAAATCATTAATGTGTCTAAAGGAGTTTCTATAATCTGATCTCTTTGTGATTTTTCTTTTTTTTAAGCTCTGTTCTAGTCTTTAAAATTCTATCCTGTAATGTTATATTGTTCAATAGTTAGTCTACTTTGAAATTATAGCTTTCTAGAAAAATAATAGAAAATCTTTATTTTATTATAATTTTATTGTTCTATTTTTCTATTTTATTTTTTCTCTTTATTTTTTCCCCATCACTTTCTATTCCCCCAATTAGCCCCTTCCCACAAAATCAGCCTGCTATCATTCAGTTATTAAAACTATCTACTTTGCTTTTTAACAAGGATTAGCAGAGTGATACTACAGTTCTGCCTCTAATCTAAATGTTCTGTTTAGACTGTATTCTGTTTCTTTGTCACAGTACTCTATACTCTTTTGCTGTAGAAAGCGTATACTATACTCCACTGTAAAGAATGGACTATATTTTGAGGTGTTTTAATTCAAAATAGGTGACCAATTAAATAAAAATATGGCCATTAGGGTATCTCTTCCAATATCGTTAACTCCCCTTATTCCTCAGTTTGCATTCAAAAGGTGTTCACTTTTTTTTGTTTGTTTGTTTTTTATTGCTTAAAGTATTACAAAGAGTATTACATATGTCTCCTTTTTTCCCCCCCCGGGGTGTTCACTTTTAACAATTATATGTTTAATATGTATCTTCAAAGAATATTGTATCTATTATCTCCCACCTCTGGGATTTGAAGATTCATTGGTTGTCTGCATTCACTCTTTCATTCAACTTCCAATGAATCCAAGTGTTGTGATAGATTCTGAGAATATGAAGATAAATAAGCTTTATGTTTGTTCACTAATAATCTTAAGTTCTAACAGGAGAGAGTGACTAACTATAAGTAAATAAAATAATGTGATATAACATAATATGTTTACTTTATATAAAGAGCTATGAAAGAATTGAGAAGAAACAATTCATTATGCCTGGAAAGTCACAAGGGAATTCTTCATAGAGAAGAGCATAATTAGTCTGTGTTTTGAAAGAATGAGGAGTAAAGTTACACTGAGGAAATGGGGGAAATGCAAGGTGTTTGTGAGGGTGGACAAACTAACAGAGCAGTGCAGTATATGTGTGCTTGGGGAGTTAAGAGAAATGCAGGTTGCCTGCAGGGTTACATGTATCACAGAAATGAAAGGCATAAAGAAGTGAAATGAAACTGTGCCCAACTGTGAATGCCATGCTAAGCAATATGTTTTTTTGTCATATAGGCAATATGTGTGAGACATTTAGTATTATACTTTAGAAATGTGAGTCTGACAGGAATATGGAGAATGGATTATAGTACAGAGAATAGAAGGAATGAGTCAGTTTGACAAAGCAATGAAAACACAATGTTACAGGAGGAAAATTAGGAGAATATATATATATATATATATATATATATATATATATATATATATATATTCTGAATTGTTTTATTTTCCAAAGAAAATTGGGAATGTCACTCACACTACAGATTGACAAAGTCAGCTTTTTCATATGTTATATTTTGTATTCTTTTTCTAGAAATTGTACTGAATTGTTTGATATCTATATTGATACACTTAAAGAATTATCCCTAATTAAAACTTCAATAGCATTTGAAAGGTGCCTGTTTGTATTCTTTGTCATGCACTTAATTGCTGTTTTTGCATAAGTTAATGCATTATTGGGTTTCTTTTTGGGCATCTACCTTTGGTGTAATTTTTAACTTTTGAAAATTGCTCTTTTCCCCAGTGATGGCTATCTTTTAATTTTATTTAACCATTATAATTTTTTTCTTTTGTTTACATTGTCTTTACAGTCAATAATAATAATAATAAAATTCTGAAACATTTGATGAGGTGTCTTTAAACAATCTTTAAATTTCTGGTATGTTATTGAGTCTATAAGCCATTTTCTTATAGTTTTCTCTTAATGGTCACATTTTATCTATCTTTACACAGCCAAAGCAAGTCAACCATGATTCAAATTAGATAAGAATAATAACACAACAGAGAAAATATATTTGTACAGAGGATTTTTAATTATAAACTTACCTCACTTGGCTCAAAGGATAAAATATATACTTATAAAACACACATGTATTAAGTTAAAGTAAGCTTGCCTGGGCTTTTTAACAACACCCAGAACCAGGAAGAGGCAGATGCAAATTTCCCTGGAAAAAAGTATCTTTAATTTAATCCCTGTCTCTGGAGTCCCACAGATCAAGTGCAGCCAAATATGAGTTAATTACCAAGAACTACTCAGAACTAAAGGACAACAATTGAACATAATTGGGAGTCAGCAGAAAAAATAAAAAATTAGAAGTTCCCAAAACTTCAGTTATTAGATGCATCATATGCAGAATATAAAACACCAGTGCGAGAAATCTTAAAGACATAGGAATGCACTTGATGAAAGTATACAACTGATCAGGCTTTTAAAATTAACTAAATTTGTTTTAAGAATATGAAATATGATTATTGAAATTAAACATTTAGTAGATGAGACATAAACAACATATATTTCTGAAGAAATGTATAGTGATTTGGAAAACTTGTATTTAAAAATAACACAGAGTGCAACACAGAAAGACAAGAAGGGAATAGGAAAAATCCATGTGATTCTGAGACCTGAAGCACAAAATACGAATGACAAACAGAAGCTAAATTAGAGTTTCAGCATGTAACATCAGAGAAAAAAAGAGAAAGAAATGTTTAAAATAATACCAACTGAGAATTCTACATTTGTGAAAGACAAGAATCATGATATTCAGAAATCATAACGTATTTTAAGAAGTATAAAAACTAAATTAATTTAGACCACTTGTAATGAAATATTTAAAAGCAAAGATAAGATCTCTAATATTTAAGGCAGGCCGCAAAATCATGCTTTCTAAAAGCATGTAGAAAATAATAAATGCTAGCATGTATTAGTGTTTAAAATATATAAGGTACTTTACAAGTAATAAGGTTCATTCAGTTAATCTTATGAGGTAGGTATTATCGATATAATACTCATTTTCCAGATGAAGAAATTGAGTGATGAAAAGTTTACCTAATTTATGCAAGGTTTCTCAGGTCCTAAGAAGTCAAATTTAGATTTGAGCCTGCAATATTTGGCACCAATATCTAAGCTCTTAATCACTGTGATCATCTCATGGTGCTCCAGGTGACAACAGAGAAAATAACTGCCATCCCAATCTAAGGAACTGGCTAAGCTTCAAGAACAAGGCAAATAAAAACAAAAAAAAATCATGTTAACCAGAGAACCTAAAGGAATCTTATTGTCTGCAGATAAACAAGTAAGAGCTAAATGAGTTATTTTATGTTGAACATGAATCTAGTAAAAATAGGATATTTTCAAAAGTGTTCAAAAATATGGTGGTACATTTAGACATTTTTTATATAAAGTCATAATAAAATAAATATCTAATTTGATAGAGTTTAAAAATAGAACTATAATAGGTTCATCAACTGTAGCAAATGTTCCACTCTCGTGGAGATATTAATAAGGAGGCAAACTATGCATGAGTGTTGGCAAGCGGTTAAGAAGAACCTCTATAACTTCCTCTCAATTTTGCTGTGAGCCTAAAACTGCTCTACAAAAATGAAAAAAAAATTTTTTGAGTTAAACTAAAACACTGGAGAGTGATAGCTTTTAATCCTGAAGAAGAGAAGAGAGAGTTTGTGATCTGAATTAAAACTTTACAAGGACATTTTGTTGCTTAAGATATATAATATTAATTTTTTGTTGTTGTTTACTTCTTAAATTTAAAAAATCTTGGTAAAAATCAAAAGAACATTTTACTTCAATAGCCATACAGAAAAATGAAATTAGAAGTATTGAATTAATCCAAATAATATAACAAATGAAAATAATAAAGCAGGGTAAGTATAAAGTTTAAAATATGACAGTGAAAGTACACCCAAAATTATAATAAATAGAAATAGTTCATGGAGGATTGAAAATGTCCACAGATTCTTTCCATTTCTTTTTAGAGAGAGTGGACGGGAGGAGGAGAGACATAGAGAGAAACATCAAAATGAGAGAGACACATTGATTGGTTGCCTCCCACATGCACCTGAGGCATGTGCCCTTAACTGGAATCAAACCCGAACCCTACAGTCTGAGATCCAACACTCTATCCACTGAGCCAAACCAGCTAGATTCTTTCCATTTCTAACCATCAAGAGATAGAGTCTATTTCTTGCCCTGGGCAGTGTGTCTCAGTTAGCTGAGCATTTTCCTGTGCACCCAGAGGTCTCTGGTTTGATTCCCAGTCAGGGCACATACCTGGGATTCAGGCTGGATCCCCAGTAGCAGTGTGCAGCTGGAGACCTGATTGATGGTTCTCTCTCATCAGTGTTTCTCTCTCTCTCTCTACCTTTCTCTCTCTCTCTCTAAAGTCAATAAATTTTTTTTTTTTAAAAAGAGATAGAGTCTATTTCTCTACTTTTTTTGTTCTGGCTGACCTTGTAACTCGCAGATAAATTGACACTGTGCTATTTCTAAGCAAATAAACAGGAGTTTTTTGTAATTTATATTCTCACACTCTTGCTGCCCTGAGATGCGCATGTAAAGATGCTCCAGATACCCAACCTGACGATAAAAAAAACACATAGACAGAGAGGTCCACTATTAAAGATTAAATGAATCACTGAGTCATGATATTTTTAAAAAATTAATCTCTGGGAAGTTATCACATTTCTAAATGCATATAAAACTAACATGAGAGAATATATTCTAAGAATTCAAAAAATTACCATGAAATCAATGATAATATTAAGACTATTAACACATGTACCTTAAAGGGCCAAGCAGACAATACATTACTTATCAAGTGTGACCATATGCCTGTGTGCACCAATTCTTTATAGCTTATACCTATTCTTATTGGTCATATGTTCCATAGGGTTTATAAATACTTTGCCATGACTCCCATTGGCAAAGTATTACATTTTTTGAACATTGCACAAAACAAGCTTTATTGAATGGACATATATAGAACCCTGTTCCCTAAAAGTGAATAATGTATATTCTTCCCCAGCATCAATAGAGCTTTTCAATAAACATTTTCCAGGTATTTTTCATAAAGCAAGTCTCAACAACTTTAAAAATATAGTGTCTTAGAGATTACTAGAGGCCCGGTGCACAAATTCATGCACCAGTGGGGTCCCTCAGCCTGGCCTGCAGGATCAGGCTGAAACTGGCTCTCTGACATCCCCCAAGGGGTCCCCAATTGCGAGAGGGTGCAGGCAGGCCAAAGGACCCCACTGGTACACGATCAGGGCCAAGGAGGGACACGGGAGGTTGGTCAGCCAGGGAGAGATCGCAGGAGGGCTCCAGGGCATGTCTGGCCATCTTGCTCATTCCTGAACAGTCAGACCCCAGCAGCAAGCTAACCTACTGGTTAGAGCATCTGCCCCTTGGTGGTCAGTGCACGTCATAACGACTGGTCAACCAGTCAACTGTCTGCCCCCTGGTGGTCAGTGTACATCATAGCAACTGGTGACCAGTTGACTGCCCCTTGGTGGTCAGTGCACGTCATAGTGAGCAGTTGAGCGGCCTTAGCATATCATTAGCATATTATACTTTGATTGGTTGAACGGATGACTGGACGACCAAACACTTAGTATATTAGGCTTTTATTATATAGGACATTTCTGATCATTATAGAATTGTTAGAAATCTATATTAAAAGCATAATCAAACAATAAAACATTTGGACATACTATAAGCAATGTATGAGTCAAAGAAGAAACCATAATAAAAATTTAAATATTTTAGATGCAATAATAACCCTAAAAATATTAAAAAACCCATTTTATTGAAGCCTAAATAATAATTATAAAAAATAATATATATTGGCCATATTGTTTTTTAAATAAAAGTTTATTTTAATATTATAAGAACATTTAATATAATTTATCACATTCTCAGGTTAAGAAGGACAGCATATTTGATCATCTCAATATGAACATAAAGTTTAGGTGAAATAGATGTAGTGATAAAACTATAAGAAAACCAAGAATACAAAGTCTTAATAAAAGACATCTAACAAAATTTTGTAAAGGAACATTGTACTGTATGATAAAGTTTTTTCAAAATATGTTTTTATTAATTTCAAAGAGGAAGGGAGAGAGAGAGAGAGAGAGAGAGAGAGAGAGAGAGAGAGAGAGACAGAGAGAAATCAATGATAAGAGAGAACCATTGCTTGGCTTCCTCCTGCACACCCCACACTGGGGATCGAGCCCGCAACCTGAGCATATGCCCTGGCTGGGAATCGAACTGTGACCTCCTGGTTCAAAAATCGACACTCAGTCACTGAGCCACGTTGGCTGGGCTGGATGATAAAATTTTTAAGTATTTCATTTGAAAAAGGGATCACATATGGTAATTCAGATTGTCCACCTCAAAACACCAAGGAGAGAAGCAAGTAAAATAATGGAAGAGAGCTCCAAAAGAAATATACACCTATAGGAAAATGATCTAGGACTTAAGTGGTCTTATAAGATGAATGATAAAACAGATATTGCTTGTCCATTCTTTTATAATTTGGGGGGAAAATTTAAATGGACGTCTACCTTATATCACGTCAAAGTTGAATTATAGGTGGAATAAATTATTATATATGAAAAATATAAATATAACACATTTAAGTGAAATATATTTGTGACCTCGGAATACAGAAGGATTTTTTTATATATATATAATATACAAAAAGCACAGAAAAATAACTATATATTCAACTATATTATACTTAAGAAGTTATACAGTAGAGGTCATCAAATAAGAATTAAGAGTGAGAAAAGATAGCTGCAACAAATTCAGAATATGTAAACAAAATTCTTTAAGAAGAGATGAATCTCCAAGTAATAATCAGAAAAAATAAATAAAACTTTCACAGAAAAAAAGAACAAATTGAAAGGGTGGGAAAGCTCAATTTATTTTGGAAATTAAGATCATGTAAGTTAAACCTTCAAGGTGATACAGTTTCATTCTCATCAGATTACCAAAATTGTTTTATAACCTGTAAACTCCAAATAAATGTGAAGATGCAGTGTGATAACCCAGTCATACTCTGCTATTGTGAATATAAATAGCAGGATCATTTTGGAGATAAATTTGGTTTATCTAATATTTCTGAAGAGATGTCAACCACAAAACTCAGCAATTTCATTTCTAGGATATTTGAGATGTACTTAATCATAGTACTGTCTATATTAATATATCTCCTACAAAGTATGGAGGAAAGTTTTCTGTAACATCTCATTTTACTTTTTATCACAACATACATATTGGCTAAGATTTAAGATATGATCCAATATATTCATATAAATATTATCTATTACATAAAATAATGAAAAAAACCAAAGTGTCCATATTAGAGAATGGAGAGAGAAGTTGAATGCAATCAGATAATGAAATCTATACAGCAATGAAAATGAATAACTAGAGCTATGTGAATCAATATGAATAAATTAAAAAGCATAATTTTAAAATGAGCTTTAGGAAAATACATATAATATTGAAAACATTGCACATAATTGCAAACACATAAAAGTGAACAATTTATCTTCAAGAATAAAAAAAAATCATAATAGAAAGCAAAAGCAAGATAAACTTTCCAGTTCACAATATGAAATATGCCTTTACAAAAGAAAATGCAAAAATTCAATTTACTTGCTAAAGAGTCTTCTAGGAGCTGACTCTGTAGATATTTAACTTACTATATTTTTACCTTTACTACATAATACATGCTCTTTCACATACATAAAATATTTAATAAAATGTTCTTGATTATAAATAAAAAGGATTATAAAATCATAAGAATTTAAGAATTATCAATAAATAATCAGTTTAATAAATTAAACATATCCATAAAATGTAATTTTGTACTCCCATTATAAAACAGTTATGCAAACTTATGCAAAAGAAAGGTAGTCATAATATATTTTTTGTGGTTGCAGAAAAGAATGTGTAGTGTAAGCCTGTATTTGTAAGATTATACATCAATATTTATATGTGTGAAGTGCATTTAAAATCTATAAAGTTGTCCATCAAAATGTCAGCAGTATTTTTGTCTGGGTAGCAAATTTTACTTTTCTTTTTAACACTTTTGTAAATTGTTTGAACTTTATACAAAAACCATACATGATATTTATAGCCAAGAAAAAATCTTTGTAAATGTTGAAACTATTCACACATGTCTATTCATTTACACACACACACACACACACACACCCCAAATGTGTGACTAAACCGGAAGATGAAGGCCTTTGTCAAAACTCATCTACATTACTTGTTAAAATGCCACAATTTTAGTTGAACAGAACAGGATAAGAATTCCATCTCTACCATGTACGAGTTGTATGACCCTGCGTAATGGATTTAATCTATTTTATTTTCATAGTTTAGCTTAATCACTATTATTTTATTTTAATATATGTAAATAAAGAATAGCCATTCCAAAAAAAAGAAAAAAAGAAAAAAAGAATAGCCATTCCTCAGCTGTCATCTAGGTAGGTAAAAATAAAAACTTTGGGGCTTAAACCTAATTTATAACATTGTATAACCATAGTTATATCTTGCTTGGTTTTATGGAAAAGAAAACACAGCCTTATAAAATTTAAAGGGACTGACAGGTATGACTATAATAAATTTTGGAGACTGACTCTTGCCTTAACCATAAATATTGTGTATGTTGCCAAGATACTCATTTAAATATTGAGACATACATAAGACATCTTTGTCAAATATATGAAAAATCTTACATAGGAAAAACATTATTTGAACATCATCAAAATCCCCTGTCAAATCAGTTGATTCAGTAGAATATCTTACCATGAATATGTCTAAATGTAGCATCAAAATATTTAACCAACTTAGTTTCAATCTTTCTGGGTATTTGTAATCACATGCACTAAGCACAGAGATGATTAAAGACAAGTTTGAGTAAATTCACTGAACAGGCCAGATATGTTTTTAAAATACATCATACATAGCCTTATATAGTTCTACACTAGAGGCCTGGTGCATGAAAATTCATGCACTTGCGGGGGGTCCCTCAGCCCGGCCTGCTCAGGGGTGGGGGGCAACCAGCAATCAAGGGAAGGTGACACCCCATTCCACCTCTGCTGCTGCCACTGCCAGCAGCGCAAGCCTTGGCTGGCCTTGGTTACCTGAGCCTCAGGTGGCCCTGGGCGGCTGGGCAGCCACCATCCAATGCTTGCCTGCACCTCAGGCCAGCCCTTGGCAGCTGGGTGGCTGAGGGTGGGTCTGGCTGCACCGTGCACCTGCCATGCCCAGCGGGGCTGAAAGGACTGTGGGACTCCGGTGGGGCTGAGGGGACTGGGCACCGCCATCTTGTGGCTATGGGTGCTCCATCTTTATGATGGTGTGACAGTCAAATTGCATAGTCCATCTTTTTTATATAGGATTATTAATTGCCTCCCTCCCTTTTCCATTTTTAGAAAGCAGTGAAAATCAGCCCAGATATGCTTATTCCCATGAAGGGTACTGCTACATTTCTACAAATGTTAATTTCATACTACAGATCAAATGGAGAATGAAAAGTGAAATCAAGGAATAAAAGAGAAAAGAGAAACCAGGAAGAAAAAGAGAGAGAAACAGGGAAAGGGGAGCTGGGTGGGAGGGAAGAGAGAGGTGGGGAGATAAGAAGGGAAGGGACTGAAGGGGAAGGGAGGAGAGGGAAGGAGAATAAAGGGAAGGAAAGGGGAGGAGGGGGGAGGTGAGGAGAGGAGAGGAGAGGAGAGGAGAGGAGAGGAGAGGAGAGGAGAGGGGAGGAGAGGAGAGGAGAGGAGAGGAGAGGAGAGGGGAGGAGAGAAGAGGAAGGAATGAAGAAAAAAAATATGTAGGCCTTGGCAGTCAGTTAGCTTGGACATTACATCTTATCTGTTAAACTGGACCTTTGCATATGCTTTTAATGTATAGTTCAATGATTGTTTTCATACATCAAGGTCCATTTTTAAGTCTACTTTCAGATGCTTTATTTATTATTTTTTAAGTCAGTAGAAAAGGATTACATTTGGGCTTAAATTGAAATTCTATGCTGGATTGGAAACATCCACATTGCAAATGTATATCAACATGAGCGAATTCTTAATTTTCTTAACTCAAGGCTCTCTCAAATATAATTGTTTTGGGCATAAAGTGCAGAAAGGTAGAAACATATCTTAGTTTAGCTGTGATTTTAGCATCAACAGTTGAACTGTTAATAACAGAGGGACTTTCTGTAGAATTTCAGTCAGTTTGCTCAAAGAGAAGAATATATATAAATCAATCTGATACAAAAGAGAATATTTCCCACATCTGTGACCTGATATTAAAAGTCAAAATGTATAGCATTTTAGAAAGTCTCCAACCCTTTCTATAAGATCTTGTTCAGATTTTTTTCAAAGTTCCAAAATTGGTATGTTCTTTAGATCCATTGGGAATGAAAGAGAATTGAATGGAGTAAAGTGGTGAATAAATTCTGTATAACATAAATGCAGTCAGAGTTATATATAAGCTACTAATTAAATCCTTCTAAATAAAAAACAATCTTTTATCATATTCTTTTCCTCTATCTCTTTTCTTTCCTTCCTGATCAACTCAGTTCTAAAGCCATTAAGGGGACAGGGCATGGTAGGCATTCAAACAGATAGGAATGGGGAGTAGAAGCCACAGTGACCTGGAGAGGTGTGTTACAATCTGAGTGGTGTAGCAAGGCTGCCTGGGTCAGGTTGTCAGAGCCTGAGTAGAGAGAAGAGGGTGTCTATCCAAGGCTTAGCCCGACATAGGGTGTGAGAGCACAAGTGAGTTAGGAAAGTCACGAATGAGAGAGTGTAATTCATGTGTTGTCAGAGCGAGAGCGGGGTGAAAAGGGCACTCATGGGACCCTGGCATAAAATATTGGGGTGCAAGTGGAAGAAGGCCATTCCTATTTAGGACTATCTGCTATATAATGTCAGCACCTGAGCAGGGTGGGAAATGCATCCATGTGGGAGGTGGAGGACACCCTGGCCTCAGGAATCATAGCCCAAGCAGAATGAGGGGACAACACCTGGAATGGGGTGTCAATGCCTGAGCAGAAAAACATCCACATGGCAGAGGTCAGAGGTCAGCCCAAGGCAAAGTGTTGGAGCCCAAGTGAGATAGTGAGGAGAATCGCTCCGTGAAAAGGCGACACGGTATAGGATTTTATAGCCTGGACATTCTGAGGAGGGTGTGCACACAGCCCAGCACAGAGTGTCAGAGTCTGAGCGGGAAGAGAACAGCTTCCAGGGGGTGTACCTCTGAGCACGGAGTTGTGGAGCCCAGATAGAGTAAGGGTCCTGTCTGCATGGGGGAGGCACAGAATGGAGGCTCAGAGCCCTGGTGAGTGAGAGGGGCACCAGCTTGGAGGAGGGCGTGGGTGTAGAGATGGGAGATGGGTTTCATGCAGAAGGAATAATTAAATTATTAATATTTTAAGAGTAATGGAAATCATGTTTGTCACTGTTGGAGAAGGGAGATAGAAGTAAGGAAAGGAAAATAGCTGGAATGAACCCTGAATTGCTGGATTAGAATTGGAAATAAATACCAATGTTTCTGATGGCTAGAGAGATTTAAAAAATAAACATAAAGGTGTATACATTATGTGCATCTGTATGCTTTATATTATATACATAGTATATGTCCACACATATGTATGGATATAAGTATGTATATGCCTGCATTTATTCCCTAACCCTGTCCACTGAGAAGATGTGGAAGAAGCACAACTTCCAAAACAATGAGCACGTCTGGTGCTGAGTGTTGGCTCTAAACACAATTCTCCAAAAAAAGGAATAAGAGCTGCTCAGAGAAATGCCTGATTCTAGGGCTGAAGCACAGAAAATACAAAGTGAGCCAGGAATATCCGCTTGTGCCAAAAAACAAGAAAATGCTCAAAATAAGATGGTGGGGACATATTAAAAGGAAAGAGATCATGGCTTGAAAGGGCTCCTATTGGTCATACCAGGGACAATTTGAAAATCAAACTAAATGCTAATATTAACAGATCAAACCCCACTGGAAAAACAGGAAATTTTTAAATCCAGTGATATTAATTAGTTTGTTGATTAATTAAATATGTAATAAATAGAATATTTTACATAGAGTCAAAGTAACTATCTCCCAAATATATATCCTATCTAATAAAAGAGAAACATGGTAATTAGCCGTACATCTGCTACCCTTCCCATTGGCTAATCAAGGTGATATGCAAATTAACTGCCAACTAAGATGGTGGTTAACCACTAACAAAGATGGTGGCTAATTTGCATACTGAAGGCAGGGTAGGACACAGCAAGCCACCATCCAGGCCCCTGTGTGCCATCGGGGCAGGCGGGGGGCTGGGGCTAAGGCAAGTGGTGCTGATCACTACACGGGAGCCCTCCCCGCCCACTGGAGACAGGGGGCCCACTCCCGTGTGTGATCCGGAGGTGGCGGGGGCTGGGGCCAAGGCAAGCTGTGTGGATTGATTTGCCCCCCTACCAGAGACAGGGGGCCCATCTGTGTGTGATCTGGGGGCGGGCAGGGGATCCGTGGCATTGCTTGCCTTAGCATGAGCCCCACCTGCCCGCCCGGAGCCATCCAGCCCAGGGCCAGGAAAGTAGGCGGCGACCCTGGAGCGCTGGAGCCACCTGGCTCTCCCAGCTGTCCGCACTTCATGAATCCCAATTTTCTGCAGAGATGAAGGCTGCAGGACCCAGAGCGGGAGACAGGGGAATGGGCCAAGGGCCTCTGGCTAGGGCTTGATGGAGGGCACCAGCTGCGCAGAGGAGATCTCCCCAAGGGGCAGCAACTCCCCCTGCCGCCAGGGAGATCTCCTCTGCCCCGGTACCCTCTGTCCAGCCCGAGCCACACTCAGCCTGCTCCCCTGACTCCTGCTCTGTGTCCTGCAGCCACTGCCTCTGGGGAAACTTGTGATTCATGAAGCGAGGGCGGTGGGGTGGAGGAGGCACCTAAGAAGTCCCCAGCCGCTGGCGCAGCGAGCTGGGAACTTTGTGCCGGGGCGCTCCTGGCAGGGCCATGGCAGAGGGGAGCTGGGACTCTGGCCACCACCACCGCCGCCCCCCAGCTGGCTCCGGGCACTTGGTGCGCTGGCTACTGCTGCTGCTTTGACTGCTGGAAGCTCCGCTGCTGCTTGGGGTCCAGGCGCAAGAGGCTGGCCAGGGGCCTGGGCCAGGTCAGCAGCCCCCACCACCGCCTCAGCGACAACAGAGCAGGCAGCAATACAATGGTGAGCGGGGCCTGAGTGGGGCCCTCTGAGAGAGAGAGAGAGGGAGAAAGAGAGAGGGAGTGAGAAAGAGAGGTGGAATTTGGCACCCTGCATCCCTCCCTGATCAACCACTGTGATTCAGGCCAGCGAGGGCTGCCTCAGGCTGCAGCTCCAGGTCCCTCATCCCCACCCCAGGCCCTAGAGCACAGTGCTGGACACAGGCACCCAGTGGTTCAGGAATGCAGCGCAGGGAGGGGCTGGCACGAGGTGGGGGGGTGGGGGGGGGCTGTGTTTACACCACCAAGTTCCCCACTTCTGCCCTGGCCCACATCCCTCCTCCTTCCTCTCAGAGGCCCAGCTCATGCCTACATGCTTGCTGGGCAGGCCCAACTGCACCGGGGAGTGAGCTATGGCAATCAGGATGGCCACTTCCTGGGATGGGATGGCCAGACCACAGGTATTCATGAGGGTGATGAGGCCCATGGGGCATGCACAGCCCTCCGGCAGTGGGGGTGGCCAGACAAGCCGAGTCTGGCTAGAGTGGGGCCAGTGGGAGCCCGAGGCAACCCCAACCCCCACAGGTCCTGGGCAGACGGTGGCTCAGTGGAGAGTGGTATCTCCATGCATGGTGCCCAGGGGCAGCTGTGAGCTGGTGCAACCCCACCCCACGCTTCAGGGAGGGGGAAAAGGCTCGCAGCTACCAGCACCCTAGGCTGCACCGCCTGGCCTGTGCCTCAGCCTGCCAGGTTGGCAGGGTCCAGAGAAGGTGAGCTGTTCCCTTTCCCCAGTGGTAGAATAGGGAGGAGAGCGCTGGGTGCAGGGAGGGGACCTCAGCTGGGATCCTCCTGGTGTGGGCCCGGGCAGGAGCCGGTGCAGAAGTACCAGGGCACAGTTGCTTCGGTGTCTCGGTGAAGTTTGCAACTGACCCAAGGAGGAAACCCGAGAGGGGAAAGCCTGGGAGGCATGAATTGCCAGCACTTTAGCCACTTGAAAACAGCTCCACTTAGAATGTGAGGTGGTTGTATGTTCAGCTGAGAAGTGAGGGAGCTGAACTCCACTGTCTACCAGCCGTGGGCAAACTACGGCCCGCGGGCCGGATCCGGCCCATTTGAAATGAATAAAACTAAAAAAAAAAAGACTGTACCCATTTATGTAATGATGTTAACTTTGAATTTATATTAGTTCACACAAACACTCCATCCATGCTTTTGTTCCGGCCCTCCGGTCCAGTTTAAGAACCCATTGTGGCCCTCGAGTCAAAAAGTTTGCCCACCCCTAGTCTAGACTTTCCCCAGCCCTCTCCTTTCTGCTGCCTATGAGAGCCCCAGGCCCAGCCACAGTTCTGTGTCCACCTTTTAGTCCCCTATTCTCCAACCACAGAGGAAAGAAATAAGGAAGGCGTCTGTGCTGCCTTCAGAAAGTATCTATATACCTGATCTGCCAGTTGCCTTCCACAGAGGGAGGCCAGACTTCTGCTTAGGCCCGCTCCCCACAGGGACATCAGTAGGACATCCTGTGAGGGCTCCCAGACTGTTAGAGGCGGAAGGCTGGGCTGAGGGATGCCCCCCGAGTGCACAAATTTTTGTGCACCGGGCCAGTAGTTAATTATAAAGGGGGAAAGGGTAACTTTACATTGGATAAGCTTGACACACACTATCTTAATCCAGTAATTAAACTGAACATTATAAATAATGAGCCAAATAAAAATTGTGTTGCAGCTTATAGATGCAGATGAGAAGAGTGAAGCATCATTTCTATGATTATTCTAGCAAGGGAGGCATAACCTGAATCTAGTCACAAGGAAACATCAGACCTAAGCTAGGGAACATTCTGTAATAACTTTAAATCTACCAACATGAGGAAATCTGAGGAGAGGTGAGAAATATTTCCAGACTGAGACATACATACTAAATGCATGGACCTAGGTCATTTGCCATAAATTGCTTTATGGAGACTATTGGTGCAACTTGTGTAAGCCTGATGATTAGATGGTAAGAATTTAATAATATTAATACTCAAATTTTGATAGTTGCAAAGTAATTATAAAAGAGAATGTCATTGTTTGTAGTAAAGTATTTTTGAAGTTGATAGACCTCAAGTTAAGTCAGATGAGCAATCTAAACTTGACATTCATTAACCTTTCTTTCACCAGTAATAGTGACAATTGCTATCCATTCTCAGAAGATTTGGAGTACACATTCACGTCTGTTTTGCCATAATGGGACTTCTTTAAAAATCCAAGATGGAGCCACATTCAATGGAAGCTGTCTCTTCCTGCTCTAGATGTCCTTGGCGCATACATTCAAGATGAGTTCTCTTAGGTCTCACTGTTCAAGTGGAACATGTTGAGGAGTATGTCCTATGTGAGGTGTACTTGGTTTTTTCTCCATGTTGATTTTGCATTACAAAATATGACTCTTCTAAAACTTTCTTTGAAGAGTCTACTCATTAGAAAAAAATAAATACCCTCCTATCCTTCTCTCCCATGAACATGTCATGAGGCAAAGCTTTTGAGAAAGGAACTGAAGGGAATAGCTGTATTCACATAATAAGAATATATTATATGATATTATAGTACCCACAACATAATGAAAAGTATGTCCAGTACATAAAATATTGGTCCACAAAACCCCAAGAAGCCAGATATGAAACTACATGGTAACATAAATTCTTCTTTAATCAAATTATCTGTGGGCTCAAAAGCAAAATACAACAAAATCTCCAAAAGAGAATAATAAAAATGTCGAGGTATCTCGAAACAATATATTCACTCATTCAATAAAATATTAAGAAGAGCTGGAGAACTCGAGACCTTAATTTTAGAAAGAGATTACTTATTGCAACATAATAACATAGCAACAATCTTTAAATATCTTAAATAGTACCATGTTGAAGAGGGAAGAATTAAGAATAATAAATGAAAATTATAGAAAGGCAGGTTTCCACTCAGTTAAAAAGAAAATCAAACCTTGAAATATTCAAAAATTAAAGTGATTGCCTAGGCAAGATATTAATTTATTAGGATATTCAGAGCACAGATAATTGCTTGATAAAAGGGGTCAAGTAGCAGGCTGGTCACAAGGAACCTGTGATTTGTAAGTTCACTTCCGATCTTTTAGCTCTATAGTTTTATATCTTCAAACCCATAAAAATAAGCTAGTAACTCTAAAGTTCATAAATCAATGTGACCTTAGAAGGCATATACCACACATTTGATTTCTAAAGGTTATTATACAAGCATGGTTATTCTTTTCTAAAAATAATCTGTGTCACCTAGACAGGCTATGGCTAAATTTCATAAGTCCCCTGAAATAGCTCTGTAAATGATAAACTCCAAAGGAATTATATACTGGAGTACAAACATTGATTAAAAGGAAATATATTGGCTTTTGGTGCATTGCGTGCAATAGTGACTCCACTGTTGAATAACATTCATTGACTTGCAGCTAGTTAATTTTTCAGTGCTGTAACATGAGCAAAAAACCACATTTTTTCAATATATTCATAGTGTAGATGTGCGTGTTTGTTTCCTTAATCATCATTTAGAAAGTGACATTCAAGGACAGGTGTGTTTGGGAAATCAGAGCATGACAAATTTTATATATTATATCTCCAAATCATGCTACAGGGTTCAAAGAACAGATAGCAGTTGTCTTTATGCAACTTGCATTTAAGAACTAATTTTCTTTGGTGAAGTATTATTTCGAATGTGTATAATTTATCATTAGTACACCAAATACTACCCAAATTGTGTCAAGATAAAATTCTAGGTACCTATGACAACAAATGTACCATCAAAATCAAATTATTCCATTCTTTGAATATTTTAATGGCATAACACTTAATATCTGTATATATGGAAATACATGAGTGACTAAATGGATTTCTCACTTTTCACCTGAATCTATATGTATAAAAGACTGATATGCTAAGTGTCCCTTCCTCCATCTGCCTGGTCGCTATGATGTGCACTGACCACCAGGGGGCAGATGCTCAATGCAGGAGCTGTAGAGCTGCAGTGACTTGGTAGCAGTGGTGCTCAGGTGACGCACCCCAAAACCAGAGAGGAGGAAACCAGATTCCTCACAGAGCTGCGTGATTCCACCTTTGGCCATGAATTATGTTGTTGCTGAGGCATGTTGGCCCTGAATCTGGTTTACTGCACACCTGCATTTGCATTCCACACCCTGGAGGAGAGCAACTTTGCAGAGTGCCCTCTTGCACTCCGGGACCCTTCGGGGGATGTCAGAGAGCTGGCTTCAGCCCAATCCCTGCAGGCAGGCCAAGGGACCCCACCACCTGGAGGGACCCACTCATTCTGCAGATGCCTTTCAAGCCACAGCACCACCCCAGGTGTGACTGGCTGGGAGCGAGGCCTTCCTTTAAAATCTTTCCCATTGCTTGTAAATGTTCAGAAATTGTTTGCTGAGCAATGTTTAATCTTTCTGCAAGTTGTTTTTGAGTTTGACAAGCATCTTCATCCAATAATGCTTGTAATTATTGTTGTTCAAACTTTTTTGGTTCATCTGGACGTTCTTTGTCTTTCACATCGAAATCATCACTTGTCAAGCATTTAAACCAGCGTTCACAAGTATCTTGAGATGGAGCATGTTCACCATAAGCTTCCCAAAGTATATGATAACTTCCAGCAGCACTTTTCTTCAAAATAAAGTAATGAATTAAAACTTCCCGCAAATGCTCTTTTTTTTGGCACTAAAGTTGACATTTTTAAGCATAAAAATATCTATGATGTTAACACCTTCAGCAAATTTGACATAGGAAGTCTTGAAGCTTGCTGTCAATACAACAAAATAGCATGCATATCAAGTCGCATATATATCAACATATGTGTAATTCCAGCTATTAGAAAAAATCCACATTATTAACCGGTACACCTGGTATGTGGTCAAAATTGAAGACTCATAAATCCACAGATAGTAAAGTTGAAATAAAGGTGATAAGGAGGTAAATCCAACCCAAATCCAGAACAATAATGTATAACTATCCATGTCATGAAAACACCACCAAGAAGCTAACTAGTCTCCACCATACATGAGTCATTCCAGGCACTCTTCGTTTCTGGCAAATGGGCACTCAGCAATGGCAAGAGCCAAGCTAGAAATGCACACTGTTTTAACAAGGTGTCATTTCAAGCCTCATTGTTTATTAAGCCATGGAGCAAACAGGTTTACAGAAGAAGGAAGATGGATGATCTCTGCAGAATAGACCATCCTGTCCACTTTACTTGAGACTCTTAATAGAGGTAATGTATTCTTGGTACATATTCACATGGGATAAAAAAAAAATTTCAATTCTGAGTCTATTCTAAAATGCCCATCCCCATTATCCTTTCAAAATTTTTTGCCCAAAATTATTAATTCCAAGACCTATAAGAGTCTGCATTCCCTATATAAGACCTGATATCAGCGTGAATGTCTGTATACTTCAGAATTTTTGAAATCCTAGTCCCATATATAATACTTAATTTTGACATGCTGAAAGAAACACAAATTTTATATTGGGCAAATAAAGTAACAATTAGTTCATGATGGACATTTGGCCAGACATGAACATCTTTGGGTATTTGATCACTTGTTGGCACAGGCATTTGATCTTTACTGAAATCCTGGGGTGGGGCAGGAGCTGGGAGGGGGGGTAAAGGAGAGTTTTCTTCAAATGAATTTCCTGAAATTACAGAGGACTCCTTAGTAAAGTTCTTATTTACCCTAGGATCCAAGCAGTATGTAGATTTGGTTTATACATCTAATATCTAGCCAGATTCAAGTGAACAAACAGCAGTATTACATTCTAAAACAACTCTAAGGGTGTATTTTGCCTTGGGATCAAAGCAAACCTTAAACCTTTGCTGATTAAATTAATCAGAGGAAGATATCGAAAATGGGTATGTGCTTTTTAAAAAAATTAAAACTTTTTACTAGTATTGTTAACTATTACAGATGTCCTTCATTTTCCCCTTCTTTTGTTTCCCTCCACCCCACCCCAGGCCTTCAGCACACTATTGTCTGTGCCCATGGACTATGCATATGGGTTCTTTGGATAATCTCTTCCCACCTCCCCACCCACCCCTCTCCTTTCTGAGATCTGTCAATCTGTTCCATGCATCCATGTCTCTGGACTATTTTGTTGGCCAGCTTTTTGTTTGTTTGTTTGCTTAAGTTTTATTTATTTTTTTAATTTTATTTTATTTTATTGCCGATAATATTACAGATGTCCCCCAATTTTCCCCTGTCCCCCCACTCCTCGGCCCTGATCCAACCCAGGCCTTCACTATACTCTTGTCCATATCCATTGGTTAATCTCTTCCTGTCCCCCTCTTCCCTCTGAGATATGTCAGCCTGTTCCATGCCTCTGTTCCTATTTTGTTTATCAGTTTATTGTGTTCATAAGTGAAATCATGTGATATTTGTCTTTCTCTGACTGGTTTATTTCACTTAGCATAATAATCTCCACATCCATCCATGCTGTCTCAAAAGGTAAGAGAACCTTCTTTTTTAAAGCTACGTAATATTCCATTGTGTAAATGTACCGCAGCTTTTTCATCCACTCATCTACTGATGAGCATTGGGTTGTTTCAAGATTTTAGCTATTATAAATAACACTGCTATGAACACAGGGGTGCGTATATCCTTTCTGATTGGTGTTTCAGGATTCTTAGAATATATTCCCAGAAGTGGGATCACTGGGTCAAAAGGCAATTCTATATTTAATTTCTTAGGAAACGCCATACTGTTTTCCACAGTGGCTGTACAAGCCTGCATTCCCACCAGCAGTGCACTAGAGTCCCTTTTTTCCACATCCTCGCTAGCACTGGTTTGTTTGTTGTTTTGATTTATTGATGCTGGCCATTCTGGTAGGTGTGAGATGATACCTCATTGTAGTTTTAATTTGTATCTCTCTGATGATTAGTGATGTTGAGCACTATTGGCCACTTGTATATCCTCCTTGGAGAAGGGTCTGCTCAGGTCCTTTGCTCATTTTTTAATTGGACTGTTTGTCTTCCTGGTGTTGAGTTGTGTAACTTCCTTATATATACTCTGGAAATTAACTCCTTATCAGATGTATCATTGGCAAATATGTTCTCCCAAACAGTGGGTTCCCTTTTCATTTTGTTGATTATTTCTTTTGCTGCGCAGAGGCTTTTTATTTTGATGTAGCCCCTTTTTCATTTTCTCCTTACTTTTCTTTGACCTAGGAGATGTATCTGCAAACATATTGCTATGAGAGATGTCTGAGATTTTGCTGCCTATGGTTTCTTCTAGGATTTTTAAAAGACTTAAATATAAGCTTCACGACTTATATTTAAGTCTTTTTCTCATTTTGAGTTTATTCTTGCATATGGTGTAAGTTGGTGATCTAGATGCATTTTTTGGCATGTACCTGTACAATTTTCCCAACACAACTTATTAAAGAGACTGTCTTGACTCCATTGTATGCTCTTGCCTCTTTTGTCAAATAATAATTGAGTGTAATAGCATGGATTGACTTCTGGGCTCTCTGTTTTGTTCCACTGATCTAAATGCCTGTTCTTGTGCCAATGCCAGTTTGTTTTGATTACAATGGCTTTGTAGTACAGCTTGATATCCAGTATTGCAAAACCTCCAATTTTGTTCTTTTTTCTCAAGATTACTGATACTATTCAGGGGTTTGTTTTGCTTTGTTTTGTTTTGGTTCCATATAAATTTGTAGAATATTTGTTCTAGATCTATGAAACATGCTGCTGGTATTTTGATAGGGATTGCATTGAATCTTTGGGTTGTATGGGCATTTTAATGATGTTAATTATTCTTATCCGTGAACACAATATGTGCCTCCACTTGTTTGTATCTTCCTCTATTTATTTTTTTAAAATATTCTATAGTTTTCTGAATACACGTCTTTTAACTCCTTGGTTAAGTTTATTCCTAGGTATACACTATCTCCAGCAGATGTCTCTTTCTACTAGAAAGCAAAAGTTCCTTTATTTTGAAGAGGTTAACAAGAACATCCTAGAATACTGAAAGTTCACTTGTATTACAGGTGCCGTATGCTATTGCTACCTTGTTTCTCAAATCCTGTTAGGCTTTCTAATAAAATCATAATAATTAAAATTAGCATTCATTTTCTTTTAATATGTGATAGTTACTCTTTTTTAAAGGTCTAAGCACTTTAAATATAATAACTAATTATATATCCAAAATAACTTCATATGATAGCCAATATTATTAATCACATATTATGGACAAGTGAAATAAAATATAAAGATGTGTCCCAAGTCATAATACCAGTAAATAGTGGAGGTCAATTTGACCCATATATTTTTCACAAGTTCATGTACTTATTATTTTCTGTTTACTTTATTTCCCTTTTCATTTTTTCTCTCCATTCAATTCACTATATTTCCTTGGAAATATGATAGTTTAATTTTGTCTTAGCGCACACTTCATGCCCCCTAGAGAGACCTTCCTTTTCATTTCTTACAAGAGGCTAATGACTGTAAGAGTGAACTTTTAGCCTGAGTTGTTATTCTTTACTCTCTATTAGCTTCATTTTAATTTAAATATCATAGATTCACCAAGAAGAGTAAGCCTATTAGTCCTACAGGTATTATTAATATAAAAAAATCAATGATTTTTCCTAGTTTAAAAAGACATGATATATTTACTCTTTAATGCACTGAGATGATTTTAATATAACCACCAAATATAATATTTTTTTATTCACTGAAAGCTCCCAGAATGTAACCTTAAGACATAACTCTATTGATACATGCTCATTTATACTTTGCATAATCTTAAATTCACCTTATACCCTCATTTATAGCTATTAGGTATCCCAGCATCATTCCCTAAGAGTCTCACAAGATATAAGACTCAGGTCATTTTTTTTTTCAGTGGACAGCATGAATTTCTCCTCATGTTTCCACCTTCCCCTAAATTAAACTGTTGATCTCTGTAATAGAGAGCAATTTTTTTTTTCCCAAATAGTTTGTCAAGAAATCTTGTGATGGATCAGGGATCAGTGCTAGTGACAAGTTGACAAGAACATGGTCCTTGTCCAGAAATGTCATGTTGAGTGCCTGAGTGAGTCATAATAAATTGAAAATTTCCCTCTGCTCTCGACCATCATATGCCAAATGTTCCTGTAGGCATAATCACTCACTCTCCCATTGCTTAGGCAGTGACATGTAATTAAAATGGCATCATATAAATAGGATGAGAAAGTGTGAATTCCTGTCAAAGAACAACAGCTTGCAAAATATTGCACAGCACATCTTATTTTGTTTGTTTTTAATTTTAATCCACCTTGAAAAAGCAAATGTTTACAAAAGAGCTAAGCTATTCATGTTAAAAGATGAATGTCAGCATATTTTATAAGTGAGTTTATATCCTATTTATATTTAATCAGCATTCAAATACATAGATCATTTTTTAAGAACTAAATACCGAATACATCATATGGCTGTAAAAAATGTCAGTAATGATTATCTTTAAATGGTGAGCTTTCAGGTGATTTTTAAATATAAACATTTTACTTTCAAATTTTTACAATGATTGTTTTTACAAATATTAAAAACCTAATTTTAAAAACTACAATCTGAAATATATATATATATATATATATGTATATATATATATATATATATATATATATATATATATATATATGGAGTCTTTCATTTCTCATAGCTTATAGCTGTTGAAGACTCCAACGGGAACAAAAACAAAGAATTAATGATTATTAGCTAATTTATATTTTAATGTCTATCCCAAAATATGCACAATATTGTATATGTCCCTAAAAAATAGTGCAGTAAAAATAGGTTTCAAGCAGGACTAAAATTCTGGCCTTTTTGAAAAATGGTACATGGGAAAATGACCCAAATGCCATCTCTGATTCAGAACTCTTGAGTCTTTTATCCTCACTGGAATTCTCATCACTTTTAACTGAGTGGAAATTGACCTTTAATTCTTCCATCTACAAGGAACACTCAGGAATATTGTACCTGTACAAGAAGGTAGACAGTCAATTTTCCGATTACTTGCAAGAGCCAAGGGAGCATGTAAAGCCATGTGAGAAAGGGAAAGGGAAATGTCTGAGAAACCTGATGGTGTCTTCACCCCTGTCAGGTGGTATCATTGGCAGACATAGCACCTTGCTGGGAGCTAAAGGCAAAGGAATCTTTTCAAATTGCAAGAAGCATTACTGTGTTTTCTGCTTTATGCACCTATCTCAGTGAGGTGTGTGTGTGTGTGTGTGTGTGTGTGTGTGTGTGTGTGTGTGTGTGTTTTATCCTTTCATAATTTAAGTAAATATATGTCTTTGCCTGTGAATATTGGTTTCTTTCCATCAATTAATCACTATTTCTTTAGCACAACAGCCCATGAAATTGAATTCTATGTATTTGTTTTTCTCCATGTTATCTACATTAGAACCAAGAATAAAAATCTTAAAGCCTGCCCTGGCTGGTTTTGATCAGGGGTTAGAGCATCAGCCCACGGACTGAAGGGTTCTGGGTTTGATTCCTGGTCAAGGGCACACGCCTCCGCATGCAGGAAGCAACCAATCGATGTGTCTCCCTCAATCAATGTCTCTCTCTCTCCTTTCTACTTTCTCTAGAAAATCAATGGAAAAATATCCCCAGGTGAGGATTAATAAACAACAACAACAAAATTCAAGCCTTTTAAATGAATTCAAGCCTACTCTTTATACAGATTTTTTTTTCATGTGTTATGGATGATTATTAATTGCCTCTTCAGCAGCAACCCCACATTCCACTTTTAACAATTTTATTTTCATTTTTGGAAGTTAAATTTATGCAAAATCCTGAAATGCTGTGTGCTAAGCCAATTGGGCATTCCATTTCCCTGGCCATCATGACTGTTTCAAGGGTAAGCATGAGACCTGATCCTGTCCACTCAAAGTGTGGTTCATGAAGTTACCTGAGAATATAGAGAAACAAGATTCCCTCTCATTTATAGAAATAAATACTGGGGAACCAGTTAAAGTTTTCTGGAAGCCATGTAGGCCCACAAAGAGACTCAATCTTAGTATAAAGTAGAGTAATTGAGAATTAGAAAATAATGAGAGAATAGAAAAAGACAGAACAAGAAAGAAACTAGAGTCCATGTTAAATAATTAAATATATTAATTTTCTTTTCTTTGAACACAAAAGTACCTATCCTATATAATAAAGAATATGCAAATTGACCATCACTCCAACACACAAGATGGCTGTCCCCATGTGTACAAAAGATGGCCACCACAAAATGGCTAGCAGGGGAGGGCAGTAGTGAGTGATCAGGCAGCAGGGGAGGACAGTTGGGAGGGACCAGGCCTGCAGGGGAGGGCAGTTTGGGGTGACCAAACCTGCAGGGGAGGGCAGTTAGTAGTGACCAGGCCTGCTGTCAGACATCCCTTAAGGGGTCCCAGATTGGGGAAGGTGCAGGCTGGGCTGAAGGACACCTCCCCCTCTCATGCATAAATTTTGTGCACTGGGCCTCTAGTACTTTATATAAATTAATAACCTTATATAAGTTTCTTTGGAAATTAAAAATATCAAATAAACTTTATAAAGCATGAAAATTAACTCTAAATCAATACTGATTGAACATTCTTTAATCAGAGCTAGATATTTATTTGGTGTACTTATTAAGTACACATATATCTGACCTTGATCACACTTAACTTGATTACTGCCGAACCGGTTTGGCTCGTGGATAGAGCGTCGGCCTGCGGATTCAAGGGTCCCGGGTTCGATTCCGGTCAAGGGCATGTACCTTGGTTGCAGGCACGTCCCCACTGTGGGGCGTGCAGGAGGCAGCTGATCGATCTCTCTCATCGATGTTTCTGACTTTCTATCCCTCTCCCTTCTTCTCTGTAAAAAATCAATAAAATATATTTAAAAAAAAAAAAAAAAAAAACTTGATTACTAAAATTTTATTTATTTTAGTATATGGAAAGATATTAATGAGCTATTAGAATCTATTCTTGTTATATTTCTCACATGTTTTATTTCTATTTTTGAGATAGCACTATTCTTTTAGATAATAATAGAAACTCTATTTTAGAATGAGGCTACTATTAGTATTTTAAAACTTCAAACTTGATATCAAAAAAAAAAATACTTTAACCCTGTTTAGATTAGGAACAACTTCTCTGTTTGCTCAAGCATTTAGATTTGTCCCCCTGACCATAAAAATTCAGGTCACGATGTCACCTTTCTGTAACTTCTCATTTCCCATAAGCAGCTAAAGAAATGACCCCTCATGTAGCACCCTACAGCATTTGATAAGAACCTAATGCAATATACCCTATTTATTTGTCTATATGCCTGTCTCTCCTGTGGAGAACAAGCTTTTTGATGGCAAGAATTATGTCATATTTATCTTAATATTTCCTGGATTTAATATAGTTCCTGACACATAATAGGCAATAAATGTGTTAAATTGTGTTAAGAATGTATCTATGCAATGAGGCCTGATTCATCTGTTTTAGTTTGGTTCATATACTGAAGAAACTACCGTGGCAATTTTTCTTTCACATTATAAAATGCCTGTAGGGTGTGCAAACATAGTCTGAGCTTAAATTTGTTTTGATTTTTCAGGAAAACAACAAATAAAATACTGACAGGCTAAAGAAGAAGTCTTTTTTCCCCCTAAAATGATCTGTACTTATGCATGTTTTAACAATAAGATTTAGCATTTATACATCTGAAGGGGATGTTATAATAAATTTATTTTTGTTTGTAACTTGTTGGTCTCACTCAGGAATTATTTTTGGTAAACAAATAAATAGAAGAGACATGTTTTAAATCTTTTCTTTTTTTCTAAAACTCAGTAGGAATATACAAAAGAAAAAAGATTTGGGGAAATACACTCCACTTGCCTATGTTCAACAGTAGAATATTGCTTACAGACTTCAATATCATTTAAGAATTTTATTGCAGCTTTCCTGACTTAGTAACAATGCTAAAGTTGAAAATAACAATGTCATACCCTATACAATAAAGAGGTAATATGCAAATTGATCTTCACACCATAACACCATCAGAAGATGGCAGCACGCACAGCAGGGTTGGGGCCAGTGGCCGCTTCATGCAGCTTCTGCCGGGGTTTCCATGTCCCTGCGTGCATGCCACAGGGGTGGGGCCTGGCGGCTGCTGCACACAGCCCAGAGGCGAGGCATTGGGGCAGCCTTTCAGGACTGGAGGCCATCCCATGGTGTGCCAGCCATGTGGAGCGGGACTCCAGGACTTAGGGTGGTCCCATGGTGTGAGGAGGGGTTGGAAAGAGGGGTCCCGGGTCTCGCCTGATTTCATGCAATGGTTCACTAGTATAAAATATGCCTGTTTTTCCTTTCAGGCTATTTAATATTTAAATATAAGGGACAAATCGTATAGCTGTAAAGAGAGCGAATAAACATATATATAGTTGGTTTTGGTCCCAAGAACTTCACAATCTAATGTGACTTTATCCAAACAAGCACCTTAAATTCATTGATTGTTCAAGTAGTAAAAATCAAGATAGCAGTCCTTTTTTCCGTTGTATCTTAAGCAATATGATAATTATTAATATCCATGGAAAGACATATATAGAGAAAATTAGTGATTCAAAGGCACTAATGCGGTAGCCAGATCCTAAAAAGCAACCCATTTTAAACCACACCTCCTGGTGTTCAAACTTTTCCCACAGTGAATATGGGCTGTCCCTGTGTATCCATAGAATGAGGGTGAAGTGACATGGTGTGATTTGCAAGGTCATAAGAAGCCTTGAGGCTTCTACTTTGGTCTCTTGGAATACTTCCTCAAGGAAAAACCAGGGGCCTATAGCAAGTCTAATTTTATGACATGACCCCAAACAAGCCAATGGAGAGCATACAGGAAGAGAGATATACCTGGCCAGCCCCAGCTGAATCCTCTCACTTGGGGTACCAGGCTTGATCAAGAATAAGGAAAATATTTTAGACATTCTAGCTCCCATAGTCTGATGTGAAGAATCAAGGGGCCCATTTGACAGTCAGAACCAAGAGTTAAGAGAGATCTGCAACTAACTACAGCAGTTTAAAACACAGCACTCAATTCCCCAGTCATTATGGATCAGAGACAGGCTGCTCTGCTAGGCTCTGCCCCATTTCCCAGCTCCCAGAATTGTGAGTAGTGCTGTTGCTTCATGCCACTATGGGGTGGTTTGTTAGGCACAAATAGAAAACTAAAATAACCAATGAGAGAAAACAAGAAGCAAGAAAGAATAATAATTTTTATTCAGATAACATTTTAGTGCACTGATTATTCTCCAATACGGTATTCGCCAATTATTTCCTTCTAGTCATTTGAAAAGGAAAGTAATTTCTTGAAAGTATAGCACATATGCTGGATCTATTAACCCACCTAAACAGGAAATAAGGCTTCTAGGACACCTGAGATATAACAGATGGCCTGCCAGATCCAATCAAGGCTTGTCCTTGCCTACGCAACAGGACTTGTGAACCCTGAAACTCATCTGGTTGCAGCAGGGTTCAGTTATATGTGTTCAACAGTGTCTATATTCCATATTCTAGAAAACAAAGCAATTAGTTGAGAAGTAACAAAGAATATTTGGTAAACAACATGGAATGTGCATGAATATGCACATAAACATCCCAAATATCTATATTCTACATATTTCTAAATCCTCCACATTTTAATATTAAATTATAGAGACAACAGCTAGTTTGTTCTAACAAACAAACAAAAAACAAAGAAGGGGGAGGAAACTTGAATAGGTCTTTTATTGACCTGCTTATTTTCTGTATAACAAATTATGATGGAAAGAGGTAATTTAAAATATAGATTACAGTGAGTTAAAGAATAACCTGTGATTAAGAATTGAAGAGAGAATTTACAGGCAATACTTGAGGTATTTTTTAAAATATTTTAGCTGAAACCGGTTTGGCTCAGTGGATAGAGCGTCAGCCTGCGGACTGAAAGGTCCCAGGTTTGATTCCGGTCAAGGGCATGTACCTGGGTTGCGGGCATATCCCCAGTAGATGTGTAGGAGGCAGCTGATCGATGTTTCTCTTTCATCGATGTTTCTAACTCTCTCTCTCCCTTCCTCTCTGTAAAAAATCAATAAAATATATTTAAAAAAATATTCTAATTGATTTTGAGAGTGGAAGGGAAAGGGAGACAGAGATAAAACATCAATGAAGAGAGAGAATCACTGATCAGATGCCTCCTGAATGCCCCTACTGGAAATCAAGCCCACAACCCGGGCATGTGCCTTTGACTGGTATCAAACCCAGGACCCTTCAGTCCGCAGGCTGACTTTCTGTCCACTGAGCCAAACCAGCCAGGGTGAGGTATTTTGATATGAGATTGAAATGATAGAGGAATGGTGAAGAGAAATGTGGGATTAAGGAGGTTGTGGGTATGTGTGAGTGTGCTTATAGAATATGTTTTTCTAAGATCAGCAAAGTTTGAGCATACTTGCATGCTTGATGACAAGGATTCAAGGGAGGAATAAGCTGACAATAGAAAAATAAGAAGAGTAATTCTAGAGTAAGGGTCCAGAAAAATCAAACAGGAACCCAAAACAGGTTGTAGGCAAAGGTTTGGCAGAATACATGCACATAGGCAGGTTTATATTTTCAGAGAAAGTATATGTCCATTATTTTGCTTCTTTCTATCTTCCAAGCTCCTTGGAATTAAATCAGAAAACTAATGTATTTAAATTGCTATAAGGAAGTTCATATCTACATTATGAAAGAAACAGATCTAGTCATTAAATAATACAAATAAACATGTTCAATTATAAATACATTTTTGTTAAACAATTTAAGTACTCAAGACACTTAATAAACATATATCTGTAATAATAAAAACATAATATGCTAATTAGACTGGACAGTTGAGTGACCTTCCGGATGACCTTCCAGATGAACCTGGGGTTGTGAGGGCTGAGGCAAGCCACCGCAGCTGCAAGGGCCGAGCCCCTTGCGTGAATTTTGTGCATCTGGCCTCTACTTGTACTATAATTATAATGATATTGAAATTTTTAGAAAATTTGTATTAATTTTACAAGCTTATATTTCTCACTAAATCATATTAATATTTTATGTGTTTTATTAAAAACGGTTCAAATCCAAGTTACCTCATAGTTATAGTAAAATAATTCCAATTTTCCTTTACTGAAACTCAATAAGAACACCAAAATGAGTGATTTTTCTTTATTTCATAGTTACACAAAGAAGATAGACTAAAGTTCCTTCTGATCAAGCGTCAAGAAAGAAAGAATTATAGCTACATGCCACATCACAGATAAATCCTAAAATCTACCAGTGAGAAAAAAAAATTAGCCAAACATAAAAGAGCGCTATATATATTTTAATCCTCAACCAAGGATATGTTTATTGACTTAAGGGAGAGAGAGAGATATCAGTGTGAGAGAGAAACAACAATAGGTGGCCTCCTATACACGCCCCAACCAAGGACTGAACCTGCAACTGAGATATGTGCCCTAATTGAAAATGAAACCTACAACTTTTCGTTTATGGGATGATGTTCCAACCAACTGAGCCGCCCAGACAGGGCAAGTATTTTGATGTGAGAATTGATTACATAGAGCATATGTTTTTCTTATCAAACTGTATACTTGAAATCATTGCTTATTATTGCTTATAAATTACTAGAGGTCCAGTGCATGAATTTGTGCACCAGTGAGGTCCCTCAGCCTGGCTTGTGGGATTGGGCCAAAACTAGCTCTCTGACATCCCCCAAGGGGTCCCATATTGTAAGAGGGTACAGGCCAGGCCGAAGGACCCCACCAGTGCACGATCGGGAATGGAGAGTTATATAGGAGGTTGGCCAGCCAGGGAGGGATCCTGGGAAGGCTCCAGGGTGTGTCCGGCCTGTCTCTCTCAGTCCCAATCTGCTGGACCCCAGCAGCAAGCTAACCTACCAGTCAGAGAGTCTGCCCCCTGGTGGTCAGTGGGCATCATAGCAAGCGGTTGAGCATATCATTAGCATATTATGCTTTGATTGGTTGAACAGATGATTGGACGACCAGACACTATATTAGGCTTTTATTATATAGGCTACCTCAATAAAATTGCATTTGAGTATTTCAATTAAAATTCAATAAAAATAAAAATTGCCAATCTTAATTAACACTTTTTTTGTTCTTATTACATCCCAAAAAGACCAGCCTCCCTTCAGAATTGGGCTTATTTTTGCTGTCATCCACTCTTCACCAGTCTGTATTATCTAGGGTCACATTTTATATTGGGCATCAAGCCACTTCAAAAAGTCCCCAGGTATATCTGAGATCAAGCAAGTGAGACTCTTCTATAAGTTTCAAACAAATACATTAACCTTCTTTTCTCTTGCTCAGCTTCCATACTCAACCACCATTCCCAACCCTCCTGACAGCTTGGGAACCATGCTCAATAAGTGTGTATTTCTACACTAAGCTGGTTTAAGTCAAAGATCACTGCCCTCACTTTCGTCCCATTTTCCCAGCCATGGAGCAGGCTCAGCTCTTAAGTTCCATGTCCTGACTGAGATTATTTCACTCTGCACTGCTGCTCTCAGAACCTACCAACCTCCTGATCAGCCTCCCCTGCCTGGTCTAGTCATCCTGAAACAAGGAGAGCTCTGAATATGCTAAAAATAGCCCATCTCTTTCTATCCCAGGATAAACCTTATCTAAGCTAGGTTTTCTATGAGAATATGGTTGCCTTTGGGAAAAACTATAATCCCCTAAAAACCAAGTTGTTTTCTCATTTTGTGGACCTAAATAGGACAATTGCATCAGAACTGAATAGTCCTACTGCAGTACAACTTATGTTATCTAGACATAAGTATCTATATACTGACTGATGTTGATCTGTGTCTAAAAAAATAAATTATTTTAACTTCTTCAGTTAAGAGTGATGATTAAGCCTAAGAATTGCATCTTCCTACTTTTCCAACTGTCTGACCTCCTCATCACAAACACACACACACACACACACACACACACACACACACACACACTAGAATAAACAGAGTTTACTAATACAATGGCAGTGCATTATAATCCACACAAAAGAGGAAAAACAACCACCTCCTCTCTGAATAAGTTCAAAATTTAAAAGGCTGACATAGTTGTGGCTCAAATATTTATAATATTTTACATTATTGGAGAAAACTTTTCTCAATCTAACACAAGTTTCTATGATGTTATTACTTCTTCAATAATAATGGGTGATATCTATAATAATAAAAGCATAATATGCTAATTAGACCAGACCAGTGATGGCGAATCTATGACATGCGTGTCAGGGGTGACAAGCGAACTCATTTTTTTGGTTGATTTTTCTTTGTTAAATGACATTTAAATATATAAAATAAATATCAGAAACATAAGTCTTTGTTTTACTATGGTTGCAAATATCAAAAAGTTTCTATATGTGACATGGCACCAGAGTTATGTTAGGGTTTTTCAAAATGCTGACACGTCGAGCTCAAAAGGTTCGCCATCACTGGACCAGACAGCTGAATGATCTTCCAGATGTCCTTCCGGACAAAGCTGCAGTGTCAGGGGCTGAGGCAGAGGTGATTAGGAGTGATCGGGCAGGCAGGCAGAGTGTTAAGAGGCAATTAGGCAGGCAGAAGAGCAATTAGGGGTGATCAGGCAGGCAGGCAGGTGAGCAGTTAGGAGCCATTGGTCCTGGATTGAGAGAGGGGTCCCAAATTGCAAGAGGGTGCAGGCCAGGCTGAGGAACCCCCTCCCATGCACGAATTTCATGCAACAGGCCTCTAGTTTGCTATATAAGTATAAATAGGGCCCCTACAGTACACTTTTCCCAGCTTATCCCTCAAAAGACAACTTTTTCCAAATGTAAAATTCAAGGTTCTATTTATTGGTGATAAAAAGCTTCTTTAGTCTTTAGTCTTTAAATCATACTATTTTTATTAGTTTCCACCTTTAAATATTTTTATTTTATTTTTGGAATGACTTTCATACATATGATCTGTTGCCAAAACAAAAACTCATGCTGGTATGTCTTCCACAACCATTTCAAATACCACAAAAACTGAAAAATCTTATTTGAACTAACATATTACTGAGTATTTCTAGGGCTATTCCTACCATCCAAAATGATGTCAATCAAAGATGCATTTAGTATGAGAATATCTTAATCATGAGCTTTTTTTTGGGGGGGGGGGGGAGAAGACAAAGGAAAATGAATACAGTAAATAAAATGACTAAAAAAAGGAATTGGTGAAGTAAAAGGAGGATGAAAAAGTGGACATAAGAACAAAAAGAGGAAAAGATGACCATGCTTGAAACAGATTTAAATTTATATTATATTTTCCAATACCCTTCATACAGCATCTTCACACCCTTGTGTTGTTCAGTAAAGTTCTAAACCCACTTTGTGAATTTTGCTTTTCTCTATCTTGTTCAACAAAATATATTAAAAAAAAAAAACGAATGCATTTTTCTGAGATTAAGCCTTTACAAATTGGTTACATGCTTCCTAATGCTATTATCAGTGGAAGTGGAGTTCTTATAATAAGCATTTCTAGAGGCCCCCAAGGGAGGATCAGATATGGTAGAAATCTTAATTTCTCTGAAATTATAACCCTTCAGTAAAGCTAAAATCAGGGGCAGTGTCCAAGTTTCCTTTTCATGTTGGAGCATAAAGCTAGTTGCAATCTATTAGTCCATTGTGCATGGGGTCCACATGGCCATGGCCATGGCCATGTGGGAACTGCAAGGGAGCCTCAGAAGTCCAGAGCCACACAAGCCCCAAGCGTCCCAAGAGCAATAAGAGGAACTACGAGAGCACAAGAGCCCCAAGAGAGTGAGTTTCTTTGTTCAGGGTATTAAGTGTCCCAAATTTGATGCTTTTGAAGTGGCCACGACCTTTGTTCTCAGTCGTGATTGACAGCATACACCTTCCCCATGTCACCTCAGTTTTACTGGGCATATATCTATCTCCCCTTTGTTGGACCCATGGGGAATGTAAAATTGTAGCTTCCTGGTGAAATTGCCCAAATGACATGTCTTTAATATCTGGCCTTTCCTTTGCTCCTTTCCTATTAGTAATAACTAAGTTAATTACAATGGTATTGCTTTCACAATATAACATCTAGGATACAGACAGTATTTCCACAACTGAAACTTGTTCTTCATAACCCTGATTTATCCATGTTTGTTCTTGCAGCAATGAAAAGAGATAAAGCTTGATTCCCAGTAAAAGGAACAAAGAGGAGAATAACAATAAGTATATTAATTACAATAATAACCACATAATAATTAACATGCATGTGTCAGATAGCAATTCAAGTACATTATATACATTATCTTGAATGAATTTACCAATTATACTGACAAGTTAATATTACAGTTGAGAAAACGAGACTCATAGAGATTAAACAACTTGACCAAAATTCTACACCAGACTATCAGAATCCAGTCTGTCTGGTAGTCAACTCAGCACACTTTCCATTCCCCATCTGAAATTTTCAGAGGATTTTCAACCATCCTTTTCTATTCTATTAGGGAATACCCAACACTATGCCAGATATTCTCCTCAACTTTCACTTTCCCTGTTCTACAAATTTGTATTACTCATCCTAAAAAATGTAAGAAGTCCTTGGGTTTGTTAGTTCCATTAGCATCTGTCTAAAACTAGGGTAATTTTGAAAGAAGTTGCAAATGTGACTCTGACTCAGTATGAGCATATTACCGTGCAATACATTGCCAGTATCCAAGTTTGCATCATTTCCCTCCATTTACTATGGGCTACATTATCATGTCTAAATTGCTAGCCACTTAATTGATAATATTCTCCTTGCTATGAACATTTTCCACTTTCCCAATATATTACATTCTGCCTGAACCCATGATTTTTTAAGATTCTTGGTAGGATTCTAAAAGTAGAATGAGATATTCTTTTGTGTGGCCAAAAATTGTTGTCTCTGGAGTCAGTTTCTCTAGGCCCACAGAGTCAAACAATAGCAAGACTGGGGAAGTAAGAGGTCATTCTCTGGGGTGGGGAGCGGGGGGTGGGTGGAGGGGATGGCGGGGGAGAAATCTTCTCTGATGCATACACCTGCTTGGCCAGACAAATTTCTATTCAAAAATCAAAGAAATGAATTTGGAGCTCTTGAAAAAAAGCTTTTAAATGTTGTTCAGCTAATTTCCCAAGATAATAGTAGGCATTGTGTTCATTTGGTCCTTAATAAACAAAAACCATAAAACTTGTTTTTATTTTTACTTTTTTTGTAGAAAAAGATGGCTAAATGAAAAGTGACTATCTTGTCTTGCTGAAAGGGAAAGAAAGAATACAAAATTTTAATTTTCTTTCATGAATTGAAAACTATTTCAAAATATGAAGTACTCCAAGCACAATAGAAAGGAAATGAAGAAAGGCCTTTAACTGCTATCTTTTTTTCCCAACACATCCACAGTTGAACATGACATTCAGTATATCTTACAATAGTGAAACAGAAGAATGCAGTAGTAATGAACAGTGCTGAACACAGTCTGTCTCATTTTTCAAGACAGACTGTCTTGTAAAATGAGTTTAAATAAATGAAATTTTGTAAAAAGTAGATAGAAGGGAGAAATTGGTCATAAGCTGTGACCCTTCTAAGTTTTTGAAGCTGTAAAACAGAAAAAAATAAATAATTTTATAGAAAGTGTTTGACAAGTAACCTGTTTAAAGATAAAAAAAAATTGAACAAGAGTTGTATTAGCAATTACCTGCAACAGACTTTAGAAATGAATAAAAAAAGAAATAAAAACTAATAAATAAGGAAAAAAATTTAAGAAAGGAGAATGAAAAATAAATTGCAGGAAACATAAGGAGAAATTTGGATGCTTTTTCACAGAAAAAGTGCATTGAGGAGAAATATGAATAGTATATCATCAGCAGTTGCCTAAAGGTATATCATCTAACATTCAAAAAGATAAAATTTGTACAACTTCACTAACCCCACTGATAATTCCTAACTGTACCCAAAAAGTAATTGTTCCTGCAAACATTCCTGTTAACTCTCTACTCTCATGAATTCATAAATAATTTTAAACTATGTAGTTCCATTTTATATTTAATGAAGAAGGGATAATCAAATTTCTTCTTATGAGCCATTTGAATACTTAACAAGTTTAATTAAGAAATTTTAGATCTGGGAACAAGCTCAGAATTCATTTAGTTATAGAATCATGCAAATAGGTCATTTCATTTGTACTCCCATATAGGTGTAGGTTTGTCCATACTATTTCTCTGTTAGTTGACCATTAATTCTATGTTTGAATACTCACTTATTTAACTCTTTCATTTTATCTATATATATATATATATATATATATATATATATATATATATATATATATTGCCAGGGTCCATAACCACCAAAGGCTCAACCAAACCCTGGAAGTCAGGCGTGCTGGGTCACCATGGCAACCCAGACCCAGCACTGACTGTTGAGGGGACTGTGATCAGGCCCAGGCAGAGTCCAGAAGAGAAAATCAGGGTTTGATCATAGCCCCCATAGTAGTCAGTGCTGGGTCAGTGTGGTGGAAGTCAGTCCTGCTGTCAATGAATTTTAGTGTCAATTAACATTAAGTGAGCATAGGGTCAATTAATATCTCTTTGAGAGGAGTTGAGAATATAAAGTACAGTGTAGAGCAATTACTTATATTATTTCACATAAAACTCTTTTCAGCTAAGATATTTTCCTTTATTTAAAATGTATCTTAATTGTTGAAAGTATTACAGATGTCCCTTTGTTTTAGTTTTTTTTTGTTCGTTTGTTTGTTTGTTTTTGTTTTTTCTCATTGATCTCCTCCACCCTGCACCTGCCCCTTCCAGGCCTTCACCAGAGTATTGTCTGTGTCCATGGGCTATTCCTATCTAATACATAAAAATCTAGAAAGATTTAGAGAAAATAAAATAAAAGATATGCCAGGTAAATATTAAACAGAAGAGCTGAAGTTGCTGCATGAATACTGGATTCAGGCTTGAAGCCAAAACACAGTTCATGAGATAAAGTTAGTCATTGTAACATAACAAAAGGTTCCTTTCACTAAAGAGATAAGATGATTCCCAATACTTATACACATAATAGAACAGTGTGGGAGTTCAGAATGAGCCTCACCAAGATGTGTCTCAGTGGTATGCAGATTTTTGAGCTAAGGGCAATTTTAGCTTCAGGCTCAAGTGAAAATTCTGCCCCTCCCTTTAACTACCTAAAAAAAATAAATAAATTAGAAGCCTTGCCCACAATAACACATTATCCCATATAATAAAAGGCTAATATGCAAATCGACTGAACAGCAGAACGACCGGATGCTATGACATGCACTGACCACCAGGGGGCAGATGCTCAATGCAGAAGCTGTCCCCTGGTGGTCAGTGTGCTCCCACAGGGCTCATTGGTGGCTAGCGCAGCAGCAGTGGTAGGAGGCCCTCCTGCCTCCGCGGCAGCGCTAGGGCTGTCCGACTGTGAGAAGGTGCAGTCCAGGCTGAGGGACCCCCCCCCCAACCGGCCAGGCATCCGAGTGCACGAATTTCGTGCACAGGGCCTCTAGTAGGTAATAAAGATGAAACCCAAGAGAGGTTAATGTTTTATTTTGTTTTCCAAAGAGTACTCAGGAGTGATAAATATTCATTTACAAACATAAAAAAATTCTTAGCATCAAATGGATTTTGAAAATGTGGTGCTTTAAACAGCTGATTAAAGAGGTTGATCCATTGAGGGCATCACAGGACTTTATTTTACTAATTTACATTTAATTCTCCAAGAGAAAATATAATTTGATGGGTTTCTCAAAACCATTGAAGTTTTACTTTTGTTTTGAGAAAGGCAGGAGAGGGTGGGGGTCGAATTTGTGAACCCATTTTCCTAGCATATATTTTGAGAACCTTGATGTAAGTTGCTTTCCCAAGCCTATACTATGTGTAATCTAAATCTCAAAAATATCAGGTATTAGTTTTAAGCTCATGTATTTTCATGCTTTCATTAGACATGAAAATCAGCTTTTGCTAATTTTCTGTGTATATGATTTTAAAATTTCCATCAGTTCCATCAAGCTCCTTCTATGACTCCTCAGGGTCCTTTCTTCATGGATGGTTAAGCTACAAATGTTCATTTGACAGAAATAAAATAGTGAGCTGAGGGTTGTTTATGTGACTCTCAGTCTCAAATGATCTCCCTATGACAGTCTAAACTTGACTAATCAGATATTCCTTTTAGTACATTTTAAAAATAGAATTTATATTCAGAAAGCTTTAACTCATGTGTCAACCATGTGCCTGTATTCCAACTGACAAATGCTTCTCTAAGAAAATAAAAGTTCTGTTTGGAAGACCTGAGTAACTTTTCAAAATAGGGCTTAACAGGTATCTAGAAAAAAAGTATAAGGAGCTAGGCATGGGAGAAGGAAGGGGGCATCTAGGAACTGGAAAGAAATCAAGGAAAATATTAACTTAAATTCTGCCTAGGCCAATACTATAACCTAATATGCTGATCTCTAAATGATAATTCTGCTTTTCTACATATCTCCAAAGTGTTCAGCATCTGTCTCCAGTTGAGGAGTCCAAAACTTGACACAGTAATATACTAGATTTTTTATTTAAAATACATACTTTTATCTTTTTATAAGCATATGTCATTTTGCTATTATAAATATATATAGAGAAATACATTTTATTACTAAAAGATACTTAAGAACAAAATCTATCCTAAATTAGAAAATTATACTCAACTCCATATAGCCAGAGAATATCTTTAATTTTGCATCCTATTTGCTAATAAATTATCCGCTGCTCTCTTTACTTTAACGATTGGCCACAATAACAATTATAGAAAATAACAATTTCCTTAGAAACAAAAAGCCACTTCAGCCATCATTTTTAAATGATAATTGGTGACCAGAGAAGAGTATAAATCAAAGATTAGAGTTATTACTACAAAAAACTGTGGCAGTAAACAATTAATGATAAAATGTTTCATTTCAGCTAAAATAAACATGAAAAGCAGCATCCTTCACAATGTAGAAAATACCAATATAAATTCCCTTAGAAGTTTATTTGATTTGTGTTACTCTAATTCCATTATAAAGCCCCAATTCAAACAATATCATCTTCTGGCCATTCCCTGTTTGGGGTTATTATTGCCAAAGGAATAAACATAATGGCATTGAATGGCATGCTTATTCAGCAACTCAAAATGTCAAAAACAATTTGATTAATTCATGTGGTGCCTGACTCTCACATCCTTCTTCCCTAATTTCTCCTTTATTCAGTATTCACTAATTAAGCACGCATTATCACAAAGGCCCAGTCTTCAGTCTCCATAGCCTAAATACGTGTGGAAGCTGGCCCTAAAAGCTCTGAGTGAAAGACAAACACTGCTTCAATTTCATTTATAATGAGAACTGGTAACATGTGATGACAGCCAGAGCAAATCATGCATTGGTAAGTACTTAATTTCAAGATTTAATTTTGACCTCAAAATCATCTAGTTACTTGATTTTCCAAGTGTCTTAGGAAAGAATTCAGTTCAAGTGTTAGTAAACTGATTTCATAAGATATATGGGGACATTCAAGTACCTGGGTAAGTGTAGAACTTATCTTAATACCAGGGACAGCACTGAAAACCAGCCTTGGAAGCTGGACTATACTTGTCATTTCTTGTCATTATCACTATAGGATTTATGCTCCTGTAGCATACATGAGAGAAATCAAGGCAATTCTGAGCCAACTCTAACGACATCATACAGATGGCATCTCTTCTATCATAATCAAGCAGAATTACATCACAGGACAAAGGCAACTTACTATTTTTTTACACTCCCCCTTACATTTTTGCTCCTGTTTCTATGTTGTTTGCATCACCAGTTGGGAAGAAAGAAATTGTTATCATGAATGTGTTATGGAGGACAAGGGGACATGGGTTTCTTTACAAGATAAACATTTCAGTTGTTTCCTTTGGAAGATTTTTGGTTTCTGTGGTAAATATTTACCACCAATTTGAAGATGGAGAGAGAGACATTAAAATTACTCTTTTGTGACCATAACTGTGTCTTGGCTGGTTTTATGTCCAAAAGAAAAAAAAAATCTTGAGCAGCAAAATGAAACAAATTTATGTTTATGAGTAGTTTGGAGAAAATATTGCCAGGGTGAAAGAGGGAAAAACGAGAAAACAATGATTAGAACATAGATTATATCTGAAACCTCAAAAAATTAAGTTCAGTTGATATCACTAAGCTATTTTCCATCTCTCTCTTGCTCTGTTCTTTAGCCTCTCTCCTTCCAGGTGCAGCCCTTTGCTCACACTTGGTTTTGCACATTTCTTCTAAAACAACCTGAAATTCACAGCAACAAAGATCAAAATCTTGCCCTGACTGGGTGGCTCAGTTGGTTGGAGCATTGTCCTGTGCACCAACAGGTTGCAGGTTCAATTCCCAGTCAGGGCACATAGCCAGATTTCCAGGTTTGATGTCCAATCAGGGTGCATATGGGTGACAAATTAATGTTTCTCTCTCACGCATTGATGTTTCTCTTTGTCTCTGTCTCTCTCCCCATTTGTCTCTCTCTAAAAATCAATTTTTTTTTGTCCCCTAGCCTTCCCTATCCCCCAGTGTCTTATGTCCATTGGTTATGCTTACATGCATGCATACAAGTCCTTTAGTTGATCTCTTACCCCCCTACCTCCTGCCCCCCAACCCTCCCCAGCCTTCCCACTGCAGTTTGACAATCTGTTTGAGGCAGCTCTGCCTCTGTATCTATTATTGTTCAAAAGTTTATAATGGTCTCTATTATCCATGAATGAGTGAGATCATGTGGTATTTTTCCTTCATTGACTGGCTTATTTCACTTAGCATAATGCTCTCCAGTTCCACCCATGACGTTGCAAATGGTAAGAGTTCCTTCCTTTTTAGAGCAGCATAGTATTCCATCGTGTAGATGTTCCACAGTTTTCTAATCCATTTTTAAAAAAATCCTCAGGTGGTTTTGTAATTTAAAATTTTTTTAATAGGTCATAAGAAACATGAACAAGAAAACAAGAGCTTTGCCTAGAGGCCGTGGGTGCTGAAGCCAGCTGGCACTGACTTCTGAGATCTGATCGTGCACATCTTTTCTAAGTCCCCATACGGTGACTTCACATGGGTAGCTTGAAATCAGCTGTGGTGGAAGAGTTTACACTATGGAAATCAGCAAATGCCACAAATCAGTCTTTTTCTTCTCTTTTGAGAGCCATTCTTTAAACAATTACCAGCACACCATTGCATTGAGTAATATTTATTGACTACTGCAAGAGATAAAATAATTTTATGTAAATTATCTCATTTAATATTCTCACCAAACCTATAAAAAATGTTATAAAAACATGAGTTCCAACAAGCTCTGAGAATCTTGGTATTTCCTTTTTAAAATACTGTGGGGAGCCAATATAGGGTTAAGCCTCGGACTGACCTGTGGGCAAAGTCACAAACAATTCCCAGCTTAGAGGGCACAGTCCTCTTAGCATAATTAGGCTTGACCTTGTAACACTCCCTAGATGGTATCTGGGAAGCTAATGGGCTGAGGAAGTGCAGGAAGTATAACCATGGTCAAAACAAGTGAAACTCACAAGAACTGTGTAACTAATGGAAACCACTACCTTGTTTACCTCTCACTATAAAATAAAGGCTCAGCTTGCCTTGGGATCTCTCTCTCTGTGGCCTCAGCCAGGCACAGGGAAGATCCACGGAGACTAAGGAAAGCTAGAGAGTTTTGAACGCTGTCTCCGTGTAAAACATTCTTCGCCGACACCGTCCACACCTTTGGGAACCCCTGGACCCGCTGGGGCTGGCCCCCAGCAAAATACTTCTGAACTTTTATAATTAAAACTAGAGGCCCAATGCATGAAATCTATGCATGGGTAGTGTCCCTAGGCTTGGCTGGCAATCAGGGATGATCTGTGGGGCAACCAGTGGGGCAATGGGGGGCCCCTGCTGGCACCTGCCTTGGCTGGGCTGGGGCCTGCAGGTTGGGGGGAGCTCCTGCATTGAACATCTGCTCCCTGGTGGCCAGTGCATGTCATAGTGATCGGTTGTTCCACCAGTCATTCTGCCATTCAGTCGATTTGCATATTGGTTTATTATATAAGATAAGCAATTCCATATATAGCACATCCCGAATACATGTATACACACTTTCACAGCTGATAACTCATTTAATTTTCACTGCTTTTCAGGTTTAACTGATTTGAAATAATAGGTGAAGCCAGACTACTAGTAAGCTTTGAACAAAGAAAATTTATCTGCTAGACTTTTTTTTAATGGGGATACATAAAAGATAAAGTTTATAATACAAAACCAGCAACAGTTGGCGAATGAGGACACACAAATACTGAATAAAATGATTCTTGATGTTTGCAATTCCATTGCTTTACATTAACAGCAGTTCCTGTACCAGAATGGTCATCAGTTTGAAAACAAGCAGTGACAAAAAAAATGTATTGATTTCTGTATATTCTTTTAAATTTTGAAAATGAATTGTATGTTAATAAACACTGACTTTATAATCATTCAAAGTGTGTATACATTTTTGGGGGGACACCCTATATTTAGCCAAATATATATATATAATGGAAGATGGTGTCACTTTGGGTGGTGGGCACACAATGTAATATGCAGGTCATGTATCATAGAAATGTACACTTGAAACCTACATGATCCTATTAACCAACATCACCCCAATACATTTAATTTCTTTTTAAAATTTAAGAAAAAAGTCAATTTCTTAATAAAAATTAACTATATAAACTAAAATTGATTAGAATGTTATGTGGTTATATTTCTCAATATTTCATTTGATGTGTAATCAAAATATTGCTAGTGCACAAATAACGTGATACATATTGACAAAAATAAAATAAAATAATAAAATAAAATAATGCCTGAAACAACCACAATGATGATGAGCTAGATAACCTTGTACTGGGTGAAGCCCTGCTAAATGCAGGGAATGAGGGCAGAAGATGAGTGAGAAGCAGCAAAGAACAAAGGCAAAGCATCTGTCCTCTGAAAGCCTGTAAGTAGATGGGGAGATTATTCAATCAATAGTACTTGACATTTCTAAGATACTGCTGGCCTCTTTTAGAAGCTCACAACCAATCACAAAGGAGCTGTATAACCAAAATGAATGGTCCAAATAGATAATCTAATATGAAAATGTCACTTTTTTTGGAACTGGTGATTGCCAGAGGCAGGAAGGTGGTATGGGTGCAAAAAGGGTAAAGGAGGTCAAAAGGTTCAACTGAAAGGTATAAACTCCCAGCTATAAAATGAAAAATGTGCAGCATGGTGACTATGGTTAATAATACTGTATTGCATATTTGAAAGTTATTCAAAGAGTAAATCTTAAAAGTTGTTATCACACAAAAAATATTCTATCATGGGGAGAGATATTAACTAAATTTATTGTAGTGATCATTTTGCATATATATTAATAAAAAGTCATTATGTTATACACCTGAAATGAATACAATGTTATATGCCAATTATACCTCAATAAAAAATCACTCTTTTATAATTCTACTCATCTACATTTTTTAGGGTGATTATATCCAAAGTTTCCTTTCACACTAACACTTTTAAAATAGCCAAAGTTAATCATTTTATATTTTTTCAGAATTTGACCAAGACATATTTTTTAGTTTCTCAACAGCCACTACTATAATAATTACCATTCTGAGCTGCACACAATTATAACTATCAGTCTATTTCACCAACAAAGCCAACTACTTTGTTTGTTACATTCCATGTCTCAGAATGTTAGCTTTCTGCTGAAAATGAAACCCCTCTATGCCAGATTCTACCTTTTAGCCTAAAACAAATCTTTATAATCATTATACTAACAATTTTAACACTCAAACTTAACTAGGCCAAAAATAATGTTCTATTGAATTTCAAAATAGTTGATAAATATAAAACATTAGTAGAAACTGAACAATTTCTACAATACTTTCAATACAATTAAATATTTCTTTCTTCCTTCCTTTCTTTCTTTCTCTTTTCTTTCTTTCTTTCTTCCTCCCTTCCTTCCTTCCTTCCTTCCTTCCTTCCTTCCTTCCTTCCTTCCTTCCTTCCTTTCTTTCTTTCTTCCTTCCTTTCTTTCTTTCTTTCCTTCTTTCTTTCTTCCTCTCTTTCTTTCCTTTATTTATTATCTAAAGGTTTCCATATATCTCCTTTTTCCCCCATTGACTCCCCCGCCAGCCATTCCCACCCAGGGCAAGCCCCCACCACCTCAGTGCCTGTGTCCCTTGGTTATACTAATATGCATTCATACAAGTCCTTTGGTTGCTCTCTAACATCCCCTCCCCTACCATTGGTCTCTGGATCTATTTTTGTTCATCAAATTTTGTTGATCATTTTATCCCACATATGAGTGAGATCATGTGATATTTATCTTTCTCTGACTGACTTATTTCACTTAGCATAATGCTCTCCAGTTCCATACATGCTGTTGCAAATGGTAAAAGTTCCTTCTTTTGTATAGCAGTGTAGTATTTCATTGTGTAGATGTACCACAGTTTTTTTAATCTACTCTTCTGCTGTTGGACACTTAGGCTGTTTCCAAATCTTAGCTATTGTAAATTGTGCTGCTATGAAAATAGAGGTGCATATATCCTTTCTGATTGGTGTTTCTGGATTCTTGGGATATATTCCTAGAAGTGGGATCACAGGGTCAAATGGGAGTTCCACTTTTAAATTTTTGAGGAAACTCCATAGTGTCTTCCACAGTGGCTGCACCAGTCTGCATTCCCACCAGCAGAGTATGCGGGTTCCTTTTTCTCCACATCCCTTCTAGCACTTGTCCTTTGTTGATGGTAGCCTTTCTGACAGGTGTGAGATGGTACCTCATTGTTGTTTTGATTTGCATCTCTCAAATGATTAGTGCTTTTGAACATGTTTTCATATGTCTGTTAGCCTTCTGTATGTCCTCTTTCGAAAAGTATCTATATAGGTCCCTTGACCATTGTTTTTTATTGGATCATTTACCTTCCTTTTGTTAAGTTGTATGAGTTCTCTGTAAATTTTGGAGATTAAACTCTTATCTGGACTAGCATTGGCAAATACATTCTATGCAGTGAGCTTTCTTGTTTTGTTGATGGTTTATTTTGCTGTGCAGAAGCTTTTTATTTCTATGTAGTCCCATTCATTTATTTTCTCCTTGGTCTCTATTGCCCTAGAAGCTGTGTTGGTTAAAGATATTGCTATGACATATTTCTACTATTTTGGTGCCTATGCAGGGGTGGGCAAACTTTTTGACTCGAGGGCCACAATGGGTTCTTAAACTGGATCAGAGGGCCGGAACAAAAGCATGGATGGAGTGTTTGTGTGAACTAATATAAATTCAAAGTAAACATCATTACATAAAAGGGTATGGTCTTTTTTTTTTTTTTTTAGTTGTATTCATTTCAAACGGGCCGGATCAGGCCCGTGGGCTGTAGTTTGCCCACGGCTGCTATGGAGTCTTATAGTATTTTTATGGTTTCCCATCTTACATTTAAGTACTTTAGCCATTTTGAGTTGTTTTTTTGTGTGTAGTTTAAGTTGGTGAACTAGTTTCATTTTTTTGCAAGTATCTAACCAATTTTCCCAGCCCCATTTATTGAAGATACTGTCTTGACACCATTGTATGATCTTGCCTCCTTTGTCAAATATTAATTGAGCATAATGGCTTGGGTTGATTTCTGGGTTCTCTGTTCTGTTCCATTGGCCTATATGTCTATTCCTGTGCCAGTAGTAGGAAATTTTGAGAACCGTGGCTTTGTAATTTAGATTATCTCTGGTATTGTGATCCCTCCAACTTTGTTCTTCTTTCTCAGGATTGCTGAAGCTATTAGGGGTGTTTTTTATTCCAGATGAATTTTTGGAGAGTTCGTTCTATATCTTTGAAATATGCTGTTGGTATTTTATTAGGGATTGCATTGAACCTATAGATTGCTTTGGGTAGTATGGACATTTTAATGATGTTGATTCTACCAATCCATGAATATGGTATATTCTTCCATTTGTTTATGTTTTCCTCTATCTCTTTTTTCAATGTCCTGTAGTTTTCTGAGTACAGGTCATTTACCTCCTTAATTAAGTTTATTGCTAGGTATCTTAATTTTTTTGGTGCAATGGTAAATGGGATTTTTTTTTAGTTTCTCTTTCTCTGAGTTCATTATTGGTTTATAAAAAAGCCATAGATTTCTGGGTGTTAATTTTGTATCCTGCTACATTGCTGAATTCATTTATTAGGTCTAGTAGTTTTTGATGGAGTCTTTAGGTTTTTCTATGTATAGTATCATGTCATTTGCAAATAAGGACAGTTTTACTTCTTTTCCAATTTGGATGCCTTTTATTTCTTCTTCTTGTCTGATAGCTTTGCCTAGCACTTCCAGTACTATATTGAACCAGAGTAGTGAAAGTGGGCATCCTTGTCTTGTTCCTGGTCTTAGGGGAAATGGTTTTAATTTTTGCCCATTGAGTATGATGTTGGCTGTAGGTTTGTCATATAAGGCTTTTATTATTTTGAGGTATGATCCCTCTGTTCCCACTTTGCTGAGAGTTTTTTTGTTTGTTTGTTTGTTTTTTTATCAAGAAAGGGTGTTGGATTTTGTCAAATGCTTTCTTTACATTGATGATGTGATTTTTGTCTCTCAGTTTGTTTATGTGGTGTATCACATTTATTGATTAGTGGATATTGTACCATCCTTGCATCTCCAGAATAAATCCCACTTGGTCATGGTGTATGATCTTTGTAATGCAATGCTGAGTCCGATTTGCTAGAATTTTGTTGAGGATTTTATCATCTGTGTTCATCAAGGATATTGGCCTGCAGTTCTCTTTTTTTGTGGTGTCTTTATTTGGTTTTGGAATTAGAGTAATGGTGGCTTCAGAGAAATAGCTCAGAAGTATGCCTTCCTCTTGAATTTTTTGGAATAGTCTGAGGATGATAGATTTTAGTTCTTCTTTGAATGCTTGGTAGAACTCCCCTGTAAAGTTGTCCGGACCAGAGCTTTTGTTGGTTGGAAGATTTTTGATCACTGCTTCAATTTCTTTGGTAGTTATTGGCCTATTCTGGTTTTTTGATTCTTCCTCATTGAGTTTTTGGAGCTTGTATTATCCTAAAAATATTTCCATTTTGTCTTGGTTGTCCATTTTGTTGGAATAGAGTTGTTCACAGTATTTTTTCATAATCCTTTATATTTCTGTGGGATCAATTGTTACTTCACCTCTTTCATTTCTGATTTTGTGCATTTGGGTCTTCTCTCCTTGCTTCTTGGTGAGCCTGGCTAGAGGTTCATCCATCTTGTTTATCCTTTCAAAGAACCATCTCTTGGTTTTGTTGATCTTTGTATTGTGGTTTTTTTGGGTTATTTTGGTGTTTTTTTTTTTTTTTTTTGGTCTCTATGTCATTTATTTCTGCTCTGATCTTTATTATTTCCTTCCTTATGCTTAAGCTGGGCTATTCTTGTTGCTCTCTTTCTAACTCTTTGAGTTATAGGGTTAGATAATTTATTACCATTCTTTCTTTTTATTTATTCTTTGATCTCTTTGGTAACCAAATCATTTAATAGCATGCTATTTAGCCTCCAGTTGTTTGATTTTTTCCATTGTTTTTATTGCAGTTGATTTCTAATTTAATATAATTATGATTGGAGAAGATGCTTGATATGATTTCTATCATCTTGAATTTGAAGAGACTTTGCCTGTGTGCCAATAAGTGGTCTATCTTTGAAAATTACCAATGTGCACTTGAGAAGAATGTTTATTCTGTGGCTTTGGGGTGAAATGTTCTGAAGATATCAATTAATTCCATCTGATCTAGTGAGTCATTTAGGATTGATGTTTCTTTGCGGATTTTTTGTTTAGAGAATTTGTCCAGTGGTGTTAGTGGGGTATTAAAGTCCCCTACTATAACTGTATTCCTGTCAATTTCTCCCTTGATATCCTCCAGAAGTATTTTTTATGTATTTGGGTGCTTCTGTATTGGATGCATAGATGTTTACCAGAGTTATATCTTCTTGTTGAATTGCTCCCTTTAGAATTATGAAATGGCCTTCCTCATCTCTTGTTATGGCCTTCACTTTGAGGTCTAATTTGTCAGATATAAGTATTGCTACCCCAGCTTTTTTTTTTTCATTTCCATTTGTCTGAAAAACCTTTTTCCATTGCTTCACCATCAGTCCATGTGAGTCCTTTGTTCTGAGGTGGGTCTTCTATGGAAAACAGATATATGGGTCATGTTTTCTTATCCAGCTACCCTATATTTTTTATTGGGGCATTTAATGCCTTTACATTTAAAGTTATTATTGATAGTTACTTGTTTGTTGCCATTTTGATTCTTTATGCCTGTGTTTCTTCTTCCCTTTCTATTTCTTCTTTTTACAGCAGACCCTTTAGCATTTCTTGCATTGCTGGTTTGGTGGTAATAAACTCCCTTAGTCCTTTTTTGTCTGTGAAGCTCCTAATGTCACCCTCAACTTTGATGGATAGCCTTGCTGGGTACAGTATTCTTGAATTCAGACCCTAGTTTTGCATGACTGTATATTTCATTCCATTCTCTTATGGCCTGATGTGTTTCTCTTGAGAAATCACTTGATAGTCTCATAGGAGATCCCTGGTAGGTAACTTTGTGTCTCTCTCTGGCAGCCATTAAGATTCTTGCTTTATCCTTGGTTTTTGCCAATTTAATTATGATGTGTCTTGGTGTTGGCTTTTTCGGATTCTTCTTGTTTGGGACCCTGTGAGCTTCTTGGACTTGTGTGAGTTTCTTCTTCCCAATATCAAGAAAGATTTCTGTCATTATTTCTTCAAACAGGTTTTCTAATCCTTTCTCAGTTTCCTCTCCTTCTGGCATCCCCATTATGAGGTTGTTGTTTCGTTTCATGTTGTCCCAAAGTTCCCTAGGCTCTCCTCCTGTTTTTTAAGTTTATTTTCCAGTTGCTGCTCTTCTTGGGTATTTTTTCTTACCTTGTTTTATAGCTCACTAATGCAGTCTTCCACTTCTTCTAGTTCAGCCGTGGGCAAACTATGGCCCGTGGGCCAGATCCGGCCCGTTTGAAATGAATACAACTAAAAAAAAAAAAAAAAAAAGACCATACCCTTTTATGTAATGATGTTTACTTTGAATTTATATTAGTTCACACAAACACTCCATCCATGCTTTTGTTCCGTCCCTCCGGTCCAGTTTAAGAACCCATTGTGGCCCTTGAGTCAAAAAGTTTGCCCACCCCTGTTCTAGTCTATTGATGGTTCTATTGTGTTCTTTATTGCAGCAATGTCATTCTTCATTTCTTTTTGGTTCATCTTCATTTCCTCTTCATTCTTACACATATTGTTGAATTTGTCTTCCATCCTTTACAGTGTCCTTATCACCATTTCTCTGAATTCTTTCTCTAACATATTGCTTGCCTCCATTTTATTTACTTCCTTTTCTAGTACTATCTCCTTTTCTTTCATATGGGGGCTTTTTCTTTGTCTCCTCATGTTCGCTCCTCTCAGGGTGTCTGGTTATGTAGCTCTCTCTCCCCTGCATTGACCCTCTCTAGGTGATCTCTGACCTTTCCATCCATGGATTGCCTCACTAAGTGTTTTTAATTCACCAATTCCAGGTGGATCTTATTCGATTCAGCTGTTCCTTCTATCTGCTCTGTGAGAAGGTATAGGACCTGTCTGCTTATTTGGCTGACACCCCGTCTACCCCTGGACAAACTTTTTAGGTGCCTGTGGCCAGGGAGGTTGGAGTCTTGGTGTTTGTGTGTTCACAGCTGAGGCAGCTGGTCCCTAGGCATCGTGGTTGTAGGGTCCTGGGAGGTCGCCCGGGTTGAAGGTAAGGCTAGGCTTCCAATCATAGCAGCTCTCCCCTTTAACATGGTGTGGTCTTTGCAGCAGAGCCGGCTGCTTTGGGAAAGATTTCAGCAGTAGTAGAGGCTGCCTGGCTAGGGGAGCCTGCCCGCCAGTCCCCAATAGTCCTGTGGAATATAAGTTTACCTCACTCACAAATACAGACATTCCCTGCATTTCCACGCACTCTCCTTTCGCTCACACACTATCTTGCAGCCTGCTGTCCCATTGGCTGCCATCTTGGATCTCCCATTTAAATAATTTTTAAACATCTAGCTCACTTTTAAAATTTGGTTTGAATGATCTTTTCACAAGTTATCTGATTCCCCTGTGTACTACTTTGAAAAATACCCAAATGATGACACCACATTGCCTTTAATACAAGATATTCAAAATATTATAATGTTACCTGCAACAATTACTAGCTCAAACAAAAGAACCATAAAAGTATGACGTTGCATTTGGGGTTGACAGACACTGACTGACAAGGCAAACTACAGAATTCTGAAGGTTGAAGGACTAATTTGTGGCAGCAACAGCAGCAGCAGCAGGAGGAACTGGTGACAGAATTTGAAAATACAACTCAGCTGATGTTCCCACTGGCACACTAAGGACATAAGAATGTAACTTATTCTTGAATAAAGATCAGACACTGTCCTTCCCTTAGGAGAAATACTTAGCCTAATAGGTTCCTAGCTTCATATTTTACTTTACTCAAGACTTAACTCGTCGCAGAAAAATCCATAAAAATCTCAGTTATTCATTTCACTTTGCCCCTGGAGATACCAAACATTGGGCAAAAAATACCCAGTTGTTGATAAAAAATAATAATAATATTCACTCTCAGGCAACTAGATAGCTGCCTATTTTGAATGAAATATCACTAAGTGCATTCAGTTTTCCATGATTCTTTGCTTGTGACTCTGGGGGGTAGACATTTCACAGCTTTAGCTGAGGTTAGTTCAGGCCAAAGCAACGTGCTCAGTGCTGAAGAGGATATAAAGCTAAATGAGAACCAATTTAATATTACAAACTAATTTGATTTGGGGAAATTCTTTGCTTTGTATGAAGAGATGAGGAGTTCACAAGAATTATTAAAATTACCAAGAGGGTCTCAGCATTGAATAAAACTTGAAGATCTAGTGGATAAGGTCTATAAAAACAAATTAATTTTGAAAGTTAAGACCATAAACTATCAATGTTCTTCACATGGTGGGTTGCTGAGACATCATAAGCTTGCTTTAAAATCTGCTTAAAATGACATTTTCCTATTTCAAATGTATTTTTTCAGTGGTTTACAGTGTAATTATGAGAGAATACACATCTTTGCATTATTCTACATAATGTTGCACAACTTGAACCACTGTCCTAGATAAAACACAAATTCCCTGTTAACAGTAAGCTTTCCACTGCTGGGACATTTGAACAGAAAGATTCTTCCAGGTGACTTTAGTAACAAAAGAGAACTAAAAACACCTCAAAAATATAGGGAAAATAATTAAAATCTGGTTCATATCCAGACTTCCTTGATACTTGGTAGCACTTTTTATATTTTTTTCCTACAATCAAGTTTATTAGATTAAAATTTATTCATAATTATCAGCTCTCCCCTAACATTTTGTATTGATTATTTGCAGTCAGCTTTGCCAAACCATTCTATTTTCTCTAAAGCTTTCTGCAACCATTTATTTGCACACATTTTAAATAATAAAACATGTTTTAAAATTTTAAGCATTTAATACAAGAAAAATATAAAGTGAACAGTTTATTACACTAAAAATTGTTTACAATAAGATATTTTAAAAAGCAAATCTGGGAGCTGAGTTTCCTTATGATTCCAAGGCTCTGGTTAAAACATATTTTTCTATTGATGTTTTTGGTATTATTTCCATTTTATTGTATTCAATATACTCTTCTGTGAGCCCGAAAAATGACTGTAGAATTCCATGAAAACCAGCAATCAATATCTTGAGATTACTGATCTCTGAGAAATCTAGTCAGTTTTTTACAAGGAATGAGCTTTTCCCAGCTTCCCTCTCTCCCCGAGGTAAGTAACCAGGTGCCCTCCTCTTCTCTGCGTGACCTTACCCCACACTTCTCCAGAGGAGGGTCTTTAACTAGAGCAGGCCCAGGCACTGGGCTCTCAGGGGAGCTAGTGTGAAGAGAGCGGCTGGGCGGGCTGTTTTCCCTCTGATCCAGAGAAGGGGCACGTGCCTCCCAGAAGCTGACTCTGGGGTCCAGATGTAGGCGCATAAACCCATTAGGGAGGTTCTGAGGTGCATGTGCTGACAGTTCTCCACAGCTTTGGGGACTGAGCATTGGAACTAAGGGCCTTCTGGGAATGTCCTCTTTGTTTGATTGGGGCACTCCCAAGTTAAGAGGATCCCAAGTGTAGATAAACTGGAAGAAGACTGTGAACTCTCAAATGTTAGATGTGGAAAATTGGAGGTGGTACATTTCCAACTTGAATACCTTGCCTGGCCTCAGGGATGACGTTTCTGTTTCTGGATAGCTGGGAACTGGTTTTCTGCCGTTTTGTCAAACCTAGGTGGTACCTAGAAAGCGATGGTCAATTGCCTCGCTGGGCACCTGTCCAGTGAGGGCGATGGGAAGCTGTAGGGATCCATAGCTGTGTTTGGGGCCCTCCAGTGGCTAGTGGTAGAATAGCAGCTGGGCTTTCTGGGACATTTGGCAGCATTTGTTTGTTTTTTCCCTGGCAGGCATCAATAGATGAATGAGGAGCAATTAGTAACCACCTGGTGCTGGTTGTAGTCAGGTCCAGGGAGAAGCTCCATTTCCAACCCTTGCCCACCCTACGAGGTCCAGGCCGCCTATCCCCTAGACGCCCCCGCATGGAGCCCAGAAGAGGGAGGCCAATCCCTTCTCTTCTCACATATGTGTGATTGTTATATTGTGGTTCAACTATCATCACCTTAAAGGAAAGGAAAAATAATCAAGGATAAAGAGAAAGACTGAAAAGTGAGGGATAAAAATGAAAAAGGAATTGACATAAAGAATCAAGCATATTTTTTAAAATGTGTTTTTATTGATTTCAGAGAGAAGGGAAAAGAGAGGAAGAGAAAGGGAGGAACATAAATGTGAGAGAGAAACATCATCTGCTGCCTCCTAGCCCACAACCTAGGCATGTGCCCTGACCTGGGATCAAACTGGTGTTGATCTTTCAGTGCACAGGAGAATGCTCAACCAATTTAGCCACACTGGCAAGGCTCAGGATTTTTTTTTTTTTAAATGGGAAATAGAGATGTATATAGACATGAAGAAACAGGGTGATGGTACAGCAGAGCATTCATAAAGAAATGGTCTCTTCTCATACAGAAAACCAAGAGACATATGAAAAAAATGCTCAGTCACTAATCATCTGAGAGATGCAAATCAAAATGACAGTGAGATATCACCTCACACATGTCAGAATGTTATTCCAAACCCTCTGTCCCCATATTTAGCAAATCTATACAGCCTTCCAGAATCACTCATATAACGAATCTTAAGCTGTGTGCAACAGATTATAATGTCCAAATGAAATAACATGAAGTTTGTTTTTATGTATTTAACATTGAAAGGAATTTTATTTTTGCCAGGATATGTTTTTTCATAAGTGTATGGACATGAAATAAGGCCACTGTGATCTCCTCTGTCTGACAGTAATTGACAGTCAGACTCGGCTGCTGCACTCTGCAGCCACTGCTGCTGTACTGCTGCCATGCTTCCGCAGCTGCTCCCAGAAATGACTGAGCATGGCAGGGATTCTAAAACAGGTCCACGGAGTGGTGGGACTCCTCCACTGAGTGACTTTGCCTTAAGTACATCCCCATGGACCTAGTCAAACTTTCTTAGAAACGTACTGCAGTCTGGGACTCTGTACATGGACAGCCCTTTTCCTCTCCCTCATAGTGGCCAGGCCTGTATTACAGTCTCCTGGGGTTACCCACCACCACCTCTGGCTCCATCCCCAGGATGACTACCTGGTGTAGAAAATCTTACAGTCCTACTCCCTGACATGAGTTTTCTGGGACTTTGGGGAATGTGCTACACGGTGTGAGGTCACAAGACCCCAGGGAGAAGTTCTTCACTCCTCTGATATTGTCTCCACTCGGCTAAGACAAGAATCTTCAAGAAAGAAAGGTTTCCATGATTTTAGAGTTTTATTAAGCAGACTTCCTGGATTTAGGATTTAAAGCAAAACAGTACTGTAATTCACATTTTTATTTTGTATTGTTAATTCCTTAATTCCAAAAAAGTAACACACAGTCATCAGTATAAAACACTGTAATTATATCCAAATTCATATCCTTGGCAAATATAACTAAAGTAATGTTATACGTGCAAATAATAACAGGCTTATAGACAAAGGAATTTATTTTTTTATTGAGATAGAAGACAGGGGAAGCCATGAATAAAATGTTCATCTGTGCACAGAAATAAACATTTACTCAAATAGCAAAAGAAAGACCTAAAGAAATGTCCACACAGGAACATGGACTCTTGGCATTTCTTAGAATAGTTTAGACCAACATCTTGCATAACCCAAGTTATACAGTTCAAGGTAAATATTTTGCTTAAACTGTTTTTGACAACTGTGACTCTGTAAGTCTAACTGGTGAAAGAACAATAGTCCTCATTCTGGCCAAATTGTAGTGCAGGGTGAAGGTTGGCAAAACTTAGATGATACAGTCACTCCAAGTGCATTTCTGTGATGGTCTCTAATTACATAATGCATTTAAAGGATGATGAAGTCATTTATCAGAGTGGGATGTTTTGAAAGTAGTCATGCTGTGGTTAAACAATTAAACTCTGGGTAGTAACGGCTAGAGGAGACATACCATCTTTTATCACAGGAAACATAATTAAGTCAATGACATCTGTGCAGTGGAAGAGACTTTCTCAGCTTAGATTCATCTTAGAAACTTTTTACCAAAATTGAGATGCTATAAAAATCTTTCTACCACATAGCTTGGCTTAGCTCAGAGGAAAAAGAGCTCTTGTTTCAGAACAGAGAACAAAGGCAGGAGCCCAGGGGCCCAGAAGCCAGTATTTTGTAGACACTATGTTTGGGGGAAGAGCAATCCTGCTAAGATAGTTTCAGGGGAGAATTTAGATAGTATGAACTTTTAGAAATTGTTTACAGTAATGCTGTGAATTCCCTGATATTTATATTAAGTACTTTGGTAAAAGAAAAGAATATGTCCATCTAGTAGACTGGAGCATAAATCAGAGAAATCAGAGAAAAAGAGACTACAGTGACAAAAAATACAGAATATCAAAATGACAATAACAATAATGATGAGAGCTGCAACAAACAAAATTAAACCAAACCAAAACAGAACAAAACAGAAAATTAAGAACTTCTCTGAATTGGGCTACATGGTACTAGTTTCCCTTATTATAAGAAAGGAGTGGAAATTTATAATCAAATCTTACATTGTATATTAATTTTACTTTGTTGTATGAGCTCCTATTAATGTTTGTTATACATTTCTCATTGAATGATGTAGGTTCAGTTATTATTAAACTTTTATTTTGTGTTAATTTTTATAAGGTCCCAGTTGTAATTTAAAAAAATAATACTCAGAAAAGATAGATCCTAACTTATAGTGACTTTTGACATCCTAGTTCCAGAGAAGGAAGAGAGAAAGTTTTATCTTAAGAGAACCTTGAGATGACACACATCATAAGATATAGGTAACTTAAACTAAAACTATGCTTATCCTTATATACTAAAAGGTTAATAAGTAAATCAACCAAATGGTGGAATTACCAGTTGCTATGATGAGCACTGACCACCAGGGGGCAAATGCTCAACACAGGAGCTGCCCCCTGGTGGTCAGTGCTTTCCTATCGAGGGAGTGCTGCTCAGCCAGAAGCCAGGCTCATGGCTGGCTATGGCGGGAGCCTCTACGACCTCCACTGTAGGCAGGTGGTAAGGAGCAAGGGTCCCTGACTGCGAGAGCTCCAGACTGCAAGAGGTATGTCTGACTGCAGGTTCAGGCCTGATCCCCGCGGGGGCAGGGGGGGTGGGGGAGGAGGAAACCAGCCTAAGCCAGCAGGCAGACATCCCCCAAGGGGTCCTGGACTGCAAGAGGGCATAGGCCGGGCTGAGGGAACCCCCACCACCCCAGTGCACAAATCTTACACTGAGCCTCTAGTGAAAAAAATAAAATCTCTTCTTTTAAATTATTGATATTTAGTAATGGCACTCATCACTTTTCACCTTTTATTATAAACTAGAGGCCCGGTGCATAAAATTTTTGCACGGGAGCAGGTGTGTGTCCCTCAACCCAGTCTGTACCCTCTCCAATCCAGGACTGCTGGCTCCCAACCACTTGCCTGCCTGGCTGCCCCTAACTTCTCTCCCTTGACAGCCCGGTCACCCCTAACTGCCCTCCCCTGCAGGCCTGGTTCCCCTCAACTGCCCTCCCTTTCAGGCCTGGTTCCTCCAAACTGCCTTCTGCTGCTGGCCTGATTTCCCACAACTGCCCTCCCCTGCTAGCCATCTTGTGGTGGCCAACTTTTGTGTTGGAGTGATGGTCAATTTGCATATTACTCTTTTATTAGATAGGGTATCTACACATGCATTCAGTCTCCTTTTACAGAGAGGGATCCTGTCTTATTTATATAAGTATGCATGACTTTATAGATACTTATGGAACTGAATAAATTGTGATATAATTATTATTCTGTTCCTTGGGACAACTTAGAGGAGTATAAAATATACTTGACTCGAGGAGTCATTCAAATTTTGGGTTCATATCCTATTCCTGTGGTTATTAGCTCTGAGCAAATAATATAATCTATCTAGGTGTCTCTGCAATCAAAATTTCATTTGAATAATGTGGAAGGTATTAGAGAATTCTACTGTTATGTGTTGGATTGTGTCCTTCCCAAATTCATATGTTGAAATCCTGACCCTCAATGTCACTCTGATGTGACATTATTTGGAGATAGGGTCTTTACAGGGGTAATCATCAAGTGAAACCAGGTCATTAGGAAGGCCTTAATCCAAGATGATCTGTGTCCTTATAAAAATGAGAAGTGTTGAACAGAGACACATACAGAAGAAGACAAAATGAAGAAACTCACGGGGAAGGTGGCTGGTAATCTATCATTCTAGAAGAAAGGCTTAGAACAGATTCTTTTTTTTCAGACACAATCAATTCTGCCAACACCTTGATTTTGGACTTCTAGCCTCCAGACCTGTGAGAAAATAAATTTGTGTTCTTCAAGCCACTGAGTTAGTAGTACTTTGTTATGGAACCCCTGAGAGCAGTCTTAGTGAAGAGAAACCTTTATTTTATCCAAGTGGTTCTCATCAAACTGTCCTACCTAGTTCTAGGCCAGAGACCAGTAAACTATTTTTCTGGAAAGAACCAGAATTTAGGCTTTGTAGGCTACATGCAGTTTCTGTTGCATATTCTAATCTTTTAAAAATGTAAAAACTATTCTCAGCTTGACAACCATACAGAACCAGGCTATAGGCGGGACTGGCCCATAGACTTAGGTTTGCAAAACACTGAAACAGAGTTTCATGTCACAGGTAAGATTGTAAAGATCTTGTTTAATAAATTTTAAAATGCCATTCAAATGTATGTTACATACAAGTCTATTTCAATACAAGTTTTTCAGCTATTTTTAGTAAAATGCTATTTTTCAATCAACTCTCTTTACACCCCCCAAAATTGTGCTAAGGCCTTAAGTTCTTTTTTTACTATCTTTCATCAACTAGGAGACATTATTTTTTTAAAATATATTTTTATTGATTTCAGAGAGGAAGGAAAAAAGGAGAGAGATAGAAACATCTTTATTGCATGTAACATTATCATATTTAAATTGTTTTTCTTGAGATACTAATGTTTATTGCATGTAACATTATTATATTTAAAATCGTTTTTCTTGAAAAAAATAAAAACTGAAAAAAGAAACATCAATGATGAGAGAGAATCATTGATAGGCTGCTTCCTGTACACCCCACACTGGGGATGGAGCCCACAACCGGGGAAAGTGCCCTGATTGGGAATCGAAAGATGACCTCCTGGTTCATAGGTCGACACAGTTTAGCTGGTTCTCTGTGGAGGATCCCAATCACTGAGCTGCATCAGCTGGGCAAAACATTATTTTTGTTTAATTACTTCAATATTAGCTTCTAATTTCAAGTTATATCACTGACAGATAGAAAATTTCACCTATATATGTTTAAAGAAACCTGTATTTGATAGCTTCATCTTCCCTCCCCAAATATGTACTGTTTTAGCAAGTTTAGTATTAACATGGCTCTAGGCATTGCCCTCAATGCAGAATTAGCTATATTGATTCCTCAATGATGTCAAAGTATATTCCGGGTGAAACATTGTGATTAATACAGCCTGAAAAGACTCTACAGACCAAAGCCCCCAAAATTACTTCAAAAATATATACTCCAATAAACACAGGCTAGGCAGTTTGCTTGCTAATCACAAAATCGAATTTGTTCCTAAATGCTGGAATGTATTGTGCTGGAGTTATAATTGCAGCTCATGCTTACTACTGTTTCTTAGGAAACCAGTTATTAGGTAAAGTGATAAATAGCTCCTTCTTCTGCTAAAGTTACTAACCTTTATTCTTTATAGATCCATCACTGAGCATTAAAAAAATATTTCCCACTGAATGTGAGAACTTTTCTCATATAATTCTAACCAAGCTTCCATTATGAAGACGAGAAAAGAAATTTATTGTTAGCAGATGAGTAAACTAGCACCCAATTTTTTAAACCAGCAGATATTCTCTACTTTATCTGTGAACATCTTGACTTATTTCCTTCCAATTGCATTATTTTTCTTTCATGAACAGCAAATATGTCATTTCTATCATTATCCTGCTGGTGGCCTTCTGGAAGATGACAGAATTGCCCAATCTTTGGAAGGAACAAGCTGTTTTATGTCTCGAGTGCCATGGGTTTTGTAGATTATCTTGCTCTGGGGTCTTTCTCAGGTTATTACAGACTTTAAGCTACTTTCACTGGGTAAAGTTCTCCTGAAGGATATGATTGAAAACTGGCTACATGCAGTTCTCACAGCACAAAATCACAATGATGAGCTTTCCTACATCTTAATGAAACATGGAAATGTTTCTTTGGAAATATAATTCAGAGTTTCACCAACAAGAGACTATTTGCATTAAATGTCCCTGTATTATTTGTTAAACTACAAATTTTTTATTCTGACCCCAGACTTTCTGAATTAAGATCACCAAAGGCTAGTCCCATGTACTACTTTTCTGTTAAGTAACCAACCACCACAACTTAGTGCCTGAGAACAATACACATTTATCATCTCATACAATCTCATAGTTTCCGTGGTTCAAGAGTAGAAGCACAGTTTAGCTGGGTCCTCTGTGGAGGGTCTCATAGGCTGCAATCAAGGTGTCAGCCAGGCTATCTACCTTTCTGAAGTATATGGTCCTCTTACAAACTCACACAGTGGTTGGCAGAATTCGGATTATTTTTTTAAAATATATTTTATTGATTTTTTTACAGAGAGGAAGGGAGAGGGATAGAGAGTTAGAAACATCGATGAGAGAGAAACATCGATCAGCTGCCTCCTGCACATCTCCTACTGGGGATGTGCCCGCAACCAAGGTACATGCCCTTGACCGGAATCGAACCTGGGACCCTTCGGTCCGCAGGCCGATGCTCTATCCACTGAGCCAAACCGGTCAGGGCAGAATTCGGATTATTGAAGCTCTGGTTGTAGGACTGAAAGTCAATTCATTAATGACTCGACTGGAGACCACCTCATTTCCTAGAGGCATAGGCAGCTCACAAGACTGTTGGCTTCTTCAAGGTCAGAAAAATGCTCTCTCTCACCAGTCTACTAAGATACGGTCTAAATTACAAATTTAGAATTTAGAGCCTGAATTCTAAAAATGGTTCTCAAACTTCCATGCCCTCATCCCCAGCACTGTTTAACATGTTGAAATATCACTTACAAGATTGTTATTAACCTTAACATAGGCAGGTTATCATGTGGATCTGATTGAAATCACATAGAGTCTGTTAAAAACAATGAAGTAAGAAAGATTGGAGGCACAAGAAGGGACTCCAAAATACCATTGGTAGTTCAAAGATGGACAGCTATGATAAAGAGTGAGGGCAGCCACTAGTAGCAAATACCAGGTGCTGTCCAATAGCCAGGACAGAAATGGGGAACTCAGTCCAATTGCAAAGCATTGAATTCTGCCAGAATATTCTTGGACATGGATTCTTTCCTATTTTTCTTTGGTTAGAAGCAAATGACAGGTTCCATCTGCACTCAAGGAGAGGGGATCCTCTAATGGGAATAATTCCTACCCCATAGCCTCCAAAAGGCATGAAGTCTTGCTGACAAATTAATTTTAGCCCAGTAAAAGTCATTTTGGACTTTGGACCTCCAAATCTATAATAAATTAATGGTGTTTTAAGCCACAGAGTTTGTGGTAATTTATTACAGCAGCAAAAGTAAATTAATATATAATTCCTGCCTATTAAAATATTAAATTTTTCAAAGCCATGTTTTCTTTCAGCTTACTCTTCTTTTTACTTTTTAATCTTAGTTTATAATAGTCAATGTTACTTAGCACATTATGCGGTCAATCAGATACATTTAAATTCTTTATCTCTTCAACAAGAGATAGCCTCTCAAGGATAGGAACAGTATTTTAAGCACTCTATATTGGACATAAGAACTCGCACAATGCCCTGCTGGCCCCTGGTGCCCCATAAAAGCTTAAAATCATAGTTGACTATTCTATAACGGGAGGCAATGTCTATGATAAAAACTTATGATAGGGCAGTGATGAAATTTCTCTTTAAAGAGTAGGATTCAAAGTTTCATTGATATAGCATTATTCAGACATTTGCTAGAGGTCTATATACAAAAAGAATGACTATTTCCTTAAACAATGAAACCAACTTCTACATAGTTATAAATTTTGTTGGTGTCAGTCACTTGTGGAATTAAGAAAGGAATGCATTCAACTTAAAGAGAAGATGAAACTCAGGTAACGTAATTTAGTTTGAATATGAATCCTGTATGATGGTCGATATGTCCTATCTTTTATAGGGTTGTCTGTTGGTGTAGTCACTGAAAGTGACAAGGATATTCCTACGAGTGTTTTATAAATTTGCTCTGGTGGTCTTTCCTCCTTTCTTGTGTTGGTGCTCTTTCGGATACTTTCGTGTCAATATGTCATCTCTATTTCTGTTCTACAAGCATCTCTCCTTCAGCGTTTCATCCTGGGCATAGAGACTAAACTCCCTTAATTTCACAAGCCCAATTAACAATTCATGTCTACCAGGTGATACAATTTTCACATTTTAAAAACTAGAAAAATATATATAACTTTCCCTACCCCACATGTTCCATTTTCCACTTCAACTCTGATAACCTCCTTATTTGATGAAATATTACTTTCCTCTGAAGACATAATTTCTGCCATTGCTTTTTTGTGAGATTAATTTTGTGTCAACTTGCCCGGGCCACAGAGTGCCCAGCTATTTGGTTAAACATTTTATTCTGAAACTATCTGTGACTTTTTCTGGATGAGATTAACATTTGTACCAGTAGACTGACTAAAGCAGGTTGCCCTCCCCAGTGTGGGTAGGCCTCTTCCAACCCACTGAAGGCCTCAACAGAAAAGAAAGAAAGAAAGGAAGAAAGAGAGAGAGAGAGAGAGAGAGAGAGAGAGAGAGAGAGAGAGAGAAAGAAAGAAAGAAAGAAAGAAAGAAAGAAAGAAAGAAAGAAAGAAAAAGAAAGAAAGAAAGAAAGAAAGAAAGAAAGAAAGAAAGAAAGAAAGAAAGAAAGAAAGAAAGAAAGGAAGGAAGGAAGGAAGGAAAGAAGGAAGGAAGGAAGGAAGGAAGGAAGGAAGGAAGGAAGGAAGGAAGGAAGAAAGAAAGAAAGAAAGAAAGAAAGAAAGAAAGAAAGAAAGAAAGAAAGAAAGAAAGAAAGAAAGAAAGCTGATTAAGGGAAAATGTAATCTCTCTCTCTTACTGCTTAAGCATGGATTTCTGTCTCCTGAACTCAGATGGAACATACATCAGCTCTCCTGATTCTCTGGCCTTTGGATACAGACAGGATCAACACCATTATCTCTCTAGGCTTTCAACTACTGATCTTTCTTACTGCAGATCTTGGGACCTCTCAGCCTCCATAAATGTGTGAGCCATTCCTTATTAACAATCAATCCTATTGTTTCTGCTTCTCTGAAGAACATACACACCTTTCAATTTGAAGCTGCACTTACGTTTTTACTCCAACACTCTTAAGAATAAAAATGTGTTGCCGAAACTGGTTTGGCTCAGCGGATAGAGCGTCGGCCTGTGGACTGAAAGGTCCCAGGTTCGATTCAGTCAAGGGCATGTACCTTGGTTGTGGGCACATCCCCAGTGGGGAGTGTGCAGGAGGCAGCTGGTCGATGTTTCTCTCTCATCAATGTTTCTAACTCTGTATCTCTCTCCTTTCCTCTCTGTAAAAACTCAATAAAATATATTTTTTAAAAAAAGAATAAAAATATAGAGTTGGTTTCTTTACATCATGTAGTATTGCTTCCACATCATGATTCGTCCTCATATAAAAAAAAGTGCTACTTCTTTGAAGTTAATGCCATTCCACTAAATAACCTGGCTTTCCTTCTCTCTTAAATATTGTCATTTTCCAACCACTTCCTCATAATCATTCAATGAAGAGTTTAGGACTGACTTTCTGTCTTCCTCTATACCCCAAATACTGTAACATCTCCACATTCGATTACTTGATTTCCTTACTGTCAAAACTATCTTTTCTTTAATTTCCTTCTCTTTCAACAGTCATCCTTTCATAAGAAATCAATCCATAACTCCATGGCATCAAGAAATAAGCATCTGGAACACACTTGTGTGTCTTCAGATCACATGGGAGTCTTTTCTTCATACTTGGGGGGGGGGGGTCTACAAATTGGCAAGCTGGCTCTGTTTCCAGATACAGAAGTAAAGTTTAGTTTGGACAATTCTGCTTCAAAAGTTTCTTATTCTTTTAGAATCATAATCCTACTCAGTTTATTGTATAAACAAAAGAACTGAAGCCTGTGACCTGAGCATGTCCCTGTCACAGGCATTTCTGTTTACATTTCCTCGGCCAATTCAAGGCATGTGGTCAAGCCCAACATTAATGGAGCCGGGAAGCATATTCTATCCACAGTGTCAGAGGAGAGGAGAGTGAATATTTGCTGTACAATAATTCAAACCATTCTATCTTTCACAGATAAGCATGGAATCATGTAAAAATATTCCTTTTTAAAAATATTATATGAAACATTCCCTAGTAGTAAAGATGTACTCACTTTAATATATTCTAAGTCAGTAGCTTCCCAATATATTTGCATCTTTACTACATAGAAATCTCCAATGTCTTAATATCTCCAATATTTTCCAAGTTATCATTTCTTTTTCTCTTTGAGCTGAAGTTCTGTCATTGTCATTAATTCTCTTGTTCTACTAGCTTTCCTTGGCTTTAGTTAGCATCCACTTTACAAAATTATTAGAGGCCCAACCGGAGTGATTCAGTGGTTGAGCATGGACCTGAGAATCAGGAGGTCATAGTTTGATTCCCGGTGAGAGCACATGCCTGGGTTGCCAGCTCCATCCCCAGTGTGGGGCGTGAGGGAGGGAGCCGATCAATGATTCTCTCTCATCATTAATGTTTCTGTCTCTCTCTCCCTCTCTCTTCCTCTCTGAAATCAATAAAAATATTTTTAAATGTTATTAGAGAAGACATGGCACAGAATTGTGGATAAAAGTATGTGATGCTAGAGCCAGACTGGGTTCAGATCACAGCTCCACCACTTGTGAGCTATGTAAACTCAGGAAAAATGCTTATTTTTTTTTAGATACTTAGTAAGCCTCAAATTCACCATATGTGAAATGGTTAATCCCTTAGAACCAGTGTATTATTTAATTACTGTATGGTCATATCCATTCTTACTAATTATTAGAGCTCAGTCTCCAGGTCAGATCTTGCTTTTTAATTCAATATCTGAATATTCAAGTGATGTTTACTAGAGATTGGACTTGCCTAATCATTTCAAACTAAACATGTCTGAAATGCACTTACTTTTCTCTTCTCTAAACCTGCTTCACTTTCTGTACTGTCTTTCTGTTTTCGGTGCTGTTATCTATCTGTTTGAATAATCCAGATCAGGACATTTCACTAGATTTGTTCTGCTCCCACAGCCAGTCAGTCACTATTTTTGTCAAATCTCCCATATAAATATTTTTCTCATCCTTCTTTCAATATTTCATAGATTTGAAAATATGTCTTGAACTACTATATGTTCCAGGTACTTTGTTAAGTATGGAGGATATTTGACAAGTAAAAACGGCTTGGTTTCTACTCTATGAGTCAAGTAAAGAATAAAACTCCAATGTAAAGCAAATATGTGTAAAAGTGTATCCACATCTCTCTAGTCCTAGTAAACTCCTAAATTCAGGCGAACATAACCTCTTACCTTGACTATGTCTTTGAATCCCTAATCCTCTCAGTTACTTCATTCTTTTCCTATTTAGTCGGTTCTTATCAGATGATCTTTCTAAAACTCAAATATAATTATGCCATTTCCTGCTTAAATACTTTCCCACTGTTCTTAGAAAAAAAATAAATTATTTAACAACTTTTTACATTGTTATACATTATCTCTTTTCTGATTACCTCCCCAGATTCATATTTTTTTAAAATATTCTCTGACTCACACTATGGTCTATTTACAGTAAAATGCTTTTAGCTCTTAGAAAACACCTTTTCTTTTCTAGACCAATGGGCACCTCACAAACTGCTGCTTCTCCCATCACTAGCCATATTCCCTCCACATCCCATCCCAAATCTTTATAGCACAACCATGCCTGCTTCATTTCCATCCTTCAGATTTCAAATTCAAGCTAATATTAGGTTATTTTTTTTGGGGGGGTGGGGATTTGCTGTCCAAAGCACATGGTACTTTCTATTATAATAGAACTTAACACATGGACTTATAACTGCCTATTTAATTGTCTTTCTCATTAAACTGTAAATACTTTTGGGGGACTTACATTAAAGGGTACAATGAAGAAGTAACAGTTTTAAGCAGACATAAAACAAATATTTAATGGCAGAGTGAGAAGCCAAGCCTCTCCAGAGTTGAGTTCACTGCGCATGTTGGGAACAAAGAAACAAAATGGCCATGCCTGGCACATACTAGGTACTCAATAAATATATGTCAGATAGAAAACTAGGAAGAAACAATTATAAGGGGTTAAAAAATTAAGGCTGACTACAAAACAAATAGGGGAACATTGAAGGTTTCAAGCAGTGTAATGATAGAAATAGGTACTTTTATGACCTACTAGAGCCCTGGTACAGATTCATGCACATTGAAAGGAAATTAATTAGAAGGTGGCCAGACGGGCAGGACTGGGTGAGGCAGGCCAACCTCCCGAGATCCCTCCTCGGCCAGCAGCACCTGGGGCTGCATGGGCTCAAAGGGTGTCTGCGGGGTCCCTCTGGCAGGTGGGGTCCCTCGGCCTGGCTTGCAGGGATCAGGCTAACACCAGCTCTCTAATATCCCCTGAAGGGTCCCGAATTGTGAGAGGGCAGTCCACCACAGCTGGGCAGCTCCTGCATTGAGTGTCTACCCCCTGGTGGTCATTGCACGTCATAGCTACTGGTCAGACAAACTGTCGGTCAGACAGTCGCTTAGTCTTTTATATATATATATAGATTCATCATTTATTTGGTGCTGACAAATTCAGGGTCTGTCCTTTATGCTTTTAATTTCCATTTAATCTCTTAAACAGATAAGAAATGGATATACATTAGCTTTTAAATAACTTGTTCACAGTCACAAAGTTACCAGGAAACAGAAAAAAGATTCAGACTCAGATGTCTGAATCCAAAGATTATTACTTCCAACTGTTGGGTTAGAGAAAGCAGCTAAAAGATTATTTCAGCAATTTAGATATGAAATGCTAAAGATCTGTGTTAGGGTTGAGAATGGAGAACTGTAACAGGATAAAGTTGCAAGTTTTAAGTGATGGGTTATAAGCAATGAAGGACGAAACTTTTTTAAAATAACATTAAGGTATAATGTAGAAAATAAAATTATCCTTCATAACTTTGGAATTGTTCATTTAATTTAAAATTATTAGGTCCTTGAAACTAAATTCTATTAACAAACTATTAACATATAGTAATACTAAAAGTCTTAATGAGAGTTCTATGTAAAATCTATTGAATACTTTAACATAATACCTATGTTTTCTTATAAAATATTATGGAAGAATTTTATATACCAGTATCTTAATATTTTGCTCATGTTACTGGCTTAATTCAGCTGTCTCATTGTGCCTTTTTCAACAGCAATGGTTGTGGCGGAATGCATTCTAGGACAGAGGCTTCACAACAGAAGTTCCAGGAGTATAAAATATATCCCTGCCATTCAGACACAGAATACGAGAAGGGCAATGTATTTAAAAGGCTTTTAACCTTTTACTCATACAAAGTGATGAAAACCAAAGTATAAAGTTTTCTGATATTTTTCTATCCCCTAGTATTTTCCTAGAGATGTCCTCCATAAAACAGATTCCTGTTGTATCAACTGTAGAAAAAGTGGAAAGGTGTAGCCTACTGCATTAGTGTTGAGCCACCAAGAAGTAGATGTCAATATGGAATTAGGTGTGTATTACATCATTCAACCTCCACCATTTACCGATGATGAAGGAACTATTGCTGTACTCCATTCTGCTGTTTAGGAAACTGTGGCACCAAGAGATTAAGGAATTTGCCTAAACCATACAGGGAAGTAGTGGAGCTGATACTTGGACCCAGCCAATATGGTACAGTCAACCACCATACAACACAATTAACAGGCTTTGTAGTTGAGCAATTAATTCCAAGAGAAAAACCATCCTCTTTTTGTAGTAGCATGAGTTGGGGAAAGAGATAGGTTAGTTTTGTTTTTCTACTTAAATATTTATTGGTAAGCAAATGACCTAGAAACATCATGCAATATAACTGATATCTTAAGTGGTCTAAACTTTGTTTCTAAAACCTTCTTTCAATATTTCATCTCATATAATTCAATGTGCTCAAGTTTACATTGCATCATGTTCTTATTTTATATATTATGATACTTCATGAGTGAGGAGAACTATTTACCAGACTAGACAAGCTTTCAACCTCCATTAACTTCAGAACTACTAAAGGCAAACCAGCCCCTTAGGTGGTACCATTACATTTCAATGCTAATTAGTTTGCAATTAATGTAATAAACTCTCACAAATGTGAAGTGCATGGAGCCATGTTTCACTGAATCAGTTTTGCTGTCTGAGCATCGATAACTCAATTTATAGTTAATTACATGCTTCAGCTTTTATCCTATCTATTTTGAAAATGCTTACATATGTTGATAATTTTAATAAGAAATTAAAATTGATTTTTAAGGCATTATGCAATATTTATCATTTCCAGTCACCATAAAAACTGCATAATTTTATAATATAATTAAAATAAATTAGTTAGAAAATAATTATATGGGTGACAAAAGTAATTTATGTATGGTTTGACTTTAGAGTTTCTGATTATCAATTTCTCTGAGAGAAATGAAGTTGAAGACAGATGATTCATTGGTATTTTCAGGAGATATAATTTTTGCTGTAGAAAACTTTGTAAGTACTCTTTTCAAAGTTACCATTTTTCTCCATTATCACCAATGAAACTACTGGAAATGTGTACAACTATTACCTCATTCTTCACCACTAATTTTATCACTAATCCCAACTTTGATTGAAATTATGGCCAAACTATTGACATTTCTCCAGACACCAGTGATTACTTGCAAGATTTTCCACTATTATTTTACTGATTTTTGCTGTTTGATTATTTTTCTGTTATCACTGAATAATTGGTATAGTCACAAATTAAATTCTTAGCTTCTTCAGATTCCATAATACTTTTCCTCTATCCTTTTTTTTTTTTTTTGGATTCCTCTTTCATTACAATTTTCTCCTCCTCACATGCAAATGCTAAGTACCTCAAAAGTTGACAGTTTTACTTCCATTTTTAGTACTATACATATTTATCCAAATTATTTTTCCACATGTGCAGTTTTAGTGGTCACCTATTTTCTTTTGACTCCTGCATACACACTGGTGGCAGAAAATCCTATTATAAAATGATTACAGTGATTTGAATTAAATGATAATAAAAATTTGGGTAAGTACAAATAGAGAAGGGTAGATTTGAAAATCATTGTAGAGGTCGAATTTACTGAACTTAATAAATCACATCAGTAAGGAGGAATGAGTTGTCAGAAAAAAAAAGTTAAATATAGTCACAAGATTTCCACATTAGAGGATGGAATATTTTGATGTTTGAGTGAAAAGTTTATGGAGGATAAAACGTTTGGTTTTAAACATTGTATATTTGAGTTAACTGTAAAACTTAAAGGTGGAAAATTGAAATACATATCTAGCATTGAGAAGTGGCACCTGGGATACAAAAGGTGAGATGGAAGGCCTCAGTATGTATGAGATTGCTCACAGCGGAGTATATTGTGAAGAAAAGAGGTCTGAGTTTTGAACTCTCCCTACATTGAAAAGATAGACACTACTCTAGGAATATGCATCACTCATTCATAGGGTTGCCAGGGGTCAGAGCTGACTCAATGTCATGTGGAACACACTCAGTCTAGGGATTGCCAATGCTATCAAGTCAGCTGAAGAGAAATTCCCAGAAAAATATGTTGGGAACAACAACAAAAAACAAGTTATGAGGAGAAATAAGAAGGAAAAGATTTTGCTAAAAATGTAAATATAGTAAGGGTGATAATTTTTAAGAAGTATGTTGTAGTAAAAGGAAGAAGTTGAGATAGTAGCTTGGATAGGAATAAAAGTTAAGGAAATGTCTTGCATGTGGATGAAGGTGATTAAAGCAGATCTGTAAATATAGGAGAAGAAGCCAATGGAGATAGACAGAAAGTGTGTGTCTAGTCACTAAATTTTTTACACGGTTCCACAGGAGTCTTCTTGAAAGAGATTGCTTCTTAATTATGAGCTGCTAAACTCTGGTCCAGGCCCTCTTATACTTGCTTGTTACCTTAAGACAGCGGTTCTCAACCTGTGTGTCGCAACCCCTTTGGGGATCGAACGACCCTTTCACAGGGATCGCCTAAGACCATTGGAAAACACATATATAATTACATATTGTTTTTGTGGTTAATCACTATGCTTTAATTATGTTCAATTTGTAACAATGAAATTGGGGATCACCACAACATGAGGAACTGTATTAAAGGGTCGTGGCAGGTCGCGGCATTAGGAAGGTTGAGAACCACTACTTAAGATATCAAGTTTCTGCATAAATCCTGTAGGCTATTCTAAAAGGAATCCTCCTAAACTCTAGCTAAGACAGCCCACTCCTCTGCTCAAAGATCCTTTAGCTTCACTATAAGACTGTTCAGTCTAGCTCTGCTTCAAAAAATTGCTTTTTATTTGACTCCAACAGAGCCTGGTATTTTGGCCACAGTGATCACTGATGTGTATCCTACATGTATACTTCCATGTTATTTTACTCTCTCAATATATCTTTCTCTTTTCTATCAACACATATATTTTTATAGACTTCATTTTAGAGCAGTTTTAGATTTGTAAAATATTTACTTGAGAAGTCCAGTTCCCAAATATTCCAACACCTTACATTAATGTGGCACAGTTTTGCAAGTGATGTGTCAATATTGACACATTTTTATGAACTAAGTCCATAGTTTTATATTAGAGTTCTTTCTTTGTGTTGTATACTCTATGGGCTTTGTAAAAGTATACATCACTACAGTACCTTACAGAATAATATCACTGTTCTAAACATTTCCTGTCCACCTATGTATTCATCCCTCTCTTCTTACCTCTGAATTTCCAGAAATAACTGAGTTTCATACCATTTCTATGCTTTTGCCTTTTCCACGATGTTATATAGTTGGAGTCATACAGTGTGTATCCTTTTCAGATTGGCGCCATTCACTTATCAATATGTACTTAAGGTTCCTCTATGTCTTTTTGTGTTTTGAGAGCTCATTTGTTTTATCATTATTAAATAATATTCCATTGTCTGGATGTACCACACTTGTTTATCCACTCACCTACTAAAGGACTTCTCTATTCCTTCCAAGTATTGCAATTATAAATTAATATTTATAAGTACTATAAATATTTGTGTGACAGTATTTTTGCATTTGGCTTTGTAGTACTTTGTTATGGTAGCCCTAAAAAACTAATACAGAATATTTTTGAAAATGAGAACCCAAGAACTGTGAAATATTTTGGTTGCTCTTCACTCTACTTGTCAGGTTAAAAAGTGTACAAAATCAAATTTCTACATTTTTAGTTCAAGTAATGGATTTAAATCCAGAGACCTTTTATGATGCTTAAAATATTTACTATCACCTTTATTCACAAACAGATAGGTGAAAACCAATGCAAAGATTAATCCTGTAAATTGCCAACTTGTAATGACAGTTGAATTTGCAGCTAAGCCATATTAATTTGTATAAGATATGGCATTGTTTTGGAAAAATTAGAACTCTGTAAACTAGAAAGGATATATTTAAACACCTAAATGGCATGGAATACTTACTTATATTAAGTAAGCATCCCTTTGCTTGAAAATATTTTCTTCCCTTGTTTTAAAATCTTATCAGCTGTCAAATTATCCCTTTGCCTGAAAATATTTTCTTCCCTTGTTTTAAAATCTTATCAGAAAAAAATATTATTGCTCCATCCCCACTGCCCTCTTTCATTGACTTTGGAGGTATAAATAGAATAAGATTCCAGTATGACCGGGGTAGAATTGGGTAGATCATGCCAAGGATTAATGGTTAATGCACTGAACTAATCTCAGAATTTGCTAATTTTGTCAAGAAATTTATGAGTTAATATGAGAAATAAATTGAAGGGCTGTTCTAGCAGCATATTTGAAAAACATTTAGTGGCTGTTCTCTGTAGCCCTTACTTAAGCATCAGGACATTCTGAACTCATGCTGTTTATATTTCCAATTTCTGAAAAAGATACCTACTAGAAAAATTCCCATATGTCTACTTGCCCTATAGAAAAAAATTATAATTGAAAATAACAAAGATAAAATGCCTAGAACTCCCTCTTTCCACCAAAATAATGTCAGATGGTATACCATGTAACTGAAAAAAAAAAAGACATAGGTGATTAACACCATTGAGACCTGAAAGAGGAATATATCTTGACTGTTTCACCAAACTAGGTGAATGGGTATTTGAAAAGGAGAGTAAATTCTTATCAGCTTAATGAGATAGTGACTCCAAATTATAATTACTATTCCCATTACCAGAACAATTTAATTTAATTCATAAATCTCCTATATGTTTTAGAAAAATATGAATTAGAAAGAGTTAGAAACAAATACCAACAAAAATATATGTTTCGGTTCCTAGGCATATCAGAACATTCATGCCAAAATGAAGGGGAAGTTGCTGCACCCTCACCCTCTACAATTAAGAAATAGGAAATATTTAAAGAGCATCTGTGTAGTTTCAAACAATATGAACTACATTCGATGACCAAATGAGATCTTTTAACAGATGTCCTAGAAACTTGTAGTCTTTGATATAGATTACCCCTCTCCCCTGAAGAAGAAGGAGAAGGAGAAGAAGAAGAAGGAGGAGGAGAAGGAGAAGGAGAAGGAGAAGGAGAAGGAGAAGGAGAAGGAGAAGGAGAAGGAGAAGAAGGAGAAGGAGGAGAAGGAGAAGAAGGAGAAGAAGGAGAAGAAGGAGAAGAAGGAGAAGGAGAAGAAGAAGAAGAAGAAGAAGAAGAAGAAGAAGAAGAAGAAGAAGAAGAAGAAGAAGAAGAAGAAGAAGGAGGAGGCTCTCTTACATAGTACAGACTACCAAGCAAGAGTTCTTCCTCTAGGCCCTTAAGCCTTGATAATAGTCGATGGTACTCAAAGCTCTCTGGTGTATAAGAAAGTTGCATGGTTTCTGTGAGACCAGCAGGGACTCATGGTTTTGTTACATGTCTTCTTTATCAACTAACCCTACTTCTTGGCAAAATAATTTTGATTTCTTGAAGAACATTGATAAAGCCCTGAGCAACTTACTGTGGTAAAAGGTGACCATTTAACCCAAGCCTCTTATCATAAGTTGCATGTTATTATATCCATGAAGACATATATTTTAATAGTATAAAATAGCACTTCATTATGAAATGAAAGTAGGACATATAGAATAAGGCCCAGTTTTGTGAAGAAAGAGCACATGGTTTGCATTGGAAATTCCTTCAAATTTCACTCCAGCTATAATTCTACTCTCCATCAACACAAACCAGTGGACCCATGAGGATTTTCTGAAATCAGTTGTCCAAAGAAGAAATAAATTAAACTAATTAAACCTGATGACTCTGCACAAAATGCTGTAATCACCCAGATGTGAAACTGCTCCGACATTATAGCTCCATTGATGTAGAGAAAATTAATTTCACGAGAAAGTGCTTCAAGCTGGCCATCTAATTATCCACTTTATTTATAAGAGAAAAAAGCCAGCAGTTATGATTTTCATTGGTCCACAGGCAATGACTAATGTTTTGGTCATGTATACCAGGCATTTTTAAGAAAGAATATTAGAAGATTGTAGACACTCAATAGGTTGCCATTGTATATAAGGATATTAATAATCAAATGGAAAAATGAACCACTCTGTGTATATTCATCACCATACTTTCTCAGTCACTATAGTGCATGCTCAGTAAGCTCATGGAAAAGTATATGTAGCAATAGAGCTAGTCTACACATGGGCACATACAATGGGTGTGCCCTCATTATCCAATCAATTGCTTTATTAGAGCAATAATTTTTTAAAAAACCATCAACAAAATAACCCTTCAAATTGTAGTTTTAGAAGAGCCAAATATTTGCTGAAACCGGTTTGGCTCAGTGGATAGAGCGTCGGCCTGCGGACTGAAAGGTCCCAGGTTCGATTCAGGTCAAGGGCATGTACCTGGGTTGCGGGCACATCCCCAGTAGGAGATGGCAGGAGGCAGCTGATCGATGTTTCTCTTTCATCGATGTTTCTAACTCTCTATCTTTCTCCCTTCCTCTCTGTAAAAAATCAATAAAATATATTAAAAAAAAAAAAGAAGAAGAGCCAAATATTTACTCGATGGCAGGTTGATTACACTGGAACCCTATCCATAAAGTTTGGAACAACATTTTTCTTCTCAAAAATATAAATTTATTCTAGTTATGGAATTGGATTTCTTATCTGGCATTGGTCACTACTAAACCTAGACCAATGAAATGTTTTATATGTAATTATAGTATCACATACAACATTGATTCTAATTAAACAACTCTCCATTGCTTAATTAGCAGCAAGAAGTTAAGCAAGACTTTTATGCCCAAGGTCTCACAATGTGCCACATCACATGAAAGTGGTTGACCTTAAAAAAAAGGTGGAATGGTGTGCTATTACTTAAAGTATTAACCATGATAGTACTATAATACAGTGTTGTGAGCTCTAAGCCAGTAACTAAATGTGGTGATTTTTCCTATAATTCTAATAGAACCAAGTGGTGTAAGTAGGGATCATAATTTTTATTAGACACCTAAATAGTTCCTTTCAATCTCATGCTTCTCAACCTGCTACTTAAGAAATGTGATGCCTTCACCAAGAAACAAATCAGTGGTTCCACTGATTTGGAGGCAAATATTCATCTGGCCTTATAGGGTTCTTCATGCCAATTGAGTAAAACAGGAGGGGGAACATTAGGTTATTGTATTTAGTCTAATAATTCATTTTGAGTATAAGAGGAAATATGTGTTTTAATACAATGGAGATAGAAAGCAGTATATATGGAATCCAAGTGACCCTTAGGACTTCTCCTTGTATAAACCTTATAGTTTCATAGTTTAATAGAACATTATATTAATCCTAAAAAGGGAGAAATGCAAAGGTCAGATCCCTCATGATACAGATAGAGAAACCTACTAGCTATGTCGTTAGCTGAAGTAAAAAAGGAACATGAAATGTATAGTGGGAAAAGGAAATGTAAATAAATATAAGCAGAGATCAGAAAAGAAAATGTTTGCAAGTGCACCCAAGATTTTGGCAACACAGACAGCATCCTGCATATTCTATGCTCCTTCTCTTTATTTATTGACTACATTTTCTTTAGCCTTACTGTTTAGTTTTGTGTGTTTTTTTGTTATTGTTTTTTGGTTTCACTGGGTTTGTTGTTGTTGTTGTTGTTGTTGTTTTTTGCCTGAATCCTTACTTAGTCTTCCTGTCTCTGGACTTCTGTTCTCAATATATAATCAAATTTCAAAAATTAAATTTTGTTCTTTATTTTTATTACCACATAGTGATCATTTCATATGATCCATTTTAAAAAACATTTTGTAGGTTTTTCCTTACAATGCATCCTTTCTCATACAATGTTTCCTGAAAGGAGACAGCATTTAATATTATTAGTGTATCCCCAATATTGTACACAAAATGGATGTTTACAAAGGCTGGTCAAAATTGAATAAATCAAAAAAGTAACTTTGTAGATTCAGAAAGTGATAAAAATCTATGAAAGAGATAAGCCCTATATTAGAAAGTGTCCAGAAATACAAATCTAGGTTGTTTTTTGAGGGTTTTGTTTGTGGTTTTTTTGTTTGTTTGTTTTTTTCCATAAAAATGATGCCATGTTGATACAGTTACAGGGTACTCACTGTTTGTTTGTTTGTTTGTTTGTTTTTTCAAATAACGATATGAGCATTCTGCCCCTACAATGATAGATGGTTTATGCAACTGATTATATCCAAACAACAAATCTGGTCTTTCAAAAATCATTTACAAAGCTTTTACATTTACAGTCTCAGAAAACTGACATTCTGGTGAGGAACAGATAATTAACAAGCCTGAAATTGTGAGGTTTTAAGTTTCTAGTTTCTTTGCTATATTTATTTGTTTATTTTGCTTTAAGGTAAAATACATGGATAAATTTTATCAAACCAAAAACAACTTTTTTCAAATTAGTGATTACTAATATATCTTACTTTTTTTTAATTTACAAATATCAGTAGGGCTGCCATGGAAGAAAGATTGAGTGGATGCAATCTCTGAGCTTAGTATCTCATTAGTATACATTAAAAACGTATGGAGTACAAAAAGTAAAGTTCAGTCTTTCCCCTTCCCAATCAATCATTGTCTGCTAGGAGATATGTAAACAATTATTGCAACAAGCACTGAAAATGAAGTATGCTTAAAAATATTCTAAAAGCACAAAGCAACTTTCTTGAATACAATAGTAGATTTAATAAACTCATGCATTGAATTTTTTCAAATCAAATTTCATGTTATTAAAAGATAAGCACTTTTTTCATTGTGATAAAATTTCCAGAAATTAATCTAGTTTCTAACTTTTAAAGAGACTCAATATATTTTTGGTGAATTAATGAATATGAATGACCACAATAACAAGATTAAATAAAAGCTTGAGTCACTTTTATTGAATTTTTACATATTGAACAGTCCATAATATTATTAGAATACACTATCTAGCCTATAATTTATATCTTCTTAAAAATTTAATGGTAAGTCTGGACATTCAAAATCTCATGACTATTATATTTTTCTTATTACTCTGGATTTCTAATAAAATAATCAACTAGAGTTTTAAAACGTGAGATAAACCCTGATTTTTGTAGCCCACCTAGAAAAATGCTATAATTACCGTCAGGTGCTTACTTTGTCCTGTTTCCAATTAAACAATAAAAAAGTAGCCGAAACCGGTTTGGCTCAGTGGATAGAGCGTCAGCCTGCGGACTGAAAGGTCCCGGGTTCGATTCTGGTCAAGGGCATGTACCTGGGTTGCGGGCACATCCCCAGTAGGAGATGTGCAGGAGGCAGCTGATTGATGTTTCTCTCTCATTGATGTTTCTAGCTCTCTATCTCTCTCCCTTCCTCTCTGTAATAAATCAATAAAATATTAAAAAAAAAACAATAAAAAAGTAATTAGTATTTTAAAATAGTCTGTTCTGAAGTTATGGTCATAATTGAAGTCAGAATAAAATAAATGATTTGTAAATAATAGTTTTAATTTATTGGGCCTTTTGAAACATTTAAGCAATTTGTATTTGCTTTGTATGAAGCATTCCAGAACACACAGAAAAGAGTAGTTTCTTCCATGGCCTCGATAAACAGGAGCAAATCTTCAATGAAGTTTTTCTGAGGTCAAAATGCTAACAAGCCCAAGGTAATGATATATGATAGGTTAGGACGTCTACAGTCGGAGCCTCGTAATTACTCTTCCTGTGTCTTCTATGGCTTTATCCTCTGAAGCTTGCAATTCATTAACCAAAATGATTAGTCTCAACCACACTTTAAAACCCTGGCTTCACTCCTAATGACTTAATCTATACTGTACTTAGCTTTAAATGCTATTTACTAGGAGCAATTCACAATTATTCTTTTCAATGATATATTTTGTCTATCGGTAAGTTTTTTCACATTTCCTTCCTGATGGACACAGAGTAAAGATTGCAAACATGCCGAAACCGGTTTGGCTCAGTGGATAGAGCGTCGGCCTGCGGACTGAGGGGTCCCAGGTTCGATTCCGGTCAAGGGCATGTACCTGGGTTGCGGGCATATCCCCAGTGGGGGATGTGCAGGAGGCAGCTGATCGATGTTTCTCGCTCATCGATGTTTCTAACTCTCTATCTCTCTCCCTTCCTCTCTGTAAAAAATCAATAAAATATATTTAAAAAAAAAAAAAAAAAAAAAAAAAAAAAAAAGATTGCAAACATTTTCTTATTTTCAGCCTTAAAAGACAGTACAATAAGAAATAATTAAAAGTATGTTATAAACAAGTATATGCATTATTCATGTGTGGGTTTTTTTCTATGAAGACACTTTTATTTCTATCCAAACATTTACAATTCTGATATCTGATATTGCATCCGAAATGAAGAAAAAAATACCAAGTTATTGTTGCTAGTTCCTTTGTTACCAACACAGCACTATTTTTTTAAAAAAAATTATCTTCTTGTCTCCTTTCACCAGTTCTACAATGATACTGAATTTTAAATGTTCCAGATGAACAGTATTTATTACTGCAAAGTAAATGTGGCTTGCAGGTTGAACATCCTGTTTTAACTTACATATTAAACTAAAAATTAACAGCAGGTGAAGGTGTCAGAAATGTTTCCACTACATATTTTATTTGAGCAATACATTTATCATTATTGCTTATAGCAGAGCTATGAAAATTGAAAGTTTTCCCCCAAAGCAGGTCAAAACTTCTCCAGTTTTCTTGACTTTTAAGTAGCTACGCAGTAGATATAAAGAATGAGGAACTGTAAATTCTTTTGTTGCTAGTAATAAAAGGGACTCATGCTGAGCTGTCAAAAGTATTTGACCTTAGATGTACACATATTGTCTTATAATTTAAATGACATTATCTTATAAAATATTTTATATCTTATGTAATATAACAATATATTTCAAATCAAACTTAAGTGTATAACTTTACTGCAATATATTATTGCATTCTACATTGATATTTTCCAAGAAGAAATAAAGAATGGCTGTAACAATCAGACTACCCTTTAATTGGAGGAGAAGACCCCAGACTATGACAGAGCTGCAGATCACTTGCAAGACAATCACAATATCCAAACGTGTGAATTTTGTGTTCCTACGGGCAAAGGTGTATCATCTGGTAAGTTTGATCTGCATGAACTCAAAGACAGTGTTTAGGACTGAAGATTCTATTCATGTCAGTTTTCTAAATTACATAATTACTACATCAAATATGCATTGGCTGCAGAGCTGGTACTATCTTGTGTGTGTAGATGTAATCCCTAGGAAAGTCAGTAATTTTAGCATTAGACTTCCAATAAATTGTGGATATATCCAGTAGGAAAGAATGTAAAGAATATAAGCCATATTCAGAATTTCAGGGGGGGGGGGGGAATCAAGGAAAAAAGATAAGGTATGCTTGGCATCTCTGTTTGCCCCTCCAGATCCACTCCACTCTGTGCCACAATAGACTGACCTATTGAAATCCATTATCAAATGTCCTGTGCCCTCTACTTCCATCTGGGGAGGCCCATGGGAATTGTGAAGAAAGGCATGAGAAAAGTCAGGGCTCCCTGACTCCCTTCCTTTGAAGTCACCTCAGCCTTGCTGCACCTTTTGAAAAGAAGGCACCACTGCACTTAAAATGGCCTATTCTACACAATTCCTTCTGGTTCTATAAACCTCTCTGACCCCATAGCACCTTCATATTTAGGGAGGATAACCTTCTGGTAGGAAGGTTCTGGGATTGTGCACTAACCTTTGTGGTTTTCTGAGAATCCAGCCATTTCTTTTTAACTCACCACTTTATAAATAACCATCTTTAAATGATCGTAATTTGAGTGTGCTTTCTATTTTCTGTTGCTTAATACAGCAATTGATACCAGTAGTGTCCTGGGAAACTTACCCTCAAAATGGGATTATGACATTTAAATGTTCATAAAATTCAGAAGCTCACAGATAACCTATATTCTGGGGTGGCGGGTGGGGGAGGATGGGGCACAAATAACCTGTGGAATGGGTGGCATCATAATTACTCAAATTATCACTGGTAGTAACCTTTGAATAAAATACTGGTGGAGGAAATAGCATTGTGAGATTAAGTGCTTTGACACCATGCTGTGCAAAAACAGTGAGATTAAAGTTCAAAAGAGTCACCTGGTTTCCTCTAATGGCCCTGGAGGATTAAGAGAGGGCAAAGAGAAATTTAGAACTATGAATGTGAAACTAAGGACATATGTGAAAAAAAGAAAGTGTCTCTATGATGACTCTTGGGCACACATGACTGAGAAGCATGCATAGGAATTTATAATAAGGGTTGGAGTTTCAGCACTAATTAAATAATGTTCAATGCCCCAGGTCTTTTAGCTAATGATACTAGTGGGGAAGGAGCAGGATCCTGAGACATGATATGGGGGTATAAAACAGGCATGGATGAAGCTGAAGACCTTGAAAATTGGTCCCTTAAGTCCTTTTGACATGTATAGGATAATAAATTCTAGATTTCTGGGGGCGGGGAATTGACCAAACTCTTTTGGAGATTAACGGGTTAGTTATTATATTTAAGTCAGGTCAAGACAAACTCCACCCCAGGATAAAGGTTAGATTGACTAGGAAACCTGCATTTGGTTCCCAAATGGACCCATTACCATTTACCTGTATGATCTCAGAAATACCCCAATACTTTATAACTTAATAGTTATGGGACCTGAATTCAAGCTTATCCTCAGAGATTGAAATGTCATCATGTTCCACTAGTCAGAGTAAGCCTCAAATTGTTCTAGCAGTGATTTGAGAACATATAGTAGAAAGAACATATAGTAGGGGTACCGATCTCCACCCAGTCAAAAATAGGCATAAAACATTTGATTCTCCAAGTCTCAGTTGTTCCTTCATGTCCACAGGGAATTGAATCCAGGACACCCTGCAGATACAAAAAAAAAAAAAAAAAAGTAGAATATTAAGTCCCTTATACAAAATGATGTAGATCAATGCATGCAGTTGGCTCTCTATATCGACAAATTCCCAACTGTGGATCAAAAATAGTTTTCAGTGAAGATATAAAAGGAGGTGGTTTTTTAACACTCGAAAATACTTGGTTATATGGCTAAGTTTCTTGATGGTTTCAAAGCTATGAAATACAACTAATATTGTGAATTTCTAAAAAGAAGATATACTTAAAAGGTAAAGATACTTTAAACTTATCTGAAATAAAACCTTTTAGAGGGTTGAAATATTTATTAATATCTTTTTTTAAATGTATCTCTATTGTTGAAAGTATTACAGATGTCCCCTTTTTTGTTGTTTTTCCCATTGACACCCTCCACCCTGTACTGGCCCCTCCGAGGCCTTCACCACACTATTGTCTGTGTCCATGGGCTATGCATATATGCATATACCTTCCCTGGTTAATCTTCCCCATCCACTTACCCTCGCACTCTCCCCATTCCCTTTGAAATTTATCAGTCTGTTCCATGCTTCTATGTCTCTGGATCTATTTTATTCATCAGTTTACTTTATTCATTAGATTCCACATATGAGTGAAATCATGTGATACTCATCTTTCTCTGATTGGCTTATTTCACTTAGCATAATGCTCTCCACAGACCACTAACATTCCACTCCATAAAGTTCATAACTGCCTTCAATTGAAGTTTTATGAAAATGGGGTGAATGGTGTTTTAGACCCAGTTGTCTTTTGAATTCCATTTTTGATCAGAAGAGTAAAATTTCTAAGTTCCTTTTCCTTTCATGTCCCCTATTTTTTCAATTGACCATGGGGGGGGGGGGGGGCGGGAAATGTGATCAGGAAAAACTGTGGTCTAATTTGTAAGAACTCATTATGCTGAAAGTTAGGAGTAAGAGTACTTTGCTTTTCTGATTTACTCAGCAACACCACCAAAAGTATTTCTTGAACATACTGTCTGAAGTCTGTGTTAGGCACTGCAAAATAATCATGCCAGCCATAATTTCTGCCCTCTGGAAACCTTAGCATTCAAAGCATTTGAAAAATTAAATAATTCCTGAACAAGCACTGCCTATGCTAAAATGTAAGCTTACATTCCTCTGTTTGGATGTATGTGTAAATCTGGGATGACAAGATGACATGTATATATACATGTATATATTGCTTTCGATCTGTGGTTGGTTGAATCCAAGGATACAAAACCCAGGGATGTGGAGGGCTAACTGTATACTTACTGAAAAAATCCTCGTTTAAGTAGAACCATGCAGTCCAAACCCATTTTGTTCAAGGGTTAACTGTATACTTAATTAACAGGCATAATTCTTATATTGGTTACCTAATATATGGAACAAAAGGTGTTATGGGAGGAAGAGATACAGAAAAATTCTCTGTATCACTTCCCTCCCTGAATATAGTAAATCAAAATACCATCCCTGGAAGAATTACAAAAATTAGTGCCACCATGAAGGACTTGAGTTATACAATCATTGTGACTCTCAGCACAGCACCGATTAACTGTCCTCTTTAGTCAGTGCAAACGCTTGATGGGTCACAGAGAATGACAGACTATCAAAAACTTCAGTGCAGATGCCCATCCCAGCCACAGCTCCACATCAGGTATCTTTGCATTTACATGTCAGAGACAAGTGTAACTTTGCTGCCTCGTCACAGGGCTACATCAATTCTAGCTTTCTTTCATAGCGTACAGAGACGGCTCATTTTCTAATTAGCCAGCACCTAGGACAACTGAGTAAGACTAGTCTGTGCCATAAAGTAGGAGATAAACTACAAATGTTCATGAGTTGGCCCTGTTGATGCAGTTTCCAGGAGTCAAATAGCTTGGGTCATGTCAGAAATACTCTTTCTTATTATTATTACTAGAAGCCTGGTGCACAAAATTCCTGCATTGGTGCAGGGGGAAGGGGGTGGCCCTCAGCCCGGCCTGTGCCCTCTCACAGTCTGAGAGCCCTCGGGGGATGTCCGACTGCCAACTTAGGCCTGCTCCCATCAGTAGGACATCCTTAGCGCTGTCTCAGAGGCAGGAGAGGCTCCCACCACCAACACTGCCACTGCACTTGCCAGCCATGAGCCTGGCTTCTGGCTGAGCAGAGCTCCCAGCACTGACCACCAGAGGGCAGATCCTGTGTTGAGCGTTAGCCCATTGGTGGTCAGTGTGCATCATAGCGACCGGTTGATCTCTGACATCTCCCCAGGGGTCCTGCATTGCTAGAGGGTGCAGACCAGGATGAGGGACCCCACTGGTGCACAATTGGGGCCAGGGAGGGACACGGGAGGTTGGCCAGCTGGGGAGGGAATACACAAGGGCTCCAGGGCATGTCTATCCCATCTCACTCAGTCCTGATCAGCAGGACCCCAGCAGCAAACTAACCTACTGGTCGGAACATCTGTCCCCTGGTGGTCAATGCGTGTCATAGCAACTGGTTGATAGGTCAACTGTCTGCCCCCTGTCGGTCAGTGCACATCATAGCGACTGGTCAACCAGTCGACTGTTTGACCCCTGGTAGTCAGTGCACATCATAGAGAGCATTGAGCGGCCTTAGCATATTATTAGCATATTATGCTTTGATTGGTTGAACAGCCGACTGGACAACTGGATACTTAGCATATTAGGCTTTTATTGTATAGGATTATTATTATTTTATTGTTTAAAGTATTGCAAATAGTGGCACATATGTCTCCTTTTTTCCCCCATTTACCTCCCCCGACCTCCCCCACCCCCCAGCACATGTCCTCACCCCCCTAGTGTCTGTGTCCATTGGTTATTCTTATATGCATGCATACAAGTCCTTTGGTTGATCTCTTAACCCCCAATCCTCCCCTGCCTTCCCACTGATATTTGACAGTCTGTTCGATGCTTCTTTGCCTCTGTATCTATTTTTGTTCATCAGTTTATGATATTCTTTATATTCCACAAATGAGTGAAATCATGTGATATTTATCTTTCTCTAATTGGCTTATTTCACTTAACATAATGCTCTCCAGGTCCATCCATGCTGTTACAAATGGTAAGAATTCCCTCTTTTTAACAGTAGCACAGTATTCCATTGTGTAGATGTACCACAGTTTTCTAATCCACTCATCTGCCGATGGGCACTTAGGCTGTATGCAAATCTTAGCTATTGTAATTTGTGCTGCTATGAATATAGGGGAGCATATATCCTTTCTATTGTTGTTTCTGTTTTCTTGGGATATATTCCTAGAAGTGGGATCACTGGGTCAAATGGTAGTTCCATTTTTAGTTTTTGAGGAAACATCATACCCCATACTCTTTTCCACAAGCGGATACACCAGCCTGCATTCCCCTCAGCAATGCACAAAGGTTCCTTTTTCTCCACATCCTCTCCAGCACTTGTGGTTTGTTGATTTGTTGGTGATAGCCATTCTGACAGGTGTGAAATGGTACCACATTGTTGTTTTGATTTGCATTTTTCAGATAATCAGTGACTTTGAGCATGTTTCATATGTCTCTTGGTCTTCTGTATGTCCTCTTCAAAAAATGTCTATTTAGGTCCCTTGCCTGTTCTTTGATTAGATTGTTTATCTTCCTTTTGTTACATTGTATGAGCTCCCTGTAAATGTTAGAGATTAAATCCTTATCAGAGATAACATTGGAAAATATGTTGTCCCATGCAATAGGCTTTCTTATTGTTTTGTTGATGGTTTCTTTTGCTGTGCAGAAACTTTTTATTTTGATGTAGTCCCATTTGTTTATTTTCTCCTTAGTTTCCATTGCCCTAGGAGCTGTTATCAGTAAAGATATGGCTAGAACATATGTCAGATATTTTGCTGCCTATGGAGTCTTCTAAGATTTTTATGGTTTCCCATCTTACATTTAAGTCCTTTGACAATTTTCAGGGGGGTTTTTTTGTGTATGGTGTAAGTTGGTGATCTAGTTTCATTTTTTGGCAAGTATCTGACCAATTTTCCCAGCACCATTTATTGAAGAGACTGTCTTGACTCCATTGTATGCTTTGCCTCCTTTGACAAATATTAATTGAGCATGATGGCTTGGATTGATTTCTGGGTTCTCTGTTCTGTCCCACTGCTCTAAATGTCTGTTCTTGTGCCAGTACCAGGCAGTTTTGAGAACAGGGCTTTGTAGTATAGCTTGATATCTGGTGTTGTGATCCCTACAACTTTGTTCTTTTTTCTCAAGGTTGCTGCAGCTATTTGGGGTCTTTTTTTTTTATTCCAGATGAACTTTTGGAGAGTTTGTTCTAGGTCTTTGAAGTATGTCATTGGTATTTTAATGGAGATTGCATTGAATTTATAGATTGCTTTAGGTAGTGTAGACATTTTAATGATGTTGATTCTACCAATCCATGAACATGGCATGTTTTTCCATTTGTTTATATCTACCTCTATCTCTTTTTTCAGTATCCTGTAATTTTCTGAGTACAGGTCCTTTACCTTCTTGGTTAAATTTATTCCTAGGTATCTTAATTTTTTTGTTGCAATGGTAAATGAGATTATTTTTTAGTTTCTCTTTCTGTGAGTTCATTATTGGTGTATACAAAAGCCATAGATTTCTGGGTGTTAATTTTGTATCCTGCTACATTGCTTAATTCATTTATTAATTCTAGTAGTTTTTTGATGGAGTCCTTAGGGTTTTCTAGGTGCAATATCATGCCACCTGTGAATAATGACAATTTTACTTCTTCTTTTCCAATTAGGATGCCTTTTATTTCTTCTTCTTGTCTGATCACCATGGCTAGTACTTCCAGTACCATGTCGAACAGAAGTGGTGAGAGTTGGCATCCCTGTCTTGTTCCTGTTCTTAGCGGAAATTGTTTTAGTTTTTGCCCATTGAGTATGGTGTTGGCTGTAGGTTTGTTATATATGGCTTTTATTGTGTTGAGGTATGATCCTTCTATTCCCACCTTGCTGAGAGGTGTGTTTTTTTTAATCAAGAAAGGGTGTTAGATTTTGTCAAATGATTTTTCTGCCTCAATTTATATGATTATATGGTTTTATCTCTCAGTTTGTTTATGTGATATGTCACATTTATTGATTTGCAGATATTGTACCATACTTCCATCCCTGGAATAAATCCTACTTGGTCATGGCGTATGATCTTTCTAATGTAATGCTGGATCCAATTTGCTAGATTTTGGCATCTATGTTCCAAATTTCTCAACAAAATAGGTACAAATAAGATTAACCTCAAAAGAATAAGCACACTGCTTTTGTGGATTTATATAGATGTTAGAGGCAAATATATCCCATATTTGGGTGAGCTGCTTGCAGGCACCAAATTTGCCAGTTTTAGTCTAGAGCAAGGCATTTTATTTCATCAGACTTAGTTAGGTTTGTGAAATTATTGGGCATACTGACTCAGTAGTTCAAATGGTTTAGGAATTGTCGGTGGCGTACAGATGCCATATAAAGTTTCTGATAAACCCAAGAAAGAAAATAAGCACTATTCCAAGATGCTTTTTGTTTTTTTAAGTAAACCTATGCCCTCCTTTTTTGGCAACTGTTCCACGTCTGAAAGCAGCTCCCAGCTTGTTACGGGGCCTTCGTACAGACTAAATGACTGAACATGAGATGATTATATGTACCAGATTTCCCGTATGATGACAATCCAACACACCTTACCATGGGACACGCACAGCAGCATATCCTCCTAAATCAGAGGTGAGATGTGTAAGACAGAGCTCCACTAGCGCCTGAAGACGTGTGAACTTCATGGCAGGTAACTAAGACTCCAGTGGCACCTGTTCCTACTACTCTGTTTCCTCTCTCAACCCACATCTGTGGACTCATGGAAAGCTCTCTATGACAAATTAATAAAATAGAGAAAGATGTGAGCCTTATTCCTGGGTGATCCTCTTAGTGCACCAGAAACAGAAGTATACACCCCAGTAAGAAATGGGCCTGAAAGGCAGTGGAATGCAAACCTTCCATATGAAAGTGGCTTTCACACTGTGGGAAGGAAAAAATGGTCATAGAGGGGTCTGCTGGAACAGAACTTAGAACAAAATTGGAAAGTTAATAACAAAGTGATGTGGTAAAAGATAAATGTTAAAAATTTCTGGAGCCAAAGTTCATAATTTAAAAGACATTAGCTGCCAAGAAAAATAGAACCATTCCCTTATTCTTAAGTAAAACAAAAATCAAATGTTTCAAAAATGTAGAGAAAATGAGAATCATTAAACTTAAGTAATTTTTTTTGAAAAATATAATGTCAATGATAATCAGGCTGTGACCCACCTAAATTTTCCAGTATAATGATTGTTCATGTTTCTTGTGTTGAAGGCAACAATTTTCAACATTTGCTTAAATTTGTATCAGTGCAGAAATATAATTAATTGCATTCTTGGTCATATAGAGTTAGAATAATTTTTCCCCTTTTTTTGGAATGTTAGAAATGTTACTTAAATGTTAAGTACCTGAATAGGCTGTGGCTGGTAACCATATAGAGACAGGAATTCATGGTCTGGGTGAACCCACCTTAACATTCTAAGATTGGCTACATAATGGCTCCTGGAAACTGACTGCTTAGGGCCAATTTCAGGATCACATCAAAGTTCTAGAGTTCAGGATTATTTCAGCAGGCCTGCAGTAATGACACCCATTGCTTAGTGACTTAATCCAAGTTTTACCAAGGACTATTCCAACTTCAGTACATTTTAGCATTTATCCCCCATAATTAATTAAGCCTATATAATAAAAGCCTAATATGCAAATCACAGCAGAACGAACCGTCGCTATAACGTGCACTGACCACCAGGAGGCAGACGCTCAACACAGGAGCTGCCCCAGGCCAGCCAAGGCAGGTGCCAGTGGGGGACCCCCCCCGCCGCGATCGCCCCGCCAGTTGCCCTGCAGAGTGAGGTAACCGGTGGCAGCAGGGGGTGCGGTCGGCTGGCTATCAGGCCGGCACCATCCCCCTCAATCACCCCAACAGTCACCTCCAATGTGGGTGCTAGTGGGGGTCCCCTTATATCCCCACTGGTCACCTCACAGATTGGCCCAGATCACCAGCCAGGCCTAGGGACCCTACCCATGCACGAATTTCATGCACCAGGTCTCTAGTAATTTTATAATTAAGTACTTAAATGATTTCTTTGATTATGTTAATTAGTTAAAGATTTCTAAGATCTACCAACATTGATCTGAAATCTACACTCATACACAAGGAGAGATCAACCAAAGAACTTGTATGTATGCATATAAGCATAACCAATGGACACAGACACTAGCGGATGGTGAGGATATGAGTGGGGGAGAGGGCAAAGGGGGGATAAGGACACATATGTAACACCTTAATCAATAAAGAAATTTTTTTTTAAAAAAGGAGAGATTATGGGTGAAATTATTTAAATAAATGAATCAATGTTAGTTAAATATAACATATTGTTTAAGCAGTATCACTCAATGGGGAATATATATATATATATATATATATATATATATATATATATATATATGGATATATATATATATCCATAAACAATTATTTAAGAATATCTCCTCCTCCCCAAAATAGTCACAGTAATCTTGAGAAAGAAGAACTAAGTTGGAGGAATCACAATACCAGATATCAAGTATCTGGATAAAAGACTTAAATGCAAAGAGTGAAACCATAAAAGTTCTAGAAGAAATCATAGGAACAAAAATCTCAGACATCTCTGGTAGCAATATGTTTACTGATAAATCTCCTAGGACAATGGAAACAAAGAAGAAAATAACCACATGGGACTACATCAAAATAAAAAGCTTCTTCACAACAAAAGAAACCATCAAGAAAATAACAAGTGAGCCCACTATATGGCAGAACATATTTGCCAATGATCATCAGATGTATCATGATGAAGGAAACTCATACAACTTAACAAAAGAAAGACAAACAATCCAATCAAAAAATGGGCACAGGAACTAAATAGACATTCTCCAAGGTGGACATACAGAAAACCAAGAGGCATATGAAAACATGCTCAAAGTAACTAATCATCTGAGAGATGCAAATCAAAATGACAATGAGATATCACTTCACACCTGTCAGAATGGCTATCATAAAAAATCAACAAAGGACAAGTGCTGGCGAAGCTGTGGAGGAAAGATAAACCTAGTGCACTGCTTTTGGGAATGCAGACTGGTGCAGCCACTGTGGAGAACAGTATGAAGTTTCCTCAAAAAATCAAAAATGGAGCTGCCATTTGACCCAATGATCCCACTTCTAGGAATATATCCTAAGAAACACAAAACACTCATCAGAAAGAATACATGCACTCCTATGTTCTTGGCAGCACAATTTACAATAGCTAAGATTTGGAAACAGCCTAAGTGTCCATCAGCAGATGAGTGGATTAAAAAAAAAAAAAAAAAAAAAAACAACCCTGTGGTACAATGGAATATTATACAGCAATGAAAAAGAAAGAACTCTTACCATTTGAAACATCAAGGATGGACCTGGAGAGTATTATGCTGAGCAAAATAAGCCAGTCAGAGAAAGATAAGTATCACATGATTACACTCATATGTGGAAACTAATTAATCACATAAACTGATGAACAAAAATACACTCAGAGACAGAAGCATGAACAATCTGCTGAACCTCAGAGGGAAGGCAGGGGAGGATGGATGGGAAGAGATCAACCAATAAATTTGTATGCATATATGCATAACTCCTGGACACAGACAATGGGTGGTGAGGGCGTGGGGGTGGGACTGGAGTGGGCTGGAAGAGGTTATTGGGGGGGAAAGAAGCACCTATGTAATACTTTCAACAATAAAGATTTTTTTTAAAATCTCCTTTTTTCTTATGAATCAAATAGAAAAGCCCTGTCTTTGTTTTATAAAAAGGCATAAGTTAAACATAGTCGGTAGCTGTCATTGCCCTTTTAACTTCACTTTCAACATACTCTTAAAGAAGGAACAGAAGTCAGTTCTTATTGTCATTTATATGGCAAATTAGGATTCCTTCATTCATTTACAAAAATTGTTTTACTTGAACTGTGCATATAGTATAGGATATGCAGTTGTGCAAGGCAGGAAGGCAAGAGAGACTGCACAAAGCCTGATTCTGCCCTTGAACTTCCTACAACCTAGAATAGACTGACTGGGTGCCTGCTGTGAGGTAAATCCCTAGCTCCAAAGCAATTCAACCCATAACTTCCTCCAGCACATGCATTCACACACAGCACTTAGCTCTGCCAGTTGTTATGTCCTAGCTTTGTTCTCCTTCAGCTAAGAACAGCCAAACTGCAATGCTGGAAACTATTTGAACCAGGTTTCCACACCCCCTTCACTTACTCAAGAGTGGATATTTTAACTCTGGCTATTATCCAGTGATGTACTTTTAGAAAAGTTTAACCACTGCTCAGTAATAATAAAAATAATTATTATAATAATAATGATAATAATGACAGAAAGAAGTAGGACAATGAAGGACAGCTTATAAAAGTATTTAATAAATTTGCATTGAAAAATGGTTCTGAATTTGATTAGCTTAAATTTAATTCTGTGGTCAGAAATTTGGTTGAATATGAATCACTGGGAATATCTTCAGATTTCAAGATCATCTAATCAGATACCTAAGAGTTCTTCAGAGATTAGCACCAGGCACTACAAATTACCCATGGGAAATTTTTTTATTTAATATGTTTTATCATTAAAAATATAATTAATTAATTATGTTTTTAATCTTTATTGTTGAAAGTATTACAGATGTCTCCCTTTTTCCAACATAGACTCCTTGCAGCCTGCCCTCACCCCCCACTGCAGGCCTTGTCTGTGTCCATGGGTTATGCATATATGCACACAAGCCCTTTGGTGGATCTCTTCATACTCAGCCACCTCCTTCTCTCCCCTCTGAGGTTCCATAGTCTGTTCCATGATTCTATGTCTCTGAATCTATTTTGTTCATCAGTTTATTTGGTTCATTAGATTCCACAAAGGAGTGAGATCCTGTAATACTTGTCTTTCTCTGACTGGATTATTTTGTTTAGCATATTACTCTCCACTCATCTACTGATGGGCACTTGGGCTGTTCCCAGACTTTAGCTATTGTAAATTGCCCTGCTATGAACATAGGGGTGCATATATTCTTTCTGATTGCTGTTTCAGGTTTCTTAAGATATATTCCCAGAAGTGGGATCACTGGATCAAACAGAAGTTCCATATTTCAATGTTTGAGGAAATTCCATACTGGTTTCCATAATTGCCGGGGTCCAACCACAGCGGGCCCAGGGGTCCCCAAAGGTGTGGACGGAGTCGGCGAAGAAGGAATGACACGGAGGCAGCGTTCAGTTGATCAGCAGCCTAGCCAGGATCTCTAGCCAAGTTCTGTTCAGGATCTCCAGCGAAGTTCTGGTTCAGATCTCCAGCCAGGTTCTGTGTCCATGTTCTCTTGCTAGGTTCTCCAGCCAGGTTCTGTAGCCATGTTCCCTCGCTAGGTTCTCCAGCCAAGTTCTGTCCAGGTTCTCCAGCCAGGTTCAGTCACCAGGTTCTAGTCAGGTTCTCTTGCCAATTTCTGTAGTCAGGTTCAGTCCAGGATCTTTTGCCATGTTCTCTCGCTAGGTTCTGTCTCTAGGTTCTGAGGCCAGTTTCTGTCCAGGATCTTTTGCCATGTTCTCTCCAGCGAAGTTCTTCTGTCTCTAGAGAACGTTCTGTGTAGGTTCTGTGCCTAGGTTCTGTCTCTCTCTGTTCTGTCTTGTTACATCTGTATTTATACCAGTTGATTCCAATCCTATCAATCTCTATTTCAAAGGTTAGGGCATTTCTTATCTCCATTCCAGGGAGTAAAGATTATGTAGCTTAAGCATGATTGTTCATAGTTAAAGTGATTAATTACCCACCTGGCACTTAGTTAAGAGGTTTTATTCCCTCCCTAACTTCAGGGGAAAATCCCTACCTGGGGAAACAACCTTGGTTAAAACACATAGTGCCAAGAAGGTGAGCAAATATATTAAGAACGGTATGCCATATATGCCAGGTCCCTTGAAACAGCAAGCATGGACCGGCTCCCGGCACATAATGGCTGCACCAGTCTGCATTCTCACTAGCAGTGTACTGAGGTTCCCTTTTCTCCACATTCTTGCCAGCTCTTGTCATTGGTTGATTTGTTGATCATAGCCATTCTGACAGGTGTGAGATGAGACCTCACTGTTGTTTTAATTTGCATCTCTCTAATGATCAGTAACTTTGAGCATTTTTTCATGTCTGTTGGCCATCTTCGTGTCCACTTTTGAGAATTGTCTATTTAGGTCCTTTGCCCATTTTTTGATTGGATTTTTTGTCTTTCTTTTGTTACGTTGAGTTCCTTATATATTTTGGATAGTAACCATTTATCAGATGTATCACTGCCAAATATATTACTTCGTACAATGGGCTCCCTTTTCATTTTGTTGGTGGTCTCTTTGGCTATGCAGAAGCTTTTTATTTTGATGTAATCCCATTTGTTTATTTTGTCCTTAGTTTCCATTGCCCTTGGAGATGTATCTGCAAACATACTGCTACCAGAGATGTCTGAGATTTTGATGCCTAAGGTTTCTTCTAGGATTTTTATGGTTTCCCAGCATACATTTAAGTCTTTTATTAATTTTTAGTTTATTCTTGTGTATGGTGTAAGTTGATAGTCTAGTTTCATTTTTTTGCATTTACCTGTCCAATTTTCCCAACATCATTTATTGAAGAGACTGTCTTGACTTCATTGTATTCTCATGACTCCTTTGTCAAATATTAATTGAGTATAATGGCTTAGATCAATTTCTGTGTTTTCTGCTCTGTTCCATTGATTTATATTCCTGTTCTTGTGCCAGTACCAGGCTGTTCTAATTATATTGACTTTGTAGTAAAACTTGATATCTGGTATTGTGATTCCTCCAACTTTGTTCTTTTTTCTCAGTTTTGCTGCAGCTATTTGGGATATTTTTTGGTTTCATATAAATTTTTGGAGAGTTGTTCTAGGTCTGTGAAATATGCCATTGGTATTTTAATGGGGATTGCATTGAATCTGTAGATTGATTTGGGTAGTATGGACATTTTAATGATGTTGATTCTACCAATCCATGAACACAGTATATTCTTCCACTTGTTAATATTTCCCTTTAGCTCTTTTTCAAACATCCTGTAGTTTTGACTTCAAGACTTTTACCACATTGTTTAAGTTTATTCCTAGTATCTTAATTTTTTTGTTGCAATGATAAATGAGATTGTTTGCTTAGTTTATCTTTCTGAGGCTTCATTATTGGTGAATAAAAAAACCATTTCTGGTGTAAATTTTGTAACCTGTTTCATTACCAAATAACTTTATAAAATCTAGTAGATTTTTGGTGAAGTTTATTGGGTTTTCTTTGTACAATATCATGTCATCTGTAAATAATGAGAGTTTCACTTCCTCTTTTCAAATGCGGATGCCTTTTATGTTTTCTCCTTGTCTGATTGCTATGGCGAGCACTTCCAGTACTATCTCTATATATAAAACCTTAATATGCAAATAGACCAAATGGTGGAACAACCAAACAACTGGTCGCTATGACATGGGCGAACCACCAGGAGGTGCGCACTGAACATGGTGGGCGTTGGCCACGGAGGGATGGTGAGTGGGGGCACCAGACCAAGGCGGGGTGCCGGTTGCTGTCATCGGGGCAAGCCTCTAGTGGTTACTGAAAATTCTTTGCTCCTGTGTGCCATGGTCCTGTCCCGCGCTTGTGCCTGTGCCAGTACTGGAGCCGCTGCTTGCACCCACTGCTGGCTCCCAGCACTAGCCCAGATCACTTGGCATTGTCAGTGGGTGCAAGTGGTGGCTGCTGGCCCCGATCACACCTCAGGGCATCTCCACCTCCTCCTGCTCCTGAAAGGCGATTGGGGCCATCAGCTGCCTCCTACACTTACTGCTGGCAATGACCCTACTCACAACCATTGCCAGCACTGGAGCCGCTGCTCGCACCCACTACCAGCATTGGAGCCACCACTCGCACCCACTGCCTGTGCCTGGTGCTGGTCCTGATTGCTTGGCACTGTTAGCAGGTGTAAGCAAGGCAGGTGCTGTCAGCGTGTGGGAGCAGCAGCGGTGGAAGTGGGGCTGCTGTCAGAGAGGGGACCAGGGACTGCAGCAGGAGGGTCCAGGTGGGGGCATGGAGTATGGGCTGAGACCAGCCCCTGTGCCCACTGCAGCCTTGCAGCCCACAGATTTTTTCAAGGTGCACGAATTTGTGCACTGGGCCCCTAATGTTGAAGAAGAGTGATGAAAGCGGACATCCCTGTCTTGTTCCTGTTCTTATGGGAAATGATTTTAGTTTATACCCATGGAGTATGATGTTAGCTGTTGAATTGTCATATGTGGCCTTAATATGTTGAGGTATGAACCTCTATTCCAACTTTGCTGAGTGTTTTTATCAAAAATTGGTTTCGGATTTTGTTGAATGCTTTTTCTGTGTCCATTGATGTGATCATAAGACTTTTGTCTTTCAATTTGTTTAAGTGATGTATAAGATTTATTAATTTCCAAATATCTTATTGATCTTGTGTCAATGTAATAAATCCCACTTGGTCATGGTGTTTGATCTTTTTAATGTATTGCTAGATCTGATTTGCTAATATTCTGTTAAGGATTTTAGCTTCTATGTTCATCAGGGACATTGGCCTGTATTTCTCTTTCATTTTAGTGTCTTTATCTGGTTTTAGAATTAGGATAATGTTGGCTTCATAAAAAGAGGTTGGATGTGTTCCTTCCTCTTGGATTTTTTTTAATAGTTCAAGGAGGATAGGTCTTAGTTCTTTGAATGTTTGGATAAACCCCCCTGTGAAAGTGTCTAGACAAGGGCTTTTGTTTGCTGGGAGTTTTGTTTGTTTGTTTGTTTTTATTACTGCTTCTATTTCATGAATTGTTATTGGCCTAGTCGGGCTTTCTGATTTTTCCTGATTCAGCTTTGGAAGATTATATTTTTCTAGGAATTTGTCCATTTCATCCACATTTTTCAGCTTGTAGGCATAAAGTTGTTCATAGTATTTTCTTGCAATCCTTTGTATTTCTGTGGTGTCAGTTGTTACTTCATCACTTTCATTTCTGATTTTATTTCTTTTGGTCCTCTTTCTTTCTTTCTTTCTTTCTTTCTTTCTTTCTTTCTTTATATATATATATATATATATATATATATATATATATATATATATATATTATTGATTTTTTTACAGAGAGGAAGGGAGAGAGATAGAGAGTTAGAAACATTGATGAGAGAGATACATCGATCAGCTGCCTCCTGCACATCTCCTACTGGGGATGTGCCCGCAACCCAGGCACATGCCCCCGACCGGAATCTAACCTGGGACCCTTCAGTCCACAGACCAACACTCTATCCACTGAGCCAAACCAGCTTTGGCTCTCTTTCTTTCTTGATGAGTCTGGCTAAAGGTTCATTTCTGCTCTGATTGTTATTTCCTTCCTTCTACTTCCTCTGGGCTTTTCTTGTTGTTCTCCTTCTAATTATAAAGTTGTAGGGTTAGTTTATTTTTAATTTCTCTTGCTTTTTTGAGGGAGACTTGTAGTGCTATGCACTCTCTGTCAGGACTGCTTTTGCTGTGTCCCAGAGATTTTGGCTTGTCATATGTTTATTTTCATTTCTTTCCAGGAAGTTTTTGAATTCATTGTTCAATAACATGCTATTTAGCCTCCATGTGTTTGAATATTCTTGAGTGTTTTTACTGTAGTTGATTTATAATTTCATTCCACTATGATCTGAGAAGATGCTTGCTATGATTTCAATCTTCTTGAACTTGTAGAGATTTGTTTTGTGTTCTAACATGTGGCCTATCTTTAAAATGACCCATGTACACTTGAGAAGAATGTATATTCTGTAGCTTTGGGGTGAAATGTTCTATAAATGTTAATTAAATCCATCTGATCCAGTGTTTCATTTAGAGTCACTGTTACCTTGTTGATTTTTTGCCTGAAAGATCTACCCAGTAAAGTCAGCAGGGTGTTAAAGTTCCCTGCTATGACTGTATTTCTGTCTATCTCACCCTTAAAGTCTTCCTCAAGTTGTTGTTATTTTTTTTAAAATATACTAGGGGCCCAGTGCATGAATTCATGCACCTTGAAAGAAACTATGGGCTGCAAGGCTGTGGTAGGCAAAGGGGAGGGTCTCAGCCCATCTTCTGTGCCCCTGCCTGGCCCCTTCCACCATGTCCCCGTCCCCTCTCTGCCAGCAGCCCTACTCCCACTGCCACTGCTCCCATGTGTTGCCAGTGCTGGCTCCACTCACATCCACTGAAGGTGTGGAGTCACTGGGGCTGGGCTGGCAGTGGGTGTAAGCAGGGCCATCGCCAGCAGCAGGTGCAAGAGGAGACCGCTGGCTCCAATCACCCCTCAGGAGTAGTGGGAGGTGGAGAAGCCCTGAGGGGCAATCAGGGACTGCAGCCACTGCTCACACCCACTGACAACACCAAGCGATCAGCACAGGAGCAAAGACTTTTCAGTAACCACCATAGGCTTGCCCCAATGACAGTAACTAGTGCCCCGCCTTGGTCTGGTACCCCCACTCACCTGCCCTACCATCCTGCTACTGCCAATGCCCGCCATATTCCGTGCTCTACCGCCTGCTGCAAACACCCGCCATGTTCTGCACGTGCCCCCTGGAGGTCAGCGCACATCATAGCGACCGGTTATTCGGTTGTTCAGTTGTTCCGCTCTTTGGTCTATTTGTATATTAGGTTTATATATATATATATATAGATATTTAGGTGCTCCTATATTGGGTGTTATATGTTTACTAGGGGTGATTCCTCTTGTTGGATCAATTTCTTTAATATATGTAGTGACTTTTTTATCTCTTGTGATGGCTTTCATTTTGAAGTCTATTTTGTCTGATATGAGTATTGTCACCCCAGCATTTTTTTCACTTCCATTTGCATGGAAAAATTTTCCTATCCCTATACTGTATCCTGTGTGAGTCTTTTGTTCTGAGGTGGGTCTCTTATAGACAGCATATATTTGGTCACATTTTTGTATCCATTCAGCTACCCTATTCCTGCTTCTATTTCATGAATTGTTATTGGCCTCGTCAGGCTTTCTGATTTTTTCCGGATTCAGCTTTGGAAGATTATATTTTTCTAGAAATTTGTCCATTTCATCCACATTTTTCAGCTTGTAGGCATATAGTTGTTCATAGTATTTTCTTGCAATCCTTTGTATTTCTGTGGTGTCAGTTGTTACTTCATCACAAATACTTCTGATTGAAGTATTTAATCCATTTACATTTAAGGTTATTATTGCTAGGTATTTTTTTATTGCCATTTTAATTCTTTATGCCTATGTTTCTCTCTCTATTTATTCTTCTCATTACAGTAGTCCTTTAGCATCTCTTGCAGTGCTGGTGTGGTGATCATAAACTCCTTTAGCCTTATTTTTTCTGCAGAGCTCTTTTGTTCACCGTGGTGAGCACATGGAGATAACAATACCTCAGACAATTTCATTTCCATGCGTGCAAATAAAATTCTATAAATATTTAAATACTAACATCTTATTTGGTTTGTAGGATGCAGAGAATAACTATTAAAATACAATTGAACTATTGAAATTGTTAACCTGAATTTCTCATGTATTCTTTCTGCCCAGGATAATACATCTCTCAAATGTAATATTCTTTATAATATGCTTCTAAATTGCATAGACAATTTACATAATGATATAATATATTAAACTGCTAATAGTTATTATAAATGTTTTTTAATCTTCCAATATATGACTATGGATCTCTATATGTTCCCAATAATGAATCATAATACATTACTATGAATCTTTAAGTTTGTGAAAACAGAACTGGGCCACCTTTGAAACTGTCACCTATTTTTAGATGCTTAGTAAATGTAATCAGCTGTGACTTTGGTTGCCAGGAAAGTAGACATAACACCTTTTCTTCCTTCTCTTACATTCTTCTGTACAGCCGTGTGTTCAACAGATATAAAGTTATGTCCCAAAATTATTTGTAATATAACTATAATCTTTCATAAAATGCCTTCCATTATGTTGTAGTGTTATTATACATATTTGAAAGAATTGGATATTGAGGGAAAAAGGATTTATTCACTTAACTATAGCACATTTTTTTCTTCTGGAGCTTCCACAGAGATGATAAGAAATACACAGCAACAATATAAAGGCCCCATTACTGAGGAAAGTACTTAGAAAAATATTTTAAAGGATATATAAGAAATATAAAGAGTATCCTTTTGCCTGGCTATAGTGGCTCAGTTGGTTGCGCATCATCCTGTAACCTGGAAAGTTGCTGGTTTGATTCCCAGGGCACATACCTTGGTTACAGGTTCTATCCTAGGTTAGGGCACATACAGCAACTGATTGATGTTTGTCTCACATCGATATTTCTCTCTCTAACTCCCTTCCTCTCTCTAAGCATGCCCTTGGGTGAGGATTAAAAAAATAAAAGAATACGCTTTTATGGTCTGATGCTTCTGACTTGATGAACTTGGGCGGGGGGGATATAAATGAAAAAGCTCAGGATATTTTAAATAAAAAGTTTTTAAATTCCTTTTATTAAATAAAATATAAATGTATACTTAAGGTACAAGAATATGAATGGGGACAGAAAGAAGTAAGGTAAAAATATTAATGAGGCTAATATATGTAAAACAAGTACATGTCAAACATAAAGTCTCATGATGTCAAGTTTCTTGGTATATTTATAAAATCAATTTAAATAGGGATTTCCAATCCTCCTTCCCCAAAGGTTCTGAGTCTTCAGTTGCCTTGCCCTTGCCAGGCCTTAGTTGATGCAATTGCCCATGTACTATTAATGCAGTGCATAGTAGCATAGAAGCACCAAGCGATTTCCTAGTGAAACCCCTAGGCCTGAGACATTCTCCTTTCTGCTCCCATTATAGGACATCAACCTAACACTTCGTGGCAATGAGTAACTTTTGATAGCACAAGAGCTCTTGGTTTTGCTTGCTGGTTCACTCTCATGAGGAGTGCAAAGCAGTTTAATGCTATGTAAGTATCCAATGCAGTGAAATTCTTTGTCCCTTGCCCAACTACAATGTTGCTTCCCAGAAAAGCAGGATCCACAAAAGAACCTAAAATTTCAGATAGTGGAAGGATGTTGATAGGAGCTAATCCTTTTTCTAGCATTTAGTGCTTGGATCTATATATTTGAGATTTGAGGGGCACCCCAATAAAAAAAGAAACTGTTAGTTCAATATAGGTAGGCAGATGATAGATAGATTATAGGTATACATGTAGATGTAGATATAGATATAGATATAGATATAGATGATATAGATGACAGGCATAGACATAGACATAGACATAGACATAGACATAGATCCTCCCAGACATCATTGTCCTACCCCTAAATGGTATTGTCTCTAAACTAGTGCCTTAGCTAAGCCTTTAGCAGTTCATCCTATCATTCTAATAGGTCATTGTACAAGACCAATAGATTCTATAATTATGTTTTTGATTTTTATACCTCCTTGGCCATCAAATGGGCTTCTGGATCTGAGGCAACATCCTATGAAATAACATGTTTATAAATCAGACATTCTAAAAGCACGTAGATGGTTGGCGATGGAGGCACTGTGAATAAAGAACCAGCCTTTATCTAGAATAAATATTTATTGTAATAAGAAAAAAATTGGTGTCTCATTTGGGAGGAAGGAGGTATAATGTAAGTACTCTGCGATCAGTAACTAGTTGGTCTTCTCAAGGGATGACGCCATATGAAGAGCTCAGCATCAATTTCTGTGGCTGACAGATTAGATATTCAGAAAGAACTCTGTTACTGAGTCCATGCATAGCCTCCACCTCTGCCACCATGGTTTCTCTATGGATCATTTGTACCATCTTGTACTGGCATTTTAGAAATCTGTTCTGAGAGCTTTACCTCTCTTTCAGTTAGTTGTAGGGAATGCCCCATGAAGCTAGAGGTTGTATTTGAAGTGCAAGAGTGGTAAATAACATGAGATCATGGGATTCTGGTCTACTATTCATGTAATATTTTGTGCCTTCTGGACCTAACCTGGTCCAATCTCAAGTGTACAATTTCTACTGAAAGGATTTGTGTACTCACACCTAAATTTATGACCCAGTGGTCCTGATGATATCCAGGTTATTTCAGGCAACAGTCATTAAAGCTATCACCCGCTTAGATTAAAGTAATCTACCTGATCCATCTAGTCTTTGCGTATCCTAGAAAGGTGCTCCAAATAGGAAAATGATGAGGACCATACCACATATGACTTCACCAAATTACTGATGTTACAGATTCTGAAATTTATTTTGTATACTATAAGAGATAGAAATCCAACCTAATGTTCTTTTAGTTGTCTTCACATAAACTATCATTTCTCCCTGAATTAATTTACATATCATCTTAGATATAAATAAATTATCAAGTAAACTGGAATCTATTTATGAATCATCTTCCACTGATCTATTCTTATACAAATACCATAGAGATTCAATTATAGTAATTTTCTGCAATCTGGTATCTCCCAACTCATTATTTGTATTGATAATAAAATGTATTGGCTATTCAAAATCATAGGGATTTGCAGAACATTTTGAGGTTATTGCATCTGACCTATATCTCTCCAAACAGTGCTTGAATTCTAAAATATAGGAAAAGTAATTTTTATATGACATTAAAGCTTCTCATCTAGTAACATAGTTGTATTTCCTTTTGTTTCATCTTATTTTGTATCTTTCTATTAAAGTTATAATATTTTCCTTGAGTTTCACAATTTTCTTGGTAAAGTTAGGAATAAAGATTCCATGGTTTGGTATTCATGTGAAAGAAATTTGTCTACAGTTTCCATTATTAGATCTTTATTTCCAGTATCAAAGAAATATATTGTTACATTAAAAAACTAAACTACCACATTCTCTAAGTTTTTAATAGCTTCATTGAAGTATAATTAAAGTGTAATTAATGGCACATATTTAAACCTTTAGTAAGATTTGGCATATATATGTACCTATGAAACAATCAAGATTTTGAACATATTGATTATAATTTCAAAAGTTTCCTTATAACTTTTATAATCCCTCATTCCCACCCCATTCACCCTCACCCCATTTCCCATCCAACCCCTCATTTCCAGGCAACCATAATTCTTTCTGTCATTAACGATTAGTTTGCATCTTTTAGAATGTTATATAAGTTGAATCATAAAATACATATTTCATTCGGCCTGGCTTTTTCCACTCAGGATAGTTATTTTCAGAAATGTTCTTTTTGCAGTAATTCATTCCTTCTGATTGCAGAATGGTATTTCATTATATGGATATTACAATTTGTTTATTCTCTCACTTGTTGATGAACATTTGGTTTGTTTCTAATTTTTTAATATTACAAATAAAGTTGCTACAAACATCTTTGTGGAAGTCAAGGTATGGATGTATGCTTTCATTTCTCTTAGTGTATGGAATGTAAAGTAGAATGTCTAGATCACATGGTAGGTGAAAATTAATTTTTTAAAGAAACTGCCAAACTTTTTCTAAAATTGTTACACAATTTTGCATTCCCACCAGCATGTATGTGACCTGCAATTTATTCACATCCTCAGCAACCCTTTGTATGATCAGTCCCTTTAGGTGTTGTTGTTGTTGTTGTTTTTTTAATCCTTACCCAAGGATATGTATTTTATTATTATTTTTAGAGAGAAAATGAGGGAGAGGGAGAGAGATAGTGAAACATCAATCAGTTGTCTCCCGTACATGCCTGGCCTGGGATCAAATCCACAACTAGTATGTGTTCTGACTGGGAATCGAACTCTCAGCCTTTTGGTGTATGGGATAATGCTCCCACCACCTGTGCCACCAAGCCAGGGCAGTGTTTTCAGTTTCAGGCTTTTCTCATTGGTGTATAGTCGTATCATGTTATAATTTTAACTTGCATTTCACTAATACAGTTGAGCATCATTTCATGTGCTTATTTGACATCATATGTCTTCTTTTTTTGCAAGTCCCTGTTCAGATCTCTTGCCACTGTTAAATTGGATTTTTGTTGTCTTATTATTCAGTTTTGAAAGTTCCTTGTGTATTCTAAACTTTATTCCTTTATTAGATACATAATTTGCAAATATTTTCTCCCAGTCGTTGGCGCGTTTTTCCATGCTTTTAATAGTATCTTTCAAAGAACAGAAAATTTTAAGATTGATAAAGTCTGTCAACTTTCTTTCATGGGTCATGTTTTTAGCATTGCAACACAGGGTCACAAAGCCTTTTCTCATAAGTTTTTATTCGTAAGTTTTGCAGTTTTAGGTTTTCCACTTAGGTTGATGATCCAGCCTGAGTTAAACCATGTGGATTGTGTGAGATGGTTGAAATTCTTTTTCATTATCTACGCATTTCCCGTTGTTGCCATGGTTATTCTTTCTCAACAGAATTGCCTTTGCAGCACTGTTGAAGTTAAAATTGTCAATATATAAGTGGGTTTACTTCTCAACTATATATGCATATATCTATCTTTATGCCAATATGAATCTAAATATTACTGTACTTTATACATTGTATAATATCTTAAAAATAAGTTAATATTAGTTGTTCAAAGATATTGTAGGCTATTCTAGGTCCTTCACTTTTTTGTTGTTAATCCTCACCAGAGGATATTTTTTCTATTGAATTTGGAGAGAGTGGAGGGAGGGGAGGAGACAAAAAGAATCGATGTGAGAGAGACATCAATTGGATAGCTCCTGCACTTAGCTACGACTAGAGTCAGGGTCAAGCCTGCAACTGAGGTATGTGCCTTTGACCAATCAAACCCACAACCCTACAGCCCACTCTAACCACTGAGCAAACCAGCAGGCTAGAGCTCCTTTACATTTTTATATGAATTTTTCAATCAGCTTGACAATTTCTATCCCCTCAAAAAAATAGACCATTTAAATTTCAATTGGGATTTAGTTAAATCTATACAGATTAATTTGGGAAAGAATTGACATTTTAATCATATTGAATCTTCTGACCCATGAACCCAGCATATCTCTCTAGGTCTTTTTATTGTCTCTCGGCAATATTTTATAGTTTTCAGCATACAGGTCTTGACATTTTTTGTTATATTTATTCCCAGTGATTTCATATTTTCTGATGCTAAATTACATGCAATTTTTAAGATTCCAGTTTCTCGGGGTTAAAAATATATAAGAATCCGCACACTTCTTCTATATTGATGTTGCATCCTACAAACTTGCTAAATTCATTTATTATTTCTAATAGCTTTTTTGTTAAGTCTATCACACTTTCATATTATGTCACATGCAATAATGACAATATTACTACTTTTCAAATCTGGAAGACTTTATTTTTATTTTTGCCTTATTGTTCTGGCTAAGTTCTTTCTCTTTGCAGCTTTCTAATCTCTAGTCCTCTGTTCTGTAAATTCTAAGCATTCATCATGCCCATCTCCCTAGTACATCTGTAAACTCAGGAAAACCACCAAACGTTGCCTGCATTCCCTTTGCCTGTTCCAAGTCCTGGGACCTCTCTCTAAGAAGCAATCCGGTAGAAGTATAGGACTCATCTTGTTTGTTTCTCATCTCACAGGGATCACAGTCTTGAAAACGATGTATTTTGTTCACTTCTCATTGCTTCGGATGGGAGGGCAAATCAATCCCTATTAGTCCACCTTAGCCAGAAGTGAAAATTCTCTTGTATTAATTTTTGTACATTTGCTAATATAGATGTATTAATTGATGTATCATTTTCTGACATTGCTACTAATTATTTCATTTTTTATTTGTGAAATTTACTAAAATTGCCTTAAAATTTTGAAATATAACAATGATAGTGACTTTCCTATTGCTCATAATTTTAACAAATTATTTGAAGTGTTATAGAGGTGGTTGGGATAGTCTGCCTTATATCTAATGGTATCTTGTGTTCTAACCTCTTAGAGTTTTTACTAGGAATGATTGCTAAATTTGACAAATACTCTTCAGCATGTATTTATATAATATTTTTTCTTTAACTGGTGATGTATAGTTTATACTGATAGATTGCTATTTTTAAATCAGTTTTTATTTCTGAGAACTATAGATCCATGATTTTTGGATCCTATATAATAAAAGCCTAATATGCTAACTGTCCAGTTGTCTGGTCATCCGTTCAACCAATCAAAGTGTAATATGCTAATGATATGCTAAGGCCGCTCAACTGCTCGGTATGATGTGCACTGACCACCAGGGGGCAGACAGTGGACTGGTTAACCAGTCGCTATGACATGCACTGACAACCAGGGGGCAGACTCTCTGACCAATAAGTTAGCTTGCTGTTGGGGTCTGGCTCATCAGGACTGAGCAATATGGGCCAGACACTCCCTGGAGCCCCCGCGCGTTCCCTCCCTGGCCCCGATCATGCACCAGTGGGGTCCCTCAGCCAAGCCAGCACCTTCTCCAATCTGGGACCCCTCGGGGGATGTCCAACTGATGGTTTAGGTCTGATCCCTGTGGGATGGGCCTAAACTGGCAGTCGGCCATCCCTCTCATAATCCAGAACTGCTGGCTCCCAACTGTGTGCCTCCCTGCCTTCCTGCCAGCCTGATCACCCCCTAACCACTCCCCTGCCAGCCTGATCGATGCCTAACTGCTCCCCTGCCAGCCCGATTGCCCCTAATTGCCCTCACCTGCAGGCCTGATCGCCCCCAACTGCCCTCCCCTGTAGGTCTGGTTGCCTTCAACTGCCCTCCCCTGCCAGTCTGGTTGCCCCCAACTGCCCTCCCTTGCCAGCCATATTGTGGTGGCCATCTTGTGACCACATGGGGAAGGCCATTTTGTGACAACATAGGCGCAGCCATCTTGTGTGAGTGTGTGATGGTCAATTTGCATATTACCTCTTTATTATATAGGATAGTTTTGTGATCATGATCCATGAATGTCTATTGTTGATGCTAATGTTAATGCTAACTACTTGCATTTAAATTTAGGATATGTTTCCTTATTCTGAAGAAATTTTAAACTTCAGAAAAAAATGGAGGCAGAGTAAGTGGTTGTTGCAAGGCTATGCTCCCAGAAACAAATTGTAATTACAACCAAAATACAGAAAAACTTCCTGAATAATCAATTGAGGACTCACTGGAGAGAACCCTGATACACAAGGACTGGAAGTGAATACTGAATAGAGACTGGTAGGAGGGGTAGAGGAGAGAAAGAGCTTGCTGGGAGCCCACAGATAGAAACTGAAGTTCTGGAGAGATATCTCAGTTGTGGGGGGTTGCCACTGAGAACTCTGGGATCTAATCCCCAAGCCAGCCTCCTCCCCAAGCAGAGAGCACCACAACTAAGAAGGGTACTCACATAACATCTGGCTATGAAAAGCAGCAGGGTTTCTGTCTGCCAGGGAGTGATAGCTGAAAATTCAGGCACTCTCTTACAGGGCCAATGCATAAAATTCCCTGTGGAGCCACCCACCTTGTGTTCCTGCAGGGGGAGGATAGAGTGGACTGGAGCTGTGTGAGCAGAAGCCAGTACTGGGGACTCAGAGGGTAGATTTCAGAAGGCAGACACCCCTAGTTTCCTGGGCTGAGTCATTCCCTCATGCAGCAGAGGACATCTTTTCCACACAGACATTTGCTTTGCCTGGGGAGAAGACAGTTGACCCACCCTATTGGAAAATGCCTTACCCTGAGGCCATTTAAGAGACTAAAAAGAACAATTAGCCTCCAGGCAGAAGCAACTGCCCAACCCTGTTGAAAAAAATCTCTCACCACACCTGAGGAAGATTGACTGGGGGCAATTCAAATCAGATACTATCAGTCTACAACAGTGGTTGTCAACCTTGGCTGCACATTAGAATCACCTGGGAATCTTTTTTAAAATCCTGATTTCTGGACTTCATCCTCCAGAAATTCTGTTTCTTTGTTATGGGGTGGAGCCACAACATTAGTAACAAAGAAACAGAATTTCTGGAGGATGAGGCCCAGAAATAAGGATTTTAAAAAGATTCCCAGGTGATTTTAATGTGCAGCCAAGGTTGAGAACCACTGGTCTACAGGAAGAGGTGGTCTGTGGAGGTTTTGAGTCTTTGATCTAATAAGTCAGAAACAGCGTCTGACATTGTCCTGCACTAGAGATTGAGAGGCGTAGAGGATCTACATAATACATAGTCACAAACCCAAACAGACAGCCAAAATGAGGAGACAAAGAAACAGCCCCCTAATAAAAGAACAAGAGAATTCTCCAAACGAAAGGATAAATGAAGCCAGAGATAAGAAATTTATTTGAAACAGAGTTCAGAGTAATGATGGTACAGATGCTCAACAGCAAGATAAAAGATATAGTAACTATGAAAAAAGAACAGATGGAAATAAAGAATGACATAGCACAAATAAATAACTTCAGTAAGACTGAGTAAAGTTATAGAATATTGAATATAGACTAGCTTGCATTAGAAAATATTAGGAAAGCGAACATGGCAAAGATATCAAAGGTCATTGCCGGAGGCCAGTCCATCCTTGTTGCTTGACACAGTCGCTACAGGGAAGAAACATCTGCACAGCATATGTTTCAAGGGACCTCGCATACTGTTCTTAATATGTTTGCTCCCCTTCTTAGCGCTATGAGGGCCACCTCCCCGAGAAAGGTTGTTTCCCCAGGTGGGGATTTTTCCCTGGAGTTAGGGATTAACAGGACTAAGGAAGAGAATAAATCAGTGAAACCCCCTAGTGTTACAGAAATACCATGTACTACTTATGAAGAACTTGGACTAAGACTGTTGGCAATAAATTTGGGACTTGTTGGGCCCACATCCCCAGGGGTCTGCCCACCAGGGAAAGCACCAAAGCCTATACCCCTGGAGACCCACCGACATAGGGCAATCCCAGGGAAGGCAAGTAGCAGGGCTGGGAGGACATAACCTTTACTGAGTAGGATAATCTCCTTCAGTCACTTCCTTGTAGCTTATTAGGAGAGCAGTAGAATAGTGACCTTGGAATAGCCCTTATAATGGAACACAGAGATTAACCTAGACAAGATTAAAATCAACAGAACTAAATAGAGACAGGATTTTTGGCAAAGGTCAGATAAGAAACTATGGAAATGAAACAAGGAACTGTAGAAGGTTACCCAAAACATACCATGATGTGATTCTAGAGGCATGCTTATAGTATCAAATGGTATAAATACAGATGTAACAGGAGAATAAAAAGAGAACCCAACTATGGTGATATCTGAACACTGTCTACGTGTCCTTCATTCTTCGCTGACTCTGTCCACACCTTTGGGAACCCCTGGACCCACCGGGGATGGACCCCAACAGGTCATCTGTCCTTAGTAATGATAATGGATTTACATTGAGCTATTTATTTTCTCTTAAACTATCTCTCTGATGATCTATGACATCTGTTGGTAAAAATGCATGATACATAATTATGTGTAGAATAATAGTTGTCTATATGGATATTAAACATGTAACTTTCACACTGATAATGTTATACTCCTCAAAAAAAGATTTTAATTTTCATAAATAGAGAGACATCAAGTTGAAATTTCCATTTTTATGAAAAGGTAATAGATTAAACTATTAACATTGTCTAAATAAACTGACCACATAATTTCATTTTGAAAAAATGAATGAGAGCAGGTTCCATGAAAAAGGAATCTTGTCCTTGCTTAGTTCAAATGCACTTTTTCAAAAATCCTTTATTACTAAGCACCATGGATATTCCAAACACATGGTGACCATGATGACTAGAGAGAAAAGCTACCCTAAACTTCAGATAGAAAAACCTCAACGAATTTAAGTGAAAGACATAAATGGTAATGTAGTTTCAGACTCTAAAATGAGAAAGTTCAGAGAGTTTGGAAATTACTTGAAATTGAATTTCTACCTATGAAATTTTTAAAAAATCTAATCAAGGAAAGTATCTAAAGATTCATAGAAAATCCATAAAGACCACCTGGTTGACTTTAACTTTTTAATTTACATGTAGGAAAGCTGTACAGAGGCAGATAACCACCAATATGAAAGAAACATGAGCCTGGGAGAATAGTGCCAGGAAACTCAGAATGAGCTGAGGTTTGTGAATAAACTGCATAAGGAAAATAAAATGTTTTAAAGTTATAGTTCTATCCAGAACAAGAACAAAGAGAGTTTACCTGTAAATATGTCTGACAAAATTTTATAAATTGAACAAGGAACACAAAATGGGATTCTGAAAATTCCACTTTAGCTCCACATTCTCTGACCAGAAGATAATTTTTTATCCTGGAGGAGATGGAATAAATATGGGTAAAAGCAATTGAACCTCAAGATATGTACAGAGATGATAAGATAGCATTTAGCTTCTTTAAATGATTTCAAGTCTCCAGGCCTAAGAAGATTAAGTGCCAGAGTAAGCTAAAAACTTGCAGATGAGATTGTCAATTGCATGAACAGAAATCTCTTATCTCCTAGCCACTGGGAAAAATAGGAGATGTGACCAGAAATCCAGAGTTAGAAACATTTAGTCCTGACTTTCAAAATGAAAGGAAAAGATAGTGTCTTAGGGGGACTTATTGTTATAGTTTTTGTGTATTCTCACTCTTCTAAACCAGTAACCAGGCCTCTGGGATGGTTGCAAGTAGAAAGCAGACATAGGTTATCATCAGTGCCTCTTTCAGTCCTTTGTGAAAACTCACATTCCTTGGAGAGATGTTAAGTTGTAGATATCCTTAATGCTCGCCAAATATTCCAAATACTTTTCTACAATTTCTAGCCTCCTTAGCATTTAATTTTGGACCATCTGACTAGTTCAGGCTAATGAATTATGAGTGGAAGCAATATATTTTATTTCCAGGCCAAGGTATTAAAAGCCTACTTTCTCCTCTCTTTCCCTGACACATGTTGAGACAGTGGCATCATAAAATGGAAGAAGCCTGGTTCCTCAAGTCACTAGAGAGAGGACAACCTCCAACAATTCCCATAATCAGAATTTATGTGAGTAAAATACACACTTTTGTTGTGTTAAACTACTTATATTTTTTGATATCTTAGGGTGAGCATTAATTTCCCTGCTCTCTTTAGTTACTCATATAATTAAAGAGTTAAGAGATAGATAGATCCTTGGACATTGTTAGAGTGGAATTTTAATTTCATTTAAAAGAGGCTTTTGTCAACTGTGTGTTTTGGCCTTATCCTTAGGCTGGCATTCTTCGTGGTGGTAAAGTGGCTTCAAACAGTTCCAGACCTCACATCCGTGCATCTTATAATGCAGAACAAGAGAGACTTCTTTTTCCTCAATATAAAATTCCATTTTTTGCTGTGATTGGGCTGTCCATGAACTAAGCTCAATTCTGCTTATTAGCTTTAACCAATCAGCATCCAAATCTGGAGATGAAGATGGATCAATTCCTCTTCAACCTCATAGTTGCTACAGGTCAAGGGGAAGTTAGAATGAATTCTGGGAAGAAATACCATAAAACATACTAAGGCGTTCCCTAATGTCCCTTAGATCTTTACTCTGTCTTGTTCAAAATATGCATAAGGACTCAGCAGCATATTTAGTGGAGTCATATAGCTTGTAAATAAAGTTAGTATGTTAGATAAAACAATCAGGGTTCAAAATGTTAATAATGAATTTGAATAATAACAATATAAAGGCTTCTTAATTAAAAAATTTAAAAACCAATATGTAAGATATAAGTAAGAACCTAGACTTAAGTTTAAAAGGATTACTTATATAAATATAGGGCCAGATAGATAAACATTGGTACTATATCTTACAAAATATTAGGGTGTTACAGTAAACAGCAAACATGATAGCAATGTGATAAGACCAACAGGTAGAACAATATTAAAATGCACAGATGTACAAAGAAAACCCACAAAAGCAGAGTGAAAAATCACATTCTGTTCTAGGTGAGACCAGTCTTGGAATCTGTGGAAAATTGGGGAAATGACAATTTAAGAGTAATATTGAAAAATCAGTATCTCTCTGGAGAACAATGAACACATTAATTAAAGAACTGGAAGCAACATCAAAATTGTTTTAATGCTCACTCAGGGATATTTTTTTCATTTATTTTATTTTATTTTTTAGAGAGAGTGAAGGGGAGGGAAGGGGGGGGGGAGGGAGAGAAGCATTGATGTGAAAGAGACAGCGATTGGTTGACTCCCATTCGCACCTCCAAGGGGGCCTGGGATCAAGCCTGCAACTGAGGCACGTGCACTTGACCAGGAGTCAAACCTGTGACCCTTTGGTCTGAGGGCCTTTGCTTTAACCACTGAGAAAACTGGCCAGGGCTAGAAGCAACATCAATATTGAAGAACTTAAAGGAACTATGTCTGCTTAACCATGAAAAGAAGGACTTATGAATAATTTGTTAAGTGTCTTCAGACTTCTGAAATGCTATCATACTGGAAAAAATATACAACTTCTTTAGAGGAAATCACTAGAACAAAAGGATTAAAATACAAACAAAAACAGATTTCAGCAGGCAATATACAGAAGGCTTTTATAATAGTCATAGATATTCACAAACCAAAGAGGCTACCTACACATAAAGCTTTCTCATCACCAGGGTGAGTTCTATTGGAACTAGAACTTTAACTTGTCAAAGGTGATATAAAGAAGAGCAAGCATGTGATGATAGTTGAACAAGACAATTTTTATAATCCCTTTAATGTCAATGTTTCCAGGATAATATGAAATAAGCTAAATTTCACTACTATGTAGAAGTAGTCTATTTTAATGCTTAATTCCCTAAAGATGCTACAATTCCATTGCATAGCTTCAGAGAAAAAGAAAATGTCAACTTTAAATGATCTCTCCTTTTCTAGCTCATGAGAGATTTAATAAATTTTATAATTCCTAACAACACAGAGAACATGCAATATTTCCATAAAGAAGCAATTTCGTGTAAGTTAGTATCAGCTCATGAAATGTCACACACTGCTCATTAACTACAATGACAATGTTGGCTAAAGTACAGCACTTTTCAGGAGTTATATCATTGATTTAAGGATAGAGTGTCTTCAAAAGCATTCACTGTGTTATTCGGGCAGGTAAAACCAAGCCAAGGGAGGGGTGGATAATCTCTATCAGTAGTGCATTCGCCATGCAAAGACACAGGCCTCCTCTCTGACTTCTCCAGCTATGACCAATTAATTTGAAAGGGATTTTATACAGCACTTCTCCTTTACACTCTCTCTCCCTCTCTCTCTCTCTCTCTCTCTCTCTCTCTCTCTCTCTCTCTCTCCTCTCTCTCTCTCATATATTAGAGGCCCGGTGCACTAGAAATTCATGCATGGAGGGGGCGGGGGGCCTCAGCCCGGCCTGCGCCCTCTCACAGTCTGGGACCCCTCACTCCTTACCGCACCTGCTCACTTCTCCTCACTGCTTGGCTCGCTGCTCCTTAGTGCTGCCTCGGAGGTGGGAGAGGCTCCAGCCACAGCCACTGCACTCGCCAGCTGTGAGCCCGGCTTCTGTGGGAGCACAGTGACCACCAGGGGGCAGCTCCTGTGTTGAGCGTCTGCCCCCTGGTGGTCAGTGCACATCATAGCAACTGGTCATTCTGGTCGTTCCACCATAAGTCACTTAGGCTTTTATTATATAGATAAATAATAAATTTACGGTATAAACTTCATTTTGTCTAGGAAAAAGCCACCAAACACTTAGGGTGAGAGTGTTTCCTAAAGTGTAGATAGTAAGACTAAATGAAAATGAAGTTTTCAATGGTAAAATAACCTCATTGGAATAAATTTAAAAAAAAATGAATTTATCATACATATTCCCTATACCAAGATGCACCTATAGAAAGACCTTTATCTAAAGTATCTGAAAATTATTAAATCTTTAAAATCCACCAAAGGTATTCTGGAGAAAGTTCAAGTGTGTAAATGTGAAGGAATTTCCCATAAAACTACATAATCTATCACCACAAAGTTTTTTCCAAGTTACTTTGCCTTTATAAAGTTAAAGCTATGTCTTCCTATGCTTCTGTGTAATTTCCATAAAGCACTACACTTTAGAAGCTTTCTAACAGCCTTTGTGAAATAAACTGGACCACAACACGCCAATCAAACTTGCTGATGTTTTTTTAAGGAAGCTTTAATGACTTCACATTTTATAAGAAGTGAATTATTGAGGTCATTTATTACAAATTCTCTCTGCTTTCAATAATAGTGGTCTAAGAAACAAAAAGAATAAAAACCTGCCCCCTTAAACTCATGTGAGCTGCTTTGGAGGAAACAGTCCCCATTTTAAGAACAATTTATGGAAAGTTTTATCATCATTTTCATGAAATTAAGGAAAACACTCAAGAGCCAGTCTTTGAAAAATACAGACAGATGATATCTTTGGCTTTCAAAGAGTTGACATACATTTGGAATTAAACTATTGAGAATATTAGATTTTTTCCCAAATTCCTAAAAATGAATGCTGATTCTACTGCTTAAGTCAATCCAGTTTTCTGATGAAGTACATTTTTAAATATGTGTTTATTTAACAAGTATTTTTACAAAAATAGGAAAATGAATTATGCATTTGACAACTGACTAAGGAGTCAGGGGTACATTGGTTAGAAACCTAGTGTCTCAGGGCCCATTCAGCTAGTATGCAAAGAAGGTGGGCTTGTGCGGGGAGAAGTTTCCAGACCTGAAGGGCTCTTGCCGTGGCTAAAGAGAAAAACACTACCTAACTCAAGCAAATTATTTGTTTACGAATTAATAATTTTTCCCAAAGAAGCCACAACTTAGATTTTTGTATAAAATTTCTCAAGTTTGAAATGCTAGGCTCTACTTCAAAAATTTTCAAAACACCATATAGAAAACAGTTTGAAGAACAAGGCAAAACATCTGCTGCTGATGGAAACTGCAGCGTATAAGTATATGGTTTGCATCTCTGCTCTAGAGAATGCACAGGGAATCAAGAAGAAGTAATCACGGTTCTTAATCTCCCTCTTCACATTCTTCCCTCTTTTCAGCCCCTAATTCTTCAAGTAGTACCTCTTTTTTCTTTCCATCTTTCCCAATGCACCCCAACATGTTACTCTTCCTTGAGGAAAAGCAACTAAAATTTTAGAAACATAAAAAAACCACTCTGAGCTATCTAAATATGCATTTGAGTCCACTATTATTCCTTTTCTAAAGGAAACTCATAGATCTCTCCAGGTGTTCCTCCCTGGGCCTGGAAATTACCCTAATTTTGTGGCATTACCTTCAGTTGTACAAGCACAATAGACCTGAAAAACTGTCAGTAAAAATAAAATCATTTAGCAGAGCTTGACTTCCATATTGACATATATTCAATCCTAATGAGATATTAGAAGTAGTAAATTAGGTGAGGCCAAAATGATTGACCCAGGCCTACTTATAAGGATGTGTTCACCTTAGTTTCCAACTCACTTTTCAGCCAGGCATCATTAGCCATATAGAAATACATGGCACCTCTCTAATTACTTAGGAAGACATGCCTGGAGGTTTGGTGGTTAATAAGGACCCTGTAAGAGTAATAACTAATAGTAAAAGGCCAAACCCACAGGCTCTCTGTCTTGTCTGCCATGAGGCCAGGAAAATGTCTTGATTCTAATGCTTGCTAAGCCACAGTTACTTTCCTTCCAGTTTAGTATAGAAATTATGGTAGTCCTAATTTTAACATATCACATATGGAGACAGAACAGTTGCATAAACAAGAACTAGCATCATTTTTATGTTAAAAATTAAATTAATGAAATACACAGCAAGGACTAAAGGAAAAGAAGCTATTTTATTAGCCATAGTGAGCAAAGAAACTTTGTATACAAGAGGCGACTCATGCTAGAATTTGAGAGAAAGAACTTTGTCACATAGCAAAGAGAACCATTTCAGATTCAGAGAATTCCATGAATTTTCAGTTTGGTTGGAAGACTTATATTAGAGGCGTGGAGCACATTTTGAAAGGATAAGGAAAAGTTCAGGCTGAAATGACAGACCAAGGTCAGAATGAGAGTTTTGAATGCCAAATTTCAGGCGAAGAAGTTCAAACAGTTTTTTTAGGCTTTAGGTTTAGCCACCAGGATTTTCTTTTGAGGAATGGGAAACAGCTACAATTGAATGTGAACTTTGAGAAAATCTGTGATGAGCCACTTAGTAGAGATACAGAATGTGAAACTTATTCGGCAAACTGAATTGGCAAAGGCACAAATCAATTGACCTTTAATGCAGCCTCAAGGTCCATCTGCTCAGGCTGGGCCACCCAAAAGGGCACACTGAATACCACAGCTCCTTGGCATATCTGTGTCTTTTGGATCATTTGTAAATTGTGTATTTGCAACTATAAAGTGCTCTGAGGTAGCATAAAAGATCTCTTTTATTAAAAATAATTATGCAAATTTACATATTCAATCCACTTGACATTTTTAATTATACTCCATATTAACTCATCAGACACCTTGTCATTCAATGTATATCTTTAACTTATAAAATAAAAAAGTAGTATAATAACCCAACAATTTGGGGGAAGGAAATAAGACACCCAAAAGTATAAAATAAAGATTAAATTTCTAACATAAAAAAGTTATTATTTCTTGTCTTTCTGAGGAAATGCACTTTATTATTTTGTATCTATAAGTCTATACCCAGAATTTAAACACACACACACACACACACACACACACACACACACACACACACGTACCTGGACAATACATGTTATCTTAACTAAACCATAGAGTTTTAACACGAAAGTAAAAATATGACACAATATCTAGTCGGAGTTTTAATAAAATAAATAATTTACATTCATACAGTGATAGGAAAAAAAGTGAGGAGGGTTCTTTTACCCATAAATCCACATACTCTAAGGGAGATCTAGGCCATGACAGGTCCTTAAAATTTCTCTTCAAGCAGAGATGGTGGCTCTGATTTGTACAAAAGAGATTCTCTTTCAAATCTGTGGCACTGATCAAGCTACATGTACCTTATTTTTTAAGCAACATTGTTATGAGTTTGTACATATACACTCTGTTGATAAGAGTCTGAGGTTATTCCACAACGTATGCTGTTGGTACCTCTTGTTTCCTCTGTTCTCCAACGGAACATGGTTCTACCTTAAGAAATCTATGCTATCCATATGTTACCCACCATCTGTTTGTAACATCATGCTAGCTAGTTAAAAGCTCCTTACATTATTGTTCTAAAATTGATCATAAACTTTCTAAAGATCAGAAACCAGAGATGGGGCTACAAATAAGTCCCGGGTGGTTTGTCCTTCTTTCAGACTAATAGTTTTCCAACTAAATTTCCTAGTCAGCTCTTGGGAAGCAAATCCAAAAAACGATTGTTAATGGAATCCATTAGTCAAAAGACTAAAAATGGAACTCCCATTTGACCCTGTGATCCCACTTCTAGGAATATATCCCAAGAAACTAGAAACACCAATCAGAAAAGATATATGCACCCCTATGTTCATAGCAACACAATTTATGATAGATAAGATTTGGAAACAGCCTAAGTGCCCATCAGTAGATGAGTGGATTAAAAAACAGTGGTACATCTACACAATGGAATACTATGCTGGGGTAAAAATGAAGGAACTTTTACCATTTGCAACAGTGTGGATGGAACTGGAGAACATTATGCTAAGCAAAATAAGCCAGTCAGAGTAAGATAAATACCACATGATCTCACTCATTTGTGGAATATAATGAACAACATAAACTGATGAACAAAAATAGGTCCAGAGACATAGAAGCATCAAACAGACTGTCCAACCTCAGAGGGAAGGAAGGGGAGGGGAGGGTGCAAGAGAGCAATCAAAGACTTGTATTCAGGCATAAAGCTTAACCCATGGACACAGACAGTAGTGGGGTGAGGGTATGTGTGGAGGGCGGGGTGGGAGTGGCTGGGGAGAGGTCAATGGGGGAAAAAGGAGACATATGTAATACTTTCAAAAGTAAAGAATTAAAATAAATGATTAAATAAATTTTTAATAGATCTTAAAAATAGCATTCCAAAATATTGTAAAAACTGCATATCTTTAGACTGAAGTTACTTAATATAAAAGGATCGCAGTTTGAGCAGTTCTGAAAGAAGTCATCTTCAACCAGTTCGTGTGGCAATTTAAGAAAATTTGGAAGTTCACCTTCCTTCAAAAAGGAAAACTTCACCAAGTGTAAGGTGGAAAATATTCACGTTGTACATACTTATTGTGCAATTACTTTATGCATACCTTTGTATTGGAAACTGTGAGCAATATCTCCTTTTCTTCAAAACATGTAAAATTTGGCTTGATTTTCACACACAAAATTGAACTTCAAATGACAAGAAATGAAGAGACTATTCCAAAGCAAAAAGAGAAAATAATAAACTTGCCACATAAACAAAGGAAAACAAGTGATAGGAATATTGAGCAGGCCAGCACAATTGAGTTTTTCAAGGTTGAGGCTAGCTACACCCAAGGAGCTTGGATATAAAGATTAAGGGTCTGCCTTTTATGCTGTGAGAAATAGAGTGCTACTAAAGATCCAACGCTGAGCAGTGATGGACTCAATCTGACTTTTAGGAAGATTGATCGGGCAGTGAGGCTTAGGATGCAGTGAAGTGGAGAGAGCCTGAAGACATGGAAATCAAATGAAAAACTAGTGCATTAGTCCGATGAAGATATAATAAGGGACTTAAAAAGGTTAGTGTCCAGAGAATGAAAATAAATGGAATATTTCAGAAGGATTATTTTAAAAAATCAATAACCTCAATCACGGATGAGCTATGAAGGGAAAGAAGAACATTAAAGATAACTATTACTGTATTGAGGTGCCATATGAACAAGTCAACTCAGACATGATAATCTCTGATGGAAGTTGTTGATAAGAGCACTGGCTCTTATCCGGACTTACCATGTGGCAGCTACTTTCTACAGTTCACATATATTAACTCATTTGATCTTCAAAATAATGCTATGCATTCATATTATTATTATATCATTTTTTAAGCTAAAGCCTGGGCAGAAAGAGGTCAAATGAAAAGACTAAAGCCACACAACTAATAAGTGGCATGAGCAGGTTTGAACTCAGGTGATTCAGGGCATATGTCTTTAGACACTACACATGCTACCCCTCTCTGTTTCTCTGGAAAAGAGGAAACTACCATCGGGTATGGTACTAACAAAACAACTTTCTCCTAAGGTTGCCACAGCATTCAGCTGATCGATGTTTCTCTCTCATCGATGTTTCTAACTCTCTATCTCTCTCCCTTCCTCTCTGTAAAAAATCAATAAAATATATTTAAAAAAAAAAAAAAAAAGATTGCCACAGCATTTGACATTACCCCTTTTCTCTAAAATTCTGCTTTAAAACTTAGTACTTCCAAACCATATCTCATGAAATAAGGTCAATTAGAAATTATACTTATTCTTATTTTTTCCCCACTTATAATCTAGTCAATGCCAAAGAGATGAAAAGCTGCCTAATACTATAATTAGAAACAGTGGTCTAGAATTGACAGCATAATTACAGGAAATTAAACATGTCATATTTCATGAGCGGTCTGAAAGGGAGGACTTGCAGAAAGACGTTAATTTTTCCATATTTTATGTCACAATTTTGATTTTTGTTATTTATTGTTCTTCAAAAAATAATTTGAGGTTCAAAATAATCACCTTGCCAGAACTTACTAGTGAAAGGGAAGTGCTCCTGGCTGCGGAGTACAGTTATAGCCCACAGATTATTAGACATGAAGCGATTAAGGACTAATTTTCGGGGGGACTGCTACACACCTGTGGGTAGCAGAGGGAGCACTGTTTGATGTCATTACAGTGTCATGAAAATGAGATCTTATTTCAACCTAGTTTAACATGCTTCTTCCTTCACAGTTATGGCCTACAGTGCAAAGAGGCAGAACAGAATACTCAAAGATAGACATAGAATTGAAGTGACGTGCAGAAATAAAGTAGGCAACCAATATTTTATTGAGTATATTAGGAAACCATTTTCTGATCAAATTATATATATATATATATATATATATATATATATATATATATTATTGATTTCAGAGAGGAAGGAAAAGGGAGAGATATAAACATCATTGATGAGAGAGAATCATTGATCCACTGCCTACTGCACACCCCCTACTGGATATCGAGCCCACATGTGCCCTTGACCAGAATCAAATCCAGGACCCTTCAGTCTGCAGGCTGATGCTCTACCCACTGAGCAAAACCAGCTAGGCCATAATCAACTTTTAAATTTAACATTTCTCTAAATGCATACAATGTTTTATACACACACACACACACACACACACACACACACACACAGGCACACTCCTTTTTAATCCTTATAATATCCCTACAGGCAAATACTATTATTATGACCATTTTACAGATGAGGAACTGAGACAGAAATATTAAGTAACCTTGCAAGATTATATAGCTTGTATGTAGCCAAGTCAGGATATGAATCCAGACAATTTGACTTCAAAGTAGAAACTCTTAACCTCTATACATAAACATTTATCACTTCATATTGGCACAGAACAGACTTTTAAAATATGTTCACAGAGCTTTCATTGCCGGAGTCTATCATTGTCTTCACTAGCTGAGTTTAGACAGAGACCCCCCAAAAGCTAGTAACCTTTGAAGTTCTGGCAAAGGTCAGAACTGCGCACCTCCCAGTTAATCTAGGAACCACCCAGTTAGTTTAGGTAATAATAGTTGAAGCATCCCCACCTTAGTTCCCTTAATTCCTTAGATACGTATGTAGATCCTTGTTCATTATTGTTAATCAGATACTCTGTCTACTCCCGGAAATCTATTGATGAGCTAATCAGATACTTTGTCTATTCCTGGAAATTGTCTGCTGATCTGCGTGTCATTGAAACCTCCTTACCCTAAGGGCTACTCCAGATCAATAAAAGATTGGAGCGGCCTGAGCACGGAGGAAGTCCTTTGGGACTTGCCTGTCTGGTCCCCCAATATTGCAAAATTATCTCCTGTCTTTTTCTCTCATTTGTTGTGCGGCTCCTCTTTCAGATACCGAACCCTACTCCACGCAGAACGTGGAGGGAGTCTTACTCGACATTTCATACAGTATTTTTTTGAACATTTGCAAGTAAAAAGGCTCAGGAACATCTACTGTCAGTATTAAGGGCTCTTAAATAAGACATCCCAACCCGGAATATTGGGGGACAGTATTTGAAAAACTCAACAAAACTGATTATTAGAGCTGAGGCAATGCAACAAAAGGAAACCAAACTGGCCCAGAATCAAGACTGTGTCTTTAATCATACTGATTTAGAATTATTACTAGACTAGAGACACGGTGCACAAAATTCATGCAGGGGGGAAAGTCCCTCAGTCTGGCCTGCACCCTCTCCAATCCAGAATCCCTTGGAGGATGTCCTACTGCCTCTCACAATCCGGGACTGTTGGCTCCTAACTGCTCACCTGCCTGCCTGCCTGATCACCCCTAAATGCTTCTCTACCAGCCTGATCACCCCTAAATGCTCCTCTACTAGCCTGATCACCCCTAGCTGCTCTCCTGTTGACCTGATCACCCCTAACCACCTCTGCCTCACACTGCACCCAGGACCCATGGTTCCCTCCTTCGGCTAGTTACAGGCACCCAGGACTCGGGCTTCCCTCCCTCTGGCCAGCAGCAGGCACCCAGGACCTAGGCTGGCTTTGCCTGGGCCAGCCGCAGCCACCGGGAACCATAGGTGGGAAGCTTTTCTCAGGCAGCAGGTGCAGGCATTGGCGCCTGGGACTACAGGGCGGGCGGTTTGACCCTCTCGTGGGCTGTAAGTGCAGGCGCAGGAGCAGGTTGCAGGCGCAGCCACTGGCACCCAGGACTACAAGGCATGTGGCTTGTCCATCTCCCAGGCCGCAGCTTGGCTGGTCCTCATTCCTCTCTCATGAGCTCATTTGTGACTGGTTGGTCCCCATTCCTCTCTCCTCAGTGTTGAATGTCTGAGCCATTACAGCGTTATGGCATAAGGGCATGACAACCATTTGCATATTAGGTCTTTATTATATAGGATGCTGGTGAGACAGGAATAGAGGTTCCCATTCCTGGATTTGGGGAAAGCATTCTCAATTAATCATTTTCAGTATTTCTAAATTCCTGAGTTAAAGAATCCTTATAGAGACCAAAAGTATTTAAGTATTTCTAACAGAAATCTACATTAACATAACATAAATTGTCTGTCTTGGTCTCCTAAGGAATCCTATATAACAGTGATGGTGAACCTATAACACACGTGTCAGAGGTGACACACGAACTCATTTTTTTGGTTTATTTTTCTTTGTTAAATGGCATTTAAATATATAAAATAAATATCAAAAATATAAGTCTTTGTTTTACTATGGTTGCAAATATCAAAAAAATTCTATATGTGACACAGTACCAGAGTTAAGTTAGGGTTTTTCAAAATACTGACACTCCGAGCTCAAAAGGTTCACCATCACTGCTATATAATAAAAGGCTAGTATGCAAATTGACTGAGCGGTGGAATGACCGGTCACTATTATGTGAACTGACCACCAGGGGGCAGATGCTCAACACAGGAGCTGCCCCCTGGTGGTCAGTGTTCTCCCACAGGGGGAGCGTCACTCAGCCAGAAGCCAGGCTCAGTGGTGGGAGCCTCTCCTGCCTCTGCAGCAGCACTAAGGATGTCCAACTGATGGGGAGCAGGCCTAAGCTGTCAGTCAGACATCCCCTGAGGGCTCCCAGACTGCAGGCCAAGCTGAGGGACCCCCGACCCCCACCCTAAAGTGCACAAATCTAGTGCACCCGGCCCCTAATATACAAGTAATGAGTTAAGGATGTGATTTTATTCTAACTGTGGAACACTATGGATCTTAAACATTTTTTTATGGAAATAAACATTGGCCAGTATCAATGTAGAAACCAGTTATTTTTTAACATATTGGGACCAAGCCACTTGGCAGAATCTAGCTCAGTGATGGCGAACCTATGACACGCGTGTCAGAGGTGACACGCGAACTCATTTTTTTGGTTGATTTTTCTTTGTTAAATAGCATTTAAATATATAAAATAAATATCAAAAATATAACTCTTTGTTTTATTATGGTTGCAAATATCAAAAAATTTCTATATGTGACACGGCACCAGAGTTAGGTTAGGGTTTTTCAAAATGCTGACATGCCGAGCTCAAAACGTTTGCCATCACTGATCTAGCTCTTAACATTTTCAACAGGAAATTTACCATCTGAGGGATTGGTAGTAATTTATGTCTTTGGGATGCAAGCTGGAATTTGTCTTTAGAGCCGTTTTACTTTGTACGAAACAGAACTATTTGGGGAGTCCTATATGTTGTGGAGATGCCTTCATGAGAAGTTACATTAAAGCTAGGTAATGCTTTACAATGCTAAGCTACAAGAGTAAGAGAAACAATATTCAGTTTTTGGTGTATATATTTTTCCCTTTTCCTGAGACCAAAGTATTAATTGGACAGGTAGAATTGCTCCTCTGTCTATTTCATATTGGAGAATGGACTTAGAGAAGGAACTTGACCACATGCAGCAACCAGTACTTGGTATTTGGTATCCTCCCTGTGATGTTATTTAAGACTTAACAGGCCAGCCCTAACTGGTTTGGCTCAGTGGATAGAGTGTTGGCCTGTGGACTGAAAGGTCCCAGGTTCGATTCCAGTCAAGGGCATGTAAGTTGGTTGGCGCACATCCCCAGTGTGGGGTGTGTAGAAGGCAACTGATTGATGTTCCTCTCATTAATGTTTCTAGTTCTCTATCCCTCTCCCTTCCTCTCTTTTAAAAATCAATAAAATATATTTTTTTAAAAAAGACTTAACAGGCCAGACTGTTGGAAATGGACCCTTGGCTATTATGATTATCTTGTTCAGCCATGAGCCTGGGATTTCACTCTGAAAGAGTGGATGTTCTCACTATCTATTGTGTAAAAACATATTTGATCCTGAGACAAGACCTTAAGCAATAGGTGGCATGAAAAACTTCTATTTTCTCTCAAATTGGGAGGGCAGGGGCACAGAGGCTGACAGGGATGGGGCCTGGACAGTTCAGATATCTCAACTGTCCAGGTTTTGAATAATCTCGTTGGAGTGGGGCAAGTGGGTGAGCTTCTGCTATCTGGAAAACTACTAGGGTGAAGTGGGGAGTCAGCTTCTGATTTTGGAGTCTGAGAACTCTAAGATTAAATAAACAGGCAAGTAGCAGCTTATATTTGTACTTGTATCATTTAGTAATATCTTTTAAAAGTCCCAGCCTGGTTTTGCTTGTGCTCTGGGGAATAAGAAAAACAGGTTTCCCTACCAGGGACCATGTCAGCAGTGCCAGCCATACTCACCATTCAGAGAGAACTTTGGTGACCTCCAAAGAAGTGGCAATAGAGGTAGAGAGGCAAAGCAGGGCCCAAAACGAGGAGGCTGAAGCACGGAGGGAACTCAGGAGTGTCAGAAACCTGAATAAAATCACAAAAATAATGAGGAGACTACTAGATGGATGCAAATTCTGTCAATTACTCTGATGCTTGTACTGAGAGAATTCAACATAAAAATAAAATGTAATTTTTCATTACAGATTTGTGAGGCCAGTTTATCCTGATGATGGTGATGGTGGTGAGGGTGGCAGTGTTAAACATTCCAGACTTCACTAACGTACAAGCTCACATTTCCCTTTAATTTCCAAATCATAGCAGCTTAATCTTTGATCAGATTTCCAGTCTTCTACTAGACTCCAATCCCTAATTGTTCTTGAGGGTACGTTCCTTAGATTCAGTCTGTTTTATATGAACCGTCTTAGCCAGTTGCCAGGCTTGTGACCACCACCATCCTCTTCCACACGCCTTCTCCTATTTTTTGAGGTTGGGGAACCACAAACAATGCTACTTTCCCAACACCACATCGTCCCATACACTGGCACTAGTCCTTCTTTCATTCTCCAGAGTGGCAGATGACCAGGCTACAGTGCATGTAAGAATTTCCAGCGGCTTGGTAAGAACACAAAGGCATTACAAAGCTGGGGACTTAAACTTAAACCTAACTGTGGCATCCTCAGATCCTCAGCCTTAAAACTCTCCCTTGGGCCCTGGACAGGTAGCCCAGTTGGTTACAGTGTCATCCCAATATACCAAGGTTGTGGGTTTGATCTCTGGTCAGGACACATATAAGAATATAAGAATCAACAAATAAATGCATAAATAAGTGGAACAACAAATCAATGTTTCTCTCTCTCTCCTTCCCCCGCCTCTTCCTCTCTCTCTCTCTCTCTCTCTCTCTCTCTCTCTCTCTCTCTTTCTCTCTCTCTCTCTCTCTCTCTCTCTCTGCCTCTTTCTCTCTCATCAATAAGTAAATTTAAAAATCCCCTTGGTCATTTCTAATTCAGCGGCATTACCCTTATGCCATGGTGCCATCCTCAGGGCAAGTGCACAGAAGTATGTCTCTTTCACTTCTCTCCCTCAGGATCCAAGTCCCAACTATCTGAGTCCTGGATAAGGAAAAAAATCTACCTCTTTACACCAGTCCGAGGTTTGTCACTCATGCTCCCATCGCTACCCCAGGATTAACTTCTTCCCTAAATGCTTGACAATATGAATGCATATTTTTCCCTATCCTTAAACTATAAAGATTGGCTTAGCCTAAAGTTATTAGGAGAATTCACCAGAAATTAACATCCTGATATTATTTCTCTAGCCAGGACAATTGATTCTTAAATACTGTCTCAAAGAGTTCTTTGACAGCCAGAATAAGCTGTAGGGCAGTGATGGCGAACCTATGACATGCGTGTCAGAGGTGACACGCGAACTCGTTTTTTTGGTTGATTTTTCTTTGTTAAATGGCATTTTAATATATAAAATAAATATCAAAATATAAGTCTTTGTTTTACTATGGTTGCAAATATCAAAAAATTTCTATATGTGACACGGCACCAGCGTTAAGTTAGGGTTTTTCAAAATGCTGACACTCTGAGCTCAAAAGGTTCGCCATCACTGCTTGTAGGGTTTCAAATTGTGCCCTTTAAGGTTGAATTACATGATGTGAATACCAGTATATGTCCCCAGAATCTGGCAGCCATCTTTAGATCCCACCTCTCCCTATGCGAGATGGATTTAATTATTACACCTATAGATGCAGACAGGTTACAGAGCATGGCCAAAGCCAACATTAGTAAATGAGGACTCCAGGATTCACGCCCAGATAGAATGATGTTAGGACCTTCTCTCTCAACCACTATTCTGAAGCTGCTTTAGAAAAGAGTTTCCCCAGATGATTTTGTCTCTACACCCATTTTAATAAGAGGCATTTTCCCCCAAAGAAATGACCTATAGAGGTTAAACTCTCCCCACAAAGATGAACTTTTATTTTGTTATTGTAGAGTAGTAACCATATCTATATTTTAAAATGTGAATTTTGCTCTACCTTTGACCATAGAGTGATTTTCCCCAAAACAAAGAAGCTATCTGTCCTATACCCAAATGCAGTTTGCCAACACTAGAAAACAGAAGAACTGTTTGTGATTTTAAAATGAGAGTCCTGCTGACAAATGATAATATCTACCATTTATCAGATAGGAACTATTATGCTTATCTCTAAATATATGTGTTGTGTATGCGCGTGTGTGTGTATTTTGAAAAAACTTGACAAGGGCTTTACCATTATCCCCATCCTACTCTTGAAACTATGGAAACATAAAGGCTAAAGACAATCTCAGAACTCAGGGGAGATAGAAACAAAACTTCATTCCTCGTCTAGTGCTCTTCCACCAATTCCAAAAGCCTCTGAGCCATGCAGAATTCTTTAGTTTCTTACATTCATTAAAAGTCTCAGGTGTGACTCTAATTATGACAGGCACGCTTTATGAGGTATACTGAGATTTAGGCCCATTTTCAGAACTCATTCGGCTGGAACCTTAGGGATGTACAGTGAACCACTCTCTATGTAGAATGTTGGAATAAATGATATCCCATTTTTTATGTCGATCATTCTCTAATGAGACAAGTGTTAGCTTCTCTTCAGGAAAACCTTACACTGTCGGGACAGATAAAAGAAGTACAACAGCATTGGGCTTTCAGTTAGATTTCCTCAGCGCCCGCATTCAGACTTGCCAAATCACATCTTCACATATAGGAATTAGAGAAAGTGTCAGCCGCTCGTCTATTGCACAGGCATGCTACAGGACCTAATGAGATAAAATGCAAAAGCACACTGACACATGAAGTGCTGCATAAGTACAAGTTTCACTTTTATGGAAATGGCACTATAAGAGAAACAAAATGCAAATTAAAAAATATAACACACTGTCATTCTACATCATTCTTTCTAAAAATAGGATATAGCTAGTATTCAACACTTGAATCTGAGGTATTCCTGGGAGAACAAAAAAAGTATTCTTAAAGTTAGAATTTAATGTATCTGACTGTTCTATTGACTTCCATTATTTATTTTAAAAAATATTTTATGTGAAAATATATGTAAGCATACACATATAAAAACAGTTACTTAATAATGATTTTATAAATGAGGCTCAAAAATAAATACACAAATTTTAACAGTGATTATCTTTGAAAAGTGGAATTATAAATTTGAGAGTAATGGTCTCATAACATCCAAATTTTTGTCAATAGCATGCATTGTGAAATCATAAGAAAATGCATTTTGTAATCATACTCCTTTGCCATAGGAAAACTCCTGGAGTATTAGATATAAAAATATGGTTGGAAAATTAATGGCAGAAAAATAATAATGTAAATAGGATCAATAATTAGAACAATTATTAGTAAAAAGTATACAATTTAATTACTTTAAAATAATTATTTCTTGCAATATGTCTATGATAAGTTAGAGAGGGTCTCAGGTCCATGCTATTCTCAGACACCTGGGCTCCATCATCTGAAACATGACTTCATACCAGGACAGAGGAAAAGGGGAGAAGTGGACAGTCTCATGAGATGTGGCATATGTCCCTTCTCACTTTCACTAGCCAAAGCAAATCACATGGTGAATTGGCACCTAGGTCTAATACACAGTTCTTTTTCAGTGAATATTGGGGAAAAGAGGTAGAATTGTCCTTGCCAAAGACTTGTCCCCCAGACCTATTATTTACACCCTTCACAAAAAGTGGAATGTAAGTCTCAAATTTGAGATCTGAGGCCAACTGACTTTAGAAGCCAACAGTGAAAATACTAGTATCCTTCCTTTATTCCTTCCTTCCAATCAATCAGCATAGATTGATACCTCTTATGTACAGTTCTAGGAATACAAAGATGAAATGACCTAGTCCCTTCCCTGATGATATTTTATGCTAGAAGAAATAGAAAACATCATCTCTCTGGGCAAAAAAACAAACAAACATATATCTGCTTCAAAATAGACTAGAAATTGAAATCTTATTTTAAAAACATAAAGCCTAGTTTTATTCTCTTTGAAAAATTATAAATCCTCTCCCCATGCACCAAAAACATATATCCTATCTAATAAAAAAGTAATATGCAAATTGACCATCACTCCGACACACAAAATGGCCACCCCCCATGTGGACACAAGATGGCCAGCAGGGGAGGGCAGTTGTGGACAATCAAGCTAGCAGGGGAGGGCAGTTGGGAGGGACCAGGCCTGCAGGAGAGGGCATTTGGGGGCAACCAGGCTGGCAAGGGAGGGAAGTTAGGGGTGACCAGGCCTGCAGAGGAGGGCAGTTAAGGGCAATCAGTCCGGCAGGGGAGCAGTTAGGCATCAATCAGGCTGCCAGGCAGAAGCGGTTAGGGGCAATCAGGCAGGCAGGCAGGCTAGAAGTTGGGAGCCAGCAGTCCTGGATTGTGAGAGGGATGTCCGACTGCCCGTTTAGGCCCAATCCTGGGATCAGGCCTAAAGGGGCAGTCGGACATCCCCTGAGGGGTCCCAGATTGGAGAGGGTGCAGTCTGGGCTGAGGGACACACACACACACCCGTGCATGAATTTCATGCACCGGGCCTCTAGTATATATATAAAATAATTAACATCATCTTCCAATTAATAGAAACTATAGAACACCTTAAAGTAATTTAAGTCTCAATAAGAATTGTCACTACCATAGATAGTGACTAAGTAACAAGCATATGAAAAGTTTGGAGGTAAAATTGATAGAGTGCACTAAAAGCTGGCCTGGTATTTATTGCTTATACTTCCTACTTCCAAGGAAATTACAATTACAAGGAGGACAACAAAAAATGTGTAGACATCATGAACCTATGTTTGTTTCTACTGCCCCCGAAAATGTGCTTGTACTAAAGTAGATTAGCCCAAGAATCGCTCAGTTAATTCTTCAAAACCAAAGATGACTTAGATAATAATACTGTAAGTGCAAATTCATTGCAAGATATTTTCAAGTTGGTCTCTCAATATTGTTCACTACAAATTATGAGCTGAAATTTGTGCATTGAATTGATGCACAGCAAAATTAGTGCCCTTGAACTATAATTCTCTTAGCCTTTCTTAGCCCTATGATGAATGCAAACTGCACTGATAAAATAGGAATCCATAATTTATATTCACTGTTTTAATCTCAAATAGGCCAATAAAGATTGCTTACTATGTCGTATGGCCTACCACTTTCATCACACTGGGCATATCCTTAGGCAGAGAGAACATCTCATATGTTTAGATAAGGGTGCTTGGATTTGTGTTTTCTATGTGATAACCACACTCTTAACAGCTTCTCTCTATGGTCTTGTGTAGTGTTAACTAGATTTATCTCTTGGTAACTAAACAGAGTAGGTTTAAGTTTTATAACTCTGACTCTCACAGCCAAAAGCTCTTGCAGTTAACACCCAGAAATTATCCTGTAAGTATCAGGAGAATTAAAAACAGCAATAACCACAAATATCCCGCTAGGTAGACTATATATCCTCGGAATGCTTAAATTACAAGGGATTTTGCCTAAACATAGAAATAGGCCAAACAAACACCAACAATAGGCAAATATCTCTCACAAAAAATTGCCAAAATACCATTTACATTGGGAGTCAAGTTTTCTTCACAATAAAATATTGTTCTATTGTAGGAAAAAAAACACAAAACTCCTTAAGAAACCACTACAGCAAAGGTTCTTAATAAATTCAGCAGTCCTTATTGTAGTGAGTTTGAGGACTATGTGCTGTGTATGTTTTCCTTGTTTCATTTATAAACTCAAAAGGAGGTTAAAGAAATTTAACTAGATAACATCATTTGAAATTGGAATACAAAATTTAAGGGTAAAAACCAGTAACATTTTTCTTCTTTGAAAATCAGCAGCCTCAATAATGTTCCATTTCTATCATGTGAACTCTAATTGTTTTTTCTCCATTGCACCAGAGCAAGCTTTATTATTTTTAACGCATTTATTTCAATTACAAGTGGTATTATCTGATCCAGACACCGAGGAAAGGGTAAGAAGAAGTCATTCCCTGGCTTTTATTGCTATTGGTATTTTTTAATTTCTTTCTTAAATGAACCATGTATGTTCTCATAAATGAAGCGACATGGCAAACACAGAGGCCAAAAATGTATTTTTCCGAAATGGAAACCCAAAGTGCCCCAAATAATTTAATCATAGAGTCTTCTGAATCATGAGATGGCAATGAAGTTTAACATTAAAATTAAGCAATGAGAGAAGGACATCAGTGCAGGAAAATATGGGTTGGTTTGTTTCGTACAGCACCAATTCAGTATAAAACTACCTGAAAAAGATCAAAGCTGACCACTTAGTGTCATTCTGTTCTACAGCCATTGCTTCATACCGTGGGTGAGGTCCCATAATTCTAACCTGCAGACCAGACTAAGGGGTTGAACAAGGGAGTTATATCTATATTTGTCATGTTTTATAAAACTTACTCTAGCTTTATGTTTTGTTTTCAATGGGTTAAATGTCATTCATATTGAAGGAAATGTTTTAGGACTCCACATACATTAAGAAAGGTCAACCATTTTCCTTAAAAGTGCAACTATAACAATTATACTTGGAAAAAGATTATTTTCCTCCCCTGGTCTGAATTAATGTCATACAGCTACAGAGTAGCAAGGTACAAAATTAGTTATTTTATTACCAATAATAAAGTTATTATAGTCACCATTTATTGAACACTTAACATAAGCCAGGCTTGTCCTTAATACTTGTGTTACCTCATTTAAGACTTTTGATAATGATATAAAACATTATTAGTAGTATCATTCCCATAACTATAAATATTTTATGAATTATAATTCATATTCAATAAACTCTATATTTAAAGCATACAATTTAATAAATTTTAAGATATGTATAAACCTGGGAAACCATTACCAGAATCAAGATAATAGACATATCCATCATCTCCAAAAGGCTCTTAGTGCACATTTGTATCCATTCCTCCCTTCCTATATTGCTCCTTCCCTCCCATCAGACAACCACTGACCAGCTTTCTGTCACTACAGATTATGATATGAATGGGCTAGAATTCTCATACACTGCTGGTGGGAATGTAAAATGGCAAACACACTTTGGAAAACAGTTTGGCAATTTCTCAAAAATTATACATACACTTATGATATGACCTAGAGACATTCTATTGCTATGTATTTATCCAAGATACACAAAAGCTTATGTCCCTAGAAAGGTTTGCATGTGAATATTCATAGACCTTTCATATGATATGACTAAGTTTCAAAGAGATCCTTCTGAATGCTAAATTTGGACAAAACTCTAGAAAATTAAGAAGCAGATGTAGCAAGACCAATCAGGAAGCTATTATAAAAATACTAGAGGCCCGGTGCACAAAAATTTGTGCACTCGGCCGGGAGGGGGGGTCCCTCAGCCCGGCCTGTGCCCTCTTGCAGTCTGGGACCCCTCGGGAGATAACGACCTGCTGGCTTAGGCCTGCTCCCAGGTGGCAGAGGGCAGGCCCAATCCCTAGGTGCAGACCCAGGTCTGGGTCAGAGCAGGGCTGATTGGGGAGTTGGGGCGCCGCCCCTGTCATGCACAGAGCAGGGCGATCAGGGGTTTGGTCGCTGCCCCCTGTCACGCTGATCCCGGTGCTGGGAGGTCTCCTTGCTCCGCTGATCCTGGGGCCAGGACCCCTCTCGCTCTGCTGATCCAGGGGCTGGGAGGCCTCTCGGCTCCGCTGATCCCGGGGTCCTGAGGCCTCGTGGCTCCGCTGATCCCGGGGTCCTGAGGCCTCGTGGCTCCGCTGATCCCGGGGTCCTGAGGCCTTGTGGCTCCGCTGATCCCAGGGTCCTGAGGCCTCTAGGTTCCGCTGATCCAGGGGTCCTGATGCCTCCTGGCTCTGCTGATCACTGGGCCAAGATGCCTCTCAGCTCCACTGATCCCGGGGTCCTGAGGACTCACGGCTCCACTGTTCCCGGGGCCCTGAGGCCTCTCTGCCCTGCCGCTTCACGGCTGTTTGGCTTCGCTCTGCTTGGAGCCTGAGTATGCAAATTAACCGCCATCTTTTAGCTTCTATAACTGAAACATTGTATCTTTTGGAGTTGTTGCTTCAGGAGCTCAGAGCCCCCCAGCTGCCCACAGGGAACCTTGGCTTCCTCATGCTGGGGCAAGCAAGCCTCCCTGTTCGCATCAGCTGCCTGGCTGCCAGCCGCCATCTTGGCTGACAGTTAATTTGCATATCGCCCTGATTAGCCAATGGGAAGGGTAGCGGTCATATGCCAGTTACCATGTTTCTCTTTTATTAGTGTAGATGGATTGGGATGATGGTGGTTTCATCAGTATGGTGTGAGGGTAAAGTAGTGAGAGGTGGGAAAATTCTACATCATTTTTTAAGAAAGTCCTTAGTGTACTGCCTGATATGTTATGGTGTGTCAAGGAAATATCCTAGGTCTTTAGCCTAAGTGATTGGAAAGTGGAATTGCTGTTAACTGAAATCAATAAAGCATGAGAAAAAAAAAACAGAATGGAAGAGGGTAAGATCAGAAGTTGGTTTGGGATATAATTTTCAGATACCTGATAGATGTGCAGAGGGAGATGTCAAGAAGGTTGTTGGAGCCCTGGCTCAACTGAGTTGGCTAGCCATCGTCCCATGGTGCACCAAAATGTTGCAGTTTCCATTCCTGATCAGGGCACATGCCCATGTTTTGGCCTCCAATGCCCGTAGGAATTGTGCAGGAAGCAGTAAATCAAAGTTTTGCTCTCACATAGATATTTCCCCCTCTCCCTTGCCTTTCCTCTGTCTCTAAAAAAGTAATTTTAAAAAATATTTTTAAAATATTTAAAAGAAGGCTCTTGGAGATAGAAGTCAAGAGATGAACTGAGAGGCCAGGGCTGGAGATAAAAATTTGGAAATTATTAGTAAATAGATGATATCTAAATATGGAAGTGAGTACAGAAATAGAAGAGATGTAGTCCAAACTCTGAGTCCTAGAACTATGCATGGATAATATGTGTAAGGGATAAGGAAGAATAAGCCAAGCAGATTAAGAAAGAATAGCTGGGTGTAAAGGACAAATGCCAGGAGCTGTGATATCCTGGGGACCATTTGTTTGAAAGTATTTAAGGAGTAGAAAATAATACACCATCTCAAATGCTGCTTGTAGGTTTACTATTACCAGGAGAGGGAATTGGACATTCAATTTAGCAACACAACCAATAGAGGCTTTAATAAGAACAATGTCACCGGAGTGATGGGCATTAACTATTGATTAGGGCAGGTCCAATAGAAAATGGGGAGAATGGAGTTGGAAACAGGGAGTATGAGTGAACCTTTCCATATTTTCTGTGAAGAAAGGCTAAGAAATAAAGTGGTAGATGGAGAGGATGCAAGATCAAGAGAGGTTTTTTATCTTGAAATGGTTATAGATTCATAGAAAATTATCAAGATAGTACAGAGAGGTCTTATCCTCTTTACCTACTTTTGACTAATGCTTACATCTTACATAACTATTGTACAATATCAAAATCAGAAAATTCATCTTGGTTTAACATGTGTGCATAGCTCTAAGTCATTCTGTAAATAGTGTGGATTCATGTAACCTCCACCACAATTAAAACACAGAATTATTCCCTCAGCACAGAGAACTGCCTTGCACTACATTTTTATCAACATAATTCCTGCCCTCTCTGCTACCTTTCCAGACCACTGGCAGCCTCTAATTTGCTCTCCATCTCTATAATGTTGTCTTTTATAGAATGTTATATAAAAGGAATCATACACTGTGTGACCATTTCATATTGCTTTTTTTCACTCACCGTAATACCTCTGTGCTCTACCCAAGTTGCTGAGTGTGTCAATAATGTGTTCTATTTTATTTCTTAGTAGTATCATGTGATGTGGATATACCACAGTTTGTTAACCATTCGCTCATTAAGAGACATCTGAGGATGTTTGAATGTTGAAGAAATAATCCAGTAAAAGAGGAGAAACTGGATGGTGCAGAAGAGTGTGCTTATAGATAGAGCTCAAGTGGAGAAATTGATCTCTGGACCATGGCCGTCCATCCATCATACAGCTGCTAAGTCAGAGCCGGTAGGCAAAAAAGTGCAAGAAAGTGGATGTGGAGGGTAGAGCTGTGGGAGCTCTTTCTGACTTATTTTACTTTCTAAATAAATAAGCAAGGACATCAATTGCGAGTAAAAGTGGTAGAAGAGTTTTTGCAGGTGTGAGGAGAGAAGAAAATGCATTCACGCACCTAGGAGAGTGGAGAGTGAACAGACCAGAGATATGTAGGGTGTGATGCTGCAGCAGGAAGGGCCCACAAAGATAACGGCATGCGTTAAAGACAGAGCCACCAGCGTGGCTGTAGGTTCTTCTCCAGCCTCATTCGGCTGCACGGCGTAGGTGCAGAGAACGCAGGGAGAATGATGAGTTTCGGTAGGCAGAGGAGAAATCAGGAAAACAAGAGAGAAAAAACCTAGGGTCTGGGAAAGCAGTGCTTATTTTTGGTTTCAGAAATCTGAAGCACATTGTTTGTACCCAATAAGAAATCTGTAAATGCAAGCAGCATAAAAGATGGTGAGGAGAGGCCTTGGATTATAAACAGGAAGCCAATCCTATTTATCCTCACTGTTAACCGGTACCTTGAAAATCCCATTGAAGTGCCACAGATAGAAGCGCAGTAGTGATTCCCTTGTCTGTTAAGATGCTGACCTTTAGCACTTAATGGTGCCGTTTCTCTGAGGGTTGGGACTATCTTTAGTCAGCTCCCTCAATCACCGGCACTACAGTTTCTCCAGCCATTTGAATATCTGTAGACCTTTGTCTCTCTGATGTAAAACATGTATAACTTACCCTACTCAGACTTTCTGATAAACCACTGCTACTTTCCATCTGTCAGATCTGAACATCACGTCAGGGAAAGAGAAGTGTGATGAAGGGCTTCTGTGGGAATTTTCATTTTCCTGACTGACACACTTGGCTGCAGTATTAAAACAAAGAAGCTTTGCAACTCCTCCCACACAATGAATTGGATGCAGAATCTCCCAGTGGCATTTCTGAATCATGCCTCTTGGGGCTGGAGACAACAGCACATAAAACAGCGCAGCTCTGTGTGGTGTGTCTGAGGCAACCAGTGTGTCTGTGGCTGCACAAAGCAGGCTGCCACTTGTCTGAATACAAATACGATATTTCTAGAAGCTCTGAGGAAAAACAAAAATGATTCATCTGAGTTCAGAGAAATTTCCTTATCATGTTGATTATAGCCCTTCCAGCCTAATGCATCTTCCAGTATCAGTGGTCAGCAGTGTTTCATGGGCACCTCTGCTTTTTAATAGGCTGGCAGCTAGGCAGCTTTCTAATTAATGTCATGCTATCTGATGTCTAATTAATTTCTGGTGTTCAGTTTGGTTATCCGTAGCAAGGGCCCACAGCCTCTTAGGAAACAGAAAAACACTTCTGTAATTTGTTCAACTGGCTTGATCTGTTTTAGTATACTCAAGTCTTACATTTATCCTCTCTTTCTCTTCCTCTCCGCCTACCCTCCTTCCCTCCAATCCAATATTCGCACATGTGCCAGAAAAATAAACAAGGAGCCACAGTACTTACGTGGATCACAGCACTTGGTTACGCAGGCACAGAGAAGAACGAATATTTTTCATTCTGTCACTAGCAGAGGTCAGCAGGGTGACAGAATCAAATCTGCAGGCTGTCCATTAGGTAGAGGCTCTGCCTAATTACCTTAATTTTCCAAGTTCCTCCGAGTCAGTGCCCAGTTTAAAACATGACTTAAAAGGCTCTTTCTCCACCTATTGGCATGTTTACTCTCACTTTAAACAACAAAGGCTGCTTCATTTAAAACTGACTGAGCACAGCCACCTTGAGGGGATGCAAGGTCAAGAACAGATCAGCTCGCCAAGCAGCTCAGCCCGAGAGGGGAACATTACAACAGACAGCGCTTCACAAAGCTCTATTCTCAGCATCTAATTTGGTTATGTGGGGATGGAAATGCTTGCCCAGGGCTCACTGGGAATTAGAGGGACTGGGAAAGGGGTGGGTAGGTGATTGGGAGGTACAGGCTGGTACAAGCTGCTCCCTGGAGATGGTCCTGTGGCCACGAGTCAACATGGCCCCACAGGCACTGCACATGGAAAGAATGTTTTCTCAGGTGTCTCCAGCACTGCGCCCACTGCTCTTTGGCATCTTTGTGTTCCTTTTCAGTGCCCCTGCCACCCTCCTAGGCCACCTCATCTCTCCACATACTTTTCTCATTCCCATCCACAGCTAGTGCCTGCATTTTCCAACTGTCCTCTCAATTCCTTCAACTTGCCAAACTTCACATTAGCATTTCTGCATAAATTGATCCTTTTGCCTTCATCTGACTGGCTCCTTCTCACCGGTTGAGTCTCATCATAAACATAACCCTTCTCAGGCAGTTCTTCCCCAATTGCAGACACCAAATTAGGCCGCCTGCCCATCACTATGGTTCATCAATCCCTGGCCTGGCTATAAAGTGACATCTTCTATTTATTTGTTCACAAACATGTAAAAAAGAAGTCTATTTCATTCACTATTTGTATCACCTAGTCTTGTTGCTGGCCCAGTATAAGTATTGCCCTTTAGAAATAACACTTCATTTTAATACAGTTATTTTAATTAAGTGCTTATTATGTAAAAAAAAACACCTATTTTTAAGTGGTTTCCATTTCCCAGTAACCTGAATCACCCACGTCTCCCCAGCACTGTACCATGAAATTTACTTTCTCAGCACAGCAAGGAGAAGTACATCATATTGTACTCATTTTACAGAGAAGAAAACTAAGTGTACAATAGTCACATGATTTTCCCAAGATATTTAGAAACACTAATGCCCAAGTAAGAAGTTATGTAAGCACCCTAGCCAGTTTGGCTCAGTGGATGGAGCGTAGGCCTGTGGACTGAAGGGTCATGGGTTCGATTCCGGTCAAGGGCATGTACCTTGGTTGCGGGCACATACCCAGGAGGGAGTGTGCAAGAGGCAGCTGATCGATGTTTCTCTCTCATTGATGTTTCTAACTCTCTATTCCTCTCCCTTCCTCTCTGTAAAAACTCAATAAAATATATTTTTTAAAAAAGAAGAAGTTATGTAAGCATTTCAAGCATGATAACAGGCCAATAGGATCTCATCATAGATTATGAAATACAAGCTATATAATCTATGCTGTATGCCTGAAACTAATATAATATTGAATGTCAAATGTAATTAAAAACTTTTTAAAAACTATATGGGACTGTTTTTAAAAGCACTCTGTCAGCAGTTTGATTCTTTAGCATAGCAATATTGCATCATCCCTAAGTCAAGTTTAGGAAATACAGAATTATGAAAAAGAGAATCAGTAGTTAGAGTCATCCCTTTAAGTAGCTATGGGCCACAGCAGACCCAACTCACATCTCTGGGGATGTGAGGCATGTGATCAAGAGAATTTTGGAAAGAATACAAAATACTAATGTAATAAAGGATGTGGACCCTGACTGTATACCCTACATACTATGTACTATAATGTTGTGGTTAAGATTAAGAACTCTAGAATAAGACAGACTTGAGTTTTAATCTGTTCTCTGCTATTTTTTATTTTTGCTCTATTATTTGCTGTCATTAATTTTGACTCATTTTCTTGTATTTCAAATGAACACAACAGCACCAACTCCCAGTATTGCTGTGAAAGTTATGTATTTAAATTGATTAACACAATGTCCAACACATAATAAGTGGTTACTATATGGTCATTTTTATTATGATGATTATTATTAACATTATTTGATGATTAGCTTGAGTTGCCATTGTAAGAACAGAAATTTTAGCTGCTATCTCTGAAAGTTTATAGATCCTTGTGTCAGTGGGAGGGGAGGAGAGTCCTTGGTCTATGCAGCAGCAGCACTCTCCCCTCTATGAGAAATAGTCTGTAATAGTACCTTTGCCACTCTACTTATTCACCAGATTGAAAAAAATTCTTCATTCTAAAAAAAAAAAAAATGCTATTTGAAGTGTATGATTGATCTTTCTCATTTACATAAATTTAGTGGAATTTATAAGTGTATGGTCATCAAAAAAATCTTAAAATTTTATTTTTGTTTGTTTGAGGTTGTTTTAAATATGTGCTAAGTACGTCCTTAAATTCTGCAATAAAGTTCCAATTTTATTCTATGCCACCTAACAATTCATTCGCTTCAGGATAGCATTTGTTATCATCCTAATTATCACTTTGAAATATTCTTGACAATTATGTGCAGAACAATTTGCTCAACCACACCTTGTTTAGGCTACATTCAGATTTTCTCTGCTGGCTGTATAACTAAGTCACTGCAATTGTACCTAAAACAAGTTTGCAATTACCTCCACAGGCCTTTTCTGAATCACTTCATGTGGGGTGGAAACATTAATCTGGGTGCTTAACTACTGCTTGGGTATTAATTGACACTCTGATAACATATGTTACAGAACATTGCATGACACAATTTAATACAAAAATAAATTCAATAACTAGCTCCTATGGCTTATGTTTCAATAAAAAATTATGCCAATGATTGAAACTATCATTTTAACAATATTTACTGTATTAAAAATAAGCCTATACGAAGTCATGAAATTTAGAGCTTTGCTATTAGCCTTAATAATTTTCTCCATTATGTAAGAAAACTTTAAATAATAGTTTTACTATTGAAATGACTCTGCAAAAGTGTAATTTTATTATTTTTAAAGAGCTTTTGCTGTGGATGGAATGTTTAAAATCAGTGCTTGGACATTTTTACCCTAAGTATAGCTTTTATGCAAGATAAGTATTCATAATTTTATGAAATATTCTTTACTACAAAAAAGCTTATATTTCTTATATATTTGGGGTTCATAAAAGTAATTTTAAAAATTTGTTATTTTAACCATATGAAAGATAGTATAATTACCTAAGTAAAGATAAATTGAAAAATGTTAATGCATGAATCAAATTTTCCCAAAATGACTACTAAAGCTAATACCATTCTGGCTTTGTGATTCATTTATTCAGTCACTCATTCATTTGTTCATCATTCATTTAGTCATTGAATCTTTATTGATCATATTATGTGCTAGGCACTATTTTGTGGGAAATAAACATAAAATAAAAATTAATGCCATCAGAGAGTGTCCATTCTAGTTGGTCATGGAAATTGATCAATAAACAAAATAGACATCAAAACTATAAGTAAACTACAGAACAGCCATCTTTCAGAACCTCCTGAAATCTAGCTGAATGGAAGTCCTACAACTAAAGATATAAAGAAGAAGCTACATCGAGACTGGTAGGAGATGTGGAAATGGGAACAGGCTTGTCCTACACCCACATATGATGGATAAAACTCAGAGGGATATCTCGACTGCAGAAGTCCCCCCTGAGGAGCAAGGGGTCCCACCCACACCAGGCCCCCATTACAGGGTTGCAGTATCAGGAAGAGAAGTCCCCATTAATTCTGGCTATAAAAATCTGCAGGGAGTGTGGCTGAGTGAGATGGAGGGTTGCCGATGATCTAGATAGTTCCTCTGGAAACTGGACCTTTACACAGACTTACTCAGACTCATTCCCTCTAAGCTCCAGCAGCTTGAAAGGAACCAGGGACATATGAGGAGAAACTGAAGTGTCTGACATCAGGACGAAAGCTTAAGGGCAGCTTTCTCCTAGCCAGAAGTGCTGGCAGAGGCCACTGTTCCTTTCCTGAACCTTTCCCCCACAGAGCTGACAGGTGAGTGCCATATCTGAATCACCATAAACCTGGTTAACACTGTTCATCCTGCCCTGGTGATTTCCTGATACCCTGCCCCACCAACCTTCAGACCTACCCAGGGAGTTTCCAGTGGCTTTTTCAGATGAATGGCTTATCTTGGCTCATGCTTCAGACTTTCCTAAAATCTCTCAAACAAGCAGCATCTGGCCTGAGTATACCCTGTATCTCTGGCTAAATAGCCCAAAGTCCAGCACTAGTGGCAGCAGGCCTTGGTTTGCAGCTTGGCCCCTCCTAGGCACTTCCAAGCCCAACAAAAGTAGCAGCTATCTGCAGATAGGTTTTTAGGTCATACTGGGTGGCCCCAAGCAGAACACAGGCTGCAGCTGACCTTGACCTGCATTTCCTGGGAAGTCCCAGAGCCATCACACTTGGTGGACAGCTTCAGACCATATTGACACACCATCCGAACACCGCCACAAGTGACACACTCAACGGACAAACTAAGCAGGCACCAGAGCCCCGCTAAAGTATGTCCTGCTTCATGGAGTGGGCTCCTGCATAGCTAATTTTCTACAGTGGTCACAACCAGTCTTTGCAACCAATTGGCTTAGGGGTAAATCCCTCCTATTGATGTGCCAACAGCCAGTGGACCCTACAGGACACCTACTATATTAGACCTTTCTACAAAGCTCAGGAGACATAGTAGCTCTACCTACTACATAGATTCAAACACAGGGAGGCTGCCAAAAAGAGGAGACAAAAAAATATACCCTAAATCAAAGAACAGAACAAAACTTCATTGAAAGAACTAAACAAAATAGAGACAACCAACCTTCTAGATGCAGAGTTCAAAGCACTGGTTATAAGGATTATCAATGAAGTCCTTCAAACAGCATAAAATAAAAACATGGAAACCATAAAAAAGAACCAGTCAGAAATGAGGGACACACTGACTGAAATGAAGAATGATTTACAGGGAATCAATAGTAGAGTCAATGAAGCTGAAAATCACATCCAGGATTTGGAATATAAGGAAGCAAAAATACCCATTCAGAACAGAAAAAAAAAAAAAAAAAGAATCCAAACAAATGAAAATAGTGTAAGGAGCCTCTGGGATGACTTTAAGTAGACCAATATTCATATCATGGGGATGCTGGAAGAAGAAAAGAGAGAGAGCAAAAAATTGAAAACCTGTTTGAAAAAAAAACACCCTCCATAAGCTGGTGAAGGAAATAGATATACAACTCCAGGAAGTACAGAGCGTCCTAAATAAGATGAACCCAAAGAGGCCCACACCAAGACACATCATGACTAAAATTTGAAAGATTAAAGACAGAGAGAATCTTAAAAGCAGCAAGAGAAAAGCATTTAATTACCTACAAAAGAGTTTCTATAAGACTGTCAGCTGAGTTTTCAACAGAAACTTTGTAGACCGGGAGGGATTGGCAAGAAATAGTCAAAGTGATGAATAGCAAGGACCTACAACCAAGATTACTCTACCCAGCAAAGCTATCATTTAGAATTGAAAGACAGATAAAGAGCCTCCCACCCAAGAAAAAGCTAAAGGAGTTCATCACCACCAAACCAATATTACATGAAATGCTGCTAAGGGGTCTTATTTAAAAAGAAAATTAAATATATATATATATATATATATATATATATATATATATATGCAATAAAATGGCAATAAATACATATCTAGCAACAATTTAATCTAAAAAATAAAATAAATAAATGAACAAGTGGAACAGGAAGAGACTCATAAATACAGAAAACACTTTGATAGTTGCCAGATGTGAGGTGGGTTGAGGGATGAGTGAAAAAGGTAAAGTGATTAATAAGTACAAATTGGTAGTTACATAATAATCACAGGGATATAAAGTACAGCATAGGGAATATAATCAATATTATTCTAAGAATTATGTATAGTGTCCAATGGGTACAATATTTATTGGAATTATCACTTTGTAAGTTATATAATGTCTAATCACTGGAGTGTACACCTGAAACTAATGTAATGTTATATGTCAACTGTCATTGAAAAGTTTAAAAAATACTTAAAAATAAAATTAAATAAATAAGAAGAATATATAGAATTTCAGATGGTGATAACTCCAATGAGATAAATTAAGCAAGTAGGATGGATTTGAAATTTTAAAAAGGAAGGTCAGGGTAGGTGTTACTGAGAAGGTGACATTTAAACAAAGACCTAAAAAAAAGTATGGGGCAAATCTTGCAGAAATGTTGAAGGAAAGGGAGTTCTAGGATAATATTAAGAATAAAAGCTCAGAAGTGAGAGAGCGGCTGGCACTAGGAAGAAAATCAAGAATGACAATGTGGCTGGCATATTATTACAGAAGAGAAGAGGAAGAGAAATGGAGACAGCAGCGAGGCTAGAGACATCAGATCTAGTAAAGGCCAAAGGCCCTAAAAACCATTATAAGAACATTTTTTTTATTAAACTGAGTTAAATAGGGTGTTACCCAAATCTTTATTGTATTTGGAGATACATTTAATAATCTGCTGTTTCCTACCTGCTTTATAGCAATGTTTATTTGGTAGTACACTAAAAGGCTCATGATTCAACCACAGCTTTTTAAAAAATTATTGATAGTTACCAATTAATCAATAATAAAGCTGAAATAAACCAGATTTTAAGGTTAAATGCATTCCAAGGATGGAGAGAATTTTGTTGAAATATTTGTTCTTTAATTAAATTTTTCAAACTGGGACAGAAACAGCTAGTGGTCCTCCAATGTCCATCTTCCTATCAATTGAATGGAAACAGAGACAGAAATCACATATAGAAGTAAGCAAAGTGACCCAACCAGTTATGACTGTTTCATCTCTGGTTGGTAATATGAAAAAGAAACAAACATCTTTTTACAGCCCATATTTTGGGTACTTTTGTTTGTACCAGCTTAACCTAGATTCTGTCAAATGTATTATAAAAACAAGAAGTTAAACAGAATTCCTAAAACTCTAAATTATTTCCCTATACTCTTTAACTGTCTAACATTCACTTTTAAATTATTTACCTCACCCACAAGGAGAAATACAACATTTCATTGGATGTTTTTTTAAATAAATAAAAAACAAGAACTCCATGACCTTTTGAGCTCTAATTTTTATTCCATGTTTGGTAGAAAAGGAAAGAGAGAAACTTTGAAAATAATTTGAATACGTTCTCAAAGAAAAATGAGCTTTTCTGTCAGGAAAGCATTTCCTTTTCTTGTTGCTAATTAGAGTGGTAGTTAAACCAGATTTATTCAGAAACATGTGGGTAATGAGAGCTACACGTGGTACTGGGAGGCATTCACTGAACTATGATATTTTAATATTGTTTGCTACAGAAAGAAAGAGAAGTGGAGAAATGCAGGCTAAGATAATGAAGGAGAAACTTAAAGAGCAATGAAGACTCAGTGAGAACCAGACAGAGGTATATAGCAGAAGACTGTTTAGAAATATGTGGGAGCCTTTTTATTCTCCGTGGGGTTTTTTTGGGGTGTGTGTGTGTGTGTGTGTGTGTGTGTGTGTGTGTGTGTTTTAAGCTAATGCTCTGAAAGATCCTCGCTAAACTTAGAAAACAATATCAATTGTTTGAAACCCTGGAGACATCATTTGAGTAGTTATGCAGAATGAAAAAACAACCAAAAACATCAATGAGCTGAGAACTACTGTGTTGCCTTTGCTTACTTTCCAAAATTATAAAAGAAGATATCTCAAAAACTATCTTACAAATATCTTTTAATGATTGTATTTACGTATTCATTTTATGAAAGGTATAATATTTACATGAATATGTCCAAGTTTACTGGTATTTCAATTATTTTTTCTTGAAATTTCTTAAATAATTTTTTGTGTTCGATTAATGGATCCAAATATCATATTTCTTAAAATCAAAAAGCCAGTAGGTTGAGGGGGAGGAAAAGAAAGATAGCTTAATGCATACTGCATCAGGGTATTTAATGTCAACTATTCAATTTTGAGTCAATTTCAAAGAGAAATTTAAGGTGTATATATCAAATTCAAAAATCATATTTGTGTATATTTCTGATTAAATATCTGACCCAAAGATCATTTTGGAGAACTTATTTGGAATGCCATCTAACATCCTTTAACATCATTTAGATACCATCTAACATCCTTTGAAGGATGTTATGAGGACTCTCAAAGGATAGTCACTGAAATATTTACATGTCATCATAACAATTACGTGTTAACTCCTAATCAAATTTGTTTGTAAAAAAACAGTTTGAGATTAAACCCTTATTAGAGATAACAGTGGCAAATATGTTCTCCCATGCAGTGGGCTTTCTTGTTGTTTTGTTGATGGTTTCTTTTGCTGTGTAGAAGCTTTTTATTTTGATGTAATCCCATATGTACTACTATCTGTAATACTTTAAACAATAAAAATAAAATTTAAAAATTAAAAGAAAAATAAATAAAGGCTGAAAAGGATATTTTTGTAGGATGGATGAAGAGCAAAGAACATTTAATGCCAAAGGAGTTACCAACAATTGAAAAATAACAATGTGGGGGTTGGGGAACTGGGTGAAAAAAATGAGGGGATTAAGCAAAAAACAAAACAAAACACTCATAGACACAGATAACAGTGTGGTGATTACCAGAGGTGACGTGGGGTGGGGGAAGGTAGAAACAGGGATAAAATGTGATGAAAGAAGAGTTGATTTGGGGTGATAAACACACAATACAATATACAGATGTATTATAGAATTGTACACCTGAAACCTATATAATTTTGTTAACCAATACCACACCAGTAAATTCAATAAACATTTAAAAAACTGAAAAAAGAAAAAGACAGTTTGGGGAATTTAGCCCACAAGAATATTTCTTAGATAAATAAATAAATGGTCTGCTTAATTTTTAATTTAAAACACAATATGAGCTGATAAAGTTACAAAACAAATATCTCAAATAAGAGACACAATCTGCTTCTTAGATTGCTCTTTTTTTCTGAAAAAAGAAAAAAGTCAGGATAACATGTAGCTCTGATATACAACATTGGTAAGAAAAGTTAAAAACGAGCAACTCAGCAACTGCCTCCTACTTTGATTTGCATGTCAAGTGACTGAGATGAAGAGACAACTTCCACTCTCTGAAGTTCAACTCCTTTCTATTTTAAGTATTCAAAACTAATTATTCCATCAGCTTTGACTATTTATATGGCTCAATATAATAATAAGCTATCCATCTAATTATTCTGTCATCTAAATAACTGATAAGCTCACCCTTCTTTCATTGAATCTGAAAATAATAATTTACTGCATAATTTGAATCTAGCAACTATAAAATGTAAGAAATTATAAATGAAGTCTTTGCCCATAAGAACTTATGAGCTATCTGGGGGGAAAGGAGATACCATCATCTCACACTGGAAGTACTAGGAAAGCACTCTGGCCCCTGTGAATCCACTGTCCGGACTGCATAAAGGGTGATTGTTACAAATGGCACATCTGATTATGTCATCACCCTTCCTGCCCCCAACCCACAACTAAAGACATGAACTATTTCACAGAATTACCAGTGCACTTAGCTATAGACACAATCCTTGCCAAAGGTGTCAGTGCTGTTCATAGTCCCACCCTTAGTCCCCAGCCTCACCTCTCACTAAGCTCCTCTTCTCTCGGCTTCAGCCACAGTGGCCATGCTTCTTCCTCTAGCCTTGCTGTCTTTCCAACTGTGGTTTTCCTTCATCAGGTTAGCTCCTACTTCAGATGTCAGCATAACTGTCACTTCCCTGACCCATCTTTTTAGGTTAAATTATTTATTCATAATATTTCATAGCACCAGAAACCTCTCCTCTGTGCATAGAAGTTAGAGACACTTTTATAATTTTGTTATTAATTAATATCTATCTTGCTCTCTAGGTTATAAGCTCCAAAAGTAGAAAAATCATGCTCACTTCCCTTCACCATTGAAAAGAATTGCTTTGTTAAAGAGACAGAATTCTGTAATCCCTCAATAAATATTAGTAGAATCACTATTATTGTTAACTGAAAAATGGAACTGAATTTAGCAATCCTGTCAATGGAACTTCAGGAAATTCCCTGCTAATGTTAATAGTGGGTTTCAATCATCAGCTTAAATTAGTCATGGGTTAGTTGATTGTTTGGGTTGTATGTGTGTGTTTCTTTTTATTCTTTTTGAAAAACAAACCTCAAATTGCTCATAATGAGGAAGAAAATGAGTGGCTCTAACCATATTGCAAACATTTATTCCTTTATGTAGTCAACAAAATACATGTGAATTAAAAGTTGTTTCACAGATTTTAACCACACAAGACATTAATGTATACATTTATTTGAAGAGAAATGTAAACCATATTACTTTTGAAAAGTCTGATGGCTCACTATGCCCTATTTATGGCAGATCAAAATTGTGCAGTTGTTCTGCTCAATAAACTAAATTGCAATTAAGTTTGTGTTTCTATTAAATGGACTTAGTGCTCCTTCATTTACCTGCACTGAGATATTTTTCTTCTGAATATGTCTTTCTCCCTTGATTGAAAAATCAGAAGTAAATTTTTGTTGTTTTGAAAACTAAGCCACTTAACCCTACCAAGTATTCCTCTTATCTACTGTTTTTATAATTTGTATTATTTATTAAACAAGTTTATGAACAAATAAATTACCAAGCACTTACAATGTGCCCACCTCTGTACAAAGTAGTTTATGTGCACTATCTCATTTAATCAATACACCAACCCCTCAATGTAGAAATAATTATTGGATTCTTTTAATAACTAGAAAGAGAAGTCTAGAAATTGCCTCATCATTATCCTGTTAATAAGGGGAGGGTTAGGGTTTTAGATCAGTTCTTCTTCCCTCCCAAAAGATTATATGAAGAATAAAATAAATAGCATGAAGTGAAAAAAAGATCACCAAATTTTAAGAGTCTTAAAATCCAGAGACAAGCCATGACTCTGTGACCAATTGACAAGTCACTAAACTTCACAATAATCACCTTTAAATAAGGAACAGGTGGATTCCAAAACAGTGGGAGAGTAATTGGAAGACACACTGACACGTTCCCAGGACCAAACTGGAATTACAACTGAAATACAGAAAAGCCATCCTGAATAATCAGCTGAAGACTAGATGGAGAGAACCCTGTTAACCAAAGACAGGAAGTGGAGACCACATAGATCAGTGATGGTGAACCTATGACACGCGAACTCATTTTTTTGGTTGATTTTTCTTTGTTAAATGGCATTTAAATATATAAAAAATATCAAAAATATAAGTCTTTGTTTTACTATGGTTGCAAATATAAAAAAATTTCTATATGTGACACGGCACCAGAGCTAAGTTAGGGTTTTTCAAAATGCTGACACGCCGAGCTCAAAAGGTTCGCCATCACTGGTAGATCCTGGTAGGAAGTACAGAGGCATGAAAAGGCTGGCCGGGCACCCACTGACAGCAGCTGGAGTTCCAGAGTGATATCTCAGCTGTGAGAGGTTCTAAAGAGAATTCTGGTGTCTAAACCCCAAGTTGGGCCCCCAGGCCACAGCACTGAGAACTGAGAAAGGTGCTCACACAAAGTCTGGCTGTGAAAAGCAGCCGTGTTGCAGACTGCCAGGGAGAGGTGGTTGGAAATGCAAGCACACTCTTATAGGGTCAAAGCACAAATTTCATGTGCAGCCACTCACTTGGGCTCCAGTAGAGGGAGTGTAGTGTGGACTGGAACTGTGTGAGGAGAGTCCAGGTGTAGGGCTCTGGGGTTGGAGATCAGATGGCAGCCAACCCTGTTTCCTGTGATGAGTCATTCCCTCACACTCCAGAGAACCTTTGCCATCCAGATGGTTTTTGCATGAGTTGAAGGCACCTCCCACTGTCTTTGATAGCCTGAGGTTAATTAAAGCTAAATGTGAATGGGACTAGCAGGGGTGGGCAAACTTTTTGACTGGAGGGCCACAATGGGTTCTTAAAGTGGACCGGAGGGCCAGAACAAAAGCATGGATGGAGTGTTTGTGTGAACTAATATAAATTCAAAGTAAACATCATTACATAAAAGGGTACGGTCTTTTTTTTTTTTTTTAGTTTTATTCATTTCAAACGGGCGGATCTGGCCCGCGGGCCGTAGTTTGCCCACGGCTGACCTAAAGGGACACTTCTCTAAAGTGGACATGCAGCTAGCCAAGACACATATGAAAAAATGCTCAAAATCACTGATATCAGAGAGAGATGCAAATTAAAATGACAATGAGGTATCTCCTCACACCTGTAAGAATGGCTACCATCAACAAATCAACCAATGACAAGTGCTGGTGAGGAAGTGGAATAAAGGGAACCCTAGTACACTTCTGGAGGGAATGCAAACTGGTACAGCCATAATGGGAAACAGTATGTAATTTGTCCCGACCCGCGGGACAACAACGGGGGAACGAAGAGACACCCTAGGAGAATGAGACAAACAAGGGACACGAAAGAATGGAGGCAAGACAAGTTCTGATCAAGCCTCAACTTTATTCTCACAGCGGCAGAATATATACTGTTTTAGGGAAGGGGGGTGGGTAAAGGGGTCTATGGGCAGTAACCTTTTACTAGAGATTTATTAGGCTTTTGATGGCTGTGCTTATCAGCGGAGATGTGTGGTTTAGCAGGCTCCTGGATGGCTGTGTGTTTATCAGTGGAGATGTGTGATTTAGCAGCTGTGTGAGGGTAGTTTATTTGTAACTGCTGGCCAATTTGCAAGACACAGGTGGTTTCTGGTTATTAGGAGTTTCTGGAGGAACCAGAAACTTATAGTTCTTAAGATGGCTTTGTTTAAGCCAATATCTTTAATGGCTCCCAACAGTAATTTCCTCAAAAAATTAAATATGGAACTGCCATTTGACCCAGTGATCCTACTTCTAGGAATATATCCTAAGAAACCTGAAACACCAATCAGAAAGAATGCATGCACCCCTATGTTCATAGAAGCATAATTTACAGTAGCTAAGATCTGGAAACAGATCAAGTGCCCATCAGTAGATGAGTGGATAAAAAGTTGTGGTACATTTACACCATGGAATGCTATGCAGCAGTAAAAATGAAGGATCTCTTACCCTTTGAGACAGAATAGAGGGGCCTGGACAGTATTATGCTAAGCAAAATAATCCCATTAGAGAAAGACAAGTATCACAGGATCTCACTCATTTGTAGAATCAGATGAACAAATCAGCCGATTAACAAAATAGATCCAGAGACATAGAAACATGGAATAGACTGTGGAATCTCGGAGAGAATGCAGGGGAGTGTTGGTGGGTGGGATTACATCAACCAAAGAGCTTTAAGCATATATACCTAATGCATGGATATAGACAATAGTGTGGTGAAGAATTGGGGTGCAGGGTGGGGCAGGTTAGAAGAGGTCAAAGGGGGGAAAAATGGGGACATATGTAACACTTTCAACAATAAAGATTATTTGTAAAAAGAAATTAAAACAGTAATCAGAACCCCCTCCTCAAAAAAAAAAAATACAATTAGGAACAAGTAGACTATCAGGGGGCAAAAAATATAGTCTGCTAAAGTTAATTTGTTCTTTATTTTCCTCATCTGCCCTTTACCCAACCTAAGTCCACAGAAAGAATGATGGATGGCTTAATGATCATGTATTATACAAGTAAACAGGAATGTAATCATACAGTCAGCATATTTCATCTTCCAAACCATATGCTTATCTTCACGAGTAGAATTTTTAGATTTGGACTGGTTTTTAATGTGGTGTATATCATTAGGAGATAAGACTACTACCAGCTGTTCAAAGGAAATAGGAATTTTACTAAAAGAATCCATTGGAAGGAAGTGAATAAGACAGATTGGTGATAGGAGAGGAAATAAAGTGTAACTTCTCCATTTCTTATCCCAACTCCCAACTGCTTTTACAAATTCCAATGCCTTTTGTAAAAGATTTTTAACATCTTCATTTACAGCTCTATAAACTGTTATAATATGGACATTTCTACTTACATAAAAATTAATGCTTGAAAAGTACTTTAAAATCCTTAGTACTTTAAGTATGTTAAACAAGAGTTAATATTATAATATAGTCTATTATATCATAAACTGTAATAAAGCAATGATTTTTCAACAGTGTCAAAGAAACTTTGGTTCAATAGTCTAGAAGGAGGTGTCCAAAGATCTCCAATATTGATGCATGGCAGGTGTACTGAAATTATATAGTTTTTAAGATAAAGAACATGGGTTAGGTTTAGGTAATATAGGATTAAATTCCATTTCTCTTTCAATTATATTTTTATGTCTATTAAAAATAAACAAAATAAGCCAGTCAGAGAAAGATAAGTATCATATGATCTCATTCATATGTGGAATTTAATGAACAAAATAAACCGATGAACAAAATAGATCCAGAGACATAGAAGCATGGAACAGATTGTTGAATTTCAGATTAAGGCAGGTGGGTGGGTGGATGGGGAGAGATTAACTGGGGGTAATCTCATATGCATAGCCCATGGACACAGACAATAGTGTGGTAAAGGCCTGGAAGGGTGGGTTGGAGGGGGTCAATGCAGAAGAAAAAAAAAGGAACATCAATAATACTTTCAACAATGAAGATAAATTTAAAAAAAATAATAATCTGCGGCCTTGTTGAACAATGTATTTAAGACTGTAAACTCCTGAATTGCTATATTTATATACACTATTGCAGGACATACTTTGATTTAGTTCTGGTAACTGTACAGTAATTTGGTTTACTAACAAAAATTATGAATAAAACTGTGAAACTAGAAAAAAATAAAATAAAATAATAATCTGGCATAAACACAATTTTTTTCTCTTATGTAAAGGTAAGCTAATTAAAGAGAAGCTTCCCTTATCTTCTGTCATGTCAGCATCCGTGTCTGAACTAGCTGCTCAAGATCCCAGAAGCAGACATTAGAACTAGGAGGAAAGAGAGAAAACATGGTCATGCCCTACACATAACACAGTATACTTACTATGTTAGCCAAAACTTAATCAACATTATAAAGCAATCCAGAAAATATAGTTTTCATTCCTGGTTATACACATAACCAAAAATCCATGGCTATCCTATATAATAAAAGAGGAACATGTAAATTGACCGCCCCTTCTCTATGCTCACCAGCCAATCAGGTGTGAATATGCAAATTGCCCCTACAAAGATGGCGGGTTAATTTGCATACACAGGTGCCAGGCAGAGAGCAGAATCAGGAGAGCCAGCACCTGGGGGGACATGGCTCCCTTGGTCACTCCCAGCATGGGGAGCACCAGGAATGCTGGGAATCATAGTTCTGGTGGCAGGCGGATCTCCTAGCACAAGAGCAAAGTGAGCCTGGAGCAAGTTACTGTTGCGGTGGGGGATGGAGGGAAAGCAAAGGTGAGAGACGTAAGTAAAATCAGAGTGTCTAGGAAAAATTAGAGGGAAGATATACTAAAACTTCCAGGAAATTTCCACCATGAAGCAAAGAAAAAAAATGCCTCTATTAGTCTGTGAGCAACAAACCAAACTGGATTGGGGGTCTCAGACAATTCACTCATATGATTGCAAAGACAGACAGAAACTCCCAGATTGTAGAGGGCTCCCCTGAGGGCTCCCAGATTGGAGAGGGTGCAGATCAGGCTAAGGGAGCCCCCACCATGTACAAATCTTCGTGCACAGGGCCCCTAGTATGTTTATATAAAACTAGCAGTATCTGCCACAGTGATTTTATGCAAGTTACATAACCTTAAACAACAAGTTTATCATCTGTAACAGGATTTTAATAACTATATTATCAGAATGTAATGATGATGGCATGTTCTACTAGAAAATGCCTATAAAACAATGTGTTTACAGTTAAGTTCAATAATGGCAGAACAATCAAACAACAGGTCACTATGACATGTGCTGACTACCAGGGGGTATGTGCAGAATGTGGTGAGCATTGGCAGCAGGAGGCAGAGCGCAGAACATGGTGGGTGTTGGCCACGGCAGGATGGTAGAACAGGTGAGGGGGAGCGCCAGACCAAGGTGGGGCGCTGGTCGCTCTCATCGGGGTGAGCCTCTGGTGGTTACTGAAAATTTTTTGCTTCCACACACCACTGTCCCACCCAGCACTCGCACCTGCTGCCGGCGCCTGCCCCACTCACACCCGCTGCCAGCACCGGAGCCAACACTTGCACCTGCTGCCAGCGCCTGGTGCTGGCCCCAATCGCTCAGTGCCTTCAGTGGGTGTGAGCAGTAGCTGCTGGCCCCAATCACCCCTGAGGGCTTCTCCACCTCTCTGTGCTCCTGAGGGGCGATTGGGACAGCAGCTGCCACTCGCACCCTCTGTGGGCACCAACCCCAATCGTTCAGCACCGTCAACAGGTGTGAGTGGGGCTGGTGCCATCAGCTCATGGGAGCAGTGGCGGCAGGAGCAGCGCTTCTGCCAGACAGGGGACCAGGGATCATGGTGGGAGGGGCTGGGCAGAGGTGTGGAGGATGGGCTGAGACCTGTCTCTGTGCCCACCACAGCCTCATGACCCAGTTCTTTTCAAGATGCACGAATTCGTGCACTGAGTCCCTAGTTTGTTCATAAGAGTCCATGAATAGAAAAATCTGCAAAGGGGTTATTGCATTATTAATGGAAATTGAACACTTTGGACTATAGTCAACACTTACTAAAGCTTTACTTTTTCAATATGGCTTTAAAGATTATGTTTATAAAATTGACTCTCAAGTTTAATCACTAGATTTAATGTACATCTTTTGTCATTTGTAGTTCTCTGAGAAAAAAATCACTCCCTATTTTTTCTCTTTAGCAAGACGGCTTTTTCCTAATTCAAGAGCTCTAAAACTATTTGAAAGTGAGTATGGGCTGGGGTTAAGGTTTGACAAGAAGTAATTGCAGCCAATCCTGTGGGATAGCTCGGTACCTCTTCACAGCCATACATACAAAATGCTCAGCAGGGATTGTTGTATTTCAGTCACATTCCTATACATATACCAGTTGTGCATTCCTCAGAGGTCTGTAGTAACAACAGTTTCTTTTTAAAATAATGCAACTCCGTGAAGATGGATTATCTTTTTTATGAGGTGAGGTCAGACAGACAAAAGACTGGTAGCTACTAAAAGCAGGGAAACTCCCATTCCTGGCGATGGGGGAAGTGGAAAGCAGCTTTAAATATTATAGAGAAGCTACTGAATGCTAGGTTATGCTTTAAAATCATTTCATTCAAACGTGGGAGAAAAAGTTTAATCATTTGTCCTCAAAGAAACTGCCTTAGAACATTGAAGTTCCTCTTCTGGTGGAGCCAAAGAAAGACTGTTGCTGACAATTGGTAAAAGAGACACAATGGGCCAGTTGTCAGACGTGCCTCCTGAATGCCAATTTGTACAATAAAACCCTTTGAACAACCAGAGGATGTTTTCAAAGAAGCCGCTGATTCAAAATGAATAACTTCATTTTGCCATTTTGCTGTGTTTTCTGCTCTTCTATAGATCATCATCATTACTATTTTTACTTTCTATTTTCAGCTGAAATGTGAGTTAATCTTTTGTTCCATCTGTAGCCCGCCTTCCGAAGCAGCACCACCTCCATTTCATTGTTCCTTTCAAAATCACTGAAATTTGCAAGATGTGCCATTTCCTTCCTTTACTCTGTGGAGGAGTAGCAGAGTCAGCCTTTCAAGCATGAAAATTCCTAATACTCAAAAGTACGTGAAGATTAAAATGAGTATGCATCGCAGGTAATACCCAACACCAGAGCAGGTGTGATTAGAGAGGCAACAGAAACCTTGTTGCCCTGAACTGTGTTCTTTAGATGCCTGCCATAGCACCTTGATCTCCCCACTGTGACTTGCTAAAGACCTCAAGCCTCTGAGAAAAATTAAAAATATTTTCATGAAGATATTAGCAACCAAACCACTACCAACCATAAATGTCTCAGCCCATACGGTTTATCTGATCATATCACCCTGAAACTACTGCACTGAAACTCTTGATTTCTTACCAGAAGATAATGTGAATGGGGAGAAATTAAAGTCCAGGTTCCGAACTTTTTCCTAAATGAGGACACTGGTAAGATCAAAGGAATTGCCAACTCCACACCTGAGAGTATTCATGCAGTATATTAGATAATTTTAATATTTGAGAAAATAAAATATAAAAATTTGCTCAGAATTTTTTAGTATCTTAAAATATTTTTCTTATTCATAATAGCCTGCTAATATAATTAAATATACTGTATGTGTAGCTGTATTTATGGAATACATATTTGTCCAACCCTCAGAAAGTCTTCAGAGCAAATAAATATCTTTGGCCTCTCACAGTAACATCTTGGCACTTCAACGGGGTCTGCTCCCTAGAAGGTCTGGAAATGCCCACCTGTCTGTGCCAGGCTGTGTGGTATCACAGGGAGATAACTTGCTCATGAGACAGTGGAAGGTAGCATGTGGAAACAGAGCACAGCAGGGCTGATTCTGGTTCTCATAAAGAATGGTAAGAAACCAAACCATTCACCACAAACTCTGCCTTTTCAACTTACTCAGAATAATAAATATTCCACATAGATATGGAATGGCACAGATGATATAAATGTGTATTTCAGAATAAGAATAAGGACTGGAAGAGGCCTTAGAGGTCACATACCCTGACCACCTGTTGAGGAATGTGAGACCAAAGTGACTATTACCTTATCTATATATATAAAAGCCTAAGCAACCATTATGACCGAATGACCGGAACAACTGGTCAACCAGTCACTATGATGTGCACTGACCACCAGGGGGCAGACACTCAATGCAGGAGCTGCCCCCTGGTGGTCAGTGTGCTCCCACAGCCACCTTCCCACAGCCAGCCAACCTCCCCCAGTCCCTTCCCCCCTGCCCCCTGCCACCAACAAACCTGCAGTCCCTCCCCCTGTCTGGCAGGCCCTGGCAGGCAGGCCCCGGCCAGCCAGGCCCTGATCGGGACTGGGCAAGATGGCCCCAATAGGCCCTGATCACTGGCTAGGCCTAGGGATCCCACCTGTGCGTGAATTTTGTACACCGGGCTTCTAGTGTTTTATAACTAGAAATGACCAAGGCAAGACTAACTCCCAGGTTCCTCTTTCTATGAAACTCTTGACATTAACTAGATGTGAGTCCGAAAAAGATCATCAAATGCAATGTTTGCAAATATGTTGATATTGATATACATTAAACAAATGCACTGCCTAAAAGGATTCTGCTGTGTGTCCTTTGTAAAACCTTTTATCACAGGTAAGGCACAGAAGAGCTAGGAATTAGAAGACTTAATCACTAGAATTATTTCCACCATAAATTGCATGTCTTTCTGTGTGTCATCACATGCTAACTCATCTTTTTTCTTCTGAAAAATATGAGGTTAAATATTTAATCTCTTAAGTCCTGTCAATCTTATTTTTCTGAAAAAGTAAAAATTTCCAAAAATGCAAAATATGGTCCTATAATATATCTAGGTTCTTGTCACATTCTTCTTTTATAATAATATTAAAGGAGATTGATCTACATGTCTTTCTCTGGGAGAGGCAAATATATAGAGACTATGAAGTTAATAATCAAATTTATATTATTTAATTTTTTAAAAGTATCATCCTCCTGATATTCACTAACAACAACAAGAAAGGTTACTTTGAGAATAAAATAATATAGTTGAATTAAAAATATAAAAGCTTGTTACTAGGGAGCAATGAATAGCATGGCAAAGATAGTGTGTTTTAAGATAATTTTGATAATAGTAATAACTGGAGATGCTGCCCAATACTAAGAGTGATAGGTCTCCTATGTGTACATGAGATAGCAATAAATTTAAGCTCATTCTTAGTATTGAGACCACAAGAAATATATTTTTCTCTTGATAAGAAACTAAGGATATACATTCACTGTCAGAGAGAATTGTAGAGGTAAAGACAAAAAGTATATTTTTTGGTCCCAGTGTCCCAATATGGCATGTATTTAGTCTCCTGGATAGATTTTAATTCCCTTTTATTTTTCAAGTGTAACCCATTTAAGTAAAAAGATAAAAAGCATAGGAAATTCTAATTAGCTCTCTATGAATTCCATTTGATAAGAAGAGAAATAAACTAAAATTATATATATATATATATATATATATAAAATTAAAATTATATATATATTAGAGGCCCGGTGCACAAAAATCTGTGCACTTGGGGGGGAAGGAGGGGGCCCTCAGCCTGGCCTGTGCCCTCTCGCAGTCTGGGACCCCTCAGGAGATAACACCCTGCTGGCTTAGGCCTGCTCCTGGGTGGCAGAGGGCAGGCCCAATCCCTAGGTGCAGCTCCTGGTCGGGCTCAGAGCAGGGCCGATTGGGGAGTTGGGGTGCCGCCCCCTGTCATGCAGAGCAGGGCGGATTGGGAGGTTGCGATTCCACCCTCAGTCATGCTCAGGGTAGGGCCGATAGGGGGTTGGGGCACCGCCCCCCGTCACACTCAAGGCAGGGTCGATGGGGAGGTTGCGGCGCCACCCCCTGTCATGCACAGAGCAGGGCTAATCAGGGGGTTGGGGCGTTGCCCCCTGTCACACACAGAGCAGGGCCCATCAGGGGGTTGGGGAGCTTCCCCCTGTCATGCACAGAGCAGGGCCTATCAGGGGGTTGGGGAGTTGCCCCCTGTCACACACAGAGCAGGGCCCATCAGGGGGTTGGGGCACCTCCCCCATTCACACACAGAGCAAGGCTGATCAGGGGGTTGGGGCGCCACCACTCTCACACTCAGGGCAGGGCCAATGGGGAGGTTACGGCTCTACCCTGCCACACACACAGCAGGGCCCGTGGAGGGTGGGGGGGGGTGGATTTGGGGCGCTGCACCCTGTCACACACAGAGCAGGGCCGATCAGGGTGTTGGGGAGCTCTCTCCTATCAGGCACAGAGCAGGGCTAATCAGGAGTTTGGGGCACCTTCCCCTGTCACGAACAGAGCAGGGCAAATAGGGAGGTTGTGGCCCTGCCCCCTGTCACACACAGACCTGCAGGGCGATCAGGGGGTTTGGGCGCTGCCCCCTGTCATGCTGATCCCAGTGCCGGGAGGCCTCTCGGCTCCGCTGATCCCAATGCTGGGAGGCGTCGCAGCTCCGCTGATCCCGGTGCTGGGAGGCATATTTCCCTTATACTATATAGGATAGAGGCCTGGTGCATGGGTGGGGCTGGCTGGTTTGCCCTGAAGGGTGTCCTGGATCAGGCTGGGGGTCCCCACTGGGGTGCCTGGCCAGCCTGGGTGAGGGGATGATGGCTGTTTGCAGCTGGTTACACACCCACCAGGGTGGAGATCCCCACTGGGGTGCCTGGCCAGCCTGGATGAGGGGATGATGGCTGTTTGCAGCTGGTCACACACCCCTCAGGTTAGGGGTCCCCACTGGGGTGCCTGGCCAGTCTGGGTGAGGGGCTGAGGGCTGTTTTCAGGCTGGCGGGTGACTTAAGCTCCCAACTGCTCCTTTTTTTCTTTTTTTTTATTTGGGCCAGCTTTAGCTCTGGCTCCAGCTCTGAGGCCTTTGCTGCTGAAAGCAGGCATCTGGTTTGTTTGGGTTCTTTAATCGAAGCAATGTATAACTGCAGCTCTGAGATCCCAGCTCTCTGAAAGCAGGTTTCTGGGGTTTTGTTTAGCTTCTATATCTGTTACAATGTTTCAAACTGCAAGCTCAGAGGCCGGCAAGGCAGGTGGGGAACATTGGAGTCCTCTGTCACTGAAGCAAGCAAGCCTCATGTTCGCTTCCAGCCGCCTGGCTGCTGGCTGCCATCTTGGCTGGCAGTTAATTTGCATATCGCCCTGATTAGCCAATGGGAAGGGTAGCGGTCGTATGCTAATTACCATGTTTCTCTTTTATTAGATAGGATATATATATGTATGTATGTATATATATATATATATATGCCTAATATGCAAATTGCCCCCACGGGAGTTCGACTGGGAGACTGGTCGCTCACTATGACGTGTGCTGACCACCAGGGGGTGGTGCAGAATGAAAGGAAGGCCCCAGCTGGCAGCTGGGGAAGGGAGGCCCTGGTTGGTAGCTGGAAGGAAGGCCTTGGCCGGCAGCCAGAAGATCCTGTTTGGCCCTGATCGCCGGTCAGACATAGGGACCCTACCCTTGCATGAATTTCGTTGCCGGGGCCACTAGTTTCTATATAAAAGTATAACTAAGTAGTAAAAAAAATTAATTAATCAGGCAGTTATCTTGCTATGAATTATCAAAAATTTTACTGATTTTCCCCCAGAGGACAGTTTGTTTATAGGGCATTATGTAAACAGAGCTTAAGGGAAGCTAAACACACTAAACAGAAAATTGAATTGAGGTTTGTTTGGTTTGTAATAATGCAAATATCCTATTTATTTAATCTGCAAACATTTCATGAATGGAAAATATTTTGGAAAATGTCCTGTGTAAATCCAAAACTTTTTCAATTAATCACTGCAAAGTACACTATGTGGCTAAGACATGTTAAACTTCAATGAACATATTTGGCTGAGTGAGAATGAAGAGGATAATGGTGGCATCTATGAGTGTGACATAAAACCTATCACACTGGTAATGCACAACAACAGAGCACTGGTCTTTTGAGTGCAGGAGGATGTGGCCCAAAGGGTAGTATAAACACTGGAGTAGGGAATTATATTGAAGAGTAACATATCATTGTCAGATCCACCTGTATTGAACTCAAAACATTACTCCAAGTGGAATTTGATGTTGATTTTGTCTATTATGGGGTAATATTGTCACAAGACTTAAAAAGATGTTTTTATTAAATTTTGGCTTCTGAGAAAGTAAAAGACAGCAATAAGTCTCCCAGGAACTGTTAACTCCAAAGCATGTTCTATGTTTATTTTAAAAAAAAAAAGAGTACAAGAAAAACTGTTCTTTCTTTTTTTAAAACTGGAAAGCATGTTAATATTTTTGTCTGAATCTGTTACAAACCTAGAATTACAATTCATATAAATCAACTGTGGTTTCAAAGAATTTATTTGGAGAAAAACAAAAACAGGGGTCTTATTAAATCCATAGGACTGTAGAGAACCAGGCTTGGAAAGTAGACAGAAGCTAAGGTAGCTTTTAACATGCAAAAATACAAAGCACAACAAGCAGGATAGTACCTCAGCACTGCAAGATATTCAAGCACTCTGGGTCATATTGATGCCAATAGATGGAACTTCCCTGTCGTTTGGGGGAGCGAGGTTCTTGGAGCACAGCTGAAATGATTTTCAGAAGCCCCCATGGGAGGATGGGATGTGGAAGAAGGCTTCATTCCCAAGTCCGCTGCCCCCTAAGCCAGCCCTGGAAGAGGAGCAGAGTTCAGCAGAGTCAGAAACAGTGCGGGGGTCCAGAGTTTCCGTTCCTGGTTGTAGCCTGGTGAAGTTCAGAATTTAGACCAGATTAAAGTCCAATAGTCCATGTTTGGAGCCCAACATGGCCGTGTGCCTGGGGCGCAGGAGAGCGCAGCCCACTGAGGCAGTTCCTAGAGGGCTCAGCACCTTGGGGCCAAGAGAGTGTGGCTCCTTTGTAGAAGTTTACATAGTTAGAGTTGGGAACTTGCAGTGACCATGCCTATTCTGGCCACTGACTCATTTTCAGGTGTGACTGACTGGTAATTAGTCTCCCACGTCACTCAGATTTTACTGGGTATATGTCTACAGTGCTTTTCTCTAGTCCCTTCCCCCATGGATCTGCAATGAATAGACTTGAATAATGTTAAATGCAGTTTTTTCACAAATCCATAATAATGGCATTTCTACATCTAGGCTTTCCTTTTTTTTTCCTGTTAAATGATAACCAGGTTATTACAATAGTATCAATACGACCACCAACTACTGTCATGACTATAGCAGTAGACATTTTATTTTACCTCTGTGAATTTATCTATTGCGTTTTCGTAGAATCACTCATTAAAGCATTGAAGTCCTGGATAGATGTATCCAATTGATCAAGACCGTGTCATGTTTCTGAGTACTGCAAACCCATTGCATTAGATTCCTGAGGCTGCCATGAAAAATTACCACATGCCCTAATCGGCTTGGCTCAGAGGATAAAGCATCGGCCTGTGGACTCAAAGATCCCAGGTTCAATTCTGGTCAAGGGCACATTCCCAGGTTGTGGACTCGGTCCCTAGTAGGGGGCGTGCAGGAGGCAGCCAATCAATGATTCCTTCTCATCATTGATGTTTCTATCTCTCTCTTCTTCTCCATTCCTCTCTGAAATCAATAAAAATATATATATATTTTAAAAATTACCACAAATTGTTAACTTAAAACAGAAATCTATAGCATTCCTGGGCTCCAATTTCTGCCTCCACTTCCACATTATTTTCTCTTCTGTGTGTCTCTCAAAACTCCTTTGCTTCGCTCTTATAAAGGTACTTGTGATGGCCCTAACCAGTTTGGCTCAGTGGATAGAGCGTTGGCCTGTGGACTGAAGGGTCCCAGGTTCAATTCAGGTCAAGGGCATGTATCTTGGTTGCGGGCACATCCCCAGTAGGAGGTGTGCAGGAGGCAGCTGATCAATGTTTCTCTCTCATTGATGTTTCTAACTCTCTGTCCCTCTCCCTTCCTTTCTGTAAAAAATCAATAAAATATATATATTTAAAAAAAAGATACTTGTGATGGCATTTAGGACCCATCCAGATAATTTAAGGTAATCTCATTTCAAAATATTCATTTAATTCCATCTGCAGATATTCTTTTGCAAATAAGGTAAAATTTACAGGTTTTTTAGATTAAGGCTTGATCTATTTAGGTGACCATTTCATTTTTATTTAAGATTTTTTTTTTTTTTCAGAGAGAGAAACATTGATGTGAAAGTGAAACATCAATCTGCTGTCTCCTGCATGCCCCCTACTGGGGATTGAGCCTAGGTATGTGCTCTGATTGGGAATTGAACCAGCAAACTTTCAGTGCACAGGATGATCAATGCCCAACCAACTGAGCCACACAAGCCAGGGCTGGGTGACCATTTTACAATAACCATACCGACTATTGCTAAGAATGTGGAGCAAGAAGATCTCTCATGCACTGGTAATAACCATTTTGGGAAGCAGTGTTTTAAAAAGGTTATGTATACATTCTAGCGCCATTCTACTCTTAAATTTTATCCAAGAGAAATTAATTTAATTCATACAAAATTATGGGTAAATGTGTATGCATAAAATCTGTATGGACAAATTTTATCCATACAAAAAAAAACTGTTCAAAAACATCAATATCAGCTTTATTTGTAACAAGCAAAAGCTGGAAAGAACCCAAATGTCCACCAACAGGTGAATGGATAAACTTTGTGGCATATCCACAGAACTGAATACCACTCAGCAGTAAAAAGGAACAAACTACTTACACAACTAAATGGATGATTTTCAAAATAATGACACTGAATGTAAGAGCCAAACAAAAAACAAGTCAGAATGCATTAATCCATTGACATGAAATTCTAAGGAATTTAATGTAGATGACAGATAATTAATGGCTGTCTGGCAGGTAGGTAAGAGAAGCACAAGCAAACTTTTGGAGATGATGAATGTGTGCATTATCTTGATTATGGCAATGGTTTCATTGATACTAGTATGTACATATGCCAAAACTTATCAATTTTTATCAATATGTACATATGACAAAATATGTGTGATTTATTGTCCCTGGCCAGTGTGGTTCAGTTGGTTGGGTGTCCATCCCATGCACTGGAAGAGTTCTGGTTTGATTCCCAGTCAGGACACATGCCCAGGTGGTGGGCTTGGTGTGCAGGAGGTAGCCAATCATTGTTTCACTCACACATTGATGTTTCTCTCTCTCCCTCTCCCTTCCTCTCTCTAAAAAGAGTCAATAAAATTCTTTTTAAAAATTTAATTTAAAAAAGTGTGCGTGATTTACTGTATGATAATTATACTTCAATGAAACTTCTGGAAAATAGTAGTAGAGAATAATGTCATTTTGGGCCAAAGAAGTGAAATAAGAGAAAAATTGAGCTATATCTAAATAATGTTTTTAGCCACAAGAAACAAATTTAAACCTATTTTAAATGGGTAATTAATTGACTTATAAATATAAAAACTAGACTAGGAAATTTTTAACCATAGGAAAAAGGAGTTGGTTTTGGGAAAATTAAGCAAAGTTAAATTAGCAATGATTAAATACAGGGAAAACATAAGATAATAATAGATATGAAAGAAGATATTTTGGTGAGGCTGTAACTTATAGAACAACAAAGTCAAATAAGAAAAATAAACTTAGATAAATATTCAACTATTGCATACATACAATGTGCCAGAGACATTAACAACAATAAATAAGACACAAGCTATCATCATTATCCTTGGTCACTTAGGATTTCCCATTTGACACTTGATCATTTAAAAAAACAGATCCATAAAGCAATGAAGGGGAAAAGCTCAAAACTCATCTCAACTCCAACTATCTTTGTGTTTCTAAAAGGAGCTGGCAAAACCCTGAAGTTACTTCATCTTTCATATACTGGCATAACTAGAAGATATTGCAGGTTCAGTTTCAGAATACCGCAATACAGCAAATGTCATAATAAAATGAGTCAAAAAATTTTTGGCTTCCCAGTGCATATGAAATTTATGTTTCCAGTGTAGTCTACTAAGATGCAATAGCTTTATGTCTAAAAATGTATATTTCTTATTTTAAAAATAATGTCTTGCTAACCATCATCTGAACTTTAGGCAAGTCATAATCATTCTGCTAGAGGAAGGTCTTGCTTCAAAGTTGAGGGCTAATGAATGATCAGAGTAACAGCTGCTAAAAGTTGGGGTATCTGTGGCAATTTTAAATAAGACAGCAATGAAATGTGACTTACTGATGTACTCTTCCTTTCTCTAATGAGTTCTCTGTAGCATGTGATGCTATTTGATAGCATTTTACCTACAATAAAATGCCGGGAGCCAGTCCATCCTTGCTGTTTCAAGGGACCTGGCATATATGGCATACTGTTCTTAATATGTTTGCTCACCTTCTTGGCACTATGTGTTTTAACCAAGGTCGCCTCTCTGAGAAAGGTTGTTTCCCCAAGTAGGGATTTTCCCCTGAAGTTAGGGAGGGAATAAAATCCCTTAACTAAGTGCTAGGCGGGTAATTAATCACTTTAACTACGAATAATCATGCTTAAGCTACATAATCTTTACTCCCTGGAATGGAGATAAGAAACACCCTAACCTTTGGAATAGAGATTGATAGGATTGGAATCAACTGGTATAAATACAGATGTAACAAGACAGCAAGAGACAGAGAGAGAGACAGAACTTAGGCACAGAACCTACAGAATGTTCTCTAGGGACAGAAGAACTTCACTGGAGAGAACATGGCAAAAGATCCTGGACTGAACCTGACCACAGAAATTGGCAAGAGAACCTGACTAGAACCTGGTGACTGAACCTGGCTGGAGAACCTGGACAGAACCTGGCTGGAGAACCTAGCGAGGGAACATGGCTACAGAACCTGGCTGGAGAACCTAGCAAGAGAACATGGACACAGAACCTGGCTGGAGATCCTAACCAGAACTTCGCTGGAGATCCAGACCAGAACTTGGCTGGAGATCCTGGCTAGAGATCCTGGCTAGGCTGCTAATCAACTGAACGCTGTCTCCATGTCATTCCTTCTTCGCCGACTCTGTCCACACCTTTGGGGACCCCTGGACCTGCTGGGGTTGGACCCCGGCAATAAAACTTTCAAAATTGGAGTCAATCCTCTCAAACCCTGCCACTGCTTGATCAACTAAGTTTATGTAATATTCCAAATATTTTGTTATCACTCAATAATCTTCACAGGATCTTCATCGGGAAATTTCACTAAAAAAAAAACAAAACACACTTTCTTCCCTCATACATAAGCAACTTCTCATTTGTTACAAGTTTTATTATGAGATTGCAGAGACCCAGTCACATCTTCAGGTTCCACTTCTAATTCTGGTTTTCTTGCTATTTCCACCACAATTGCACTCACGTTCTCCATTTAATCTTGAACTTCTCAAAGCCTCCCTGAGGGTTGGACTCAACTTCTTCCAGACTTTTAATGTTGATATTTTGACCTCTTTCCGTAAATCATAAATGTCCTTACTGGCATCTAGAATGGTGAATCCTGTATAGGAGGTTCTCAATGTAGTTGTCCCAGGTCTATCAGAATAATCTGTAGCAGTGATGGCCTTACAAAATGTATTTCTTAAATAATAACACTTGAAAGTCAAAATGACTCCTTGATCCATGCTCTGCAGAATGTATGTTGTGTTAGCAGGCATGAAAACAACATTTATCTCATTGTACATTTCCAGCAGAGCCCATGAGTGACCAGGTGCATTGTCAATTGAGTAATATTTTGAAAGTAATTTTGAGAGAGAGAGAGAGAGAGAGAGAGAGAGAGAGAGAGAGAGAGAGAGGGCAGTAGGTCTCAACTGTGCGCTTAAATATTTAGGAAACCATGTTGTAAACATATATGCTATCATCCGGTCTTTGCTGTTTCATTTGTAAAGCACAGGCAGAGTAGATTTAGTATAACTCTTAAGAACCCCACCATTTTCAGAATGATAAATGAGCATTAGCTTCGACTTAAAGTCACCAACTGCAATCACCCCCAACAAGAGAGTCAGCCTGTCCTTTGACGCTGTGAAGCCAGGGAAAGACTTCTTCTCTCTAGCTATGAAAGTCCTGGATGCATCTTCTCCCCATATGAGGCTGTTTTGTCTACATTTAATATCTGTTACCTAATGTAGCCACCTCCATTAATTGTCTTATAACTTGGATCTTATAACTTGGCTGGATCTGTATAACTTGCTGCAACTTCTACATCAGCACTTGCTTCACCTTGCACTTTTATATTATAAAGATGGCTTCTTTCCTTAAACTTTTTCAAGCTTCAAACTTTTCTTCTGCAGATTCTTTACCTTTCTTAGCTTTCATAAAGTTGATGAGTCTCAGGGCCTTTCTCTGTATTAGGCTTTGATTTAGAAAATATTGTGGCTTGTTTGTCCCTGATCCAGACCACTAAAATTTTCTCCATATCACCAATTAGGCCATTTCACTTTCTCATCATTTGTATGTTCACTGGAGTTGCACTTTTAATTACTTCACTAACGGTTTGGTGCAAGAGGCCTAACTTTCTGCTTATATGGACTTTCAACATACCTTCTTCACTAAGCTTATCATTTCCAGGCTTTGATTTAAAATTAGGGATGTGTGACTATTCCTTTCACTTGAATACTAAGAAGCCATTGTAGGGTTATTAATTGGACTAATTTCAATATTGTTGTATCTCAGGTAATAGACCCAAGGAGAGGGAGAGAGATGGGGTACAGCTCGTTGCTGGAGCAGTCAGAACACACATTTATCAATTACATTTGCTGTGTTATATAGGCACAATTCTTGGAGCCCCAAAACATTTACAATAATAACATCAAAGATCACTGATCACCATAACAAATATAATAATGAAGAGTTTGAAATATTGTAAGAATTACCAAAATGTGTCACAGAACAAATGCTGTTGGGAAAATAGCACTGATAGACTTGCTCACAACAAATCTCCAATTTGTAAAAACTACAGTATCTGCAAAGCTCAGTAAAGCACAGTGCAATACAACAAGGTACACCTGTAGTATCAAGTGAGCTTTGATCCAATTCAAGCAAATATTTATGAGTAATATAGTGCAACATATTTCATTGGCAGCAACATCACTCTGTTGTGTAATATAAACTAGAAAAAAATCACTGACAAATATAGTTAAAGACAAAAGCAAATGCAGAAATTGGAAGGACAAAAAAGCCTATGATGAGACATATCCAACAAACTGGGAACCCAGTGACACAGTTTGCACACGGAAGTGGCAGAATTATTTCCCTTTATTGATTATATTATTTATAATTAACCTAAAATGATTATACTATATTCAAAATTTAATTTTATGAAACTTTCTCAGATACATAATAATTTCAAAAAAGAAAGCATTTTAATGTGTAACATTTACCATTAAAGCCAGTTAGTGCCTACAAATCCAATTTTAAATAAATGCTCCTGAGCCCACCTTTCTTCAGCTGCCATTTCAGTGACCCATCTTCACGAACTTTAATAAGCTTAACATACCTAGAACTTTAAGTGAATGCTTCACATCTCTTGTCTTCAGAATTTTTCTAATGCCACAGTGTGGGATGTCTGCAGACACCTGCTCAGCATTTAAGCATGACCAATCTAAAGGTGTGGGAGAGTGAATGCCCAGAAGCCATCCTAAACTAATGGGAGATGAAAGCCAAAAGATAAATGGTTCCTCTTTTCATCCCCCAGGCAGATCACTTTAAAACACATTTCATAAAGCATTTTATAAAGTGCAGTGAAATCAACCTGCAGTTGATAATGCACCTCTATTTTAGCTTTTCCTCATTCCGTTTTCCTTTTCTATCCCTCACTCCAATACTAAATATATTCTTTTGTCTCTGGCTCTACTTTCCTGGGTACCCATGTTAAGACAGTTGTTACTTGAGTCAACTCTACATAACAAATCTTCAGAATGGGTTTTGGAAGCCAGATCAAGCTTCAGTCAGACAACGAATGGTATATATGGTCTGAAACTGGCTTACAAGGGCACTACAATTAGTAAGAATACTACCTGTGGTGGTTAGAATGGGGTATAGATGGAAGGTTGAGGTGTTGATATACATAGCTACCAGAATATCATTTTACAAGACAATTCTATGGAGTGGATTTCAGTGCCTTTATTTGATTGTTTTGGAAGCTGTGAAGAAAAAAAAAAAAAATGACAGACTCAAATTGGCTTACCATTAACTGAAAGCATTCCTGAAAAGAAAGAAGGATTCTAGAAGAGTGTTTAAGGAGAGCCACACCTCCTGTAATCACAGGATACACCCTACTAAACATCATGCCCAAGAATGGCCTTGATAGATCTGCTAGGTAAGAGCTAGAGCCCTACTAAAAATAAAGTGGAGATTTTTTTGGTAGAAAATTCTAAGAATATTGAATCTGCAGATATCCCTGAACTCTTTAAGGAAGTAGAAGCAGCTTTCTTCACCCTGATAAAGAAAAATGGCCTTCCCATTCCTGACTACACTGCAAAGATTCTAAGGCAGATGCTTAGCCAGATTTTGTGTGTCCTCTTCACAGTGTATACCCACAACTCCTCATTGCTTTCAGGCCTAAAAGCAAGGTTAGATCTCAGTATAGCTGAAACAGAGAAATGAAATTTCTTATACATTGAAGGAATTTCAAGGAATGCTAATATGTAGCAGCAGAAACCAGAGTAATATATGTATGAGGAAGTATTCTTGAGGGCAACACACAGGTCAGTGATCAGTGTGAGGATATAGCAAAATATAAGGCTGAAGAGAGAATGATTTATTGGTTTAGAAGTGTGTGACTCAGAGTTCAATGTACTAGTAAGGGCACCTAGTTTTTTGCCCTAAGGAACTAAAAGGATGGTTCTTTTTTTAAAAAAATATATTTTATTGATTTTTTACAGAGAGGAAGGGAGAGGGATAGAGAGTTAGAAACATCGATCAGCTGCCTTCTGCACGCCCCCTACTTGGGACGTGCCCGCAGCCAAGGTACATTCCCTTGACCAGAATCGAACCTAGGACCCTTGAGTCCGCAGGCCAACGCTCTATCCACTGAGCCAAACCGGTTAGGGCAGGATGGTTCTTTGAAGTTTGGATTCAATGATGAGTCTGTATTAAATGAGATAGAGATTATGCAATGTCCTTAGAATAGTACTGAGAAAGAGATCAGAAGACTTGGGAAAATAAAAATAAAAATATTTAAATGAATTTACTATGGGATATTGGAAGCCCCACTACCTGACTATTTTCCCTGGGAGACCCCAGAGGACATATCTTTAGAGAGCTAATAAGAAATGTTCTAGTGAAAGAGGCACGGGCATATATGAAAAGCCCAGTGGGTCTGACCTCTGCAGGCAGAAGTAACAATAGGAGATGCTTCCTACTAGGTTCACTGGTATCAATAGAAATTATAAAAATTTCAGAATGGCAGCGGCCAGATGCAGCATTTAAATGTCAGAGTAAGGCCAGCTTGGCCGAGTAATTTAACCCACAGAAATTAATGGTAATGGGTGGCTAATAGACTATGGTGCTTCAAGAGGCAATATAGATGTACAACTATTTATGGTGTTACAACAAGTTCAAGATCTGGAAATCAGAAGGCTGAGACGAATTGCTATATTTCCAAATCACAATTCTTCACCCAATACCCAATCTAACTCAGTCCACTTAGAGTGCATTAATTGCAGAGTGTATAGTTTGTCAAGGCTGCCATAACAAACTACTATAGGCTGAGTGATTTAAGCAACAAAAATATTTTTTCTCAAGATTCTGGAGGCTAGATATCTGAGACAAAGGTGTCTGCAAGTTTGGTTTCTTCTGAGACTTCTTTCCTTGGCTTATAGATGTCTGTCTTCTTCCTATGTCTTCAATGATCTTCACTTTATATCTGCCTATGTCCAAATTTTCTCTTCTTCTTTTTTTAATCCTCACCCAAGGAGGATATTTTTTCCATTGTTTTTTGTTTGTTTGTTTTTGTTTTTGTTTTACAGTGAATGGGAGGGAGGAAGGGAAGGAGGGAGAGTGAGAGAGAGATCAATGTAAGAGAGACACATCAATTGATTGCCTCCCACAAGCACCCCAACCAGGGCCAGAGATTGAACCTGCAAACCAGGTGCATGCCTTTGACCGAGGATTGAACCTGAGACACTTCGGTGCATAGTCCGAAGTTCTAACCATGAGAAACATACACAGGCCAGGACCAAATTTTCTGTTTTTATGAGGGTACTAGTCATATTGGATTAGACCCATCCCAAAGACCTCATTTTAATTTAATTACTCTTTAAAGACCCTCTCTCCAAATACAGTTACATCTTGAGGTACTGAAGGTTAAGATTTTAATATGAATTTTGAAGGTAAGTAATTCGGGAAGTTAGATTTTCTTTAGAAAAGGACTCCATAAGCATATATGATGAACATGCCTTTAACTTCCTAAAAATACCCATGACCCTACACAGAGGAAAAGATAGTACTCAAAGTTTTTTTAAGACACATATACTAGAAGACTTAAAACCCCATCATAGGTCCTCTGAGGGAATTTATACAGACCATGTGATAGAGAGAATTTTGGTCCAAATCCAAGTGACAATCATTCATAATTCCTACTGATGATTCAATTCTTCAGTCTCTAAGTGTAGAATTGACTTTATATATGAAGTAGCTGGCATACTCTCACCTTAGCTCTTTTACCTATGGTGCAAGAGCCATAGGCTAGAAAGGATACGTAAAAGCACTTTAACCTGACACAAAACTCTGTCAAGAGAATATAGAGCAAAAGCAATATTGTTATCCAGGAGGAATTTTAGATACCACTGCTACTTCTCATCAAGCCCTTTTTAAATTCACTTATTTGTCCTTGAAAAAGCAGATGGATTATAGCAAATGAAGATGGACTATTACAACCTTAACCAAATGGCAGCTTTACTCACAGCTAGTTCTGTGCTGGAAGTAGCTCTTTACTGAGACATATCAACAAAGTCTTTTTGTATGTGGCTAGTCATCTACTGCAGCGGTTCTCAGCCTGTGGGGCGCGACCCCTTTGGCGGTCGAATGACCCTTTCACAGGGGTCGCTTAAGACCATCCTGCAAATCAGATATTTACATTACGATTCATAACAGCAGCAACATTACAGTTATGAAGTAGCAATGAAAATAATTTTATGGTTGGGTCACAACATGAGGAACTGTATTTAAAGGGCCAGAAGGTTGAGAACCACTGATCTATTGGATATATTCCAATCACTGCCCGTACAGAAGATAGAAAGGAATTCTCTTTCACATGAAAGAGATAGCAATACACATTGACTGTCTTTTCTCACATATCCCAGTCTCTCTCCTCAGGGAACTATCCTTTTTCACAAAGAATTCATCATCTTGACATTCTGCAGAACAACATTATTGGTTGACTAGAATGTGAAATAATGCTAATTGGAACTCAAGAGCAGTAAGTAATCTGGAAAGACAGAATCACCAGAGGGTAGAAGATAAATGCCATGATGATTCAAGGTTTTCCTATATTGTGAAGTTTACAGGTGTCCAGTGAGCAGGAGAATACCGAGACATCTTGTTTAAGGTAAGGACATGTAGCTGCTTTTTCACCCCTTATGTTGAAAAAAGAAGCACATCACTTGATGGTCCTTTTTGAAATTTGTAGAAAGTTTAAACATTCTATTTTAATCTATGTTTCAGTGATTTAAATACTGAGAGTTTTAATTACTTTCCAAAGTAATGGAAGGTCCTGCAGGAAGTCTAAGCTGGTTGCAAGCTGTTCTGACACTCAGGTCCGATGACCTAGCAGCTGTGATGGTGATAGAAGTATCCATGGTGTGTGGGGGAAAAAGGGCTTTGCAGGGTCTCTGGTAAGTCACAATAGAGAGCCACTGCAGGAACACTATGGGTTTTGCAGCAGGGCCATGCTCTCAGTGATATAGTACTACCAGCCCTTGACAGCCCTTGAGAAATAGCTCCTGTTGTGCTAATGAGCCCTAACAGAGACTTAAGACCTGATGGTGAGACGCTAGGTGACTGTGGATTAGAGCTGCCCCGTCACACAGCAGGCAGCTGCATGAGAGAAATGACATATTCAGGATGTCTCCTGAGCAGATCCAAAGATGCAAGTGAATTACAAGAAGAAAAGACCCAGACCCCATCTCAGCTAACACTGATATATAGACATTTGGTCTTTCTGGAGAAGTGCCCTACAACTAACTGACCAAGAAGAAAAATGCTTGGATGTGGTTTACAGATGGATAGGTACTAATACTGGCCACAAATGGATTGTTGCTGTACTATACTCCCGTTCAGGGATGGCTCTAAATGGCAATGATGAAGAGAAAACCACCTCGTACCAGACCTGTGAGCAATGCACTTGGTCATTAACTCTGTGTGTAGATTCCCATGTCCTCAACAAGACCCAGAAGAAAGTGTTCTCTGCAGAGGACATACTTAAGCATTCAAACAGGCAGGATCACATGTCCTAGGAATAGCAGCAACCTTTCTCCTTGGCTACCCAGTGCTGGAGAAATGAGCCATGGAGAAGGTCAGAAGACTGTGCATGGAGCCAGCAGCATGGGTTCCCTCTCACCAGGCTGATCAGACTGCTGCTGCTGCTGAATAAACAACTTACCAGCAGCAGAAATGACACTTAGCCTTCAATATGGCAGCATTTCTCAGGAGAATAGCTATCCACTTTTGGGCACTTTGAATACATTTGACCTTTAATATCATAGAGGATAATATCTACTCTGGAAAAGGAATCTGTCTTTCCTTCCCAAAATATGTCTTCCAGCACCATCACTCATTCACTGAAAGGGTAAGTGGCCTATTTATGGCAGGGAAAAAAGTTGGAACAATAGGTATATGATGATGGATTCTTCCATTTTATGATAAACCTTGCCACCAAGAACATTCAATCTAATAGAAACACACTCTATCCAGTTAAAGGCTCAGCTAAATTGCCAGCGTATGGACAATATCCTGTGGGGTTGGTTTTCTTTCTCCAGACTGTTAGGGTGCTGAACCAAAATGAAAATCTGATGCCTTGTCCCAATAACTAGAAAAACATGGGTCCATAAGCCAACGGGTTGACATATAATTTGCCCTTATTTTCACTTGTCTCATTAACACACTTCAGAATTTGTGCTTCCGATTCCCAAAACATTAGATTAGAGTTCCTGGTAGAGGTCCTTCTACCAGGGAACTCAGTTAAGGGTGCCACTGAACTTGAAACAATGACTATTATCGTGGGATTCTTATGTCAAAAGATCAATCGACAACAACAAAAAAGGAGTGACTTCCTTGGATGGGTGGCTCAGTTTGTTGGAGCATCATCCTGTACACCAAAAGGCAGCAGGTTCAACTCTCAGTGAGGCACATACGTAGGTTGAGTTTTGAATCCCCTGTAGAGACACTTATGTGAGGAGACCAATCTCTCTCTCTCTCTCTCTCTCTCTCTCTCTCTCTCTCTCTCTCTCTCTCTCTCTCCCCTTCCTTCCCTTAAAATCGATGAAAATAAGTCCTCAGGTGAGGATTAAAAAAAGAGTAGTTACTATGTTAGAGAATATTGCCTGTGACTTCTATGAGGACTAGGATTGCCACTACATATTGGGCAATGAGGAGTATGTCTAAAAGATAAGTGAGTTCTGATGCATCTCTTGTCTTTTAGACACACTCCTCACTGTGCCTAATAATAACTGTGAACAAGCAATTGCAACTGTGGTAAAATAAAATGATTCAGTTAAAGATTCAGCCTCTTTAGGACTGAAGTGCCATTTCACTAGGCAAGCAACCTGGACAAGTTGAAATTCTGACAAAGGATGAGATAAATCTAGACAGGATGCTTGAAGAGATAAATAAGAAATATCTATTTTGACCTCAGGAAAAGCAGTAGCACTGGGAACATTACCTTGTTCAAATAATCCCATGGATTTACAGAGAGTATGAATAGATCTGAGTGCATCAAGTGTTGGAATGGATATAGATCTCATGTGCCTTTTTCAAAAACCTCTCAGCCCTTATTCCAGGTGTGATAACCAGGCCTGTAGCAGCTGCAACCAGTTTCACACCAGCACAACCTATTTGCACCTCCCCACAGACCCATGGTGTCCACCAACCACTGCCTATAGGAAGGTTTCTCTTCTGGTATGGTGTGGGATGCTCATGGGACCTCATTTAGCCCTCTCACACATGTAACCTAGAAATACGAGTTAGCTATTTCCCATGGAGCTATGCTTGACCAATAGGGTCAGGAGCTGATGGATATATGCCCTCCTTTTAGTCAGAGAATTCTAAAACACATTTTTTAATCTACTTAGAAGGTCACACTATACACCCTTGTCAGTCATTCCTGCTCTGCGAGATCCTGTTCCCAAATAAGCTACCTGCATACAAAATGCGTTCTCAGCACTGCTTTGGGGAGTCTACGCTGAGGCAGCAACTGCCCACGTTTACTCTCTAGAGTTTATATTCTAAAAGACACATACTTAATATAAAGCATAGAATTTCCTCTTAAATCAAATGTGCTATATGTTCATGCATTTCAAATTTCCCATCCCAAATGTCCTCCTTCATAAGCCAAAAAAAAAGTGTTTCTTAAATTTGGAAGATTAATGTTTTCTACCTTTTAATGATATTCAACCATCATGTCAAATATAATTGACCTACCTAAGATGTAAAGACATCAGCTATTATTAATGAAGTGTTTTAAGGCACATTTTGGAACATGATCCCAGAATATATATGAATTTCTATGTGATAAAAGATTAGCTTATTAACCTTGGAGCATTTTATTTGCATCAGCAAAGTTTTAGAATATTAAAAGAGAAGCAATATCTTAATTTGTAAGACTTTTTGACAACACATCAAAGGGGGAAAAAGGCAAGTTGGTTTCAAATAATGAAACCTGCTTCTCAAGAGAGCAGTTTTTTAAAGTAAAACCCTCCTCTTACCCTCTATGGCTGCCTATTCCTTCATTTATTATCTATCACCTCTTTGAGTTTGGAGAATTCTCTTCTTGCCTTTGCGTTTACAAGGGCAAAAACAAGTTTAAGACAATCATCAAAGAAATGCGGTGCAGCATGGTAGACAGAAAAATAAGCATGATGAGTATTTTTTCTTTTATCTCCATATTTCCCAGTGCTTGGCTTATTCTCAATTTCAGATGTCCCTCCTTACTCCACATCTACATTAAATATTTCAAAAATCATAATTGGATGCTCATTTTCTTCTTCTTTATATTATTTTTCTACTTTAATACATTTTTCTGATACTGTGACTCTCAATTGCTTGAGTATACTTTTATGTCTTATACAGATTTGCACATAATTCTTTGAAAACTCATCTCTACAGGTCAAAATACCTTTATTTCCATATCACTGTGATATTTTACAGTTAAGCATTATTTGATTGTTTGACATTGTGTTTTGCACAAATTCGGAAATCTAAATGTTGTTTGATTTTGTAAATATATTGTATTTGAAAATATTTTATTGGTACCAATATAAACTGATTGAATTACCTATTTAATAATAAAATATAAAGTAATATTTAGGCAATTTTAAAAACATATCCCATATATTTTAAATTCCAGTGAGATGTGTACTCAAACACTACTGTTGAGTATATGAATTTGCTACAAACATTTCCATAAGTAACTTTGCAACACAAATCAGTATGTAAAAATGATCATACTTTTTTTTTTATCCATATTGTACCTCACTATCTATTCTATGGAAATATCCAGAGATCCAGTCAAACACTTATACAAGAGAATATGTATTCATTTCAGAATTATTTTTCTAGTAAAATTTTTTTAAAAAAAGCTTAAAGAAGTTACAGGGTGGGAAAATAAAATATAATGCACCTATATATATTATAAAAATAATGTTGCTACTTAAAACGCATGTTTGGATAAAGTTTTTTTTTAATTTTGTTTCATTGCTTAAAGTATTACAAAGAGTATTACATATGTCTCCCTTTTTTTCCCCCCTTGACCTTCCCCCAGCCTCCCCTACCCACCAGTGTCTTATGTCCATTGATTATGCTTATATGTATGCATCCAAGTCCTTCGGTTGATCTGTTACCCTCAATCATCCCCGGCCTTTTCACTGTGGTTTGATAGTCTGTTAGCTGCTGCTCTGCCTCTGTATCTATTTTTGTTCATCAGTTTATAATGGTCTTTATTATCCATAAATGAGTGAGATCATGTGGTATTTTTTTTTCATTGACTGGCTTATTTCACTTAACATAATGCTCTCCAGTTCTATCCATGCTGTTGCAAATGGTAAGAATTCCTTCTTTTTTACAGCAGCTTAGTATTCCATTATGTAGATGTACCACAGTTTTCTAATCCATTCATCTGCTGATGGGCACTTAGGCTGTTTCCAAATCTTAGCTATGGTAAATTGTGTTGCTATGAACATAGGGATGCATATATCCTTTCTGATGGGTGTTTCTGGTTTCTTAGGATATATTCCTAGAAGTGGGATCACTGGGTCAAATGGGAGTTCCATTTTTAACTTTTTGAGGAAACTCCATACTGTCTTCCATAGTGGCTGCACCAGTCTGCATTCCCACCAGCAGTGCAAGAGGGTTCCTTTTTCTCCTCATCCTCTCCAGCACCTGTTGTTTGTTGATTTGTTGATGATAGCCATTCTGACAGGTGTGAAATGGTACCTCATTGTTTTTTTGATTTGCATTTCTCAGATGATTAGTGACTTTGAGCATGTTTTCATATGTCTCTTGGATTTCTGAACGTCCTCTTTTTGAAAAGTATCTATTTAGGTCCCTTGCCCATTTTTTGATTGGATTGTTTATCTTCCTTCTGTTAAGTTATATGAGTTTCCAATAAATGTTGGAGATTAAACCCTTATCGGTGATAACATTGGCAAATATGTTCTCCCATGCAGTGGCTTTCATAGTATGTTTTTACAATCCTTTGTATATCAGTGGGATCAGTTGTTACTTCACCTCTTTCATTTCTGACTTTGTTTATTTGGGTCCTCTCTCTTAGTTTCTTTGTGAGCCTTGCTAGAGGTTCATCAATCTTGTTTATCCTTTCAAAGAACCAGCTCTTGGTTTCATTGATCTTTTGTAATTTTTTTTTTTTTTGGTCTGTATGTCATTTATTTCTGCTCTTAGCTTTATTATCTCCTTCCTTCTGGATACTGTAGGCTTTTCTTGTCGCTATCTTTCTAATTCTTTAAGCTGCAGGGTTAACTAATTTATTACCATTTTTTCTTGTTTTTTGAGGTAGGCTTGTAGTGCTATGAACTTCCCTCTCAGGACTGCTTTCATTGTGTCCCATAGATTTTGGATTGTTGTGTTTTTAATGTCATTTGTTTCCAGGATGCTTTTTATTTCTTCTTTGATCTCTTTGGTAACCCAATCATTGTTTCATAGCATGCTATTTAGCCTCCAAGTGTTTGATTTTTTTCCATTGTTTTTATTGTAGTTGATTTCTAGTTTTATGCCACTGTGATCTGAGACGATCCTTGTTATGATTTTTATCCTCTTGAATTTGAAGAGACTTTGTCTATGTCCTAATATGTCGTCTATCTTTCAAAATGTCCCATGAGCACTGGAGAAGAATGTATATTTTGTTGCTTTGGGTTGAAATATTCTGAAGATGTCAATTAAGTCCATCTGATCTAGTGAGTCATTTAGAATTGCTGTTTCCTTGCTGATTTTTTGTTTAGAGGATTTATCCAGTGATGTCAGTAGGGTATTAAAGTCCCCTACTATGACTGTATTGCTATTGATCTCTCCCTTGATATCTTCCAGAAGTTGTTTTATGTATTTGGGTGCTCCTGTATTGGGTGCATATATGTTTACCAGAGTTATATCTTCTTGTTGGATTTCTCCCTTTAGTATTAAGTGGTGGCCTTCCTTATCTCTTGTTATGGCCTTTAATTTAAGGTCTATTTTGTCAGATATAAGTATTGCAGCCCCAGCTTTATTCTTACTTCCTTTTGCCTGAAAAACTCTTTTTCCATCCTTTCACTATCAGTCTGTTTGAATCCTTTGTTCTGAGGTGGGTCTCTTGTAGACAGAAAATATATGGGTTGTGTTTTCTTATCCATTCAGCTACCCTATGTCTTTATATTGAGGAATTTAATCCATTTATGTTTAATGTTATTATTGATAAGTACTTGTTGGTTATCATTTTTATTCTTAATATTTGTGTTTCTTCTTACCTTTCTGTTTTTTTTTTTTCTTTTTACAGCAGTCCCATTAGCCTTTCTTGCATTGCTGGCTTGGTGGTAATAAACTCCCTTAGTCCTTTTTGTCTGTGAACCTCCTGATTCCACCTTCAATTTTGAATGAGAGCCTTTCTGGGCATAGTATTCTGGGATTCAGTCCCTTGGTTTGCATCACTTTGTATATTTCATTTCATTCCCTTCTAGCCTGGTGTGTTTCTGTTGAGATATCCATCGATATTCTAATGGGAGATCCCTTGTATCTAACTTTGTCTCTCTGGCAGCTTTTTTTTTTTTAATATATATATTTTATTGATTTTTTTTTTTTTTTTTTTTTTTTTTTTTACAGAGAGGAGAGGAGAGGGATAGAGAGTTAGAAACATCAATGAGAGAGAAACATTGATCAGCTGCCTCTTGCACACCCCCTACTGGGGATGTGCCCACAACCAAGATACATGCCCTTGACAGGAATCAAACCTGAGACCTTTCAGTCCACAGGCCAACGCTCTATCCACTGAGCCAAACTGGTTAGGGCTCTCTGGCAGCTTTTAAGTTTCGCACTTTGTCGTTGATGTTTGCCAATTTAATTATGATGTGTCTTGGTGTTGGTCTTTTTGGGTTCATCTTATTTGGGACTTTATGTGCTTCTTGGATTTGCGTAGTGTTTTTCTTGCCAATATCTGGGAAGTTTTCTGTCATTATTTCTCCGAACAGGTTTTCTATTTCTTGCTTCTCTTCCTCTCGTTTGGTACCCCTATTATGTGGATGTTGTTTCATTTTGTGTTGTCCCAAAGCTCCCTTAGGCTCTCCTCTTGCTTTTTAAATTTTCTTTCCAGTTGCTGTGTGCTTGTGTGTTTTTTCCTACCTTGTCTTCTAGCTTGCTGATGCGGTCCTCAGCTTCTTCTAGTCTACTGTTTAAGCCTTCCATTGTGTTCTTTATTGCAGCTATGTCCCTCTTCATTTCCTCTTGGTTCCTTTTCATATTGGTGACAGTTTCATTCAGCTCCTTATAATTCTCATTGAGTTGTGTATATTTGTCATCGAGTTGCGTGTATTTGTCATCCAGCCATTTGAGCATTCTTATAACCATTACTCTAAATTTTTTCTCTGAGAAGTTACTTGCCTCGGTTTCATTTAACTCCCTCTCTGGTGATTCCTCTTTTTCATTCCTTTGGGGATTGCTTTTTTGTCTCTGCATGTTTTGCTCTAACATTTTAATTGTTTCTGTGTCCTAGATCTGACTGTTTTGCTACCCAGGTTCTTTTGAGGATGGTGCTGCTGGTGTGATCTCTTGGGTCTCCTGAGCTTGGTAATCTAGCATAGCTCCCTACTTGAGCTATTTGGGTTTTCTTGGTGTAGACCTTGAGTTGGAAAGGTGCAACTGCAGCTTCCAGATGTCAGCAGCCAGGGAAGGGGATATCCCAATTTTTGCTGCCTTGCGTCCTTGGTTGAAATCGCACATGCCCAGCAGGGGCTCATGGATGTACCCAGGAGCTATCTGTCAGGGTGTTGGGGCTCAGAAGGCCTGCACACTGGAAAGACATGACTGTGGTGTCCAGAGTTCTGTAGCTGTAGGTTGGGAAGATTAAGTTTTTGCTTCTGGGCCTATGGTTGGATACACATGCTCCCAGTGGTAGCTCACAGGGCACCCATGGTCTGCTTGCCAGTGCGGTGCCCTGGCACACTCTGAAGGGCTCTGGTTGAAGCCAAGGAATGATCAAGGCGTCTGTGAGCAGGTATCCAGGACGAGGCTATTCAGAATTTCTACTGCTAGGGCAATGCACCCTTGTTTGGATAAGAGCACGCCTGTGGAGCAGTGGGCTCAGGAGGCCTGAGCACTGGAAAAGCACAACTGTAGTGTCCAGAGTTCTGCAGCTATGGAGTGGAAAGACTCAGTTTTTTCTGCTATGCCTGTGGATGGATACACATGCGCCCAGTGGCAGCTCACAGGGGTACCCATAGTGCATTTGCGGCGTGGAGCTCTGACGCACCTTGAGGGGTCCTGGGGCTGAAGTTGTGCAACAGTGTCTGTGGGCAGTTATTCAGGAGAGTGAATTCAGAATTTCTGCTGCAGGGCAGTGTGCTACTGTCTGTACAATATCGCACCCAGTGGGATACTCACAGCGGCTCCCAGGTGCTGCCTGTGGGGTGGTGGGCTCTAGAGGCTTGCACGCTGGAAACGCGCGAATATGGTGCCCAGAGGTCTGCCACTGGGGAGGGGGAAGCTGCACTTACTCCTGCAGCAGTGGTGCTCCTTTGGAGGTGGAGGTCCTAGGGTCTGCAAGTCTGCGGGTATGGCAGCAGGATTTTGGCTGGAGTGGCTGCTGGGTCGCAGGCAGTGTCCAAGGGCTGTCTGGGTGGTGGTATTGATGAGTTGCTAAATGAGGCCGCTCTTCCTTTCAAGATGGCATGGGCTCCGTGCCCAAGTCCCACAGTCCGGGGAGTGCCCACAGCGGTGGTAGTCTCTCCCTGTCTAGGAGAGTCTGGTCTGCCAGCCCCTGCTACTCCTGTCAGATTTAACTGTCCCTCACTCACTCACACACACACCACACTCATCCACACACTCTCCCTTCACCCTCTCACTCACTCACATCCTCTCCCTCACCTCCATCCTGCCAGCCGCCATCTTACTTTTTCTGGATAAGGTTTTAGTCTATATATATAAAAGCCCAGCGACCAAATGTTGTAATGACCAGAACAACCGGTGAACCAGTTGCTATGATGCACACTGACCACCAGGGGACAGATGGTCAACACAGGAGGTGACCCTGGTGATCAGTGCGCTCTCACAGTGGGAGTGCCGCTCAGCTGTGGTTGCTTCCATGCTCCAGGCCTCTAGTCCTATATAATAAAGAGGCAAATTGACCATCACTCCAACACACAAGATGGCCACCCCATGTGGTCAAAGATGGCCACCACAATATGGCCAGCAGGGGAGAGCAGTTGGGAGGGACAAGGCCTGCAGGGGAGGGCAGTTTGGGGTGATTAGGCCTGCATGGGAGGGCAGTTAGGGGCAATCAGGACAGCAGGGGAGCAGTTAGGCCTCGATCAGGCTGGCAGGGGAGTGGTTAGGGGGTGATCAGGCTGGCAGGCAGAAGTGGTTAGGGGCAATCAGACAGGCAGGGAGACAAGTGGTTGGAAGCTAGCAGTCCTAGATTGTGAGAGGAATGCCCGACTACTGGTTTAGGCCCCATTCCACAGGGGTGGGGCTTAAACTGGCAGTTAGACATCCAGCAGTCAGACATCCCCCGCGGGGTCCCAGATTGGAGAGGGTGCAGGCTGGGCTGAGGGACACACATCCCCATGCACGAATTTCATGCACCAGGCCTCTAGTGTAATAATAAAATTCTAATGATATAATTTTAAACAGATAAAAAATACTAAATAGAATATTGACTATCTAGTATTGCATAAATTTTGTAAAAAAATAGATACCTAGATTGTTAAAATATTATCATTTATTAGTATTTATGCAATAAAAATCATTTATGCAATAAAATACTCTTGTTAACAAAGCTTTTGGAATAATGGGATATCTGGTGATATTTAATTAATTATTTACATTTTCCTGCATTTTATACATATAATCATTTTCTTTATATAGCAGAAAAAATATTTTTAAAAGATTAAAATCAAATTTCTGTGTTCTTTTTCTTCTATAATTAGGAATGAGACTGAAGCTTTAGTCTAATATTTAAAGCATCACAATATTTAAAACACCTAAGAGATAAACCATTAGTAAAATGATGTTTCTCTATGCTCCTGATGAGTATATTAGTTAAAAAAATTTATTTCAAGTGACAGAAACTCAAAATGTGTTATTAGAACCCTGAAACATTCAACCCAATGGGTGGAAAATGCAGGAAAAAAGGTATTCTCTACATATCTCTGCTTCTTTCATTCTTCATTAGAGTCTAGTAAAGCAGCCTGGCTCTCTCCACAGGACATAACTCATCCCACTACATGCTCTAGAGCTTCTTATGTTACTACTAGAGGCCCAGTGCACATGAAATAGTGCGTGGTTAGGATACCTAGGCCATCTTCTGCCCCCTCGCCAGTTACCCACCGCCACCCCTTGGTTCTTTGTGGTGCCCTGATCGCAGCATGGCTCTGGTTCCCCAGAGCCTATGGGCCCAGGGGAGGGACCAAGAGGTCATTGTTCCGCCCTCTCCCTGCCCTGCTGCCACTCACCTGGGTTCGCCATGGTTCCCTGTTCTCCAAGCTGTGATTGGAGCCTAAGGGCTGGGGGAGAGACCAAGAGGTAGACCATTCTGCCCTGCTCACCAGCCCCGCGCCGCTACCACTCACCTCAGTTCCCCGTGGTTCCCTGATCACAGCATGACTCCGGTTCCCTGAAGACTGTGGCTGGCAGGGGTGGATCAAGAGGTCGCTGTTCTGCCCACTCACCAGTCCCTCCCCATTGCTCCATTCACTGTGGTTCCCTGTTCGCCATGCTGTGATCAGAGACTGCGGGCCCGGAGTGGGGGGAGGAGAGAAGGACTGAGAGGTGCTCAATGCACCTCATGGTGACAAGTCGAATGGTTATTTTGGTCGTCACAGTCACTGCATTTTTATATATAGGATGCTGACTAATATGACAGAGTAGGATTCTCTGACTCAGTTTCAGAATTCAGAAAGATACTGATCAATCTAATTTGGATCAGGTGCATTTATTTGTGGCTATAATTAATGAGGAAGCCTCCAGAAAACCACAGAGCTGAGAGAGTCAGAGAGGGCAACCCTCAGAAATGGGAAGTTGCCGGAAGCCGGTCCATCCTTGCTGCTTGACACAGTCGCTGCAGGATAGAAACATCTGCACAGCATATGTTTCAAGGGACCTGGCGTATATAGCATACAGTTCTTAATATGTTTTGCTCCCCTTAGCGCTGTGTGTTTTAACCAAGGTCACCTCTCTGAGAAAGGTTGTTTCCCCAGGTAGGGATTTTTCCCTGAAGTTAGGGAGGGGATGAAACTCCTTAACTAAGTGCCAGGCGGGTAGTTAATCACTTTAACTACAAACAATCATGCTTAAGCTACATAATCTTTACTCCCTGGAATAGAGATAAGAAACGCCCTAACCTTTGTAATAGAAATTGACAGGATTAAAATCAACTGGTATAAATACGGATGTAAACAAAACAATAAAAAGCAGAACCTCTCTGGAGATCGAGACCAGAACTTGGCTGGAGATCCTGGCTAGGCTGCTGATCAACTGAACGCTGTCTCCGTGTCATTCCTTCTTCGCCGACTCCGTCTACGCCTTTGGGAACCCCTGGACCTGCTGGGGTTGGACCCCGGCAGGAAGTTGGAGAGCATATAATGTGTCAAGTAAAATAACGATAAATACAGCGGTTTATTAACACACTATTTCTAATTAATGACTAAATCATCTTCAATTAATAAAATATTTCAATTAATATTTTAATGGATTACATTTTATAGTACTGTAGAATAGTGATTTTATCATGTAGGAATATTTCTAAACAGTTTTTAAATCACCTCCCAAGTGTGTATTTTATATATTTGTAATATAGTGAATATCTTTGTCTAAACAATATTTTTAAAAGCTCTTTCCAATAAAAATATATCCCTCATATATATAATTTTAAATTGTATAGCACACATCTTTAAAGTAAAAATAAATAGGTAAAAGTAGGTTTTAATAGTATATTCAATATAACCAAATACATCCATAATATTCTTATTTTAACATGTTTTATAGCTACATTTTAAGTATTCAACAGCAACTCTGGCTAATGGCTACTCTAATGGATGATGTAGCTCTAAAATATAAACCCTATATACATAAATGCATAGTATATATGTTCTTGTTATGTGTATATATGTTAAATATAAAATATATTTATCCAATATATATTTTTATATATAAATAATGAATATATTTGTCCATGCATTCTATAAAAGTAATAGTATTGATATAATCCTATCTAATAAAAAAGAAACATGGTAATTAGCATATGACCGCTACCCTTACCATTGGCTAATCAGCAAGATATGCAAATTAACTGCCAGCCAGGATGGCGGCCGGCAGCCAAGCAGCTTGAAACTAACAAGAGGCTTGCTTGCTTCAGTGACGGAGGACTCCAACGTTCCCCACCTGCCTTGCCGGCCTCTGAGCCTGCAGTTTGAAACATTGTAGCAAATATAGAAGCTAAACAAAACCCCAGAAACCTGCTTTCAGCGAGCCGGGATCTCAGAGCTGGAGTTATACATTGTTTCAATTATAGAACCCCAAAAAACCAGATACCTGCTTTCAGCAGCAAAGGCCTCAGAGCTGGAGCCAGAGCTAAAGCTGGCCCAGAATAAAAAAAAGAAAAAGAAAAAAAGGAGCAGTTGGGAGCTTCAGCCCTCAGCCCCTCACCCAGACTGGCCAGGCACCCCAGTGGGGACCCCCACCCTGAAGGGTGTGTGACCAGCCTGAAAACAGCCATCAGCCCCTCACCCAGGCTGGCCAGGCACCCCAGTGGGGAACCCCATCCTGAAGGGTCTGTGACCAGCTGAAAACAGCCATCATCCTCTCATCCAGGCTGGCCAGGCACCCCAGTGGGGACCCCCACCCTGATCCAGGACACCCTTCAGGGAAAACCAGCCAGCACCCACCCATGCACCAGGCCTCTATCCTATATAGTAAAAGGGTAATATTCCTCCCAGCACTGGGATCAGTGGAGTTGCGAGGCCTCCCAGCACCGGGATCAGCGGAGCTAAGAGGCCTCCCAGCACCGGGATCAGTGTGACGGGGGCAGCACCCAAACCCCCTGATCGCCCTGCGGCTCTGTGTGTGACAGGGTGCGGCGCCCCAACCACCCCCCCACGGGCCCTGCTCTGTGTGTGACAGGGTAGAGCCATAACCTCCCCATCAGCCCTGCCCTGAGTGTGACAGTGGCAGCGCCCCAACCCCCTGATCGGCCCTGCTCTGTGGGTGACAGGGGGGAGCTCCCCAACCCCCCTGATGGGCCCTGCTCTGTGCATGACACGGGGGAGCTCCCCAACCCCCTGATCGACCTGCTCTGTGCGTGACAGGGTAAGGAGCCCCAACCCCCCGGATTGGCCCTGCTCTGTGCATGACATGGGGTGGCGCCGCAACCTCCCCATGGACCCTGTCTTGAGTGTGACAGGGGGCGGTGCCCCAACCCCCCAATCGGCCCTACCCTGAGCATGAATGAGGGTGGCATCACAACCTCCCAATCTGCCCTGCTCTGTGCATGACAGGGGGCGGCGCCCCAACTCCCCAATCGGCCCTGCTCTGAGCCCGACCAGGGGCTGCACCTAGGGATTGGGCCTGCCCTCTGCCACCCAGGAGCAGGCCTAAGCCAGCAGGTCGTTATCTCCTGAGGGGTCCCACACTGTGAGAGAGCAGAGGCCGGGCTGAGGGACACCCCCTTCCCCCCGAGTGCACAAATTTTTGTGCACCGGGCCTCTTGTATGATATTAAATATATGCAATTCTTTTTTTAGAATTATAAGACAATATAAAAATAAGTTCTAATGGCTTCATTCACTTCCACTGTATCATGGGTGACTGCAAATGACTTTTGAGACTAATGCTGTTAAGATTTAATTCAATATGCTTCTCAAGGACATAGGAATCTGAGAATACTGTATTTGTATGAATCAATGAATTTAGAAGGTAATTCAATCAATAACAGGAAAAGTATACAAAGAATGAGGTAGGTAATGGATGAAATAAATTTCTGATTCCCCTTCACTTAACTTTAATGATGATTCACTAAAATTGTCTCTCTTACACCGGAAAACTCTTTTTATTTTTTATAAAATAGAACTTCCAAGGAGTAGTATCAAACAAAATGGAAAGTCTGATTCAATAAAACTTAAAACAAGTATAACAAAATTCATCATCTTTTCTATTTTATAAGATGTTTCATAAGCATACATGAGTGGATTTGAACATCACTTGCCACAGACAAAATCAAGAGAAGATCTTACAGTTAAATCAGAAATTTAAAACAATTTTCAATCTCTTTCTCAATGTTATTGAAATTTTAAAGAAAAAAATGGAAAGTTCTACTCCTACTTATTTCAAAAAATGATTGAAAAGCCTTTTGAGAACCTTAATATTTCCCCTATTGTTTCATGAAAGTCTTTTTGAAAAATTTTTTAAGGTTGTTGAGAACTGTACTCATCTCCAGGGAGTCTTTCACTTGAAGGCTATTTCAGGACAGTTTGGTGCTGAGGAAGCTGAAACACGGGGAAATGCAAATTAAGCTTCTAGGAGGACCTGGTTAAATAGCATCAGTCCTGTAACGTGGCGATGGACAGCAGGCAGGGCCTGAGAGGCACCATGCATAGACCTATCAGCTCTGCCTTTAGTTTCCTTCCTCATGCCAACTTGAGTGATCAAGTTGAGTGAGAGGCTTAGCTCTGATGGGAAAACTGATCTTGGGTGATTTCTCATCACTGTGAGTCACATCAGCTTTGCTTATCTCCTGATCTTCACCTATGAAATTTAAGGGTGCTTTCCATGTGGGGAAAAAAATAAATACATGTGCAGTGATAGTGTCTGCCCTGCCATGGTTGATTTAGGAATTTAAAAACTCTAAATTAAAGTGAGAAAGGGTAAATTGACTTCTGAACTCTACTAGAAATCATCACTTTTTTAAATGTATATTTTCTTCTCAAATATCTACAACTGTTAGTACATAAGTACAATGATGCTTTTAGGGTTGACAATTCATTATTTTCCCCTTCTCTGTATCAGCTAGGAGTGCAGAAAAGTAAATTAAAATACTGTTTTTCCCATCTCAGTAGTAACCAGGCACTTTGTTGAACCAATGAGAATAGAATATACATAAACATATCTGAGAACTGGTAAAGCACTTAAAATTTCTTTGAGAACATCTAATCTAATAAAAGAGAAACATGCACATTGACTATACCTCCGCCACACACACAAGCCATGCCCACAAGCCATGCCCACAAGCCAATCAGGAGTGATTATGCAAATTAACCCAACTAAGATGGTGGTGACCACGGAGCTGGAGTGAGCAGGAGGCTTGGGTTGCCCCTGGCAATGGATGAAGCCAAGCTTCCTGCCTGCCCTGGCTGGCCCTGAGCTCTGCTCAAGGCTACAAAATTTCAATTGTAGAAGATAAATAAATCCCAGATACTTGCTTCTAGCCTGCGGCTGTGGCCAGCCTGAAAATGGCCATCAGCCCCTCACCCAGGCTGGCCAGGCACCCCAGTAGGGCCCCCCACCCTGAAGGGGCTGTGGGCAGCCTGCAAACAGCCATCAGCCCCTCACCCAGGTTGGCCACACCCCCATGGGGTGAGGGTCCCCACTGGGGGCCTTGACCAACCTAAAAACAGCCATCAGTCCCTCACCCAGGCTGGCCAGGCACCCCAGTGGGGACCCCCACCCTGAAGGGGGTGTGGCCAGCCTGAAAACGGCCCTCAATCCCTCACCCAGGCTGGCCAGGCACCCCAATGGGACCCCTACCGTGATTCGGGATACCCTTCAGGGCAAACCAGCCGGCCCCCACCCATGCACCAGTCCTCTATCCTATATAATAAAAGGGTAATATGCAAATTGACCCTAACAGCAGAACGACTGGGAATCATTGGTCACTATGACACACACTAACCACCAGGGGGCAGACGCTCAATGCAGGAGCTGCCCCCTGGTGGTCAGTGCACTCCCACAGTGGGAGCTCTGCTCAGGCGCAAGCCAGGCTGATGGCTACCAGCACAGCAGTGATGGTGCGAGCCTCTCCCACCTCCTCAGCAGTGCTAAGGATTTCCGACTGCAGCTTAGACCTATTCCCCGTTGGCAAGTGGAAATCCCCCAAGGGTTCCCAGGCTGCCAGAGGAATGTCTGACTGCTAGCGCAGGCTCGATCTCCCAGGGAGAGGGCCTAAGCCAGCAAGTGGCTATCCCCTGAGGGGTCCCAGACTACAAGAGGGTACAGGCCAGGCTGAGGGACCCTCCTGAGTGCACAAATTTTTGTGCACCGGGCCTCTAGTTAATTGTTTAATAAGGATCTACTGAATTAGTAAATTTTTGACTTAAGAAAAATAGTAAGTTCCCCAAACACAATTATATTGTGAGTTTAAACGAGACTTTAATAAAATAAACATCTTTGGTATGTATTAATTGCCAGGCATATAAGGGATACTCAAAACAATATTCCCTTCATAAAGAAGGAGTCTTTGGATCATGTTAGAGAACTATAGTCTTAATTCTTTATACTAGAGGCCCGATGCACAAAATTTTTGCAAAGGGCTAGGCTCGCATAGCCATAGCAGCTTGCCTCGGCCCTCGCAGCCCCACCTTCATCCGGAATGCCGTCTGGAAAGATGTCTGGAAGGTTGTTCGGCTGTCCAGTCTAATTAGCATACTATGCTTTTATTATTATAGATATTCACTAGAGGCCCAGTGCACGAATTCGTGCATGGGTGGGGTCCCTTGGGGTGGCCTGCAGAGATAAGATCCCAGCTCGCACCCCCAGCCTCGTAGCCCTGCAGCCCTGCCTGAAACCCCGCCTTGACCTGGCACTGCCCCCTCAGCTACTCCACCATCCCACCTATGGGGCTATCAGTCAGGACAGGGCCCCCCACCCAGCTCCCTAAGCACCTAGAAGCCAGGCAGCAGCCCCACCCCCACCACAAAGGCTGGTCACCATCTGTGGGGCTATTAGGGGGCGATCGGGCCTCCGCTCACACCCACCTTGGCCTGGCACCACCCGCTCACCTGCTCCACCATCCCACCGCAGTCCTACTCTCATTGGGGCCCATCGGGCCAGCAGCACCTAACTGCTGCCCGCTGCCAGTGCCACATTGCCAACACTCGCCATGTTCCACACTGCCCCCTGGTGGTCAGTGCATGTCATAGTGAGCTGTCGAACTCCCAATCTCTGGGTCAAACTCCCAGCTGAATGACTGCCCAAAGGGACAATTTGCATATTAGGCTTTTATTATATAAGATTCCTCTACTATTTTTTTTTTTGCATGAATATTGCTGAGAATTCATTCCTTCTGGATTTATGCATTTCCCCTTTGTTCTATAACTAGGACTTCACAGCCCTGACTGAATCCTCTTACAGAATCACCTTTCCTTTTCTTAGCTGTGTCACACCACAATGTTTCCTTTTTTGATCTGTACCTGAACTCTCTTCTTCTCCTGTATACTGCACGCCAGCACATAACACTCTCCGCAACTGCCTGACACTATTATCGAAGCTTCCCCCTGCACTTGCTGCAAACACCCTCTCACTTAGATGTTCTCTCACAGAATTAAATTACCATATGTCTCCTTATGTTGTGCTTGTGCATTCTGAGCTCTGAGCTTTTCTTTTTAAATTTTACCTGCCTTGGCAGCAAAACATCTTTAGTCTGTGGCAGGCTATCTATGTTGGCACTTCCCTCTCCCAACCTTAGCCACCTGGCCAGTCAGGTCTGTCATTTCTCTGAAAATATTTTCCTTTTTTTTTTTTCACATAAGAAAAGAAGCTACTTAACCTTTTAAAAAAGCTACATCACCTTAGACTAAGAAAACTGGCCTGTATGTTCACTATCACCAGAAAGACCATCAAAAGAACAAACATTTTTAAATGTTCTTTTCAAACTACATGACAAATGTATAATAAACTTCTTTCTCTGGACATTTTAGAACTGGAAAAACCAATTGTTCTATAAATGTTGGCAACAACTACAGGGTTACAATAGCACAGCATGCTCTGCTTTTTTTTTAAATCCTCACCTGAGGATATCTTTTCATTCATTTTTGAGAGAGGGGAAGGAAAGGGAAAGAGAGAAACATCCATGTGATAGGAAAACATCATTTGGCCACCCTCACTGCCCCCTACCCCCAACCACTGAATGCGCCCCAACTTGGGATCATACCCGTATCCCAGGTATGTGTCCAGATTAGGATTTGAACCCATGACCCTTTGGCATGTGGGATGACACTCCAACCAACTGAACCACCCAGCCAGGGCTCTGCTTTCTTATGATAACTGTACAACAGGACAAATTAAAAATCTGGATTTTAATTACCTTTCCAAATGTTTGCTTCTGTTGGAGGTATTTTAAAATTCCAAAACCTCAGTAAAACAGGGACTGAAACAATATAAAAATTTATTGCCTTGAATAATGTCCTCAGATCAGTGCTTTACAATTTGTCTGAGGAAGCATTCTACAAGAAGAGAATTAGCTTTCTATTGATGATAACTTTCAACGTGTATTTTGTAAGAAGAGAAAGTCAAATACTGCATGTTCTCACTTATATGTGGAGTCTAAGAAAGCTGGATTTATAGAAATAGAGAATAGAATGGTGGTTGCCAGGGGTAAGGCAGTGCAGGAAATGGGGAAATATTGGTCAAAGAAAACAAACTTCCAGCTTTAAGATGAATAACTTCTGAGAATCTAATGTTCAACATGGTGTCTATAGTTAACAATGCTGTGTTATGTACTAAAAGTTGTTTAGAGAATAGATCTTAAATGTTATCACCACACACACAAGAGTAATTTTGTGAAGTGATAGAGGTATTAACTAGTTTTATTGAGGCAATCATTACTCAATATATATGTGTGGCAGATATCACATTGTATATCTTAAACTTACACAATGTTATATGCCCATTATATCTCAAAAAAAGCTGGGGGAGGGGGCTAAAGTCACTCAGCACCATGACAATTTGCAAAAAAATATTGCTCTTAAATCAATAACTATTTGAACAAAAAGGAATACCGAAGTCATATTCATGTCTTTGGCTCAATTCTTCCATATAGTACCATAGGCATTTAATACTTATCTGATTTTTAAAATTATGCATTTCACTAGCATTCTGTATATTTCAAGTGCTTTTATATGTAACTAGGGGCCCAGTGCATGAATTCATGCACCTTGAAAGGAACTGTGGGCTACGAGACTGCAGAGGGCACAGGGGTAGGTCTCGGCCCATCCTCCACACCCCCTACCAGCGGGGTCCCCTCTCTACTGGAAGCCCCATTCCTGCTGCCACTGCTCCCATGTGCTGATGGCACCAGCCCCGCTTGCACCCACTGACAGCACGAAGCAATTGGGGCCAGCACCAGTAGCAGGTGCGAGCAGGGCCAGCATTGTCAGCAGGTGCAAGTGGAGGCTGCTGCCCCAATCGCCCCTCATTAGCAGGGAGAGGTGGAGAAGCCCTGAGGTGCGATTGGGGCCAACAGCCACCACTTGCACCTGCTGACGGCAGCAAGCAATTGGGACTGGCGCTGGGCACCAGCAGCGGGTGTGAACAGTGGCTCCGGCACCAGCAGCGGGTGCTAGTGCGGCTGGTGCTGGCAGCAGATGCGAGAGCCAGGCAGGACCACAGCATGCGGGAGCAAAGAGTTTTCAGTAACCATCAGATGCTAACCCCAATGACAGCAATAGGTGGCCCACCTTGGTCTGGCATCTCCAGTCACCTGCTCCACAATCCCGCTGTGGATGAAGTCCACCATGTTTTTAGCTCTGCCACCTGCTGCCAACACTTGCTATGTTCCACATACGCCCCCTGGTGGTCAGTGCATATCATAGTGACTGGTTGTTCCGCCATTCGGTCTATTTGCATATTAGGGTTTTATATATATACTAGGGGCCCGGTGCACAAAATTCGTGCACTGGGTGTGTGTGGGGGGGAGTGTCCCTCAGCCCAGCCTGCCCCCTCTCACATACTGGGAGCCCTCAGGCGTTGACCCCCATCACCCTCCGATCGCCTGATCGGCCCCTTGCCCAGGCCTGACGCCTCCGCCAGAGGTGTCAGGCTTGGACAGGGGACCCCCATCTCCCCCCGATCACTGGCTCTGACCCCCGCCCAGGCCTGAGGCCTCTGGCCCAGGAATCATGCCTGGGTAGGGGACCCCCATCTCCCTCTGATTGCTTGCTCCAACCCCTGCCCAAGCATGACGCCTCTGACCCAGGCTTCAGGCCTGGGCAAGGGGACCATCATATCCCCCCAATCCCCGGCTCCGCCCCCCACCCAGGCCTGATGCCTCGGCCAGAGGAGTTGACCCTCATCACCCTCCGATCACCAATCACCGGATCGGCCCCTTGACCAGGCCTGAGGCCTCCGGCAGAGGTGTCAGGCCTGGGCAGGGGACCCCCAGCTCCCCGCGGTTGCAGGCTTTGCCCCTGCCCAGGCCTAACGCCTCTGGCCTAGGCGTCCGGCCCAGGCAGCAGGGACCTGCAGTGACAGCGGGGGGCGCTGCGATCGTGGGCTCCGCTTTAGGCCCAGGCAAGGGACCCCTAGCTCCTGGGACTGCCAGCTTCGACCATGCCCAGCTCCCATCGCTGGCTCCACCCCTACTTCCTGCTATCACTGGCCAGGGCGGCAAAGGCGCCTGATTCTCCGATCATGGCTCGGGGGCAGGGCAAAGGCAGCCCTAGGGCCGCCTTTGCCCTGCCTCCCACCTCTTAGCTCCCCCCTGGGTTTCCGATCACTGTCAGTGGCAGGGGGCTTCTTCCTGCTTTCCCTTTCGCCTCCCTGCATTGTGCCTACATATGCAAATTAGCCGCCATCTTGTTGGCAGTTAATTTGCATATAGCCCTGATTAGCCAATGAAAACGGTATCGCCGTACGCCAATTACCATTTTTCTCTTTAATTAGTGTTGATAGATACAATGTAAGTGCTATGTAAACAGTTGTTTTACTGCATTCTTTAGAAAATGACAAAAAAAGTCTGTAGATGTTCAGTATAGACACAACAATTTAGGTCTAACTATATGGTACACGTCAGTAGCATAACATTTTTTTCCAAAAATTTATAACTGGTGGTTGTTTGAATCCATAGATTTGGAATCTGTAGGTAAGGAGTGCCAAATGTAGTTATTCCCTCAGGTGAGTTGGGAAAGACCTCATAGAGGAAAAAGACACATTAGTTAATTCATGAAATATGATTACATTTTACCAGGTGAATGGGATTCTGGGTTCAGGTTGGGAAAGAAAGAGCAGTCCAAGAAGACTGCATATAAGAGTCAAAAAAAGGACAGTAATCCAACTTAAGTTCTGAAAAGAAATATCTTTCTGTTATTTGATAAAATAAATTTTCAAGCAAATTAATCATGTAAATACTAATTTTTTTATTTTGTTTTGTCTTGCTTGGTAAAATTAAATTTGTCTATTGTGGTTGCAATCCAGGATTGTTATGTGTTTGGAATCTGGGGTCTGGGAGTAGAAATGGTGAGGGATGATAGTTGCAAGAAATCAAATAAAAAAGATAGGTAAACATACACATTTTTTTCTTTGACACTCACCAAGAGGTGCAGTGTATGTACCCTCCCTTTGGATGGGTTTTGTGACTACATGGCCAATAGAACACGAGGCAAGCACTTACATTGGTATCTTGAACTCCGTGTCTGCCTTTTTCTAGAGGGTGCAAGGAAACGTAATCTTATGACAGGAAATCCAGGCTGAGCTCCAGCCAAGAATGAGCATCATGTTCCCAACCACATAAAAGAGTCACTTGAAGGTGGACCCTCAACCCTCATATATGCCTCCCAGCAATCCTTCATGGAGCAGAGATGAGCTATCGCTTTAGAGCAATGAACAATACAGATTCATAAGAAAAATAAATATGTCTTATTGCTTTAAACCACTAGGATTGGGGTGGTTTCTATGCAGCCATAGATCACTGGAACATAGGCGATTCGTGAAAGGGTCTCGATGGGTAAGGAGTAGATTGGCTACTTCTTTTGATTAGGTGGAGAGATGATAGCACAGGGGGTGGAGGAGAAAGATTGCATGTTTCACTAAATCAGATGACAATCATATTTTTAACCCAGAAGGTAAAGAATGGATTTTAATGATTCTTGAAAGCAGCAACATTTTAGGAAAGCTCCTTATTAACCTGTTGGGGATGTGCCATAAATAAGATTCATAGCATAAAACTGCTTTGCCATCACTGTATTTTATCAGTGACAGAAAAAAAATTATGTTCTGAATACAGGAAAAGTAACCATAAAATATGAAAACTTACTCTCCCTCAAAGAAACTGTTGAAATTTGAAAGTTTTTCCTAAATCCCAGAGTACAATCTAAAGCTGTTTGAGACCTTACTAAAATACTCATTATATATGATTTTTAAAATTCTGTATTTTCCTCAAGAACACATTGTTTTTATTATAAATCTAGAGGCCCGGTGCACGAAATTTGTACACTCTGGGGGAGGTCCCTCAGCCCGGATTATGAGAGGGTGCAGGCCAGGCTGAGGGACCCCACCAGTGCAGGATCAGGGCCAGGGAGGGACACGGGAGGCTGGCCAGCTGGGGAGGGACTGAGGGAGGTCTCCAGGATGTGTCCAGCCCATCTCGCTCAGTCCCGAACTGCTGAACCCCAACAGCAAGCTAACCTACTGGTCAGATCATCTGCCCCCTGGTGGTCAGTGCACATCATAGAGAGCGGTTGAATGGCCTTAGCATATCATTGGCATATTACACTTTGATTGGTTGAATGGCCAACCAGACACTTAGCATATTAGGCTTTCATTATATAGGATATAACCCTTGATTATACACCCAAATAACCAGAACCATAACAACATGCCTTGCCCCACTGCTATTTAGTCTTTTTTGAGAATACTTGTGAATTGCTTGTTTGTTTCTTTTTTATTTTATTTTGTGTTTTGTTTATTCAAGTTTCCTTAACTTCTATAAATGATGGTTTGGTAAAAGATTATCATCCTTATAATTCCTATTTTGCTCCATAATTACAGTTTTGAAAATCTTCCAAATATTCCAGAAACAAGTCACCAGTGCAGAACCCTTTTCTAAAGAGTATTACTGTGCATGACTAGTGGTCACTTATATATTGTCACATACATTTTATATTTGGGGGACAGCAATTTGACACATGGATATTGAAATCTATTTGTAATAAGCCTTATTGCTATGCTTCTTCCATTCCTCAAATGATGCATATAAGGAAAATTTTCAAAAGCCAATTGCAAGGGAAAAATAATTAAGCTCTAGGTAAAAGAAAACAGAGTTTATCAACTCACTAGGAAACTTTCTTCCAGGGCGTAAGGCAACATAAATCACACCCCACTCTCTGCCTCTGGAAAGCTTGCTCTAGGCTAAAAACAGAGGATGCTGAGATAGCTATGTAACTGTTGAAGTGATGAATATCTATACTAGAAAAAGACTGCATGAAAAGTTGAATTAGCAGCCACAATTTAAAAATTGGGAGTTTCCATCTAAAAATTCAGTTCTCTAGCTTCTCTTAAAAAGAGAATAACTGGCAGGCCTGTGCCCACATTCCCACATGGCAGCCTCTAGCTAGGCAGCGGAGTGTCTATTAGAAGGGACCTAGGAATTCCAGTCCTCACCTCTCTCTGCTTGGGCTCCCTAGGGCTGTCTGTCCAGTTTCCATCTACCATCTCACTTAGACCGTTTATTTTCTTATAGTTAAATTATGAAAAAGAGAAATATTTTTGTGTCCATATTTCTAGCAAAAGTAAGAAGACAAAATTTAATTGAAAAAGGGCAAATGATTCCAGAAATATTGGTTATATCCAAGCTACTTTGCTTAATTATATTTCTCATTCCTTGCCCCCATAGGAATGGAGCTTACTTCCCCTGTTTTTAGACAGTCAGGATAAATTTTTTGAGCCAAAAGAAAACTGTTGACTGTACTTCCCTAGAATATACTCACTGAGAAAGTCAATCCAACCATCCTTGGTCATTTACAATTTTGCTTTACCTTTTCAACAGTTTACCTTCAGTCTCAGTATTATAATTCTCACATATGTTAAAATACTTTCTGAAAGGGTTAAAGAGAATAAAATGGGGCAGAGAGAAAACTTATTGTGCTCAGCAGATATCTTGCAGAAAGCTTGCAACCTTGAGCACACGTAGCCCAGATAACCACTAGCCATCTGATGCTGAGAGGAACCAAGGGCAGACCAGACTTTTACTATCAGCAAAGTGGCTTACAGCCAGCAAAAATTAATAAAAACCTATCTCTCCCTGCTCTCTTCGCTGACTCCATTTCGTTGGACTCAGCCCACCTGCACCCAGGTGCCTGTAATAAAATCTCTTTTGAAACATTATGGCCTCATATCATAGGTGCACGAACCCGGCCCACTCAGAACCTTTCACTTCCCAGCTTCAGGTTATCATTACCCTTAGCAGTCTCCTGTCTTGTGGCCATTAACCCATTCGGCCATTCCCGAGTACCACAATCAAAGCCACGGGAAGGCAGGGTATGTTTCTAGTACCACAGAATATTTTAACCATCCATTTAATTGCAGTTCCCAGTTTCCTCTAATGGTCTCCTTACCCAGACTGTAGAAATTTAAGCAATCCAACTTAAGTTTGAAAACCAAAAATCTTCCTGTTATAGAATAAAATAAATTTTAAAGCAGATTATTCAGATAAATGCCTGAATTTTTTATTTTGTTTTGTTTTGCTTGGGAAAAATTACCCTGTAAACCTTGGGTGGAGATGGGAATATAGAGCCCATTTCCTAGTATTAGGAAATGATCAGACCTCACAAATCTAATGTGAGTGGTTGCAAGTGCCTCTGTTGCCAACCATGGCCTTGGGAAAGCAAAATGCCCTGAGCAGGGTCATCTATAATGAGGTAATGTCAATAATTTTAAAAGTAAACAAACCCAACTGTTAAAATAGAAGTAGGTATAGATATATAGTCATGCATGTGGATAGAAATAGATAGATAGAGATAGAGATAGAGATAGAGATAGAGATAGAGATAGAGATAGAGATAGAAAGAGACAGAGACAGAGGTAGAGGTAGAGGTAGAGGTAGAGGTAGAGGTAGAGGTAGAGGTAGAGGTAGAGGTAGATAGAGATAGATAAAGATAGATAGAGATAGAGATAGAGATAGAGATAGAGATAGAGATAGAGATAGAGATAGAGATAGAGATAGAGATAGAGATAGAGATAGATAGAGATAGATACAGACATGGAAATACAGAGAGATTTCCAGACACAGAAGAACCAGCAGAAAGCATTAACAGGTAATCAACAAAAGCCAGAGCAGTGCTTAAGCTGTTTTCAGTTTGGGGCGGTACTGGTTGGTCATTAACGTGTGCTTCTGGGAGAAGCAAGTTAATAGCAATGTTGCTGAGGCTTTATCTGCTTTCTTTTCTCAGGAGCAGCTATTCTGATTTCTTTAGGCCTAGGGGAAAAAGAGAAACAGTCACCTGTTTCTGGGTCTCTATTGAAGCTTAAAATGAAAAATAATAGTCCAATTTAATAAAAGGAATTTCCTCTCTCCTGGAGCTGCTGGGAAGAGTGCAAACCATTCATGGAGGTGTTCGAGTTTTTGTGCAGCTGAACAGACGATGGATAAAAGTTCCGGTGCTCTGTAATTAGCGCTGGGCAAGTGCTTCAGGCAGACGCCAATGCCCAAAGACACGGCATTGTTGTGGCCTGCCAAACCAAGACTTTAGGTAGCCTTAGTTTCTATTCTTTCAAAACTATGAATTGTAATTGCCATTTTCTGAGACAAATGAAAGACTAACCTGCCTCCTCACAGTGCACATTTCCAGAAGGGATCCTCTCTGGTTATATCAAGAAACCAGCTCTAACTCTTTCCAAGTCACTGAAGGCAGCAGTGACTATCACACGAAATGCATGAAATGTTCCACCGTGTCATTATTTATCAAGGGGAGATCTATCCATCATCCACAGTAGAGCCACGGAGGGGAGAGGGATATGGCAAATGCATATTCCCAAGCCCTGGGCCAGACTACAAAATCAAAATCTCCCAGGTTAAAAGTCAGATTCTGTATTTTTCAGCAGATTCAATGATTCTTATTCATGTTGAAATTGGAGACCCATTGGTCCAGGGTCATTTTATCATTCCACAAGAATGTAGTAGATACTCACCTTTTAGGCTCATAGATACTAGTTATTCAGTAGTGAGAGTCACAGGCAATTTTACTCTCATCAGTCCTATAGACGTGTAAAATATAAAATGAGTAAGTATGCAAGTAAATCTATTACGACAAATCGTGATCACCTCTATGAAGAAAAGAGGATGCATCACAAAAACAGGAAAAGGCAGGAATCCAAGTAAGGAGGCAGATGTGGAGAGCCCTCTCTGAGGAGAATTTTCTCTCCGCCCCCCCACCACCCCCCCCAATATCATTTTTTAAAATATGTTAAAACCCAGATTTCTTGCTATGACCTTGTAAAACTTAAAGTCAGTTCCAAGAAGATTTGAGATAATTCAGTTTTGTTTGTATCTATAAATATTTGTGAATATTCTATTATATTTGACTAGGGGCCCAGTGCACGAAATTCGTGCACTGGGTGGGGGGGCGGGGGAGAGTGTCCCTCAGCCCAGCCTGCCCCCTCTCACATACTAGGAGCCCTCAGGCGTTGACCCCCATCACCCTCTGATCACCTGATCGGCCCCTTACCCAGGCCTGATGCCTCCGCCAGAGGTGTCAGGCTTGGACAGGGGACCCCCATCTCCCCCTGAACACTGGCTCTGGCCCCCGCCCAGGCCTGAGGCGTCTGGCCCAGGAATCATGCCTGGGCAGGGGACCCCCATCTCCCTCTGATCGCTTGCTCCACCCCCCGCCCAAGCCTGACGCCTCTGACCCAGGCTTCAGGCCTGGGCAAGGGGACCATCATATCCCCCCAATCCCCGGCTCCGCCCCCCACCCAGGCCTGATGCCTCGGCCAGAGGAGTTGACCCTCATCACCCTCCGATCACCAATCACCGGATCGGCCCCTTGACCAGGCCTGAGGCCTCCGGCAGAGGTGTCAGGCCTGGGCAGGGGACCCCCAGCTTCCCGCGGTTGCAGGCTCCGCCCCTGCCCAGGCCTAACGCCTCTGGCCTAGGCGTCCGGCCCGGGCAGCGGGGACCTGCAGTGGCAGCGGGGGGCGCCGCGATCGTGGGCTCCGCTTTAGGCCCAGGCAAGGGACCCCTAGCTCCTGGGACTGCCAGCTTCGACCATGCCCAGCTCCCATCGCTGGCTCCACCCCTACTTCCTGCTATCACTGGCCAGGGCGGCAAAGGCGCCTGATTCTCTGATCATGGCTGGGGGGCAGGGCAAAGGCGGCCCTGCCCCCCAGATCTTAGCTCCCCCCTGGGTTTCCGATCACTGTCAGTGGCAGGGGGCTTCTTCCTGCTTTCCCTTTCGCCTCACTGCATTGTGCCTACATATGCAAATTAGCCGCCATCTTGTTGGCAGTTAACTGCCAATCTTAGTTGGCAGTTAACTGCCAATCTTAGTTGGCAGTTAATTTGCATATAGCCCTGATTAGCCAATGAAAAGGGTATCGCCGTATGCCAATTACCATTTTTCTCTTTTATTAGTGTAGATCCTCACAGCAAACCAGTGAGGTCATCAAAGTGAATATTTTCATCCTTACAGAAGGGACAACTGTGGCTTGACTATGGGTCTTATTTCAAATTGACTTCACAGGTGAAGAGGGAGAATTCAACAGAGATCCAAAATAGATGTTTTAGGCCATCCAGAAATGTATTTCCTACTGAAGGAAATGTAAAATTGTCCTAATAGAGTAGAATGCCTTCTGCCTTGATATCCAAAATTCTCTTGCCTTTATCAAGTCACATGATACTACTTTATCAAGACTTTAATTTTAGAAATTTTCCTGAGTTCATTTTAGTTCTTAGCCTTGTATTGAGGAGGATATTGTACTAGATCTTTGCAAAAATGATTAATGCATGACCCTATCTCTCATAGAACTTGCAAACTAATGACTAAGAGGAAGACACAATAGTTATCTAAAATATAACCCAAAATTAAATAAGTACTAAATTAAATTTTGACAGAATTAACTCATTGAGCAAATATTTAATGAACACCTACTATGTGAGAGTAGCTCTTATGACAGGTGAACCAAGCAAAGCATTTTTATTCAGGTGAACTATGCTTTTAATCAGAAAAATGAGACTGACAGGTAGAAAATTAGAAGAAAGACCATGCTGAGGGGAGAACACAGACAAAATTAAAGAGTGGTAAAAGCATATAACATGTAGGAAATGTAAATATGGAATGTTTTTAAGTTTATAAAATGATATAGAAGAACAGAATGAAAAGTTTGAGATTAGTTCAGAGAAAATCCGTACTGATTTGGGAACTGTTTAAGACTTTATTCTGAGGCAAAGAAAAGCCATTGTAAGTTTGAAGAGTGGATAAATACACTCCACATACCTGAATTGCAAAAGGTCATGTAAAAAAAGTATGCTTCATATTTTTCTTTGGTTTTATACTTCTTTAATGTAATATATATATATATATATATATATATATATATATATATATATATCCCTAGAATTATAAAATGTTTAAGACTATCAAATAGATATATGTAATTCTCTTTGAAAATCACACTGTCAAGAACCAACTCAGGTGGCTATTATTACATGGCCATGAATTCCTTTCTGAAGAACACAGACAGAGTGGATTGGAGGGCTCAGCTCATTAGAAACATGCCACTCCTTGTACCTGGGCAAGCACTGTGATTTCTCAACACTTACTATAGTGCCTAGCACTTAGCATCAAAATTTTATGAATGAATGAGTAAATATATGGTAGGTCACAATTCTGTATAACCAACTTTGAAACTGATATTTTCAATTATTATATATATATACGGGTTTAATTTTATTTTCCTTGACATGGTATTACAAAAAAAGACATATTTTCACATCACATCCTGAAAATAGCCTCCTCATTTGACTATAGTCCATCTGAATATAGGAGGACAAACTGAGAAAGTAATCAATGTAGGTTAAGTAGTCAAGATAGATAAATAGATAGAAGATTAGATAGATAGATAGGTAAATAGATAGGGAATAAGTAGATAGACAATAGATATACTGAAAGACATATATACACAGGCACATATATGTGCACATGCATGTATTTGAATAATTTTTACATTTAAATTAAGTCTGATTAAAAATATGAACTACTTTTAACAAAAGTTAAAGTAAAATTGTACTTTTACTTTATATCATCTTTTCCAGATTGAAACCAAAGCAAATAAAAGTATAGCTCATTTGCCGAAACCGGTTTGGCTCAGTGGATAGAGCGTCGGCTTGCGGACTGAAAGGTCCCAGGTTCGATTCCGGTCAAGGGCATGTACCTGGGTTGCGGGCACGTCCCCAGTGGGAGATGTGCAGGAGGCAGCTGATCGATGTTTCTCTCTCATCGATGTTTCTAACTCTCTATCTCTCTCCCTTCCTCTCTGTAAAAAATCAATAAAATATATTTAAAAAAAAAAAAAAAGTATAGCTCATTTAAACAAAATTTAACACAAATTTAAATAGTAACATAAAGTCATCCTGTCACAGGTATCAAGTTTCCTCTTACTGAAACTTTTTTTACATGGCAGCTGCAATTTCTGTAATTATCACAATATATAAAAATCACTTTCATGAGTGAGGTTATTGTTTTTCTTTTTTATGTGATGATTAAATCTCCCTAGAAACATACCATCACATTGCAATTCCAAATAATCGCCAAGACTAAGAAATCACAACTAATTGGGGGAAAATATTAATGACATCAAATCTTACCAAACTAAGTAACACTGGGAAGGGAAATAATTTGGTTTTTAGCCATAGCTGGTTTGGCTCAGTTGATAGAGCGTCAGCCTGCGGACTGAAGGGTCCCGGGTTTGATTCTGGTCAAGGGCACATGCCTGGGTTGCAGGCTCAATCCCCAGTGGGGGGTGTACATGAGGCAGCCGATCAATGATTGTCTCTCATCATTGATGTTTCTATCTCTCTCTTCCTCTCCCTTCCTCTCTGAAAATCAATACAAATAAAAAATAACAATAATTTGTTTTTTATAGGGTGTCTATCATTATTATTGGCAACTCTACAGGTAAGAAACACAAAGATGTTAAGCTATCAAATAGTTTTATTAGAAGGTCATACACTTTGAAATTACCATTATTAGCATGGAGCAGAATTCTCTCCAGCTGCTCATTCTAGCCAACATAGTGGGTAAACGATCATTTTAAGGTAATATATTTTTAGTCATCCACTTAGAAGTTTTTTTAGTTGAAAATACAAATAATAAAGGTATGAATATGTGTATGGGACTACAGATATAGGATTTTCCTGTGCTCTTCAAGAAATGGATAATCTAAAAGTCACAAAGAAAATTTTAAATTGGGTTTTAATCATCAGGACTAACTAATCAAATAATTTGAATCAAGAAGGTTTAATGATGTATTTAGCCCCTTACTAGGTAGAATACTTGAGTATAATTATTTAGGTGTAATGAGCATTGAACACCACTTTATATTTTAAGCAATGTGCCATTTTACAGTGAACTAGAATAATTACAAAAATCCCCTTTCCTCTATCCATGACACCTTGTCCTGTCACTTTCACTCTGAGCTTGACCATGTGATTTGTTTTGATCAATGGGATGCTAGCAAACATGACATGAGCAGAAGCTTGAAAAGTAGTTGTGAATTGGTAATTATTCTCAATGGATGATGAAAGACTACATAGACCAGAGATGAATCATCCCAGACAAGCTTTCCTATACCAGGCAATCTACCAGCTAATATACAAGAAAGTCAAGCAGAAATCAACTGGGCTTGGCCACATTAACAGAACCACCCGGCTGAGCTCAGCACAAATTATCATCTAACAGAATCACAATGAAGTAAATTACTGTATTTTCAAGCACTACAATTTAGGATGTTCTGTTACAAAGAAAAAGTTAACCAATACTTAGATTAAATGCATTTCACAAACCCATTGAGTTTTGTAAAGTTCCAGATGCTTGTACATCATTCTATCTAGTTCTAATCACTCTATAACTTAAAAGGTCTAGATAAGTGACATTACTTTAATGCAAATAAAACTTCATGAATCTTGGGATAATTTATAAATGTATTTACTCCCATTCCACATAATAAAGAGGTCAAAATGCAATGTTCTTTTGGTATGAGGATCTTGAAAGTCTATATTTTAAATGTGCACAATTTTATGCTACTTATAGGTGTTATGCTTTTTAAGAAACAATTTGTGATTTTTTGATATGCTAATGTACTTTTGGTATGTCTGTATTTGAAGGCCTGTATTTGAAATATGCACAATTTTAGGAATAATATAGCTATTCAAGTTTCAACAAATATTTTAATCATCAAAATATTAATATATGAGAGGCCTGATGCATGAAATTTGTGCAAGAGTAGGCATTCCTTTCCTCGGCTGTCAGCACTGTCTTCCCTCTCTCACCCAGGATCTGGGCTTCCCTCGCAGCCCCAGCTTCGTCCATAAGGTCATCTGGAATACATCCGGAAGGACATCTGGTCTAATTAGCATATTATGCATTTATTATTATAGACTAGAGGCCCGGTGCACAAAAATTTGTGCACTAAGGGGGGAAGGGGGTCCCTCAGCCCGGCCTGTGCCCTCTCGCAGTCTGGGACCCCTCAGGACATAACGACCTGCTGGTTTAGGCCTGCTCCCGGGTGGCAGAGGGCAGGCCCAATCCCTAGGTGCAGCCCCTGGTGGGGCTCAGGGCAGGGCTGATTGGGGAGTTGGGGCACCGGCCCCTGTCATGCACAGAGCAGGGTGGATCAGGAGGTTGCGATGCCATCCTCAGTCACACTCAGGGTAGGGCCAATTGGGGCGTTGGGGCACCGCTCCCTGTCACATTCAAATCAGGGTCAATGGGGAGGTTGCGGTGCCACCCCCTGTCACACTCAGAGCAGGTCAATCAGGGGGGTGGAGCGCTGCCCCCTGTCATGCACAGAGCAGGGCCCATCATGGGGTTGGGGCTCCGTACCCTGTCACGCACAGAGCAGGGCCCATCAGGGGGTTGGGGAGCTCCCCCCTGTCATGCACAGAGCAGGGCGGATCAGGGGGTTGGGGCACCGCCACTGTCACACTCAGGGCAGGGCTGATGGGGAGGTTATGGCTCTAGCCCAACACACACAGAGCAGGGCCCATGGAGGGGGGGTTGGGGCACCGCCCTCTATCACCCACAGAGCAGGGCCGATCAGGGGGTTGGGGTGCCACAACTCTCACACTCAGGGCAGGGCTGATGGGGAGGTTATGGCTCTACCCTGTCACACACAGAGCAGGGCCCTGGGGGGGATGGGGGTGCCGCACCCTCTCACACACAGAGCAGGGCCTATCAGGGGGTTAGGGCGCTGTACCCTGTCACACACAGAGCCGCAGGGCGATCAGGGGGTTGGGGAGCTCCCCCCTGTCACGAACAGAGCCGGGCTGATCAGGGTGTTGTGGCCCTGCCCCCTGTCACACACAGAGCTGCAGGGCAATCAGGGGGTTTGGGCGCTGCCCCCTGTCACGCTGATCCCAGTGCTGGGAGGCCTCGGGGCTCCACTGATCCCGGTGCTGGGAGGCATATTACCCTTTTACTATATAGGATAGAGGCCTGGTGCATGGGTTGGGGCCGGCTGGTTTGCCCTGAAGGGTGTCCTGGATCAGGGTGGGGGTCCCCACTGGAGTGCCTGGTCAGCCTGGGTGAGGGGATGATGGTTGTTTGCAGTGTGTCATACACCCTTCAGGGTGGGGGACCCCACTGGGGTGCCTGGCCAGTCTGGGTAAGGGGCTGAGGGCTGTTTTCAGGCTGGCAGGTAACTGAAGCTCCCAACTGCTCCTTTTTTTCTTTTTTTTTTTAATTCTTGGCCAGCTTTAGCTCTGGCTCCAACTCTGATACTTCTGCTGCTGAAAGCAGGTATCTGGTTTGTTTGGGTTCTATAATGAAACACTGTTTCAATTCCAGCTCTGAGATCCTGGCAGGCTGAAAGCAGGTTTCTGGGGTTTTGTTTAGCTTCTATATTTGTTACAATGTTTCAAACTGCAAGCTCAAAGGCCGGCAAGGCAGGCGGGGAACGTTGGAGTCCTCCGTCACTGAAGCAAGCAAGCCTCATGTTAGCTTCAAGCTGCCTGGCTGCCAGCCGCCATCTTGGCTGGCAGTTAATTTGCATATCTTGCTGATTAGCCAATGGGAAGGGTAGCGGATGCACACTAATTACCATGTTTCTCTTTTATTAGATAGGATACTTTTTGAGAGTTATCTAAGTAGCCAGCTAGAACAACAATGAATTCAAAAATAGACATTCATGTAACTTTAATTAGTAGGCTTCAAAAGCTATTATTTAAGAACTTCACGTATTGTTTTTGTTTTGTTTCCTGTTTATGGAGGAGACCTGAAAGAATGGAAGTAACCTGAATGCATATGCTTCATATTAAGAAAGTTAATGGTTTATCTGATCATTTCATTTGGGTATATATTTTAGCAAAGTATTGGCTCTGAAAACTAATCATTGGGAAAAATAATGCTTTGTCAATAAGCAATTTGACAATATATACACATAAAATTTATTTGTTTATAAAGATGTATGTAAATACTTCTCTCAGTTTTAGTTTACAGGACATTCAGAACTGAGATGGGGAAGACTTAAAGGTAGCTAGATGACTGATGTAAAAAGGAATTGAATTGAATTTGACAGTGAAACATAAATTGTTATCTTAAGTATAATGTTATCTAAGACTTACACAAAATGGACTGATGGATAGTTATTTTGTTTTATAGCTACAGGGCAAGGCCACAACACATGGGTATAGTTTCATTTAAATCAGTGGAAATATGATTAATATTACTAAGATTATGTCAATCCAAGGGTGGAAATAAAAATTTAAAAAACAGATCTAATTAATGTAACAGTGGAGCGTCCTCTTTCAGTCTGGAGTCTTGTGGTTGGATGGTGCCTGAAATCACAGTAGCACAGACATGGTAAAGTAAACTCTCATTAGAGAGAAGAAGGTCAACTGGCTCTCCTAAACGACATTAGGTCAAAAGCAAAGATGAAAGCACATTTCACAAGTATCCCAAAGGTGAGCCTAGATTTGACCATGAGTAGAGTAACTTAACCTAATGTAATTTTTCTAAGGACCTATATATTCTTCATGAATTTTTTAAAATTATAATTTATTCTCTACTTTCACTGCTGGGAATTGAAAATTGAGTATATTTTTAGGATGAAGGACCATAATGTAAGCCAGGGGTCCTCAAACTACGGCCCGTGGGCCACATGCAAATATAAATATTGTATTTGTTCCCATTTTGTTTTTTTACTTCAAAATAAGATATGTGCAGTGATCATAAGAATTTGTCCATAGTTTTTTTTAAAAAACTATAGTCTGGCCCTCCAATGGTCTGAGGGACAGTGAACTGGTCCCCTGTTTAAACAGTTTGAGGACCCCTGTTGTAGACCATTGAAAGCCAATTGAGAAGTAAGGGTAGTTAAAGTTGAAGCAATGGATGTCTTAGGTAAGGAGAAGTTGCCAGGACAACTTTGTGGAACAGGCAAGCATTCTCAAATGTTCATAGATTGTTTATGTTTTGTTTTGTTCATTTGTTTGTTTTTATATATTTTTATTGATTGGCTGCCTCCTGCATACCCCCCACTGGGGACCAGGCCCACAACCTGGGTACGTACCCTTGAGTGGAATCGAACCCAGGACTTTTCAGTCCTCAGGCTGATGCTTTATCCACTGAGGCAAACCAGTTAGGGCAGATTGTCTATGTTTATAAACATTATAAAATGTCTATGCTTACAAACATTATAGAGTATCTACCATAAATATCTGGGGATGGGGACTTAGGAAGTTGCTGAAATTCCTTGTAGGAAATGACCTAGAAATGTAGGGATTTCATTTTTAAAAGAATGATTTTAACAACATATAAAGTATAAAGTTATGAAAAGATTGCTGATATGTATATTAATTTAATAAAAAACTAAGTCAAACTTTGTTACATTTAAAGCTATGTTCTGTTTCCTGAATACATAAAGTAAAAAAGTAAAACTAAGTAATGAAGACCTGCCTTAATTCATATTCTGAGATGTGAGATTGAATATCATTATAACCATCTAATAACAAAGTATTATTTTATCAAAAAGGCCAACTGCCCCTGTTAGGTTTGCTCGAGCAATTGAATTGATACCCACCCCCGACCCCCCGACCCAGGAACTGGCTCTTCAGGCTATTTCATTATGGATATTCCCTTTGTTGAAGACCACATTTCATTTGTGGTGACCACATCCCCCTCCAGGTATGCATAAAGAAGTCTCCACCCAGAAAAAAAATCCTGCCAAATGTCCTTTAAAAGCCGCTGACTCCCTTCACTGGGTGCTGAAGCCATCCAGGCTCAGCCACCTGGTGTACAGTAAATTCGCAATCCCTCAGCACTCTGGCCTCCTGCGTTCCCCCTTCAGCGACCTAACAGCCCCCAAATAAATCACAAAGCAGCAGCAAGCACTGAAACTGACAAGGACATTTTATCGGAACTAGTTTTTCCTTAGGGCTTGACTCATGTGGAAAAAGGAGATTGTCTGGAGCAGGAAAGCAGAGTTTTATTTCTTTTGTATTTTGAATAAGATTGGTCAACCTAGTCCTGAGAAATGTATCTCTTTTTAAAGCCCCAAACTGTAATCCAAATACACTATTAACCTAAGTGCGACCTCATTGCTAATAGTTCCTGCCTACCTGTGGGTGTTATGCTTTTGAAGAAACAATTTGTAATTCTTTGATATGTTAATTTAATATGTGTTATAACTTCCTTTTGTGAATAGTGTCCTTTTGTACATTGGATACTAATTGTTAAAATGGCTTTTTATTTAGAGGATATTTTTCAGATGAGAAACACCTCAAGTGAGTATTTCAAGCCTGTACAGCTCTTTGTCACTATACGAGAGGTCACCACTCCCTACATCATTGAAGTAAACAGCAACTTGGGTAATACTCGAGGGCATCACTTCATCCTATTTAATAATAGACAAACATGGTAATTGACCATACCTTCACTACGCCTCCCATTGGCTAATCAGTGAGATATGCAAATTAACCCAACCAAGATGGCAGCCGGCAGCCACGCAACTGAAGGGAGCAGGAGGCTTGCTTGCTCCAGTAATGGAGAAAGCCAAGGTTCCCCGCCTGCCACGGCCCGGCTCTGAGCTCTGAAAGTAACAAAGTTTCAATTATAGACGCTAAACAAACCCCAAATACCTGCTTTCAGCAGGCCGTGGCCACAGAGCTGGAACGAGCAGGAGCCCGGCTCTTAGCTCCAGTGACGGCAACAAAGTTCCAATTATAGAAGCTAAACAAACCCTAGAATTAAAAAAAAGAAAGAAAAAAAGGAGAGGCTGGGAGCTTCAGTCGCCAGCCAGCCTGAAAACAGCCATCAGCCCCTCATCCAGACTGGCCAGGCACCCCAGTGGGGACCCCCACCCTGAAACGGGTGTGACCAGCTGCAAACAACCATCAGCCCCTCACCCAGGCTGGCCAGGCACCCCAGCAGGACCCCCACCCTGATCCGGGACACCCTTCAGGGCAAACCAGCTGGCCCCCACCCATGCACCAGGCCTCTATCCTATATAGTAAAAGGGTAATATGCAAACTGACCTTAACAGCAGAAAGACTGGGAATGACTGGTCACTATGACACACACTGACCACCAGGGGGCAGACGCGCAATGCAGGAGCTGCCCTCTGGTGGTCAGGGCTCTCTCACATGGGAGGAGCTCTGCTCAGCCACAAGCCAGGCTGATGGCTGCCAGTACAGCAGTGGTGGTGGTAGCCTCTCCTGCCTCCTCAATAGTGCTAAGGATGTCCAACTGCAGCTTAGGCCTGTTCCCCGCTGTCAAGTGGACATCCCCCGAGGGCTGCTGGGCTGCCAGAGGGATGTCTGATTGCCAGCTTAGGCTCAATCCCCCGGGGAGCAGGACTAAGCCAGAAGGTGGTCATCCCCCGAGGTGTCCGAGACTGCTAGAGGGCACAGGCAGGGTTGAAGGACCCCGCCCCCCCTGCCCGAGTGCACAAATTTTTGTGCACTGGGCCTCTAGTATTATAATAATTATCTTTCACAATAATGATCAAAATGAAAAAATTAAATAGTTTTAAGAGTAAATACTTTTATAATACAGTGAGAGTAGAGTTTGGATTGTAACCTAAGTATTCTTAGATCTAATCCTTGTCCTATGCCTAACAAGGTGTTTGATGTGAACCAAGCTATACAATCACTCTGGACTTCCCTTTGTTTCTGTAAAATGAGCAGGTTATACTAAGATCATAATTCTGTTTCTAAAATACTGTTATTTATCGTCAGTTTCTCAACTTCTAAGCAATAAAACCCTCAAGAGTTTTGTAAGGTAGAGCAAAAGTTTGGCAGAATTTCCAATAATTAAGTAGATCTTATTCTTGAAAATTTAGATCAAAGAAAGAGTGGTAGACTTAGAGACATGACTATTATTGACCAGTTGTGGAGAATGGAGTCAGCAGACAACTCACGGTTAATAGATCCCTTTAGGTTCCAGAACCTGGGTCCATCTCGTTTGTACAGAGTCATGTTGCTCAAGGTCAAACCCTCTATAGGGCAGTCCACATCCAGTGATTAAGAGAAGTGATGGCCCAACATAGAACAGTCGCATGGTGATACACCTTCCAGAATTCCCCACTGGATAGGCTAGAGTTTTGTTAGTCCTCCCTCAAAGTTCATCTTTCTCCTTTCTATCTGTTCCATTCTTTTACTTTCTTTCAGGAGTTGAGAACCCTAATAAACATTTGCACCATAAATTCTATCTTAGCATCTACTTCCAAAGAACTTAACTTGGGACTAAACCTTCTACAGCCCTATGCACAATGGTGGGTTGTACTCCTTACACAATATCCTATGTCTTCATAAGTTCACACCAACTCCAGAGACCAAGGCTAAGAATTCAACAGGTTAAAGTTCAAAAAACCTGTTTTTATTTTTCTATAAATGTTATGCTATAATTTAGTATTGGATTACTCTATTAAGTGGAGATAAAATTTCAGGATTCACCTGTATTAGAGGGATCAGGAGGAATCTAATTTCATGAAGATTCCCCAAAGCTTGTCTGAATACGTTAGAACCAACAGGTTCTAGGCCTTGAAGAAAATGCTAGGGGTAGCAACTTACTAGAATGAATATCCTTTTATGCCCTGTATCTCAGAACTACTCCAATCCTAAAAGCACAGAGAAGAGTCCATATATTTTTATATAAGTGGGTAAAGTATGATCCTTTCTTTCAAAACACTAAGTTTGCTTAGTAAATAGGAACAACTTGGGCAACAAGAAAATTCTGAAATATTTCACTTTGATTAACCAGGATATACAGCACCAGCTTTAAGTAGGTGTGTGTGTGTGCCTTACATAGGTATTGTAGACATGCACATTCTCAAAGCCTACAGCAATGAGAATCCAGAATTGTGGAAAGTGTCCCATACTAGCCACTAAGGAAATAATTCCTAAAATATGGGCCCTCAGGCATTCTGCTCAGAATCATCCTGTAAACCTGCACATTCCAGGTAAAAAACATTTTTCTGAAAGTGAGAGTCTTATGAATAGAACTGTTAAATACAAGGATAATAAATTATAAGTTATCTACTACCTAGTGTGATATAACTAAACAAAAAACTAAAAGTCAACTCCAAAACCTCTCAGTATTAAAATGTTAAATTATCCTAAATAAAAAAAATTATAACTAAATAAATTAATAATAATAAAAACTTCACCAGAGAGTTCCTGCTCTTGGCGTAATGACAAATAGAATCAGAACTTCAACACTAAGCTTCAATCAACCTTGCTGGTTTAAGGTTTGTAATGTTTGGCCAATAACCCAGAAATCTTACCTACTTCTCCCAAATAATTCATCACCCCAAATGTTTCAATTAAAGTTTACCAAGTGAAGCAGAATTTATCAAAAATAAGAATTTAATACCATAAAAATATTAGAGGAATCCACAGGCAGCAAAATCTCAGACATATGCTAAAGCAATATCTTCACCAATACAGCTCCTAGGGCAATGGAAATTAAAGGGAAAATAAACAAATGGGACTGCATCAAAATAAAAATCTCTGTACAGCAAAAGAAACCATCAACAAAACAACAAGAAAGCCCACTGCATGGGAGAACATATTTGCCAATGTTATCACTGATAAGGGTTTAATTTCTAACATTTACAGGAAACTCATACAACTTAACAAAAGGAAGATAAACAACCCAATCAATAATTGGGCAATGAACCTAAATAAGTACTTTTTGAAACAGGATATAAGGAAGGCCAAGAGACATATGAAAACATGCTCAAAGTCATTAATCATCCAACAGATGCAAATCAAAACGACAATGTGGTACCATCTCACACCTGTCAGAATGGCTATCATCAACAAATCAACAAATGACAAGTGCTGGCGAGGATGTGGAGAAAAAGGAACTCTCATGCACTGCTGTTGGTAATGCAGACTGGTGCAGCCACTGTGGAGAACAGTATGGAGTTTCCTCAAAAAACTAAAAATGGAGCTCCCATTTGACACAGTGATCCCACTTCTAGGAATATATCCCAAGAAATCAGAAACACCAATCAGAAAGGATATATGCACCCCTATGTTCATAGCAGCACAATTTACAATAGCTAAGATTTGGAATCAGCCTAAGTGCCCATAAGCAGATGAGTGGATTAAAAAAGCTGTGGCACATCTACACAATGGAATACTATGCTGCTGTAAAAAGGAAGGAACTCTTACCATTTTCAACAGCATGGATGGAGCTGGAGAGCATTATGCTAAGTGAAATAAGTCAGTCAGAGAAAGATAAATATCACACAATCTCACTCATTTGTGGATTATAATGAACAACATAAACCGATGAACAAAATAGATCTAGAGACAGAGAAGCTCAAACCTCAGAGGGAAGGTAGGGTAGGGTGGGGGTAAGGGGGAGAGATCAACCAAAGGACTTGTATGCATGAATATAAGCATAACCAATGGATACAGACACCGGGGGGTGAGGGCATGAGTGGGAGGATGGGGAGACATTGGGGGGATAAGGACACATTTGTAATACCTTAATCAATAAAGGGAAAAAAAATCTAGAAAAAAAAATAAAATAAAAATAAATAAATAAAATAAAAAACATGTCAACACTATAAAAGAAATACTACTTTAAACCCTTCGTCTAAGTTTTGGCTTTAATAATACTTAACATTGTAGTAACATTTGATATTAATTTAATGTTGTTTAATATGGTCACCTTCCTAGACATAATATGGACATTTTCCTAAAAATTTTGGGGATTCCTCACAATTTTAACATAAAGAAAAGTAGCATTTTGCTGAACACCATATTTAAAGTGTCATGAAGCCCAAAATTATGTGTGTGTATCACATATACATACATCTGTGTTAGTATATGTTTTGCTCTACTTGACTAGCATTTCTTACAAGAGTTTATCTTTAAACTTCTGAAAATCAAAGAATTTGAGCTTAGAGAGCTGAGGAAGACTAGAAAGAGCTCCAGCTGAGCAGCAAGCTCTGCAGAGGCAGCAGGCAGTTTCCAAACCAGCAGCAGAGGCTGGAGGTGGAGCTGGTGGGCCTGGAGACCTACAGGGTTTCCTGGAGAAGAAGTTTGAGAGCCTGAACATGGTGCTGAGCTTGCAAGTAATAGACACAGCACTGACAGGGGTATTTCTACTAGAATTTCACTCACACTACCAGTGTCGACAAACCAAAAAAGCTGCTCCAAGAAGCCGAATATGCACTGGATAAGTCAACACTCACATCAAGCACTTATTAAACATCTGCGAGGTGTGAGTGGCGATAGAAGGCTCTGGAACTACTTCTGTAGTCTTGATTATAATGTCCCGTGGAACTATGCCTCTCCTGCGAACAAATGCACAACTAACTAGAGCTGATATTCTAGCTTGAAAAGCAGACCAAACTCATGAAATGGAAAACAATAATGCATGTAACATTCTCAACTGAGTGATTCAGTGTGAGATAGTGGAGACTTGAAATGTCAGGAATACTGTATAGAAAATGCAAGTGATATCCCAGTGGGCATGATACACAGAAGAGGAGATCTCCCGTCAGGGCACGTGACATGAGAACAGAACAATAAAGGCTGATGCACATGGGGATTTCATTGCTTCAAGTGATAGTATTTAAAACCAAACACTAAAGGGATAATAATGCAGCTTCTTGGTGAATTTCAGACATTCCAAAGCAATCATGTCAGGAATGTTGGAGTATCACTTTGAAACCAGAAAAGGCAAGTTACTTTAAAAATCCTTGTTTGAGATGAGTTCAACAGAGATATGGAACAAAAAACGGGAGAGAAAAAGTTAGATACTTCAGAGGTGTTACTCATTTTGCTTAAGCAAACCTTTGGGTCTGACGCAAAGAAAGGGCCAACCAGCTCCAAATCATTATCTTTCTTGTTGAAAATTCCAGGATTCGTGGCCAAACCAAAATTATTCAAGTTTGGTTTATATCTCTTTTGCTTTGTTAGATGAGCACGAACAGATCACAAACACCACAAGGCAGTGAGACAGTTACTCCAGGGCTAGTCGGAGCTGAAGACATGCACAGGCCTCTTGGTCCTGTCTGGGCAGCTTGCAGGGGAGCAGAGTGATTCCCCAAAAGGAACGGCAGAGTCCTCTCAGCCCACTTCCTTAAAGCCTCTTTGCCTCTCTGTTAAGGGACTTGATTTTGCACAAAAGAGATGATATTCAACAGATAGAGCAAGGCAGCCTTGAGGTTTGAAGGTACATTAGGTTGAAATTGCATGGCTTCTACCACTGAATGGTTTCTGAGGCCGGGCAGAGGTTAAGCATCAACTTCTTGTTGCAGAATCATACATCTGCCCTGGGGTACGAGGCAGGTTATCATTTGTGAAATCCGTTCCAGTCCCTAGAATGGGGCTGCTATTTAGAAAGCACTCTTGCCAGAAATGTGCTCTACCACATGGACTAAAACACAGTTTTTATTGGCAGGCTAACTAGGGCAGGCTTCATGTCCCTCAGTGCGGTTTGTGCAAGCACTGCCCAAGAATCATTTGTGGATGAATGGCTGTCGTTTACATGATCTCCTGTCTGTTTTTGCATGCTCACCCTTCCTTTCACCCTCACCTAGTTCCCTGTTCACTGATTCCACATACACTGAATCTAAAGCACCCAGAGTGTCTAGAAAAACCCATTCAGATTCCTCAATTATTGTCATTGATTAACACTGATTTTTTTTTAAAGACATAAACATTCAGTGTTTAGAGATACCTACCTGGAAGACTGAGAGAATGATTGAAAGGATGTTCCTCCAGATTCTAGGACAGCAAATGAAGACAGCTTGCATTTAGAGCAGCTACATCAAGTTAATGAAATGCTGCTACAGCTGGTAGCAGTGTTTCTACTAAAGCGGAAGGTGACACTGTACTATGCAGGAAGGAGCACTAGACTGAGAATAACAAGAGCTGATTCAGAGTCCCAACTTTGCTGTGCAAAGTAACATTAAACTCTTGTTGCCATTTGAGATTTGCCTACAAAATGAGATGATCTGTCTCACCACATATCTCCCAGAAATGTTAATAAGATCAAAATAAAATTGTAAGGATAAAGTATTTTGCAAAATTCAAGTAAAGATAGATATAAATAGATAGATAGATGATAGATAGATAGATAGATAGATAGATGATAGATAGATAGATAGATAGATAGATAGATAGATGAAGAAGATAGGTGATATATAGATAGATGATGGTGATGGATAGATAGATAATAGATAGATGATAGATAGATAGATAGATAGATAGATAGATAGATAGATAGACAGTATCAAAGTTCTAGAGAACTGATCAACATCCATTCAATTGAAATTCACAGATTTGAATTCTAATGCTATGCTTTATTCATTTCATTAAAATATATCAGAACCCTACCACGTGCTACATTCTAAGAGGAAGTTTTTGACTCATAAAGCATTAAGTATTTGGTCTAACCTTTTTTTTCTCTTAACTTTTCAAGTGTTTGGGCCCAAATCCTGCATCTATGCAGTAAGTGCCTAGCAAAATACCTTGCACATTAGTAGGAGCTCAATACATCTTTTTTTTTTTTTTTTTAGCCCATAATTTTGCTGCCTGTCATTCATCAGACTTTCAATTAGGCAATTGATGATTATCAATAGGGGTTGCCTGAGCAGTAAATAAAGTAAAGGCTATTCTGCTGGAGGCCCTCTGCAACCTGCTGCACTGAGTTCCTGCTGGATTTTATACAGCAGAGAAATTTGCTGACAGCACATGCATACAGACTGGTCATACTTTCACCCCTGAAGGCACGTGAATTGCCTAGTCATTAGCACCCGACTCATGGATAATGTAGCAAGAAAGTGCAGGTGTCAGAAACAAATTACTCTTGGGACTGGATAAACAGAGAAACTGGAAGTATCTTTTTCAGTTATGCAGTGGTATCAGGATGATGTGGTTCAGGTAAAAGACATACCTGGGGAGGAACTATTTGGAGGCTCTAGAGACTTGAAAGGCCCTCCTCCAGGCCAGGCTGAATACCATTACCCAACAGAGCACATCTCCCTTGAGGAAGCAGAGGAGTCTTGCAAGCCATGCCCACTACATGCCGCCAGCCTGAAGTCCTCTGGTATCCCTGCTAAAAATACGTCATTTGAGTTTAGGCTGTAAAACATGACTTCTTTAAGACTCGTGTGGCAGAGAACTCAATTCTGCTGAGGCTTAAACCCACTCCCTACAAGACTGACTTAGTAAAGGAGACAGTACTCCTTGGATAATAAAAAGTAAACAGTAAGACAAAAGAACCTTCATATTATCCAGCATATATATTCATTCATTCATTTATGATGAAATAATTTTGAGTTTAGGCAACCCCGTTAGAGACAAGAGATAAATTAAGCAAGATGTATAATCTCTGACAAAATGGAGCAATGACTATAGCTTATTATTACCAAAATTAATGTTTGGTACATGTTCAATTATAGTTCCAAATATACTACACCTGGCATAAGCCTGATAAAATGATATGTCATAAAGGGCAATGCCAAGAGAAAGAGAAGGTAAATAAGGGAAGGTGAATATTTAATCCAGGCTGTATGAATTAAGGGTTACTGAAAATCATTTAATTCTTGCCAAATCAATTTCTCATCAAATCAAATTTCTCATGGCTATCATGTTATGAGAAATTATGTATGTAAAATTCTTGATGCATAGCACCTTGATAAACAATGGCTGTTATTATTGAATGTCTGTATTCTACTAGTAGAATGTTTGCACACCTTGCCTTACCACTCCCTCAGCACACATTTACACACATATTCACTAGGATGTAAGATTCAGGAGATCAGAGATTATATCTCTTTTGTCTCCTGCTGGAACCCTAGAAAGGGTCTGGCACATAGCAAGGCCAGAAAAATATTTTTTAGTGAATGCGTAAGTACAAAATAGGATGCATTGACTCTGTTTTGAAGCTGAGAAAGTTGAAGTATCCAGACAAAGCTCATCTGAGTCAATGCTAATGCTATAGAGAATTCCTCTGCATTTACTGCTATGTCCTGAGACTGAAGGCTGGCTGGCAAGTACATAAAATATTCCCATTCCAGTTTCCAGTCAGGAAGTATAATGGTTTCTGTTGCCCCATGATTGTATGCTTCCCTTTTCTTCTAACAGCTAAAACTGTCATCTAACTTCTCCATTCTTATAAATTATTTGTCTTCTGTGCAAATACGAGGATATAATTGTGGAAGCATAAATAGTCCACCACTTCTCAAGGCACTGGCTCTATCAACTTACAGTATTCTTGAGTAACTGACAGGCAGTCGTTTTTTTCAAATATTTCAAAGAAACAGAGCTGAAGAAGAAAGTACATTTAAAACCATCTTTTCTGATTGAACCAGACAAAATTCACTGTATTTTAACAATATGTATTCTTTCAGATGTTCTTGAAGTTTGAACAGTGCTGCCTTTGTTATAACTCATTGTCTATCCATTCTATCAGATGATAATAATCAGCCCATTTGACCATGTTGCTCATTAAAACATAACATTGCTTTCGAACTGTTTAAATCTTTAATAGTGATTACACCTCATTTATTCAACAGGGCTAGAATTTATTGAACTAATGGAATGTCCCTTTGGTAGACCCTATGGAGGGGCAATTGTTAAAGGGGCAATTTTTTCCTACTAGAGTGAGCAATATAACATAGGATGCCAGAAACACTTAGAAAATGGTAGAGACTGCACATGATTAAAAGCCATAATGAAAGAATGTGATAATAAGTGTTATAGGCATCAGAGAATGGAAGGATCAGGGGGTTGGGATTATCAGAAAGTTTAACAATGGAGGAGGAAGTTTAATAGGAGTCCTGTTAGATCTTAGACTCTCCTACTCTCCACATTCATTTTCTAATCATTAACCACAGTAGGGAGCATAATATATTAAGAGAACAGGAAGGAACCCTGCTGTCAGATTATTCAAAAGCAGCCCTACAGGCACTCCTATCCTGCTAAGGACCCATCAGGCAGACACACTACACAATAACTCTCTGTTACCCAGCTACAGATTTAGGTACACTTCTCTCAAAGTGAGACTCTGACAAAGAGTCCGGGTCACTGTGTGAGAGTATTGTTCTTACTTAGCACCGTTTCACAGGGAATCCACATGGATTAATAACGTTAATGGGAAACATCTTACTATTTCAGCTTGTCTGTTTGAATGTACCAAAATTAGAAATAATTTTAATGAATAAGTTTATAAACAAAAATAAAGTGAAGAATTATTCAACAGAGTTGATATTCCTGCAAAAGCCTCATACTTCCCAGAGATAGGCTAATAATGTCTACACACCTGGGAAGATCCATGGACCAGGTACTACATGCTAACTGAAGAGAAGGCTTTTATCATTAGTCATTGTTAGGTAAAGGCACTATTCATTTCTTTGCAGAATTTGTTCATACAGAAATTCTCAGATGTTAATATGTGTAATGAACTATGAAACTATAGAACTCATAATATCACTTACTGTTAAGAATGGTTCCCTCAAAACATCCTCTTACTAGTATCTCCACTAGTTGATATTATGCTACAATCATCAAAACCAATATCAGCAGTCAGTGCTAATCTTATGTTTTCTACTAAAACTAGAAAGTCTTGTGTTTGTTTGTTTGTTTGAAATAGAAACTATCAGAATTCAACTGTATAATATTTGATGTGGTACTTTGTAAGTTACATATATCAGCAAAAAATTACTAGTGACTAGAAATGAAGTCATAGGATTTTGCATAATGCAAAATGATGTGCACAGGTAATATGTGCAGAGATAGAAATTCTGAAATGGGTTCTTTAAAAAGGAAAAAGCAATTGTGATAGAAAGAAATATAATTAGCTGAGTATTTGACTTTAACTAAGGATCTGGCTAGCTCTAGAATTATCTCTAGATGTAGACTGGAGTCCCATCATTATGATATTTATTTCACCTACAGTCAACAGGAAAAAAAAAAGGAGGGAGTTGGAAGTCTAACCTCAAAGCAAGAGTCATGAGTCTTATATGCTAATCCATTGCCACTTAATTCTAGCAAATGCCTACATCATATTTTTCAAAATTGGTTGTGGCTCATTTTACAAAATCTCTAAATCTCCATTAGGAATCTGCTTTGTTTTTCCCCAAACCCACTTTCATCTTTTCTTTCTTCATTTTCTTATGCTGTTCTCCAATTGTTCCCTCTTTCACTCTGTTGCATATCCCAAGGATGTGTAAGCAAAATGCCGTGCCTTTCCAAGAGCTCACTCATAGCACTTGAATCACATAATCTGCTCAGTCTCAGATTCCATCTCCTGCAATTTCATGATAATGTATGGATTGGAGCTCTGGGGCCTTGAAAAATTGAATAGGAAGGGATTGGCTTGTATATTACACAGTCCCTTTTCTGCCCTCTGACTGTGCCGTGCAGCTTCCTCTATTCTCAAACTCCTTGTTTCTCTTATGTATTTTCTACCCTATCTGTGGCCAAAAGTTTCTCCTGGGAGAATGTCAGTTATCATTCATTTATACCTCTATATGAGTTTAATTCACAAACTTACCTATCTCAGGATAATAATAACCAAAGCTCATCTCTAATGATAGTTGAAAGGGTTAACTTACAGGTAAGGAATCTAAGTGACAATCAGTAAAAAAAATATATATATATATATCTTTTTGAGGACTTCTTTCATGCTCTATCCACCTGCTCCCGGTGAAAGATATTATGAAACTTGCACAATCCTCTCTCTCTCTCCCTTTTTCTATCCTCTGCATCAGAATTGCAGACAGCTTCCTTCCTTTCTGAGTTTTCAGTTACATAAGTCTATTCACAATTGACACTTGTCTGTCAAGCAAGTGTTGGAACTCCTGGGAGGCACATCCAAGGGTTGGGAAGAAATCTTTTCCAAAGGGATCATGCTCTTTATTAATGTCAATCAGTCAACATCTGAACATCACCCCTCACAGTGATGATACAGATTCTCTACAGGACATGTACTTACAGTGCCTTGCTATGTCAGATTTTCAATCACTTAAAAAAAAGGAAGAAGAAAGAAAAAGAAAAACAAGGAATAAAATATAATAAGTACCCATGTCCTCATAAACATTTCTTCTAGTACAGCGGTTCTCAACCTGTGGGTCACGATCCCTTTGGGGGTCGAACGACCCTTTCACAGGGGTCGCCTAAGACCATTGGAAAACACATATATAATTACATATTGTTTTTGTGATTAATCACTATGCTTTAACTATGTTCAATTTGTAACAATGAAATTGGGGGTTACCACAACGTGAGGAACTGTATTAAAGGGTCGTGGCATTAGGAAGGTTGAGAACCACTGCTCTAGTACCTAATTATTTGGATCCTACATTTGCCCACTGGGGGAAAAATGTTAAATTTATAGAATGCACATTTGTGAGAAATTTTGTGTTCTTTTAAACTTGAAATATAGATGTGTCACTTTTAAAGTAATTTTCCTGTGTAGTAGTGAATGAAATGGAAAAGCAAAGTAGGAGCACTGATAAAAATTATGAACCAGGAGTATCTTCTAAAGAAATAATTAGTCTCCTTATTCAAGTGTCATCTGTACTCTAGGCTTCCAGAAGTCAAATCCAACGTATTATTCATTTCCATTTCCCTAAACACATGTCACCTAATACAAGAAATGTGCTTAATAAAAATTTCTTTAAAAATATTTTTTTAATGGAGAAATGCCATCTTAATCAGACAGGGCAATCCATTGAATCTCAAATTCTGTCTGCAACAGTGATCATAGATAATTTACAGGCAAGTAATCTTGATTTATTACAACAGTCTCAAAAATATTTAAATGGCATAATCAGCGTTCCAAGCTTACACTTTAATGGCCCATTTTGGCTCAATTATCCATGCAGTTATCAAAACATTTCTTGATACTTTATGTTCAGAGCTATAGATTATTCTATTTACTGAAAATACTCTCACAATTCATGTAAATCTTGGAGATAATTTAGATAATACACATTTCAAACTTACATAAATTCCTTCATAAAATTTTCTAGTACATATATTTAATATATATTCATAACCATTCAGCATATACTGAGTTCAAAAACTATCTTTGCCATCATAGAATTTTTACCATTTATAAATTGGTTTGTATTCTACGATGAGAAAGATAAATATCAAAGCTGCCAATTTTGATAGCCATAATCAAATAGTTTTAGAAATACTGAATAAACCTACATAAGGATATATTAAACATTTTTAATAATTTAATTATTGGAAATAAACATTTACTTGGTCTATGTTAGTTATTCTAATCATGCCAACTTGCAAAATACTTAAATGCCATTTAATTATAAGTAATACCTAAATCTTAAACTTCTAGAAATAAAAAGAGAATCATCCCATAAAGTGCATAAGGAGAAGATAGCTCTGCCTTATTGAGGGGTTGTGTGTGTTTTTCTGGGTAAACATAATAAAGTCTCCATTCCAGGCTTTTTCCTCCATATATCCAGTTATTTGTTCAATAAATAAATACTGAGCACTTATTTTGTACTTGGCTGACTGAGGAACACCATTACTTTTCTCAAGGTAATCATCTAGTATGAAGGAAAACACACACATGAAGACCAGATAGCAATAAAATGATGTAAGACGCTGTGTGATAAGTGTCCTGAGACAGCTTACAAAAGCTGTTGACATTTCCAAGGCTGGAAAGCTACTTCTATCCAGGGAAATTAGAAAATGGCTCTTAAACCAAGATTGGCATGCAGGCTAAGTAGGATTTCAAGAGCAATGAGGAGTAGTTAAGCTCAGGGAATGAAAATGCAAAGACCTAGAGGTGGGAAAATATATGTATGAAAACAGTGAAAGATAAGGCTAGGTAAGAAAATTAGAGCCTGATCCCTGGAGAGCCTTAAGGTATGTTTTTGACTATATTTTTTACTTGAAATGAAATATAACCCTTTCAAACAAGTAAGTGCTGCACTGAGAGATGCATGCCTTCAGGAGAAAGAGAACCACTGATGCATAGGGAACAATTCTTCCCCAGGAAGCCTGGAAGTTCAAGTCTAGGGTATATTCCTGGATCTACCATGTGCCAAACACACTAGGTACTGAGAATACAATGCTTATATTCTAACGATGGAGAAAGACAATAAATAAGCAGACAAATATAAGTAAATAAATTAACCAAGAGATTAGGATCAATATTCACATATTAAGTTAAAAAATTATATGAAGCTTGTAGCTCAGTGTTTGGCATAGAATCAACACATCCTATATAATAAAAGGCTAATATGCAAATTGCCCCCTCCCTCGGGAGTTCGACCAAGGGCAGGGCCAGCCAGCCAACCTCCCTTGGCCCCTTCCCCCGGCCAGTTTGGGCGGACAGGACTCCACCTGTGCACAATTTGTGCATCAGGCCTCTAGTTGCTACAATAAAGTTCTATATTGATCTACTTGGTTACAAACAATCTCTCCCTTTCCTTAAAGTTAGTTGTTTCATTACTCAGATCCAGAAAAGGAAGTCTTTGAAATACTGTATAATTCTGGAACATGAAGATGGCACCCAAATAAACATTTAGCTCTGCTTTTTCTGTCAAATAAATAAACTGAATGATCGTTTTGTCATCAAATAGAGAGAGCAGTCAGCTGATTTTACTAATCCCCCAACTTTTCACAAAATACCTCAGGAGACAGATCACAGTATTATCTGCCTTTCCGTGACACAAAAAGAGTAACTGCCAGAAAGTCATGTCACTAGTGTGAACTGAAGAGTTTTTCAAACAACTAATTGTTGTTTTTTACAAATATTGTTAATTATTAATTACAAATATTGCCACATTTTTCTCAAATATTTCATTTCCTCTTAAGCCTGTTGACAGCTCTCATTTGCCGTTTGCATCATCTCATCTGTTTCCAAGTTGGACTACAACGTGCTCAGAGGCAAAACTTCGGGACCCAGAAGCACCTGTCATGCTTCTCGGTGAGGAATAGACAGAGGCCTGTCAATGCTCTCGCTGTTCCGGGCTGTTGTGGGCAGATGTGGCTGTGCTTTTTCACAGCAGGACACGGAAGTCTATAATAATTTGTGTGGTCTTGATAATGTTTTCTAGGGATTCAGGGAGAGCATTAGCTATGGTAAAGTGCTATTTTTATTGAGCTTTATGCTCCACTTTGATAAAAACCAAATATAAACTTAATGTAATGGCTAAAAACATTTGAAGCTGGTTCTCCACAGGTAGACTATTAGGTAAGACTTTAGAAAGACAGAAAAAAAAAGAAGAAGAATGAAGTAATGCTATCAAAAGGGCAGCATATTAGTGGTTCTCCAACTTCAACTTGCAAAATAATCGCCCAGAGATACTAATGCTTAAGGAAGGAGTTCTCGCTCACCTGTATTTTAACAATCACCCCACAAATTTAATGATCATCTCACAATACTAATATAGAAGGTCTCCAAAACATACCCTGAGCTCCTAAATATTCATAGGGGAAAACCAATTTAGAAAATTTTAGGAAAAACATAATGGTGCTTATTTCAAAGTGGTAAGTAATCCTATCTAAAAAAAGAGAAACATGGTAATTGGCGTACAACCGCTACCCTTCCCATTGGCTAATCAGTGAGATATGCAAATTAACTGCCAGCCAAGATGGCAGCCGGCAGCCAGGCAGCTTGAAACTAACATGAGGCTTGCTTGCTTCAGTGACAGAGGACTCCAACGTTCCCCGCCTGCCACTGCAGGCCTCTGAGCTGCAACTCTAAGCAACTATGTAACAAATATAGAAGCTAAACAAAACCCCAGAAACCTGCTTTAGTCTGCCAGGCTTCAGCCAGCAGGATCACAATATTGTAAGCAAAGGACAGAAACCTACTTTCAGCAGCGGAGGCCTAAGAGCTGGAGCCAAGCCTCAAAGCTAAAATTGGCCCAGAATAAAAAAAAAAAAAAAAAAAAAAAAAGGAGCAGTTGGGAGCTTCAGTCACCCCCAGCCTGAAAACAGCCCTCAGCCCCTCACCCAGACTGGCCAGGCACCCCAGTGGGGACCCCCACCCTGAAGGGTGTGTGACCAGCTGAAAACAGCCATCATCACCTCACCCAGGCTGGCCAGGCACCCCAGTGGGGACCCCCACCCTGACCCAGGACACCCTTCAGGGAAAACCAGCCGGCACCCACCCGTGCACCAGGCCTCTACCCTATATAGTAAAAGGGTAATACGCCTCCCAGCACTGGGATCAGCAGAGCCGCGAGGCCTCCCAGCACCGGGATCAGCGTGACAGGGGGAAGTACCCAAACCCCCTGATTGCCCTGCAGCTCTGTGTGTGACAGGGGGCAGGGCCACAACCTCCCTATCCACCGGCTCTGTTCGTGACTGGGGAAGGCGCCCCAACCCTCTGATCAGCCCTGCTCTGTGCCTGATAGGGGGGAGCTCCCCAACCCCCTGATCGCCCTGCAGCTCTATGTGTGACAGGGTGCAGTGTCCCAACCCCCTTCCCCATGGGCCCTGCTCTGTGTGTGACAGGGTAGAGCCATAACCTCCCCATCGGCCCTGCCCTGAGTGTGAGAGTGGCGGCGCCCCAACCCCCTGATGGGCCCTGCCTTGAGTGTGACGGGACGGTGCCCCAACCCCCCAATCGGCCCTGCTCTGAGCTCAACCAGGGGCTGCACCTAGGGATTGGGCCTGCCCTCTGCCACCCAGGAGCAGGCCTAAGCCAGCAGGTTGTTATCTCCCGAGGGGTCCCAGACTGCGAGAGGGCACAGGCCAGGTTGAGGGACCCCCCCCTCCCCCCCGAGTGCACCAATTTTTGTGCACCGGGCCTCTAGTATAACTTATAAAGTGAAAGCATTTTATTTAACACATACATTTTTATGTTGGGAACAAAAATTAAAATAGAATAAAAAATTAAGTATTTTTTTAAATTGTTATCATTAGCAACAGGACGTTATACTTTTTGTACTCCAAAATTTTGTTAGTGTAGAAAATAATTAATATTTGAAGATGATAAAAGAGGATGCCTGTATGACTGGATGAAGGGAATGAACACATTTTGATGGATAGAAGGAGGAACAAATGGACAAATAAGGAGAAATAGATAGAAAAAAGGAATGTGTTAATTGATAGAAGGAGAGTTACCAACAGAAAGACATAGGGGGTTTGATGCATTAGTAATTACAGGCATGATTCTTAAAAAAAAAAAAAAAAAATAGCAGTTTAAAGCTTTGACTTATACTTGTCCATATTTTACTTTATTTTAAACTAGAGGCCTGGTGCATGAATTTGTGAACCAATGGGGTCTTGGCCTGCCTGCAGGGATCGGACCAAAACCAGCTCTCCGACATCCCCCAGGGTGTCCCAGAGTACGAGACAGGGCAGCCAGGCCAACGGACCCCACCAGTGCATGATCAGGGCCTGGGAGGGACCACAAGAGGGCTCCAGGGCATGCATGGCTCGTCTGGCCCAGTCCTGATTGGCTGGACCCCAGTAGCAAGCTACTAAGTAACCTACTGGCTGGCAAGTCTGCCCCCTGGCGGTCAGTGCATATCATAGCGAATAGTTGAATGGTCAAATGGTCAGACACTTAGCATATTAGGCTTTTATTATATAGGATTACACAAGAGACGGAAGACTTGATCTTCAAAGGCTACATAATCTGTGGAGGAGTTATAAACAGATATTCCTCCAGACAAAGATTTAGAAACTATCTGATGCCACTTAATAAGAGAGTCTAGGATGGCAGAAAAGTGAAGGCTCACAGAGAAGAGCTTTAACTGCCTTGCAGAGCACCCACTACTGATATGTTTGAGACGAATTTTCCATTTTGATTTCCTAGTGAAGTGTAACTCTCTGATTTGGCTCATATTTTTGGAGATGGTTAAGGGCCATTGTCTTATTTTCACTTACTTTTTATCAACCATTAGGGAAATTGCCATAATAATAACAATTTTCTGTCATCTTTGGCTCTATCATTTGTTAAATAGGTGAACATCAGAGAAACACTTCACTTTCCAGAACTGTAGCCTCAGCTTTAAACGAAGGGCTAGAAGATGTCAGATAATTTTTGTGATTTTAAGGGGACTGAACCTCAGGAGTAATCAAAAAGTTGCACAAGCATTTCAGGTGACTGGAAGGTTACAGGTTGGTAAAGAGTAAAATAGGTGTCTTTTCAGTCTATTTTCAGCCCTGAAATTATGTTTTAACTTTCTCTGGCAGGAGATTAGTTGTGCTTAGAAATGTAAGCAACTGTGTTTACACATTTCCACATGAAGTTTCAGCTAGCCAGAAATCAAAGAGGATTTTTCATCCAATTTACAAACATCCTGGAAAGTTTAAATATACTTAGAAACATTTATACACAACTTCTGATCTCCTTTAGTTCGATCAGCCTGATGAAGGAGATGAAGCTAAGGTCTAGGTCAGGTCACACAGAATGTGACTCACTAAATTCCCAGACCAAACCAAGAGAATTGTGGATTAGGGAGAATTTTCAGAAAAATCACAGCTATTTCTAAGATATTTATTTGGAGGCTTCAAAGTTGCTTAGTTACAATGAACAACTGACTGTTTTTCACTGATGGTTAATTTTATGTACCAACCTGAATGGTCTATGGAGTGCCCAGGTTAAAAATTATTTCTTTGTGTGTCCATGAGGATGTTTCCAGATGAGATTGGCATTTGACTCAGTAAAGTAGCTTGCCCTCCCCAATGTGGGTGTGAGTTGTCTAATCCATTGAGAGCCTGCAGAGAACAGAGGGCAGAGGAAGGAGGAATTCACCCCTATTGCTCCCAGTTGAACCAGGATATCAGTATTCAGCCTTGGACAGGGATTTATACCATTGGCTCCCCTGGTTCTCAGGCCTTCAGATTTGGACTGAAGTTATGCCACTGGCTTTTCTGAGTCTCCAGCTTGAAGACAATATATCATGAAACTCTTATCCTCCCTAATTACATGAGCCAATTCCTCATAATAAACAAACAAACAAGTAACCTATTAGTTCTGTTTCTCTGGAGAACCCTGACTAATACAGGGTTATCCACCCTTGCATCTTCTTAGAGTCCCCATTTCCCCTGTCTATGGGGCAAATTCACACACATACTTGAAGCCTCAACTTGATCTTTAACTTCTCACTGAACTCTGGGGAAAGAAATTTACTATGTTCTCACTGTACTTTACATATCTTCACCATAGCACTTATTACATTTTACTCTCGTTATTAGTTTAAATATCCCATCTCCCCACCTACAGCACATACATTGAGAGACAGAAGAAAAAGAGAGGCAAGGCAAGGGTAAGAGGACAAAAAGGACACTGTCAGCAGCATCCCAAGATAGCACAAAGTTTGTTTCCGTTGTAAATATCAAAAAGACTGAGAGAGTGTACATTTAGCTTATTGAAACAAGCAAGACATCACTCAAGATTGACTATTTAATAAATTCTTTTATTATGTTGATATGAACCAAAACACTTCCCAACCTTTTCTTTGTGTGCTGTGAACACAAGAAATAAAAAAATAATTTAAAAAGGATAAAAAATGTCTTAGTTTACAGAGGTAATAAAGAAAATTTCTAGGATTCAAACTCACACCTAAGAGCTACAAAATTTATCAACCCATGCCAAATTCACCTCCATTTTGTATTCACATAAAATGAACCCTTGGTTGCATTTTATTAGCATTTCCTTCATTTAGCATTGCCTACGTATAGCATCATAACCTTTAAGCCTGCTGGAAAATGTAATAAAGAAGAAAAGTTTTGTCATATTTTAAATATTAAAAAGGAAACAAATTACTCTGGTTTTTGATAAGTGATGAATATGCTGTAAGCCAAAGTCCTGCCACAGGATTAGAAATTGATTTAAATCTTTCAAAATATCTGACCTTCCACTAACTCCTAAAGTAAGCCAAAAATTAAATAGAAATGCCACAACACATAAAATGTGTTATAAAAACTGGGCCAATATGGTACATTGGGAAAATTCCTACTTGTGTAGAAATCCAAAATATTAACATATGTATTTTTCAATTTTATCTTTAGTCTTGTTTATTCAAGGCTTTATTCATATTTCCATTCACACTCTATTCAAAGCATGTTGGCCTTACTTCTGTCCCTTGAGTATAACAAGCTCATTCCCACTTTGGCCTTTGCATTTGTTTCACGTGCTTGTATTCTTCCCCCAATAATTTGTAGGACTGATACCTTTTCATCTGTCCTGTCTCAACGAAAATGTCATATCCCATCTTCAATATCACTTCCTCAGAGATACTTCAACTGAACATCTTAGCTACAGGAGCACCATCCACCCCTCCAAACTCTATAAGCATATAAAATTAAATTATTCAATTATTTTTGTATTTATATTCTTCTTCCTGACCTTAACAAGCAAGCTTCCTAAGGGCTATTTTTTTTTCTTTGTGACAAGGACATAGAACTCTGGTAGGCAGTTAGACATGAGCAGAGCAAAGATGATGAGCCAGGTACAGAAGGTAACCAGGGTGGGGAACCCCAGGTGCCTGGCAAAGGACACTTGTAGGGTGGGACCTCATCCCCAGGGAGACGTTTCCTCCACTAGCATATCCCTAGTCATGAGGCTTGGACCCCCTCACCTTTTCTCCCTGGAGATAACATCTAGGCCTCAGCTGTATTTCAGCTCCAGGTCCAGAGAAGCAACAAAACCAGTCATTGCTGACCTCAAGACCAGCTGCATTGAATAATGATCCCCTGCCCTGGTGCCAGCCAATCAATCAGTGGAGACCACAACCCTGAAAGGTCACACCTGCTCAATATTCTATTAAGGTCTTCCACTTGAACCTCCCCTAAAATTTCAGCCCTTAAACCAGCCGTGGGCAAACTACGGCCCGCGGGCTGGATCCGGCCCATTTGAAATGAATAAAACTATATTGAAATAAAAGACCGTACCCTTTTATGTAATGATGTTTACTTTGAATATATATTAGTTCACACAAACACTCCCTCCATGCTTTTGTTCCGGCCCTCCGGTCCAGTTTAAGAGCCCATTGTGGCCCTCGAGTCAAAAAGTTTGCCCACCCCTGCTTTAAACCCTTAGGATAGACTTGCAGTGGTCGGCAAACTCATTAGTCAACAGAGCCAAATATCAACAGTACAACGATTGAAATTTCTTTTGAGAGCCAAATTTTTTAAACATAAACTATATAGGTAGGTACATTGTTATTAACTTCATTAGGGTACTCCTAAGGCTTAGGAAGAGCCACACTCAAGGGGCCAAAGAGCCGCATGTGGCTCGCGAGCCGCAGTTTGCTGACCACAGGAGAGGACCCAGTATGCTCTCCCTCCTGGGAGCACCATGCGCCTTGTGCCTTTCCCTTTCCCTTTGCCCCTTCCCCTCTCCCCAGGTGCTTCACCATTAGCTTCCTCACTCCCAAGCTCCAAGGGTCCTTTCTTTACCTCTATAACTTGTTTCCTAAGCCCATTTTTTCTAGAAAATACTTTTTCTATCTCTTTGATTTACCAAATACAGTGGGGCCTTGACTTATGAGTTTAATTCGTTCCTAGACCAAGCTCGTTAAGGAGATCGTTAAGGAGCTTGTTAACTCAAATTACTCTATCAACTCAATGCAAAAAATTGGCCAAGAGACAGCTGGTATCTCAAAAAACTCGTTAGTCGGGACACTGGTAAGTCAAGGCCCCACTGTAAATTTATTATAGTTTGGGTCTTGGCTCTGAATTCTTTGCTAGCCAGAAATCAAGTACCGAGGTTGCTGATCCCAGGTCCAGTCTTACCCCAGAGGTCTAGTACCTGGTGCCTTTCCCACCACCCACAGCAGAACCATGCATGACACTTATTTCTAAAGTGACCTACTGACAGAATATCAAAGTCATCATTTTGGAGATGGTTCATTTTTGCTGTTTTATGATAACTAAGGACCTGAAAGTCTTAAAACATATTGAAGGTAGTTTTTTGTTATCTTCATTTTGAAAATTTATAATAAACCAAACTAAAAGCAGTTTCTTAGAGAGAGAGAGACGATAGATGATAGATGATAGATAGATAGATAGATAGATAGATAGATAGATAGATAGATAATAGATAGATAGATAGATAGGTAGATAGATAGATCTTAGAAAATAAATACTCAAGTGTGAAAGCCTGTTAGTAACTCAAAATAAGTTAGTTTTCATCTTCTGTCTTTTGCTACACCATAAGGACCAAAAGCATGGTGATGGTTCATAAATCAAACAAGAGCAGCAAACTGAAAAAAGGAGAGAAACAATACAAAAACTGGGTCAGGTTTAGCCCAATGAAGCCAGGATCTTGGCGGAAACAATCAAGGCAAAAACTAAATTCAGCAACATAGGATATACAGCTGTTTATCAAATTAAGATCAGATACACAGAGGTGAGAATCAAACCCATCACACTCAAGTCCTGAAATGCAGACACACCCATGAGCAAAATGGTGAGAGGCACATGTATGATGATTTCATTAGATAGGGTGTCTGCTATAACCTGAAGCAACCTCACCTTTTTGTTTAGGCCAGTTTCTCTATTTGCAGTAGCTACTGTCTTCCCTTACTGTCTTGCTACCTCTTCCCTATCCATTCTCTGCCTATTTTAGTTCTTCATTTCCAGCTCAAGCACTATGTATGATATTAAGCCTTTCCAATAACTCCAAACCCTAAAAGTCTCTGCTTTTTCTAAATATCTACTGTTATGTCGATAGTCAGTACCATCATGTTTGCCATTTAGTTATCTGCTAAATAAGAAGCTCCCTGGATTTTTCCCTGGAAAGCTTCTTAGGACAGAGACTGTTTCTTTCGTGTATCTTCCTATAGAGACACAGTGAAAAAAAAATGTTTATTGGAGAGTTCCACCTACATTTCCTGCAGCTAAATGTATTCCTGCTATCCATAATTATGCATAAATATCATGGAACTCTTTTACTGCATTTGGAAATGCCAAGGACAGATGGGTTCAAGGTAACAACTTTAAATTCAAGTAGATGAAACCTACCAAAAGACTGCTAACTCTGCCAGAGCTTCAGACACTAGAAGTAAAAGTGACATTGTAAAGAGAAAGAAAAAAAAATAGATCACAGTTGTTAGACAGCTTTTTTTTAAAATGTCTTTAGGCCCTGTCCAGGTAGCTATGTTGGTTAGTGCATCACCCCAATACTCTAAGGTTTGGGATTTGATTCTTGGTCAGAGCACATACAAGAATCAACCAATGAATGCATAAATAAGTTGAACAAAAAACTGATGCTTCTCTCTCTCTCTAAAACAAAAATCAATAAATGAAAAAAGTATCTAGGAGAGTTCAGTATGAAAGTGAGTAGAAAAGGAAATTTAGCAAAGTTTCTAAATATAGTTCAAATATCTTCTATGATTGGAAACTAGCTAAGAAATTAGCATATCAAGAGAAAGGAATTTGTAATATTACAGAGGGCTTTACAGTCTAGTTGAAAGGAACTGCAAAGGAAATAAGATTTTACAATTTTAAAATAGGGTAATTAATTTTATCAATTATCCAGTTTCAGTCCTCAAACCTATTTGCATTTAATGTTTGGCTGTTAAAGTGAAGGAGAAAATTTTACAACGCATGGAGTAAAAGTGCAGCAAGTTAGCAAGAGCATGTGAAAACACGTTGCTATCATAGCAAGCCATCTACATCTTTCAATAAAGACGATGTATGACTAACCTGGAATCAATATGAATACAGATAAAACTTACTCTTTTCACTGCGTGATTCTATAGCTTATACATACCTCTCCAAATATTTATCATTTGAATGCAGAACACTATTTTGCCAATGTTCAATGCATAAACAACAAATGCAAACATTGCTTCCCGCACTATTTTTCTCATATGTCTGTTTTGGCTTTTCCAGGACTAGGATAAATGAATAGTAAAGTCCCACCTCACAGTTCAAGAAACATGGTAAAGGAAGCATAAATCCCCAAGATAGCATTGCTAACAATCTCTAAAAGAAGTAAATGGCCCATGGATCCTTTAAATGTTCCAAGTACAGCAGTTGAATGGATATGAGTCATACATTAAGTGGGATCATTTGGAAGGATGAATGGATCTTTAAGGTGAAAGGGGTTTCTTGTCCAAAGCTGGCAGACGGAGGTATGCAAATAGCCTTGCCTTTTACATTTTGTAATATTAAGATAGTTGTGAATGTGTCACAGCTCATTTCAGTGTGAGCCCTCAGCCATTTACAAAATGAAATCCTCAAAATCAACCCTCTCCTCAAGGGTCATGAAGCAAATTGACTTTGCATTGGTGGTCTCAGTAGAGCCAGAGGGTTGGCAGGGGTTTTTTTTTTATTGTTATTTCAATGGCAGAATTGGAAGCAAAAGAGATTTAAAACTGAAGTAGTAAATTCTAGATTACCATAAGGTGCTCCAAATGCATTTTCTTGAACAAAGAGCCAGACCCTCTGCTATCCCAGTTCCTTTTTCTTCCTCTTTCCATGCAACACATAAGGAATCTCCAAGTTGAAACTCATCTGTTTATCTCCTTCACTATTGCAATGCCCTGCTTCAAAGGCCCAGTTTCTGTGTCCCAAGAGACTATCACAGACACTCAATTGGATTTTCTGTCTCAAGACTTGCTTGCCCTTCTTGAATATCTCCTGCCAAGTATCAGCAGAATATTTTTGCCCTCTGTTCATGTCATTCTACAGCTCAAGACTCTACTAGGTTTTCCTATTGTCTTGTGGAAAGTCCACAGTCCTCAAAATGGCATTTAAAAAGCCCTTAAAATATTAATCCTTCACTGTTTTCCAAATTCATGTCTACCATTAGTACTCTGTGCTAATCATGTCAAGATTATTGCCATTGCACTAATTTATCCTCATTCTTCTCCCTTTGATGGGCCTCAATTCCACCTTACTTTATACCAACGTATAATTTAGTTAGTCTGAAAAGACTTCCCAGCTCATGCAAGGCTGAGTAAGGCACTCTCCTGAATGACCAGAAGGTACTTTTCCTTTATCATAATGTATTGTTGCTGTATGGAAGAGACATGCAAGGTCCTGTCTGTCTTATTCATTATTTATGCTCAAAACTTTATAGTGCCTGGATGGATACATTTTTTTTAACTGAATCGGACTAAGGCAAGCCAAGATTGGTAAACTCTGATTCTGGAATTTTATGGAGAAGAAAAAAAAAGTAATCTCTGCAATGACCTTACCTGAAGCATTGGTTCCTACTCGTTTTTGAAGCATCTAGGCACAGTGCAAAACATACACTTGTGACACTTCCCTGACACCTCAACTCACAGTAACCTTTTTACCTCTGAACCACAGTAAATATGTTTGATATGATATTCAGCTTCTCTAGGATCATCACAAGTCATGTCAGGTCATGTTTGAAGCATTTATTTGGTCAACCAGAAGAAGAAAAAAGTCATCTTGGATTTGTTTTTATCTGAAGGCATGACCAATGTGACAAGCCCAACTCTCTCTGACTGGCCTCCCATTCTCTGAACACAATGTAATGTACTTTAGGGGAATATAAACTTATTTCCGATGTCAGATAAGGTTTCTCAATCCTTGCTGCTCACTAAAGTTATCTAGAAAGCTCTAAGCCTCTCTCCAGACCTACTGAATTCAAATCCTTAAGTATGGGGTCTACATTTTGCATTTTTTCCAAAAGATCTCCAAGAATTCTGTGAAGGCTACAGCTATTGGGTTAGATGCGGGATCAGAAAACTTACACTCTAGACCAGGGGTGGGCAAACTTTTTGACTCGAGGGCCACAATGGGTTCTTAAACTGGACCGGAGGGCTGGAACAAAAGCATGGATGGAGTGTTTGTGTGAACTAATATAAATTCAAAGTAAACATCATTACATAAAAGGGTACGGTCTTTTTTTTTTTTTTTTTAGTTTTATTCATTTCAAACGGGCCAGATCCGCCCGCGGGCCGTAGTTTTCCCACGGCTGCTCTAGACTCTAGACTCGCAGGGGTCCTCAAACTACGGCCTGCGGGCCACATGCGGCCTGCCTAAAATATTTATCCGGCCTGCTGGGTGTTTTTGCCGCCGCTGCCTGTTGCTTAGCAGCCAACTAGTTTTTTTTTAAACTATAGTCCGGCCCTCCAACGGTCTGAGGGACAGTGAACTGACCCCCTGTTTAAAAAGTTTGAGGACCCCTGCTCTAGAGGATCAAATAAGAAATATTTTAGACTTTGTGGAGCATGTGGTATCTGTCACAACCACTCAGTCCTACTGTTATAGCTCATTTATAGTCAGACAATACACAAACTAATGGTAGTAGCTGTGTTCCAGCAGGAAAAAAAATGGGGGAAGGGGAACATCTGTAATACTTTCAACAATACTGGTAAAGATAAATATTTTTAAAAGTTCAATTACAAAAACGTGCAGTGGATTGGATTTGGCACAAGTCATAGTTTGTGAACCTCTGAATTGGAAAACTTTATATCCTCTCTCTACCTAAAATGACTTTATTTATGTTGTTTTATTTCCCATTTTATTACTGATAAGGCACATGCCTGTTTCATTTTTAAAAATTTGTCAAAAATAAGACCAACTAAAATCTGACAGAGAACTTTTAGAATGTGATTCAGAACCCTTGTGGACAATATTCTGTTTATTAAATGTATTGATGATTTATAAAAATAGGCCAAATTGTCAGAAATTTGATAGCATCTTTCATTCAAAGAAACTGCACACTCTTTATGCTAACCCTAATTATTTAATGAGAAATACTATTAAACACAATACCAGTGTTCTCGCCTTTACTTATGTATTCCAAATGACAATAATAAAATACAGCTGTTGCTGGGAAGAAAATGGCAATGAAAGCTGAAGCAGAACTGAAACAGCCCATTACCTGCAAAATCATGTTTGAAATCAGGCATCTCAGAAGACTGATTTCAGCAGCACCAGTGGACTGCGAACTACATTGTTGTATTACAGCCTGGGTTCATGAAGTTTTATAACGCAGATGGAAAAAAGATAACATGAAATAATGCTGCAGATGGGATATACACAAATTCAATCACCTAAAAGTTGTTACTTTCTATGAGAAATTTGAGATATGTTTTTAGGAATGAAATTTAATGATACTGCTAAAGATTCGCATAGGTTTCTAAGAGGATAACCCAAGGTAACCAGGATGGGAAATAAGTACTTTATATATTTATTTTGATAATATCCAGTTCTTTTTCAACTTTAGAAAACTGTTCAATAAAGCACAATAAGATCAGATTTCACCTGATTTCTTTCTGTTAGGATTGGAACAAAAGTTACTCCAATATTACTAATCAAGATTGGAAGCAATTTGACATAAGTTTTTTTTGTGAAGATAAGTGACTAATGAACTGCTTTAAGGGAAACAACCTTAAAACAATGCATACCCAAGTGTGGACTATGACAAATGGAGTATTTCTTATGACAGATTCTGGAGTCTGACCCAGATCTGAGAAATTGTCAAGTGATTTCTTAGTGAGCATTATATTTTAAAATCTGAGAATCATAGCCTTAATCAGACACTGTGCTGTTAGGCAGAGATAATCAGTAAAACAAAACAAAACCAAAAAAAACCAATTCTAATCCTTGTTCTGTTTTTAACCACCTGAGGGAACTTGGACAAGTCAGCTAACCTTCTAGGTACCTTACCACTGTGAGATCTTATGAACTCAACCATATGATTTTATAGGAAATAAATAGAACTGTATTTAGGCGTGAGTTGTCATTAGTAAGACCTATGAGTGGCTGGTGGGAAAACTAAGAAAGAATGAAAGTTAGCTTGCTTCAGGCTCTGATTTATATTTTTTTAACTGAAGAAGTTAACCAACCATTTCACAACTCTTTCCTTTCAAAATACTTAATATATGTAAACTGGCAAATGTAATCTTATGAAATACTAGAGGCCCAGTGCATGAAAATCGTGCACTCAGGGGTCCCTCACCCCCGCCTGCACCCTCTCGCAGTCCGGAACCCCACGGGGGATGTCTGCCTGTCAGCTTAGGCCCACTCCCCAGGGGATCAGGCTTAAGCTGGCAAGCAGACATCCCTCTGGCAGCCTGGAGCCCTTGGGGGATGTCCGACTGCAGCTTAGGCCTGCTCCCTGGGAAGGGGGCTGAAACTGCTGTCGGATTCCTTAGCACTGCCAAGGAGGCAGAAGAGGCTCCCACCTCCACCACTGCACTCGCAGCAATCAGTCCAGCTTGTGGCTGAGCAAAGCTCAACCTGTGGGAGCACACTGACCACCAGGGGGCAGCTCCTGCATTGAGCATATGCCCCCTGGTGGTCAGTGCGTGTCATAGTGACAGGCCGTTCCCAGTTGTTCTGCCGTTAGGGTCAAGTTGCATATTACCCTTTTATTATATAGGACTAGAGGCCTGGTGCACAAAAACTTGTGCACTCGGGGGGGAGGGGGGTCCCTCAGCCCAGCCTGTGCCCTCTCGCAGTCTGGGACCCCTTGGGAGATAACGACCTGCTGGCTTAGTCCTGCTCCCGGGTGGCAGAGGGCAGGCCCAATCCCTAGGTGCAGCTCCTGGTCGGGCTCAGAGCAGGGCTGATTGGGGAGTTGGGGCGCCACCCCCTGTCATGCACAGAGCAGGGCGATCGGGAGGTTGTGATGCCACCCTCAGTCACGCTCAGGGTAGGGCTGATTGGGGGGTTGGGGCACCATCCCCTGTCACACTCAAGACAGGGTCGATGGGGAGGTTGCAGCACCACCCCCTGTCACGCACAGAGCAGGGCCAATCAGGGGGTTGGAGAACTGCCCCCTGTAACTCACAGAGCAGGGCCCATCGGGGGTTGGAGCTCTGAACCCTGTCACGCACAGAGCAGAGCCCATTAGGGGGTTGGGGTGGCACCCTCTATCACCCACAGAGCAGGGCCGATCAGGGGGTTGGGGCGCCGCCACTCTCACACTCAGGGCAGGGCCAATGGGGAGGTTATGGCTCTACCCCGTCACACACAGAGCAGGGCCCATGGGGGGAGAGGGGGGTTGGGGCGCTGCACCCTGTCACACACAGAGCCGCAGGGAAATCAGGGGGTTGGGGAGCTCCCCCCTATCAGGCACAGAGCAGGGCTGATCAGGGGGTTGGGGCGCCTTCCCCTGTCACAAACAGAGCAGGGTGGATAGGGAGGTTGTGGCCCCGCCCCCTGTCACACACAGAGCCGCAGGGCAATCAGGGGGTTTGGGCGCTGCCCCCTGTCACGCTGATCCCGGTGCCGGGAGGCCTCGCAGCTCCACTGATCCTGGTGTTGGGAGGCATATTACCCTTTTACTATATAGGGTAGAGGCCTGGTGCACGGGTGGGTGCCGGCTGGTTTTCCCTGAAGGGTGTCCTGGGTCAGGTTGGGGGTCCCCACTGGGGTGCCTGGCCAGTCTGGGTGAGGGGCTGAGGGCTGTTTTCAGGCTGGGGGTGACTGAAGCTCCCAACCACCCCTTTTTTTCTTTTTTTTTTTTTATTCTGGGCCAGCTTTAGCTTTGAGGCTTGGCTCCAGCTCTTAGGCCTCCGCTGCTGAAAGTAGGTTTCTGGCCTTTGCTTACAATGTTGCGATCCTGCTGGCTAAAGCCCGGCGGACTAAAGGAGGTTTCTAGGGATTTGTTTAGCTTCTATATTTGTTACATAGTTGCTTAGAGTTGCAGCTCAGAGGCCTGCAGCGGCAGGCGGGGAACATTGGAGTCCTCTGTCACTGAAGCAAGCAAGCCTCATGTTAGTTTCAAGCTGCCTGGATGCCGGTCGCCATCTTGGCTGGCAGTTAATTTGCATATTGCCCTGATTAGCCAATGGGAAGGGTAGCGGTCGTACGCCAATTACCATGTTTCTCTTTTATTAGATAGAATGTAGGTTAGCATTTGCAAATGTATGACACATAGAAGTAAACTACCTTGTAGCCAAATCATGGCATAAATTGTCATCCAAGAAATGCCAATTTAAAAAACTAAAAATAATTTTAAAGCAAATAACATATTTAATGGTCTCTGTAAAAATTAATATATACCAAATATTTATCAAATGGTACTTAGCAATTGCCATGGACACTTTTTTACCTGCAAAGTTTTTTCTCATCAATAACCTGGATTTTTTTATTCAAACAAGTTACAGTGCTAGATCCAACAATAAATAAATACTTCTTCCGTAAAACAGGGGAGATATAACAATCCCTAATAATTTGAAATCTTCTCTCTCCCATGAGAATATCAGATTTGAACTCTTACAATGGATTACTGCTGCTTACATTAAATCAGTTCTCTGGAAAGTTACTTTTATAATATTAATAAATACACTCAAACCATTATTTCTTTAATTATTACATTGAGACATTATTCATTTACCATTCCCAAGAAGGAAAAAAGGAGGTAGATGGAATTCTTAAACTTCCTTTGCACAAACCATCGATTTCTGTGTATTTCTGCATTTTCAATGCTTATACATTTATATTCAGATCTTTAAACTAATTCTCACTTTTACCTGGCATTAATTTTGTGTTGAAAGGCTCAAAGCTCACTATCCATCTATTTATAATTCACCTCCATAATTGCTAAACTCTTTACTTTGAGTCATCTCTGGATTTCATCATCAAGCTTGCCAGATATGTTCTTTTAATCAATTGGAATATAAATCTGTCTTGAAATCTACAGTCCTGGTGATATGAAACAATGGGTAAAAGGGAAATCTAATGATAATTAATTGAACTATGAAAAGCCTGAAGGGGAGCCAAGAGCAGATAATAAATATCTACCTGAACAGAAAGTCCCCGCCTTCCTACTCCTGTAACTGCTACCGATGTAATACTGGTGTGGGCTAGAGGTTGGAGAAGGTCCTCAAGAGAAGACCAAAATGTCTTAAGAAGGGGAAAAAGGAAGATGACAATGAAATAAAGAAAAGTGAAAAGGGGGTTAAATTACTTAAGAACAATATTGGATGCTAAAAGGCAATGAGTCCAAACATCCAAGATTGTGAGGAAAAATGATTTTCAATCAAGAATATTCCATCTAGGCAACCATTGATCAAGCATACAAAGAAAACAAAAGCATTTTCACATAAATAAGAAGTGTTCATCCATGGGCAAATGCCCCAGTAATAAAACAGAAACCATTAAGCAGACCCTTGAATGCTGCCAGCCCCGCCTGCAATGTAAGGGAATAAAAGCATCCAGGTCATAGTGTTTATGATCTGAAGGTCTGTCCACTATGTGCAGGCTGCACTGACACAGAACTTTAAACATAATTTGTGCTATAAACACTCTCTCACTTTTATCTCATCTCATATATTTTTTCAATACTTTTATTAGTTTAGTATAAATCAATGTAAAAATAACTTGAGCCAAATCTAAGTGATGTCACCTAAATCAAGAAGCCTCAAATATTTACCTCCTTTCTTTAGAAAGCTAGAGAATGTGCTCCAACCAAATGAAGGAGTAAACCAAAAAAAATAGAAAGAAAAAAAGATTCAAGAAATAGGATATCTAGCAGAGGAGAGAAACTAAGGAAAATACACAGATTAACATATGCATTAGTTCTAGAGAACAATTTTTCCAGGTCGGAGCAGGTGTGGGGAGGCTTGGAGGCAAGGTTTCCAAGAAAATGAAGGGAACTGATAGATTATTTAATAAGTTGGAGTGTTAGAATATATGACCATTTGTATTCACTATATTTTGTTGAAAATTTTGGGGGGGAAAACTGATCATTGGTATATATAATACTGAGTAAGTGGAAAAATTAAACAATTTTAACCAAAAAGAAAACAAATAGGTGAATGAGATCATCAGAAGAGAGAAGCTTAAGAATGGTGGGAGTGATAATCCCTCAACATCTTACTAAGTGGTAAATAGATACTGTCTAAAATTAGTATTTTCTAAAACTGTACACATATATATTAGATTTAAAAGTGAATAATAAAAGTTATTGCTAAAGAATTGGAAAATACGCCCTAACTGGCTTGGCTCAGTGCATAGAGTGTCAGCCTGCCAATTGAAGGGTCCCGGGTTCGATTCCAGTCAACGGCATGTACCTTGGTGCAGGCACAACCCCAGTGGGAGGTGTGCAGGAGTTAGCTGATCGGTGTTTCTCTCTCATCGATGTTTCTAACTCTCTATCCCTCTCCCCTCCTCTCTGTAAAAAATCAGTAAAATATATTTTTTTAAAAAGAGTTGGAAAATACTGCTAATTGTAGTGGCAGTAGGGTGTAAGGTTGCGTTTTCTACATAAGCAACCTTGAAAACAGTATAATAGTTCATCTAATTTCTCAATGTCACCTTGATTTTTTAAAATTTTCATTTTATAATTATGTATTTAAGATGATGTTTGTGAAAATATTTCTTAAATAACAAAGTACTTTGTCTCAGCCTAATTCCTCTAGAAAGCAGAGCTTGCAACAAATATGAAGGGGAAACTGATTTATTTGGAAACTTGCAGGCAAGCACATGAGGTGAGGGTGAGGAAAAAAGAGTTGAGGCACAAAAGATGTGAACCAATATGATGTAATATAGAACCATAACAGCTACCATTTTGGATTTAAATATATCATGTATGAAGAGCAACTGGCATAGTACTAAGCAGTCAGTAATTTAAAAATGTTAATTCCCATCCCTTCGAGGACTATCACTAGGTTTTTAAAACCAAACTGCATATTTTATAAAATTCCAAGCTGTATTTTAAATAAATTATTCACAAGAACAGGTTTAAAATTTTTATTTGAAACTGGTCAGAGAGAACCACTTAGAAGTATCATTTATAATCAATTAAACACTACAAAGTTTGGTCTAGTTTGGGTGTTTGATTCATATTTTTTTTTTTTTGCTTGTTTGTTTGTGTTAGTTTTTCCATTTTATAGAGAGAGTAACAAAATCTAAGCACTAGAAAGCAAGAAAAAGACATTGATATGAATACTATCTTTTCCGCTGTTAGTTGTCTTAAAATACAGAAGACTCTTGGTAATAGTATAATCAAATTAAAGGTAGTGTCCACAGAAACAGCCTTCTATGTCCCATGAATTCAGCTGCCTCATACTTTATGATACTGTACCTGTTTCCTAGGGAAGGCTGAACCAATGATTAAAAATCCTATATAATAAAGAGGTAATATGCAAATTGACCCTCACATCCTCATACAAGATGGTGACCCTCATGTGATCAAAAGATGGCCACCACAAGATGGCCTGCAGGGGAGGGCAGTTGTGGGTGATCAGGCCAGCAGTGGAGGGCAGTTAGGGGGGACCAGGCCAGCAGGGGAGGGCAGTTATGGGCAGCCAGGCCAATGGGGGGAGGGGAGTTAGGTGCAACCAGGCTGGCAGGGGGGTGGCAGTTAGGGGCGATGAGGCCTGTAGGGGAGGGCAGGTGGGGGGAACCAGGCCTGCAGGGGAAGGCAGTTCAGGGTGACCAAGCCAGCAGGGGAGGGCAGTTGGGGGGGACCAGGCCAGCAGGGGAGGGCAGTTATGGGCAGCCAGGCCAATGGGGGGAGGGGAGTTAGGTGCAACCAGGCTGGCAGGGGGGTGGCAGTTAGGGGCGATGAGGCCTGTAGGGGAGGGCAGGTGGGGGGAACCAGGCCTGCAGGGGAAGGCAGTTCAGGGTGACCAAGCCAGCAGGGGAGGGCAGTTGGGGGCAACCAGGCTGGCAGGGGGGTGGCAGTTAGGGGCAACGAGGCCTGTAGGGGAGGGCAGGTGGGGGGGACCAGGCCTGTAGGGGAAGGCAGTTAGGGGTGACCAAGCCAACAGGGGAGAGCAGTTGGGGGCAACCAGGATAGCAGAGGAGGGCAGTCAGGGGCAACTGGGCTGGCAGGGGAGGGCAGTTAGGGGCATCCAGGCCAATGGGGGGGAAGGGCAGTTGGGGGCGATCGGGCTGGAAGGGGAGGACAGTTGGGGGCAATAGGGCTGGTAGGGGAGCAGTTAGGCATTGATCAGGCTGGCAGGGGAGCAGTTAAGGAGTGATCAGGCTGGCAGGGGAGTGGTTAGGAGGTGATCAGGCTGGCAGGCAGAAGCAGTTAGGGACAATCAGGCAGGCAGGCGAGCAGTTGGGAGCCAGCAGTCCCAGATTGTGAGAGGGATGTCCAAATCCCTGTGGAACTGAGCCTAAACCAGCAGTTGGACATCCCCCAAGGGGTCCCAGATTGGAGAGGGTGAAGGCTGGGCTGAGGGACAACCCCTCCCCCCAGGTGCATGAATTTCATGCACCATGCCTCTAGTATATTAAATAAAAATAGAGGATGATTTCAAAAGTTATGTGTATATTAGTACTATATATCATTTACCATTTACAGATTTATCAACTTATACACTTTAAACGAGGAGAGTATAGTAATAATTACCTCCTAATAGCCTTTTCACCTTCAGTACACATTATTTTGATTCCTTTAAAAGGACATTATTTTCATAGAGAAAGTGTGAACTGGATTTTTTTTCATTTTGCTATAGGATAGACAGTGAGAGCAAAACTTTTCAGTGTTAGAATAAATAGAGCTCTTGAAAATATTTAATTTGTGAATTAAAACTATCAAAAAATTTCTTTAAAGAAAATATTTCTGGTTTTAATTATAATATAATTTTATAATAATTTAGAAACTAGTATTGTTTTTAATTAATGTAAAATTTAACCTTTATTGTTGTTGTTAAAACTATAGTTACCTAATATGTACTCAGGAAAGTTCCCAGCATTGACTTGACATCATTATAGATTGGAAGGGAAAAAAAATGACATCTTGATTTATTCCCAGAAACAGTAAAGCTTTCTCATCAGTTCAAACCTATCAATGATGTAATTCTGTGTATGATTTTTTTCACTTAAATTTATTATCTGGAGGGAAAGAAATAATGTCTATGGGTCATATTGGCCACAGAAACATATTTTTCATTAGAAATCAATTGTCTCCTCTGTTAGTATCTGAGGTTATGCATCAGCAAAACAAGTATTAGCAAATTAGAAGTTACTCAGTAAAGCATGATCTATGCCTCAGAATCACACTTTCTTCCTCATTGTTCAAGGATCTCTGTTGTGCAGAAGCAAACTTCTAGAATAACTCCAGAAAATGTGTTTGCCGCTTTATAGATCTTTGGGGAAAATTATAAAGCACCTTTATGTGACTTTCTAGTAGGAATGCTTCATTATAACCAGAGAGAACGACAGTCCTTTCTTCAAGCTAATGATGTTATGTTAGATTTTATGAAATTTCAAGTCAATGGAATTATCTTTGATGCCAGATGTTACTTATGAAGCAATGGGTGATCTATCTTAATCACAGATTAGTCATCTGTGAAAGTATGATGTCTTTCAAATGATGTTCTCTGCAATAAGAACTAAGACACTAAAAAATAAATGCAATTCATGATAAATAGCCATCCTAGATCAGAAACTACTTTCATTAACACATGGAAGAAATGGAGGAGAATAAAACCCAAGACAGTAATAGGCACGGTGTATTATACTAGTAGCTAACTCTAATCCTTAACAAGAAACAGGGATATCTTTTGTTTAAATTAAGTAAAACTTTTAACCCTACAGTGTAACTCTCACAAAATCAAGTGACTCTTTGCCCTCTTCAAAGTGCCAAATTCTCTTACATTTGTTGATTCTGCTTAAAATATTTTCCAAAGCTAACAATGAAACCAAAAAACAAATAGAATCACAAGCATTCCTTGACTTTATAAAAGATTGGGGCCTAAGTCTATTCATACTTGAGGAATATGGAATACATTGATATGTTTATTCTGCAAACACAATGATCACATTCCCAAACACAAAAGCCTAATTCCTAAGTGCAGCCTCCTCATTATTGCCTTTTGCTATTTTTTCAAAGGAATTGTAGAGAGCAACCATTGCATCTTTCATTTGCAAAAACTTAGTTCATTTTATTTTAGACAATCTCTCAATATTAACTGACCCACTTTAAACATTTTTCCAAAGCAAAACATGAAAAGAGGCTGGTGGTGATGGGGGCGGGGGGATGAGAGTAGATGAAACAAATGGCTGTGGTGATTGGTATTTTTATACCAACCTTACGCTGAGAACATTTGGAGAAACTAAATATAGTGTTTTAAAATTAGTTTAAAGATGTTAAAAAGCCTCAACAGTAGAAGAAATTGGGGATCAAAATCCCAGAGAAAACAGAATTATGGAAACCTAGTATTTGGTACTGCTTTGCCCAATAAGCATTTGCCGATTCATAAGCTATGACCTATGACCAAGCTACAGAAAGTTTAACGCAGAAAGCCGAGGCTGAGGAGGTAAGCAGACTCAGTATGAATAACATTGAGGTTCAGGAAGCTCTAAGGAGGACCACCTGGTAAATACTGTAGACTTTCTGTTGGGATCTTTAGCTGACTGTATTGTAGCTGTAGAGCTGATTAAGCATAGTCCTGCCTTTAGAAAAATTGAAATAAGGTTATCTGCATTTTCCCTAATAGTTTCCCAGAAGCATCAGTAAGTCCTCCCTGGAAGACGATAAGATCATTGAGAGCCATAAATGACACCAAAATTTATTGAACACAATGTCCAGTAATTAACCAGAAGTTAACTATCATATATCAGGCAATAAGATCAAAAAAGTAAAAGCAAAAGAGAAAAAAAATATATAGTAGAAACACAGAAGATCCATATATTGAAATTAACATAATGAAGAAAAGAAAATACAAATTGTGATACAGGATTTTTGGACTGGAACACGCGGTGTTCCCCTAGGCAGGATGGTTCCCCAGATTCTTTGTCTGTCAGAGTCGAAGAATGAACCCACAGACAGAAGGTGGTATAGCAAAGGTGGAAATTTATTGAAGAACAAGTACAGACTCCCATGTGGGGAAGGAGGAAGAATCTCACAGCACAGACTCCCACATGGGGAGGGGGAAAGAGTCCCACTGAGTTCCTTTTTTCTCCACGTTTGTAAAGGCCACAGTTCCTGTGTCCTGATATCCCCTCCAATTTGTCAGTATTACCTTTGATTTGGTCACTATAACAACTCCTGAGCTCAAAAGTCAAATTTCACATGGGACATGTGAAGCCCTCCTCCCTCATTGTTCTCCCATTCCCTCTGGACTTTTCTTCCTTCTTTACTTTGTAAATATAGACCCCTTGCTATTCCCAGTTTCCTTATCTTATGGAAATGAAATTGGTGCCTCTCCCTTGTCTTATGGAAATACTAGAGGCCCAGTGCATGACATTCTTTCACTGGGGGTGGGGTAGTGTCCCTCAGACTGGCCTGCACCCTTTCATAGTCCTGGAGCCCTCAGGGGATGTCCGACTGATGGCTTAGGCCTGCTCCCAGGACGTCCTTAGCGCTGCTGGAGAGGCGGGAGAGGCTCTCACTGCCACCGACACTGTGCTCTCCAGCCGTGAGCCCGGCTTGTGGCTAAGTGGCACTCCCCATGTGAGAGCGCACTGACCATCAGGGGGCAGATCCTGCATTGAGCATCTGCCCCCTGGTGGTCAGTGTGCATCATAGCAACTAATCGTTCCTCCATTCAGTCAATTTTCATATTAGCCTTTTATTATATAGGATAGCTGTTGCCGCTCCCTTGTCTTATGGAAATGTAACTTTTCCCAGTTTCCCTTGTCTTATGGAAATGTAACTTTTCCCAGTCCCCCTTATCTTATGGAAATGTAACTGCACCTGACTCCCTTGTGTTATGGAAATGTACCTTCTCCCAGCTCTGTAGCCTTGTGTGTTTTCCATGGACCCTTTAATTTCTAACATTTTTCTAGACTTGCCTATTTCCCCCTAAAAATTCCTATTTTATCCCAAAAACTCCTTTCAATTGGAAAATCAGCAGAAATTTAGAGCCTATTAAAAAATGAAAATTCCAAAACTAAAATTTTAATAATTGAAATTAAGAGCTCAACAAATTGATTTAATAGCAAATTAGACAGACTTAGCTAAAGTGAAGATGAGTAAACTAGAAAATAGAGCAGTAGAAAATATCTAAATTGAAGCATAAATAGAAAAAGATGGAATATACAAAAAATCACAAAAAAATATGAAATATGGTGGAAAAACCTAATACATGTAATTAGAATCCCAAGAGCGATATTTGAAAAATAAGGCCAAATATTTTCCAAAATTGCAAAAGACATCAAACCCTAGATTCAAGAATTACTGTTAAATGAGTTTTGTTTTGTTTTCATTTTGAAAGTATATTTGCAATGCAATATTTTTAATTGTACTTTTGTAGTAACAACATTTATAATAGCAATCTCTATTCTATGGACTTTAAACATATGAACTTATTTAACACTCATTTAACAACTCTATAAGGTCATTATTCTTATTATTCTTATTTGCATTTAGAAACTGTTGTTCAAAGAAGTTAAGTAATTTTACAATAGTCAAAATCCAGTATATGACAAAATCAGAATTCAAACCCTGGAATCTAGTTTTAAACTCCAGCTCCTAACCACTATGCATACTTTAATGTAAATGATGAATGACACTTTTTTAGGAAAATGTTGATCAAAGCATTCCCCAAGAGCTTTAAAATCCAAATTAATTTTTAATGTAATTATTACAGCAAGTCTTTAATATAAAACTGCCTGAAAGTCCATCTCTTGATCAGTATACCAAAATGTTTTTAAAAATAAAATATAGACAAAGATCATTGCTTTTAAAATGCAGCACTAATCTGCAGTTCCAAGGAGCACATACAGTTCTTGCAAATAGTAGACAATTAAAAATTTTGCATAGTGTGACTGGTTCTCGATGCTATGGTAAATATTGGATCTAACTTATCATTTTTATTTAATATGTTCTTCTCTACTGAATTTGTTTAGTAGGATAAAGTAGAGGTAGGAGAATCAGTGAAAATACTACAGTACATCAAGCCACATCATTACATGATAATAATTATAAAATACTGGAGGCCCGGTGCACAAAATTCGTGCACTGGAGGGGAGTGCCCTCAGGCTGGCCTATGCCCTTGAAAGAATAAAAGAATGTTACAAACTGCACAGGCCCAGCTGCCAGGCCTAGCTGCCTGTTTCATCTCAACTCCCCAGGCTTCCCCCACTAGAGATAGGAACAGAGGGAATGACGCCCTCCCTAAGGCTTTTCAAGGAGATAGCCCCAACACAAAGGGCAGGCTGAGTAAACCAGGCTTCAATCAACCATTGAGATAAACAGGTTGTGAAAACACCAGGCAGGAATGCCCTATCAAGACACAAACCAGACCCCTTTGGAATTTCTTTGTTCTCCTCTTACCCTCCTGCATGCAACCCCTCCCTGATGTGTGATTTTTTCATATAAATAGCTGAAAGACTCCTTGCTGTGTGCCCAACTCCTCTGCTCCTGCGTGAGTACGAGTTGAGCCCCAGCATGCTGGAATAAAGCCTCTTGCTGATTGCATCAAGTGACGTCTCCTGTGGTTGATTGGGGTCGCCGTCAATCTGTGGGACAGAGTGAGGGTCCCTCTTCGGGGGTCTCACACCCTCTCGCAGTCCAGGAGACCTCGGGGGATGTCTGACTGCAGCTTAGGCCCAGGAAATGGGCTTAAACTGCAGTCAGACATCCTTAATGCTACTGTGGAGGTGGGAGAGGCTCCCACCAATGCCACTGCACTCACCAGCTGTGAGCCTGGCTCAGGGCTTCTGGCTGAGCAGTGGTCCCCCTGTGAGAGTGCACTAACCACCAGGGGGCAGCTGCTGTGCTGAGCGTCTGCTCCCTGGTGGTCAGTGCTCATCATAGCAAGTGGTCGTTCTGCCATTCGGTCAATTTGCATATTGGCCTTTTATTATATAGGATTACTTTTTTATATATACTAAATATCTGTATGATTGGAATTTTCCAAAGACATGCAAGCATTTTCCAATATAAATAAATTGGATATAAGGCAACTCTACGAATATGTAATTTTCCTGAAGGAGAAAGAGATGACAAGTTCTGATGGCACTAGGGTCTTTGTTGGTGGCCATTGGGTCCCAAGACTGTCTGAATTTTCTGTCCTTCCTGAGATTTGAGTGGTTAGTAAGCTCTGCCATTGACTCAGCTAGCTGTTACAGAATTTACCAGGCAACCGGAAAACACACAATGGGTACTCAGAAGATTCAGGAAAAAAAGAAACCTTTATTCAAAGCAACGCTGCTAGCTCAGGGGATTTGAAGATCCAAAGCCTGAACCCCTTATACAATGAGATTACTCCTTACATGTATTCCTAAAATTCTTTGTTTCCTAACTTCTGGGCTTTTGTGGCAGGCTTTTGCATCCCTACCTAAGTTAGTTAGAATGGGGAAGTAAGGTTACAGTTAAAGGCCTGGCCTGGGTGGTGCCAGTGACCTCCCTTCTGGCTAAGTAGTTGAATTCTTGGTTTGTGGCCCTTGTAAATTGGGAGTATTTAGGAAGACAGATTATTGCCTAAGGAAGGGGCAGTGACTTAATTATAGGCTAACAAGAATGTGCATTAGGATACTGGTTAACTAGGTACAGATTCAGATTGCTAGCCCCTCCCCTCCAGGTTGCCCCCTCTTTCCCCCCTCAAACTACCATAGAATTATTTCAACAAATTCCTCTTACTGTTTGAAATGGTTTGATAGTTTGATTTATTTTACTTTCACCAAGGGCAAAACTATACCAAAGAGGAAAGAAACTTTGAATAAGCTATCTGACTTATTTATTTATTTATTTATTTATTTCTCACCACTAAATTGATGGATAAATAATTACTACAAAAAATCATAATAATAGTACTTTCCAATTATTAAGTGCTAACTAAATGCCAATGAGTTTACAGCCATTATTTTATTTAATGCATAAGAATATGCAGAGACCAGAACTCAGTTAGCAAAGCTGAGGGATACCTGATCACTGGTTGAGGATTGAGTTAACTGGTTGGAAATCCAGCTATTGAACAGGTTAAGAACCAGGCCAATGTATATCCCAGGATCAAGTGTGCTAAAGCAACAGGAAAGTTATCAGAAACTTATTTAATAAACTATAATCTCTATTTACAAGAATAGTAAATAAATGATTAATTTAATAATGGTCCAAGCTACCTAAATAGCAAATTCAATAACAGTTAAAATTTACTGAGTACTTGTTCACAGCACTAGAAACTATGCTAAAGAATTTTATGTATTTTATCTTATTTAATCCTCACAATAACCATGTGAGTTAGCTGTTAACATCCCTGTTTTATAGATAAAAAACCTGAGGCTCAGAGATATTAAGAAAAGATATTAATGATTTTGGATATAGATGCAGTTAGAGTCATTGCTCTTGATACAATTTTTTAGTTAGATTTGTTAGTAAAATAATTAGAGCATAGCTTAGCTACTGTAAGAGAGATAAATAAAACAATTAACAAGATCAAAGTTTATTACTCAGTCACATAGAATCCAGGGCTAGAAGGAGGCCTCTACCCTTTTCAACACACCATTCCATCTCTAGGTCCCCGGAGTCTATCCTGATATTCACCTTTGCCCAAACAGAGAAGAGAGTTCTTACCTTTTAAGGTACAACCTAAAAGTCATACACATATATCCATGGCATATAATGCAAAATAGCATCACTGAAATGCGCATATTTCATGTTGCAGTAGGCAAGACCATACATTTGCCTAGCATGTGAATGAGCGTTAGCTCTAGGCAGTATATGGAAGAAGTACCTGATGTCTTTTTGTATGGTTTATTTCTGGAAAATGTGCTACAAGGAGTAATATTTTTATTTTGTAGTGTACACTAGAAAATATGTGCTAGAATTCATCTTAACAGAGCAGCCTTTTTATGTCTAACAAGGAAAAGCACTGCTCTACAATTTTAAAAAAATATATACATATATCCACCTGAATGCCAATCCAGCACAATGTCACATCCATAGAGAAAAATATGATGAAAACGTTCATTAGTATCACATTTCATCTACTGAGCATATATGTCTCTCAGCAAGTTGTGTGAAAAAACTGGCAGTAAATACATGGCTAATTTTTCACACTGAAGCATACTGGCCATCTAGGGACAATGTATTTTCCAAATTCAAAATAGGGTCTGAGATGAAAAGTATGACTTCAGGACAACAGCAATGCCTGATAAAAGCATTAAATGATGACATAGGGCTTGCTTTAGTGGCACAGCTCAGTGATATGTTTAATATCTTGGGTGACAAAAGTCATCATTTTAGCATAAAAATATTGCAATTTTTATTGTTGAAAACAAAAATAAAACAAGAATTTCTATGAGGCCAGCGAGAATTTCACTCTTTCCTAACAATTATTGTTTTTCATTGATTGGAGAAAGAAATAGATGTAAAAAATTATTAGGTGCAGCCCTAGCCAGTGTTGTTAAGTGGTTAGAGTGTCACCCCTTGTACCAAAGGGTCTAGGGTTCCATTCCCAGTCAGGGATATGTACCTGGGTTGCAGGTTTGATCCCTGGCCCCAGAGGCAACCAATAAATATATCTCTCTCTCTTCCTCTCTCTCTCTTCCTCTCTCTCTCTCTTTCTCTCCCTCTCTCCCTCTCTCTTTTAATGCCTCCTTTCCACTCTCTCTAAAAAATAAAAAAAAAATCAATGGAAAAATATTCTCTTGTAAGGACTAATAAAAAATGTATTGGACACATTTACAAACAATGTACAAATACAACAGAACTTTCTAGAGTTTAAAGTAAACAATGAATAGATTAGGAATTAATGGATCTAGCTTCTGAATGGAAAAGCTTTCAACTTAGAAGAACATTCTATTTAAATAACCAGAATGATCTAACAATTAAAGCCACTTATAATGCCCTCATTGTGAGGTAAGATTTTCTACTTTAGTTTAAAAAAATAACAATAAAATTGAATGAGTCAGGAATATAAGCTATGACTCAAGCTATTTTTTAATATATATATATATATATCTTTTTTATTTCAGAGAGGAAGGGAGAAGAAGAGAGAGATAGAAACATCAATGATGAAAGAGAATCATTAATCAGCTGCCTCCTGCACAACTCATACTGGGGATTGAGTCCACTACCCAGAAACATGTGCCCTGACCCGGAATGAAACCATGATCTCCTGGTTCATAAGGTTGACACTCAACCACTGAGCCATCCTGGCCAGGCTCAAGCTAACTATTATCAAATGTAATATGTATGTCTTGGTGAAAAGTTGTAAACATCCTTTTCACAATTATGAAATTGATATGATTACTAATTTTAAATATTATTTTTAAATTGCTAAAATGTATAACTTATCTAAACTTGATTATTTAAATCTATGCTAAATATTCTTAAGAGTCTTAGTTAAGAAAAACTGTCCTAAACATTTTAACATTTTACCATTATTCCCATTATTTAGGAAAAAATTTATGGGATGAAGAAACTTCCATTGGCATTTATTTCAACATCTAAAGAAAAAATTACAGAAGTTCAAAAAAGCAGAAAGCCATACAGTGAATGTCAGAAAAGTATAAATTTGAAGATAACATTATTTTTTTCTTACTCTGATCAATTTTAATCAAACTATTAATGGTAGATCATCATAATGTCAGTTTTTTAATTCAATATGCCTCATTATTTGAACTATCTTTTTCCTACTGACATTTACATTATTTTTATTGATTTTAATTGATTCTCTAACTAGTTTAATGTCCTCTCAACAATGAATTAATAGGGAATCACAATTTATCTCATATTCTTTTTTAATATGTGTAAAGCAGTTTTCTTTTATCTACCATACCCAGCATAATCATAGAAATGACCATGTTAGCTTGGTAGAATTTATTTTGTATAAAACTGTCCATGCCCTCTACTATTTCTGAGAAATGTATGTTATTTTTTCATCTATGGGATCAAGTGGGTGGGGTTTTGGTTTTGTTTTGTTGGTGTGTTTTGGTGTTGTTTTGTTTTTTTTGTTTTTGTATTCTCATTCATATTATCTTTTTGTACTTTCTGGGCCTACATACCAATCAAAAAAATAACAAAAGGATTCACATGTGTTTTTTTACTTCCCCTGTTTGATGCTCCCTATTTTCAAAACAATCATGTAGCAGAGATCCGAGACTGCAAAACAAGATGAATTGAGCAGAAGACAGTCATTAGGAGGAACAATGTGGCACTCATCATTCTGTGCTGTCACAACACCATCTGTGTTGCACCCGACCAGAGCAACTTTGACATGACAAATAAACCTCTTAGGGAAAATGGGGATTCTATTAATTGTCCCACTGTCTGGCCAAACACTATTGATATATCCTCCCTAAGGCAGCCCCATACACAATTGATATTATTGAATTAACAATAGCAATAAATTATGATTTTTAAAATAACATTTATTTTCTCTGGGTAAAAAATAACATTTAAAGTACTGCAGTCTCAATGGGATGGTATAAATTTATTTATGTAGCTGGGCAATTATGTTTATGCCTCAGCTGGGGACTGACTCCAATAATATTATTTTTTTCCATCCACTAATAAATATTGTTCAGTGAAACTACATCATGTGTCCTCACTGCCATCATTTTCCTCAACTGCAAAAAGTGTTTGCGGTTATTGGTTCAAATAACTTTTTTTAATCCTCACCCAAGGATATGTTTTTAATTATTTTTTTTTGAGAGAAAGAGAAACATCATTGTGAGATAAATATCTATTGGTTGCCTCCTGTCCATGCCCTGACCAGGGATTGAACCCACAACCTTTTGGTGTATAAGATAATATTCCAACCAACTGAGCCACCCAGCCAGGACAGTTCAAATAATTTTTGATCTGCAGGCACTAACCTTTTTCCTAATCATTACTATTATTAACAACAATAATGACAGGTAACATTTATTGAAGGATGTGTGTCAGGTACCCTGCTAACTATCTATGTGGATTATCTTGATTAAAGCTCCTAACAATATTATGAGCTACAGGTTTCTATCAATCTCACTAGAGCCCCGTGCACGAAATTCATGCACGGGGGGGGGGGGGGGCCGCGGGGGGGGGGGGGGCTCAGACCAGCCTGCACCCTCTCCAATCCGGGACTCCTGCGGGATGGGGCCTAAACCGGCAGTCGGACATCCCTCTCACAACCCAGGACCGCTGGCTCCTAACCACTTGCCTGCCTACTGACTTGATTGCCGCCTAACTGCTTCCCTGCCAGCCTGATGACCCCCAGCTGCCCTCCCCTGCCAGCCTCATGGCCCCCAACTGCCCTCCCCTGCTGGCCTGATCTCCCCTAACTGCCTCTGCCTCGGCCCCCACCACCGTGGCTTTGTCTGGAAGGAAGTTGGACAGTCAGAAGATGTCCAGTCTCCTGGTCTAATTAGCATATTACCCTTTTATTAGTATAGATAATTTTCTAGATCAGAAGTTAGTCAACATTTTTGGTAAAGGGCCAGCCAGATATTAAATATTTCAAACTTTTCCAGCCTCATAGTCTGCCACTGTTACTCAATTGCTATTGTGATGCAAAATCTACATAGACAATACATAACTAAGAGTAACTGTATTCAATAACACTTTATTTACAAATAAATAAATAACCTTAAAAGAAGGAGAAAGAAAGGGCCGCATGCTGGAAGTGGGCCACTCTCTGCCTGTGCTGGTTCCAGATGATGAAATTGAGGTTGAGCAAGGTTAAATAACTCACCCAAGGTCACTAAGCAGTGAGGCCAACATTTGAAAATATAAAAACTCCAGACCTGAGCTCCTAACCACTATGTTACATTGCCTCTGGGAGTCTGTCCTCTCTCAGATTCTCAGTGATGAATAGAAAGATTAAGAAAATGTGAAAATTGTAAGGTCTTAACTCAGTGGTTCTCAACCTTCCTAATGCCACGACCCTTTAATACAGTTCCTCATGTTGTGGTGAGCCCAACCATAAAATTATTTTCGTTGCTACTTCAAAACTGAATTTTGCTACTGTTATGAATAGTAATGTAAATATCTGATATGCAGGATGTATTTTCATTGTTACAAATTGAACATAATTAAAGCATAGTGATTAATCACAAAAACAATATGTAATTATATATGTGTTTTCCGATGGTCTCAGGCCACCCCTGTGAAAGGGTCCTTCGACCTCCAAAGGGGTCACGACCCACAGGTTGTGAATCGCTGTCTTAACTGGTGCTGGAATTTCTCTTAAAGAGAAATTATTTGTTCTAAAGGAGTCTTGATCAGACACATGAGGAAAGTTGAGAACCAAAGACAATTGTCAGCAGGCCTCAAGATAAGAGAAAATATATGAAAAGAAATTTTGAGGTTCAGCACAAATAAGTAGAGAGAAAGATAATAATTGTTGGATGTGTTCTTGGTAATTATAGCCTGAATTACAGAACAAAAAAGGCAACAGATATGAATGATTTTTTAAAAGGAGGGAATTAGGAATTTCTAACATTCTGTTACCTAGACTACAAGTAATAGAAATCACAACCTCAACAGGCTTAAAAATTAGAGAAAGACATTTTCTCACATCATCTAATTCAAAAAGTGGGGTGGGCTACAGGCGTGGCATATTCCAGGATCCAGCCCTGTTCCTCTGCTGTTACCACAGCCCTCTCCTCTTCTGTGTGTCAATTCTATTACTAGAAAGGCTTTCTCCACTGGAACAAGAAGACTACCCACAGCAACTGTGGCCGGGTGCTTCCTTGTTCACCTATTGTGAGAAAATTAGAAAAAAAAATCCTATCCCCCAACGAGGGAAATATCCTTTCTTCCCATCTGATTAGGTTAAATCCCCTGAATTAAAAATTAGCTCCCCAAAGTCCGAGTACTTCGGGTTTAATTATGAACTCCCCCACCATTCTCTGGAAAGGAGGATGGATTTCCTGAGATCGGCCTACTAACCATCACATGACGTGGAGCTATACATGTGGCCATTTCACTCTGCAACAAGATTAATTTAAAACAAACAAAAAAATAAGCCAAAAAAAAAAAAAATCTTGGCTTTCCATTAAGGTGGAGCTGACCTCTGTTTGAGAAACTGTCACTGTGCGTCTGAATCAGCGAGCACTGAGTTCACAGGCAGAGAGTGGCCCACTGCCAGCCTGCGGCCCTTTCTTCCTCCTTCTTTATGCCGGGCAATGTGACACACCTGGAGTTACACAAAAATTGGCAGTCACGTGCGGGAGAGAGCACATGAATAGATATTTTGAAGCATTCTGCTAAGAGGTTTAACAGTGACATATCTGGAGTGTTAGGGTTGTGTACTCCAGACTGAGAGCACAAGAAAAGGCTTATAAAAGAGACAGTTTCATCAGGGATGGAACCTCGACCTATGAACCTGGTCGAGTTCCTGGTCACAGTTCAATTCATGGATCGATTCCTGATCAGGGCACATGCCCTTGTCCAAGGTTGGATCCACAATGGGAGGCATGCAGGAGGCAGCCAATCAGTGATTATCTCTCATCATTGATGTTTCTCTCTCTCTCCCTCTCCCTTCCTGTCTGAAATGAATAATAATATATTTTTAAAAAATAAAACAGACAGTTTCACTCTACTTCATTAATTTTATAAACAGAAATTAAGGCTATAGGCACATTATCATAATATACTATATGGACACATCCAACAAAAAAAAAAATGTTTTTCTTATGAAAGCATAGATATGGGTAGGTACTTCTCACAATATCACAACATTCTTGAAAGGCATTATGTCAGGCACCAGTAAAGGTTAGAAGTGATATGTGCATAAACTATGCTCAAATATACAGAAGTATACCTATGGGCAACTCATATATTTATCATGCCAAGAGAGCATAAGTATTCACATTCATTTACATTCCCTTAAAAATCTAAAAATCAAGCCTAGGTATTAGGGGTGAAACTATAGGGTTGACAGAGATATATAATTTTTATTTTACAGAAGAAACATATTTGAAAAATTGCTGCAGCACCCTTTAAGTGTGTAATTTATTTCAAAATGGGACCATATTTTATCTAGAGGGTATTCATTTCCTTAATAACTAAATCTGAAATAACTTGCTGAGAAGACAGCCTGCTCTTGCACTTAAGGGAAGCACTCATGGTAATAGGTAGTTGAACATTTTAGAAGGGAAATCACTTAATCTACCCAATTTAGAGCTTTAGAAGGAATACTTTAAGGTGTAAAGGAAAGAAGTACTCAAAGTATAGACGATTTTAAATTATCTTTTTCCTAGATAAAAATGTGTAGTACCATGGCTTTCAAGCATACATTAAAAATTCAATAATAGAGTATTTTTCTTAGAATTATTTTAAGACAAGCTTCATCAGCCACAGCACTATTGGTACTTTGGGCTGAGTAATCCTTTGTCTTTGCAACAGTCCTGTGCACTGGGGGATGTGTAGCATCCTCTCTGGCCTCTATCCATTAGATTCCAACAGCACTGCCTACTTGTGAAAATTTCAAAAAATGTCTCCAGACATTGTGAAATATCCCCTGGGGGGCAAAGTTGCCCCTGGTTGAGAAGCACACCATCTTACAAAATAATTTTATTGTCAATCTTCAGTGTTATAATATTATATAACAGTTAAATTCTTATCTAGTACTAGTTTTAATCCTATATAATAAAAGCCTAATATGCTAAGTGTCCAGTCATCCAGTTGGCCATTCAACCAAATCAAAGCAATTGTGCCTAAGCCGGCAGTTGAACATCCCCAAGGGGTCCCAGACTGTGAGAGGGTGCAGGCCAGGCTGAGGGACCCCCCCTCCCCAAGCCCCCCCCCCCAGTGCACGAATTTCGTGCACTGGGCCTTTAGTATATAAATAATCATTTGTGGAAAAATAATAAGCAAGCTGTTTCCCAAGTTAAATTAGGAAATATCTTCAAGACCTACATAAATTACTGAAACAGTTTAAGGGTCATGAGAATCATGAGGTCAAGAGAGATAAAATCAATTCGCAGAGATTTCAAAATTCATTATAACATATGAAAATATCATTTCTGATCTTGGACTTATGATCGCCACAAAAAGTGGCCTGCATCATCCAAGAAATTTGATAAATCAATAAGGGAAACACACTCAACCAGGATAAGCAAGACAAAGTTTAGGATTTAAGAGCAAAGTTTAGAAAGTGGTGGTAAGTAGAAGATTCAAATAAAGACTTAACCAGAGGGTGGGAGAACCAGTGACGCTCAGGGAGTCGGGCACTAAGTAGGAGCCAGAGCCATCCTCTTCTGACCCCTGTTCTGTGCATCACCTTAGGGACACAGACAACATCAAAAGGGAGAAACTTGTCTGCTTGAAAAATCCTAGGAGACATGACCATCTGAAAAAGGAATATTAAGTACAATTGGAACGTTTTTGATGTATTAATGAATGTATACATATTTCTATACTTATATCATCTCCTTCAATCTGGCTCCCCATTTAAAATCTCTAACATATTGCCTGCCACATAGTAGGCACAACTAAATATTTTAATGAAGAATTGGACATTTGATAAATGGCTTCTATCACTTCTATAAAAACCAGCATTCCATAAAGAACACTTTTTAGCAAGAAGTCTCTCTTTGAGGGATCTTTATCTTTTCTATTTTTGACACTCCATTATGTTCAATACTCTCTCTAGAATAATTCAGATTCTAAAACCTCAACTCTTCATGACATCATAGTATCCACAATAGCACTTTTATTACCCTGACACTCTCAAGTAACCTATGGTATATGTTATACAAGGAAAAATTAGTTTTTTATCTGGAGAGCCAAAATCAATGTTGTAGAGAGAGAAAAAATCAGAAGCTATGATACAAAGCACTTACCCACATCATAAAAGAAAGGCTATACATTAATAAAATGTATTCAATAGTTAAATAAAAATAATTCAGTTTTAAATAACTAAGTCTCCATATACTCTTCTGGTGAGGTTACAAAAAAGTCCAAAATAGGCTTTATGTTTTAAATGATGCACTGGAGCAAAACTCTCTTAAATCCTATTCATATTTTAAGACCTTATATGTTTAAATGGATCCTGAATACAGCAGAAAGTTGAAGCTAGGTACACCATCAAAAGGGCAAAAACATTCATTTTCCTGTTCCTACAGGACATAAAGAGAGGTCAATAGTTTTCAACTCTGCCTGCATTTTATAATCACCTATAGAGCTTAGCCTAGTACTGCTGCCCAGATACATCCTCAGAAATTCAGATTTAATTGGTCTGGGTTGGGGCCAAAGCCTCAATATTTTTAAGACCCCCACAGGTAATTCTAATATGAAAAAACACTAAGGTAGATACATAATTAAAAGCCAAGTAAATAATATCAGGAAAGAGGGAGAAACAGCAAATATTTCTAAAAACTGTCAACTAATATTTTATCATTTGTTAATATATAGTTCATTAGATGCATCATAGAAACTACAAGGTAACCTTTGTCACTATATATCAGTGTTTGCAACTGTAAAAATTCAGGTGAGAATTTTGATTGTTGCATAGCAACTTGAATTACAAATATCTTGCCTTTCCTCTCACTAAACTTTTGTTAGCATTGTGAAAATTTTAAAGACATTCTTCAGTATTAAAAAGTACATTTTTTATTGTGAAAACCAATATAGATTTTTTTTCCATGAAAAGATTGCCCTTCACCAAAATTGATGGCACAAAAAAATGGAAAGGACCTGGCTAATGTCATTATAAATCAGTAGTCAATGTAGTCATTCTATATAATAAAAGGCTAATATGCAAATCGACCAAACGGCAGAACGACCAGTCGTTATGACGCACACTGACCACCAGGTGGCAGACGCTCAACACAGGAGCTGCCCCCTGGTGGTCAGTGCGCTCTCACAGGGGGAATGCCGCTCAGCAGAAGCCGGGTTCACGAGTGGTAAGCACAGTGGCAGTGGCAGGAGCCTCTCCTGCCTCCGCAGCAGTGCTAAGGATGACCGACCGCTGGCTTAGGCCTGCTCCCCGGACTCTGAGAGGGCACTGGATGGGCTGAGGGACACCTCTAAGTGCACGAATTTTGTGAACTGGCCTCTAGTCCTATATAATAAAAGGCTAATATACAAATAGAACAGTGAAACAACCTGAACAACCAGTCGCTATGTCATGCTCTGACCACCAAGGGGCATTTGCGGAACATGGTGGACGTTGGCCACAGCTAGATGGTGGAGCAAGTGAGCAGGGGTGCCAGACCAAGGTGGGGCACCAGTTGCTATCATCAGGGTGAGCCTCAGTGGTTACTGAAAATTCTTTGCTCCCACGCACCGCAGTCCTGCCCGGTGCTCACACCTGCTTACAGCGCAGGCCCTGCTTGCACCTGCTGCTGGCACTGGATCCGCCGCTTGCACCCAATGCCCATGCCCAGCACCAGTCCCGATCACTCGGCGTAATCAGTGGGTGCAAGTGGCGGCTGCTGGCCCTGATTGCCCTTGAGGGCTGCTCCACCTCCCCTTGCTCCTGGGGGCAACTGGGGCAGCAGCCACCACTCATACCCACTGACAGCACTGGTCCAACTTGCACCACTGCTGGCACCAACCTCAATCGCTCTACACCATCAGTGGGTGCGAGCAGGGCTGCCGCTGTCAGCACGTGGGAGTGCTCGTGGCGGGAGCAGGGCTGCTGGCAGACAGGTCCGGGGCCCTGCAGTGGGAGGGGCTGGGCGGGGGAACGGAGGATGGCCGAGACACACTGTGCCTACTGCAGCCTCGCAGCCCACAGTTCCTTTCAAGGGGCATGAATTCGTGTACTGGGCCTCTAGTATCATTATAAACAGATAATGACATGAAATTATCTACTGATTTTTTAAAGAAAATTAAGAATATAAAAGGCAAATGATCGTCTTTTATCTGAATTTGGCCATTACATCCATTTATCTAATAATTAAATATATAGCTATTGAACTAAAGAACAACACTGATACAGTGAAAATCTAATTAAATTGGGATTTCTTCAAAACAACTGCACACACTTGGGATGGGCCTGTACCAGTTGTAAGGGGTTTAAAGCCCAACAGTCAAATGAGATTTTATAGAAAGTGCACATGAAACTTACGGATGATGTAACAGTTTACACACACTCTCTCTGACTCTGTAATAAATTGGGAGAAAACTGTTTTTAAAAAATTAAGTAAAAAGAATAAACTTCTCATGAGAAAGACAATGGGACACAACAGAAAGAACATTTGAAAAGGTAGAAAACACCTTGAAAGATAAAGGCTAAACCTGCCATAAAGGACCAAATCTTAGGAAGCAGAGACGCGAGCTGTCTTCCACAGCAGCAGCAGAGGGTAACAGCCGGCTATTGCCCCTTCCCAGCTCCAGGAGAAGAGAGTTTTATTCTGTGGAGAACTGGATCCAGAGACCCCAAACCTGGCCACTGCACCCCAATGGGACTGATCCAGGAGTGGGTCCTCCAAGATTTTCTTTAAAAAACAACAACTATCAAATAAGAATCATCTTTTCTTCAAATTGGGAAATTTAAAAAATACAACCCTGGAGATGCTAAGGATTGTGCATATCACCACATAAAGCAGTGGTTCTCAACCTTGGCTGCACATTAGAATTCCCTGGGAATCTTTTTAAAATCCTGATTTCTGGGCCTCATCCTCCGGAAATTCTGTTTCTTTGTTACTAATCTTGTGGTCTCACCCCATAACAAAGAAACAGAATTTCCGGAGGATGAGGCTCAGAAATTAGGATTTTAAAAAGATTCCCAGGTGATTCTAATGTGCAGCCAAGGTTGAGAACCACTGACATAAAGGAATCTGAAAGAATGAATCCAATAACCAGTAGAGAAGCTGTAGTAACAATTAAAAATATTCAATCTTGTTGAAATAGCGTTTGAAGCTTTAGGAAATCAGAAAGTGCCTATTTTTGCTCTACCTTGATCTTGGGGTTTGTACATAGTAATTCTTTAATTAAAGTTTGCTAAATTAATAAACAAATCTCTGATTTCAGTCTCTGATATCCTGGGGATTTTCTGGCCTCCTGTAGCTATTCTAGTCATCATCTCTCAAAAATGAAATGAAAAAAACAAAACAAAAAACTACATTTCTTTTTCTTGAAGTTAATTTGAATTTGTGGTTTTTGTCACTTACAAGGAAATAATTTCAATAAATAAAATAAATTATACCAAAAAAGGAGAATGAAAAGTTGTAAGTCTAAAAATGTAGAAGAGGCTATTCAAGTTGGACTGGGAAATAGTGAGGGTACTTCGATCCCAGGAAGTAATTGCTATAAGACAGTGGAGGAGTTCATTAAGCAATTTTTAAAAAGCAGTTTGTCTTTTAAATGTGCCTGTTTAAACTCGGGCTGCAGAGGTGTGATGGGGCGTCATTTGGTGATGTTTGGAGGCATTTTTTTGTTTGTCATTCTTAGGGTGGGGGTGGATTTCCTACTGAAATTGAGTGAGGAGAGAATAATGCTAAACATTCTGCAATGCACAAGACAACCCCCAAAAGAAAGAATTATCCAATCCAAAATGTCCATAGTCATCACTTCTCAGCCTTTGGGCTAAGATCAAAATGTCCATAGTGGCACTGTTGAGAAACTCTCCCTTACCTGGATGGAAATATTTCTAGGATTTGTCACTGTATATTCTATCAGGTTGTCAAATGTATCACTCAACACACAAGTTGTTGGCTCATAAGAAGCCATATCTGGACTTGATCATAATGATATACCATTGCCAGGAGATTCTGTACTTGAAGCTAGATTTAGCAGTTTTGACTGTCACACATAAGGAAAAGATAAGAGAATTGGTACAGACAATAGTGCTTTGAAGACCTGGGGCAGGGAAGTGGGTGAGGTCAATAGGGGGAAAATGGACATCTGTAATACTTTCAACAATAAAGATAAATCTAAAAAACAATTAGATATGACACAGAAGTCCTTAAAATATTGTTCATGTGGAAAAATATATGTATACTAGTGCCTGGGTGCACGGATTTGTGCACATTGAAAGGGAAATAATTAGAAGAAATATTTTAATATTGCTATTTGCCCTTTCTCCCTCAGTGCCTGGGGGCCGGTGGCAGCCCCGCCCCCCACCGCCGCTGCTGGTCACCATCTGCTGGTGATCACTGGGGCTGTTGGGCCCCCGCTCATACCCGCCTTGGCCTGGTGCTGCCTGCTCACCTGCTCCACCATCTCGCAGTGGTCCCGCTCTCGTCGGGGCCCATTGGGGCTGGCAGCACCTCCATTGCCACCAGCTGCCAGCCCCACCTCGCCGATGCCTGGCATGTTCCGTGCCACCCCCTGGTGGTCAGCGCATGTCATAGTGAGCGGTCGAATTCTCGGTCTCCTGGTCGAATTCCCGGTCGAACCACCGCCCGTGGGGGCATTTTGAATATTAGGCTTTTATTATACAGGATACTGTGCATTCCCAGAGTGGGCCCTTGAGGATATTTGTTGTTTTTGCTACCTATAAATCATTCCCCACCCCTTAGTGACTAGAACTTTGTGTTTCTGATTGAACTGTAAATTATAGTGGTCCACCTTTCCAGCTAAAGAAGTGAACACATGATCCACAAATAGCTATACCTCATTCTCCTGGCCCAGAGATCATTCCAGATATGGTAACATGGCTAGATTAGTCCAATAAGAGCCTTTCCTTAGTATTTTTCTAAATAAATATGTTGGAGAATCTTCCCTTATGCTCTCTGATCTTTGATCTGGAGAATTTTTTTTAATATATAGAAGAATCTAACAAACTGGAACCTATACTCAGAGACAGGTAGAAACAGGATTCTAAGAGAAAGAATCATGGCAATATTGAATCTCAGTTCCAGTGTCTGTGATCTGAAGAACAGTCCTTCTTTGTTTTGTGAATTATATCATTTAACTTCTACTTAATCTTTTCTTTCCTTCAGTTTCCTGCCCATTATTACTTAGATTCCTGCCCATTATTACTCAAAGAATCTTGATGAATATAACATTCTATGGGTATAATTTTTTCATATAACACTAATTTGAGCATCATCAAGAATAATTATCAGAGCACTTAAAAGAAGCCAAGGCTATATTCCAGATACTGCCATGCCACAGATCCTTCAGTCTTTCTAGAAACTTTCTGAGGCCTCCTATCACTGTAACTGAAATCATAGAACAAAGCTAACAGAGATAAAAGTAACATTACGGCACCAACCAACTGCCACCCCTAGAGAAGCCCAATTAATTAAAATAAAATACAGCATCTCCTCTAAAACCACATGCTCTTATGTTTTCATTTCATTTCCTGACAACCTCCATCAAGGTTTAACTCTCAATCAAGATCTAAAGTGTACATATTTCCCTGACTCTTTCCCAAATCGTTTACTTTGAAAGGTGTTCCCTTTTCTCCCTTTCTCTTGCACACAAATACAAATGAAGATATAGAAATATCTCAGTACTTTTATGCCACTTCCAAGCAAATTTTAAATAATAGCAGAAAGTTGATATTTAACGCAAAACATGTGAATTGACTTTCTTCTATCTTTTTGAATAGGGGGATGAAGTTTGCTGAACATGAAATCTCATAGTTTCCAGACATGCACAAATCCTTTCATCTGTAGTTAGTATAATGTCCTTCCCCAATTCTGCCTGTTGGTTAACCATTAAGCTATGGTCTCTTTGCAAGGCTCTGTGAATTATCGTTTTTGAAACAGAAGTGTTAGGTGGGCACTATATGGAAATATAATTTTTTGAAACCAGAGAAGAGTCTCTACTGCTTCTCTTCTCACTGTGGCTTGGTGGTTTTTCATGAGATTAAATGAAAACATAGGAGGGTGTGGTTTTAGAGGAGATGCTGCATTTTATTTTAATGGCTTCAAATAATATCATCTCTATAACTCATCCTTAAATACTAATTTTAATATTCTTGTTATAACACTGGAGAGCATCTTTATCAGGTATGGCTTTATAAGATAATGTAATCTGAATTATTCCAAATATATTTAATTTATCCTTTCATTTTAAACTAATGACATATGTTTTTTTGAATAATAATAGACCCAGGTGGTTCAGTAAATCTGTGAGAATACAGAGCTTAAATTGCAGCCATACTTTTTAATTTAAAAATAAAACTAGTAAGTGATCAACCAAAGGTCTTGTATGCATACATATAAGCATAACCAATGGACACAGACCAGGGCGTGGGGGAGGCCGGGAGGAGGTCAATGGGGGAAAAAGGAGACATATATACTACTACTTGTAAAACTTTAAACAATAATAAAAATAAAATAAAAATAGAGTTTACCATGGGAGTTATAAATACTATACCAAAGACACTGTGTAATACCTACTAATTTTGCTGGGTCACACACATAAAAGTGAATATTTATCTAATTATATACTCTACTAATTGACCAATAAATGTAGCTAAATAGCTAGGAATATAAAACTCACTGATACACAGTTCATCTTTTTTCAAACAACTTAAGTGAAATTCAAACAAACTGCCAGATGGAATCTGTTGAACCAAAAGCTGATTTTTGTCAAGTGTGTTTTTTGACTTGTTTGTTGTTGTTTGAGGGGTATAGTGAAATAATTTAACAAAGCAAAAATGTTAGGCCATCCTGAAGAGATGTTATATTGTCATTCTCAAATTTGAAAGCTTTGAAGATATTGTAGGTACAGTGGACTACTTAAAATTCCTCAATCCCCACTTTGCAAGTGCTGACTTAGGGCAGATTTCATAGCTCTAAAACTCGTCTTCAAGTGGAAGATGTGTAGATACCTACAATGGTTACTAGACAACAACAGCCTAAAGTACATAGTTCACATTTCTTATAATATGTGTTCTTCCATGTTGTGAACTAAATTGTGTCCCCTTCCCCCAAAATTCATATGTTGAAGCCTTGATTCCTAATGCAATTGTATTTGAAGATAGAGCCTTTAAGTAGATAATAAAGGTGAAATGAGATCATTGGTTAGGGCCCTAATCCGATAGGACAGGTATCCCTATAAGGCAGCAGTTCTCAACCTGTGGGTCGCAAACAATGAAAATACATCCTGCATATCAGATATTTACATTATGAATCATAACAGTAGCAAAATTACAGCTATGAAGTAGCAACGAAAATAATTTTATGGTTGGGGGTCACCACAACATGAGGAACAGTATTAAAGGGTCACACGGCATTAGGAAGGTTGAGAACCACTGCAAGAGGAAGAGACACCAGAGATCTCTCTTCTCAAGAAGGCAGCCATCTGCAAACTGGGACAAGAGGCTTCACCAGAAACCAACCCTGACAACACTTTCATTTTGGACTAGAATCTAGCCTCTGCAACAATTCCAATTGTTTAAACACCCACACTGTGGTATTTTGTTTTGGCAAACTGAACAGGCTAATACACTTCACTTCTTATGGTTCTGATTTATTCAGTAATCACTTGCAATTATTTTGGCACATAATATCTTTAGGCATGTATCAGTGTGTTCATTCAACAAATATTTATTATCTACTGTATGCTAGAAATTGTTTTGATTCCAATGTCTTTGTTCTCTGTATTAGTCAGGGTTCTCCAGAGAAACAGGACCAATAGGATAGATAGATGATAGATAGATAGATAGATAGATAGATAGATAGATAGATAGATAGATGATAGATAATAGATGATAAATAGATAGATAGATAGATAGATAGATAGATAGATAGATAGATAGATAGATGATAGATAGATAGATGATAGATAGATAGATAGATAGATAGATAGATAGATAGATAGATGATAGATAATAGAACAAATTTGTTAGAGAAATGGGTTAATCCAATCACAGAGGCTAAGAAGTCCACCACACTTTGTCAACTGCAACCAGGAAAGTTGATGGTGTAATTCAGTCTAAGGCTGAAGGCCTGAAAATCAGGGGGATGCTGGTGTGAGTCCCAGAGTCCAAAAGTCTGAGAACCAAAAGTTCCATTGTCCAAGGTCAGGAAAAAATGAATGTCCCAGTTCAAGAAGAAAGAAAATTCACCCTTTCTTCACCGTTTTGTTCCATTCAAATCCTCAAAGGATTAGATGATGCCCAGCCACAGTGGTGAAAGCACATCTCTTTACTCGGGGAACTTAATCAAATACCAAACTCTTCCTGAAACACCGTCACAGACATACCCAGAAATAGTGTTTTACCAGCTATCTGGACATCCTTTAGCCCAATCAAGTTGACACATAAAATTAACATTTACCTTCTCCAAAAGACTCTGAAATCAGATGCTCCTTTCACTAGATTAGAGACACTGGAACTAGCCCACTGCCCTTCCATTGTTCTCCCTTCTTTATAACCACCAAATTAGAGGGCTGAGCAATATCCACACTGCAGCCAAAGCAGATCAAAGTGTTATCTTCCTCCACCCCCGTCTTCTGTTAAGAAGGAGAATGAAAGGAAATAACATTTACACAAGTACTTCACTAGATGTTTGTGTACTTTATTTTACTTAGCAGATATATGGGGGGAAATCTCCAGAAATTGTATTATGCCATTGTGTTAATGTACCACAGCTTTTTTATCTGTTCATCTATTGATGGGTACTTGGGCTGTTTCCAGTTTAAGATTACTCTATAGGATTAGAATTCAAAATGCCAGTAATTTTTTAAGTTTTAAATTTAGAACTTTGGCTTCAAAAGATAGATTATGCTATCTCAACCATAATGATTTCTACCCCCATAACATCTCTACGGACTGCCGTGCATCTTGATATTCCATTACGCCTGAGCTATAACTTCATTTTTCCAATACCTTATGTGAAAATTGAGATACTAATGCAATCCAGTGGTCCAAGCTGGATGAAATATAGATGTGTAACTATAGTAATGGCTCCAAGTAACTGTTTACAGCATTCAAATGCTCATATCATCTAAGGAATGGAAGCAGTTAGAACTTTTCAGAAGCTTTTTTCCCCCATCACCATTTATCCCCTCTATGTCTTCTTCCACCCCCACCCATTCCCTCTCCTACCCCTGCAATCACCATACTATTGTCCATGTCCATGAGTTTTCTCTCCTTTTTCCTTTTTTTGTTCAATCTCAACATCCTCTGGTCTCATCAGAGCTGTGTATCCGGCTCTCCATCTATGAGTATGTCTCTATTTTACTTGGTAGTTCGGTTTGTTCATTGAATTCCACATATAAGTGAAATTATGTGGTACTGCCCTGGCTGGTTTGGCTCAGTAGTTAGAGTGTTGGCCTGAGGACTGGGGGGTCACAAGTTCAGTTCTGGTCAAGAACATGTGCCTTGATTGCAGGCTCAGTCCTCAGTCCTGGCCCTGGTGGGGGTGAGTGTGGGAGGCAACCAATCAATGTGTCTCTCCCACATCTCTCTCTCTCTTCTCTCTCTCTCTCTCTCTCCCACCCTCCCTCCCTCCCTCCCTTCTATTCTCTCTAAAAAATTAAAGGACAAAATATATTTGGGTGAGAATTACGAAAGAAAGAGAAAGAAAGAAAGAGAGAGAGAGAGAGAGAGAGAGAGAGAGAGAGAGAGAGAGAAAGAAAGAAAGAAAGAAAGAAAGAAAGAAAGAAAGAAAGAAAGAAAGAAAGAAAGAAAGAAAGAAAGAAAGAAAGAAAGAAAGAAATCATATGGTACTTGTCTTTCTCTGACTGGCTTATTTCACTTAGCATAATGTTCTCCAGGTCCATTCATGCTGTCATAAAGGGTACAATTTTCTTCCTTTTTACAGCAGAGTACTATGTCATCGTGTAAATGTACCATATCTTTTTTATCCATTCATCTACTGATGGACACTTGGGCTGTTTCCAGATCTTAGCTATTGTAAATAACACTGCAATGAACATAGGGTTGCATATATCCTCTCGAATTCATGCCTTGTGTTTCTTTTGATAAATTCCCAGAAGTGGAATCGCTGGGTCATTTAGTAGCCCACTTAAACTCTAACTTCCATGGCATCTGCTATTTTCTCCTCAATCAGTAGATAATATATAGCACAGTGGTAACTTTGAAATCTGGTCAATTTTGTTTTCTGTGTTTAGCTTTATAAGCATTTGAAAATGCTCTAAACCATGAGCACATGTCCATAATCTTAAATATGTAATAAATATAAATCTTTCATCTGCATTACACATAAGTAACTTAGACTAGGTTATATGTAAGACAAATCTTCAGTTCATGGAACTGTACTTATAGCAAGAAACAAATACATATCTGTTAACAAGTTCAATTTGGACTCCTAAAATACTTATCCCAGGCCATAAATACCAGGCAATCTTTTAGGTTGCCAAATTTCTGGAACTCATTCAAAATTTCACAAGCTCTGAATTCCAAATGATATTTCCCATCCTCTTAATTTGTTTGGGTTGGAAAGAAATTGACATTTCCAACATATTTCTACTTAAATTTGTGTTCTCTGCTATGTAAACATAATTTCTCATTTTGGAGTAAATCAGCATTTTTTACTCCAAATAGCTCTCATGGAAGCAGTAGCTGTTCATGAAGATGTGCTTGGTCCAAAAGGCAAAACTAAAATCTGAGTGAGGATAATAGAGCTCACATGACATGTCAGATTTTTAAATAATTAAACTCCATTTAAAACTTCTCATTTCTTTTTTTCAGTTGGTGTACAAAGGAATTAAGCTGGTAGAAAGATTGTAATGCATTTACTTTTTTTATAGGTTTGTAAGTGTTGGATTTTTTCCCCCCAAGAACAGTTTGTTCTCTTAATGATCTAAGAAGTGGAGAAGTAAAGAGCCTTAAGAGATGGGGGTGAGGGGAAGGGAGAAAAGTAAGAAAAAACAACAGTGCAATTTTTTGAACATTTTAAGCATATAATACTTTTCCAACAACACTTATTTGTTGATCAATCATGTCTTTGTTTTAAATGAAAATTGTATTCGTCAGCCCTGGGTGCCATAGTGAAATACTATAAATTGGGTGCTGTAAATACAGAAATGTATTTCTCACAGCTCTGGAGGTTGTTCAAGATCAAGGTCTGGCAGGGTCAGTTTCTGGTGAGGACTCTCCTCCAAGTTTGCAGATGGCCACCTTCTTACTTTGCCCTCATAAGGTGGAATGGGAGGGAGAAAGAGAGCACTCCAGTGTCTCTTCCTATAAGAAGTTGTCTAGTGGTCAATGGTTTAACCAGAATGCTCTTGCACTATCCCTATAAGTCAAAAGGAAGTACAGATTATTTGTTAATACTTAGGATTATGGGAGCTTTCCTGCCCTGCTTTGTGGAGATTGCAAAATTGTGCAGCACAGTCTCAAGAAAATCCTTCTATATAAAGACCTATAAACACATGATATATGTTGAACATTTCAGTATATTAATTTCTTCAAGCCATTCATGCTCCACACTGGATTATTTTAGATATAGGTTCAACAAAAGATACCCTCAAAAGAACCAAATAAAATAACAAATATTTCCTGATCCCCTATTATGTGAAACCATTACCAGCTATTATAGGACAGCTCTTCCACAAGATCTATATGGCTATTTCCAATAGTTTGTAGCACCAATAAACACCATACATCCAAAGCTTTGTGTAATGACTACATTGTTGCACATGAGGTTTTCTTCACTGTGTCCTTTATTACTAACATAAAATGAAAGAGCTGTTGTTGCAAGGAAAGAAATGGATTAGGCAGCAGTATACAATGCATACAAAGGAAGTACAAGTTCTCCTTCCAAATATTTACTTAAAATGTCAGTAATTTTATCTTCTCTCTTTCTCTTTCCCCATAGTAAAAAAGCACAAAGGCTAAGGGAAACATTTTGTATTATATAATGTTCCCCAAAGTTAGCTCCATGAGAAGAAAACATGATTGTACTTTACCTGGGTTCAAGAGAAGATTCTCTAAAGAATACCTGTTTCTTAAGCCCTGATTCTCCCATTAGCTAATAATATGAACTTGTGTTGGTCATTTTTCAGTTCTTTCACATATACACTAGAGGCCCAGTGCATGGATTCATGCACATTGAAAGGAAATTAATTAGTAGAAATATTTTAGAGGCCGGGGAGGGGCCACGGGAGGGCTCCAGGGTATGTCTGGCCTATCTCACCCAGTCCCAATTGGCTGGACCCCAGCAGCAAGCTAACCTACCAGTTGGAGCATCTGCCCCCTGGTGGTCAGTGCATGTCATAGCAACTGGTTGAACGGTCAGACACTTAGCATATTAAGCTTTTATATATATAGATGGCTTTGATTGACAAAATATCACCCATCTCTTTCAGTTGTGGAATGCTACATTCTGGTTTGTAAATTTATTTGTAGTCCATGTAAGATGTAATTTCTACCCTATATCATGGTCAAAAACTCATAACAATGTGTCAAAAGTTTAATACCTGCTTGTAATTTTTAAATTGTTTCTCCTAAGAGAAAAAAATAGAAGCACTCTATGGTAAGAGTTAAAATTATTTTCCTCTCAGGCTGCATGTGAATAAGAATTAAGTTATTCAGTATCCCAGGTTTTCAAAGTGCTGACATATCTCAAGGGAGAGCCTGGACATTTTAATTGCCTCTGTTACACAAAGCCTGCTCCGTGTGTGTGTATTGTCAGAAAGTGCTACAGTAGTGTTACTCAAATGTTTTTGAGGCCCCAGGGTTTCCCTATGCAAGTACTAGTGGAAGTATAAGCTTGGAGACTGGGTTTATGTCAAAGATCATATTTTCTTCCCGTACATATACATCTCTGAGAATTAACGTTTGTAAATGTTTATTTAAAAAAAACAACCTTAAAAACTGGGGATGTGGTAATATATTAAAATTGTATTCCACAAAACAAAATGTTTTTCCCCAAAGTTTCCAGACTTCTCATATGCCACATTTTTCAACCTTAGCATTCGCAATTTGCTTTTCACTTTCTGAATGTTACTTCTGGTAAGACACGGCATTTTGTCCTTGAGAAGTGAGTGCAAGTTACTATATTTTCCTTCTCAGCCATCTCATGAGACAGGCAGTAAAATGCCAAGAATAATGTAAACTATACAGGGAAATATCATGACGTACTACACCTAGAAATATCTCAGCTTAATAGGTGTTGTACCATTAAAGGTGAATTTTATGGAGGTAGAGAGATATAAATCTGTCATGTAGACAAAGATTTACAATAATACCCACTTCAGTGGATGATTTTCATCACAGTTAGGACCATCAGGCAACTTGCATGTTTTCTTAAGTCCTTTAAAGTTATGAAGGCCTTCACATATTAATCCAAGGTTGGTACCATGGCCTTCCTGGAGCTGATGCTGATGAGGTATTTGTCACTCTTCCTTTCCATTATTACTGATGTGATTTCAGTTGGTGGGATGGTATTTTTGTTAAATAAAATTGATTTAAAACTCTGGTCAGACAACTTAATTTAATAATAATTTTCTACAAACAATGCATTTTTATTTTTGCTACAGTATCAATATATGTTTTTATAACTCATATCTAGACATCGACTTCATTTTCAAAATATACACAATATGTCACTATGAGACATATTGTATTTTGTATTTTTACACTGATTTCACAGATGTAACAGAAAATTGAGTGATAATTTTGTTAATGTGAAGTCACTGAAAAGCAAACCATCTTATTCAGTAAGCTACTGACAAATTTGGAAGAAACCACTGCATTAATAAAAGAACAATTAAAAACAATAGCTCCAGACTTACTGTTAATGAAGTAAAATATTATTTTAACAGATAAAGTACATATATCACTTTTTAGCTCTTTGGATTACAAATTTGAATTTTAACTAAAAATGCTAGATAAACATAAGATTGCATTTAAAACCCATACTCCACTCATCTCACTTTATGTACCTGGATACTATAAAAGACATGAATAAGAATATATTATAACATATTTCTATAATATTTATTAAATATGTATGTTTACATATTTTAAGTGAGCTTGCCAGGTCATTTTCTACCTTGGAGTTCTAACTTCATAAGTTTCCAAATGCTGCTTATTAGATAATATCCAAAAGTTTAAGGTAAAACTACATAGAGACATTTGACATGCTTATGTGTATTGCAGAATATATAAGTGGTAGAAATGAAATAGTGAAATGACAGTTTTAAGCACAGCTGCTGTCACTGGAACTGGATGCCCACAATAGGGCATAAGCCTTACCAGGACCCAGGGTTCTCAAGGTTGCTGGTAGACTGGTATTTTCCCAAGGGCAAGAACATGAGTGACTCTCTTCCTATCAAAAAAAAAAAAAAAAAAAAAAAAAAAACATAGGGCCTAACCAGTTTGGCTCAGTGGATAAAGCATTGGCCTGCAGGCTGAAGTGTCCTGGGTTCAATTCCGATGAAGGACACGTACCTTGGTTGCAGGCTCCTGGCCCTGGTAGGGAGCATGCAGGAGGCAACCAATCGATGTGTCTCTCTCACATCGATGTTTCTCTCGGTCTCTCCTTCTTCCTTCCACTCTCTCTAAAAATCAATGGAAAAAATATCCTCGGGTGAGGATTTAAAAACAAACAAACAAAAACATAGGTATGAGCCTAGACTAAACTGAAGTAAAGCCAAAACTCTGCAGAAAGAAATGTCCTCAGCTTAGTTTCATTTCCCTCCACTAAAGTGACAATGCATATATAGTCCAGTTTCCTAGCCAATACGGGCATGAGTCCTAAGAGAATATGATGTAAAAAGATCGATCTGCATTGGTCTTCAATGGGACATTGACCAGGAGAAGAGCTGTAGGAGGATGTAAACCAAGGACCACCTCCCTCTTCAGCCCGGACCCAAGACATGGGGAGAAAGAGTCAGCCCCTAGATCACTCACTACCCAGGGGCATTATTTTTGTTTTTTAAACTAAATTTATTTATTATTTAGAAGATGTGATATGATGTGGATAAAACATGCTCCCTTGTGAAACATACTAAATAGCATTCTCTATAGAGGAAAGTTGGTTGAAATTTCCCAGGTATTAAACTTGTAATGCAAGCTAAGCTAATTGAGATACTCTAAAAGCTACTACCTGGTGAATGCATGACAGTCAGCATAAAGGATTCAGCATTTCCAGAGATTTTTGTAATGTGTTTTAAAATATTTAAGATCTTATTTAATTTTTAATTATTCAATTTTATTAAACCTAATTATAACTTTTTTCACAGATAATAAAATGACACATAGTTACTGAGGAAGACATGGTATTAACACATGGAATTAGCACCTTAGACTTCTACTCCTCCTGTTCAACCCAACCCATAGAGGAAAATATGTTGTTCACACTTACATCTATATTTTAGGTAGCAGACATTTAGGGATTTGGCCACAAGCATTTTGTTTCTGTCATATATAAATTTGTTTTGGGAGATTTAGGATGAATAATAATGAGCAGGGATGATATGACAAATTCTGCTTATTCCATTAGCCAACTTAATAATTTAGATTTATATTAAAATAAACTTACCCTTCTTGTATTATGTACACATAGTTTTTATTGTCAGCACTAATTATTTAACTTTGTACATATTCAGTAAAGAAATAGAATAAAATATTCATGACTTACGTAGGTATAAATTTCTGTATTTAAATTGAAAGAAAAGTAGTATAAAAAGATACAGATCTGTTTAAAATCTATTCTGCTAGGACAGTGGTCGCAAACTCATTAGTCAACAGAGCCAAATATCAACAGTACAACGATTGAAATTTCTTTTGAGAGCCAAATTTTTTAAACTTAAACTATATAGGTAGGTACATTGTTATTAACTTAATTAGGGTACTCCTAAGGCTTAGGAAGAGCCACACTCAAGGGGCCAAAGAGCCGCATGTGGCTGGCGAACCGCAGTTTGCCGACAACGGTGCTAGGAGAGGCAAAAAAAGAATTGCCTATTTAAATGAAGGGATACAAAATGCAGCTAGTTAAACCTTATTTTAGAGATCCACAATACTGCATTTGCACTTTAAAATTTCCTAAAAATTATGCTGAAGAATCCCTTTTTACTAAGTCAAACCCCGGACATTGATAATTCATTTAACCATAAAACTCTTTTGAAAATCTATTATCAAGACATTTTGAAGTGTTACTCTAATTAATGTTATTTAAAAGTGTGGGGTTTTTTTATAAATATGGGATTTAAGAGGAAGTTTAATAGAGAAAACACTTGCACATGTTTTAAATATATAATACACAATTCTAAATATTTTATTGAACCTATTGATTCAGTTGAAATGTTTCTCTTTTGACAGGATTCACATGTAAACCCTAACTTAATTTCTTTATAATTCCAAGAAGCAAAAACATTCACCAACATCAATAAATGAAAAATGGATAAAGTAACCACACTGCATAAACCTTTCTTTGATCACTGTTCTTTCAAACCATCCACTTATCTAGAGCAGGAAGTAACACCACATAATTAGCAAGGCAACCAGAGTATTTTGCTTATTGTCAATAATTCCACTTCCAGTTATAATAAATGGAAAACTGCTAATCACTATTCACATTTCTCCCAACCCAACATACCCACAAGATCCCATATATACATTAAGGAAGTAATGTAATCTTCTATACAACAACATTCAGAATTACAATTATCTTACTGAAATGAAATTTTGAATTTGATTTTAACCAAAGAATCTCGTTCAAACTTTAACAATTAACAGAAATCCTTAAAGCCTGACTCTCAGGGGTCCAAGGATTGTCTCCAGAGGATCTGTGCACCATCTGAGATTTTATGCAATTGTATATATATATATATATATATATATATATATATATATATATATATATGACATATCAACATCTAGGACTGGGTTCATCATTTTAATAGTATTAGAGTTTTAGGAAGCCAAATAAGTTACACTGTTATTCCACATATAAGTTCAGAAGCAACCAAGAGGAAAACACAGGAGTCAGGTAGATGGACACTCCCAATTTGTTACTGATAAAATTGTCTGGATAATATTCAGATTAAGAACTGCATGGAGATCAATAGATTAGGCTTTAAGACTGTGCAAAATGTTGCTGATGAACTTGCATCCACTTAGTGTAAGAGTGGCTGAAACAACTTCATCTAGCAATTAAGGGAAAAGACAGGGAACTTACCTTTATTTAACAGGGTTCTGAATGAGAAAGACGATGATGGTGGTGATGATGATGATGATGATGATGATGATAAAAACACTACTAGTAAAATCTCCCTTGGTTACTTGCCATAATAAATCTACTCTTATTCTGGGATTCACCAACACCAAGGTTGGGAAAACCTAAAACTGAAAAATTAAAATGGACCCAGATTCTTGACATACCTGGTACTCATCAGAAAAGCAAAATCAAATCCTCTTTGGAAATAAATCTGCAATCCAGTCCCCAGTACCTACAAATTAAGTACAGTTCACAATAAAAACTTAACAAATTAACGAAAAAATAAGCCACTCTGAGTGAAAGTCATTGAAAAAATTAAAACCAGCTTTAGATTCTCCAGTAACTTCAGAAGATGTTAATATATGATATAGAAATTAAAATTACTTATAAAATGTTTAAATAAAACAAATCCACTCTTTGATTTCTATGTCCAACACTTTGCCTAATAAAATTCACCACAGAATATATCATGGGATCCAGGGATTGAAAAACTATTTCCCATAAGCCAAATCTGGTTGTGCCCATTTATTTACATCTATCTATAACTACATATGACAGATTTGAATAATCATAAACAAAGATGCATGGACCTCAAAACCTAAAATACCACTATCTGGCCCTTTACAGAAAAAATATTTACCAAACTCTGGCCTAAACAAATACTTAAAGCTAGTCAAATAATAAAAAAGGAAAATAATATAGAGATCCCCACATTTATTATAAACTCCTGTTTATAATCATACTAGAGGCCCATTGCAGGAAGATTCCTGCAAGAATAGGGCTTCCTCAGGCCTATTCCTGCAAAAATAGGGCTTCCTGAGGCCAGAGCGAAGCAGAGAAGGGAGCGAAGCCCGCGAGGTAGGCTTTGCTCCCATCTCTGCTGCCTCGCTCCTTCCTGTCTCCACTGCCTCGGCTCCCTCCCGTCTCTACCACTTCACTCCCTCCTGTCTCTGCTGCCTCAGCTCTGCTCCCATCTCCGCTGCCTTGGCTCCGTTCCCTTCTCCGCCGCTTGACTCCCTTCTGCAGCGCTTGGCTTCCTTCTACGCTGTCTTCAGTCTTCGCTCTGTGCCTGTGTATGCAAATTAACTGCCATCTTTGTTGGTTAATTTGCATATCACTCTGATTGGCTGGTAGGCATAGCAGAGGAATGGTCAATTTGCATGTTTCTCTTTTATTAGTGTAGATACCTACAGCAAAATTAAATTTTCAACTCTAGAGTAACAAAGAAAATTAAAGACTCCTAAATTTCCCTGAAATTCCTTTTGTTAGATATGGGTATAGTAATTATTTTCTCCAACTCTGTGGTTGCTCTCATTGATTATTATTATAATGACTATATTAAAAATAAATTGTATTTACAAAAAAATTTAATGTACAAAAAATGTGTGTTTTTTTAATTTTTACCTACATTTCAGGATAAGCAGATTAGACAAAATACACAAACAGCTATATATCTTCCCCTCTCACACTTGTATTCAATTGACTAAGCCAGCTTTTAGAAACTCTCCCCCACTTCTTTTCTTATGAAATAAGAATTACATTTTTATTTTCATTCTAATTTACATTCTAATTTTCAATGAGAACACAGCTCAGTGAGTCAAATAATATGATATGTTCATGTAATGTTATATTTTCTTGCTTTTTCTTGTACATTAGTAGCAGTAAAATGTTTTTATTGATCAAAAGAAACATCTTACCAATCAGAAAGAATATATGCACCCCTATGTTCATAGCAGTGCAATTTACAATAGCTAAGATTTGGAAACAGCCCAAGCACCTAAGCAGATGAGTGGGTAAAAAAGCTGTGGTACATTTACACCATGGAATACTATGCAGCAGTAAAAAGAAGGACCTCTTACCATTTGTAACAGCATGAATGGACCTGGAGAGTATTATGCTAAGTGAAATAAGCCAGTCAGAGGAAGATAAGTATCACATGATTACACTCATATGTGGAAGCTAATGAACAAAATAAAGTGAGGAACAAGATCCAGAGACATGGAAGCATCGAACAGACTGACAAATTTCAGAGGGAAGGCAAGGTGGGGAATTGAGAGTGATTAACTGGGGAACTTATATGCATACTAGAGACCCAGTGCATGACATTCATGCAGGGGGGTGGGGGGACCCCTCAGCCTGGCCTGTGCCCTCTCACAATCCAGGACCCCTCAGGGGATGTCCAACTGCTGGTTTAGGCCCAATCCCTGCAGTTGGACATCTGGCAGTCAGACATCCCTCTCACAATCCGGGACCACTTGCCCCTAACCACTCGCCTGCCTGCCTGCTCAGTGTGCTTCACAGGGTCCGGTCATTCCGGTTGTTCCAGTCATTCCACCTTTACAGTTGCTTAGGCTTTTTTATATATAGACTAGAGGCCCGGTGCACAAAAATGTGTGCACTCTGGTGGGTCCCTCAGCCCGGCCTGTGCCCTCTCGCAGTCTGGGGCCCCTCGGGGGTCCCTTCCCCTGGCTGCTGGCACCAGTTTTCCTCCAGCGCCCGGAACCCAGGCCTTCACTCCTCGCCAGAAGGGGCCGGCGTGGCGGGCTTCGCTCTTCGCTTTTTGCTGGCCGCTCTGGCCCGGGGGGGCAGTCTTAGCACTTAGCTCTTTGCTCACCGCGCGGGCCCCAGGGGCGTGGCCGAGGCCGACACAGCGGGCGAGGGCCTTAGCTCTTCGCTTACCACGCTGGCCTTCGCTCGCTGCTCCTGCCTGGGGCCAGCCGGCTTCACTCCCTCACTTAGCGCCTACATATGCAAATTATCTGCCATCTTTGTTGGCAGCTAATTTGCATATCGCCCTGATTAGCCAATGGGAAGCATAGCAAAGGTACGGTCAATTACCCTTTTTGTCTTTTATTAGATAGGATATGCATAGCCCAAAGATACAGACAATAGAGTGGTGAAGGTCTGGGAGGGGTGGGTGTGGAGTAGAGGGAGTCAATGGGATAACAAACAAAGGGGACAACTGTAATCCTTTCAACAATAAGGATTTTTTTAAAAGAAACATCTTAGTGGGTCAAGTTGATAGAGAATTTTCTGCTCAGAAGTTTTAACTGCATCCTTACAGATCCTTTCTCACAGGATAAGCAGAGTCTGGAATGAGTCCATATATGCCAAATCCAGTTAGCAGCCATGTGCAGCCCATAGAAATCCCGTTGGCAAGAAACCTGCATAGTCTACTTGCAGTCTACTACAAGGACAGTGGGCCTTGTGCTCAGGAAACTTTGCCTGCAGTTATGTGTGGGTGACTTCTCTCCTGTGGACGTCGGTGTCTTCAGGTGCAAAAGAAATGTATTGTCATTGGCCCAACCATGCATGACACGAGCACCTATGTTTGATTCTGTAAAACCAGATGCCTTGCTTTAAGGTTCTGACCAAGGCCTCATTTATCCTTTTCCCTCACACTTCAGATCTTCTAGGTTTTTGTTCAATTATCCACTTCTCAGAGCCTGGGACCGCCTTTGCCCTGCCCCCCAGCCATGATCAGAGAATCAGGCACCTTTGCCGCTCTGGCCAGTGATAGCAGGAAGTAGGGGTGGAGCCAGCAATGGGAGCTGGACACAGTCGAAGCTGGCAGTCCCAGGAGCTAGGGGTCTCTTGCCTGGGCCTAAAGCGGAGCCCACAATCACGGGGCCGCTGGAGCTGCGGGTCCCCGCTGCCCGAGCCGGATGCCTAGGCCAGAGGCGTTAGGCCTGTGCAGGGGCGGAGCCTGCAACCACGGGGAGCTGGGGGTCCCCTGCCCAGGCCTGACACCTCTGCCGGAGGCCTCAGGCCTGGTCAAGGGGCCTATCCGGTGATTGGTGATCGGAGGGTGATGAGGGTCAACTCCTCTGGCTGAGGCATCAGGCCTGGGCGGGGGGCTGAGCCAGGGATTGGGGGGATATGATGGTCCCCTTGCCCAGGCCTGAAGCCTGGGTCAGAGGCATCAGGCCTGGGCGGGGGCCAGAGCCAGTGATCGGGGGAAATGAGGGTCCCCTACCCAGGCCTGACACCTCTGTCAGAGGCGTCAGGCCTGGGCAAGGGGCTGATCCTGCGATTGGAGGGTGATGGGGGTCAACGCCTGAGGGCTCCCAGTATGTGAGAGGGGGCAGGCTGGGCTGAGGGACACTCACCCCCCCACACACACACCCAGTGCACGAATTTCGTGCACCGGGCCCCTAGTTAAGTATAATGTTACAAACAAAACAGTTATTCTATTTAGATTACCAAGGGGAAAAAGTGATTTAGAATTAATTTTTAGGAAGAAAATAAAATTTCAGGGCATTTTCAGAAAGAATGAATCTAAATTCCTTGCTGAGCTTGAAACATTACTTGCTTGCTCAGTTAAGAAGAATGACCAAGTTCACTTTCCCATGCATAAAAACTTCCACTACTACTTTGAAAAAATATTTTAAATTAAAATGAGTGTTTATTTTAAGTGAAATAAACTTCATTTAAATATTATAACTTTACTGGTTATATGATAAATACTAATTCATTATTACAAAGCTAGCATTTGTGAGGTTAAGTAATTATTTGGCAAAAAAAGGTTACAAAATCCAAATTAAAACACCAATTTGTTAAAATTACCATAAAGCTTTCACAGTGTCTCTTAGAAATTAATGAGACAGAACTCTGTGAAGTAGTGAAATTAAAGGGTAACTTTATGTATTTCTGATGTAATAAGTGTGCTTTTATCAATTAAATGCACAGCTTTTAGTACTTAGCTTATAATCCCTTGCTAAGTGCCAAAAAGTACATTCATTAGGTTGTATGATTTAATTTATTATCATAAAATTTATTCTGCTTTAATGATGCTTAAAATAGCTGAATTCATGAAAAGTCCAAAGCATAAATTACATAGATAGGATATTTTTAACCAAAGGAGAAGCAATACAGCTTAGCACCTTTTAATATTGGGCTGAAGGGCCCCTGGACTCATTATGAAATCTACCCTGCTTCCCTTTGTACCCTTTCTATCCCCAACTTGTTCCCACCAAAACGCCTGAGCCTTCTCCACCATCTTCCCACCTGATTTCCCAACTATAGCCCACTCTCCCATCCAAAGATGTGTCTTCTGTGTCTTACTCTCCCATGTCTCTCTTTTTTCTCTCTCTCTATCTCTCTTAGGGTGACAGTTATTAAAAAGAAAAACCACAGGCCCAAAATGGTGTCACAGGTACCAAAGCCCAGGACACCAAACCTAGATTTACTATCTGATCTAATTGCATTTTCAACCTCTCCCAGAAACATAATCTTAATCAACCACTCTGGGATTTTCTAGCCAAGCACCAGTAAGGTCATCTGTCACTTGATCACATCCACTTACCCCACAGAAAGAAGCAATCCGCATAACAAAAAAAACACTTTAGGTTCTCTTCTCCCAAAGAAAAGATGTCCCAGGCCCTTGAAGTACCCTTCTAGTAGCTAGATGGGCTGCTGCCATTCATGAATCACTGAATAAAGCCAATTAGATTCACTCGATTAAATTTTTTCAACGCAGATAACCTAACTAGACAGCTGTAACTAAATCCAATGTATTTGCTAAAGCAATGTTTCTCACACTCTAATATGTATCTGAATCACCTGGGGATCTTGTCAAAATGAAAATTCTTATTTAACAAGTGGGGTGGGGCCTGTGATCTTGTGGCTCTATCATGCTCATAGAGATGCTGGGATCCTGCTGGGATCCTGCAGAAAGAAACTGAAAGAGCTTTTTTCCAAGTTAGAGCAGTGTTTTCCAAACACTCAGTGCTTCAGAGAAATGAAGATTGTAGGCTTAATTCCAGATCACTGAATCTGAATCTCTGAGGTATAAACCCAGAAATTTTCAATTTTCATCATCTCCCCCACGTAATTTCGATACACCCCAACAGCTAAAACACAGGCTCACCTCTAAGCCCATTCCTAGGTCTTCCATAAGTCATAGTCATGTGTTTAGAGAGTTGCTTCTACAGACACTGCCCTAAGCCAAAGGAGCAAAGCAAACAGTGGAGAGAGCAAATAAAATGATGGTTAGGTGAGAAACTAATTGGAAGAGTAGGGTTATCAGTAGGATGTCCTCTGCATCCCCTCCTGTTACTGGTGGAAGTGGAGCTCTTGGGGTTCTGCGGAAATAAGAATTTCCAGAGACCACCCCGCAAGGGAGGATAAGGTATCATGAAAAGCTATATTGATGATATAACATTAAGGGAGTTTCTTTCCTTTCCAAGGTCCCATCTCCTTTTTCTCTACCATGGAAAAAGTCCCAGCTTGTCTTCAATAGAGCTAGAATCAACATCACTGTCCAGAGTCTTCACTCCATATTAAAGCATAGTCCAGTCTAGCATCTGGCTAGCTTGGCTTGTGTTCCCAGGTGCAGTCCATTGTGTGTGGGGTCTGCATGGCCATGGTCAATATTGCTTCTTGGGCCATATGGCAGGCTAGCAAGGAAGCAGGATCAAAGCAAGAGGAACAAGAGAGAGAAAGTTTCTTAGTCTGGGGATTTTAACTAGGAGTTTAACCAATGAATCCTTCAGGACTTCATGCACTTGCAGTGGTTCTACCATCCTAGCCAATCCATGGTTTCCAAGGTTAGACTGATAGGCAAGCATCTTCCCTACATCATCCTGACTTCACTGGTATATGCCCATCTTCCCCTTTGTTGGAAATCTTCCCCCAGTGATCTGCAGGGAATGGACTAGTGGTTCCCTGTGAGGAATGTGAAACTGCAGCTTTCTGGTGAAGCTGCCCAGATGACCATGCTTATAATGTCTCGCCTCATCCTTGCTCTCTTCCTATTATTAATATTAACTAGCTAGTTGCAACAGTAAGAGTAGGACACACAAATCAATGAAGTCATTATTTTCATTCTAAATCATGAAGAAGAAGAAGAAGAAGAAGAAGAAGAAGAAGAAGAAGAAGAAGAAGAAGAAGAAGAAGAAGAAGGGGGAGGAGGAGGAGGAGGAGGAGGAGGAGGAGGAGGAGGAGGAGGAGGAGGAGGAGAAGGAGAAAGAAGAAGAAAGGAGGGAGGAAGAAGAAGGAAGGAGGAAGAGGAAGAAGAAATGAGGAGGAGGAGGAAGGAGGAGGAGGAGGATGGAGGAGAAGGAGGATGGAGGAGAAGGAGGAGGAGGAGGAGGATGGAGGAGGAGGAGGAAGAGGAGGAGGGAGGAAAGAAAGAAAAAGCAACCCTTTTGTCTGATGTGAGCACCTTGGGAATTACATAAGAATTTCTTATAAAGTTCTTTTTTGCTACTAGCAATAGTGGGAGAGTTTGCCAGAGCATGTGAGTCTCTGAGTTGTCTTACTTGGCTGTCTCCAGTTTGCCAATTTCCTCTTATTGACATTGCTTCCATTTGTCATTACTTTGCACCACAAGGCTGGTGCTAAGTCATCACCAGTAATTACATGCTTCAGTAGAAACTTGGATCCTGAATGCTCAGGAGAGTGCAAAAGCTGTCATGAAAATTTAAAAGTAGAGACTCAAGCATGTGACCTCTCGAAAGATCTACATGCAGCTTTCAACAGAAGTGAACATGCTCCAAACTGAGCAGCTTTCTCCTTAAAATGTAAAAATTAAATGAGTCCAGGTTAGTATTTTATAGAAACACTCCCCCCCAAAAGAGCCATAAATGAAATAACTTTCTGAAAGTACAGCTGCTGAAAGTACCCCACACACGAGTAAAGATAGACCTCAAATAGCATTTACCCCCCCACTCACATGGCCACTTTTCCTCCACAGGGAAGCTGCTAACTAATATCAGTTTCATTCACTTACTTGAGTTAGAAGTTTGCTGCTTTACAGGCAGGTCTGTTGAACATATTGAGATATTTCTGAGAGAAAATGATATCTGAGTAACATTTCTTACAGACATTACTTATAGTGCTCTTCAAATGAGCTCAATTTTAAGCATGGTGTGTTTTGTTGCTCAAAGCAGAATCTGGAAGTAAGTCAAGATTTCACTAATGCATACAGAGGTATGCAATTTAAAACTCTGACATTTTCTGAAATGTGTAAGGATTCAAGTCAAATTTAGTTCATTCTAAATCACTCTGTCTAACTTTAGGAAAAATCAAGTAGAGGAAGAATTCTTTAACACCATGAAAGAGGAAGAGTCTTTGCTGTATCTACATGAAGACATATATAGCAAAAATGAAAGGAGAGAAGAAAAGGAGGGAAAGGTTAAAAGAGAAAAATGAATCTAACTAAAATAAAACCTCAGTAAATTAAAATGTTGGGCACTAAACATTACTAGACAGTAGCTGATTCAAACTAAATAGCTCTACACGTCTACTCCTTATTTTAACTCCCTACTTCATTTTATAAATGGAATGCATTATTTTTATAATTCATTAATTTTAAAGAAACAGGAAAGGAGAGAGAGAGATATGTCAGTTTCACTTATTAATGTATTCATTGGTTGATTCTTATATGTGCCCTGACCAATGATCTAAACCACAAGCTTAGCGTATCAAGATAACGCTCTAACCAACTGAGCTACCTGGCCAGGGCCTAGAATACATTATTTTAATGTATGTCAACAAATGAAAATTCAGTTCTGTTTCCACAAAAACAAAAGTAGTAAATCTAGTTATAAGATGCAAAATTAGGCGCGGTGAGATATAGAATCCTATATAATAAAAGTCCAGCAACCATAATGGCAGAACGACCAGAATGACCACTCGACCAGTAACTGTAAGATGCACTGACCACCTCTCAATCCCTTTCTCCGGCCAGCAGGCTCTGATCACCGAAAGCAAATGGGGAACTGGGGTGGGTGGCAGTTGGGGGCGGGAACTGGCACTGGCGAGCGGGCAGAGCAGCCGACCTCTTGGTCCCTCCCCCCAGCCCGCAGGCTCCAATCACTGATGGCAAATGGGAACTGGGGTGGGTGGCAGGGCTGCGGGCAGCACAAGGCCAAGGCCCCCACCCCGCAGGTTACCCCACACACAGAAGGCAACCCACAGCAGGGGTGGGGCTGCTGAGCAGGCAGCAACAGCTGATCTCTCAGTCCCTCCCCTGGCCGTCAGGCTCCCATCACCAGATGGCGAATCAGGAACTGGGATGGGTGGCGGGGAGATGGCCCTTATCGCAGGCTGGGCCTAGGGACTGTACCTGTGCATGATTTCATGTGCCAGGCCTCTAGTTATAAATAAGAAACTATACTCTCAAGATGATTGTGATCTTGCACTTGGGGAGTAGAGAGAGGGTTGTTAGTAAGAGAACCCTAATAATGTGGTTCAAAAGAGTGCTGTCATCAGGTTGGAAAATCAAGGACTACTTCATAAAACAGATGCTTTATAGCCCAGACAGTGTGACTCAGTTGGTTAAGCATCATCCCATGCACCAGAAAGTCATAGGTTCAATTCTCAGTCAGGGAATATGTCTGGGTTGCAGGCTCAATCCCCATTGGAGGGTATGCAGGAGGCAGCTGATTGATGGATTGATGTTTCTCTCTCATCAATGGTTCTCTTACTCTACCTTTCTCTCTCTTTTAAAAACATATTTAAAAGTTAAAAAAATAAAACATGCTTTATGAAAGGGACCCCAATACTTATGTAAGATTTTTAAAGGATTAATTAGAAAATTAGGAATATTTAGCAAAAACTGTGGAGAGCAGCTACAGCGTTTGGACAGGTTCAAGCCTGAGACTAATGAGAGGGCACGGTCCTCTCATGGCAAAGCCACGTGCAGGTCCCAGCTTGGAGGGAAAAGCCCTCTCAGCACAATTATAGCCAAGGCTATGGTTGTAAGCTTGACCTTATGGTCCGAACCTATGGTCCCAGGTGGCTGAGTGATATAGGCTGCAGGTGATTCGGCAAGTGCTGCCAAAACAAAGCTTGATAGAGTTCTCAGGTGCATGTAATTAAGTAGACTTGACACTCACAAGAACATTATAAACATCTTGACCATGCCCTTGCTTTGCCTCATGGGATCTGACTATAAAATAAAGACTTGGCTTATAGGCTGTGGCACTGTCTCTTCATCTGAGAACTGTGTCCCACCTAGCCCCAGCTATATTCTCTTGTCTTCTTTAATCCTTCACCACCCCTCCTCAGGTACACCACTGACCATGCTGAATGAGGTTTAAAAAACTATAACAAAAACATAAAGGTTAGAAATCATGAGATGTATTTGGCTGTGCTGTGGGTTTGGCTTCCTGTTGAGTTCATATAAGAGGAAGTGGAGGGCTAGCTAATTAATTATAAAGACAGTTGGCTAGTAAGCTGAGAATCTTTTTCCTGATTCAACAGTAAAGAACCTTTATGTATAAGAGTAAGTAAATTGCATAACTAGTCTTTCTATATGATGGATTTGTTTAAGGAGAAGAAGCTAGGAATTTACTATGGAAGAGCTCTCTTAGACAGAGGAAGAGAAAGTCAAGGAGTAATGAGCTCAATATACTGTAAATGGAGGAGATAGAAACTATAGAACTTGGGAATATGTTGAACAGAAAGTTCAGGTAGAGAGATAAGCAAGAGTGTAAAAGAGAAAACTCAAAACTATCTCTGGGGTTTCAAATTAGATAACTAGCGATAGAATATGTTTTGCAAATTTCAAAAATAAAATGTATAAATGGAAAATTTTCCATTTAAATTTTAAAAGGTTAGTATTTGTTTTTCTTTAACCATCTGGATAATTGCTTCAATTACCTTCTTTCTTTAGCTAGCATACGTGTAGTCTTTTTAAGATAATGTGGATATATTACATTATGAAACACACATATAAAATAAAGAAATATCATGACAGGTGTTATTGCTATATTTATTGATTTTGTTAAAATCATTAATATAAACTTTTAAAGCATAGATATTCAGTAAAATAAGGAAATATGCTTGTTATTGGATTTGCTTCACTGACTTTGGTTTAACAAATAAGCCAAAAACCATAAGAGTTGAGTTGACATATAAGCAGACTAAGAAATATTCCTCAAAACAAAGTTAACCTGAATTTGCTTAAATCTTAGGAAATATTTCACATTTCAAAATCTGTAATATAGTATATATATATATTAATTGGAACAAGAAATTTACTGATATAAATAATACTGTACAATTTTAATGACAAAATAAAAGTTAGCTATAGTTCGGGTGGTCAATAACTTTTTCCTAAAATATTTTTGCTGTGTCAGGCATTGCATTAGGATTAGAAGTGTCAACAATGAAAAGAAAGCTCACTCTGAGGAAATTAATATCTCAAAGAGTAGAAGAGCCATCAACTATTACATATTTGGAGAGCTGGGGACATAGTGCTGTGATGGACAAAAGAAGAGTACCTAAGGCAGGTTTCACAGATCAGAGAAGATGTCTTCAACCTGACAGTGAGAAATAATTGGACCAGCTAAAAGAAATAAAGCAGACATAGAGGAGTTTCTCAGCAGAGGAGAGGACAGTGAAAACCCTGGGGGCAAAAAAACTGGAGCACCTGAAAAAACCATAGGAAGTGCCAGGGAGAGGGCTGAAAAAGTAAGGAGAGGAAGAGGATGAAGATTTGTGATTTTACACAGAAGAAAATGACTCATTAAATTGTTAAGCAGGGAAGTGACAAAATCATGTTTGCATTATAAAGATTAATTCCGGTACAATGCAGGGCAATAAATAAAGACTGGATTGAAAGAAAGATTGGCTTTGAAGACATTGCAGAATATATAAATAAAAGATACTGATGGCCTCAATGAAAGTAGTTAAAGGTGGATATATGTAAGATATCCTAAGACACACAGAAATTTGGTAAATGAATAAATGGGGGAGATAAGGGACAGGAGAAGTCTAACAGGAGATCTAAGATAATATCAAGTTCCTTAGATTGGCTAACCAGCGAGATGGTGGTGGTATTCACTAAGTAGGGTGTGTAGGAAAAGACCAAATCTGGCAAGTAAGACAGGAATTGAACCTCATTATATTAAAGTAATATGCTTATGAGCCATCCAAGTGGAGACATCTATAGGCAACTGATATGCAGATTAAAGCCAAGAAGAAAAATTGATCTAGGTCCAGAGATTTATCATCAGCATATAATATAGCAACTGAAATAAAGGCAGTAGGTGAGACTGTTCAAAGAGACTATTTACACTGGCACAGGAGAAGGTGGAGGATGGAGCCTTGGATGATACCAACACTGAAGGCAAAAAGAGCTGTTAGGGATGAGATAGAAAAATGAGAAAAGTAAAATGTGGTGAAAGTCAAAAGAAGTGCTTTGAAAAGAGAGGGCATTAATGCTACTGAATGGTCAAGAACAATAAGAACTAAAAAAAAAGACTAAGAACTGGACTCATTCACAAGGATTTTTATGAATGAACATGACAAAAAATGTATCTGTAATTAATGGGGGCAAGTGAGTTTGCAGTGAGTAAAAGAAGCTAAATTCCAGAAAGTAATAATAGGTAGACAATTCTTTTAGAACAAGCTTGGGAGATATTTAAGGAGGGACATGGACTAGATGTAAGAGTGTCTTAAGGAGGGAGTGACCTGGCATGATTACATGCTCATTACAGATACAAGCACAGAGTGACTTTGAAGGTACAGAATGAAATCAAAACATCCCCAAGTAAAACAATTAACTTTAAGGAGATAATTTTTTTTCTTTAGGGAAAGGAGAAAATGATGGATTCAATTTTTTTCTTCGCCAAGTGTATTAGTCTATTGTTTTCTAAGGCTGCTAAGTCTGAATAACAAACCACTAAAAACTTGGCAATATGCAACTACAATTGTCTTGTCTTATAAGACACTAGAGGCCCAGTGCACAAAATTTGTGCACTTGGTGGGGGGGGGGAGGTCCCTCAGCCTGGTCTGCACCCTCTCACAGTCTGTGAGCCCTCAGGGGATGTCTGAGTGATGGCTTAGCACTGCTTCAGAAGCAGGAAGAGCTGGAAGAACACTGACCACCAGAGGGCAGCTCCTGAGTTGTGCGTCTGCCTCCTAGTGGTCAGTGCGCATTATAGCAACTGGTCATTCTGCCATTCAGTCAATTTGCATATTAGCCTTTTATTATATAGGATGATATTATCATAGATCAGAACACTGGTTAATTGGGTTATCTCAGGGCCTGACACAGTGAAATCAAACGGTAGGCTGGGCGTGTGTCCTTACCTGAGACTCAGGGTCCTCTTTCTAGCTCACTGCCTGTTGGTAGGATTCAGTTTCTTACAGCTGTGAAACGGAGGTTCCTGTTCTATTGGTATCATTCTACCTTTCTAGAAGCTCCTGTTGTTCTTTCCATGTTGCAATCTATACAAGGTGGCAGTTTGCTTCTTCAAGGCCAAATACAAGAATATCACTCTCCACCTTCAGGAAGGGCCCAGACTCTTTTAATGGCTCACCTGATTAGGTCAGGCCCACTCAGCAAAATTTTCCTTCATGATTTAAATCAAAGTCAACTGATTTGCAACTTTAATTCCATCTGCAAAATCCTTTCACCTTTGCCATAAAATATATCTTGATCACAGGAGTGAAATACATTTTATTCACAGGTCCCATTCAAAACCAAGGGGGAGGGATAATACAGAGCATATACTCCAGGAGGCAGGGACTTGGAGGACCATCTCAGAATCCTGCCTACTGCACCAAAAAGAGGTCACCCAAAGATAAATATTTTATTCTCTTTCCCAAAGAGAGATTTGTTCACTATTCAATTAATATGTGGGATCCCATCAATAAGTAAATAGATGGATAGACCAACTGACAGAGATAGACAGGTAGATGATAGATAAATGATAGATAGATAGATGATAGATAGATAGATAGATAGATAGATAGATAGATAGGAGATAGATAATAGATAGATAGATAGATAGATAGATAGATAGATAGATAGATAATAGTTAATTTACATCTTTTATGGAAGTGCTTCACAGACTTAAAAGAAAATCTACAACAACTAAAAGAAGTTCCATATGTACTGAAAAAAAAGCAACACTAGTGACAATTGTTGGTCCCCTTCTCAGCAAGAATTAAGGGAAGGGCAAATTTGCAGAGAGCCCTCATTAGTCTACATACAGTTCAAAATCATGGTCGTCAATAAAACTGGAAAAAGATAGCAGGAAAATGAAGGCAATTGTTTTGTCTCTCTGTTACCTCTCTCCCTCCTGTCTCTGTTACCACTATCCCCTCCTGTCTCTGTTACCACTATCCCTCCTGTCTCTGTTACCCCTCTGCCCTTCTGCCTCTGTGGCCTCTGTCCCTCCTGTCTCTGTTACGTCTATCTGCTCCTGTATCTGTTACCTCTATCTCCTTCCTGTCTCTGTTACCTCTCCCCATCCTGTCTCTGTAAACTCTCTCCACCCTGGTCGCTGTTACTTCTCTCCATCCTGTCTCTATTACCTCTCTCCCCTCCGGTCTCTGATGCCTCTCTCCCTTCCAGTCTCTGTTACCTCACTCTGCCCTCCTGTCTCTGTTACCTCACTCTGCCCTCCTGTCTCTGTTACCTCACTCTGCCCTCCTGTCTCTGTTACCTCACTCTGCCCTCCAGTCTCTGTTACCTCACTCTCCCCTCCTGTCTCTGTTACCTCACTCTGCCCTCCTGTCTCTGTTACCTCACTCTCCCCTCCTGTCTCTGTTACCTCACTCTCCCCTCCTGTCTCTGTTACCTCACTCTCCCCTCCTGTCTTTGTTACATCACTCTCCCCTGCTGTCTCTGTTAACTCTCTCCCCTCCCCTGTTACCTCTCTCCCCTCCAGTCTCTGTTACCTCTCACCCCACCAGTCTCTGTTACCTCTCTCCCCTCATTTTTCTTTACTTCACTCTCCCTCCTCTCTCTGTTACCTATCTCCACTCCTATCTCTGTTACCTCTCTCCCCTCATGTCTCTGTTACCTCTCTCCCCTCCTGTCTCTGTTACCTCTCTCCCCTCCAGTCTCTGTTACCTCACTCCCCTCCAGTCTCTGTTACCTCTCTCCACTCTAGTCTCTTTTACCTATCTCGCTTCCCCTCTCTGTTACCTCTTGCCTCCTGTCTCTGTTACCTCACTCTTCCCTCCTTTCTTTGTTACCTCTGTCTGCTCCAATTTTGGTTACCACTCCTCCCTCCAGTCTTTGTTACCTCATTCTCCCCACCTGTCTCTGTTACCTCACTCTCTCATGCAGTCTCTGTTACCTATCTCCCTTCCTGTCTCTGTAACCTCTGTCCCCTCCTAATTTTGATACCTCTCCTCCCTCCTGTCTGAGTTACCCCACTCTCCCCTCCTGTCTCTGTTACCTCTCTCCCCTCCTGTCTCTGTTACACTCTCCCCTCCAGTCTCTGTTACCTCTCTCCTCTCCTGTCTCTGTTACCTCTCTCCCCTAATGTCTCTGTTACCTCACTCTCTCCTCCTGTCTTTGTTATATCACTCTTCCCTGCTGTCTCTGTTAACTCTCTCCCCTCCCCTATATGTTAACTCTCTCCCCTCCTCTATCTGTTACCCCTCTCCCCTCCTGTCTCTGTTACCTCACTCTCCCCTCCTGCCTCTGATAACTCTCCCCCCTCCTGTCTCTGTTACCTCTCTCCCCTCCATTCTCTGTTGTCTCTCTTCAGTCCTGTCTCTGTTGCCTCTCTCCCCTGCTGTCTCTGTTACCTCTCCCCCCTCCGCTATCTGTTACCTCTCTCCTGTCTCTGTTACCTCTCTCCCCTTCTGTCTCTGTTACCTCCCTCTCCCCTCCTGTCTTTGTTACCTCTGTCCACTCACATTTTTGTTACCTCTCCTCCCTCCACTCTCTGTTACCCCACCTTCCCCTTCTGTCTCTGCTCCTGTCACAGTTACCTCACTATCCCCTCCAATCTCTGTTACCTTACTCTCCCTTCCTGTCTTTGTTACCTCACTCTCCCCTCCTGTCTCTGTTACCTATCTCCCCTCCCCTATCTGTTACATCTCTCCCCTCATATCTCTGTTACCTCTCTCCCCTCCTGTCTTCTGTTACCTCTCTCCCCTGCTGTCTCTGTTACCTCTCTCCCGGCTGGAAGCTGGTCCATCCTTGCTGCTTGACACAGTCGCTGCAGGAAAGAAACATCTGCACAGCATGTTTCAAGGGACCTGGCGTATATAGCATACTGTTCTTAATATGTTTGCTCCCCTTAGCGCTGTGTGTTTGAACCAAGGTCACCTCTCCGAGAAAGGTTGTTTCCCCAGGTAGGAACTTTTCCCTGAAGTCAGGGAGGGGATGCCTCTCCTAGAAAGGTTGCTTCCCCGGGTAGGAATTTTTCCCTGAAGTTAGGGAGGGGATGAAACTCCTTAACTAAGTGCCAGGCGGGTAGTTAATCACTTCAACTACAAACAATCATGCTTAAGCTACATAATCTTTACTCCCTGGAATGGAGATAAGAAACGCCCTAAACTTTGTAATAGAAATTGACAGGATTAAAATCAACTGGTATAAATACAGATGTAACAAAACAATAAACAGCAGAACCTCTCTGGAGAGAGACCAGAACTTGGCTGGAGATCCTGGCTAGGCTGCTGATCAACTGAACGCTGTCTCCGTGTCATTCCTTCTTCGCCGACTCTGTCTACAAATTGGGGACCCCTGGACCCGCTGAGGTTGGACGCCGATATCTCCCCTCCCCTACCTATTACCTCTCTCCCCTCCTCTGTTACCACTCTCCCCTCCAATCTCTGTTACCTCTCTCGCCTCCTGTCTCTGATGCCTCTCTCCTTTCCAGTCTCTGTTACCTCACTCTCCCATCCTGTCTCTGTTACCTCACTCTCCCCTCCTGTCTCTGTTACCTCTCTCTCCCCTCCTGTTTATGTTACCTCTCTCCCCTCCTGTTTATGTTACCTCTTGCCAATCTCTCTGTTACCTGTCTCCCCTTCTGTCTCTGTTGCCTCTCTCCTCTCCTATCTCTGTAACCTCTCGCTCCCCTCCTGTCTCTGATAACTCTCCACCCTCCTGTCTCTGTTACCTCTCTCCCCTCCATTCTCTGTTGCCTCTCTTCAGTCCTGTCTCTGTTACCTCTCTCCCCTGCTGTCTCTGTTACCTGTCTCCCCTCCCCTATTTGTTACCTCTCTCCCCTGCTGTCACTGTTACCTGTCTCCCCTCCCCTATTTGTTACCTCTCTCCCCTCTGTCTCTGTTACCTCTCTCCCCTGCTGTTTCTGTTACCTCTCTCCCATCCTGTCTCTGTTACCTCTCTCCCCTCCCCTATTTGTTACCTCTCTCCCCTCTGTCTCTGTTATCTCTCTCCCCTCCTGTCTCTGTTACCTCTCTCCCCTCCTGTCTCTGTTACCTCACTCTCCCTCCTGTCTTTGTTTCCTCAGTCCACTCACATTTTTGTTACCTCTCCTCCCTCCACTCTCTGTTACCCCACCCTCCCCTTCTGTCTCTGCTTGGGTCACAGTTACCTCACTCTCCCCTCCAATCTCTGTTACCTCACTCTCCCCTGCTGTCTCTGTTACCTATCTCCCCTCCCCTATCTGTTACATCTCTCCCTTCCTGTCTCTGTTACTTCTCTCCCCTCCTGTCTCTGTTACCTCTCTCCTCTCCTGTCTCTGTTAGTTCTCTCCTCTCCTGTCTCCATTACCTCTCTCCCCTCCTGTCTCTGTTAGTTCTCTCCTCTCCTGTCTCCATTACCTCTCTCCCCTCCTGTCTCTGTTAGTTCTCTCCCCTCATATCTCTGTTACCTCTCTCCCCTCCTGTCTCTGTTACCTCTCTCCCCTGCTGTCTCTGTTACCTCTCTCCCCTCCTGTCTCTGTTACCTCTCTCCCCTGCTGTCTCTGTTACCTCTCTCCCCTCCTTTCTCTGTTACCTCTCTCCCCTCCTGTGTCTGTTACCTCTCTCCCCTGCTGTCTCTGTTACCTCTCTCCCTCCCTTCTCTGTGAAAATCTCCCCTCCTGTCTCTGATGCCTCTCTCCCTTCCAGTCTCTATTACCTCACTCTGCCCTCCTTTTTCTGTTACCTCACTCTCCCCTCAGGTCTTTGTTATATCACTCTCCCTTGCTGTCTCTGTTACATCTCTCCTCTCCTATCTCTGTTACCTCTCTCCCTCCTGTGTCTGATACCTCTCTCCCTTCCAGTCTCTGTTACCTCACTCTCCCATCCTGTCTCTGTTACCTCACTCTCCCCTCCTGTCTCTGATAACTCTCCCCCCTCCTGTCTCTGTTACCTCTCTCCCCTCCATTCTCTGTTGCCTCTCTTCAATCCTGTTTCTGTTGCCTCTCTCCCCTGCTGTCTCTGTTACCTCTCTCCCCTCCCCTATTTGTTACCTCTCTCCCCTCCCCTATCTGTTTCCTCTCTTATGTCTCTGTTATGTCTTTCCCCTCCTGACTCTGTTACCTCTCTCCCCTTCCGTCTCTGTTACCTCTCTCTTTCCTGTCTCTGTTTCCTCTCTCCCTTCCTGCCTCTCTTACCTCTCTCCCTCCTGTCTATGCTTCCTCTCTCCCCTTCTGTCTCTGTTACCTCTATTTCTCCTGTCTCTGTTACCTGTCTCTCCTCCTCTCTTAGGAACTTTTCTCTGGGTGGAACTAGCTGTTATCACCCTTTTTGAGGCAGCAAAGGCCTTGTGCTGGACACAGCACTCACTCTCCCCATTCCATAGTGGGTGCAGTTCCTATACGGCACCTGCTTCCAGCCTTTCTATGCTCAGGAAAGAAAGAACCGAGAGTTGAGGACTTTTTGCCATTTGGATTTTGATCTCTTTCTGAAATAAGTGCCGACAAACCAGGTGAGAGTTAGGTACCTTTTCATACTGCAAAGAAAATTACTTTTAAAACACTGATAACACAAATTAATTCCCTCTTACTTTATTCTTTCAGCATTGTCCAAAATTAATCTGTGAAAAAAAGAGAGAGAGAGAGACTCATGAACATGGACAACAGTGGGGATTGTGAAGTTGAGGTGGGAGAGAGCGGGAAGGTGGAGGTGGAATAGGGCATACGGGGGATACATGGTGATGGAAGAAATAAAACAAAATACACGTGGGGAACAATATACAGATGATACACTGTACAATTGTATGCCTGAAACCTACATAATTTTCTTAACCAACATCTCCCCAATAAAGCAAATACAAATAAAAAAGAAAAAGAATACAATTATTTGTATGTTGGTCTTATATATGCCCATTTTACTCTATTCTCTTATCCTAATAAATAGTATAAATCATGAAAATATATATAAAAGGATATTTTTAAATCTACAATCATAAAACAATAAAAATTTCAAATGCCAAGATTGAGACACAATGCAATGCAACAAACTGTGACTTGCATGTCTGTGTACGGAAAATTGTATCACCTACCAAAACAAGTACATAACACAGCATCTCTTAGAAATTGGCTGAGGGAGATGCTGTGTTATGAAAGATAATTAGATTCTAAGACTCTCCACACACAGTAGAATACAGTGCCATAATCAGTTAACAGTATCTTCCAGGGGTGTGGAAAGAGGATGAGCGTGGAAATGTAAATACGATTAAGATATGCAGATTGGGTCAAAATTAGGTTTACAGTTGTTCAAATGAAAAATAGTACAGCAATTAATAAATAATAATACAAGGATAAACTCTGTTTCACGTTCTCACAACTGTAAACTTGCTTTGGGCCTACCCTGCATTTGCCACACAGGATGCAAAACAAAAAAATGTAGGATAGATAAAAGAGGGAAGAATAAGAATAGCTACTAGTTATTGAATTCCCACACTGTTAGGACCACTATGGTGCATACTTTCTACACATTACCACAGATCTTCACAATGGCCTTGCCAGGTAGATATTGGCATCAGTTTTTAAAGTCTTGCGGTAGGAAGACTCAGAAACTTAATCCAGGGGCACAGAGGAGTGAGAGGCTGCAACATGGCCCCAAGTTTAGCTGATTTCGAGGCCAATGCAATTCCTCCTGAGTCACGTTGCCCCCGGTAGGAAGGGACCCAGTGAGGAGCCTGATGCCACATGCCTCCTCCAGAGCACTGGGGTAGCACATGATGAGATAGATAACTTTAGGTTCATCTGGTTGCTCAACCATCTTTTGGAGGGTTATTTTCCCAACACAGCATAAATTGAATATGCCTTATTCCCTTGTATATGATAAGATTATGTCCTTTAACTGTTTTTTTTTTCATAATAATTTTTAGTAACACAGATTTTTTAAAACTAAATACCTTATCCAAAAAAAGGTTTTGTATCAGAAATTTATGACTGAGTACATTTTTGGACTGGCCATTTATTTTCTTCTGTTTTTTTTTTTTTAAAAAAAGACACTAGTTAAATAAGACTTTAAATAAATAATGCACAACATCTTAGTTCCTCAGGCTTCTTCCTATGTTCTAGTTTGGACAAATCTGCACCAGTCTTCTGGGAAAAAAGAAATCATTATTTGAGGGGAAAAGAGACGCACTGCTTCAGTAACATACATGAGAGTATTGGGAGCAATTCTACAGCTTTTGTGTTACTAGTGATATAATTGTTCTTTCCGCGAGTGTTTCACTCCTTCCCCTTTGAGAAGCCAGCATAAGAGACTCCTGCCTATGTGTCAAGAGCCAGAAACTCATTACGATAGCAGCCCTACCAGGCAGTGCTGGGAACCAAACTGTGAAATTGTGACTTCTTCCTCGAGTGGAGTGTGGGAGTGCTACGTACTGCCGGTTTGTGGATGGATTAAACCACACAATCACAGCGAATGTTAGAAAACCCTGAAGGCTGATTTTGTGTATTTTAGCAGTGTTCAAGAGAAAACTAATCAGAAAATAAAATTTATTGAAATAAATATATCCTTGGGTAAGAGATATATGCTCTAACATTTGCTTTGCATTGACATTTGACATGTATTTTGACTATTCTTTTAAACTTTTATTTTTCTAACTAATCCATTTTGACAGAATATGAGAGAAGTAAAAAGGGTGAACTTGTCAGCTGAATTTTGCAAAATTGTATAATAAATCAGGTCTTTAGCTATTTTTTTTTTTATTGGATAGATTTAGGGATTAAGTCGCCAAAACAATCTTCCCTTCTACTTAAATTTTATGCAAAAAATATATAAGAAAATAAGATAACGAGTTTAAAACCAATATAGTGTCATTCCTTCTAATGAGCCTATAAATATACAAAGGAATTGTGAAGCTCAAAAACTATTTGACGTAAGCCGCAAACCTGGATGATGTAGAGAATAAAACCTCAACTTGCAACTTCAAAGAAACTCATCTCAAACTATGATTGCTTAAAATAAAGAAATTTATATAAATTTTCCCCTAACTGTTGGTTTTGTTTATTCACATTTCAAAGCAGGCAAATTTGCATGTAAAGGGACTCTAATGTGAGCGATAAGTCTATACTTTTACGTCAGACAATGGTATTTCGGTTTGGTACAGGGAGTGGGATGCTAAAAAGACTAGCATAACTCAAAGGAACATACATCAAATGCTCAAGCGCCATGTGCACTTACACATGCAGGGTAATGCAAACAGAGCTGCCACGCAGCTGAATCGCCTCCGCCATTCCCTCCTGATTCTGTTCCCCTCTCTCTGCCATGCGTCTTTCTAGGTCATAGTCTCTGCCAAAGATCCCTCCTGCTGCCGAAACCGGTTTGGCTCAGCGGATAGAGCGTTGGCCTGCGGACTGAAAGGTCCCAGGTTCAATTCTGGTCAAGGGCATGTACCTCGGTTGCGGGCACATCCCCAGTGGGAGATGTGCAGGAGGCAGCTGATCGATGTTTCTCTCTCATCGATGTTTCTAACTCTCTATCTCTCTCCCTTCCTCTCTGTGAAAAATCAATAAAATATATTTAAAAAAAAAAAAAAAAAGATCCCTCCTGCTTTTTCTTACTCCCTTGATCTTCTCTCGGGCTCTAGAACAGGGATAGAAAAGTTACTAGTGGTTGTTTGCCAAGTCATATGCCCACATAAGGAAGGGAAAGTTTGGAGAGTGAAGTTGGAGAAAAATGTTTCTTTTTTACAGATCACTTCCATCCCCCCAAAATGGGTGACGAGTGGTAATCAGGTAACTGTGAAGCTAACCTCATAACAATAGACAGATGTTCGAATTTGAGCCTCCCTCCAGCACCTGTGAACAGAAATACTCGGGGAGTATTGTCCACACGTACTGCTGCTGAGGTAGGTGCGGGGAGAGGGGTGTTGAACAGGCTGCTTTACTCCTCTGTACTCATTTGCCATTCCTAAAATGTGGCCCCTGTGTCCAAAGTTAGTTTTATTAGTGGGTTTTTATCCTCACTAATGATACCCCATTAAAAAATAAATGACCTCAAAAATTGATAAATTTATCACAAATATTATTTAAAAGAAAAGTTATGATAAGTAACATAAGAGCTAACATTATTCATCTTTGAGAAACATTTTAAAACATCATTATTGCAAAAACAGAAATGAAACAAAATGATTATTCAGGTTCCATTTGTATACATATATGTGTGCCCATATATATTATTAACTTATGTCGTAAATGTTATATCATAAATCTAAAGGAAAGAGCTATTTTTAAATGGTGTGTCATAACTACTAAGGAATTTGGAGAATAAACTTAGATCATGCCTCACAATGTATAACATTATACAATATATAAACTCCTTATGCATAAAAGAGCTATGTAAAAAGATAGACAGACTATAATATGCACTATATATGTATAGTGATAATAATAATAATTTTATAAAAAGAGGAAAAACAGTTTCAGACAAATATTTGCTGCAAATTTTACATATCTATGCTACCCTACAATTACTAAATAGCTAGTGAAGTCACAACCGCGTGCGAGGGCCAAGGGGCATGTTCATAATAATAAATGCTCAAATGATTCATGGGGACTGATGGATACTTTGTCACCTTTCAGAAGAACATGCATTATGAGCTAAATTGAGTCATTGCAGCCCAGTCTGACGTGGCATGTATCGTTGCTGTGTTTAACATCAGGTTGGCTTAATGATTTGAAAATCAACGTATTATTAAAGAGTAAGCCCTCTCCAACTAAGGTCAACAGTGTTCCAACATCACCTTGGGTCTCTACCTCTGCTCCCATAATGCCAGCGCACACGCAGACTGTCCTGAGAGAAGCTATTTCATCTTCTCCAGTGCATACACAGAAACCCAGGCTATCGCACCACAGGAAACAAACATGACTAGCTCACCACTGAACTCTTACACAGCAGATGGGAATGGTGTCATGGCACAGCCTGCAGAAGTGTTTGACAATGCCTTGAAACTCACATATGCCTGGAACAAAATCCATGGATGATCACCAGTGAGATGCTCCACATTGGAATCTCCATTACTGCTGTGCTATTGCTCACGATTTTGGCTGTCAAATTATGAAAAAATATTTATGCAGGAGAAGAAAGCTTATAGAGATAAGCAAGGTCATCTAATAACTCTCAGACTGGACCTCACAAAATGCAGTCTGAGGGTGTGCTGCCTTCACAATGCAGTGTGTACCAAGCAGATGACAAAATCTACTTTGAGAATAATCTTTACAACATGCATGGGCATCCAGTGGCCCTCTACTGCTTGATGCCCTTGACTACAGAAGTCAGTGGCCAGACATCACCACATCAGAGCCATTTACGCTCCAGGATAGTTCTCTGCCTTTTTCCCCACAGTGTTCCAACATATAAGTTAGGTTGGGTTGTATCTCTAGCTCATGTGTATGTACAGTCAACCTAATTGGTAATGTAGCCCAATTTTTTATATACATATACACTGCATAAAAAGCTTATACAAATTTGTTTAAAGGATATAAACAATTTGAATTAAAGTGAGTAAAGTAAGATATCTATATTAAAATGTTAAACTCTGCTATTATCAAAAGAACACATTTAAATAAGTAATGTGCCTTTTTCATCCAATAAAATGAATAAATTTGGTAATCAAGCAAGCTCTCTTGTACATAACTTATAAAAGGAAATAAATTGATGAATTTCTTTTAGAAAAATAATTTTTCAGTCTATTTTAAGACATAAAATGTTTGTACCCTATAACCTAATTATCTCACTTTTGGTGGGAAGATAGATAAAGGAAGAAAAATAATGAGAGGAAAACAATATGCATGAAAATATTTATTATAACAAATATAAAGCCATTAACATTATGAGGATTCAATGACATCACAGAAAACTACTTATTTTTAACACCAAATGAAGAGGAAACAATTGTATCGGTCTACTAAATATAAAAACCATGCCTATATAAGAACTATGTGGGGAAGAAACAATATTTAAAAGAGTTTGACCTGTTCAATCTTTGAGTATGGGTCATTTTAATGCATGTGTTTTAATACACTCAATGTTACACTTTTATTTATCTAGCAAAAATAACTTCTTTGAAGTAAAATTTCCTACCACGGAGTAACATAAATTCTAGTGGTCCCCAACTATCCATCTTATCATTTTTCATAAAAATTTTAGCTGGGCACAAGGCCACTAGAATAAAGGCAGCATGTCCCAGTCTCCTCTGTAGCCACGAGTAGGCATGTGACTAAATCCTAGCCAATGTTCTATGAGTCAGAGTATTAGTGGCAGCTTTCTGAATCCTATCTTAACAGACAGCTGTCACACATCCTTGCCCCCACTTCTATGTTCCTTCCTCCTGCTACCTCAGTAGTAGAAGCCAACCTAGACAGGGGTTAAAATCTAGAGTTGACAAAGCAGTGTGAACTAGGAGCCTGAGTCTTCAAGACAATGCAGAGCAGAGTCAGAATCCCAACCCTGCTTTACTTATTTCTGTCTTTTGTCTACAGGAAAGAGAGTAAATAATGAAACATGCTGCATGAACCAACTGTTAGTTTTCAATTTTCTGTTATTCACAACAGAATCTCAAACTACTAAATGCAGACAGCGGACATCCCCTGAGGGGTCCCAGACTACGAGAGGGCACAGGCCGGGCTGAGGAGACCCCCCCTCCATCCCCCCCAGTGCATGGATTTCATGCACTGGGCCTCTAGTTTATACATAGCACACACACACTCTCTCTCTCTCTCACACACACACATACATGCATATATAATTGCAACACAAGGTGGGGGGAAAGTTGGTTTACAGTTGTAAGTGAAGCAGAGTTTATTCTTGTATTATTTTATTGATTAATTATTGTATTATTTTCCATATGCACAACTGTAAACCTACTTTTGCCCCACCCTGTGTATATATATATATATATATATATATATATATATATATATATATATATCTCCACTGAAAAGGCCTGGAAACAATGACTAACCCAGTAACAAAGCATATTTCTGGTGACCAAATTGTGTCTTGAAATACTTTATAACATAAGAGAAATGGAGAAATGTCTGATTCCATATGAAGGGCTGGAAATGTACAAATTGAGTTTGGAAACTTGTTATACCAGGTAGCAAGGGAGCTTTCAGAGACTTTTTAGGATCATGTCAAAAGGAATTAGGCATTAACTTTAAGAGTTTCCCAATGGCTAAACATAAAACAATTTGTTTCAATAAGCATAAGAAATACAATATGTTTACTTAATGGATTTATGATGATATAAAAATTAATTAGTCATCTTTTGGGAGATGAAAGGGAATAAATACATATCTTGAGAAATGCTATGCAAAGAGAAAAAAATTAGGTATTTATGTTGCTTTTATATATGCACTGTAAAACTGGCTGACCAAATGGTAGAAAGGGGAAGCATCTCTTTATAAAATTATTTCAGGTAATTAAAAAAGTAATAGAATTAGAGTATCAGTATTTTACACAACAGTGTTCCAGAGTGAATTACTTTCACCCACAATATGAAGTGACTGATAGTGTCTCTCACAAAATCTTGCCAAACTGTACTGTGTGTGCATGTGTGAAATATATAAATGTTTTTATAAAAATGGAATAATACTGTAATATTATTAAAAATATATAAAATAGCCCTGACCGGTTTGGCTCAGTGGATAGAGCATCGGCCTGCGGACTGAAAGGTCCCAGGTTCGATTCCAGTCAAGGGCATGTACCTTGGTTGCGGGCACATCCCCAGTAGGAGGTGTGCAGGTGGCGGTTGATCGATGTTTCTCTCTCATCGATGTTTCTAACTCTCTCTCTCTCCCTTCCTCTCTGTAAAAAATCAATAAAATATATACAAAATATATATATATATATATATATATATATATATATATAATAAAATGTATTATATACAAGTATAAAACTATAATAAATAGTTTGCTCTTAAAGAAATTTAATGTATCATAAACATGTTCCCTCTTTTGAGAATACTATACAACATTTGTAATGATGAAAAAATAGTCTAGTATATGGGTGTATAGCACCAGATTTATCATTTAAGTAATATTTTATTTTTATCGGATTTTTATTTTATCTTATTTATGTATTTTGTATTATGACTATAACTTCAACAAACCCTCTTATAGTAGAATGTTTCTATAGCTATGATTATTTTCATAAGAAAGTGAAATTATTAGTCAAATACATTTTTAATGATTTTAATACAAATTGTCAAATTGTCCTCTAGAAAGGTTTAGTAGGATACCTGTCCACCAGCGGAGTGCTGACCTTCCAGCCCTGCCTTATCCTTTTAAATATATGTTTGTAAAAGTTTGCAGCAGGAGAAAGGATAAATCATGTTAAATTTATCATTGGGGGAAAAAAGACAATTTAAAGCCATTCAATTAATCTGCAACTTTTATTTAATGTATTATTTCCTTGAAATCTAACGTGTTTATTTTTATATACCTCTAAATTAAACCCTCAATGAGTTTTTTTCACTATTTAATATACTACATGAGCTGGTAAAACAAAATTTTTTAAAAAAATATGGAGTTAGTAAAATAAAGTATCTTATCTGGCCTTCATTATTTGCTAAATCTAATTTATCAGTCACTAAAGCCAATCAGCTATTTCAAGTTTTTCTATAAATGAAACAGGTACTGTATTTAGTAAAAACTGTGAGGTTAACCAGTAATGCATTTATTTATTATTTGTTATCTATTCTGATGAACTAGTTCAAGTAGTTTTTTTTTATTTTTTTAATCTACTTCTGCTGTTAGGAATTAGAAACAAAGAACAAATCCAGCCTTGGTTTAACTTCTTTTTGTAAATTACTGAGCACATTAGAGAATAGATGGTAGATTCTCCCACCTCACCCCCTTTTATCCATCTTTGACATACCTTCAAAGTGAGTTTCCTCAACTGCTGTGACACGAGAGATTTCTAAAATGCAGGCCGTGATCTCGAGGTCTTGTATAGCTTGTGATGGTACTGGAATTGGACAACCATCCATCTTCCTGGCAGAGATTCATTTAAGGATTCCTAAGTACCTCAGTGTTGAATTTAGTCCAACCTCTTTGTAATGAAAGGATCTCCCTGAAGGACCTAGGTCTGTGTATTTATTTTTAAAAAGAATTACAGGCTAATTTTTAATAGTGGCAGGGTTCTCATAATCTCTTGTTAGTAGTTGCAGGATATTCCCCAGTAGAAGATCTCAGTTTCTGCCTAACATTTTTCTTGAAACAACATTGTTTTAAGAAAATGTTGCTATTCCAACCTGTCACTCCCTGGAGCAAAAGAGCATGGCTGAGCATCCAAGGTTATATTTCCTGTCTCTTGACATTTATCTGGAGCCTCTCTCCAATAAAGTATTTTGAATTTAAAACACTCTTCTTGACATGTATGCAAGACTGATAGTTCTTCATCTTGTTGCTTTCCCTGCTTTAATTAAGTCCACCTTTGTACTAGTATATTAACTGAGTTAATTAGTTAAAAGGTATTTCAGAAACATATTAGAATATATAGTTAGGAAGGTACCTTAGAGGTGTCTTCCGCACCTACTCTGTATAACAGAAAAAAAAAAACTGAAACCAGGGAAGTTATGACTTTGCAATGTTCACAAAGCAAGTTCACAGCTGTAACTCTATTTAGGATGTGGGTTCATTTACATTGTAATTCATTTAACAACAATGAAAAAATTGCCTGACTTATTAATGGCTCTAAAGAACTTGAGTTACCAATATGGATTCTCTAAAGTTTTATGTAGAAAAGTATATATTACTGTTTGTGTAACTGTATTTTTAGAATCATGGCTACAATACCAAATAAATAGAAATATGTAAATATTGTTGTATTGTTACTGGTTCTATAACAAATTCATGTTTACTTGGCATTACCAATACTCTGTGATACTTTAGAAAAATGGGGGGAAACAGATTATTTCAGTTTATCAGAGAGCTTTAATTATAGTTGCAGTGTAGTAATAAGTGTTTGATTACCGAAATTGATTCCAGCTGTAATGAGGTAGCGTCCATTTTCCTGACCCTTGGCAGCCTTGTCATGCTAATTTTTACTTGGAAAGGCAGTTTCCTTGTCTTGGTGGCATGTGCTACTCTGGTTTCCCCCCCACACCCCCACACACACACTTCCTGTGCAACCTTTTGCTCTGTCTAATTTACTACTGTCTCTCAAAATTAGCAATCTCCAAGTTTCTTTCCTTAATTATTTTTATTTCTAACCCCACCATCTTTGTTTTTTCAGATATTTCCATGGCTTCAATAATCTTCTCTGCATATATGATTTCTAGTACTATTTGTTCAGCCTTTTTCTAACTACTGATCATTCATTTCTAACTGCCTGTTCAGTGGGTTCATTTTTATATTTGCTGGCATATCAAGTTTAATATGTTCACATCTGAACTCATTACCTTCTTAACATCCAAACCAACTTGCCCTTCTTATTCTCTTTCTGTTAATGTCACATCCTTCTACAGTTATTCGCCCTCAAAGCCTAGGAATAATTTTTCTTTATCATATATCTTTCCCTTATCTTTGGTATTCAAAGTGTTTTCAAGACTTGCAGATTGTATGTCTGAAGTGTTCTCTCATCCAGCCTCAATTTCGTATTTCTCCCTTTCAATCCTAAGTCATCTCTTTATTAACTCTTTTGAGACCATTGCTAGAGTGAACTGTTGGTCTCCCTACCTCTGAAAGTCTTTGTAAATTACCCTGCAATATATGTTATGCTAATCTAACTAAAGCATATCTTAGTGCTCAAAGCCTGCCAATGATCCCCGCTGGCAGGGCTGGCTGGGGGGAGGGGCCCCAGGCCATTCGTGGGCCAAACCCGCCCCCCATCAGGGTGTGGGGGGCCAATTGGTGGTGGGGCCAGCAAGCAGGAGGGGCCTTAGGTCAAACTCCCATCGAACTCCCAGTTGAGGGGACAATTTGCATATTATCCTTTTATTATATAGGATAGGATGTTACATTATAATGTCTAAACATGCTTTGAAACAGTAGATTATAATTTTGATCTCTTTTAAAGACATATAATTCTACCATGCTTTCACCCTTAGTTTCTTTTTTTTTTTTTAAATATATTTTATTGATTTTTTACAGAGAGGAAGGGAGAGAGATAGAGAGTTAGAAACATTGATGAGAGAGAAACATCGATCAGCTGCCTCCTGCACATCTCCCACTGGGGATATGCCCGCCACCCAGGTACATGCCCTTGACCAGAATCGAACCCGGAACCCCTCAGTCCGCAGGCCGACGCTCTATCCACTGAGCCAAACCGGTATCGGCTAGTTTCTTGTATTTTGATACTTTTTAGTGGGATTTAGCCTCAACATTTTTTTACTAGTCATTTTTTTTAAATATATTTTATTGATTTTTTACAGAGAGGAAGGGAGAGGGTTAGAGAGTTAGAAACATCCATGAGAGAGAAACATCTACCAGCTGCCTCCGGCACACCCCACACTGGGGATGTGCCTGCAACCAAGGTACATGCCCCTGACCAGAATTGAACCTGGGACCTTTCAGTCTGCAGGCTGACGCTCTATCTACTGAGCCAAACCAGTTTCGGCTTTACTAGTCATTTTTACATAAAATTATTTTCCTTAAATTTTAGGAAAGGTTATGGTTTAAAAGGCATTTTCTAACTGCATAGGGCTTCTTAATCCAGTATTTCTGTATAGTATTAAAAATTTGGTAGTAAAATTTAATAGTAATAAAAATATATATATATAAAAATATGGTGGCTTGTTTTCTAAGATTTTCTAGTTCTGTTTCTCTTTCCCACATTCACGTGAACATCCTCTTTCTTTTCTTGTTATTGTCTCTATCCTGACCAAATTTTATTCTATGCCAGACAGTTTCTTCCCCAAATGAGACCCTATGCTGGACAGAAATCCTGGTTAATTAGTTTCAAGAATGCATAGGGGCTAACCAGTTCCAGCTCCTTAAACCTTAATGTGGGTCCTTGCACTCACCCACTATAGCAGTGGTTCTCAACCTTGGCTACACATTAGAATCACCTGGGAATCTTTTTAAAATCCTGATTTCTGGGCCTCATCCTCCGGAAATTCTGTTTCTTTGTTATGGGGTGGGCTCACAACATTAGTAACAAAGAAACAGAATTTCCGGAGGATGAGGCTCAGAAACCAGGAGTTTAAAAAGATTCCCAGGTGATTCTAATGTGCAGCCAAGGTTGAGAACCACTGCACTATAGGAACAGGGGAAACCCTTCCAAGTTTAGCTGCTCTTCTCTAATTAATCCAACACACTTTCTGGTAAATACTTGTTGGCGATTTTGTGGGTTCCTGTGCTCAGGTCCTTCAGTTCCTGTTGTTTTCTTCTTTCTTCTTGCAATGAAAATGTTGGTGCCATACAGTTTTTGTGGCAATTGATAGTTTTTCCTCATTTGTTTATGTTACCAAACTAAAAGGGTTCATTGGTCTGCACACATCAAACCTTAATCAAAAGTGAACAAGAGTTTGCAGCCAAGAAATAAAGCTTTATTTTTAAGGAAATGTGCCAAACCTGGAGTCACAGGTGAGGCTGTGCTCAAAGACCTGGCTCCCCACGGCTTCCAGGGGGTGGATTATATAGGGGACAAATCATTAATCATGGTGGAGTTAGGGTCGTGGTCTCTAGTGATTGGTCAGCACTAGAGTAGGGGTAGTAGATCTTGCCTGATGTCAGCTACAGTGTTGATCTGTTTGGTTTCACAAGGGTATGATCAGGGGGGTGCTTCCACTTTTCTGGTTCTGGAGCTGAAACACAACTAAAGCTGTGGTTACACTATAGCTCTATCTCTATGATCAACAGACCCCAGGCTTTGTTTCTAAGATTATTTGATGCTGATCAGAACTTCATTATCCTGAAGGCATCCTATATAATAAAAGGCTAATATGCAAATAGACTGACCAGCAGAATGACCAGTCGCTATGACGCACACTGACCACCTGGGGCAGATGCTCAACACAGGAGCTGTCCTCTGGTGGTCAGTGTGCTCCCACAAGGGGAGCGCCGCTCAGCCAGAAGCTGAGCTCACAGCTGGTGAGTGCAGCGGCGGTGGCAGGAGCCCCTCCCACCTCCATGGCAGGGCTAAGGATGTCCAACTGACAGCTTAGGCCCACTCCCCTAAGCTGGCAGTCGGACATAACTCAAGGGCTCTCAGACTGAGAGAGGGCACTGGCCGGGCTGAGGGACGCCCCCACCCCCACCCCCCTGAGTGCACAAATTTTGTGTACCGGGCCTCTAGTAATGAATAAGGGAGTGGATGTGCAAGGGAGTAGGAAGTGGGTGAGTTACAGTGCAGGATGAGGCTAGTTTGAAACAAAAGAAAATAAAGGAGAAAATGTCATATTAAAGAATGAAGTTTCTGTGCTATTATATTTTGAAGTTCAAACAAATGGCTTGTAACCTAGTTTTGCTGTAAATATTGACTATGAGTTTTTTTATATTCCTTCCTATTTGTCACCATATTCAAAGAACTTCCCAGAACATGCTGAAAGGTAGGAAGGTAGATAGGAGCATCTGGGGCGGGGCCTGCCCTAGGGTCCTGAACAGAACAGGGATGGGACCAACATAGCCTTCAGACCACCTCTCTATGGGTGGCCCAATAGACTGCCAACAGGCAGGTACGGAACCAGCTGGCTCTTAGCACAGGCTCAGAGAAAAATGACATGAACTCAGTGTCAGTTCAACCTTACTAGGGCCCCAGACTAATTATAATAAAATTTGCATTTCGGTCTTTACCCCGCTCCCAATGGCTTTTTCTGTATACATGATGGGTAAGGACATGCCCAGAAAAAATATAGTTTCTATCAGTCATCCCTGAATGCTAATGAAAGGCCTTGCCCAGAAAATCCCCCTTTTAAAGCCAGGAGTTGGGAGCCATGCTCTCTCTCTTTCTCTCTCTCTCTCTCTCTACCCCCAAGGACCAGGCCCATGCCATTTCTTTCCCCTTCCCTTCCCCCACCGGCACATATCTTCCCATGAGACTTGCGACCAGGGAAGAAATGGGCTGCTGCAGTGCATTCCACGCCAACCCCTGAACCTGTCCCCAAGGCCTCCTTTTCTCTGACTTCCCAGTGAGCAAAAGTTTATTTGAGTCAAGTGGTGTCAAACGGGAAGTGGTTAGGAGCACTCCACCAACAGGAGCAAAGGGGAGGAGCTTTATAGAGAAGAAGAAGCAAAGCAAGGAAATTACTTCATTGACTGTAACTTAAGGTTGCCTTATTTGGAAAACCTTAGCTGACTGTGATTGGTTGACCTTAAGGTTTCAATTTCTTAACCCTAAGGCAATACAGGCTTAGTGTCTGGTTTGTGTATATAAGCTACTGAGGCATTACAGACACTTCAGCCCATAGTGGCCCCTTTGTTTAATTAATTTAACTAGGTTTCCTCCCTTGTCTTGAATTTTTAAAGGGCTTTATGAAACACAGTCTCCTAAAAAAATGTACCATTTTCCTCTTTAGATTCCCTGCCCTCTCTGCTTTTTCTATAAGTTTCACCATGTAAGATAACTATACTCAAGTCTTAAATGGGTATTTGTTGGTGGCTGTCCTGAAATTCTCAACTGGAGTGATAGCAACTGACTGCATTGGTGCATTCCTCTCAGCAATTCCCACCCCCACCCCCCACACCCCCGCCCCGACATCTCAAGCTACATTATCTCAAGGCACACAGTTCTCTTCCGGGAGTTGAAATAGCCAAGGGAATCCACATCATGATCTTGTCCTAAAGTTATTCCAATAAATGAGTTCCCTTCTTCATAGCCGCACTTCAGCTGTTGATTAATTTAATACCTGATAATAAAAAGCATAGTGTATCAAAAGCTACTCCATTTGTTCCTTTACCCAGAAGAGCAGTCCTTAAAAAGCATCTAAAATTATAAAGTTACTTTTTTTTCCCCTGATCTGGTGGACAATATTACTATCCCCCATTTTACTAATTATAAAATTGACATGGAAAGGTGAATTGTATGTTAAAGATCATACAATTCAGACCTAAGAACTCTGACATCATCATTATTATTATTATTATTATTGTTATTTTATTATTTTAATATATCATATTGATTTTAGAGAAGAAAGATGGAGAGAGAGATAGAAACATCAATGATGAGAGAGAATCATTGATCGGCTGCCTCCTGCACGCCCCACACTAGGGATCAAGCCTGCAACCCCACCATGTTTCCTAACCAGAAATCAAACCACGACCTCCTGGCTCATAGGTCAATGCTCAACCAATGAGTCACCAAGGCCGGGCATGGAATACTGACTTTAGAATTTGTCCCTTAACTACAATGCTAGTCATTTCTTGAACTTAAAACCCAAATCTGAGTAGTTTCTCTCTACTTTTAGCCATAATATAATATAAATATTCCCAATTCCCCTAAATTGTGTGGTATGTAGTTGAGTCTCTTAATAGTTCCTTTTTAAAAAATCGTTATTGTTGAAAGAATTATATATGTCCCCCTTTTCCCCCATTGACCCCTTGTAGCCCACCCCTGATCCCTGCCTCAGGCCTTAACCTTAACACTATTGTATGTGTCCATGGATTATGCATATATACATATAAGTTCTTTGGTTGATATCTTTCAACCCACTCACCCCCACCTTCCCTCTGAAATTTGACAGTCTGTTCCATGTTTCTATGTCTCTGGATCTATTTTGTTTATAGTTTATTTTGTTCAGTAAATTCCAATTATGAGTTAGATCATGGTATATTTGTCTTTCTCTGACTGACTTATTTCATCTAGCATGATATTCTCCAGGTCCCTCCATGACGTTTCAAAGGGTAAGAGATCCTTTTTGTGTGTGTGTGTGCTGCATAGTATTTCATGGTGTAAATGTACCATGGCTTTTTTTATCTACTCATCTACTGATGGGCACTTGGGCTGTTTCCAAATCTTAGCTATTGTAAATTGTACTGATATGAACATAGGGGTGCATATATTCTTTCTGATTGGTGTTTGGGTTTCTTAGGATGTATTCCTAGAAGTGGATCACTGGGTGAAATGGGAGTTCCATTTTTAATTTTTTGAGGAAAATCCATACTATTTTTCATAATGGCTGCACCAGTCTGCATTGCTACCAGCACTTGTCATTGATTAATTTGTTGATGGTAGCCATTCTGACAGATGTGAGGTAATACTGCATTGTCATTTTAATTTACATCTCTCTGATGATTAGTTACTTTGAGCATTTGTTTCTTGGCCTTCTGGGAGTCCCCTTTGGAGAAGTCTATATTTAGGCCCTTTGCCCTAAAGTTACTTTTTAAATGGTTCCAATGTTTATAAATAAAGTGTACTCATAAATAATTCTCAAGGTTATAGATGAAGTCAACCTGAATCAATTGCCAAATAAATACTAAAAATATTACAAATTAAAACCATTTTATAAATGGTATTACATTATCCATTACTTTCTGACAGCTGGCTTTGAAATAAGACATACTCATACCATGTAAAAACTAATAATGTTTACATTTGTGTAGTCATTCACTATGTTACTGGACTAAATAGGTCTGTTTGCCTGTGTACATAAAGCCCAATATGACATAAACAGAAGCTCACAGTAAAGAAAGTAAGAATGTATTTCAGGAAGTGGCCCATGCTCAAACACCTGGCTCCCCTGTTACAGAAGACCAGAGAAAAACCAAGAAATGCTTAGAGAAACCATAGTAACCAGTCTAAGGGGATAGTGACCAATCAGAGGGGATATCAAGGCACCAGGATCTGCAGCCTTTATAAGCCATAGGGAAAAAGAACTCAGTGGGACCCTTTCCCCCTCCTTTTGTGGGAGTCAGTTCTGTGGGACTCTGCCCCCTCCCCACGTGGGAGTCTGTACTTGTTCTTCAATAAATCTCCACCTTTGCTCTACTACCCTCTGTCCGTGGGTTCATTCTTCGACTCCGGCAGACAAAGAATCCGGGTTCCAGTCCAAAAATTCCGTATCACTTAGGTTCTGGGGGTGATGGTACTGCAGGCCTGGGTTCTGACCCTCCCAGGCCCAGTTGGCAGAAGCGAGGGCCTGTGGCCACAGAAGCTGGACTTCTTCCTCAGAAAGACCAAGCTGAACCACCTGGTTATGGATGAGACATCAGACATTGAGAGGAGTTTTGGGGGGTGAAATAGGCAGGCTTAGGAAATTTTAGGACTTAGGGGGTCCATGGAAAATGCACAGGGCTCAGAGCTGCAGAAGGTACATTTCCATAGAATAAGGGAGTTGGATGAGGCAGTTTGAATCAAAAGGAAAGAAAGAAGAAAAAGTAAGGATGAAGTCTCTATGCAGTTACAACAATACTTTATATACATATTTTATTTGATTTTTAATTCTATATTCTATTCAATGATTATTTTCTGAGAGTCTCTCATGTGTCAGGCAGTAAGATAGGAATAGGGGGTACAATGAAGGACAAGAGGCTTTAACAACCCAATGTGACAGGAGCACCATCACTCTTTAAAACATAAATAAACAGTGTCAGAAAGATGAAGCAATTTGCCAAAATCACTGACAGGTAAATTGATAACCGAGCTAGAATTAGTATTTACTCTTTGAGACTATGATTTCATAACAACTACGAATATTCCTATTGGATCATTTGCTCTAATAATCTGACTATATATTTGTCAATTTAAGAAACATCCAGACCTGTAAAGAATTTCTATGAGTTTATTTGAGCCAAACTGATGATGTATGCCAGGGAAGAAGATCTCAAATTCTCAGTTTTTGCAGTTTCTTTTATGCATCTAATGTTAAGGAGGGGGCATAAGGAAGATTACAGGAAGGTGGAACAAAGAAAGGCCAGGATTGGATTATAAAATAGTTAAGATTATGTACTCCCTTGGAAGGAAGGGTCTAGGAGGGCGGTTCATGCATTAGAAGGAGGGGTCTGAAAAGAGTCATCTCAAAGGTGTTTTCACCTGGATGCACAAAAACAATGGGCAGGGCTTGCTTAAGGCAAAGATAAGCCTTTTACTAAATAAATTATATGCCTGGGGTGTGAGTACCCACCTTGAACTGCCCATTTAAGAATTTATGATCAGATCACCCTGTGAGGCTACTTTCCACAGAGCCCCTTTTTTTAATTCACATATTTATATTTTTCTCATCCACAACAAAATCAAAAGTAACACTGCTGACTGAAAAAAAACAAAACCTGATTTTACTTGCAACCAAATTTTTATGCAGATTTGTGTCTCTAGTATAAAAACATGTTTTATACACAATCTTATGAACACAAATTCTCAATCTAAATTGGCAAGCTTTGGTCTATGCCATGTTTGGGTACTTTGGGGAGAAAGTAATTGAGGGAAGAGAGACTTTTATCCCTGAACTGGATTTGTTAATCCAAAACTATTCTGGTGCTCATTACCTTTTCAGCGATTCACCAGCCTATCAGTCTACTGTAGAAATGAAAACTGCATTTATTTTTCTTTCTTTAATCTCCCCCTCTTAATTGCCATATTGACAAAAAGAAAAAAGAAAAAAAAGAAAGCAGTTGTTTGCCTTCCAAATTCTCTGGAGCACTAGCCAAATTAATCCTTTTGTTTGTGTTTCTCCAGTTCCAGAAACAAGTAGCATGCAAAGTAGCAAGAGACTCCCTTAAGAGGCAACAAAAAGAAGATGCCTAGACATTAACCTTGACTGGGAGAGCCCTGTAGTCATTTGCATCTTACTTTGGAAACAGCATTTTACTTAGGAAAATTCCTGAGGTTATGAGGAAAGGGGTGTGAGTGGGGGCAGGTGGTGTTGATTGGGGGGTGGAGAGGTAATGACTAGGGCTGGATTAAGAAGTAAGCCTGCTTGGCCATTCCCTAGGGGTGTCAGTCTATAAGAGAAAGCTGGTAAAACCCTGTTAATCTCTTCCTCTTAGACCAGTGGTTCTCAACCTTCCTAATGCCGAGACTCTTAAATACAGTTCCTCATGTTGTGGTGACCCCCAACCATAAAATTATTTTCATTGCTACTTCATAACTGTAATTTTGCTACTGTTATGAATCGTAATGTAAATATCTGATATGCAGGATGTATTTTCATTGTTACAAATTGAACATAATTAAAGCATAGTGATTAATCACAAAAACAATAGGTAATTATATATATGTTTTCCGATGGTCTTAGGTGACCCCTGTGAAAGGGTCGTTCAACCCCCAAAGGGGTCGCGACCCACAGGTTGAGAACCGCTGTCTTAGACCATTTCACCTTCTTTCTTGATCTGTTATCAAGAAAGATAGGATTAGGAAATTAGTAGGAGCTGGGCCTGTATGGCTCAGTGGCTGAGGCAAGAGTCTCTCTGTGCTCTCTCTCTCTTCCTCTGCGTTCTCTCTCTCTCTCTCTCTCTCTCTCTCTCTCTCTCTCTCTCTCTCTCTCTCTCTCTCTCTCTCCCTCCATATCTGTGGGAGACTCGCTTATGACCAACCCTGACCAGAATGTCCATGAGACAACGCTCACCTTTGTATGCCCCTTAGTGAGAAGGTCCGATGGCTCTGCAAACAAGGAGTGTGTGTGAGGATGGCCCCTGGCTCCTGCCCAGAGGGTGTAGACCGGTGTTAGAGATGGAGCCTGGAGGCCTAGATGCCACCAGACAACCCTCACAGGCTGAGTTTATCCCATCACAGACTTTAATCTCATCTCGGACCGCGGGCCGTTTAAAAGGCAGGAGCCTTGGGAAGCACATCAGAGCCACCATCACTGACAGCCAAGCCCCACAGCAGCTCAGCGTTGGGCCAGGATCACGTCTGTGTCCGTGAGGAGAATGGCATCTCAAGACGAACCAGCCAAGAACGGTCCCGGGGCAGGAAACTTCACGCTTCGATCTCGCGGAGGACCCGTCAGCCAGGAGGGAGAGGAGGCGGAGGAGGTCGGCTTCCCCAGCCCTGGGCTCATCTCATTGAACAACGGCAGCCACGGGTACGGGATGGTGGAGCTGCGGGGCATCTTTTGGTCTTTCTGCTCGTGGCTGCAGCCAGACAAGCACAGTAAGCAGGAGATGATTTACCAACTGTCAGTGGAGCAGTTCCTGCTCAACAGGCCCAGCAGCGAGAGGGCCGCCTGGCAGGAAAAGTGGGAGTCGAGTGGCAGAGACATGGAGGCGTTCATAGAGCAACTGGGGGATGAGGACCTGAGGTCCCCCAGCCTGATCCATGTCAGCATGGAGGAGCAGGAAGCCCTGTTCTCAGAGAACATGCCCATAGAACAGGTCCTGGCCCACCTCCAGGAGCAGCGCTCAGCAGCCGCCGCCAGGGGGACCCCCTCCCCGACTCCCCCAGAGACACCCCGACCAGCAGCACCAGGAGATGCAGATGAAGATGGCGACAACCTTTCCAGTCCAGACCACCAACCCCCCTTTATGCTCATCCCGGAGGAAGAGAGTCCTCAGGGCCCCGCAGAGAGCAAGGTGTCCGGGGAGAGTCCACGCAGCTCCGGTTCAGCAAGTCCGGGCGCCCCCACTGCCCAGGAAGAGCCTCCCCGGGAGGAGGCGCCCCGGGAGGCGGGGGGCGCCCGGAAGCTGTACCGGTGCGACCAGTGTCCCCAGGTCTTCAGGTACCTCTGTCGGTTCCAGCTGCACCAGAGGAGGCACAACAACGAGCGGCCCTTCGCTTGCGCCACGTGCGGCAAAGGCTTCTTCCAGGCCTCGGACCTGCGCGTGCACGAGCTGATCCACGCGAAGGAGAAGCCCTTCCGCTGCAGCCGCTGCGACCGCGCCTTCAGCCACCGGACCAACCTGCTGGCGCACGAGCGCATCCACACGGGCGCCAAGCCCTACGCGTGCGCTCAGTGCGGGAGGTCCTACCGCCAGGCCTCCACCTACCACCGCCACCTGCGCATGCACCGGAGGAAGGCCTCTGAATCTGCGGCCTCCACGCCCGCGGACACCTCGTCCGGGGGCTCCACATTCAGAGACTCTATGCCCGGGGGCTCCATGCCCAGGGCCTCCACATCCAGGCACTCCATGCCCGGAGCTTCCTCCCTGTAATGTGTGTGTAGATATATTTATTTTATGTTATTTACTTTGTTTTATACTTTTGTTGATTTCAGGGAGGAAGGGAGAGGGAGAGAGTCATTGATCACCTGCTTCCTGCATGCCCCCCACTGGGGATGAAGCCCACACCCCGGGAATGTGCCCGAGAAAGTGGCTGACACGTTTCTAATGACCAATAGTTGTTGCATAAATAAAAGTGTGTTGTTTATTTCTTAAAATCCAGAAATGCGTCTGAAGTTGTGTGGAAAGGGGCTCCCACGTGGCTAGTGATATGGGCGGTGGGAGGTGCAGCAAGTAAACAAAGCTTGATCAGGTGCATGTGATTGAGTAGATTCAAAACCCATGAGAACATTGTAAACATCTTGGCCACACCCTTACTTTGCCTCATGGAATCTGACTATAAAATAAAGACTCGGTTTGCAGGCTAAAAAAAAAAAAAAAAAAAAAGATAATACCTCTGGTTTGAGTGATGAATCATGATCTGTGTAAACTAATCTTGATGTCTCCTGTTTTTTTGAAAGATACTTTCATTCCCAGCCTCCCTTGCAGCTACCAGTAACTATTTGACCCAATTCTGTAAAACACTGTGAAAGAAATAAAATGTTAGAGTAGTGCTGCCTGGTGCTGTTACTGGAGAAATCAGTGAGTACAATTTCCCCGACATTAGTGGAAGTGGAGTTCTAGTGATATCTTTAGAAAATGAATTTTCTAAGACTGCCACAGGAGAATGAATGGATTTTATTTGCATTGAATTACATCCCTTGGTGTGTAAAATCCCATTGTCTGCAACCCAGTCCTGGAAAATGTACAGCTGGGGGCTTAGTAGAGCTAAAAGCAGGAGCAGTGTCCAGAGTCTCTGTTTTCATGGTGAAGTTGAGTCCAATGTAGCATCAGGCTAGATTCAGTCCATCAGTCCATTGTGTGGGTCCCATATAGCTTGTTGGCCACATGGGCAAGTGCAAGGGAGTACGTCCCCTGCAACAGCAGACCCAGGAGTACAGGCAAGGAGGAGAGGTGAAAGCAAGAGAGAGAGAAGTCCCTTTGTCCAGATCTTCCCACATTTGCAGTGGCCACACCTATTTTGGCCTCTGACTTGTTCCCAGATATGACTGACAGCTACTCATCTTCCTACATCATCCAGACTTTACTGGGCATGCATCTATTGTCCAGCCCCTCCCCACAGTGATCTGTAGGGAACAGACTCAGAGAATGTTAACTGTAGCTTTCTGGCAAAGCTATATAAATGGCATGTCTACATTATTTAGTCTTCCCTTTATTTATTTCCTGTTATTTAATAACCAAGTTATAACAGTATCAGTAACATTTTTTCTTCTTTCTCATTTATGAAACTGTTGTGATGCTGTGCCCACTCCACAGGTGAGGAGAAAAGCATTCCAGAAGAGATGAGACATAAATGTTAAGTAGAAACTATCAGAGCAAAGAGTGTAGGGAATAGGAGTCTAGGCAGAAAGAATATTCTACATAAATGCCCAAAGGCAAGAAACAGCATGGAAGCTTAAAGAAAATATAAGAAACTTAGTATGACCAAATTATAAAGCATAACGCTGGGAATAGTAAAAAATAAATTGGAGAGATAGACAATGATCAGATCATGAAGGGCACTGTAAGCCACACAAAGGAGTTTATATTTTATATTTTTAAAAGAAAAAAATCAATGAGAGCTTCTGAAAGCTTTTAATTAGAGAAGTGATAGGATTAGGTTAAGACCTGAGAGGGACATACATGGGACATTGTTAGGGTCTGCAGAAACATTGAAATTACTATTATAATAATTTTGTTCAATGATAACAGTAGTAATGGAGAGAACTGGATGGAATGTACAAATAGTTAGAAAGCAAAATAAATAGAAGCCTGACAGTGAATAAATGTAGGGGAAAAGACAAAAATTAGGATTACCTCCCAGTTGCTTGTTCTGGCAACTGTGTAGATGTAAGTGATGTCAATCACTGCAAGAGGGAAGGCAGGGCACAGACCGGGTTCAAGGGGAATTTGAAGTTTTGTGAGCCCTCCAAGGAGAGATGGAAGTCTGAGACTCGAGAGTGAGATTGGAATGGACACCAGCATTGAGGCCTGGATAGGTTCAATGAATTTTTGGACAATAGGGAGAATTTTAGTGTGACTAAGGCAGAAATGTGGAAGAATCCTGAAACAGCCCGTGATTTAAAGTAACAGGTCTCACTTTACTGTGAGTGAGACACATTCAGAGAAACAAGGCAGATTCTTGGACTCCACCATTAGGAGATTTCTCCCTAGGGTGCCAGGCCTGGGATAAAAAATCTGCATATTTAATAGGAACCCTATTCTAATAATTATTAAACATACAAATGAACTAAGAATCACACTTGGAGAAATACTGTCCCAAGTAGATCCTGGGAAAGGATCTGGGGTGTTTATCTAAGGCGTCCCTTGAGATAAACTTTAACCGTGCAGGTGTGGGACATTCAAGTAGTTACTAGCAAAGAGGCTACTCTATGCAAGCAGGACCAAGGGCAGGCCTAGGACCGAAAAGACCAGAAGCTTTAATTTTAATTTTAAGCTTATGCAAAATAATTCAATTAACTGCTGGAGTAATTACACCACATGAAACATATGCAGCTGCAAGTCACACAGCACTTAATTACTCACACAGTTCCTGGTGCTGCGGGTACAGGCTTATTGGGGATCCCAGTGGTGCTGTCCTCTGGGATCCAGCAGCTGGGCTGGTCCGGTCCGGATACAGGGGGCCAGCGTTCCTCACCCAAGAGCTCGGTTGCATCTCAAAAGGGAGGTACTGGCTGTACTTCTGGCTGAGAGAGGAGCGTGGAGCGGCATCACTTGCCAAACTGACAAGAGGACGTGCCTTTGTGGCTGTCTCAACAGGCGAGCACCGTTCTGGTCAGGACCCCCATTTTTAAAGCCTGTACCGCACCCGCAGCAGTTCAGGTGGCTATCAATGAATTACGTCAATGCACACATGTTAATCTCAAACAGGGCAAGGGGCTACATGTGGTTATCTAGGGAGAGTACATCACTCACTCAAATGGTTATCTTAGCAAGTCACTCTGAGTCAGAACTGAAGTTCAAATCCTTATCTATGAGGGACACATGCGGAATGTGGGCAGTGCGGAATGTGTCCTTAATATCACACTTTAAGTTTCAAGGAAAACATTTTAAAACCTTCTTAATATTTTTCAGGCATTTTTAAAGCATTTGTAAACATTTCTATATATTACTACAACAAATACTGATTTAAGAGGGAAGACAAAGACATGGAAAAACTTAAGAGAGATAGAAAGAGAATCAAAATAGTGCAATCTAAGGAAAAGGTAGGGGCATTTTAGAAATCAGAGTCAATCAGCAGTACTAAAATTAGAACAGAGCTGTGTTGAATTTTGTTTTAGTAATCTAAACAAGATTGAAAACACTGTCAAATGCAAGGGGAGGAGCCCCAAATAAAAGAAGGAAGAGCTGGATGTTTTCTTGTATGTTTTTCTGACATTTAGTTGCCACTCACTAGTAGTTACTAATAAATCTTTAAAGTCCATTTTTTCAAATATCCTATTTTTTTCCTCATAAACTGTTTTTAAATTTTATTGAAAATACTTCAAGTTTTTCCCTTTAATTATAAAATTAAGAATCACAAATATCAAAACTGAAAAGGACTGAAGAGTGGCAGAATATGCCACCCTAAAATATGTCTCTTTTAAATTAAATTATTTTGAGCTGATTATTTTGAGAAATAGCAGACACAGGAGGAATTCTGAAAATGAAGTAGAAGTTACTAGTTTGTAAGGAAAATTTACATTTATAAAGGAAGCCTCTGTGTGTAAGGGTGTGTGTGTGTTACATGCTGTTGGGCCGGCTCTGCCGCCTGGTGACCCTATGAATGAGTGGTGTTCACAATGTTCTGTCAACATCAGCGCCTGTGGCTTCTATAAAGTCAATCCATCTTCATATTTGGTCTTCCTCTTTTCCTGTGCCTTCTATTTTTCCCAGCATCGTTGTCTTTTCCAAAGAATCCTGTCTTCTCATGGGTTCCCAAAGGAGGAAATCTTCAATTTTGTCCAAGAAGAAACGCATGATTCACTAGAAACACTTACCAATGGAAAAGGCACCAATTTAAATCTACATAACAAAGCTTAAACTTGTTTACCGTACTTTTCCTGGTCATCTCCCTGCAACCTGCCTCCCTCACACCCTTCCCCCTTTTGCCTTTAACTAAACATGGTATTTAAGCCTGAATTCTAAACCACATCTGAGAGTCACTCATTTTTCCTGGATTATCGTCCATGTATTCAGGTTATACCTGTTAATAAACTTCTGTTTGTTTTCTCTTGGTAATCTGTCTTTTGTTACAGGGACACCAGGCCAAGAACTTAGGAAAATTATATTTTCTTTCCCTACAGAATACAGGATTGATATTATAGATAGATGGCAGAAAATTATATATACTATTACTGAGAAAAGGGTATATAATTGGCATAGGGCATGCAAACTGATTATTTGATGAATTTTGATAAACAGATGATGAACTTTAAATTTGGCCTCTGATGATAAAACAAAAATATTGTCCTTGTGGAAAAGAATCCAAGGACATGTAAGAATAACAAAATCAAAATCTAGTCTCAATAGACTCATATTCATGAAGTAAAGTCCATAAACTAGGGCATTGATATCATATGATATATCATATGAGGAAAAAAAGAAGCTATAAAGGAAATTATGAGACTTCCTACTTAAAAATAAATTAAGAAAGTACACAGAAAGTCAAATTTTTAAAAAGCAAATCTTTTTACTTATGAAACAAAACATCTAATAATGATGCATTAAAAAAAGTGCAGGGAAAAAAAGTGACAGAAAGGAGTTGTAAAATATAGTCCATTTGTATTAGAGATTAATTAATTTAAATCAAGTATATATAGGTGCTAAATTCTGATACCTGAAAGATAAAAGTAAAATTATACAAGTTCCCTTTGTGCAAGTGAGCCAAATAACAATACCCTCCAGCATCTTCTCACTTTAGGAAGGAAAAAAAAGTAAGGAAAGAAGGACGGAAGGAGGAAGGAAGAAAGGATATTCTTCTAAGGTTGTCATTAGTCTGGAAGCTCTGCAACTGCTTTTTCACCACAAAAATTCAATTTCTAAATTTGTAAATATAATTGTCTTTGAAAGATGTCTTGCCAATTGCTTTCATTTTTAATTTTTTATTATTATTTACAATTTTCAATATTGGCACTATTGCAGATGTTGCCTATTTTCCTCCCATATATTCATCTCCACCCACCTCCACCTCTACCTCCCTTATCCTTCACCACACTTGTAGCCAGGACAGTTTGGTGCGCACAAGTGTTCTTCGTCATTATTTTACCATGCTACGTAAGTTCTAGTAAGAAATACACTTTCAATGTCATTCAGTTTTATGATTACCTTGAGTACATTTTATACTCTACTTCCAATTAATGTATGGTTATTCCTGAGCCTGTATTATAACAAATACTTGCTCTTTGGTCAACTTTTCTTTAAATGCCAATCCACTAGAAGCTTCCATTATTTGGCTGACAAAAAGTGGCAGGTTACCATGAGTTGACACCCCTTGTTTCATGACTCTAACACAGCAGGGTCATTCAGATTGGAATGATATTACAACAGCAATTGTTCTGGTCTCTCCCTTGTTATAGTCATTATCTTTGCTCATTTTATTTAAATGCATCATTTAATTTGACAGCAAATTATACGGCAGAATAAAAAGGACCTTGGTGGGGGAGGGGGGGTGAAAAAACATTCCCAAGTAAAACTGATTTAACATCAAATAACTTCAAGGTTAACTCGGCACAATGAGTTGCTAACTTTACCAAGAAGAACGCTGGCATAGCTAAATTGGGCCATTTAACCTTGTGGCTTAAAGAAAGGACTAGGCTGCTGAAGCCTTTAGGGCCTGTGTATAGGAAACGCAGCAATTATTTAGAAAAAAAATAAAAATAAAAAAACAACTAGGTCATTTACAAAAATGTATTTCAAACATAGAAAATAGGGTCAAGTAGTGGTTAGGATTTTTAACTTATTCTTAATTTAAGAAAATAGGCTTTGAAGTTAACATTAACTTTTACCTTTTTTCATTTTCTCCCCTTAAAATTGAAGTAATGTAAATTTTAAAAACAAAGAAAGAAAAATATCACACATAACATATAAACATGTATTCCTCACAAACTGACCTATTATGTTGGCATGAATCCACAGTTTAAATTCTAAAAGCACATAACCAAAATTACCCCTTAAGTTCTTCCATCAGGAATTTATTCCTTGGCATTAACAAACCACTGTTTTCAAAATATCTGGGAGACTTGTCCTGGACTGTGTGGCTCAGTTGGGCATCGTCCTATGCATCAAAGGTTACTGGTTCAATTCCTGGTCAGTGTACATGCCCAGGTTGCAGGCTCAATACCCAGGAGGGGGCATGCAGGAGGCAGCCAATTGATGTTGCACTCTCACATCAATGTTTCTCTCTTCTCCCTCCCTCTCTCTCTAAAAATCAATAAACTATTCTTTAAAAAATATATATCTGAAAGATTAAAGATATTCATAACTATCACTATATTCATATTTCAGTGTAAATGAATGAGGTGTTTCCATCATCTTGTGGACAATAAGGAAGGTCAACCGGGAGGAAATGACACAAGACATCAATAAAACAGCCTTAGTGAGACTGATACCTTAGCAAGATGGAAATAGGGCTGCCAACAGACTTGGAAGTAGAGTGAAAGAATAAAAAACAAAACAGCTATTTTATAGTTTTGCCTAGAGGTTTCATAAACTTGGGTTCTAATAACTTCTTTATGTGTTTGATACTTGTGAAGTACCATCAAAGGTACGAGTACATCTGCACTGAGTCTGCTGAGGGACTAGAAATCACCCTGTACCTGAGATATACCTGAGAATGCCCCATTGAGCCACTTAAGAACATGTGAAAGAACTGGCATAGAAATTCTTTGCTAAACCTAATCTTTATCTAATCTAATTATATTTTGTGAATTAAAAAATTTAGTGATCTCTTGGGGTTAATTCAATCTCTTTCAGGTTATGCCTCAGTTTTTCAGACTCCTTTCTCCTTAGGCTAGTTTCTAAGATGACACATTGTAAGGGTGTGCAAACTGTATCTGTAAATGGCCAGTTTACTTTAGGTTTTATTTGTCATACAGTCTCTATTGCAACTATTCATCCCTGCTACTGTAGCAAGAAAGCAACCATAGACAAGATGTAAATAAATGAGTATGGCTGTGTTCTAATCAAACTTTATTTATGGATACTTTATATGAAATGCGATTTTTATATCATATTCAAGTGTTACAAAATATTCTGATTTTTTTCAACCATTCTTACAGAACATGCAACAGGCAATATTGGTCTATGGGCTACAATTTGCTGGCCCCTGGTATATTGCAGCTTAGATGACGTTGAGTACTGTGGGAGGGAGGCTTTCTAGCCTCAGTCTCACCATTGGGTGTGTCAGCTGGGGATCACTCACCCAGTGTTAGCCTGCTCTATGGCTCTGTCCTTGTGATCCTAAATTTCTCAGCTTGTCCTGATACCTTGCCAGTCCAAGTTGACTCAGCTTTCACTCTGCTCCCTGATTTTGAACACCCCTCAAAGTCACTGCCATATCTTTCATCTTAACAGTAGGCTCTTTTGTGGCCCTTAAGCCAGTGCCCATGCAGGAGCTAAAGCAGCACGCACATGTCAGCAAGAACCTCTCTCCAGCAGAGCGCACCACCACCATATCGACTGGGCTGAGCTGCTGCCTGTTGGCCAGAGGAGCCCTGGAACATGGGTTTCCTAGTGGAGTACCAAATGCTAAGCAAGGCCACAGCCCTCAGCCCTGAGTTTCCCTGTCTCCACGCGCAGTGAACTTCTTCCCCACTCTGGGGCTTTGAAGCATTGGAAGGTATATCTCAAATTCCATCACCTTTCCCCCCAGCACCAAACTCGCCTCTCAGAGAGATCATTGTCCTTCTTTCCTTCCCTGATGCCATAATGGCGAACATAAAAAAATCAGTTTATTCAGCCCCGGTGAGGTTGAAACAGCCCCGGTGAGATAGGGATAGCCCCGGTGAGGTAGGGACGACCCCAGTGAGGTTGGGACAGATCATGGGGACCAGTATAGACTGATGAACAGGGGTAGATACAGAGGCAGAGCAGCATTGAACAGACTGTCAAACTACAGTGGGAAGCCTGGGGAGGGTTTGGGCGGGGGGGCGGGGGTTAAGAGAGCAACTGAAGGACTTATATGCATGCATATAAGAATAACCAATGGACACAAGACTCTAGGGGGTAGGGGAGGCAGGGGGAATGTCAAGGAGGGGAAAAGGAGACATATGTAATACTCTTTGTAATACTTCAAGAAATAAAAATTATTTTTAAAAAATCAGTTTATTCATAAAAAATAATTTATCAAAGTATTAAAAATATCACACCGTTAATATGTAGATTTTCCATGGATAAAAATGAGGATGTTGAAAATTCTAGTTTAAAAAACACACGCACACACCATAGCATAAACAAAGAACAAAGCAAACAGAAGTTTATATACAAAAACATAGCTTTTATTCAAAAACATAATGCTTATTTTATTATTTGGTCCAGAAACCATTCTAGGATAAAGAACCAATTTACAAGGAGGCAAAATAACCTTTATGTTAATTACTAACAGAGTTTTTCCTGATAGCATTGCACTCAGAAAGTATATTTTATCATATGCAAACTTGCATTACAGAAGCATTTTTAACACTGGGTTTTGTAATGAAATAGAACAAAATCCATGTAAAGAAATTTTGTTAGTAGCATAGTTTTATCTCATGTGGTCATGAATTAGTGAAACTAAAAAAGAGACTGGTAATAGTTTAGTAAATACACATTTATTTACTAAATGATCTCTCAACAAATATTTATGGAGTACTTACCATATATCAAGCACTACTGTAGGGCCAGATATCATGTGGTGAACAAAACTCTGTCAAGCAGGAGACAAACAATAAACAAGATAAATAAGTAAAATATATATCTGAATAAATGATGTTATCTAAGAAGAATTTATAAAACAGAGAAGGGCCCTATGAAATATGAAGGTCAGCACTGAAATTCTAGGGAGTGGCAATGGAAGTTTTACTGAAAAGATGGCTTTTGAATAAAATTATGAAGGAAGTAAGGGAGCTAACTATCTATATATATAAAGAGCCAGGGTCCGTAACATCCATAACGACCGAAGGCTTGACCTAAGGCCCAGGCTGTGCTCGAAGCAGGCTTGCGTGGGGGGCAGCTGGCCAGGGGCTGAACTGCTGACCTCTTGGTACCTCCTCCCGCACAAGCTCCGATGGATCAGTGATGGTGAACGGGGGAATCCCTGTGGGTGGCGGGAGGACCAGGCTGGCTGTCAGGACCTTGGGATCACCAGCTCATCCCCGGCTGCTCTGGCTCAGGCCTGTGGGACAGCGAATGCAGAGACGTCACCTCCATGCGCCTGTGCCTGTCTGGCCACTGATGGAAGGTGCATCCCGCTTTTCCCGCAACACCATGGCCGCTCCCCTGGCTGTCCCCACCCTACAGGGAGCGGTTAGGGGCGCCCCTAGGCAACACAATAGGGTGCACGGTTGATGGGGGAAAGCCAACAAAATAGGTAGGAAGGTCTTAAGGGTCTGCGGGGTTGAGGTGGTCGGCCAGAGTAGGTTTGGAGTGTGCCGGGGAGGGAAGAGGAAGGTCCGATTGGAAAACCGCTCAGCACAGTACCTTTCTCATTGTGAACCAGGACGGCACAGCCTCCCAGGGGCCGTGGCATCCCACCTGACGGAAGTGCCGGGCAAAACTCTCTGCTCAGTGGAGTCTCGCTCACATACCGGCCCCAGGAGGAGAACGCATGCGGCGTCGCCATCCATCCTCGAAGTGAAGGGCCCTGAGAGGCACCTTCACTCCCAGCACCCCGAGAACTGCCCTCAGGGGCCGTGAGCTGTCCGGGCACCACCAGGGCGTGGGGCCTGATGGCGGGATGATCTCCTGGTCGGGCTGGCCGGCGCCTCTGCGGGGGCGCCCAGGGAAGGTGCTGAGCTCCACTCAGCTGCTGGCCCGAGGGCTGGCAAGGCTGCAGCGGTTCTGCTTTCCCCCATCGGGGCAGCTTTCGCTTTTGATTCCCGCCAGAGTCTCCTTCCCACGGGACCCGCCCTGCCAGCCAGGGGCCCCACAGGCAGTGCGCCCCACCACCGGGCCGTGACCCAGGTGCTGTGCGCAGCAGGGGGCGCCTTGGAGCTGGAGGAGCCGCTGTGCTGCTTCCTGGGTGGCATCAGCGTGGATGCGCTGGAGCAGCTGCTGTGGGCGTCCTGCCGCTCCCCGGTGGTGACACGGGTGAACATCGTCCCTGAGCGGGTGGTGCTGGCTGTCTCTGCGCTAACTCAAATTACATTAGAGATTTCAATTTTGGTTTGTTACATCTTCGATGGATGTTAGCTGAACCCAACGTGGTAATCATTTCACAATGTATGTAAACCAAACCATCGTGCAGTCTGCCTTAAACTTATACAGTGGTTATACCAATTATTTCTCAATAAAGCTGGGAAAAATAAACAGTGCCTTAATAAATGGGAAAAAATGTGGTTATAGATGTAGTGAAATACATACACCAGAACTAAAAGAAAACAAATAGGGATACACACGTAATACATAGTATCATCTTGCCTGCCGGCGTGCTCAGCGCTTGCGCATTGATCTATGAACCAGGGGGTCATGCATGGATTCCCTGTCGGGGCACCTGCCCTGGTTGTGGGCTCCATCCCCAGTAGCGGGTGTGTAGGAGGCAGCTGATCAATGATTCTTTCTCATCATTGATGTTATTATCTCCCTTCCTCTCCCTTCCTCCCTGAAGTCAATACAAAATATATTAAAATAAATTAATAGTATCACCTCAAAAAGGTATTTGGATATATAAATTTACAAAAGACAAAAGGAAATACTTTGAAATGTTGACAGTGGTTAACCTGGGATAGTGGAGAGAAGTGGTTTCTTTTTCTTTATACTATTCTTTAAAATTTTGTACTAATGATCCTGTATTATTTTGATGAGGAGAAAAAATCTTCTAAAAATAACATTTAAGTAACTCCTTTTTTCGTGTAAAATGCATTTTGCATCCATGTTCAGTGACCATCCACTTATCTTTGAGAAACTTAAAAAGTACTCTGGGTTGTAAAATATCCTTTAAAATGCATTCTTAAAAAAAATAAATAAATAAAATGCATTCTTGCACTCTAACAGCTCCTGAATGAGAATACTGGGCTTTCGAGATGCTGAGTCTGCTTGGAAAAAATAATGGGCCAGGGGCTGGGGGCAAGGCAGGGGATGGGGCGGATAAGGAACTTTGAAGAGAGGTATCCTGCTCAGGGTCCCCAGTTCAGGTTGTATTTGAAGAATTCCTCATTGGAAGGCTGAGGTTTATAGTAAAGGTTCAGATTTGATAAACTTTAGACATGAGCCACAGCAAATTTTCTTTTAAAATGGTTTTTGCCTTTCTTATTGCAAAATCTATACTAATAAAAGAGTAATATGCTAATTAGAACAGGAGACCTTCCAGACATCCTTCTGGTCAAAGGCATGGTCTCAGGGCTGAGGCAGAGGCAGTTAGGGGCAATCAGGCCAGCAGGAGAGAGCACTTAGGGAGATCAGGCTGGCAGGAGAGGTCAATTAGGGGGATCAGGCCAGAAGGGAAGGGTAGTTGGGGGCAATCAGGCTGGCAGGGGAGGGCATTTGAGGGCAATCAGGCAGGCAGGCAGAGACAGTTAGGGGTGATCAGGCAGACAGGCAGAGAGGTTAGGGGCGATTAGGCAGGCAGGAAGAGGCAGTTAGGGGCAATCAGGCAGGCAGGCAGGTGAGCAGTTAAGAGCCAGCGGTCCCAGATTGTGAAAGGGTTGTTCTCTCAATCCCCACAGGGATCGGGCCTAAATCAGCAGTCAGATATCCCCCACTGGGTCCCTGATTAGAGAGGGTGCAGGCTGGGCTGAGGGAACCCCCAAGAGTCAGGGTCCAAAACAATCAAGGCTCAAATGAACACTGGAAGTCAGTGCTGGGTCACTAGCACAGAGACCCAGCGCTGACTGCCAAGGGAGCTACGGATCAGGCCCAGAGAGAGACCTGCAGAGAGAGAAGCAGGCTCTGATCCCCAGCCTCCATTGCAACTGTTGATCAGCCACTGCCTCTCTCTTCCTCTCCCAGCTTCACCAGCAGCCGTGCCTCTGTTTCTCTCCAAGCCTCCTCAGGGGCTGCTGATCAGCTCTGCCTCTTTGATCAGGCCCAGAGATAGGCCCAGAGATGCTGACTGGCATAGAAACCAACCAATCAGAACCAAATCTGGGTGAAGTGCCAGGAGCCAATGGCTGCCTAGGAGGCGGAGCTTTTGCCCCTGACTGGCAGAGAAACCGACCAATCAGAACCTAATCTGGGTGAACTGAGAAGGCAGAACCTAAGGTGGGGGCTGAGGAGGGGTTTTAAGGGAAACAGCTGTTTGGTTTAAGGTGTATGAAAGTGGTTCAATTTTTTAATGACTGGTTTGGCAATACAGTGCATATGGCTGGTTATAAGTCCAGATATAGGTATTATGTGTTTTTGTCTGCCAAGAGCATCTCCTCCTGCTAAAAAAGGCTCCCCCCTCCCCCCATTTAAGCAATCCTATCCTTTATAATCTATCTTTACTAATAAAAGGGTAATATGCTAATTAGACCAGGTCGACCGGCCATTTTCCACATGTCTGACTTCCTTTTGGAAAAAGCCATGGTGGTGGGGGCTGAGGCAGAGGCAGTTAGGGGCTATCAGGCCAGCAGGGGAGGGCCATTGGGGGTGAGATCAGGCCAGCAGGGGAGGGCAGTTAGGGGCAACCAGGCCAGCAGGGGAGGGCAATTGGGGGTGAGATTAGACTGGCAAGGGAGGGCAGTTAGGGGCAATCAGGCAGGCAGGCAGAGGCAGTTAGGGGCGATCAGGAAGGCAGGTAGGTGAGCCATTAGAAGCCAGCAGTCCCAGATTGAAAGAGGGATGTCCAACCGCCGGTGTAGGCCCAATCTCTGTGGGATCAGGCCTAAACCAGCAGAAATCCCCCAAGGGGTCCCCGATTGGAAAGGGTGCAGGATGGGCTGAGGGAGCGCCCCCTCCCCATGCATGAATTTTGTGCACCAGGCCACTAATCTGTATATATAAAAGGCTAAGTGACCATCAGACCTTTTGACTGACCAGACGGTGGCTATGACGTGCACTGACAACCAGGGGGCAGACGCTCGATGCAGGAGCTGCTGAGCTGCGGTGACTTGACAGCTGTGGTTCTCCCGGAACCAGAGAGGAGGGAGCCCAATTTCCAAGGTGGGTCACCTGAGAACCACCCTCTCACAACCTGGAACCCCTCGGGGGATGTTGGAGAACCAGTTTCAGCCCAATCCCCGCAGGCCAGGCCAAAGGACCCCACTGGTGCACGAATCTGTGCACCAGGCCTCTAGTGTCAGTATAATAGGGAATAACATTTTAAGCTGTGAGAGCAGCTAGTACAGAGGACTGGTCTTTAAAATATATCAAACATGTATGAGAAAGGACAAGGAAGCCAGAGTGGCTGAGGTCTTAAAAGAGAGAAATGAAAGTTGAGAGGTCATGTGAAAACAGATCACATCAAGAGAATTATAGTGAGGATGGAGGGTTTTACCCTGAATTAGAAAGACATGAAAAATTTGAGTGCAGAGTGACCTTATCTGATTATAATTTAAAAGGGTAACTCCAGCTACTGTGTTGATAATAGACTGTAGGAAGACAAGGTTAGAAACAGAGGCCTGCTGGGAGACTGTTACAAGAATTCAGGCAGTAGATGCTGAGGGCTTTGATTTGTGTGACATCAATAGATGTGATGAGAATGGTCAGATTTTGGATATATTTGAAGGTAAAGTCAGATACATTTTCCTGTGGATTTGGAAGTGAGGTTTAAGTGGAGAGAAAAAAAAAAAAGGATTGCATCCTTTGGTTTTGGACTGAGAAACTAGAAATAAGAGATTCTCCTTTATTGAGATAGCAGCAAACTGCTGGAGGAGCCAGCTTGGGGAGTATATCAGGAGCTCAGTTTCAGACATGGCAACTTTTAGAAGTTTATTAGACATGATGCACAGGTCAAGGGGGCAATTAGAGCTAAGGCAAGAAATGTGGGCCAGGTGTATAAATATGTGAATCATCAGTAGACACAATGGAAATTATAGCCTGGAAACTAAATAAGATCAAGGAAGGAGAAACCAGCAAAAGAAATTGAGTAGTAGTGAACAATGTAGGAAGAAGGCTAGGTAAGTTGCTGGAAACCAAATGAAGACAGTACTTCAAGAAGTGGAGAGATATCAGATGTTGAGACTAGGTATCTATGTGCACAAGTCATTAGGACCTTTATATTTGCATCTTTTCCATGCCATCGTTGGATTAGCTGAGTTTAACTACAGCTGATTATGTCTGATGACTCACTGAATGAGTATAAATACCTGAGCAATAAGCTCAATGTAGTGGATGAGTGAAATTGCTAAGAAACTTTGCTACTAGGAATGTTTTGGTTTAAGCTATTTAATACTATTAAACAAATATTTATGAAGTCCCTACCATTTTCAAGATGCCTGGAAATCAGAAAGAGAGGCAACCACTATCCTTCAGGAACTCTCTAATAACATTTATTAAAGCTGACACACAAATAACTTAAATATAAAATGCAATGGGTATGAATCCCATTCCACAAAACTCAGGTGGACAAAAAGTGAAGATTTGTTTATTTTTCTATAATTTAACTTAACTTTGTATTTTGTGTTCCCATTGGATCAAGCATTGAAAATAAAATCTTAATCAAGTCAGGACCATTTCCTTTTATTCCAGGGGTTTTGTCATAAACTGCGGGTTCTTAGGTCATGCCTCAATGTTAGTGAATGAAGTGATGGAATTGCTACTTACTCATGAAACTCTTCTCATCTGCATTCTCATCTAGCATATGAGCGTGTTCCCATCTAATCCTAGTCACTAACTAATGCAAATTACCTCTGCATTTTCTCATGCTCCCTCCTCTAGGAATGCTCCAGGTCTGGCTCTCACTCCCTCTCTCTCTGGGACTTACGCAGTCTCTCAGAGGCACAGGAAACAACCAACTTCCCTCCCTCGCCTCCATAAGTTATGACAAATTCTGTGAGGCTGCTCAAGTTCTCTCATCTCAGACATGCCATATGAACTGGCCTTTCGCTTCCACAAGATGCTGAGAACAAGGGGTGGTCTGGATCTCGGGACTTGTTTGGGTTCTCAGTAGGAAAGAGGAAATGGATTTTGCTCTGAGATCTGGTATCTGTCAATGCCTCCCCAGTTTCAAGCAAGGGTACAGAGAAGGAATAAGGGACCCACCATACATAAACTTTCTTGCTTATCCTCTGATTATCCCGTCCTTCTTAGTAGATTTCACAGAATCACTAAATATGGAAAAATACTGATTCCGTCTATCATGGCCTTCCAGTTCCATTGTTTGACTTTTTAAACCTCAAACTTTGGAAGATCCAGAGGCCCTTCTTCCCAATGAGGAGTTCAAACGTTCTTTCTAATATCCCTTCAAAAGTTTTTTTTCTTTTCTCTCTTCACTTCTGATATTGGTTATATCCATTCCCTGAAACATTAATGTGACACATGTAGCTGCCCTCTCAGTACAAAAGGCCATACACTATAAAGAATTATAGTTAATATCTCAATGTATTTTCCTACTACATTTATTCAATTAGTAAATATTTACATCCTTAAAAAAAATTTTTGTCTTAATTTCAAAGCTCCCTGCATGCCAAGAAAGTGGGAACCTTACTTGAATTTGTTCCTCTAGAATCTTACTTCCTGTGTGCAAACTGGCTACCTTTTGCAGGACCCTAGTTGTTCTAGTGATTCTCCCGCTCTGGCCTTCTCCTGTGACTCTTCATGTCCATCTCAGCTTCCACATAACCAGTGGTAAACAGGTTCTCTTTATAGATTTACTCCACCTGCAAGGCAAAAAGAAGGTAGTGGTGAAGCTCTTAAATACTCTTCTTCAGCTCCTCCTGCAGGACTGAGGTCTAATCTCCCACATTTATAGGGGATTCTGCTAATTCCCTAGCAGAAATGAGTTTACAGGTGTGAAGAATCTAGTTAAAGCTTTACTTCTAGAGTTGGTACTGTAAGTTTTCCACTTCTTAGCTATTTTCCCTTTTACTAAAAATAAAAGAGCAGTGTAAGTAACAGAAAATTAAACTGGATTAAAGTAGCCAAAATAATATACTCTGAAAATCTATTTTATTCATAGAAATATGTCTTCTAAGAGGTCATATCGATCTTTATTTTATTTTCTATGTCTGAAAATTATTCAATTCTAAGATTATGAAATTTGAAAATTTTTCATTCCAATTAATCAGAACATTTTCTTTTATTTAGTCCTAGAAACCCATATAATGTTATTTATTAGCTGTCAGCAGCTCTAATGCCAGCTTATTAGAGGACCTGACTCTGTGCCTGCTGATAGTTATTGTGAAGGCTGAAAGGTTAACAAGAACGGGCTGCTACCAACCGCCTTGCCAGGTGTTTTTCCCTGCAGTTAATGGACTTGAGCCAATTGAAATTATCACTCTAGAAACCAGTCACAGACACTCTTAATCTTTGCATGGAAACATTGGTAGAAAAAAATAGCTGGGATTTGTATTGTTGCTTTTCACCATCATCACTTTTGGAACAATCAAAATACAGTATAGTTAATCTTCTATTTTAAAATGAAGGCTTGACAAATATAAAAAAGAAAGAAACTTTTGAAAATAATATGCATGAATAACATGTTCCGTTAAATTAATAATAGTCCCTTCAATGAAACAATGTCTTGTAAAATCTCCCACACTATTTTGGAGGCATGTTATTAAGGGCTACATAGGTATTAACATGTCTAAGTTTATTTAATTGCTGGGTTTATAAATCTGAACAATTGTAATGAAATAATCAGAATCAACCATATGGAATCAGAGCCAGTCACCACAGGTATGTGACACATGCATGCTGTGTGGGGGGACTGAATATGTATTTATCCAATCTGAAACAGAACAGATGGCAAAGCAAACTGGTAAGCACTTGCTTTATCTTCCAGATATTGTGGTTCACTGAAAATCTCTATTTATTTTGGAAGCTTCAGAACATCTGTAAAAATCAAATGAAAGACAAACAGAGGTGACTACATCTTGAATGAAGTATGAAACTTTAGAGATCTCATGCTGTCAGATAAAGAGAGAGTGATTTTCATTTTCTGCCAATTCTTAGGAATAAAATTGAATTTTAGGTGGCAGTATTTGAAATTAAATACTTAGCTGAATTAAATTAAATGCAAAGGATGGAAATGCTCTAGTTGTATAAAATCCAAAATTAAACAAGTACTAGTAGGAACATGAGTAAGAAGGATAGAAGTGGACTGCATGTAATAGAAGTAGAAATTGCTCATGCCCACCCTAATATCAATGTGCTCATCTAGGACCAAGATCCTAGTTTCTAAATACCATTCTCTACATAAAGGAAGTAGAGTTCCTTGGAGAAATGGCTGAGGCAAGTAAAATCAGTGGTGAGAGTAAATGTTCTTATAGTGTCAGAAAGCAAGAAACACTCAATGGGGATATAACAAAAAATATAGGGGCAAGTTTAAAAGACCCAACAGGCCAAATTTGAGACAATTAGAATATTTTTTTTCTAAAGAAAATGAAAATGTATTATTTAAAGATCCAATCAAATGTATGAGGGGTGGAAAGGAGGAAAAGTTCTTTGACACAAAAGAATGCTAGTTATTGTATGCAGAAGACATGATAACATTGGGAAATCACCATTTTGCAAACAATGTAAAAATTGATTTAAGCAAGCATCACCAAATGATGCTAAAAACATAGGGTACAAGGATTCCCACATTCTCAAAGTTTCACCCACAAGCTATTTATTAATTATGAAGAAAAATAACATAATCGCGAGATTAAGATCGAAGTTAGCATCACCAGCAATAGGACGCATAAGAACTATGTATCTTCATACGGGAAGTATACAATACCACCTATGACTATGATGTATTCCTACAAAAATATTTAACCTGAAACTAGTCATGAGAAAACAAACAAGTCCAAATTGTAGAATTTTTTACAAAGATTTTGACCTGGATTTGACAACCTTGTCCAGTTATTAAAGGTTCAAGAAGGGCAAGGGGGTGAGGAGAAAGCAAAAGCAAAGAGATAGGTAACAGATGAAAAGGACACTGAGTGCTGGCCAGTGTGGCTGAGTGGTTGAGTGTCCATCCAGGAACCAAGAGTTCACCTGTTCGATTCCTGGTCAGGTCGCATGCCCAGGCTCTGGGCTCAGTCCTCAATAGGAGGCCTGCGGGAGTCAGCTAATCAACGATTCTCTGTCATGATTGACGTTACTCTCCAAAAATCAATTAAAAAACATATTTAAAAAGCAAATTATATATTTTTTTTAAAGAGAGGCAACTTAGAAGACCTGACACCTAAAATTGGGATCCTTGATTAGATGCTTAAAAAAAATAAGCAAATAAAATCCATAGTCATACAACGATAAGTAACATAGGTAGCGCTATTGGAGAAATTAGAATAAGACTGGGTAATAGATGCCCTAACTGGTTTGGCTCAGTGGATACAGCGTCGGCCTGCGGACTGAAAGGTCCCAGGTTCAATTCGGGTCAAGGGCATGTACCTGGGTTGCGGGCACATCCCCGGTAGGAGATGTGCAGGAGGCAGCTGATCGATGTTTCTCTCTCATCGATGTTTCGAACTCTCTATCCCTCTCCCTTCCTCTCTGTAAAACATCAATAAAATATATTTTAAAAAAGAAAAAGACTGGGTAATAGATATTACTCTGATGCTCTTCAACATCTTAGCTATGTAAATGATATTGTGTTCATTTAAAAGGATGTCCTTATTCTTATGATTGTTGAAATATTTAGAGTAAAAGATCATTATGTTTGTAACTTAATTTCAAATATTTCAGCAAAAAAAGGGCATAAATGAAAGAGGCATGTATTGATAGAGATTTTAAAGTAAATGCGGCAGACTGATAAACATCAGAACACTTAAAGGAAACATATATGTATATTCTTTCTATTATTCGTTTAACTTTTTGTAGGATTTCATTTATTCTTTAATTTTGAAAAACTAATGCTCCTCTCTAAGTAGCTTCATTAAGTTGTCCAGGAAGCACTCTGCTCTGAAATCCCAAACAGATAAAAAGTCCCTTGACTGCTATGTCAGCATACCTTCTGCAAGGTCCCACTGGTACATATTACTTCTTGGTCATCACAGGCCACCACCAATGGGCAAAATGAAACCACAGATCAGAGTGTTTCATTACAAGTCAAGTCACACTTGGCTTTCTTTGAGGGCATGGCAGTAGGTGACTCTATAATCCTTATTGGGTACAAGAAAATACATAAAATTTCTTTTTTTTTTTAATTAAATCTTTATTGTTCAGATTATTACATTTGTTCCTCTTTTTTTCCCCCCCATAACTCCCCTCCTCCCAGTTCCTGCCCCACCCTCCGCCCTCACTCCCCACCCACTGTCCTCATCCATAGGTGCACGATTTTTGTCCAGTCTCTTCCCGCATCTCCCACACCCCTTTCCCCCTCAAGAATAGTCAGTCCATTCCCTTTCTATGTCCCTGATTCTATTATAATCAACAGTTCATTCTGTTCATCAGATTATTTATTCACTTGATTCTTAGATTCACTTGTTGATAGATGCATATTTGTTGTTCATAATTTGTATCTTTACCTTTTTCTTCCTCTTCCTCTTCTTAAAGGATACCTTTCAGCATTTCATATAATCCTGGTTTGGTGGTGATGAACTCCTTTAGCTTTTCCTTATCTGTGAAGCACTTTATCTGACCTTCAATTCTGAATGATAGCTTTGCTGGATAAAGTAATCTTGGTTGTAGGTTCTTGGTATTCATCAGTTTGAATATTTCTTGCCACTCCCTTCTGGCCTGCAAAGTTTCTGTTGAGAAATCAGCTGACAGTCATATGAGTATTCCCTTGTAGGTAACTGAGTTTCTTTCTCTTGCTGTTTTTAAGATTCTCTCTTTGTCTTTTGCTCTTGGCATTTTAATTATGATGTGTCTTGGTGTGGTCCTTTTTGGATTCCTTTTGTTTGGGGTTCTCCTCGCTTCTTGGACCTGTAAGTCCATTTCTTTCACCAAGTGGGGGAAGTTTTCTGTCATTATTTCTTCAAATAGGTTTTCAATATCTTGCTCTCTCTCATCTTCTGGCACCCCTATAATTCTGATGTTGGTACGCTTGAAGCTGTCCCAGAGGCTCCTTACACTATCCTCGCATTTTTGGATTCTTTTTTCATTTTGCTTTTCCGGTTGGGTGTTTTTTGCTTCCTCGCATTTCAAATCATTGACTTGATTCTTGCGCTCCTCTGGTCTGCTGTCGGGAGTCTGTATAATATTCGTTATTTCAGTCCGTGCATGCTTAATTTCTAGTTGGTTCCCCAATATAAGATCGAGGGTCTCAGTTTTCTTGTAGATCTCATTAAGTTTATCGGCAGCTTCTAAACAGTTCTTGAGAGACCTTAAAAGTGTGGTTCTGAACTCTATATCTTCCATTGACAATTTTGTCCTGTTTCTTTGTCTCCGCATTTTGTTATGCTTCCTTGGTGCACCCCCTAGTGGTCTTTGTTTGCAGTCTTATAGTTAAATCTTGATTGTTGTAGCTAATTCCAGGGAGGGTTTGACCTCCAGGCCAAGTGGCTATGAGAATCAGCTGTGTCAGCAGTGAGAGAACTTCTGTCCTCTAGGGAGGTGCTAATCTAGCCTTTGCCTGAGGCAATCCAGCAAATGGCTCTGTGCAGGGCTTGGGCGGGGCGGGTCGCACAGGATCAATAGGGTGGGCCTGAGAGAGCAGTTATGGCGGCTCTCAGTCCTGTCCCCAGGGGCTCTGCCTCTCTGAGTCCCAGCACCCGCTGCACAGCTCGGAGAGAAAGCTGCACTCGCTCTGACCGAAGCCAGACAGTCCCGCTTCTCCCGTTTGAGTCTGGGTCCCTAAAGACTCGCCTGTATCTGGAGCTCAAAGTCTGCGACTCCCTCCCGATTGAAAACGCCAACCACGCCCTCCGCCGCCAGCCCGCTCCGAGCACTCCGCACCTCAGGATTTGACTTCAGCACTGTGCCTCCTCTGAGTGTCCATATGCGTTTCTCTTTCCTCCTAGTTGTAGGACTTCCACTCAGCCTGCGTTCCTGTGGTTCTGGGTGATGTCCCTTCCGTTTTTTGGTTTCACTTTTGAAGTAGTTGTTCAAAGCAGCAAACTCCGGCGTTAACCTATGCCGCCATCTTGGTTCTCATCAACTCAAGAAACTACATAAAATTTCTTAATATTAGATGGTGGTCAATTGGCTAAAATTGATGGTAGATTTCCCTAACATACACAGTAATTTCTGAATAAAACAACATTTTTTAAAACAACAAACAAAAAACCTTGTTTAAACCAAACCATGGAGCTGCTAAATACAAATAGATCCCCATACAACTCTAAAGCTTCTGAATAACAAGTTGTCTTCTCCTTCAACCTGGAGAGTTGAAGTTAAGGTTAGTTCATGGTTTACAAAATTATTCATTCATTCAAGAAATATTAGTTGAGCATTCTTCTAGGTGCCATAACCAAACATGTAGTATAATGTCAACACTATGGAGAAAGAAAGAAAAAAGGAAAGCAGCGCCAAGAAGAAAAATAGAGAAGTGCAGGGGATAGAACATGATGAAGGATGATATTTCAGCTGGGTGATTGAAGAATACCCTTCTGAGAAGCAGATCCTTGAGCAGAGACCTCAATGATGTGAACAAGAGAGCCAGTGAACATTGTCATCAGGAGCCCCTCATGTGGAAGAAATAGCATCAAGTGCAAAGGCCCTGATGAACCATTTGCGTGGACAGCAGCAGAATCTGCAAGATGGACTGCATGGCTGAAGAGAAGTCAGCAAGAAAAGAATAATGGGACCAGGGAAACTTTAACCTATGGAATGCCTTAGTTATATTTTTTTAAAGGCATGCCACAGGTAGACATGAACTTTGTGCCAAGTAAAGGGATCTCTTCTCCAAGGAGATGCAGCTCTTGCTGGATTTAGTGAAAGAAACATTTGCCCAATGGCCTCACTGGGCACCGTTTTGCAGACACAAACTGTACAATCATATTCAGAGACCCTTGGAAGAACACCAAGGAAAAAATAGGCAGGGAAGTAGGCCAATGCAGCATACACAGGAGGCGATTCTCATCATAGAGTTTATTGTCCAATGCTGTAGGGAAGAATAATATAAAATTATACACAATGAGCAGATCATTTATAAGGTTATTCTCTGCTCAAACATTCCTACTAATTAACATTATTCATCACAGCTATTTAGTTCATTTTTGTCTGAGAGACTTTCATTGAGTACTGGTCTATAAGGCAAATAGAAACAAGGTATTTTTTAAAGATATTGAATTTCTAGTACAATATGCAAAATTTCATGAAGTTAATGAGAGTGACACTGGAGATTGCTTAAATCACAAGAACAATCATTACCAAATTTAAAAAATTTCAAGTCTTGCCATTTAACAGTTAAAGGTGAGAGGTCAACAAGGGATAACGCCATTTAAAAGGAAATAATCAGAATAACAAAGGATTGAGAGAGGTTTGGGGAAAACTGATGAATAATTTTATAAGGTGACACTAAATGATGATCTGAAAAACTCACACATGAAATGTACTAATGTGCTACAGTTTAGTCAGGAAAATCACATCAGTGGCAAAAAAAAAAATGTCTTAAATGATTCTTTGTTCATCCTAATAGTTACAACAGACTTGTTATTCAAATATAAATTAAATATAAGGAAAAAACTAATTTTTCTTTCTCAAGATACAATCCCAATCAAATATGTTAATACCATTTATTTACTATATGTTTGGTCTCCTTTTAAATTGAGTTGACTTTAAATGACTTGTCTTAAGTACCAGTAATCCTCTGATGATTGGACCTCCTATTTTCTGATTCTTGTACATCATACCTAATTCCACAGTCCCCACAATGTATCAATTTATCACTCCCCAGACTAATCTCCTTACAAAATAGGCTATTTCCCAGGCTCTCAAAGAACTTACAAATGGCAAATAGAGAAATACCTGCACGAAAAAGAAAACTTGGCATGCATTGTGAGAAAAGCACAAAGTATTAAGGTATTTATAAGAAGAATAGATCATCTTTACTTGAAAGCATCAGTCAGTACTTCATAAAGGAGGTTGCATCCTAGAAAAATGAGCAGAATTTTAACAGAAATGAAGAACTGAAAATATAGTGAATGTTTAGGAAATCCTTTAGAGTTCAATTTGATCTTTTTTAAAAATATATATATTTTATTGATTTTTTACAGAGAGGAAGGGAGAGGGATAGAGAGTTAGGAACATCAGTCAGCTGCCTCCTGCACACTCCCTCCTGCACACTCCTATGTGCCCACAACCAAGGTACATGCCCTTGACCGGAATCGAACCTGGCACCCTTGAGTCCGCAGGCCGACGCTCTATCCACTGAGCCAAACTGGTTAGGGCTTCAATTTGATCTTGAATAACACATGGAAGAAGTCAAATTGAAGACTAAGAATAATGCTGGGGCTGGGAGTTGGGAGCCTTGACTACCAAGCTAAGTTGTTGAATGTTAGAAAATGAGGAACAGGTACAACGGAGTGATATAATTAGTGTTGTACTCTTTTTTTTTTTTTCCTAAGAACTTTTGATATTATACACTAAAGTTTTATAAATTTAATTTCCCCAAACCCAAAGAAATCAATTTAATTTTCTTTACAGCCATTATTTCCATCTATTACCTTAAAGGAAAATGTATATATTTTAATCAGTTCTCAATTATCTGCACAACATGGGAGCACTGGCAACGACAGCCTAAATCCATGTGAAAATAACACTGTCACTTATTTCCTGAAGCAAGAAAAATTGCTATAAGCAGCAGGTTCATAAAGCTGTCCTGGACAGCAAGCAAATAGAGCAGCCTGTCTCTCTGCGGAGGTATCCTGCCGCCACATCCATGTTTGTTCCTGCTCAATCAGCCCATGGCTCTGATCCTGGGCCCCTAATGACTGTCTCTCTCAAAAGAACCAGGATGACTCCAGATAAAGGTGGTACAAAATATTATATACTTTCCATATAAAAAATCACATGGAACACCAATGATCCATGTATAAACCGTCAAGAATGCAAAACATTGAAATTGCGCACACCACACAGTATCAGCAAATATCCACACTTCAATACTTTGAATATGATTAAAAATAATAAAGAAATAAAATTATTTTAAAAATACGCAAGCATTAGTACTTCCTCTATATTTTACTACTGATTCATTTAATCATTCATCAAACATGTACTGTAGCACGAGCTATGAAAAAGGCATTGATTATTATGAACTGTGAGGAGCAATATACATAATTATTTACACTTTCCCAATAGGAAACTGTTATAATTCAATGTAGTTTTATGCTTTAAAATGGTAGTTTTACATTTAGATAGCTGTACAACTTAGATTTCTCTAGCATTGTCTTGTATGTTGAAGTTCAGATAAATTATCTACTTGTAAGCTGTGTGATATCTCGCTGGGGATCATTTTCTCATTTGCAAAATAAAAAATAATAAGACCACATATTCTAGAAGGTTGCTGAGAAGATTAAGAGAGATTCGGCTTATGAAATATTTATAGAGTTTAGCATTTAGAAATAACTCAATAAATGTCAGTTGTGACAATTATTTTAATAATTATCATTAGAATAAAAAAGTCATGCTATTATTAAAAGTATTATTAGAAACTCAGAATCAAGTTTGAAATATTTGAATTGTTATATAAAACACAAGGATTTAATACAAATGTGTTTGTATTGTAGCAAAAGGGAAAAAAAACTATGTTAAAATTATGAAATAATGTTATGTATTTATAGCTTCAAGCTACACGGAAAGGAATGGTTATTAAGCTAAAGGGAACCAGAGAGATGAAATGACTAATTATCCCCTTTTGGCATTAGTGTTGCATAAAGTCACTTTTCCTGATCATTAATGGGGCAAGTTCACTCATAAACATGGGCCAGAAGAGTATTGAACAGATTCCCTGACAGATGCCTTGAGATATAAGATTATTCATATGTTCAAGCCAGACACTTGAGGTAAGAATTCATTTCCTAAACTCATTATAGTTGTGCTGGCAATAAAATCTCACACCTGTGTTTTTATTTTATTTTATTTTTCATTTGGTGGTTGCTGTCAGCTATTATAGAAGCTTTTTCCTGTGTATTTGACATCCATGGGCAAATGTTGTATTTCTGCTCAGTGAACTGTTCTGAAACATCTCCTTCTGAAACCCTTCATGACTGCCTTTTAAGGAACTTAGGCCTTTGAAGCACCTTTAATTTAAAGAGGAGTTATATGGAGGAAAATCCATTCTCATTCTTCCATCCCTACACAGTGAACATTCTAAGCCTCCTGCTACAGGTTTATCATTATCTGATCAGTAACAAAGACAATGCCTTTCCCTCACTTCCATAAAGTCTCTGGTTCTGGAATGTTCTAATACTCCAGAGAATGTTAAAGCTGATACTCAACTCTGAAGAAATAGTGGTCTTAAGGTGTTGTGGGGGTTTATGTGGGTGTGCGGTTTTTTCCTATTGTTTAATTTGCATTAAAAAAAAGCTTTAAATAAAGAAAAAATGATACTGTAGTTAGAGGGGAGAGAATAAGTTGCTTCTAGCAACTTCCTCTATTTAACTGTCTTTTCTAACATTAAGCTATTTCAAACCATCAAGTAAGAAAGAGTACCTACATCTTCTGAAACCATTCCCTTGGGATTTTGGCTGACATTTCTAACAGGTAAGTAGGGAAAAACCCTAGTGTACATTTGCAACACCAATCTGGTTATCATACTCTGCATAGAGGAACCAAGAGGCCTAAATTCCCTTACTGCATAAGAGGTGGACCCAGGCATTGTGGGTTCTATATGATACTATTTGGGCCTCATGTTCTTTATCATTAAAATAAGATGCTTGACTAGATGGATTCTAAAATTTCCTTTCATTCCTAATTTTACACTTCTTTGAGAATATTAACTGCCAGTTTTTCCTAGTTCTGATGTCACCATCAATGGTGAGACAGTTTAGCATAGACTATGGGTTTAAACATTGCCTGGGTTTCAATCCTGTCTAAACCATAGGATGTGTCTAAAAGAGTTGAGCAGAGCTGTTTGGGACAGTACATTGTAGACTGTACTGTCCCAAACAGTACAGCCATTCATTCATAGGGTCACCATGATTCAATGGCATGTAACAACTTAGCCAATTTCACTACCCTGTATGACCATGAGTAATTTACTTAACTTCTCTAAGTCTAGTTTCCTCTGTTGTGAAATTGCATATGATACCACATAGATAGTAATTTGATCTGAGGATTCAATGAGATCATCCATATAAAGTAGCTAACACCAGGGCCTAGTACATGAAGCTCAACAAATATTAATCATCAGTTTTGTTGTTATTGCTGTTAAGTTCTGAAAACTCGATTTCAAGCAAGCTGGTGAGAATTTTTCTATGAATTAAAATCTATTGTCATGAAAAATCTCACTAACATATTTTATAAATTATATTAGTCTTATTCATAATTCATATTACAAGTAGTTTTCTTAAGATGCACACTTGCTTTTCCTAGAAATCCTGAAGACTAAACTTGAAATTTACTTTTATTTTATTAGGCCTATAGTAAAAGAAAAACATATCCACCAATGACACTAACATAGCAAATGTCCTTTCATTTCCAGTGCTAGTCTATAACCAGATATGTGATAGGGTGGTAAAAACAGGACAGTTTCATATCAAAGATTACATTTTTTTAAAAAAACTGGATGCTATCCAATTATCTGATCCTAATAACACACATCCCAAGGTACTTAAGGAACTGACTGAAGCAATTACTGAGCCACTAAATATTATTTATGAGTTTCTTGGAGGACACAGTGCCTCTGATAGCAATAACTCCTCACCTTTCTTTTAGAAAGAGAAAGGACAATTCTAAAAGTAATAAGCCAATCACCTTGACTAGTTGACCAGTGGATTTCTAGTCATGCTCTACAGAGCAAACCTTCTTAATCTTTCCCACATGCTTATCTACGTTCCTCTTTTAACTCAGTTGAGTATATTTATATTAATACATAAATTTACATTAACATATAAATTATATATTTAGTAATTAATATATAATTTATATGTTTATATAATACAAATTTTATAAATTGAATTATTTTTTAAGAAAAAGCTTAAGGGCTGAAAAGCAAACAGCAAACAAAATTTTGAATTACTGTAATTAAAAAGACATAAAAGGAAAAACAAATTGTTTCAAATCAATAAAAAAATACTTTTTTAAATTTCCAAGGCTTTTGATGCACAACCTTATGTTAAATGAGAGTGAGTAAACCAGGATGTTGAGATATTGAAAGTGGGATTTTATTCTCTGCTCTTTAATTCTGTCATTTAGAGTGTTAATGCTTAGCTATTACTGAAATCCACACAGCCCCAAGTTGAGATTTATCTGATTAATAACAATGAGCTAATAAGCATCCCCGCCATGCTGTTCAGACCACAGAGAACAGCCACCACAGAGTGTTCCAAAAACATTAGTGACTCCTCACCAAGGCATTTTTTAATACCTTGCTGAGAAATGTCCCTGGCCCTCATGACAGGTATGATGAGAGAAGTATCTAAGCAGTTTGCAATATTAAATGAACTTAATATTGCTATCTCCCTGGGCCTTTTAACTCTTTCTTCTGCAGTATGGAAAGAAAATTCCAGCATTGAAATTTTATAATTTTTAAAAGAAATTTCATTTTTATTTTTTTAAATCTTTTTATTTTTAAATATATTTTATTGATTTCAGGGAGGAAGGGAGAGGGAGAGAGAGATAGAAACATCAATGATGAGAGAGAACCATTGGTGGGCTGCGTCCTGCATGCCCCCCACTGGGGATCGAGCCTGCAACCCAAGCATGTGCCCTTGACCAGAATCAAACCCAGGACCTTTCAGTCTGCAGGCCAATGCTCTATTCATTGAGCCAAACCAGCTGGGGCAGAAATTTCATTTTTAAAAATTTATTGGGGTGACGTTGGTTAATAAAATTATATAAGTTTCAGGTTTACAATTCTATAATACATCAACTATATATTGTACTGTTTGTTCACCACCCCAAGTCAAGTCTCCTTCCATCACCATTTATCCCTCTTATTCTATTTTCTACCTTCTCCCAACCCTTTCCCTTCTGGTAATCACCCTGCTGGAACCTGGAGAGTATTATGCTAAGTGGAATAAGCCAGTCAGAGAAAGACAAGAACCATATGATCTCACTCATATGTGGAATCTAATGAGCATAAAATGTTTTTTTATGGTAGGCCACCAATGATTCTAGCCTATAATTAGTCAACCTAATTAATTAAAATAACTCCTAGGTGCTTAAACCAACATATTAAATTCTATAACTTTTGTGGGTATGTGCATATCAATAATTTTTGTCCAATCAAATAACACTCATTATATCTACACTTTAATTATGCATGTTCCTAATTCCTGTCATTAGTACTGATGCTGTTCTGCAACCCTTTCGGTGTACACACTATACTCTGGAAGAGTATAGTATATGAAGGCTATACTCTTGCATGTCTTCATCTGGTCCATATTGGGAACCAACTTTATGGCAGAGGAGCCATGAAGGATAGTGGCAGTGGGTAATAAGGAAAACTGGAACTTCTTTGTGGGATATCTCACCCAGCAGCAGTCATTAAAAGTTTCATTCAAGGGAAGTCTTATTCCCTTCAAGCTGCCCTTGAAGATTTCTGATTTCTGTCTCATAATCTGAGCTGTAGTTTTATGACTCTGAATTTGACCCTTTACCTTGTATGATCCCGAGGGCCTTTAGAAACATCCAGGTGATCCACAGTCTTCATAGTCATTACTGCTACTATAGGACCAAGGGTCATAGCACTTCATCTTCCACTCCCTTGCTTTCTACTTGTATTTAAGCCTATGCCACATTATTGAAATTTTAAGTAACCATATAGATGCTGTAAACCATGGATTACTAACGTCCTGTTTCTTCCTACCAAAAGATTACCTATGTATTCCACAAATATATGGAGCTATCCAATCCAAGAACCAATCTTTCAGGCCACCTCGCCTGCCAGATACTTTATCTGCAATGTTCCTAGCAGAGATGGTGCATGCAATTGGGCTAATCTGTGAAAAGTTTAATAAAGGACTACTCCCATAGGAATGACCGAGATAAAAGGAAACAAATGAGGAAAGCTGTAGTTCCTCCTGAGCTAACAACTCTTGAGAACCATTTCAATTTGGGGCCTGAAGGGGCAGGGGAGTGTGCAGTTATGAGACTGTGGAGTTGTCCACATGAAAGGAGCAGTTGCACCTGCAGGCAGAGAGGTGAGTGTGTAAATGCCGTGACCTCATTTTGCTCCCACTCAAATAGCTGAATCTATGATTTCAATCTTCTTGAATTTGGGGATACTTTGCTTGTGACCCAATATATGGTCTATTTTTGAATATGTGTCATGAGCACTTGAGTAGAATGTATATTCTGTGGCACTGGGGTGAAGTGTTCTGAGATGTCTATTAAGTCCATCTGATCTAGTGAGTCATTTAGTATTGCTGTATCTTTGCTGATTGTTTGTCTAGAGGACTTATCCAGTGCTGTCAGTGGTGTATTAAAGTCCCCTACTATGATTGTATTGTTGTTGATCTCTCCTTTGATATCTTCCAAGAGTTTTTTTATGAATTTGGATGCTCCTGCATTGGGTGCATATATGTTTACCAGGGTTATATCTTCTTGTTGAATTGATCCCTTTAGTATTATGAAGTGGCCTTCCTTATCTCTTGTTATGGCCTTCACTTTGAGGTCTATTTTGTCCGATATAAGTATTGCTACCCCAGCTTTCTTTTCCTTTCCATTTGCCTGAAAGATATTTTTCCATCCTTTCACTTTCAGTCTGTGTGAGTCCCTTCTAATGAGGTGGGTTTCTTGTAGACAGCAGATGTATGGGTCATGTTTTTTTATTCATTCAGCCACTCGATGTCTTTTGGTTGGAGCATTTAGTCCGTTTACGTTTAAAGTTATTATTGAAAGGTACTTATTTGTAGCCATTTTTTTTGTGTGTGTGTGTGGCTGCTTTCTTTCTGAGCTTTTTATTATTTTTATACCAGTCCCTTTAGCATTCCTTGCATTGCTGGCTTGGTGGTGATAAACTCCCTTAGCCTTTTTTTGTCTGTGAAGCTTCTTATTTCCCCTTCAAGTTTGAATGATAGCCTTGCTGGATAGAGTATTCTTGGATTCAGTCCTTTGCTTTGCATCACTTTGTAAATTTCTGTCCATTCTTTTCTGGCCTGATGTGTTTCTGTTGAGAAATCATTTGACAATCTAATGGGAGATCCCTTGTATGTAACTTTCCGTCTCTCTCTTGCAGCCTGTAAGATTCTCTCTTTGTCCTGAACATTTGCCATGGTAATTATGATGTGTCTTGATGTGGGTCTTTTCGGGTTCACCTTGTTTGGGACTCTCTGGGCTTGTGTGACTTTTTTCTTCCCCACCTCAGGGAAGTTTTCTGATATTATTTCTTCTAATAGGTTTTCTAATCCTTGTTCATCCTTCTGTTGTTCTGGTACCCCTATTATTCGTATGTTGTTTCGTTTCATGTTGTCCCAAAGCTCCCTTAGGCTCTCCTCCTGTCTTTTAATTTTTTTCTCCAATTGCAGTACATTTTGGGTGTGTTTTGCTTCCTTGTCTTCTAATTCACTAATTCGGTCCTCCGCTTCTCCTAGTCTACTGTTGATACTTTCAATGGAGTTTTTCATTGCAGCTATATCACTCTTCATTTCTTCTTGGGTCTTACTTAAGTTGTTGATTTTTTCATCTGTTTCTTCGAGCTTCTTCCATATGTTATCGATTTTTTCATCTGTTTCTTCTTGCTTCTTGAAGAGGTTGTTGATTTTTTCCTCCATCCGGTTTATGCACTCTAGGACCCTTATTCTGAATTCTTTGTCTGTCATGTTGCATGCCTCTGTATTACTTAGCTGCTTTTCTGGAGAGTCCTCCTTCTCTTTCCTTTGGGGGTTTCTTTGTCTACCCATGTTTGATCTCACTGACATATCTAGAAGTTGAGTCATTCAGTGGTTGCTCCCTTGGTGGCAGTGACTCCTTGGTCTGTGGTTGCTCTTCGGGCGGTTGCGGTAGCAGCTGCTCTTCAGTTGGCAGCAGCTCCTCTGGTGTGTGCTGTTCACAGCTGAGGTGGCTCTTCTGGCTGGTGGGGCGAGGCTTCACATACAGCTGCTGTTCCTCAGCAGAGGGTGTGGTGCTCTGGAGGTTGCTGTAGCTTCGATCTGCTGCGTTGATTTAAAGGCACAAAATACAACACAACAAGGCACCACGTACCCGGCAGTATACACAAATATATTCACGATATTAATAACCCCAAATAAAGGTGACCACCCGAATTAAGAGAATTAGGGGATAAGGAGGATGGAAGGGAAAAAGATAAAAGAGAAAAAAGAAAAGAAAAGTAGGGACCAAAAAAAGGAGTGCAAAAATGAAATTGGGAAAAAGGAGGGGGAAAAAAAGCGAGAAAAGAAAAGACAAGAAAAAAAAAAGGAGAAAAAAGAAAAAAAAAAGAAAATAAAAGAGCGAAAAGAGAGAATGAAGTGGAAGAGGGGAAGAGACTTTTAATATGAGGAGAATACTCCTATAGAACCGCCATTAATCCCAACAGATTCCAGCAACAGCTCCCTGGAGATGAATGCAAACTAGAAACAACCAATAATATGACGATGAAAATAGAATGGAGAACACTAATCCCAAAATAAAATAAAGAGAAAATAAAATGGCACTTTAAAAAATGGTAAAATGGTAGCAGTAATAATACTGGTTAAAAATAAGAAGGTAGTAGTTAAAAGGGTAAAATGAGGTGATGGAAAAAGAAGAAAAAAAAAAAGAAGAAGAAAAAAATTGGTTTCTTAGTTAAAAGGTGAAAAAAGAAAAAAAAAGAATTGCAGTAGTGAAGGTCCTTTGGTTCTTCTATTCTTCAGTGTGGCTCGCCTTAGACCTGCCAGGTATTCAGGAGAGTGTTGAGTTTCCCTGCGATACACTGTTCCTCTGTGTTGTAAACCACAGTCCTTATTTTAAAGCAGGCCGCATTTGTATCCCAGACTGCCTTATTTTGTGTTTAGCAAAGAGTCAGTTTGTGGGTCAGCCTCTGGGTGGCAGTGTTCTGGGGTTGGCCTCTGAGGCTATAGGGCCTCTCTGTCCAGTGGAAGTTCACTGCCCAGAGCTGGCTGCGTAATAGTTAGTTACCAGCGCTGTGTTGTTGCTGGGATTGAAAATCCCTCTATAGGCCAGACCCTGTTAACTCCCAGGGATTGATCAGATTATTTTAATCCTTGATCTCCTACAGGGTGGAATCTGGGTGTGGCTGTGCTCCTTGCCTGGGGGCTGGGGGGAGGAGTCTCACCCTCCGGAGAGAATGTCTGCCCCAGACCTGGGTTCGGGAGTGTCTCAGCACTCAATTCGCTGCCACCTCTCCCGGCCCCCCTCTCTCTTCAGTCTCTCCCCAGATTCCACTCCTCTGCACACTCTCCCTCTCTTCAGCACAGGTGAGTGCCTGTATCCGAAATGTCCCATGAACAGGATTCAGTGAAAACAATCAAACAAACGCCGGCCGCGGAAACGGGGAAGGCTTGGTTTCTGTAAGCTTCTTCTCTTACCGGGACTGCATGGTCTGGTCAGCTTTTCAGGCTGCCCCCTTTAGGCTCAGTCCTCCGTGATCACAGAACCCAGCTCTCAATTCCCCCCGCGGCGCCAGGAATCCCGAGGATCTCCTTTCCCCTGTCAGGGGCTGTGCCTGTCCCAAGGGACGCGGGTGTCTGCCACGCGGTCTCCCTCCGACTCTCTGGGCTCAGAGGTCTGGCAAACTTTCCTGCCCAAAACCCTGGTTTTTTTACCTTTCCAGGGGAGTTCTTCTCTTCCCGGCTGCAAACCGTCTCACCAGCTGAGCAATTTCGCCAATTCGGGGTGGATGCTATTAGTTTCAGCTGCTCTCTCCATTTGCTCCGGGACAGGACCTGGGACGCGTCTGCCTATATCGCCGCCATCTTCCCCTCCCTCCAAATAGCTGAATCTAAAGAAGTAAATGAAAATTGCCCATCACACATAATCTTAATTGGGAAGACATTTCAACTGGGATTTTGTGGCTGAAAATTAAGGGTTCAGATTTCATTCTAACTCCAATGCAAACCCACTTAAAAAATTTTTTTACCTTTATAAGTTTCAGCATGAATGTGGAAATGAAAGACAACTCAGGGTGAAAGGTTGGGGAATGAAATGTAACCATAAAGGGCTCATTAACCTAAGAAGATCTGAGAACCAGTCGGGCAGCCAACCACATTACCAGCATCTGCCACTCCTTGGTACCCATGAAACAATACCATCATGTACACTAGTGAAAACTAGTTGAGCATCAAGTTTGAGAAGAAAAAAATATGTACTATGTGTAAAGTCTCATGAACTGCATAGCTTTCTAGGAACAAATCATATTTCATTGCAGTCTATTTCAGCATTTTGGATTCTTACCTCAAATAGAAAAGTCGGCTTTATGGCTATATTCTGTCACTGACAAATCACACCTCTCATGTATGTCCGCTCACCTCTTTGAAATAAATGGTATTAGCAACTTAAGGTAATAAAATTATTTGTGACAAGAATAGAACATTGATTTCATTCTATTTTCCTCTGGTAATTTTTTAAAGAAACATTCATAAGAAGTTAGGTTCTGGGCCCAATCAATTGAGAACAACAAATCAACTTATTGTTAGCTAACCAATTCTAAATATTTCTAGCATCTGTATTTATTGTCTGTAGCTTATATATCCTTTATTATTCATTATTGATTCTTTCCAAGATTATGTACTCCACAAAGATTACAAGAGATAAAAAAAAGTTTAGTTCCAATGTCTATCTTATCATCTTCCCAAAATTTATGAACATGCACATTTTATTAGCTTTTCTGATAGAAAGGTAGTCATACTTTCTTATGAGAAAACATTGGAAGGCCTCAGTTTTTTTTCCCTTTCCACACCGATTAAAAATATTTACACTGGGATATCAGAGAACGAAGACACACCCATCCCCCAGGCCTGATAGTCCTGCTGCTACTTCCAATGGTGGTTCCTTCTGGTTCCCTCAGGTAGGTAATTTTATTAGTGGCTTTTGCCGGAGGACCTTTAGCTGAGAATCTTGGCAACTATAGTGCCAACTAAAACAAGTCATTATTCAAGTTCTTATCAATGGTGCCAGAAGCAATCAGTAGAGCCTGTTGTAAGCAGCTACTATTAAGCCACTTCAGTTAAGAAGACTAGTACCTAGAACGTCATGGCAAAAAGGTTCAGATATGTCCAGAAAATGCATCATTTCGTAAGTCCTTTGCTTCCTTGGAGGTTAGAATGCCCTGAAACAGTTTAAATTCCTACATGTCATTTCAGTATGAAATAATCCATGACACTTTGACTGCTACCCCCCCCCCCCAAAAGCTGCCTTGTGAGCACCATAATCATTCTAGGCATTACTATTTTGTAGAGATCCTACATAGTTTCTTTATGGAAATACAAAGTCCAGGGGAAAGCACAATTCAATTATTTAAAGATTTTTTTAAGGTTAACTTTCCTGGAGCACATATTCCCTTAAATGGAGAGCTCCCATAGTGTTTATAATGTGTTCTTGCCTCTGAAGGCCTGAGTCAGGAGAAGCTTCCAGAGTGTTTGACAAGCTGTTGGTGTTTGAGGGCTTTATTTTAATTATGCTGAACAATCAGGAATATTGAAATAGAATGCTATAAATACCAGCATTTGTTTGCAAGTTCCCAAACACAATGCATGTTTAATGTGTCTAACTTTTTATACCAGCTATAGGGAGAGAGAAAAAAATGAGCTAGACAAGATCTTCCAACAATAAAAAAATACTTCTTGATGGTAAAGGACAGCAAGACAATTTCCTCTTGTTTCTGTATAGTGACTTTATAGAATCACTTTTAAAAAGTAAACCTTTTGCTCTTAACAAAAAAATAGTGTACACAATGGTATTGTTTCATGGGTACCAAGGAGTGACAGGTGCTGCTAATGTGGTCAGCTGCCCAACTGGTTCTCAGCTCTTCTTAGGTTAATGAGCTCTTTTTTTAAAATCCTCACCCGAGGATATTTTTCTATGGCTTTTATTTTATTTTTTTAAGTTCAAATATAAAGGTTATATATTTCTAAAAATCATTTCATCAAGATCTCTTTATACAAAGTATTAACTGATAATTTTACAAATTTCTTCCTTAGATGGGGTTATATCACCATTTTCATTCTTTTTTAAAAGAATTGTTCAAAGTATTACCTATGTCTTCTGTTTCCCCCATTGACCTCTCCCTGACCACTCCCAACCCCCAGCACATGCCCTCACCCCTGCCAGTGTGTGTCCATTGGTTATGCTTATATGCATGCATACAAGTCCTTTGGTTGATTTCTTCTTCTCCCCTCTCCCCAACCCTCCCCTTCCTTCCCTCAGAGGTTTGATGGTCTGTTCAATGCTACTCTATCTCTGCATCTATTTTTGTTCATCAAATTATGTTGATCATTATATTCCATAAATGAGTGAGATCATGTGATATTTATCTTTCTCTGACTGGCTAATTTTGCTTAGCATAATGCTCTCCAGGTCCATCCATGCTGTTGCAAATGGTAAGAGTTCTTTCTTTATATAGCAGGGTAGTATTCCATTGTGTAGATGCACCACAGTTTTTTAATCCACTTATCTGCTGATGGGCACTTAGGCTGTTTCCAAATGAGTCTCAGAGTGCACGACCCTCCCGCCAAGCCCACCACTTCAGCCACAGGCCCCACGTGAATCGCACCTGGACACTTCCGTGAGAAAAAAAAAAATTGGGAGACAAAGAAACAACCCCAAAAGGCAAGAAAAGAAGGGATTGCCATAAAAGTAACTAAAAGAAATGGAGGCATCCATTGCGTTTAGAGGGAGGGAAAGATAGAGAGAAACATCTATGTGAGAGAAACACATTGACTGGTTGCCTCCTGCACAGGCCCTGACCAGGGCCCAGGCCGGGGAGGAGCATGCAACTGAGGTACAGATATGCCCTTGACCAGAATCAAACCCGGAATCCTTCAGATTATAAGCCGCGGCTCTATCTACTGAGCCAAACTGGCTAGGGCTTAATGATTTCTTTATGGTTACACTAGTAGCCCAGTGCACAGAATTTGTGCACATTAAAAGGGAATTAATTGCCCTAACCAGTTTGGCTCAGTGGATAGAGCATCGGCCTGCGGACTCAAGGGTCCCAGGTTCGATTCCGGTCAAGGGCATGTACCTTGGTTGCGGGCACATCCCCAGTGGGGAGTGTGCAGGAGGCAGATCATTGATGTTTCTCTCTCATCAATGTTTCTAACTCTCTATCCCTTTCCCTTCCTCTCTGTAAAAAATCAATAAAATATTTTTTTAAAAGGGAATTAATTAGTGGAGATATTTTAATATTGCTATTTGCCCTTTCTCTATAATAGAAGTGTGAGAGATGAAAGGAAATTAGTAAAATGTATATGAAAATAATATATAAATTTATTAGTAAATAAACAGTAACAAAAGGATATAACAACAACAGAGGCGTGTTATAAAAACAACAAAAACATGATATGAAAACAACAAAAACATGATATAAAAACAACAGTGATGTAAACAATGACTGAAAAAATGATTAAACTTATTCTTATATCTCCCTGTACACCACATTAAGAGTGAAAACACTTTCAGAGTGCTTGACTAATTTCCCTTGTGATGAAGTATTTAGAACTTTAACTGTAATGTCACATGCTCTTCAAACTAGAGAGAAAGCAACATATAACTGACTATGTGCGAAAACAGGTTCAGGTAGGAATATTCCTACTCTGTCTAGAGTTTGTGCTTGTGATTTATTAATAATTGCAAATGCTGGCATCACAGGAAACTGTCGTCAAATTAATTTAAATGGAAGGCCAGTGTCAGACGGGGACAAATCAATTCTTGAAATCAGAACAGCCTCTCCCTCTGCAGATCCTGTTAATACTTCAGCTTCAATAATGTTAGGTCGTAATCTTTTGATAATAAATCTGGTACCATTACAAAGACCCCATTTACTATTAAGATTTCTCAATAGCATGATGATTGCACCACTTTCAATTTTAACTTATGACACAGCATTCCTGAAGGAGTAATAATATTAAGAAATTCGATGGCAAAATTTTTCTTTTCAGCATCATCTGTTGAATCAATGGAATCATCACTCAAATATGTGTGAAAATCTCCATTGAGTATATCCAAAATTTCTTCATTTAATTTTTGAATGTGCTCATTTTTTTGGACAAAGAATTTTATGTTTAGATATATTTTTAATATTATCTATAGATATATTATTCCAAAGGTAGCTTCAATAATAGATCCATTACAAATCATTTCAGAAGGGATTTCAATAATATCCATTCCTAAATGAAAACTGCTATCAAGTTCGCCATCTCCGAGTTTTACTAACTATTCACTATAAGCAGAATCCTCTGATCTCATATATGTTTTAAGAGATAATTTATTGAAACATCCCCAAATATTACAGTACTTTAAACTCGTTTGTATTATGGCCGATCCCATAGTATGCGGTACAATACTGAGACATTGTCGAAAATCCTCTCCAAGAAGGAGAACTTTCCCACCAAATACAACATTCAAATTCATAATTTCTCTTAGTAATCTGTCTATGGCATTTATAGCATGACTGGATGCATGATGCATTCATCAATAATGAGAAGTTGGGCCTTTTTAATAGTTTTAGCAACTTCACGGTTTATATTGAGTCTAGAAATTGAAGTTTTATTTAATGGAATTGGCCATTTATATTGGGAATGAAAGGTTTTTCCACCGAGAAGTAAATTTGCAGTAATTCCTGTAGATGCTATGGTTAAAACAGTACCACCACAACCTCTAATATAATGTATTAAAACTTTATTGTGGGGAGCCGCTACAGTGTTTTAGACAGGTTCAAGCCTTGGACTGGTGAGAAGGCACAGTCCTCTCATTGCCATGTGCAAGTCCCAGCTTGGAGGGCAGGGTCCTCCCAGCACAATTATAGCCAACAGCTGTAGCTGTAAGCTTGAACCTATGGTCCAAACATGCGGCCCCACATGCCTGAGTGATGTAGGCTTGATAGAGTTCAGGTGCATGTAGTTGAGTAGGATTGAAACCCAGGAGAATATTGTAAACATCTTGGTCACACCCATACTTTGCCTCGTGGCATCTGCTATAAAATAAGGACACAGCTGTGGGCATGGTCTCTGTCTCTCAGAGAAGCAGCATCCCACTGAGACCCAGATTTGATTCTCTTGTCTGTCTTTCCTAAGCCTTTCAGCTGCCCCCACTTAGGTTCACCCTTGACTGTGCTGGTGCGGCACACTTTATAAAGATATGCCTCCACACTCCAAGGGCGGGTTCCTGCCTCAAACCCCGCCCTTACAGGAAACAGCTCCAGGAAATAGCTCAGGGGAGGGTGCAGCTGTTTCCAAGACAATCCCTGCAGGACTGACTTCCTTCCACTTGGTTGCGATTCTGGCCATGGTGTTACACCCAGGGTTTTTATATAAGTAGATTTTATTCCTTCTCCTTTCAACCTCAATTGTCTTTCATTTCTACATTGAGGCTGAAATGTATAAAGGCAAAATGTTTTTTAAAATATGTAAAATAACCTTATTTTGTTGAAAACAAATGCAAAGTATCATAAGAGACTGCAATGAACAATTATTCACCAACAAATCAGGTAACCTAGAAGAAATGGATAAATTTCTAGAAATATACAACTTACTAAGATTAAATTATGAAGAAACAGAGGCCCAATGCACTAATCCTGCAGGGATCGGTTTGAAACTGGTTCTCTGACATCCCCCGAGGGGTCCCAGATTGCGAGAGGGTGCAGGCTAGCCTGAGGGACCCCACCCGTGCATGATTAGGGCCAGGGAGGGACCGCAGGAGGGCTCCAGGGCATGTCCGGCCCATCTCACCCAGTCCTGACTGGCCAGACCCCAGCAGCAAGCTAACTTACCGGTCAGAGCGTCTGCCTCCTCGTTGTCAGTGCACATTATAGTGACTTATCAAATGGTCGAATGGTCAGACACTTAGCATATTAGTCTTTTATTATATAGGATAGGACTCCTTAAAAGATCTAAAAGAGTAAAGAGATTGAATCTGTAACCAAATATTTCCCAAAAAAGAAAAGCCCAGAACCAGATAGCTTCACTGATGAATTCTAACAAACTTTTAAAAAAGAATTAATACCAATCCTTCCCAAACTTTCCAGAAAAGTCATGAGGAAAGAGCATTTCCATACTCAATTTATAAAACCAGGATTATTCTAATACCAAAGCCAGACAAGGATACTACATAAAAATAGAAGATTGCAGGCCAATCTTTAATGAACATAAGTGCAAAATTTCTCAACAAATGCACAAAACTGATTTCAACAACACATTAAGATAAATACCATGATCAAGTGGTATTTATCCCTAGGATGCAGTTATAGTCCAACATCTACAAGTCAATAAATATAATATACCACATTAACAATAAAGGATAAAAATCATATAATCCTCTCAATAGACGCAGAAAACACATTTGACAAAATTCAACATCCTTTCAGTAAAAAACAACTCTCAACAAAATGCATACAGAAGAAATCAATATAATAAAGGTTATATATATGACAAGCCCACAGCTAATATATGCAGTGGTGAAAAGCTGAAAGCTTTTTCCAAGACAATTGTGCCCACTCTTATCACTCCTATCCAAGCACAGTATTAGAAGTCCTAGCCAAAGCAAGTAGGCAAGAGAAAGAAATAAAGGTCATCCAAATCAGAAATGAGGAAATAAAATTGTATCTGTTTGCAGATGGCATGATCATATATGGAGAAAACTCTAAGGAATCTACCAAAAACTGTTAAAAATAATAAGTAAACTTTGTTGCAGAATACAAAGTCAATATGCAACAATCAGTTGTGTCTCTATAAACTAATAACAAACTATCCAAAAAAGAAATTAAGAAAACAATCCCATTTACAATAGCATCAAAAACAATAAAATACTTAATAATAAATTTAATCAAGGAGGTGAAAGATCTGTATGCTGAAAACTATAAAACTCAGAAGAAAGAAATTAAAGAAGAGACAAATAAATGGAAAGCTATTCAGTGCTCATAGATTGGAATAATTAATATTGTTAAAATATGCATTCTACCAAAAACAAATCTATAGATTCTAGGAAATTCCTATCAAAATTGCAATGGCATTTTCACAGAAATAGAAAAATCAAGCCTAAAATTTGTATGGACCAATAAGACTCTGAATAGCTAGAATAATTGAACAAGAAAAGTTGGAGGCTTCAACACTCCCTGATTTTAAACTATATTACAAAGCTGTAATAATCAAAACAAAATGATATTGGCATAAAAAATTAACAAGTAGATAAATAGAACAGAATGGTGAGTCCATAAATAAGCCCACATATATATGGTCAACATATAATTTTTGACAGAGGCACCAAGCATACACAATGGGGAAAGAATAATCTCTTCAATACATGATGCTGGGAAAACTGGGTAATCACATGTGAAAGAGTAAAATAGGACCTTTATCTTACACCATACAGAAAAATCAACTCAAAATGGATTAAACACTTAAACATAAAACCTGAAACTATAAAACTCCTAGAAAGAAAACACAGGGGAAAAGATCCTTGACATAGTTTTGGCAATGATTTTTTTGGATTTGAGACCAACAGCACAAGCAACAAAAGAAAAAATAAACAAGTGGGACTACATCAAACTAAGAATTGTCTGTACAGCAAAAGAAATAATTAATAAAATGAAAAAAGAACCAGCAGGATGAGAGAAAATATTTGCAAATCACATCTGATAAAGGGTTAATAACCCAACTATATAAGGAACTCTTACAACTCAATAGCAAAAATTAATAAAAATTAAAAATAACCCAAATAAAAAATGGGCAAAAAACATCAGTAAACATTTTTCCAAGGAAGACATATACATGGCCAACAGTTATATAACAAGATGGTCAACATCATTAATCATCAGGAAAATGCAAATTAAAATCACAATGAGATATTGCCCCCTATCTGTTAGAATGACAGTCATCAAAAGGTCAAGACAGTAAGTATCGGCAGGGATGTGGAGAAAAGGAAACCCCTGTGTACTGTTGGCAGTATGTAAATTGGCACTTTGAGAAACAGTATCGAGGTTTCTAAAAAATTAAAAATAGAACTACTATATGATCCAGCAAACCCATACCTGAGTATACATCCAAAAGAAATAAAATCACTATCTCAAAGAGATATTTGCACCCCCTGATCATTATAGCATTATTTATAAGATAGCAAGATATGAAAACAAGCTAAATGTACATCAGTGAATGAATGGAATAAAGAAAATGTGATGTGTGCCTGCCGGGCATGCGTGTGTGCGTGTGTGTGTGTGTGTGTGAAATAAGTCAGAGAAAAAGACAACTATTACATGATCTCACTTATGTGTGGCATAAAAAAGCAATCCACAAAACTATAACCCATATTAACAGAATGGGGATTTTTTTTTTAAAGAAGAAAAAACAAAGAAAGTGAAGGATCATGGGTGTTATTGTTGAATGAGTACAGAGTTTCAGTTATGCTAGTGAAAAAGAGTTCTAGTGATGGATGGTGGTGATAGTTTTACATGAATGTACTTAACAGCACTGAACTGTATAGCTAAAAATGGTTAACATAATAAATTTTATGTTATGTGTATTTTTACTACAATAAAAAGTAATGGGGGGAATTACTACTAAAAAACAGAAGCTACACAATTAATAGGAGTAACAGTGATGATGATGATAATGATATAACCTGAGCCTTCACTTTAAAGACTGTAGTCTCTAGAGAGGAATTGACGGGACTGTCGGGCCTTGGAGGGAAGGTAGGGGAGGGTGGGGGTAAGGGGGAGAGATCAACCAAAGGACTTATATGCAAGCATATAGGCCTAACCAATGGACACAGACAACGGGGGGGGGGGGGAGGGGGGAGGGCATGAGAGGGGGGTGGGGATAATGTGGGGATAAGGACACATATGTAATATCTTAATCAATAAAAAATATATTAAAAAAATAAATAAAGACTGTAGTCTCTGATAATTTTTTGAAAAAAATGTGAGGAACTGTAAAAAATAGGCTCACTGATCAGGACTTGTTTTTATTAACATTTGATCCATATTTGATATAATGCCCATCAGAACCCAGGCACGCAATCCATAACTATGGATAATAAATAAATTAAAAATAAAATAAATTTTAAAAAATGAAAATGAACATACCTTTGAGAAGTATGTTAGAACAGTCTTCAATACAGACTCCATAGGCTCAGATTCTTGGCATTTAACATTCCCTTGACAACTATAAATAAAAGGATTGACAAATCAAATTCACCATATTAATAAATGAGGATATTTAAATTACTTCAGAAGAAGGCTTTTCAGGTATATTCAAATACCATGTATAAAGTAAATATTAATAGAATGAGAGCTTTGGAATATTGTAAATGTTGTATCTGTATATATTCAGGACTTTAGAACTTGCCACTAGTTCATCTGGCCTCCTCATTCCAATCAGTTCAACTCTGAGATTTTTTTTTTTAGAACACTGATAATTCAAAGACTGCTTCTAGAGGTGGATCCAGGTTTTGTGTGGCTCCGACAATTTAGAGAGCCATCTCTAAGAATAAGAATAAAAAGTCAAGTCCTTGAAAATGCATTGCAGTGTCCCTCCCAGGAACATCGTTAGCTGCATGGTAAACCTGCCTCTCCGCGTTCCTCATTTTATAATCAAGGATGAATAGTTTTATTTTGACTGAGTGCAATCAGCTCTCTCCAAAGAACTAAGAAAATACTTTCTTTTCCCAACAGATCTTAATTTACCGTTTCAACAAATGTTTCTATGAGTTCCCTCACCAAGGAGAAACAAGTTCAGCTGTTTTGAAACATTTCTATTTGGATAGTTATAAATGGCAGTAGTGTAGGCGCAGAAATTACTCAAAAAATCTGAAACACAAAGGAGAGTATAAACTCAAGAGAACATAAAGGCAAGCGCAAGCCAGATTATTACTTGCAACTTGTCTTCAGATTCTAATTGCAATATCATAAAATATGAGAGATACGAAAAAAATAGAGACTGGAAAGATACTGGCAAATAATGTTGATACCCTCATTTAGTATGAGTTATTACATTTAAGTAAGAGAACCATATAAGACAGCGATGGTGAACCTATGACATGCTTGTCAGAGGTGACATGGAAACTCATTTTTTTGGTTGATTTTTCTTTGTTAAATGGCATTTAAATATATAAAATAAATATCAAAAATATAAGTCTGTGTTTTACTATGGTTGCAAATATCAAAAAATTTCTATATGTGACATGGCACCAGAGTTAAGTTAGGGTTTTTCAAAATGCTGACATGCCACGCTCAAAAGGTTCGCCATCACTGATATAGGATATATTTTGAATGTTCAAATCCACTTAAAATGAATTGTAATTCAACTTTTTTTTTATCCAGCATTTTCCTACAGGAAGAGCTCTCATGGGAAATCTGGCTACCTAGTTCCAATTTCTTAAGTCTCTTACCTGGCAATCAAGAGCATGTGCTCATTAATTTTAAGCTGTTGATTCCAGACTAACAATGAGTTAATATACCGTATATGCTGGAAAGGTTGACATGGAAAGAGCTTTATTCAATATTTGTTTTTGTTATTATCTCCACACCGTCTTACTAAATAGCCTACTTATGAATATGGTAATGAATAATTTGGACTCATAGTTTGCTTTTGTTAAACAAAGCATACGAACTACCTCAGGAGAATCTCTGCTTTGAGTCTCAGCTTAAAATATCCCTGTCAGTTAGTGAGTGTTAGATTCCAAGTTTCTTCCAAGCCCCTGAGCTGAAACCTCATTGATGCTTTGTCATTTCCTTGAGAGACAAAGAGGCCACCTCCTGAGAAAACTATTGTAAATGGTTGGGCAAATCATTGCTGCCTTGTAATACTACATCATGCTCCATGATCTCAGGGCTTATGTCTAGGACATAACGTCTGAACTGATGTGTCAGGCCAAATACATAAATTCCAGGATTAGACATAGTGTGTACCAGCTATAAATATCATAAAAATAGAAATAAAAACAACCTCCATCACTCCACAAATGCACATAAATGCCCAAGTGCAGATCCCCCAGAACAGGCAAGGGGAACGTTTGAGATAATCTACTGTAGAGACAGAGCCTCTTCTCCCTGGCGCAGCCCCACGGGAAGCAGAAGCTACTTACCTTTCCAAACCAGAGCTCACTGAATATCCCTTCCTTTGCCTTCTTCCCTCTCACTTTCTCCCCCAAAGAAAATGAGTACAATTTCTTTTTAGCGTCTATAAGTTTTGACAATTGCATTCCATTAAATTCTGGACCCCATTAAGGACAACAGGTATTCTATTCCATTTAAATGTAGTGTAAGTTTATATGTTGGCTCTTCTTAACCAAAATTTAGGAAACAAAGTCTGTTTACCTAAAATCATTACAAAATAGGTTTCCAGGGAAAGGGAGGGAAGATCTAGTCCTTTTGACTCTCACTTGAATAGTGTGGCTGCTGGTGCTCTGTCACGTGGTATCACAACCATCCTCTAGCATGGTTCATGCCAGGTAGTGAAAGAAGGTCAAATATCTAGAACAGTGACTTCCGCAAGGTAATTCTCAGTAAGTGATAGCTATTGCTGTTGAGGGAGATCCTGTTATGGAAAAAGCATATGACCAACAAAGCTCCTCTGCATGTTCAAGGACTTCACCACATGTTCACCCCTTTCACTTCAGACATTCAAATCTTGCCACATGTTTCAAAGTCTCAACTTCACAGTATGTCCTTTTCTAAATTTCCCCAAAGTCATTGATATTTAAAGACATCCAGGAGCTAGATAAAATCTTTGGACCAGGTGATTTTATGTATTTGTTCTTAGAGAAAACAATTTTCAAACACATATTGTGCCCATGGACTATGTTAGATATTAGGACATTGTAACAAAGGAAATGGAAGATATTGTCTCAAGTCTCATAGTTGAGATAGGAGGATGGGGAATGGGAGGAGGAAAGGAAGGTAAACAAGTAAGCCAATAACGATAAGTTTCTGCATCACTCTTTCCTTTACTATACAAATAATAAAGGTCCAAATCTCTTCCAGTTCTGTGTCCAGGAACCCTAAATTGTGGTTCCTATTGTTGCAGTTGCTTTGAGAGTCCCCAGTAGATTCCAGCACACACCACAATTCAGGTCTGACTGCCATCAGTCATCTCTCCCCCCAGACTGCTGCTCTGGCTTCTACCATGTGCAGCTCTCTCGGAGCCACTGCATTTGCTATGGCCAATGCTCTAATTTGCTTCCTCTCCAAGCAGAGGTGAATCTGAAGGGTTCAAGAAGGCAGGGACCATATCTGAGGGGTTGTACATTATTATAATCCCAGAATCTAGCACACTGCACTGCAAATACCTCTTGAATGATTGAATGAATATATGAAAGAATTAGTAAACCAACACATAAAACAATAATCTGAATTTTTCTTTTGTCTCTCTTTTCTCATAAGTCCTAGACCTATTTTATTCCCTATATGAACAATCAAGAAGAAGCAGTAAAAACATTCGTTAATGTTATATTAATTTCTACAATGATACCCACTACCCATAAGAAAAAAGATAATCTAATCCAGTGATGGCGAACCTTTTGAGCTCGGCGTGTCAGCATTTTGAAAAACCCTAACTTAACTCTGGTGCCATGTCACATATAGAAATATTTTGATAATTGCAACCATAGTAAAACAAAGACTTATATTTTTGATATTTATTTTATATATTTAAATGCCATTTAACAAAGAAAAATCAACCAAAAAAATGAGTTTGCGTGTCACCTCTGACACGCATGTCATAGGTTCACCATCACTGATCTAATCTAATAAATGAGAAGCATGCAAATTGACTGCACCTCTGCTATGCCCCAAGCTACACCCACCAGCCAATCAGAGTGACTATATGCAAATTAACCCAACCAGGATGGCGGCCAGCAGCCACAGAGCTGGAGCAAGCAGGAGGCTTGGTTGCCCTGGTCATGGAGGAGGCCAAGCTTCCTGCCTTCCCTGGCCGGCTGTGGCCTCCACTCAAGGCAACAAAGTTTCAATAATAGAAGATAAATAAATCCCAGATACCTGCTTCCAGCCAGCCTCCACTGGGAGCTTGGGTGGCTGGGGGCTATGGCCAGCCTGCAAACAGCTATCAGCCCCTCACCCAGACTGGCCAGGCACCCCAGGGGGGACCCCCACCCTGAAGGGGCTCTGGCCAGCCTGCAAATGGCCATCAGCCCCTCACCCAGGCTGGTCAGGCACCCCAGCGGGGACCCCACCCTGAAGGGGCTGTGGCCAGCCTGCAAACAGCCATCAGCCCCTCACCCAAGCTGGCCAGGCACTCCAGCGGGGACCCCCACCTGATCCGAGACACCCTTTAGGGCAAACCAGCCGGCCCCCACCCATGCACCAGGCCTCTATCCTATATAATAAAAGGGTAATATGAAAATTGACCCTAACAGCAGAACCACTCAGAATGACTGGTCACTATGACACACACTGACCACCAGGGGGCAAACGCTCAATGCAGGATCTGCCCCCTGGTGGTCAGTGTGCTCCCACAGGGGGAGCTCTGCTCAGCCACAAGCCAGGCTGATGGCTGCCAGTATAGCAGTGGTGGTGGGAGGCTCTCCCGCCTCCTCAGCAGTGCTAAGGATGTCTGACTGCAGCTTAGTCTGCTCCCTGCTGGCAAGTGGACATCCCCCAAGGGCTTCCGGGCTGCCAGAGGGATGTCTGACTGCCATCTTAGGCCCAATTCCCCAGGGAGCAGGCCTAAGCCAGCAGGTGGTCATCCCCCGAGGGGTCCCAGACTGCAAGAGGGCACAGGCCAGGCTGAGGGACCCCCCGGAGTGCACAAATTTTTGTGCACCAGGCCTCTAGTTTGTTTATATTATCTTACAGTATTCTAATAGCAAACATCTCAGTGTGTCTGAGATTTCATATCTGTTAATTCAAAAGGCTCTCAAAAGCAGTCCTTCTCAAAACAAAGGTAACACTCTCTTTTCCTTCTCAAAGATGAATTTCAGCTTCCATCGCCTTTCTCCTCCAATGTAGAAACAGCTTTCAACTGTCATTTCAAAATAACTCATATTGGTCCCTGCCACAGGATAGTGGAACTGGTGATAACACTGATCTATATAATCAATGTTAACATTTATGTAAGTGCTTTAAATATAATATTTCAACACTCCAAAATAGTTGTTCATGAACTAGAAACTATAACCCCATTTATAAATAGGGAAACACTCTTACTGAGGATAAAATTACACTAAATAATTGGTATAGCAAGGACTCAAACCCAAGTGTGCTCACCACTACCAGCCCTGCAATTTAGTAAGTAGGTGATCATTTAGGTACCGATCAAGACTGTATTTCACTGGACTGACATGATAAATTGTTCTACTGAACATTGTACATTAACTTCCATCCCCATTGCTTATTTATTTTCTATGGGTAGAATTATACTTCTCATCTTACTGACTTCAATCAAATCATATGGCTTGGTTTGATCAATGAAATGTGAGCTGATGTGTTGTTTGTCAGATCCAAACAAAAACTATACATGCATTTCTCTGATTCAGCTTAGCCTCCCACTCTTTTCTTCTGCCATGAGAAGGCTCATGCCCTACATGTGGGAGTCACTGAATTTGGAGTATTCCATATAGAATAAAGCTGACTAATATTATGGATAGATTATAAGTTTATACTTAGTTAAAGAATTAGAAAGGAAAGATGTAACTAGCTTTATCAAACATATATGGCTGTGAAGAAAAGGAGAAAGATAAAGCAAATGCCTAAAGAGATTGGGATACATGAAATTAAAAATTTAAATATAATTCCTTTTTAAAAAAAGAGATTGACCTAGCATTATCTAAAGGGATGGTTTGTCACTTAAAGTCTCAAAATCAGAATGAAGGAAAAAATATAGAGCACACTTTAACCAGTAAGGAAGATAAAGATTGACTATATAGAAAATGCTCACCATAACTCATTGAGTACAATTTCTGGAAATATGAGAGGTGGAATTCAGGGCCCAAGTACTGTAAATAGATATGGCTTTTGATAACTATGTGTCAGATATGATATTAAGCAAATTGCAGTAAATGGGAAAGCCCCATTATATTCTCACACTCTACCTAATTATGCCTCTGTTACACATGAAAAAGCTGACAGAGTGACATCATGCAGCTCATATGAGGTAGAAACAAAATTTGAATTGTTTGCTTGTTATAGGAAAGAGAAGACTTACACGGAATGAGCAAGACTCTGGAAGAGTTTGATCTTATTCAGATCATTTTATGTGTGGAGAGAAGGTGATTAAGAACATGAAATCATTGGTTCTCTTTGAAAGGTGAGATAAGAGAATGAGGATAATGGTGGGAATATAGGATTGTTGATAGGGGGAAAGAGAGTGATTTACATATGAAAGGGTTCTAACACAAAGCTGAGGACTCAGCAGTGACACCAATCTGCCCAGTCATCTCACTTCCTCCATTAGTGCCTAGAAACTCAGGTCTAAGAAACAGCTGACAACAGGCCTGATATAGAGTTGAGGGTCTGCAGGACAGGTAAAGTGGAATAGCAAAGACATGAAGAGTCCCCATCCTCCAGGGGTAAAAGAAAATAAAGCAAAGCTGGGAGAGACTAGTAAATACTCGCATAAATGGCCACAAATAACTATTTCTCTTTCTTTTGCTCAGATAAGACATGAAAGTCCCATAACATTACCCTTATATTTTCCTCCATTAAATAACGCTTTTACTCTGTCCCTCTCTTTTGCATGTATACAATATAAATATATTACTTTTGTCTTTATTTTTTCCTCTCATTTATTTCTGAACATATCTCTATAGCCTTGTGGCTTTACACAGTAAATTACAAGATGAGGTCTAGACAAAATTACTCCTTAGGGCCTAAGAGATAAGAAATATACTCAGAGTGACACTAACAAAAACAAACAAACAAAACAAAAGTGAGGCTTTTTCAATTTACAAATCAATCCACAGAGGTAATAATGCATGTAGCTCTATTTAGAACATGTCTAAATCAATTCACAGAAATAATACATATAGGTCTATTTAGAACACGCCCTGAAATAAGTTGGAAAAAAATGACACAGTGCTTCAATCACTATGAATTCAAGCCTTTGTAATTGAATTCACACCTTCTCCCATCAAGAGGGAAACTATTTCTCCTTCCCTTGAGTTTTCACCTACCTTTTGATGTGCGTTGGTCAACAGAATACAGTAGAAGTAGTGGTGTGTCAATTCCAAGCCTAGAACTCAAGAAGTCTTACTGACTTCTCAATTTCTTTTGAAATCCTAGTAGACATAATGGATGTAAGCCCTGGCTAGATCAATGAAGAATGAACAATCAAATGGAACAGAAATGAGCCACATTAGCGGAGGTCATCCTAGTTAACCCAGCCCCTAGTCAACCCGACGGTTGACCACATAAACATGAGTGAGCCCAGCTAAGGCTAGAATAACCTCCTAGCTGAGCCTAGTCCAAGTTGTTGACCTGCAAAATTATGACATGAGTAAATGATGGTTGTTTTCTGTTTTCAGGGTGATTTGTTATACAGCAAAAATTAATAGGTTTCTAGAAACTTCTGATTATCTGTGCCCTTCTAACAGGCCTGTGAGCTGAGGAAATGTGTCTTTGTCACTCCTGGTCTTGCCTCTCAAGTTTGATTTGTCAGGAGTCCAAAGGCTGTAAGGTGATGGTTGATCCACCTAGGTTAAGAGGACAAGTGGTGTGCTTCCTCTTCTGCTACCCCAAACCCCAAATCATACAAAGACAACTGATTCTGAAGTCTGCCTATATACTACAGGAGTCTGGTTCTCCTTGCATCTGAGTTTTCATGATCTGGAATTTAGTGTTGTTATCTGTCAATTCTCATTGTTTTTGGCCCAAAAGTAGACTGAGCAAGGTCAAGAGTGCTTAAATAAAACAAAAGTCTCCTTCCCAAGAGAAATGATGACATCAGTTTTCAAGAGGGACTATTTGAAATGTGGGTCAAATACCTGATTCTGTCCCCAGTGGCAAAGTAGGGTTCACCAAAAGAGGGGAAAAAAGAGAGAGATTCTCCCCACTTTGGATCAGACACAGAATCCATAAGGGATCTAGTAAGTCAGTGGCAAAGCCTAAGTCAGTGACAGAGTTTAAAAACTGACAAGGTTGACAGTAAAGTCTGACAGAAAGAGAAAGGCTCTGTAGAAAAGGTGGGCACCCTGATGCCCAGCTATAAGGAAACATGTTGGTAAGCATGTGTAAAGTACCTCCTGAGAACAAAAAATCATCAAAGACATTTGCAGAGGGTCAAGGGCCTGGGGCTGTGAGTGAGTGAACCTAAAATAAAACTATTTAAATGCCTTACCTGAATGCATAGGTTTGGAAGTAAATTTTGGAGGCACCTTAAATATTATAGGATATTAAATGTGGGCAATGTCTCTCAAAATAATGTAAATATTAACAACAAAATCTGAAAAATAATCTGTGAATGTTGTTTTTCAAGATCAACAATTTGCCAACAAAAGTGAAAAAAAAAAGAGTCATTTCTTGCTTCTTGAGGAAACATGAACCCTGTCTCCATATCCTCTCAGCCACTACCACCTCTCCTTGTTGCCCTGTCAATTTAATAAAGCCAAAGTCGGTAAAATTAGCTGGTGTCCCAGGGTGAAATGCTTTCTTCAGTTTCTAATTGGGCCACTTGCTGGTCAGAGATGCTCTGGACTTGACACCCCAGGGCAGGAATGCCACCCGCACAATTGCCAAACAAATGCTCTCACCCTGAAAGAGACACAGATGTTTTCATTGGCTTTTGCAATCAGCTTGTCAAGTTGGAGGAGAGAAAGTCAGGGGAGAAGAGGAGAAAGAGCACACCTCTTGTAAAAAGAATAGAATTGTATCTGATCTGTTTGTTTACTAACAAAGTGTAAGGGGCCTTTCTGTGCCTTGGGTTTTGCATATTGATAATATCAGAGAAAAAGGTAAAGAAAAAAGACTGGGATTTTTTTTTTTTCTGTCTTCTTTGTCTAACAGAATGTCATCAAAGAACCATAACTTGAACTTGGAAAGATGAAGTTGTTGCTGACATGGCCCAAGGAGATTTTACTCTGCAAATAATCAACCTAAGAGGTGCCATGAACATGCCCACATGTACCTAGCCTGTTTTCAAAATGCTGGTGTGAAATTCTGCCTTTTCAATACAGCAAATGTTGCTGGCTCAAAGGATTTGAGGTTTCTCTGCTTTTGCAATATGTGCATCATAATAATGCTGTAATTTCCTTACATCCTACAACACTGACCTCCAAAGTGATTTATAACACACCAGAGGCCAGGTGCACAAAAATGTGTGCACTGGTGGGGTGGGGGGTGTTCCTCAGCCAGGCCTGTGCCCTCTTGTAGTCTGGGACCCCTTGGGAGATAACGACCTGCTGGCTTAGGCCCGCTCCCGGGTGGCAGAGGGCACCCAATCTCTACGTGCAGCCCCTGGTCGGGCTCAGAGCAGGGCTGATTGGGGAGTTGGGGCACCAACCCCTGTCATGCACAGAGCAGGGTAGATTGGGAGGTTGTGATGCCACCCCCAGTCAGGCTCAGGGTAGGGCCGATTGGGGAATTAGGGCACCGCTCCCTGTCACACTCAAGGCAGGGTCGATGGGGAGGTTGGGCGCCAACCCTGTCACACACAGAGCAGGGCCGATCAGGGGGTTGGGGCGCTGCCCCCTGTCACGCACAGAGCAGGGCCCATTAGGGGGTTGGGGCGCCACCCCCTATCACCCAGAGAGCAGGGCCGATCAGGGGTTTGGGGCACTCCCCCCTGTCACACTCAGGGCAGGGCCAATGTGGGGGGAAGATTGGGGCGCTGCACCCTGTCACACACAGAGCAGGGCTGATCAGGGGGTTGGGGCGCCTTCCCCTGTCACGAACAGAGCAGGGCGGATAGGGAGGTTGTGGCCCCGCCCCCTGTCACACACAGAGCCTCAGGGCGGTCAGGGGGCTTGGGCGCTGCCCCCTGTCACACTGCTCCAGGGGCCAGGAGGCCTCGTGGCTCCGCTGATCCCAGTGTTGGGAGGCCTCTCGGCTCTGCTTGACACCAGGGCAGTGAGGCCTCGCTACTCAGCTGATCCCGGTGCTGGGAGGCATATTACCCTTTTACTATATAGGATAGAGGCCTGGTGCACAGGTGGGGGCCGGCTGGTTTGCCCTGAAGGGTGTCCTGGATCAGGGTGGGGGTCCCCACTGGGGTGCCTGGCCAGCCTGGATGCGGGGATGATGGCTGTTTGCAGCTGGTCACACCCCCTTCAGGGTGGGTGTCCCCACTCGGGTGCCTGGCCAGTCTGGGTGAGGGGCTGAGGGCCGTTTTCCAGCTGGCGGGTGACTGAAGCTCCCAACCTCTCCTTTTTTTCTTTTTTTATTCTGGGATTTATTTACCTTCTATGGCTGTCACTGGAACTGAGAGCCGGCTTTAGCTCTGAGGCTTGGCTCCAGCTCTGAGACCTGAGCTGCTGATCTGGGTTTGTTTGGGTTCTATAATTGAAACACTGTTGCAACTCCACTCTGAGGCCCAGCCGGCTGAAAGCAGGTTTCTGGAGTTTGTTTAGCTTCTATAATTGCAACATTGTTTCTTAAAGTGCAGCTCAGAGACCGGCAGCGGCAGGCGGGGAACCTTGGCTTCCTCCGTCACTGGAGAAAGCAAGCCTCCTGTTCGCTTCAGCTGCCTGACTGCCGGCCACCATCTTGGCTGGCAGTTAATTTGCATATCGCCCTGATTAGCCAATGGGAAGGGTAGCGAAGTTACGGTTAATTACCATGTTTCTCTTTTATTATATAGGATTGTATTCACAGGTTTCTTTATCCAGTAGGAAAATGCACAAATAGGACACACAATCATGTATAGAAAGATTTTACACTTTCAACCAAGAAATAGAAAGTTAAATTCCAATTTTATCAACATCATTCTTCAGGACTCTTCAAGAATTAATTACTTTCCAGATAGAGAGAGGGAGGAGGATTCCCATGCTGGTTGGTATAGGATTCACTTGACCTCTGCCTATCAAAGACATATGGTTTGGGAGGAAAAGATTAAAATACAGGTTTTCAGGCCCAGGATGTATTGGCATTTCCATAGATGGGTTACAATTTCCAGTACTTTAAACAAGTACCCTTAAAATATTCTTATTTCATAAGCCAGAGGCAGCCTGCTGTATCAGCAACTGGGGCATCTTCAGACACCAAGGTGTTATAATTAGTAGCTTTTGTTCTTTTTGTTTGTTTTGCACTTTTTTTAATGAAATGGCTGCATTGGCGAGAGCTCTGTGAGCTGGAGAACACAACACCCTTGCCTCTATCAGCTTTCCATGAGCTCCCCTAATGCGGGTGATCATGTAGAAAAGCACCTTTGCCCACGAACAAAAATTGAACTCCAAGGCATTTGGTACTGAAATAAAATTGGCAGTTGGCAGCAGAAAAAAATGAACTGTAACTTGGCTTTCCCTCATGAGGAAATAATTCCTCCAGGAAGACTTGGGTGTTTTTTCCAAAGTGATGGGGAAGTGTGCTTGACAGTTTAGCCATCAAAGGCCTGTGAGACGCAATGGATAAAAGGACAGCAGGCTCACAGAAGGAGCCTCAGAGGTGGACAATGGGAGATCATCTCCAGGGAATGCAGCAGCTACTCACCGCACCGGGCTTTGAAAGGTTCAAGAAAGACTCATGCAGTGGAAAAGCATCTGACAAGGGTAGGAGACCTGGGTTCTGAGGAGATGCCAGCGAGTTCCTGAGGGAGCTTCTTAGTGTCCATAGCCCATTTCTATCCACCACCACCACCACCCCCAGCTACCCCACGTGCTTTTAATAATCACTTTCTTTAATATGTGCAATTGACATTTCTCTCTCTTTAACTTACCCATGAATAAATCATCTTTAGAAAACATTTGCTATTTTTGTTTCTCTACAACATAAATCTAATTTCGAAAATACATTTGCTGGGAGCACATAGCTTTAAGACAAACCTGCTCATTCCTTCCCACTGGCTAAGTGCCCACTGAGTGGAAATATCAAATGACCACTGTCTTTGTTCTAGTCCTGGCTTAGATTAATTTCTCCTTTTCTCTGGAATGTTGTTGTTGTTGTTGTTTCCCCATCAGAAACATTCAGGGTTGGTCCATGTGACTTCTATAGTCATGTAGCTAAAATATTATTCTTTATCTTTCTCGTGCTATAAAATATTCACAGTGTTATCATAAACCAAAATCCCGAATCATCTTGTACTCTGCTCCTTAATTTGCCATGAGATTCTGCTTATTCTGATGTGATCTCCTGATAGTTGCTAATCTTCTGATTGAGGAGGAAAAATTAATTCCACAAATGGCCGTCTGGTGATCAGGGGCTCTGAAACACTAAGAGTTATTTGTTAGCAACTGTCCATTTCTCTCTTGGCACATACCACAAGTTCCATCTCTGGTTCCGTGCGGGCACCTGGCAAACACCCACACTCCCTCACTCACTATGATCAAGTTAAAAATGAGTATCAAAATAAACCCTAAACATTGCAAAGCCTAACAGAAAATTTAATCCATCTCTATTTTTGTGAGTTTTGCTAATACTGTAAATTTTATTTTTAACTGATGGATGCCATCCTGTGGGGAAAGTTGGTAATACTGAGCCATTGCTGACTGGCCCCTGGTCTGCTCTGATGCAATTAGCAAGAGGTAAACGTGCATTTCACACTCCACCAACCCTGGGATTGGGCTAGAATAAACTCAGGATGGTCTGTACCAAATCTCTGACTCCCATTGGTGATAGCAGCCTAAATCATTTATTAAAAGGCTGCTAGCAAACTCAATAAGGGAACTGGTTTTGGTCCATGGGTGATTATATTTCCTACTACAAATATAAAATTCCGTGTCTTCCCAACGTTTCCTAAAATGTCTGCACAGCAATTTCTTTCCTTCAAAAAGAAGAACGAAAAAAAAAATATGGTCTTATATCTCAGTGAGGTAGGAACTCAATGTTGCTTTATAACTGAGCTTACTGCCCACCTCACCAAATGAATCAACCTGATTAGCTGTCGAGTACAAACTACTGAGAGCCCACCACAGAGCGGTCACCTTTACACTTAACAGCACAGGAAAATTACAATTGCAAAAAAAACATTTAGTCACTTACTCTAAAATAGCAAATCCAGTCATTGTCATGAGTGTTGCTTAATGCAATTTCATGCCCTCTCAGCCTTGTTCAGCTGCGTTTTCTCCTCGCTGTCTTTGCACAGGGGAAGGTGCATGATTAAAGCTGGCAGCCTTCCCCCAGCCAGCTGCCTCTAAGCCCCTAAAAGCACACAAGAAGTCGGCTGTCTGAGAGATGTCACCAAAGGAAAGGGACCAGCTGGGAGTGACCCTTTACAGCGGGGTCCTCAAACTACGGCCCGCGGGCCACATGCAAATACAAATATTGTATTTGTTCCCATTTTGTTTTTTCACTTCAAAATAAGATATGTGCAGTGTGCATGGGAATTTGTTCATAGTTTTTTTAAAACTATAATCTGGCTCTCCAACGGTCTGAGGGACAGTGAACTGGCCCCCTGTTTTAAAAGTTTGAGGACCCCTGCTTTACAGTCTTTGCCCAACAGCATTTACCCTGGGAGTAAGTAAACTGTAAATTGTACCTGGATTCCAAATGTATCTTCTTTAGTGTACATTTGGATAGGATTCTGGTGATGTCATTATTGTAAATACAGGCACTCCCTTGTACTAAAGAAATCTGAATGTTTTCCCATGTGAACAATTAGATTTTGAGTTCCTAGAAAGCAAAAAAAAAAAAAATCTTACACAACTTTGAATCTTTCAAAAAACGAAACAAACCAAAAAATGAGTAGTGTCTCATAAGCACTCGTTGTTTAGAAATTTGGTTAAAAGAGAGAAAGGGAGAGAAGCAGCTAAGGATAATACAGTCACCCTTGCTTAGAGATTATTTTTGTTAAGTGCCTAATTGTAACATAGAACAAATTATGTCCATTTTTAGAATTATCCACTTTTTCCCATAACAAAGAAAAATCAAACCTAAACCAGGAAGTTCTGAAATAACCATAAATAACCCAGCTAACCCAGTACACGTAAGAGACAGAAAATAAAAGACTGAACAAGAGTGAAAGGGCAACAGCTAGACCATCAATTTCATTTGCTACTTTGCATGGTTACAGCAGGGTTGGTCAAGCTTGCCACTATTAACATTCTAGGCTGGATAAGTCTTTATTGTGGGGGCCGCCTAGGGCACTGGAGGATATTTAATAGCGTTCCTGGCCTCTCCCACTTAGATACCAGAAGCATCTCTCCTGCAATTTTGATAACCAAAAAAAAAAAAATGGCTCCAAACATTGCCAAATGTCATCTAGATTCTAGATTCTAGAGGGTAAAATGGGCCTGTTTGAGAACCATTGGTTTAGAGTTAACTTATACTTAGGGTGGACTCCTCAAAAGGATTAAAATGCACAATAGATTTTTAGATCAGGGTCACATCCTATTCAGCTAACATTGTTCTGCATTTCACACCATTTGGGGGGAATCAAATTAAGAATGTAAAGCAGAGGGCAGTGATACTAAGCCCTCAATATCACAGACTCGTAGACCCTTACACATTCCTGAATTGGGCAAAACTCTTCTCAGCTCAGGCTTTCAAGTATTTCACATCTCTTAGGAGAAGGAATCTAACAGCTCTTCCAGGAAGAGTCCTAGAACTCAATCAACATGGACCACAGACGTCTTGTCTATCCCTGCACTTGTGACTATGACTACACGAATGAATCCTGCTGCCCTAGCTGTTTTGGTTCAGTGGATGGAACATTGGCCCGCAGACCATGGGTTCAGTTCTGGTCAAGGGCACATGCCTGGGGTTGCAAGGTTGATTGCGGAAGTGGGGGCGGAAGCGGGTGGGGGTGGGGGGGTAATGCAAGAAGCAGCCCATCGATGATTCTCTCTCATCATTGATGTTTCTCTCTCTCTCTCTCCCTCTCCCTTTCTCTCTGAAATCAATAAAAATATATGTGTTGTGTGTGTGTGTGTGTGTTTTTTTTTTTTTTAAAAAAAAGAATGAATCATGCTGACTCATTCAGGCCAACTGCAGCCATTCCTGGATTGAGGGTGGAGTGGGCAGAGGCGCAATGGATTGAACTGAAGAAAATCTGGGCGATATCTGGAAGTGTGAGCAGGGAAATGAGTTACAGAAATGCTACTAATACTATCCACTACTGCAACTTGGTTTTCAATATTTATATTAAAATATGCTTTTATTTATTTTGTTTTTTTAATTTACTTTTATTTTTCAGGGTATTACAGATGTTCCCCACTTTCCTGCCTTTGTCCCCCCATCCAGCTAGCTCCTACTCCATCCCAGGCCTTCACCACATCATTGTCTGTGTCCATTTGCTTTTAAAATAAATATTACAATGCAAACATATGTTGCTATTTGCAAGATAATTAAAGGATGAGTATTTTGAAATAAATATGAGTTGATAGTGTGTGTGCTGCTTTGATATTGTTCAGTAACAAACACAAGTTTGAAGTGCAAAATGATCATCTTTCTATCCTATATTTTATGTATGTAGCTGCATATTCTTTCCTGCTTTGAGATTATAGAAAGTGTTGTAAATTTGAGACCCTTTCTGAATGTAAGGCCCTGTCCAAATTGCAAAATAGCCAAAGGCTGCCTTCACCACCACCATCACCATAGATAGGGTTCCTACTCCTTTTGGTCCTTTTAGCTTTATTACTAACCTTTCAAAGATAGTCACACAATTAGAAAAAGGTACATGTTCAAATGATGAAAGTAAATATAAATATCACTCTGAAGAGTGTATTCCGAAAAGTAAACTCCCTGTTAGTGAGAACTACCTAATTTCCATGAAGGTGAGTACACACTGTGGTAAAGAGCTTCAGAGATTGGAAAAGGCTAACGTTAAGCTGAGCTCCCTGGAGGATTATAGAAGCAGTTTATTTTAAATATGCTAAAGCATTAGGGTATTATCTTGCTAATAAGATGAGATCAAAGAGAAGTCAACAAACAGAACTCAGAAAACCGGTGCTGTTTCAGGTTCAAAAGTTCAACTATGCGTGCCTTCGGGCTTCCTGCTGACTTCTGCTTGGGTTTCTACAAAGTGTTATGATTTTCCAGAGAGCTTGCCGAGAAGCCATCAAGGATTTCTTTGATATTTCTAAGCATAAAGGCACCCTCTAGCTTCCACGTGGACTATGTTCTAAGAGATCAGGTTGCAAGTTATTTATTTAGGACACAGTTTGCATTTTCCCTGGAGACTATCAGATAGCTAAAGCGGCTGAAGCAAATCCTGTCCTGAAAATTTTGTAAAAGTGAACTGCCATACTGAACTATTCCTGTGAAAAGGGGATTCAGAATTTCAGCTTCGAATGGCACTTCCCATCCATTTCCAGGGGCCAGAGGCCTGGGCTCCAATGGGGGAAAAATAAATATGAGGTTATAAGAATTCTAAAAATGAAAGCCTATCAAACCCCGCTAGTAGGAAATACCCATCTCTCCTCACATTTCACCCTTTGCTTCCATAGTCCAGACCTTTCCCAACTTGGGATTTAAGAAGCTTGCTTTTCCAACTAACCATTTGTAGGACAATGCCTAACTCATCTTCTCAGCTTTTCTTTTGTCATAAAAGAAATACAACCAACATTTTCAGATTTTATAAAGGGTTATATTTTAGGCAAAGGTAGAGAGTAGCTACCTTTAACATTTTGTCTCTTTAACATTTTTTTACTTTGACTGATATGTAGATATTTAAAATCGCCATGAATTCAAAAATATCTAATTTTTATAATACTTAAGAGAACAATAAGAAGAAGCCCCCTACTAGCCTTATAGACCTGAAATGGTTAATGAATCTTCCAAAATTGCCAGGCCTCTAAGAAGTAGTTTAAATACACAGGCGAATGTAGGTTAAGAATGCATTACTGCCCAGCCGGTGTGGCTCAGTGGCTTAACATTGACCCATGAACCAAGAGATCCCAGATCTATTCCTGGTCAGGGCACGTGCCCAGGTTTCAGACTCTATCATCAGTAGGGGGCATGCAGGAGGCAGCCGACAGATGTTTCTCTTTCATCGATGTTTCTATCTATCCCTCACCCTTCCTCTAAAATCAATGAAAACATATTTTTTAAAAAGCATTACCTATGTTTATAACTGGATTTTCAATAGTTGAAATTAATTTAATGTTGCTTAATTCATAGCTGAAATGAAAGTTCAAAATTGGATATTTGAAGTAACTGCAAATAGATATAACCAAGCAAGTCCAGAACTGATTATGCAAGAGCATGAGAGACAGTTTGACAATGAGATGGAAAGAAATAGCCAAAATGAGACAAGAAATGACTGTCAGGTAGAGGGGGGGAAAAGCTGAAGAACACATACTGTATAAGAAAGAGAAAAAAAGAAAGTGACTAAGAAAAACAATTGTTTTTCATAAAGACAGGAAGGGTGACTGAAAGAAAAAGGCATGATTTTTTTTTTCCTCTTCTCAAAGCGAATGGGTATTTGGCAAGCACTGTACAGATTTCCGAACTGTCAAAACAATGAGAACAAAGTAAATGGTTTAACTTGGCTCTCATCACTAGGATGAGGGGCAAGTATGCTTGGAATTGATGTAAGAACATCAAGGGTGCTGCCCACATCACCAGCCAGCCCTCCTGGGCAGTGTTTTGGCCACTGAAAACCTGGAGTTTGCTTTCTTAGGAGAAGTCATGGTTCTATACCAGCCACTGAGTTACTGTTATCAGTCTTTCATGTTAATAAGCACTAATGTTATTTCCTCAGAAAAGTGTTCAGACAAGTGCCTTGAATTAAAGAAATTCTCAAGTGTACTGGAAAAAGGACATGGACCAAGACTAACAGTCTATGAAACTGATCTGGGAAAATCATGTACGAGAGGACATGATACTGTTCTAAGGAAGTTGGAGAACCACATTTCCTTCCCTATTCTAAAAACATTCCCCAGATTAAGTGCATATAATTATTTCAAGTCTGAAAAAATCTTGGGGAACTTACTATGAGACAACCAACTACTTTTTAAAATGTTCTCTTACATACAGAGCTTACATACAGGAGCAACGTATTGAAGCCAGCTTTCCATAGTCAACAAGAAGCTGGGGTGAGATGGGAAAGGATTTATATATCTATTTTATTATTAGATGGAAACCGGCAAATGGCAGTGTCTTAGGCTTTATCCCAGTAATTTTCATTATGTAGTAATGGGCTTTTGGTTAAACCTTGGGGAAATGCAAGATTTATGTAGCTATAGGAAATAATTAAACATGCCGGTAAAGCTTGTTCTATTGCTGAATTTGTGACAATGATCATTTCTTTGCTCTCTGTTACCCTCAGTATAGAAATCCAACAACCACAACACGCTACGCTACTCTAACTGCTTAACCAGAAAAGGAAGAACCACTTTGGGTAAGTGGGAGGGGAGTGTCTTGTGGTTGTTGGATTTTTGCACTATGGTCAGCTGGTAGTCAGAAATGATCTCAGTCACAAACACAGCAGTGACATGGGCATCCAGTAGTTTATCTAAATAATGTTTAGTGTTTCATACTGTTTACTTTGCAGACAGTATTTCATCAATATTGAAGATATCTCTGTGAAATAGACAAGCAGAGGTATTGCCATTATTTGTTATATATATTTTTTTTACTAAGCAATAATTTTATAAGAACTCAAGTATTAACAAAACATAAATTCAGAAATATATCTCTAATATTTAATTATCTAGATTATGGCTTGGTAATTTATTAGGGATGTAGCTCCTTATTAGGGATATAACTACTGTAAGTGGAGTTAAAAATCTAAAGAGTGTTAGGGTGTGAGGAGAACCACAAAGTATTTCAACACGATACCTAGAGGTCTGACTAAATGATTAATTAGATTTGTGACCCTAGGAAGGTCTTACTGCCTCTGGGTCTAAATGACTTCATCATAAAAACAGTGGAGTTGAACCAGATCTCCATCATATCTGCAGTACTGTATAATGAAGTGTTTTCAAGTCTAGACTTTGGAATAAGAAAGACTCTATTTCTTCTCGGTCACTCAGCTGGGTGAACTTGAATAAGTTGTTTAATTTGTTGAGCCTCAGTTTCCATACCCCTAAAATGAGGGTAATAAAACATCCATCTTTTCACCTGTTTAAGAAAATCACATGTAATAAATGTAAAATGTTTAGCATAGAACGTGGACTATACTACATATCCAACAAATATTAACTATCATTATTAGCAAATATGGTTCTAACCTCATGCTGTTAAAGAGCTTCTTTACTGGGCTTTTCTTGTTGGGTTGAACATGCTCCAGATTCTACAGGTGGTCTAGACTCTGACAACTCATCATGTAATGCTGCTTAGTTGTTAATAAAGCTAGTGAGCAAAAGCTTATTTCATCAGCCCTCTCTGTCTCTCCTGTTCTGAAGGCGTGTAAGGGGGTCTGGCCAGAAGGGGAAGGCAAATAGCCAGAAAAGCAAGAAGAGTGACTTAATCAAAGTCACAGCTGGTGTGAATGTCAGAGCTTTATCTACTGTTCCAAAAGTTTTTGGCTTGCAGCAATGTCCTTGGTCCAGGCTGCAGCTTGCCAACCCAAGTAATATTTCAAAGGTTGATTTAGATTTGGCTGCTCAAAGCATAGATCACTACTCCAACCTCCACGACATTTCCAGCCCAGGGCCCAGATTCTACCATCCTTAAAAGTTATAGCCATGAACAAAGCAGTGGCAGGCTGCTAAATTAAAATGGGAAAGGAATTACTACCCACAAGGAAGTATATCTTCATTATTTCACCAAATTTAGGTCACATTGATTTGGTGATATTTCCCGACGAGATCTGTATTTTAGCATCAGGGTAAAGGTTCAAAAGTGATCCAGTATGGTCCATGTCATCATACGGTCCAAGTGATGAACAGTGTTATATCCAGCTTTTCTAATATTCCTATTAAAATATCTGTGAAGATTCAGAAGAAATAATCACGATAAACAAAATAATAACAAACATAATAATCATAAAGACTTAGACCCAATATTCAAATCAGAAACTGACTGAATTTTCACCATCTATCACAGTAGGGGATATAAATGAAAATGAGAATTAACAATAAACCCAGTGCGGTAGATGGTAGATACATGTTCCAAAGATGATTATCTCACCCGATGTAGTCTTACAATCTTATGTTGATGCTCCTTCCCTGAATACAGACCTCCTTAGCATGTGCTTTTAACACATAGAACAGAGAAGAAGAGAGTGAAGAAGAGAAACTGCATGATTTCCATGGATTGATTAGAAAAATCAATACTGCTTTCACTTCTCTCCCTTTCTCTCTCTTATTCTCGCTGTGTGTCCCCCTGGAATTCAACCACCACGTTGTGAGAAAGCTCAGGCCACATAAGGAAGCCACTAGTTGGTTTTATGGTCAACAGCACCAGCTAAGGTTTAAACCAAGTCAGAATAATTAGCCACTAGATACATGAATGAGTGAATCTTCTGATGATTCCAGCCCTTTGACTTCGAGATGCCCCAGCTGATGCTGAATGGAGCAGAAATGAGCTAGCCTAATAGGCCTGCCAAAATATTAAATTTGTAAGCAAAATAAATGTTATTGTTATTTTAGGCCACTAAGTTTTGGATTGGTTTGTTACACACCAATAGATAACACGAAGGCCACTCTCCCTCCATAGGTACAATTACTATCTTTAGAATATTACAACAGAAGCAATTTAATGGCATTCACTACTATTTACTCAGTTATTGTGATTAAATAGACATGGTGTTAATGATTTTGCCTGCAGTTTCTCATTTAATACCCTCAACAACACCATGAGGTAAGAGAATTTCAGAAAAGTTAAGAAACTTATTCAAAATTCCTCAGCTATGAGCAGAAGAGCACTATTTAAAAACAATAGCTTAACCACATGGAAATGTAAAATCATTCTCCCAAACTCTTATATTAATGAGGAATAAAACTTCAAAAGTTGAAAAGTCTTTGTAAAATAATGAAGAACAGAACATGATAAAATAAAAAAGTATGTTAAAATTTATGGGATGTAGCCAAAGCTGTACTCAGAGAACCAGAGTAAAATGTACTCAAAGTAAAATTAATACTTTTAAATGTTTTTACTTACTTTGAACAACAACAAAAAAGAATAAAATAAATGAGCCAAGTATTCAATTTAGTAATTTATGAAATCAATCTAAGGAAACCAAAATAGATTAAAAATAGATTATCATAAAAAAAATAGATTATCATACTGGTAAAAGCATAGATTAAAGAAAATGGAAAGGCTTGTATTAAAAAAATACAAAGTAAATCCAAGAGCAATATATTGTGAAAAAAACACAAGTTGAAAATATTGTGTGTAATATTTAGGGTAGGGTAAAAAAACTTAAAGTTTCAGTCATTTAATAAAAGCTTATCAACTACATATGCCATAATCTAATCACATGGTGATGGGGGTTGGGAGGGCTCTGCTTCACAATCTTGGCTCCTTCCATTTTATGATACCACCACCTTGAACACATAAACTCAAAGGATGACCTACAATACGAAGAGAATAAACAATTGTTCAGGGGTGATTTTTGTGGTGTAGAAATAGCAGCTGTAAATAACACTTCTGCCCATATTCCTTTAACAGCAGCCAGTCATAAAGCTTTATCCATTGCAAGTTGGCTAGAAAAATTAGCCCATCAACATGCCCCAAAAGAAAAAGAGATGGGTTTGGTGAACATATACCATTATCTCTGCCACAATTCTCCTTTATAGTCAAGAAATATCTCTTTAGCTTTTTATCCCATACTCATCTACACCCAAGGAAAACTCAGTCCTAAGCATTTATTGCAATCAGTTGAAAGTTCAAGGACTCTTGATGATGCAAAGTCCTTTTCAACTTGCCTCCTGTTGCGTCTCATGGTCTGATGACTAATGAACAACAAAAACAAACAAACAAAAAAAAGAAATTATTGGCTTCCCTCTGACATTGTCTGCTTAGTGGTAGGACAGAGATAATGTAACTGCAATAAATCTTCCCATTCAGAAAAGGGAAAAAACTGGAAACCACAGAGCAGTTATCGGTATATAGCAATTCTAAAATTCTACTGGACAAACCTGACTCTGTGCTTTGGAAAGGTCATCTTCATCTATGGTTCTTTTGATTCCTGGGCTTCTGAGTTGGAGACATGGTTCTTCCATGTCAAAATCCTCCATAGCCATACTTAAAATAAGCTTTGGAAATTCTGCCCACCCTGGAAGTGAAAAATTTCCAAAACCTACTTTCTGCCCATTGAAAGCTGACGTTCCAATAGTTGATTTAAAGTTTAGTAAGATGATTTTAGTCCTGGCATATTGTTTTCTTATTCTAATTAGTATGAAGTACAACAAACATACTCAAAGTCATTTCATGGATATAGTTTCCAAATGAGATGTGTTAATTTGCTTTTCTGCCAACAGGCCAATCCAACCTTAATTGCTGCTTCCTTGAGGCTATCAGATTTGGCTAGGAAGATTATTTTCTTTTCTTTTTTAAAATATATTTTATTGATTTTTTACAGAGAGGAAGAGAGAGGGATAGAGAGTTAGAAACATCGATGAGAGGAAAACATCGATCAGCTGACTCTTGCACACCTCCTACTGGGGATATGCCCACAACCAAGGTACATGCCCTTGGCTGGAATCGAACCTAGGACCTTTCAGTCCGCAGGCTGATGCTCTATCCACTGAGCAAAACCGGTTAGGGCAAGGAAGATTATTTTCAATAGAATTCTGTGTCTCACCAGCTTTTCTCAGTCATATTTGGTATCAAATCTTATCTCCAAATCTTACCTGAGCTAGAAACAGTCAACTTTTCCAACTCTTCAAAGACCTTTTTTCTGGATTTTTCTCTATTTCCATTTATTTGTGCTTTCAGGTTGGTCAAGTCTTTCCTGAGGTTACCTATATATTTGCCAACATCAATTAATACCAGCCACATACACTAACAGTTCATTATTTTAATTCACTTCCCATAGACCCATTGGCTGAACAGGCATATGGTCTGCCTCCCAATATGGCAGATTTTTCAACTTGTGCTGTCAGTGAATTATATGAATTGACATATTTCCAGCCTTCAATACCTGTTTCTTTGAAGTCTGTCACCAAATGCTTGCCATTGCTATGTAGTTTAGATTTTTATGGTAGTGACAGACCACTTATGAATAAATTAAAAGAAGTTTGTTGCTTAAAAAACAAAATCTGTTTCATTGTCTGACCTAAATATGAAGATCTACAAAGTGGACCAGACATAAGAAATAGATTTGGTAAGTTTCTGACCAATATTTTCCAGTTAGAGAGAGCTCATGCATCTGTTGCTCTTAGAGAGTTCATAGTCTAGACAAGAAAGGTAAGGCAAGGAACTGATCCAATCATAATAAGGTGGGAATTATTACCAGCAACAAAGTCTTTGAAACAGACATTGAAGACTGTGATCTGGACAACTGGAACAACTGTATTCAAGGCCTTACTACCTGGTGATAGAAACTGAAAACAAAATTGGATGGATCGTCAGAAAGTAGAACCACAATAACCATGTTTCAATTTAAAGCATGTAAATTTTTAAGTATTTGTTACAAGTTTTTATCACATTCTTACATCAATCTTAAAATTCAAGATCAATTCTAAACCTATACATGGGGTTAATCTGCTGAGTTTGGATGGATATAGAGACGGAAACCAAAGCATTATATTAGCGAGCCTAAAAAAATATATCAGAGATGAAAATTAGAGGGAAGAGAAGATGCATGGAAGATGGAACAGGTGCTCAAATTTCTCCAGTTTCTGAATTTTTGAAAACTTTTGAAAATTTACTAATGCTGGAGACCCAGAGGTGATTAAGAAACATGATGCTTACTCCAAGAAAGAGCTTACACTTAATTGCAAGGCAAAGACTTGCATCTGAGGAGGTATTATCCAACCCCACAGAGTCCGCCTGTTTCAACATTTCCCCGCTGGTGTTCTCCTATACATATTTCATTTAAATCAGAGTCGCCAAAATTTTGACAAGAACAGTTAAAGAGCATTAGAAAGCGTCACAACATTCCAAAGGGTACAAACTCTTATATGGAGGCAAGCTGTAGTAAATACAAAATAATTGTTAATGCTTTGAATTCCCAGTCCAGCTCTTGCTACAGAGAAATATTCTTCTCTCGCCGGGGCATCCAAATTTTTTGCCATTAACATTTGTTCCACTAATTAAAAACAAATGTGCATCAAAATAATAACTTGCAGTAAATAGGTCTATTTCATTCTGTATTTTATGAATATTACATTCTCATATGCTGTGGCTTGCAATAATCATGTAATCTATTCTACATCAGTAAATAGTAATTTATTCTTCTGAAGCTTTAGTATGATTCATTTTGCCAGTAGTTTAATTACCCATTAGTTAATGCTTTGCTGCTGCTGACCTCAGTATATTTTGGGGTAAAGCTTTATATCGCATTTATAGGTCACAAAAATGCCAACAATGTTCATTATGGTCATTTCCCAAACTACCTGACAGCAAAATGTTTTCCCTCAACTCATTTGTATGTATATCCCTTAATTAATGCTTCACCACATGCCAAAGTATGGTGAAATTCTTGTCACTTTACATGCAGCATGACATTTACATGAGCAATGCACACAGGACTGTATCCTGTGGCTTAAAGGCATACAAACCGTAAACCTGGAACCAAATACCTGCAGACTGAAACGCATGAGGGAAATTAGAAAAGTGAGAATATTTGCAGAGGTTGAAAATGCCCTTCTCTACCATCCTGAAAGGCATCATGAATACTAATTGCTGTCAGTAAATAGACCTTTTAAAACTAGAATAAAAACTCTTGTAGGGGTATTTTTAGAAGGGGATTTTGTGTATAGGAATCAGTCCTCAGCTGAGAGACAGATGAGGACTGGTCTTTAAATCCCAATAGGTCTTTAAAAGATTCTTAAAGGCCCAAAAATGGAGAGGTACATAAATCCATTATATGAGAGAAGTCCTCTCTGGAGATGAAGGCATTGGAATGATGCCATTTGACTATTCAGGGCATAAACATGCACTGAAAAAATAAGAGTTCAATTAACATAAATCAAAAATTTTAGGTCCCAACTGATTTCTTGGTAAGGAACAACAAAGTGCTTTTTGCCATAAGGTTGATTTACATGAGATCCAGAATGTCCCAATAGCCTCTCTTTATTTCTTAAGTACAACCGGAGCATAGGGTGTAGGGTTTAAGAGTGTAAGCTGTGGAGCTAGGTCATTGGGGCTTGCATCTTTGCTCTTCCCCAACTCATTGTGACACTTGGGGCAAATGATCTAATCTCTATGTTGCTGGAGTTTCCTCATTTGGGAAGTGGGGTAGGGCTTATAACAATAATGACATCATGGGTTTTTATGAAGATTAAATAGTTTAAAACATGCAAGGCAGTTTAGAATGATGCCTGACACATAATAACTATTTGCTGCATTTATCATGAGCAATAAAAAAAATCATTAAAGATTAGTTAATTTTTGCCCTGGCCAGTGTTCTCATTGGTTAGGGTGTCAGCCCGAGCACTGAAGGGTCTCAGGTTCCATTCCCAGTCAAGGGCACGATGTACCTGGGTTGCAGGTTCAAGCCTTGGCAATGGTTGGGGTGTGTGTGGGAGGCAACCAATCTCTCTCTCTCACTCTCTCTCTTTCCTTCCCACTCTCCCTTCCACTCTCTCTGAAAATGGCAAAAAATATATCCTCGGGTGAAGATTAACAAAAATGATTAGTTATTTTTTGTTTTCCTAATGTACAATGAGATAACATCAGAGATGTAAAGTGACTTCCAAGGTACACAGCTGCTTGCTTAGTGGCCAATACAGTCCCTTGAATTCCAGATCCCATTTACCTGTTAACCTCCTCCTGAAACTTCCAACACAAATAGAAATAAAAACCTGGATTTCAGCAACATTGTTAATTTTCAATTATATTCGTATTCAAACCATTACTGGCTAGTCCTACCCTGCAAATAAATTGTAGTCATTTCCCAACTCACAAAATTACTTCAAGCCTCCCTGTCCTTCACTTAGAAATGTCTGAAAATCTTTTTGTAACTGAAATGCAATCAATTAAAACTTGGACAAGGCTCCAGATCACATTTTCCTAGGACCTCGCCAAGCATCAACATTTACTCTGAGAAGCACTAAACTTCCAAGGCCATGGCTATTAGAGCTACCTTTTGAAGCCCAATCTTCAATCAGTGCTTGTGTATTAGGAATTAAAACTCCAAGCTCTACAACTTCGCATTGCATGCAAATGAGACCAGGACAAGATGTTAACAGACCATTCACCCTGAAAATATCTGACCCCAGAATGTCTGACCATAAAGACACCCTACAGATAAAGCTGAAGAGTACAGAGTCAGGCAAAAATGACACATCTGGCTCCTCGTCTTGGCTGCATCTCCAACGAGCTCTCTGTCAAACAATGGGATTGGAGTAAGTGATAAACAGATCTTTAAAGATTAAGATTTCCTGCACTACGGTGGGTTGCTTTTGTTTTTCTGTTGAGAGCATATGTCTAATTTAAAACTCTATGTTTCTACTTGGGGATCTCACATATCTTTCTCATGTATCTTAAACATAATGGTTTTCCCTAAGAAAGGAAATAATATATGGCTCTCCAAGCAGGAATTAGCTTAAAAATAATCATCTAATAAAGCGAACTAGTATGCAGGACACTCATTCTCTGAGGTTTTCACACAGGAACCTTTAGAACCCCTAACTAGATAAGAGAGAATATTTAATTTTGCTGATAAAATTAGATCAATTTATTAGTCAGCTATGCAATTGATATATTTTGTACATGAGGGAATATCAGCTAAATGATCTTAAAGAAATATTTTTTAAATAGGAGGCATTGCTAGATTTTCTTGGGGTGGGGATGCGGGGGGATGAAAAGGCAAAACAATTGTAAATTGTTTTAAAATTTATTGCATGTCTTTATAGCATTGGTGAAATATTTGCCATTTATCAAAATTATTAAGAAGAAGTCATTAACCTTGTGACAGTTTGACAACTATTATTTTTTTTATGTTTTCAAAAATGATAGAATCTCTTTAGAAACTGTTTCCCTTTTGTGTGCAATTGAACTACTATATTTCAAACATATTCAGATGCTCCTGAATGGTCTATGTTGCTAATTCTGGGTATATTCTTTTCTGCAATAGTGCAATGTTGCTAAGGTAATTCCATTGAAGCCACACTCAAAAGGAATTGAGGAAAATTAAGAAGGAAATAAATTATATTTTTATATTCAAAAAATTATACATATAGATATATCCTGCTATAATTCAGACACTGATGGCAAAACTGAGCAAATTTATAGTGATATATGCCTTCTGACGTGCTCCAGGGAGGAGAGAATAATAGAGATTATGGAGAACAAAACAAGAGAGAGAGAAACAGCTAAATTTTCCATAAATGTGTTATAATAGATTAATGATGATAAAGCCTGTGAGAAATTGAGAACTAGACAAGATTAAAATATTTTAAATAAGTAGTATGGAAATGCTTCCAAATATTTATAACCTGCATGCTAACAAAGATTAAAGGTTTACTGTTAAGCCCAAAGATGTATTTGAGTGCTAATCCTATCTAATAATAGACAAATATGGTAATTGACCGTACCTTTGATACACCTCCCATTGGCTAATCAGTGAGATATGCAAATTAACTGCAAACAAAGATGGTGGCTAATTTGCATACTGCAGGCAGGGCAGGGCAGCGCCATCCTGCCTGCCACGCCTCCATCTGGGCCTGCTATCTGCGACCCGGGGCGGTGCCCCAACCGCCAGATCAGCTCTGCCATGTGCGTGACTCGGGGTGGCACCCCAACCCCCGGATTGGCCCTGCCATGTGCACGACCCGGGGAGGTGGGCCTAAGCCAGCAGGTGGTTATCTCCCGAGGATTTCCAGACTGTGAGAGGGCACAAGTGGGGCTGAGGAACACCCTTCCACCCCTCCTCCCCTGCCAGTGCACAAATTTTTGTGCACCAGGCCTCTAATATATATATATATATATATATATATTATGATAAGTATCTATCCGACCAGTCACTATGAAGCATACTGACCACCAGGGGGCAGAACTGTCCACACAGGAGCTGCTGTTACGCACACTGGCCATTTGCAGAGAAATGGCACCATGGACCTGGTGCCCACAAAGCAACACTCAGCTTCCCCCAAGTGGGACACAACCCCCACCACCACCCAGAGCAACACCCCACCAAATACAGCCAATGCTGCCAAGACACCATGGCACAAAATGCAGCCCACAGTCCAGCCCAGAAATGGTGGCTGTGGGCACCGGGTAATGATGTCACATAGCAACGCCCAGCTTTCTTTCCCTAGCAACTAGCCTCTTTGGAGTTTCTTCAGCCTACGAACATGACTTGCTTTATAGCCAGGTGCAAACATTTTACACTTTAACCAAATGTCTGTGAAGCATTTTCTCATGCCTCATCTCATTTGATCCTCACAAAAGTCCTGGAGTAGGTAGATAGGAGACTCGGTAGAATCCTATTTTCTTTTCATTAGCCAGAAAATGGAGATTTAGAAAGCTTAGAAACTTGACCCTACTGAAAAGAAGTAAGAAACTGTGGACCTTGAAAATGACTTCAGTGTTCTCACTGCACAGAATATAGTCAAACACTGCTGCAATTAAATATTTTACCCTTTGTTCTCCCTGCGTGATCTACAATAATAATCTGCTTTGTGGTGATATTTACTGCTGTGTTACTGACGATTACCTGAAAGAGAAGTTGGGGTGCTTCACTGGGCTGGAAAAGGTTTAGTTAATCAGAAAGCAGGTCTAATTAAGCAAGTTTGTTTTATATATATAAAAGGCTAAGTTGACCCATGCATGTGTGATACATATAAAGCTCTTGCTGGCACCAATCGCATGCATGTGTTTAAATCTGTCATTGCTGATAATGAATTTGGTTGAAACTTCTATTATAGAGAAAGGGCAAATAGCTATTTAAAAATATTTCTTCTAATTAATTTCCTTTCCATGTACACGAATCCATGCAATGGGCCACTAGTATTTTATAAACCTAGAATAGAATAAACTTGGAAATTAAGCATCCCTTTGAGGCATTGCTTTGATATCTTAACCTGGGATACAAAGAGTACTTACCTATTTTTACAATGTTTAATTTATGCCTGGACAGTGTGGCTTAGCTGGTTGAGTGTTGTCCCATGCACCAAGAGGTCACCAGGCTTGATCCCCAGTAGCGGGCATGAAGGAGACAGCCAATCCATGTTTTTCCCTCTTATAAGGACAGCAGTCATATCAGATTAAGGCCCACCCATATGACCTTATTTAGCCTTAATTATGTCTTCAAAGGTCTATCTCTAAAGATAGTCAGAATCTGAGGTGTACTAAGTGTTAGGACTTCAATGTATGAATGGGGGCATGCAGGCACACTTCAGTTCATAACAGAAACTATGCTTCTACAATCACTGCTTTTTTCACCTACCCCGTGTCTTCATGACCATGTTCAGCAAGCTAAATGATCACTTTGGGATGGGATTTACTGTAGGGAGGACCAATATCTTACTCAGAATGTCTTGTAGCAGTACAGAGGCTCATCCACTCAATTATCCTTTGTCTTATGGCCAGCGTGTGACAGTTTTATTTGCTGTTAAGGAAACTGAGAACTTCAGATTTATTACTTACTTGTGATAAATTTAGACTATCCCCGAGACTAAAGCATTTGAATTGGGGGAAGGCCAGAAACAGCAAGACTGGTTAGAGTACTGACAGTAGCTAGAGAAATGGGTACGGGCAGATTCCAGAGCTATTAGTGGACAGCTCGTTGGGCTTTCTGAGAACTGGCAGAAGCAGGAAGTGAAGAAGATGCAGTGGCGGTGGCCTTGGAAGGAGCCTAGGGAAGTTAGCCCTGAGATCCAGGGAAGACCAGAGCTCAGCTCCTTTGCAGAGGAGTCCACAATGTGGCAATGGGCTGTTAGACAAAAGGAAATATGAGTTTAAGAGTCAAAACAGAAATGAATCTGGACACACTGGTTTCAGAATGATGTTTCATGAAGCCCTGGGGTTCTATAGAGGAGAACAAAGGGAGTGGGCTGGGCACCCTTCATCACCGAGGCAGCTCTGCTTTCTTGCTCTGGTAGGAATTTATTTGAAATAGGATTTGTTCCTACTGTCCCTCCCAAATGTCAAAAACCACTAGACTATACAATGATTAAATACACTTTCCTTTAAAAATTCTGAAATTCCGAGTCTGAAAATATATTTAAAGACCTAAATCAGAATTTTCCGTGAGTCATGATACAGCCCTTTTCAATAAAGATTTCTTAAAATTTCTGTTGGTTGACTATCTGATCTGATATTGATCTTAAATTTACAATGATCATCTCTATATTCGTGATGAAAAATGGGAGTTTAGAAAATAGATGTATTTTCATAAAGAGCACAATTTGTAAATAATATATTTTCTCTCTTAATTATCAGATTAAGAAAAAAACATTGTTTAAAATGTTTTACAGGTAAAATCAAGTTAATAGAATTTTCAGTGCAGTAGGAGTAGATATGGTAAAGGTAAGGGGTAGCTTGACCTTTATAATAACCATGGAGTTTTGAAGTGGGGACAATGCTAGAAAATAACAAACCTTTGTGAGTTGGGAGGTGTGTGGCTGGGGGCAGTATAGTAAACATGAGAAGATCTGGAGGGGTTCTCTGGGTTTGGGGAGGAGGAGGTCTGTGAAGCAGATTAGCACAGAGTAAACAGTTTCCTCCCAGAGCTATTACCCAAAAGATAGATTCCACTTCCCCATTATAATCCTGGGCTCAGAAAAATTCTTTTGATTCACCATATCCTAAGAAGCCTGAATCTTTCTAACAGATCACAAAGAATATAACTTTTTCCTTTCCATAAAGAACATAAAATGCAATTCAAAAAAGAAAACAATGATCTTAAATGTTGGCCTCAGATCACATAGCTCAGAAAGAAAGGAATAAATAAGAAAGCGCCATTAAAATGTTAAATATAGCATATCTTAATAGTCATTCTTTATAGCCATACACATACACACTCACAGTTTCTAAATATTAGCAGTCTAGGGTACATTTCTACCTTGTCCCTCAAGTATACATAGGAGGGAGGGAGGGAGGGAGAGAGAGAGAGAGAGAGAGAGAGAGAGAGAGAGAGAGAGAGAACAGATCCAATAACATGTAAAAGATAACCAGGTGAAAAACCACTGTTGGATACTACATGTTTCCTACTTGAAAGTGAATGTCAGATTGCTGCAAAACTAGTTCCTAAAAAGCTCACACTACAAAACCGGCATTTCATCCTAATTGAGCTTTCAAGACAACAGAACATTTTCAGTCTGATTTCTATTTTATACATTTACTTTTCCTCTGCATTTTTAATATGTGGAGATAGCGTGAAATTAATAAGATCAACAATATCAATGTCTGTGGTCAAACTACTAACCAATTAGTGTTTAAACTATAGAATGAATGTTTAAATTGCCTTTCCCATGTACTCCTGACTACCAGAAATTGTCAGCCTGTGAGCCTATTTCTTCTCCCATTAGATTTTATGCCAGCTACTAATTTATCTATGAAGATTGCTAGCATGTTTTGAAGTTACATAATTAACCCTGCACTAGTGGGTGATGCTTGGAAATATAGATCTTGAATTTATTTTTAATAAATTAAAGTTCAGTGGGAGAAGTGAAGATTACACTCAGCCTTGTTGAGTACCGTATGGCATTGATTAGGCTCCATCCGCAAATTGAACCAGGTTCTCCCACCGCATAAATCCATAGATTTTTCTACAGCAAACAAGGACACTGAGAATAATTGAATTGGTAATTCTTTTCAAATACAGTCTTCTTAGTATTTTAATCATTTTAATATTTGAAAGCATCACTAACATCTTCCTTGCGAACATAGTGCTCACTTTTCCCCCTGCTTTCTCACCCTTTCTCTCACCCACAGTCCTTCTGTCCAAGCAGCCTTCAGAGAATAAAGAAGACTTAAAATTGTAGTTTGAAGGATGGACAAACGCACACTACTATGCCTCATTGAGGACACTGGGGGACCACAGTATCAACAGAGTATCAGTCAGAGGCCCTTCCAGAATTTCTACACAGAACTGGGTTAGAACAGGCCCCGGGAAAAGGACTGGAAAGCTTACATTAAGGCAGTAATTACATAGTGATTAATTATTGATTTTCCCGGGCTCTTGACTGATGCTGATGGAGATTTTAAGATTCTCCCACTCCTCAGACCACCTCTATTGCTACCACTATCTTCCCAAATGCAAGCATCACATGCCAGTGAGAACCTGTGGCAGAGTTCACCAAATGATAGAGTGAAAGCCTAGAGAAGGTCAGGGCCTTGGTAATGAACAAGCCAATCAAGAAAGTGGGGTGGTTACAATTAGAACTGTGATTGGTGCCTCCATAGAAAAGCCCAGGATAGAGTGAGTATATAAGAAAACCTAACCTGTGTTAGGAAGTCAGGGTAGAATGTTCTAAGAAAGTTTAGACCTAAGCAGTTTTAATTTATCTGTATATTATCCATGTTAACCAAATGCAAATGAGTCAATTCATTGACTTAACAAACTTTTCTCAAACCCCTACTATGCGTGCTGGGGATTCAGCAGTAAATTAAACAGACAAAAATCCCGAGTAGCTCCATGCAATTTAAATTCTGAACTAAATGACAAAGAAATTAATCAGGGGGGTATGGGTTTAGTGCTCATCGTTAATGAAACAGATAATGAGAAGGAGGCAGATGCATTCTGTGGGATACTTTGCAGCAGTTAGAAACAATTAAAATGGTTTATTGAAACATGGATAGATGTCTTAAAACACAGTATTGAGTACAAAGAGTTAGATATAAATGAGTTCTAAAACATAATACCAGCAACGTAAATTAAAAACCCCTCCCACGTGAAACAACGCTATCCATAGTGCAAGGACTTGTACATATCCACCTGTCAGAGTGGGTGCCTGTGAGAGGAGGGGGTGGAAAATAGAGTCAAGGATAAAGAGGGAAGCAACAATAAACCAAACAAAAATTAGTTTTTACAAAAAATTGATGGTAAACGTGTCCCAAGAAATTTGGAATATAATTACTACATTAATTCTTTGAATTCAACATTCTAAACACAACAGGAAAAAAGAGAGAGAGAAGAAATATCATTGTTTCCTATTTCATATATCTTCTTCACTTTAGTTACTTTGTAATAAATATACTTTTAAAATATACAATAATATGACCACATAGTTTTCCTTTCCCCTTTTACAACATGTGAGGAACTGGCCAAAAATTAAATTCAAAACACAATTGCAAAGAGTAGGTCTTTCAGGTTCAGTGCAGATAAAATAGAGGGATGCAAACTGAGCAAACTTCTTAGAGGTGGGCATTAACTGGTACAGTGTGTTTGTTATGCACAGATCACCTTCCAAAGTGATGTTATTGCTCCTTCATCTACAAAGTGTCACAGTTATTCCCAAGGAGAACAGAGGTCTATTATCTAAATTATTCAAAAAATGTAAGCCGATATTCTTAATTACCTCGATCATTCATAAAAATTCTATTTTGTGGGCCTCTCTAAAAGTTACCTCCAGCATGCATTTTTACATGATTGCTCTGTTTATCTTTTCACTGTGAACAGGAGTGGAATTCAGCTACAGTTTTCTGGACTGCTCAGGGAAAGCTAGATGCGCCACACACTCTGCAGTGGTATCTTAAAACTGGGTCATTTTGAGTTAAATTTCCTGGACAGCATTCTTCTTCCTGGGGTTAACAGATTCACCACTTTGTTGAATTCGCACAACCCTTAATGAGATGTAGGAAAATTACTCTGCCCCTAATTGGTTGGAGGATTGGAATTCCTCTTGCCTTCCTATAAGTTAGGCATAAATATCTATTGCTTATTTAGTTAGTTCCTCATCCTCTTTTACAGTTGATTAAAGATGCAAAAGATTAATGTTGAAAAAGGCTGATTCTGCCATACACAAAAAATTCCATTTCCTCTCATTTGATTTTAGATCTAAAAGTCTTTGAATGGTATAAATACTCTAACAAGATTTCCCCTTCCTTTTCCGGTGGGATTCGTGCCTATGAATTCTGAAATAAGGAAAGAGAAACCAGCAGAAAGGAAAACAAAGGGACCTGAGAAACCTCATCTTGAGAGGTATCCCGGTAAGTCTCAGAAGCAGCTGGCCCACATGAACAGTTCTCAAGTCAAGCTTTCTGGCCTTAGAGTCACCTCACATTCTTAAAACAGTTATCAGAGACTCCATGGGCCTTTATTTATGTGAGGTATATCCAGCCGAAACTAAAGCTGAGAAGTTTTTAAAACACAAGATTGCATCCCATTAGCTGTCAGAGCAATGATGTCACCACACTTCGTGTAGCCCCTGGAAAGCTCTACTGTAAGCTGGTATGAGAATGAGAGTGAAACAGACAACACCCTTGCTTTGTTATGAAGAGATTCTTGGCCTTGAAAATTCCCTGAAAGTGTTTTAACGACTTGCAGGAGTCCACAGATCACATTTTAAGATCCACTCTTCTGAATGGATTAATTGCTGAGATATTACTGTAGGAGTTATATAGCTTTACATATAAGAATGTGCTGAATATTTTCCCCCCAAAGTGATTAGGGCAGGATCAGATAGAAGCCAAATATGAAACTTGCTTAGGACACTGTGAAATAATAGAGAAAATATATATTGGTTTCTGCCCTTGGTTCCTGACACAGAGCTCCTAAAACCCTTTATAATTTCCTGAATAATAAGAGCATTAGGGACATCTTTTATTGTGATATTTGGTCTTTGAGTCTGGTTCCTGGTTTCTAACACAGAGCTCCTAAATCTCTTAGAATTTCCTGGGTGATAGGCATATCTTTTGTTCGAATGTGACTCCTGTTGGGCTCCTGGTGGCTCCAGGATGGGGACTAGGAGGTTATCAGAGAGACTAACCCATGATTAATAGCTTGGAACTTTCTGCCCCACCCATTATCCTCCAGGAAGAGGAGAGAGGATGGAGAGAGTTAACATTAATTGTGCATTTGTGATGAACCCTCACCCCCATAGAAGTCCCCAAAGTACAAATGTTTTAGAGCTTCCTGCAAATATTTATCCTGTTCTAAACACATCTCATGTGGGAAGAGAATGGGGCATATTTTAATGAGGACAACATTGGGGGGAAAGGGGGGGCCTTCATAGAACTTGGATTCCAGTTCCGTTTCTACCATTCTAGTTATTCCTGTTTCTACCACGAAACAGCATTACCTTAGTGCAGGGCTTCTCACTCTCAGGAATGTTGACATTATGGTCTGGGTAACACATTGTTGAGGGGGCTGTCCTGCGTATTGTACAAGGTTTCCCCAACCTCTGCCCCCACCCCGTTATGTTAACTAGACATGTCTCTAGACATTGCCAATGTCCCCTGGGGGTAAATTGTCCCCATTTGAGAGACCCTGAGTTAGTGAAATGGGTTTAATCCTCTTTTATAAACTGAAGAGATCATAATATCTATGTCATAGTGTTGTAAAGAAAATTAAATGACTATACATTTTAAATTGTTCTACAGATATTTATTGGTATTGACTAACCCATTCATAAATAGTAGTTCTTCCTCTATTTAACCACTTGCTTGGGATTTTTCTAACTCATCTAAACCACAGACACAATTAAATATTTTCTCTAGTATTTGTAGCTGTATTTTAATCTTTTTTATTCCCAAGATCAGGTAAATTATCTTGGACTGTGCTCTTCTTCCAAGAACAGAGTCACATTTTTCATTCAACAGTTATTCCACTGGTTACAGCACAATATTCAATATAAAAACATTTAGCTTTAGGACACTTGCTGGGGTAGACGTCCGCCACCGAATTTGACAGCACTTTTTACATTTGGGTAGCTCTTCCCTGTAATATGCATTACAGTTGAGTGGAGGATGATCTACGACAGTGAGAAATGATCTGGACAAGCTTCTGATTAGCAGGAGATTCCAAACAGCAGTGTCTCTGCCAAACAAGTATCAGCAGAATCCAACCTCCCAACCTTGTTGTACCTGCTCACTGGAGCTGCCTAACTGGCAGGGCTCTGACATGCCCTGCATTAGTTAAGATTTCAAACAAAGACTGTTTGATAATAAATTCGCTTTTTTCAGAGATCAATCTGTATTGGCCCTTCCAAAACCACCTTGGCATCAATCCCAGGATATAATTTATGCCTAATAAGCAAGTAAGCTTTTCAATTATTCCCTCTCCCCCAAATCTCACACTCTGTGTTTTGGCTATCTTGCTGCCAAATCCCAGAAACCTAAAGCTAGGTAGGGAAGGGAGGGGGATTTTTAAAGAGACAGTCAATGCTACACAACAATTTGGGGAAAATGTGAGCACTTCTACATGATTCAATTGTGTTCACTGATTGATATGCGCTGTCGTTCTAATCTAAGCCCTCCTTCCACAAGTCTGAGTCTCTGTGAGTAGTGTCCTATGGGCAGCTGCACTTCTTTCATTTCTTCTCTCCACTCCCATTTTACCCAGAGTCCCCCCACCACCACCACCCCCCCCCATTCAACTCCACCCGCCTCTATCCATGGTAGAGAAGTTCCTGAGTTAAGCGGGGAGCTTCAGCTTCTCCTGAACAGGGCACCTGCTCAGCTCAGAACAAAAGCCATCTGTGATCCTTCATCAAGGGGCTTCGCCTGCCTTCTCTCCCTGTAGATCCACAGTCCTCTCTCCAGTCTTACTTCTAACTTATGTTCTGCTCATTTCTTTCCTCTGAACTTTTTTACAATTATGGGCCAAAGGAATTGCATATGAGGAAGAAAAAAACTCCTATAATGATACAACTCACCCTTTCAAAAGTAAGCTGCTTTATTAGTGTTTTCTTTCTAGTATTTTGTTAACAATTAATCATTTACTAGACCCACTAACATATTAAGAATGTTGGATATTTCTAGTTTAATAAATTGTTATTCACAATTTTTCTAAATAACCTACTTTTGGAAAAGAGGTTTTTCAAAGAGTGACTGCAATTCTCTCTTCTCTCCTCACCCCAACCCCATGCCCTTCTTGGAATCACTCCTGGGATGTCCTATAAACCTGTAAATACAATCACACTTACCTATCTCATTACGAATTTAGGTTAAAACTAAATTTCATTATAATAGCACCAAAGAGATAGTTAGAAGTTAGAACCAATGTCCTCATAGGAGAGATTCTGAGGATGCTGTGAAAAGCTAGTCAGATAATGTAGGTTGATGTATCTAGCAATACATATATAGCTATATCTATAATATTTGAATATTTTGGTTCCTATAGAAGTTTGACACAAAAAGGCGTGTAGGACAGACAACAAAAGAACTTTTGATAATTAGCAAGGAGAAGGATAACGCTGGGACCGAAGAACTATTATTCTCACTTTCTGTCTTCTGGACACCAAAGAAAAATCACTGTCCACAGTAAGCTCTGATGTGGAGATTTGGGACATTCCAGGTATAGGAATTTACAAAAGAAAGAAAGAAAGCAAAAAGGATTACAGGCAAGCAGTAGGAAACTGATGACAGCTTGCCTCTGCACTGCCCGGGAGATGAGTAGGCAGTCTAATAAGAAGCCTCACAGGGTGTCACTCATTAGCTTTGTGGGATAAACTTCTCCCCAGGCTCTGGCCTTCAGCCAGGCTCCTTATTTTCGTCAGGACATCAAGAGTAGATTCATCGCTCTGGGCCAGATTCTTATTAACAAGTTTATGAAGATGATACATAAAACCAGAATGCCAATACGTTATTCTGTGTAATGGATTGGATATCATGGCAATTTAGCTCAGTTGGAACTACATTTCCCATAATCCTTTCCAGCATTGGCCAAAAAGGCTTTTTGCATGAGTTTTGGAAGGTGATTTGAAGCAGCAGCCATATTGCTTTCACCCTCAGGTTGGTTCAGGTGCACCAGGTGCTGTTCCATCTCAAGCTCATTGATATTTCAGCTAATACTCAACTGACATAGGGCTCATCTCCCCTCAGTTGCCCTTCAGGTTCTCTGTCTCCTGGCCCAGGTGCGTGTTTGGCTCTGTAACAAAGTGCATCCGTTTCTTCTGCTGGTCGCCCACACTATCAGAGTTGGAGGCAGTGTGAGACCCAGGTTCCAGTCCATTCTGGTGGACTCCAGCTTAGCCCATGGGTTCCAGTATTTCCTTGCTCTCCCCTACTTCACATCTATCTTCTGTTCTTGACTTACTCTCCTGCAGACTCTAAGCTCCAGAAAGGGTGCAAAAACAACAGCCTTACAGAGACTATTTAACCATCTCCCACCATTGCATCAGGTACAATCTCTGAAAAAAATCACAGTGTTTCTGTTTCTCTGAACCCACCTGACTTATGTAAAAAAATAACTATTATGGGTCCTGAGTTCTTCAAGGCCCTGTGACCAGTATATTCCTTCTTTGTGGACAGAATTACCTGGAAACTAAATGCAACCAGAAGTTTGCTTAGAAAACTTGAAAATAGAACAGAGTTAATTAGATGAATCAAATGCTTAATGTAAATAAGGTCTGTTTTAATATAGCATCTTCTTGCCAGTAAGAAAGATCAGTAAAACTTCTGTTATCTAAGACTCTCATCTCTGAACTATGTTAGGCTAGGCCTTGTGAAAATGGACATCTGTGATGATCCTTTTCAACATTTGCAAGAGTGGCCAATATCTAAGTAAGGCCTTTTGCCTTAAATGTGTTAACTCTTCAGTCATAGTTCAATCTATTTCTTTTTCTGGTCATTTAAGGTGATTTTACATATATTTTTTTTGCTATATTATGCACCAAATACTGAAAAAAAAAAAAAAACCGTAAGTCCCTTCCATGCAGTTGAAGATCTACATTTCCAAAATTCTGCAAAGTAAAGATAAATTTAGCTTCTGAAGCAGTCTCTTTTATGAAGCAAATACCCCCTCTGAGGCTAGCAGACTTTCTCATCTTAGCGGGAATTAATTCCATCTGGTTGCTTTCCTCTTGCTGTGGTCAGCTGTGTTGACAGAAAGAACTGGTGTTCTAGCAGGGAGTTAGAAAGAGAGAATCATTTTAGAACGCAGGCATTTTTGGAAGAGAATACAGCTGAGTCATCACAGGGGGAGCACACAGACTCAGGTAGTACAATCAAGGGGCTTCAGAGGAAAGGAAGAAAGGAAAAACTCTCACGATACTTTTTTTCAATCCCCAATTCAGTCATAAGTACTTCAGTAGACAATTTGGACTCAGCAATAGATTCTTTCCAAATCCCAGACCTTGATTGAAAAAAATCAGATGGTGAGTTCTAGTTCAAATGTTAAGCATATGAACAGCTTTCTCCCAGTCAGACATAACGCCATCTCCATAAATGGTTCTCATTAGGTGTCCTTTGAAAGCCTTTGGCACAAATGTGTGGCTCGAGATCTTGACATTTTCAAAACAATCAAGCTGCAAGCAGCAATTATTGACAAAATATAAGAATCATTGCATTTTTGTTTTTGTTTACTTGAATACAACCTCCAAATTATGTGCCTAATGGACAGTTTTTCTCTCTGTTGGAACTCCAAATATTGGAGTTTATCGGATTCTTAAAAATAGTACTTTCAGCCTTGAAAAGTGCCTGAAATTATTGGAATAAAAAATGAGAGAACAGAGATGACCATATTTACAAAATTCCACTTTCAAGCAAACTTTATGAAGCATTTTATTTTGTATAAAAACTTTGAAATAGCCTAAAGGCTTTCTTTGGCCAGCTGTATATTTTATCTGTTAAATGTCCTCAGAGTGAAAAGATTCCCTCCGCAGAGGCACCTGCAGGATGTGCAACGCCTCATTTTTACTCCGAAGATCGGCTCTGTGGAAGCCTCGGCTCCGCCGCTCATCATGCACATTCACAATGGACATCTGCAGCCAGCAAAAGGGAACATTAGACTTGTTTGTGTTGTCACAAAAAAAGAAAAGAAAAAAGAGAATGGTTTAAAGTTCTGAGAGTCTCTGTAACATTTAATTAGGCTTTCCACTGTGGTTCAATCAAAAATATGCTTTTGCAGGAAAATGGGGACTAAAAAACACATGCTTTGCTATTCAGCTTGTTGCTAGGTCAACCCCTCAATTCATAAGCTTAGAAAAAGCAGCCATGACATGCTTCTATAAGATCTCTCCTTTGCAGAAACCAAGGAGCTTTATTACCAGTCTCAATATGACTTTATTTCCTCCATAATCCCGAGAGATGTTATCCTTCCTCTCCTGGTTGAGGAACGAGAAAGTGTTAAGCCAACTAAGTTTCAGAAGTTGACTAGATCTGCAAGGTTGTGCTGTCAACAAGCCTAACATCTCATGGGATCCATTCAACCCAATACATATGACTGGATACAAGTTTGATAATGGAGTGTTACAGAGCTCAAAGAATAATATTTTCATACTACTCTTAGGGGAAGTTTATTTTAGAACTTTTTTTATATGAGAATTTTAGTAATTTTCAAAATCATGTCTTTGAAATAAAAAATCCGTGCCGTACAAAACCAAAAAAAGGAGAAGTTATAAACACTGACTGCTTCCCAAAAATTTTTGACCATTCCTAGTGAAATTGTTTCAGATATTAAGTTGCTTCTACCTAACCCCAAATTAACTCTATCATCTGTCTGCTGAGGGACTAATAAGATGGACTTCAGTAGGCAGATGATAGTAAGGGTGAAAAGAGTTTTTATCTAGCTTATCTGGTCACTGCATAAAGATTAATTGCTTCGCCGAAACCGGTTTGGCTCAGTGGATAGTGTTGGCCTGCAGACTGAAAGGTCCCAGGTTCGATTCCGGTCAAGGGCATGTACCTGGGTTGCGGGCACATCCCCAGTGGGAGATGTGCAGGAGGCGGCTGATCGATGTTTCTAACTCTCTATCTCTCTCTCTTCCTCTCTGTAAAAAATCAATAATATATATATATATATATATATATATATATATATATATATATATATAAAGATTAATTGACTCTATGTTCATAGCAGCACAATTTACAATAGCAAAGATTTGGAAACAGCCCAAGTGCCTGTCAGCATATGAGTGGATAAAAAAGCTGTGGTACATTTATATTATGAAATACTATGCAACAGTAAAAAAGAAGGAACTCTTACCATTTGCAACAGTCTGGATGGACCTGGAGAGTATTATGCTAAGTGAAATAAACCAAAGAAAAATCAGTATCACATTCTCAAATTCTTCTCATATTTGGAATCTAATGAACAAAATAAACTGATGAACAAAATAGATCCAGAGACATAGAAGCATGGAACAGACAACAACTTTCAGAAGGAAGGCAGGGTGGGGGAAAAAGATTAATGGGGGAATTTATCTGCTATATGCATAGTGCATGGACATAGACAATAGTCTGGGGAAGGCCTGGGAGTGGCAGGTGCAGGGTGGAGGGGGTTAATGGGGGGGGAAAAAAAACCACAAAAAAACAAAGGGAACAACTGTAATACTATCAACAATAATGGTATATTTTTTTAAAAAGATTGATTGAGCCTTTATGGTGTTTATTGCACCACACTAAATTACATGAGAAATTCTAAATGGAGATTATAACCCAGCTAGAGAAAAAGACCACAATAAAGAGAAATAGGAGAATATTTCTATAACACTCATATTTCACAGAGAAGTTTTTTACAAAGTGAATTTTAATTAGTGATATCCATACCTTAACACCCCTCCCCGCCCCCCCCAGACACACATATGCAAATCATATTTGGATCCAAAGAGGCAATAGAAAAAAAGTTCCTCCGAAAAAAAATTTTACTTTAAGAATAAATAAATCTCTAAAACTTCAAGTCTTTAAAGAAAGTTGAAACAAGTACAATTAATCTCATGTTTATTACTATACTATAATATTCTATAAGAGAACCTCTGAACACTATGTAAAGCATCATTACAATTGTTTATCTCATTGTTTATATTTAAAATATTCTTTAAAATACTAGTAATTCTGAATAGCATTTTTTATTGTCTTGAGTGACTTTATCTCTGATTTTACACTTATTTCTAAATTATTTTATTACCATGAACCTTATTTTTTAAGGGCCTGGGATTACTGGTTTTTGCCTGTCACATTTTTATAACCATTATAATTCATGTCACCTCATAACACCTCTGTGAAGCACCATGTATTTTTATTTAACAAGTGACATGGAGTTGGCACAATGTTCAGGCTTGGAAATCTGTTCATCGTGTATTCATATTTTTTGATATATTTACTAGCAGCTAGTCCTTACTTTCTGTAATTTAGAAAAAAAAAATTTAGATTCTATTCTTAAATTTGTTTTTTTCTTGAGATTTGCTCCATGCACAATATGGAAATGTTAATTTAGCGGAATGTCTTTGCCAAACTATAATATTGTTTATGGTTATCCTGCTCAGGCCTAAGTGCTACACACCAGTTTAAGGGAGACATCATGGGATGGGTATAGGGGCGGGGGGGGGGGCGCTTCTTCTTGACTTTGTAGCCCCAGTTTCAGCAAAGCTATGCGTCCTGTCAAGTTGATGCAGTTGTTACACAGACCAACCCAACCTGGATATTTACCACTCAGGAAGTTCAAAAAGATGTCCTAGCAGGAAAAAAATGGTCTGACAGCCCAATTTGTATCATGTAAAATGATTGCTTCATTTCCTCACATAACCCCTAAATGGTTATTCATGAAGTATATACAGGCACACCTCGGAGATAATGCAGGTGCAGCTCCAGACCACCCTAAAAAAGTGAAATATAATCTTTCTTGCCTTCAACTTGTAAAAAACACATCTGTGAAGCTCAATGAAGCAAAGTGCAATAAAATGAGATGTGCCTGTATTGCATTTCCCCACCTTTACTTACATCTAATCATTAGCAAGATAAAAGCATCTATAAAGCCAGTGCTTGCCTCCAGCTCTAGCACAGGGTTCTCAACCTTTCCTGCCTGTCACAATCTCCTTGAGGACTGGCCCACCCTCCTCGAGTTCCTGATGTGGGTGGTTTGGGGCAGAGTCTGATAATTTATATTTTAATGTGTTTCCAGCAGATGCTGATGCTACTGGTCCAGGAATCAGGCCTTGGGAAACACTGTAGGCCCCATGGCCTTTCTGCTTATTGTAACATCATGCACAATCCTACCATCCGTTTAAGTCACAAGCACAGTCTCCATGCAGATGGTAAAACTATCTACACCAGTGGTTCTCAGCCTTGGCTGCACATTAGAATCACCTGGGAATCTTTCTAAAATCCTGATTTCTGGGCCTCATCCTCCAGAAATTCTGTTTCTTTGTTACTAATATTGTGGCCTCACCCCATAACAAAAAAAAAAAACAGAGTTTCCAGAGGATGGGGCCCAGAAATCAGGATTTTAAAAAGATTCCCAGGTGATTCTAATGTGCAGCCAAGGTTAAGAACCACTGATCTAAACCAAGATATTAACCCCAGTTCAAAGTAAGAGTTGCCCAGTGTTCCCTTGTTTGAGTCTGGTGCACCAATGGAAAGGAAGGACTGCCAATGCCTGCTCTCTCTCCACTCATCTGCTCCCCACTTTCAAACTTTAGGAGCACACCCTACTAGCAGGGGGTGGGGGGACATATGAGGAGGAAAAAATTCAGGGAAATAAGATTACAAAGTTCTGAATTATAAGCACAACCAACAGGGCAAGTGCCGGGGCTTAGGGGAGGCCGGGGGGAGGTCAGTGGGGAAAAAAAAAAAAAAAGGAGACATATGTACTATTATTTGTAATACCTTAAACAATAAAATTAAATTAAAAAAAAAATTCTGAATTGGCTGCTCTCTGTTGCTGTCCCAGGCAGGCTTTATATACTTATTTTTTTTTTTTTTTAAGAATCCAAGGAGCAACACCTTTATTCCGGTCTCTAGCAGACAGTTCCCAATTTCATTCCCCTCATCATCACTAGTAACAAGAATACGGATCCTGGGCCACTGAAGCAACTGTGGTTCCCTGGCTCCTGGGCCCACGCCCTCCTTAGCCTGCGGGGAGGCAATCTGTGTCAGAGGTAGAGTTGGCACCTCCAGAGGGTAAGCAGAGCTGGGCAGATGCCTGGGCCGAGGACAGGAAGAGCAGGGAGCAAGGGTGTCAGTCCATGAGTCCAGCTGGAGCTTTTACTTGCTGCCTGCCATGACCTTGAGGTCCTGCAGGGCATGGCGAGCAGCCTGGCCACGAGCTGCCTCTCTGGGGGCTGCAGAGCCATGACACACGGTGTTCAACTGTGTGGACAGCCCACCAGACACTGGCAGAGCCCACTCAGACTCAACTCCTCAGTATCTAGGAGTTGACAGGGAAGGCCTGCTCCTCAGACAGCTCGCTAGCTAGAGGACACTGCAGCAGGCAGGGCCCAGGCACCTAAGGAGCCCAGGGAGCAGCTGCGGATGTAGAAAGCTCACTTCAACATCCTTGCTCCACTTCCTCCTTTTGCCATCCTTACAAGTTGAGAGACTTCCTACCTGTTCTCCTTTTCTTTGAAAAGCTGCATTTTAGTCTGGCATCTCACTAAAAGTGTCTTATCTCTTATCTCTCTGGGAGCCCCAGCTGAAACTTTCAATGTTAATATCCTCTAACCATGGAAATCTTGTATCTTCTGGAGCCAAACTGTTTGCAATACTCATCCCCAAGACTGTGTGTTCTCCAAACTATTCCCTATGCAAATGCCCTGATGAAGAGTGAAGATTTTATTAAAGGTGCCACAGGGACAGACCAAAAGTCACCTATCAGATACCCCTGTGTATCACACCCGAAGCCAGTGATGGCGAACCTTTTGAGCTCAGCATGTCAGCATTTTGAAAAACCCTAACTTCACTCTGGTGCCGTGTCACATATAGAAATTTTTTGATATTAACCATAGTAAACCAAAGTAAAACAAAGATTTATATTTTTGGTATTTATTTTATATATTTAAATGCCATTTAACAAAGAAAAATCAACCAAAAAAATGAGTTCATAGGTTTGCCAATCACTGCTCTAAGCTCATTCAGCCATTCCCTTTCTGGGTTCAACTTCTCTTTTCTCTCCAACCTTCCAAATCCTTCCTTGGGAATATCAAACCCTTCGCTTCTTTATTATGCAGAGTAATTCTTCCTCAGGCAAGCTGGACCTAGCAGACATTAGGGTCTGGGAGGTTCAGATTCTTGCAAGTAATCGCCTCAGTAAAATCAAGTGGGAACCTCTACAAGCTCCTTAATTTTACTCCTTATTGTTGTAACTATGTTGTCTCATTTAATCTTTAGGATAAATACTGTGGATAAAATATTAGAAGAGTTATTATAAATGTTTAAAATGGGATACAAAGATCTTAAGCTACTTACTCAACTTCACAAAGTAGAGAAATAGCTAAATTTGTTTTTTATATCAGAGGCACAGTCCATTATCAGTGAATCCCATGCCAGCATGCCTTACCCACAGCCTTCCTTCCTAGTCCACCCAGGCATATCCTGACAGGCTAGTGCCAGAAGCAGAAACGGGTGTGAGCAGATAACCTGGCCCAAGGACAGGGAAGGCTTAGTACCAGCTGACCAGAGCCAGCACTCCATGAGAAATGGAATTGCTTTTTAGCCAGCAGCTGCTATCGTCAACAATTGCATTGGCCACCATTTAAAAAAGGTTAATTTCAAATTCCTTGTATTCAAAATTCCCACCAATTAGCTCAGACTGACACAGTTGTGTGCATATTATAACAAGAGGGGCAGCCATCCTCTCCTGTGGGGGAACAAGGGATTTACTTCCGAAGCTACTATTATCATTAATGGGAGCCATGAATCTACCTTGTCTCATTTCAGTGGGGGAGAGAGCTAGCTGCATGATGAATGTAGATAAGATTATTCTATTCAAAGCATTGCTCACAATTTCTATGAGGCCCTAAGTTTATCTCCCTATATGTTTTTATGAACCAAATTTGGCTCCAAAGTCATAATGCTTTACATTATCAGCTGTATCAGGTAATGTCACCAATGATAAGCACCTGCTGTTAAAATAAATGCGGCATTCTGTTCTGCATCTCAACTTTTTTTTTTATGCAGGCTCCTAGGGGCTGTGCAACAGTGGGAATCCATTTATCAGCACAAAACAGCCTCCTGTTTACACATGACCACTTGGTAATCATGCAGCCTGTGTACAAGAAGTCAAGAAAAATAATAAGCATGGCTCAGACTGCAAGGCTGGAACAAGGGGGCTGTCTTTTGACAATCAAGCACTATTTATGAGGATTAATGTGGCTTTTGATAAACTGTCAAACCACCATGGAGGCCAGCTTTAGAACAGGGCACACTGAAGACCTTTTGTGCTCTTCATTTTCATGAAGACTCTTCACAGGGCATGCTGAGCAATTGCTTGCTATTGGAAATCAAATCTATTAAAAGAAAGCAGAGCTTATGTATTCTCCCCGAAAACTCAAGTTATCTCACTTATTCTCTTTTCATACCCAAAACATCATGTTCTGCAATCATAAAAGGTAAAGATATCGTATCTTTTTTTCCCATAAACCCAAGGCCCCAAAGCATATGTACACTTTTCCTGAATTTGAATTTATGCTCCTGGTATGAGCATAGTTCCACAGAGGAGCCAATTGCTACAGAATTTCTGAAATGCTACAAAGCCCTGACAACTGCAAAACTTTCTGGTCATCTCATATGGTTGAAGTGGGATTACAATAATATTTTCAAGGTAAGTGTTGGGAGACAGTCCTTCATGTATTTCTCAGGCTTCTACACATCTTGCTGGGCATGCCAGGAGTGAAATGCCATGAATACTCTACACAGTGCCTTTATCAGGACTATGTTTGCATTGAGAACCTTGAAAGATGAGTTAAGCTATTTCCCCAAAGGACAGGCTTACTGCTTGCTATAAAAAGTAGTGAGTTCCCAAATTATTGTTTCTCAGGTATGATGCAAAACCTCTGCATGTGTGTCCATCTCACGTGGGACTGAGGCAGGGAAATGGATATGAACATACTAATGCTCATGCTGCTTGCTGTACCATGAGTAACAAAGCCCATCAACTCTGACAGAGAGTCTCTTTTCTGCCAGCATCCATGAAATAAAAACAGGATGATGGATTAGCTTACAAGTAGGATAAAATTTAACTCTGGGCCTGACACTAAGATGTAGTATCTGTGCATAATCCAATATCCAGAAGACTACTGGTAAAATAATGGGAGAAAACTCTATTAATATATTAGCACATTTTTTCATCCTTCCCTTTCTCCTTCCCCCTTCCCTCCTCCCTCCCTCCCTTCCTACCTCCCTTCCTTCCTCCCTCCCTCCCTTCCTTCCATCCTTTTTCCTTCCTTCCTTCCTTCCTTCCTTCCTTCCTTCCTTCCTTCCTTCCTTCCTTCCTTCCCTTTCTCCCTTCCAGAAGTGGAAATGTGATCCATTCCAGGATTACACCCTCCTGTTCACAACAGTTGGTTCAGGAATGCAGCTCAAGCCAAGTAAATGAGACTCAATTTATTGTATACCAACTTTAAAATAAAAACTATTCTAGCAACTGCAAATATATTTAGAAGGAAAATAGAGAAGATTTTTCTTTGGAAAAGCTTATATATGAGTGGAATTTTCCTGGAAATATTAGGAAAGAGCTGCTGTCATTGAGCTGGGGTTGCTAATGTAGTAGAATGTATGACTAAATTTGCGGTGGTCATCCTATCTCCTCACTGGGATATCCTATGTAATAATGAACTTACCCCAGACGAAAGCAGAGGAAGGGATGGATTCCATTTGAGAACCTTGTGTACCCATGAATGTCTGATCCAATCTACTCCTGGATAGTTGAGTCACATAGTAGATCAATTCCATTTTTAAGTCAAGCCATTCTGAGTTATGTGTCTGTCACCTAAAACCAAAAGCTCTATATTATTAAGTAAATTTGGGTAATACTGAATACTATACTGGAGAAGTCCTATGCAAGTTAGCATATTAAAGTCATATAAAGTCCTACTATAAAAAACATTGTTTAATTTGGAATTTCTCATACTATTTCCCATGGACCTTTCCACATTTTTTAAGTAATATTTATCAACTTTTTATAAAACTGATGTCCCACCGCAAATTTAGTCATACATTCAACTGGAGAATATTGGAATATTCTTTTCCCTGCAAATTCACCATAAACTCATAAATCATAGAATAAAGCAAAATAAACAGAAAATGTGTACACACATAAAAGTGTTCATCTGTATAAGCTTGTACTTATTCCACTAGCATTTAATGAAAACCCACTATGTGTCAGACAGTGAAGGACACTGAATACATAAACTCCAAAGGAAAATTACAGCAGATTATTACACAAAAACCAGTGCCTTCCTATCGATCATAGAAGCATTATAAATGTCTAAAAAATGTTGGAGTGTTTAATTCCCATAAAGAAGTATTATATTAAACTCTATCAGGAGAGTTTAATCAGAGAAATGGTGGTGTAATGGTGCATCTTTTCCTCTCCCCCTGAAATTTCAACAAGTTAACCATCTATAATTCAAAAAGGAAATCCTGCTCAATGCAGATGCATGCCTGAGAGACCCATGGAATAAACACCTGAAGTTGGGCAACTGGGAATAAACTGGGAGACAAGACTCAGCCCTACAGTTTGGAGCTCGTGGGCCAGGAGAGGGAAGAAAGCCGGCAGTAGCAGGGACTTCCTTTGGCCATGAGGAACAGAGAGCTGTGGGGGGAGGGAGGTGATGGAGATAGCCTAGCAGGGTGAGTGGCAAACAATGAGAGTGAACAGTGTCTGAGTCAGCAGATACCTGACAGAGCATGGAGTTCCACCATGTGGCTCCCCACTGTGGGGCTGGGCCATGGTGTTTCAGACAAAGAAGCAGAACCACAGAGCCATGTTACTAATTAGACTCCCAAAACTCACCTCCCATGGCCCTTGGAGTTGGGTCCAGGAGCATATTATCTGTAAATCAAGAGCTATTGCACTAGAATCACTATTTCCCTCTGTGACTCTTCCCCAGGAGGGGAATTGGGACAGGACCCCATGAGGTCAGGGGTCAGCATTATGGTGAGGGCAAAACAAACCCCACCCCCAAGGAGCAGGGCTGTGCTGTCTTATGGATGCCCTGGAGGTTCAAGCCTGGGAGACCACAGAGGTAAAATCTTGCAATTCAGCACCATCTACAGGAAATAATAGAAAGACCTCTTCAGAGATAAAAGCATAAGCAAAGTAGGACAGCAAATACCATGAAGAACCACAGTAACAATGATGACCAGAAAGAAAATGATAAATACCCAGAAAGCAATCTGGAATATGTGGAAATATGATATAAATGACAGAGATTTCAAGATTGAAATTCAGAAAGCACTCAATGATATGCCAGAAAATACTGACAGGCAATTCAGTGCATTCAGTAAACAAATCAATGAACAAAATAAGTACTTTACCAAGGAGATTGAAACTTAAAAATAAAAATTGGAAATCCTAGAAATGAATCATGCAATTAAGATTAAGAGTGAACTACTGAGCATAGGAAACAGAACCATCGAGACAGAGGAAAGAACTAGTGATATTGAATATAGGAATTAAGAAATTATGCAGAAAGAAGAAGAGAGAGACCTGAGAATAAAGAAAAATCAAAGAGTTCTATGAGACCTATCTGACTATATCAGAAAAAAAGCAATATTAGAATTATGGCATTGCAGAAGAGGATGAATGGGAGCATGGAGTAGAGAGTCTATAAAACAAGCAGTGGGTGAGAACTTCCCAATCTATGGAAAGAACTAGATTCTTGAATCCAAGAAGCAAATGGAACACCTAGTTACCTCAATCCAAAGAGGCTCTCTCCGAGGCAGTTTGTATTGAAGCTGTTAAAAATTAATGACAAAGAAAGAATTCTCAAAGCAGCCAGGGAAAAAAGGGAAATGACCTATAGAGGAAAAGCCATCAGAATTTCATTCAACTTCTCAGCAGAAACTCTACAAGCCAGAAGGTAGTGAAACCAAATATTCAAATGTCTGAAAGAATGAAATTACCAGCCACGCAAAATATATCCAGCAAAATCATCTTTTAAATATGAAAGGAAAATGAAGATGTCCCCAGACATACAGAAGCTGAGGGATTTTTATCACCAGAAAACCTCCCTTGCAGAAAATACTCAGGAAGTTATTCTACCTGGAACAAAGAACATAAGGTCACAACTACAAGTAAGATCACCAAAATCTTACAGCATAAACAGGGATCATTTGTGACAACAAAAACAAAAAAGGGAATGGGGAAAAGTCTGAACTGGCAAAAGATGATGAACATCAGGTGCACTCAAAAGGGTAAAAACTATGATATATATTCATTTTTAATAAACCTAATGGTAATCACACACAAAAATCCTCAAACCAGACATATAGCTTTAAGAAAGAGGAAAGAAACAAAACAACTCACAGAAACATAAAGCAAAAGAACCAAGGGAGGCACAGAGCTACCAGAAAACAAAAGATAAAATGACTATAGGAAATCCTCATATCAATAATTACCTTAATGTTAATGGTCTGAATTCACCAATAAAGAGGCACAGAGTAGCAGAGTGGCAAAAATAAATAAATAAATAAATAAATAAATAAATAAATAAATAAATAAATTACATGCTGCCTACAAGAGACACATCTGACCTGCAAAGACAAAGGTAGAGTCGAAGTAAAAGGTTTGGAAAATGATTCTCCAAGCAAATATCATCCACATAAAAGCAGGTAAAGCCATACTTATATCTGACAAGATAGATTTAAAGATAACAAATATAACAAGAGACAGAGATGGACACTTTATAATGATAAAGGGAACACTCCATCAAGAAAACATAACCCTTCTTAATATATATGTGCCCAATCAGGGAACACCAAAATATATAAAACTACCACTCACAAAACTAAAGGGAGAAACAGATAAAAACACAATCATAGTTGGAGATTTTAATACTCCACTGACAGCCCTAGACAGATCAACCAAAAATTCAATAAAGAACTATTGGCCTAAATGAAACGCTAGACCAAATGGACATGATTGACATTAACAGAATCTTTCGCCCCAGAATATCAGATTATACATCCTTCTCCATTGCACATGGAACATTCTCAAGGATATATCATATTTGGGGTCACAAAACTAGCATCAATAAGTTCAAGAAGATTGAAATTATACCAAGTATATTCTCTGACCATGATGCTTTAAAATTAGAAATCAAATGCAGAAAGGAAAAAAAGAAACCCACAAATACATAGAGATTAAACAACATACTACTAAAAACTGACTAGGTCAAAGAAAAAAAAAGAAAACAATGAGATCAATAAATATATAGAAACAAATGAGAATGACAGTACAACATATCAAAACCTCTGGGATGCAGCGAAAGCAGTAATGTGAGGAAAGTTTATACCTTTACAGGCCTATCTCAAGAAACAAGAGAAATCCCAAGTAAATAACCTAACATCAAATCTTAAAGTACTAGAAAAAGAAGAACAAAAGCAACCCTAAGTCAGCAGAAGAAAGGAAATAATAAAAATTAGAGCAAAATTAAATGAAAGAGAGGACAAAAAGACTTTACCCAAAAAACCAATAAAACAAAGAGCTGGTTCCTTGAAAAGATTAATAAAATTGACAAACCCCTGGTTAGACTTACTAAGGACATAAGGGGAAACACCCATATAAACAAAATCAGAAATGAGAGAGGAAGTCACCACAAACATCACAGATATACAAAGGATCGTACTAGAATATAATGAAAGCCTTTATACCACCAAATTCAATAACCTAGAAGTAATGAATAAGTTACTAGAAATATATAACCTTCTTAGACTAAATCATGAAGAATTGGAAAACCTAAATATATGGATCAGCAGTGAAGAAATTGAAACAACCATCAAACCCCCCTCCCCGCCTGGACCAGATGGCTTTGTTATGACAAAATTTCCAGGCAGCAGAAAGACATACAACCCGGCACTCAGAAAATGCACTTGATTTCAGGAGTACCAGTGCTATGGCTCAGGGGAACTGGCTCCTAAAGCTGCGCACTGATTGCAGCAGGCTTTCTTACAAAGAGCAGTAAGTTCTTTGTTCCCAGTTCCCGGGCTTTTTGTGGGCTTTTGCAGCCCCCACTTATGACAGTGGTATGGGGGAGATGAGCCTACAATCAAAGGCTGCAGCTGGCATCAGCAGTCAGCTACCCTTGTGGGGGTTATGCATGGTTTACGGCCCCTGTAAGGTAAGTATTCAGGGAAACAGGTTTTTCAAGGCTAGGGCACAAGTGGGAAGTGAGTTGGGGTACAAGATGCAGCTATGTGCAGGCCTGAGGGATCCACAGACGTCAGCTATTGTAATTAGTCATCAGGCGATGAGATGATGTTGTTGAGATGATGTGCTGAGATGTTTTGACTCCTGGTGGGTCAGCCTGACCATGCCTATCAGTTCTGCTTGCTGGATTCACAGCTGAATCACTTCCCCAATCGTTTCCCACAGGCCTTGAAAAGGAAACTTTAAGAAAAACTTAACTCCCTATTCATATACTAGAGACCCGATGCATGAAATTCTAGGCCTGGCTGGTGAACAGGGCTGGTCAGTTCCCCGCCTCACTGTTTCCTCCTTTCCTTGCGGCCCATGCGCCACCACCTCATGGTTCCCCACCTTCCGGCCTCCACGCCTCCTCCTTCCCTCACTCCCTCAGTGCCCCACCACCACCACTGGTCACCCACCATGTTCCACGCTGCACCCTGGTGGTCAGAGCACATCATAGTGAGAGTTCAAATTCCCGGGCTCTTGGTCAAACTCCTTGGGGGACAATTTGCATATTAGCCTTTTATTATCTACACTAATAAAAGAGAAAGATGCAAATTGACCATACCTACATGATGCCCACCAGCCAATCAGGAGTGAGTATGCAAATGAACCCAACAAAGATGGTGGGTTAATTTGCATACACAGGTGCCGAGCGGCTGGGGGCAGGATGCTTGCATCATTGTCATGGCAACAACTCAGGTCTTACTCACCGCCCCAGCCGCTCTGGGCCTCTGGGCAGTGTGGGAAGGCAGAAAGGCAGCTCTGGCCAGAGCAGAGGTGGTGTCGGCAGCCAGGGGAAGAAAGGCCCATTCTTGCATGAATCTACGTGCGTCGGGCCTCTAGTGTAGGATAAGAAATTTAACCCCCTGTGTACATAAGTATATGTATTCTAAGATTTAACATAATATGATTACCTTTTAGATTAATTCAGGTGCTCTATCTATCCTATATAGTAAAGCCCTAATATGCAAATTGACCACTCGGCGGAACGAATGCTGGAACAATCAGTCGCTATGATGTGCATTGACCACCAGGGGGCAGATGCTTAATGCAGGTGCTGCCCCCTGGTGGTCAGTGTACTCCCATAGTAGGAGCGCTGCTCAGCCAGAAGCTGGGCTCACAGTTGGTGAGCACAGCGGCAGTGGTGGGCGCCTCTCCTGCCTCTGCTGCAGGCAGGCGGTAAGGAGCAAGGGGTCCCGGACTGCGAGATCCCTGGACTGCAAGAGGGATGTCTGACTGCCAGCTTAGGCTCGATCCATGGGGGATTGGACCTAATCCGACAGGCAGACATCCACCGAGGAGTCCCAGACTGCGAGAGGGTGCAGGCCAGGCTGAGGGACACCCCCCCCCCAGTGCACAAATTTTGTGCACCATGCCTCTAGTTAGATTATAAGTCCCCCTATCAGCTTCACTAGTGAATTCTACCAAATGTTCAAAGGAGATTTAAAACCTATCCTTCTCAAACTCATCCAAAAAATTGAAGAAGAGACAATACTTTCTAACACATTCTATGAGGCCAATATAACCCTGATACCAAAACCTGGCAAACACACACACACAAAAAAACCTACACATAAATATCTCTGATGAATACAGATGCAGAAATCTTAAAAAAAAATACTAGCAAATTGAATACAACAGTACACCCAAAATATAATCCATCATGATCAAGTGGCGTTTATTCTAGTGGCACAAGGATGGTTCAACATATGCAAATCAATCAATGTAATACACCACATTAACAAAATAAAGGATAAAAATCATATGATCTTGTGAATAGATGCAGAAAAAGCATTTGATAAGACACAATATCCATTTATAATGAAAACACTCAATAAAATAGGAATAGAAGGAAAGTACCTCAACATAATAAAGGCCATTTATATATATAAAAGCCTAAGTGACCAAATGACTGAACAACTGAACGACTGGTCGACCAATCGACCGGTTGCTATGATGCACACTGACCTCCAGGGGAAGACACTCAATGCAGGAGCTGCCCCCTGGTGGTTAGTGCACTCCCACAGCCAACCTCCTACAGTTCCTCTCCCTGGCTGGCCAACCTCCCACAGCCCTCCCTGGCTGACTGACACGCTCCCCCCAATTGGCCATGATTGCCGGCCAGGCCAATGGACCCCACCCATGCACAAATTTGTGCACCGAGCCTCTATATATTATAAACCCTTAGCTTATATCATAATCAATGGTGACAAACTGAAAGCTTTTCCTCCAAGATCCTCCAAGGATGTTCACCCCCACAACTCTTATTCAACTCTAGTGGCCCGGTGCATGAATTCATGCACATTGAAAGGAAATTTATTAGAAATACTTTAATATCGCTATTTGCCCTTTCTCTATAAGAAGTGTCAACCAAATTCACAATCGACAATGACAGATCGAAACACACATGTGCAATTGGCACCAGCAAGAGCTTTATATATATCGCGCATGTGCGAGTCAACTTAGCCTTTTATATATATAGAATAAACTTGTTTAATTAGACCTGCTTCTTGATTTAGCTAAACTTTTTCCAGCCAAGTGAAATAACCCATCTTCTCTTCCAGGTAATTGTCAGCAACACAGCAGTAAATATCAACAGGAAGCAGATAATTATTATAGATCATGCAGGGAGAACAAAGAGTAAAATATTTATCTGCTGCAGTGTTTGACTATATTCTGTGCAGTGAGAAAACCTGAAGTCATTTTCAAGGTCCACCATTTCTTACTTCTTTTCAGTCAGGTCAAGTTCCTAAGCTTTCTAAATCTCCATTTTCTGGCTAATGAAAAGAAAATAGGATTCTACTGAGTCTCCTACTCCAGGACTTCTGTGAGGATCAAATGAGATGAGGTATGGGAAAACACTTCATAGACCTTTGGTTAAAGTGTAAGATGTTTGCACCTGGCTATAAAGCAAGTCATGTTCCCGTGCTGAAGAAACTCCAAGAAGGCTAGTCGCTAGGGAGAGGAAGCTGAGCGTTGCTATGTGACATCCTTACCCAATGCCCACAGCCACCATTTCTGGGCTGGGCTGTGGGCTGCATTTTTCTCCATGGGGTCTTGGCAGTGTCAGCTGCGATTTGGTGGGGTATCACTCCAGGGTGGTGGTGGGGCCTGTGTCCCACTTGGGGGAATCCGAGAGTTGCTTTGTGGGCACCAGGTCCGTGGTGCCATTTCTCTTTAAATGGCCAGTGCGTAAGTGCACATCATGGCAGCACCTGAGTTGAGTGTCTGCCCCTTGGTGGTCAGTGTACGTCATAGCAACTGGTCGGATGGTCAGACACTTGGCATATTAGCCTTTTATGTATATAGATAGTGCTGGAAGTCCTAGTTAAAACAATAAGGCAAGATAAAGAAATAAAAGGTATCCAAGTAGGGAAGGAAGAAGTCAATCTGTCACTTTTTGTGGATGATATGATTCTGTATATAGAAAACCCTAAACATCTCACCAAAAAACTATTAGAAACAATAATCAAATACAGTCCATTTGCAGGATACAAAAATCAATGTGCAAAAATCCATTGTCTTCCTTTATACCAACAACAAAACTTCAGAAAAAGAAATGAACAAAACAATTCCTTTTGCAATTGCAACCAAAAGAATAAAATACCTAGGAATAAACTTAACAAAGAACGTGAAAGACCTATATACTGAAAATTACAAAGCATTATTAAAAGAAATTGAAAAAGACACAATAAAATGGAAAAATATCCCATGTTCATGGATTGAAAGACTCAACATAGTTAAAATGGCCATATTACCCAAAGCAATAAGCAGATTTAATGCAATCCCAATCAAAATCCCAATACCATTTTTTAAAGAAATAGAATGAGAAATCATCAGATTTGGACCTTGAGAGCTTGTTCGGAGTTTTCAGCAGGGGAGCGCAGCTACTCATGTACCCTTGGCCGAAGGCTGGTCCTCTCCTGAGTGGGGAAAGGACATCCTCTTCGACTGAGCGTGCTTCAGGAGGGATGCACCTGGATCGGTGAGGGACGCCTAGTCAGCCAGATTAGCCAAATCAACCATGGAGATCAATAGAGTGACAGATGTCACAGCCAGCTCACTGTCACATCCAGAAATCATCAGATTTGTATAGAACCGTAAAAGACCCTGAATAGCCAAAGTAATCCTGAGAAAATAGAACAAAGCTGGAGGTATCATGCTACCTGACTTCAAATTATACTACAGAGCTATGATAATAAAAAAAGCATGTTATTGGCAGAGAAACAGATGCACAGATCAATGGGACAGAATAGAGAGCCCAGCTATAAAACCATATGTATATGGACAGATAGTTTTCCACAAAAAAAGACAGAAACACACAGTCTCTTCAATAAATGGTGCTGGGAAAACTGGAAAGCCACATGCAAATGAATGAAACTGGACAAAAATTTGTCCCAGTTTTTCCCATGTGCAAAAATTAATTCAAAATGGATTAAAGACCTAAATATAAAACCCGAAAGAATAAGTTACATAGAAGAAAACATAAGTACCAAACTTATGGACCTGGGTCATAGAGAACATTTATGAACTTGACCCCAAAGGCAAGGGCAGTAAAGGCAAAAATAAATGAATGGGACTATATCAAATTAAAAAGCTTCTGCACAGCAAAAGAAACCAACAACAAAACAAAGAGGCAGCCAACCAGATGGGAGATGATATTTGCAAAGAGTAGCTCCAACAATGGTTTAATTCCCAAAATATATAAAAATCTCATAAAACTCAACACCAAACAACACAATCAAAAAGTGGGCAGAGGACCTGAAAACACACCTCCCTCCCAAGAAGACATACAAACAGCCAGTAGATACATGAAAAGATGTTCAACCTCACTGGGACTTAGGGAAATGCAAATCAAAACCACTATGAGATACCACCTTACACCTGTTAGAGTGGCCATTATCAACAAGACAAGCAATGACAAGTGTTGGAGAGGTTGTGGGAAAAAAAGAACCTTCATTCACTGCTGGTGGGAATGTACACTGGTACCACTATGGAAAGCAGTCTGGTGAGCCAGACCGGCATGGCTCACTGGTTGAGTGTAAACCTATGAACCAGGAGGTCACGGTTCAATTCCCAGTCAGGGCACATGCCTGAGTTGCAGGTTCAATCCCCAGTGTGGGGCATGCAGAAGGAAGCTGATCAATGATTCCTTTCATCATCGTTAATGTTTCTATCTCTCCCTCTCCCTCCCTCTCTGAATATATTATAAGATAAATATATTATATCTTTTTGTACAATATATTTATACAATATATTTATACAATATATTTATATAATATATTTATACAATATATTATAAGAGAGAGAGAGAGAGAGAGAGAGAGAGAGAGAGAGAGAGAGAGAGGGAGAGAGAGAGAGAGAAAAGAAAGAGAGAGAAAGCAAGCAAGCAGCCTGGCGATTCCTCAACAAGTTAAGAATACAGCTACCATACAACCCAACAATCCCTCTCCTGGGTATATACCCAAAAAACTCGAAATCATGTATTTACAAAGATATATGCATTTCTATATTCATTGCAGCATTATTCACACTGGTCAAGACATGGAAACAACAAAGGGTCCTGCAATAGAGAATGGATAAAGAAGATGTGGTACATATACACAATGGAAAACTACTCAGCCATAAGAAAGGATGAAATAATGCCATTTGCAGCAACATGGATGGACCTTGAGAACATTATGCTAAGTGAAATAAATCAGTCAGAAAAAGCTAAAAGTCATATGGTTTCACTCATATGTGGGATATAAAACTGAAATTCATGAACACACACAGCAGTGTGGTGGTTGCCAGAGGGAAGTGGGAGGGGAGAGAAAGAGGTCCTAAGGTGACAGGAGGAGATTTGACTTTGGGTGAGAGGCAAATGGTGCAATATATAGATTTTGTAACATAGAAACCCACACCTGAAACCTATATGTTCATGTTTACCAATGTCACCCCAATCAATTTAATAAATAAATATTTTTTAAATAAAAAACACTCTATCATATTAAAAATTAATCTTTTTTCTTGATTTTTACTAGGAATTACAAAGTCAATTTCTCAGATTAAAAATATTCATGACCTCTCAGAAGATAGAAATAGTGAAATATCCAACCTATTTAGAGCATGAGGACAATGTAATTTTGTAATAGGAAACTTAATATCAGATGTACAGCCACATTATAGTCCAAAGTGTTCCAATTCGGTCAGGAAATAAAACCTAAATCAATAACCTATGTGTTGAATATTCTAAACAATGAATGGAAATGCTTTGCAATATTATAAAAAAGAAAAAGCACATAAAAGAAGAGCAAAAATGTAATCTTGAAACCAGACTCCCAGGAAATGAATCGTGTGAATCAATTCAACTCAACAAGTTTTTTGATTCCTACCATTTGTCTAGTGACCTCGTGGTCAGCAAACCGCGGCTCACAAGCCACATGCGGCTCCCCAGGCCCCTGAGCGCGGCTCCTCCACAAAACACCACGTGCGGGCGCGCACGTACAGTGCAATTGAAACTTCGTGGCCCATGCGCAGAAGTCGGTATTTTGTGGAAGAGCCGGTATTTTGTGGAAGAGCCACACCCAAGGGGCCAAAGAGCCACATGTGGCTCGCTAGCTGCGGCCCTCCGAGCCCCAGTTTGCCGACCACTCTAGTCCATTGTTAGGCACTTGGGGCTATGTTAGCCACAACAAAACTTATTCTACAGTCATTTTATTTAGTGAGTAATCAGCCTGGAAGGCAGGTATCAGTTTTGACTTGCCCTCTAAGTGCCCATGAAAAATCAGAGCACACAAGGTATCCAGTCAAGATGCAAGCTCTAGACACCGAGATTGAGGGAGAAATGAATCCCGTCAGAGTAGCAAGGAGACTCTGAAGAGAAGAATTAATATATGCAAAGCCTGTATTTGGGATGTTTTTTTGTTTTGTTTTGGTTTTGTTTTTAGTTCATTTGTTTTTAAACTACAAAGTGTACATAGTGTAACTGCCTTGACTGAGGCAGAGGGAAAACATTGACAGGTACCTGGATTTACTAGTAAGTTTGGGCAGGAAGGATAGGATTGATGACAGACAATAGGGATAAAAGGGGGACATATCTTGTGCATTTATTTTAACAAGCATTTCTTTTTTTAAAAAACATATATATTTTATTGATTTTTTACAGAGAGGAAGAGAGAGAGAGATAGAGGTTAGAAACATCGATGAGAGAGAAACATCGATCAGCTGCCTCCTGCACATCCCCCACTGGGGAAGTGCCCACAACCCAGGTACATGCCCTTGACCGGAATCGAACCCGGGACCCTTCAGTCCGCAGGCCGACGCTCTATCCACTGAGCCAAAACGGTTTCGGCAACAAGCATTTCTTGAATACATTATGGCAAGCCTTTAAAAGTTTATAATAATTAATAATTTCCCAGATTTGTCACCAAAAAGTGTCAATAAAATCAGCTACACAAAATAGTGCCCTGAAAAAAGCATGCAGCAGGGGATGTATGATTGAAACAATTGCATGCTATTGAAGGCCAAAATGGGGTAAATTCCTTCCGGCTCAGAGTTAGAAACAGCTGGATACGTTCTGAGCCTTAACAATGAGAGATTTTGACAGGTGGAAACGCACATGAGAAAGAGTGAATAGAACTTGATAATTATAGCATAGAGAGAATGTAGAATTCTACCTCAAGGGAGAGAATGGACTTGAAACCATTTTGAAATGGTCTAGCACAGTACACCTGTAAGGGATTACACAGTGGCTGGGTCAGCTCACTCCCTGTATCTGAGCCTTGTTTCTTCAACTGTGAATTCTAGACAGTCATGCCTCTTCTGTATGTTTCACATGGCTTTTGTCGAGGCTTAATAAAAAGATGAACTAAAACATTTTTAGTAATTTTGTTATCATATGTGTTTCTTTTTTAAAACAAGTTGTTGATATATAACTAATATACAAAAAGGACTGGACAAATTTAAGCTACACAATCTGATGAGTTTGGGTATATGTATGCACCCGCAAACCACCACCACAATCAAGGCAATAAATATATTAATCAACTCCAAAAGTTTCCTCACATCTCTTTGTTTTTTTTGTTTTGTGGTAAGAACACTCAACATAAGGTTCACCCTCTGAACAAAATGTTTTAAGTGTACAATACAACATTGTTAACTATAGGCGCAGCATTGTACAGCACGTCTCTGGAACTTATTCATTTTGAAAAACTGAAACTGTGTATCTATCCACCTCCGCATTTCCCCCCTCCCCATTCCAGGGCAACCACCATGCTATTCTCTGCTTCTATGAGTTTGATTATTTTTTAGATAGTTCATGTATGTGGAACCATACAGTATTTGTCTGACCAACATATTTTTGTTATCAATCACTTTAAATGTAAAGAGTGGGTTTGTTTTTTTTTTTGCTTTATTATAGTTTTTTATATTTTTGTACACCCTAGTGACCAGACATTACATAACTTAATATGTGATCATCCCAATAAATCCCACACCCATCCAGCACCAGGCCTAGTTGCTAGAATAGTATTGACTATATTTCCTAGGCCAGCCGTGGGCAAACTACAGCCCGCGGGCCGGATCCGGCCCGTTTGAAATGAATAAAACTAAAAAAAAAAAAAAAAAAAAAAAAAAAGACCGTACCCTTTTATGTAATGATGTTTACTTTGAATTTATATTAGTTCACACAAACACTCCATCCATGCTTTTGTTCCGGCCCTCCGGTCCAGTTTAAGAACCCATTGTGGCCCTCGAGTCAAAAAGTTTGCCCACCCCTGTCCTAGGCTGTACTTTACATCCCCATGACTATTCTATAATAACCAATTTGTACTTCTTAATCCCTTCACCTTTATCACCCATCCCCCCAACCCCAAGTTTATTTATGACCCCCAAACCAAAACCTGCACCTTTAGGTAAGTTGGTCAACTCTACTAGTAAATGAAGTTAAAATAAAAAAAACAGAAGAATCATTTCCAAGCAAAACCAACAAAGCCATCTGACTAAAGATGCAAATATGAAAACCCAAATACATAGATTTACAGGGAAAAAATGAAATAAAATCTACCTCTCTCTCAGCCTGCTTGCAATGCAGGTTTCTGCCATAGCCTTAGAGAAATTCTAATGTGCTTTGACATATTTATCTGTGGGAGGCTCTGCCATTGCATTAGCATTCTTCAAATTATTTTTACATTTAAATTGATTTCAATTACATAGACATTTCAAAACATTAATATTCATTTGAGATATTTCTGATATCGTCTCTCAGTGTGCTAAACTTTTTTGGCACTGGTTCATAATTAACTCACTCCACACGTAACTGCTGGAGAACAACCCTATGAAATTCTGATTAGTGTAAGAGCCTTTTTTGCATATGCTCGAAGATCCTTAGTTATAAACATTCCATTGGCAAAGAGTCCACAGGAATAAAGTCTTCCACTAAGATTTCACTTTCAGGTTTCTCTCTCTCCTATTGCTTGAAAATAAGTAACTTAGATGAGAGAGAAGCTCAAGCAACAGATACATTCATTCGCTTATTATGAGGAAAAAAGGGAGATAGGGAAGGGAAATAGAACCTGGAGAGGGAAAAGGCAACTTGACCCCCATGTGGATCCCCTGAAAGATTTGGTGTGAATGGGATGAACATCCTACAGAAACATATGGAAAAACTATATTGATTTGTGCAAATAGAATCAGCAGAGACAATTTCAGGAGCCAAGACAGAGCATTGTTATTTTTTTATTATTATTTTAGAAATCTTTGTTGTTGAAAGTGTTAATAAGTCCCCTTTTTTTGCCCCATTGACTTCTTCTAGCCTGCCCCTGTCCCCTGCCCCAAGTCTTCACCACACTAGTGTCTATGTCCATTAAAAAAAAAAAAAAAAAAAAAAAGAGCTAATATACTGATTAAACCAAACAGCAGAACAACCATCCAGACGACCTTCTGGATGAAGCTGGGGTTGCGAGGGCTAGCTGAGGCTGCAAAGGGCTACCAGGGCTGCGAGGGCCGGCCAGGGCTATGAGGGCCGAGCCCCTTGCATGAATTGCATGTGTTGGGCCTCTAGTCCTATATAATAAAAGCCTAATATGCTAAATGTCAGGTCAGCAGGTCAGCAGTTCAATCAATCAAAGCATAATATGCTAATGATATTCTAAGGCCACTCAACCGCTCTCTATGATGTGCACTGACCACCAGGGGGCAGACACTTTAACCAATAGGTTAGTTTGCTGCTGGGATTCAGCCGATTGACACTGAGCAAGACAGGCCAGATGCACCCTGGGACCCTCCCATGGTCCCTGCCTGGCTGGCCAACCTCCCGTGTCCCTCCCCTGATTGTGCACCAATGGGGTCCATCAGCCTGGCCAGTACTCTCTCACAATCAGGGACCCCTCAGGGGATATTGGAGAGTCAGTTTCAGCCTGATCCCACAGGCCAGGCTGAGGGACCTCACTGGTGCATGAATTTGTGCACCAGGCCTCTAGTGTAAGATATAAAACTGAAATCAGCAAATGAAAAAACAAGGCAAACACAAAAAATCATAAACACAAACAACAGTACAGTGGGAACCAGAGGGAAAGAGGGTTAGAGAAGAGGTAGAAGAGAGTAAAGGGAGTATGATGACAGAAGGAGATTTGGCTTTGGGTGATAAACGCACAATGCAATATACAGATGATGTATTATAGAATTGCACATTTGAAACCTGCATAATTTTATTAATAAATGTCACCCCCGCCCAATAAATGTAATTTTAAAAAAGAATATGTCTATAATAGAAAAATCCAATAATCAAAGTTATTTGGGAAGAAAGAGACCAAAAAATATTTTCTAATTTTTCCATGGGGTGACAGTGTGGACAATAATAGATTTAGATAAGCTGGGATCCACTGAATTATATAGCTTTACTTGTCATACCATTTACAGAGTGCCTACCAATGTGACTGATTTCTGATAAAATATTACAAGTTTTTATTTATTTATTTACTTTCAAAAGTAATTTTTCTCTAACCATTTTTATGCCCTTTTGGAGAACAAAGGCTGTCCTTAAATAATTTAAATTTGACTCTTGGATATCCCTCACTCTTCTTTTTGAAGCAGGGTGCCTGGTTCAATGGAACTTAACCCTAACCCATAAATCTGATCCTCAAAGGAGCTTCCATTTGAAAGTTACCATGTTATTTTCCGTGTAGGCAATAGGCACTCAAAGCCCTGAGAAAAATATGCAACAGAAGAAGATGGGCATGAACAATAGCAGTCATGATCTGGTCCCTCTAGTGTTTCAAACAGAAAGAAAATTAATACGAGCAGTTAGGTGCATACCCAACTGTCAAACATGCCAGAGGAATTGGCATCAGGAAATTTAGCCACTAGCATTTAGGAGATGCTATAACCTCTTGGAGATTCGAAAATTTGCAGTAACCACAAGAAAATGCTGATGGTGACCAGAGCTGCCTCTAGCACTGAAGTAACTCATTCACAAAACAGTACTGAAGTTCCTTACAAAATCTCACATCAGTTGAAGCCCACATATCTGACCACAGCGATCAAAAGGAGTAATAATGGATTTCTGGTTCTCTCTCACCTTCCAAATTTCATACAAGTGAGGCTAATAAGAAAAGCTGTGCTTCCCCCTATGTCAGGGACTGGAAGTTCTCAGGCAGCATCCAGACTTCTAATCATTAGAATGACTTCTGGCAGGAGAACACTCTAGGTCCCATAAGAAGCACTTATTGTTAGGGATGATCAATCTAAACTGATGACTCAGGCATATTTAGTGAGGCATTGTCCTGGGACAACATGTAGCTGAAATTGGAATCTCATTTCAGTCAATGGGGGCAATATGCTGGAAACATTAGCTAAGCATGTGAGTCTAAACTAAAAAGATGTGACTCTGAGAAGAGTGAGGGTACCTCATCAGAGAATCTGTGCAAGGATAGAGACCCGCAAAGCATAAATGCAGCAGCGAATCAGTCAGTTCTCTTGTTCTCTCTTGGTTAGACAATTGTAAGCAAGGTTTGCCCCTTTGAGTAGTCCCTGGAATCATTATACAGTTCAGAAAAGAGAGGGGAAAAAAGACACTGGACATCCTGCTAATTTGGAAATTATAAAATTGAGTTGGTTTTCATGTCAAATTTTTAAGTTTTAAATATAATAATCAATAGATTCAGAAAAAGCATTTGACAAAATCCAATACCCATTTTTGATTAAAAAAAAACAACTCTCAGCAAAGTGAGAATAGAGGGATCATACCTCAACATAATAAAGGCCATATCTAACAAATCTACAGCCAACATCATGCCTAATGGGCAAAAACTAAAACCATTTCCCCTAAGAACAGGAACAAGATAGGGATGTATGTTTTCACCACTCTTATTTAACATAGTACTGGAAGTCTTAGCCACAATGATCAGACAAGAAGAAGAAATAAAGAGCATCCAAATTGGGAAAAAAGAAGTAAAACTGTCATTATTTGCAGATGACATGATGTTGTACATAGAAAACCCTAAAGACTCCACCAAAAAATTACTAGATTTAATACATGAATTTGACATTATAGCAGGATATAAAATCAACACCCCAAAATCAATGGATTTTCTATACATCAATAATGAATTCTCAGAAAGATAAACTAAACAAATGATCCCACTTACCATTACAAAAAAAAAGTAAGATACTTAGGAATAAACTTAATCAAAGAGGTAAAAGACTTGTACTTGGAAAACTACATGACATTGAAAAAAGTGATAGGAGAAACAATAAATAAGTGGAAGAATATACTATGTTCATGGATTGGTAGAATTAACATCATTAAAATGTCCATACTATCCAAAACAATCTACTCTATATATTCAATGTAGTTCCTATTAATATGCCAATGGTATATTTAACAGATCTAGAACAAAGACTTCAAAATTTTATATGGAACTAAAAAAGACCCCAAATAGCCACAGCAATCTTGAGACAGAAGAACAAAGTTGGAGGGATCACAATATCAGATATCAAATTATACTACAAAGTCACTGTGCTCAGATCAGCCTGGTACTGTCACAAGAACAAGCATATAGATCAATGGAACAGAAAAGAGACTTCAGAAATCTACCCAAGCCATTATGTTCAATTAATATTTGACAAAGGAGGTGAGAGCATACAATGAGTCAAGATAGTCTCTTCAATAAATGGTGTTGGGAAAAATGTAACTAGACCACCAACTTACACCATACACAAGAATAAAACTCAAAATGGACAAAAGACTTAAATGTAAGTCATGAAACCATAAAAATCCTAGAAGAAACCAAAGACAGCAAAATCTCAGAAATCTCCTGTAGCAATATGTTTGTGGATACATCTATTTCCTAGGGCAGTGATGGCAAACCTATGACACCCATGTCAGAGGTGACATGCGAACTCATTTTTTTGGTTGAATTTTCTTTGTTAAATGGCATTTAAATATATAAAGTAAATATCAAAATATAAATTTGTTTTACTATGGTTGCAAATATAAAAAAATTTCTATATGTGACTCAGCACCAGAGTTAAGTTAGGGTTTTTCAAAATGCTGACATGCCAAGCTCAAAAGGTTCACTATCACTGTTCGAGGGCAAGGGAAACTAATAATAAAATAAACAAATAGGACTATATCAAAATAAAAAAGCTTCTGCACAGCAAAAGAAACCATCAACAAAATGAAAACGGAGCCCACTGTGTGGGAGAACATATTTGGCAAAGATCCATCTGATACAGGGTTAATATCCAAAATATATAAGGAAGACAAACAGTCCACTTCTCCAAAGTGGACATACAGATGGCAAAGACACATATGAAAAAATGCTCAAAGTCACTGATCATCAGAGTGATGCAAATTAAAATGACAATAACATATCACCTCACATCTGTCAGAATGGCTACCATCAACAAATACACAAATGACAAGTTCTGGAGAGGATGTGGAGAAAAGGGAACCCTAGTACACTGCTGGTGGGAATGTAATCTGGTGCAGCCATTATGGAAAACAGTATGGAGTTTCCTCAAAAAATTAAACATGAAAATGCCGTTTGACCCAGTGATCCCACTTCTAGGACTATAACCCAAGAAACCAGAAACACCAATCAGAAAGGATATATGCACCCTATGTTCATAGCAGCACAATTTACAATAGCTAATATTTGGAAACAACCTAAGTTCCCATCAGCAGATGAGTGGATTAAAAAACTGTGGTACATCTACACAATGGAATACTATGCCATGATAAAAATGAAGGAACTTTTACCATTTGCAACAGCATGGATGGAACTAGAAAGCATTATGCTAAGCGAAATAAGTCAGTCAAAGAAAGATAAATATCAAATGATCTCAATCATAGGTGGGATATAATGATCAACATAATCTGATGAATAAGAATAGATCCAGAGACAAATGGCAGGGGAGCGGGTTGGGGGGGGGGGGGAGGGCGGGGAGAGCAACCAAAGGACTTGTATGCATGCATATTGGCATAACCAATGGACACAGACACTGGGATGGTGGGGGCTTTTCCAGGGTGGGAATGCCTGGGGGGGGGGTGGGGTAGGGGATCAAGCAGGGAAAAAGGAGACGTATGTAAAACTTTAGACAATAATTAAATAAAAGAAACCAAAAACAACAGTCTGAAAGAATGTATGCACCCCTATGTTCATAGCAGAACAATTTACAATAGCTAAGATCTGGAAACAGCCCAAATGCCCATCAGTAGATGAGTGGATAAAAAAGCTGTGGTACATTTACACCATGAAATACTATGCAGCCATATAAAAGAAGGATCTCTTACCCTTTGAGACAGCATGGAGGGACCTGGAGAGTAATATGCTAAGCAAAATAAGCCTGTCAGAGAAAGACAAGTATCACATGATCTCACTCATATGTGGAATCTAATGAACAAAATAAACTGATGAACAAAATATATGCAGAGTTATAGAAACATCTCAGAGGGAAGGTGGGATTGGTTGGGTGGGTGTGTGGGAAGAGATCAACCAAAGAACTTGTATGCATAATGCATAACCCATGGATACAGACAATAGTGTGGTGAAGGCCTGGGGCAGGGGGTAGTTGCAGGCTAAAATGCGTCATTGGGAAAAAGGGTAGCATAGGGAATACAATGAATAATCTAGCTATAATAATAAAAGCCTAAGCAACCATCGCAACCGAATGGATGACCGAACAGGCTGTGTGGGGCAACTAGGCCAGCAGGGGGGTTAGTGAGGAACAACCAAAAGACTGAACAAGCAGGCTGCATGGGGTGACCAGGCCTGCAGGAGGGGCAGTTGGGGGTGACCAGGCTGGTGGGGGGGGGGGGGCAGTGATGGGCAACCAAACAACTGAGTAGCAGGCTGCATGGGGCGACCAGGTCAGCAGGGGGGTTAGTGAGGGGCGACCAAATGACTGAGCAGAAGGCTGCATAGGGCGACCAGGCCAGCAGGGGGGTTAGTGGGTGCTGACCAAATGAGTGAGCAGAAGGCTGCATGGGGCAACCAGGCCAGCAGGGAGGTTAGTGAGGAGTGACCAAATGACCGAACAGCAGGCTGCATGGGGTGACCAGGCCCACGGGGGAGGGGGGGAAGCAGTTGGGGGCGACTAGGCTGGCAGAGGGGGGCAGTGAGGGGTGACCAGGCTGGGGGGCGGGGCAGTGAGGGGCAACCAGGCCGGCAGGGGGGACTGTAAGGGGTGACCAGGCTGGTGAGGGGGGGAGTTAGGGGTGACCAGGCCAGCAGTGAGGAGCGAACAGGCTAGCGGGGAGGGGGGGGGGCAGTAAGAGGTGATCAGTCTGGCAGGGGGCCAACTAGGGACAACCAGGTCAGTGGAGGTGCAGTTGGGAGCGACTAGGCTGGCAGGGGGTGCAGTTGGGGGTGACCAGGCCAGCAGGGGGGCAGTTAGGGGTGATCAGGCAGGCAGGCAGGTGAGCAGGCAGGAGCCAGTAGTCCCAGATTGTGAGAGGGATGTCCAACTGCCTGGATTGAAGAGGGTGCAGGCTGGGCTGAGGGGACCTCCCCCCCCCACACACGAATTTCGTGCACCAGGCCTCTAGTCTGTATATATACTAGAGGCCCGGTGCACAAAAATTTGTGCACTCAGGGGGGAGGGGGAGGGTCCCTCAGCCCGGCCTGTGCCCTCTCGCAGTCTGGGACCCCTTGGGAGATAACGACCTGCTGGCTTAGGCCTGCTCCCGGGTGGCAGAGGGCAGGCCTAATCCCTAGGTGCAGCCCCTGGTCGGGCTCAGAGCAGGGCCGATTGGGGAGTTGGGGCGCCGCCCCCAGTCATGCACAGAGCAGGGTGGATCGGGAGGTTGCGATGCCACCCTCAGTCATGCTCAGGGTAGGGCCGATTGGGGGGTTGGGGCACCGCCCCGTGTCACAATCAAGGCAGGGTCGATGGGGAGGTTGCGGCGCCACCCCCTGTCACGCACAGAGCAGGGCCAATCAGGGGGTTGGGGAGCTCCCCCCTGTCACGCACAGAGCAGGGCCCATCACGGGGTTGGGGAGCTCCCCCCTGTCACTCACAGAGTAGGGCCGATAGGGGAGTTGGGGCACCACCCCCTGTCACACACAGAGCAGGACCGATCAGGGGGTTGGGGCACCACCACTCTCACACTCAGGGTAGGGCCGATGGGGAGGTTATGGCTCTACCCCGTCACACATAGGGCAGGGCCCGTGGGGTGGAGGGGTTGGGGCGCCACACCCTGTCACACACAGAGACACAGGGCGATCAGGGGGTTTGGGCGCTGCCCCCTGTCACGCTGATCCCAGTGCCTGGAGGCCTCACGGCTCCGCTGATCCCGGTGCTGGGAGGCATATTACCCTTTTCCTATATAGGATAGAGGCCTGGTGCATGGGTGGGGGCTGGCTGGTTTGCCCTGAAGGGTGTCCTGGATCAGGGTGGGGGTCCCCACTGGGGTGCCTGGCCAGCCTGGGTGAGGGGATGATGGCTCTTTGCAGCTGGTCACACACCCTTCAGGGTGGGGGTCCCCACTGGGGTGCCTGGCCAGTCTGGGTGAGGGGCTGAGGGCTGTTTTCAGACTGGGACTGAAGCTCCCAACTGCTCCTTTTTTTCTTTTTTTCTTTTTTATTCTGGGCCAGCTTTAGCCTAGCTCCAGCTCTGAGGCTTCTGCTTCTGAAAGAAGGTATCTGGTTTGTTTCGGTTCTATAATCGAAACAATGTATAACTCCAGCTCTGAGATCCCAGCTCCCTGAAAGCTGGTTTCTGGGGTTTTCTTTAGCTTCTATTTGTTACTATGTTTCTTAAACTGCAAGCTGAGAGGCCAGCAAGGCAGGCAGGGAACGTTGCAGTCCTCCGTCACTGAAGCAAGCAAGCCTCATGTTCAGTTTAAGCTTCCTGGCTGCCGGGCGCCATCTTGGCTGACAGTTAATTTGCATATCGCCCTGATTAGCCAATGGGAAGGGTAGCGGTCGTACGCCAATTACCATGTTTCTCTTTTATTAGATAAGGATAAGCCTAAGCGACCGAATAACTGGTCGCTATGATGTGCACTCACCACCAGGGGCACATACTCAATGCAGGAGTTGCCCCCTGGTGGCCAGTGCACTTCTATAGCCAACCTCTGGTGGCTGGCCAACCTCCCACAGCCCCTCTCCTCTCCTCTCCCCAAGCCAGCTGGCCCCCATTGGGACTGGGCAAGATGGTCGGATCAGCCCCAATCACCACCCAGGCCGAGGGATCCCACCTGTGCACAAATTCATTCACCAGGCCTCTAATATTGTAATAACTATGTATGGTGCCAGATCAGTACTAGAGTTACCAGAGGATCACTCTGTAAATTATATAAATGTCTAACCACTGTGCTGTACACCTGAAACTAATATAAAGTAATATTGAGTGTCAAATGCAACTGAAGGTTTTTTAAAATAGAAATTAAAATAAGAATTAGAATGGCATTAACTTTCTCAACATGAAAACAGAAGCTAGCCAAAACCAGTTTGGCTCAGTGGATAGAGCATCGGCCTGCGGACTGAAAGGTCCCGGGTTCGATTCCGGTCAAGGGCATGTACCTGGGTTGCGGGCACATCCCCAGTAGGAGATGTGCAGGAGGCAGCTGATCGATGTTTCTCTCTATGTTTCTAACTCTCTATCTCTCTCCCTTTCTCTCTGTAAAAAAACAATAAAATATATTTTAAAAAAAACAACAACAAAAAAAAAAACCCCAGAAGCTAGAAGAGAGTGTAACATTGAGATCTGAATTACAGAGGGACATAATATTCCACCTAGAATTTCAGACCCAGCCAAACCAGCAGTTAAGAGTGATGGTGTAATAATAAAGACAGTTTTAAACATGCAAGGACTCAAAAAGTTTACCTATTGTACAGTTTTTTTCAGACTGCTGATAGAAATTGTGTTCCACCAGAACAAGGGGTGAACCGAGAAAAGAAAGGCCGGGAAGCTTGGAAATGCAATCCAACAGCAAAGAGAAATGAAAAGACTCTTTGGGGGGATAGAGAAGAGAGATGTCAAGACAGTGACTGTGCGCCAGGCCCAGAGATCAACCAGTCTATAGAGGAACAGAGAAATGTGCCATTAAAAAGATGACATTGAATGACAATATCTGCAATACTGACATCATCTTGAGAGGAAATTTAAAGGGCGGGGAAAGTTGGAGATAAGATAGTGGTAATAGTAGTACTAGTAGTAACAGCAGCAGGAATAGTGTTTGTATTACAGAAAAAATTAATTTACTTCAACCTGGCTGAAGGAAAAGAAAAACTGTGAAGGAAAAGAATAAATCAAATAACATAAGAGCGTGTATGAAATACTAGCAATTTATAACTGAGTAGTCAGCTAAAATTGCAGACTTTTAAAATGTCTAGCTCTGCCTATAGGTTGATTGTTTCAATTTTTCACATTCCATTTTGTTTCTCTTTTCAGGAACACATCCTCTCTGGATGCAGAAGATAGCCTATGTTGCCACTATGAAGATAGACCTATCTTTTCTTTCTGGGTGTGGCCTAGATTTCACTTTTTCATAATTGTTGCCTTTAATACAAAGCATTAAATTGAAATCATTTGGTAGCTCCTGTAAAAATATTGGCAACATCTTCAAACTCCTATTAAAATTTTGATCTTTTAAACCATAAATTATGTCCTTTGAGGAAAGGTATTGGCAATTCTCTGTGAATGTTATGCAAAATAAAGTTAATCTTTAATAATTAAGAACAAGAAAGGCAAGTTGGAATACTGCAAAAGTAGGAGAACTACCTATCTATCTGGTACAATTTGTGCCAGCCATACCAATTAGTACAAATTTAATACTTGCAGGAAATTTTCCATAGTAAGGAAAAAAGTAAGCCATATTACTTTGACCTAGCTTAACAGACTTCAGGAATCGTCTTTATTCATACCACAACAGAGCTTACATGAGAGGAAAATATAACCCTATCTTGCTTAAGCCAGGGTTTGGGGGATTTTCTGTATGTGTGTGTATGCATTTTCACTCAATCTCTGCTAATGACACCAAATTCACTCCTCCCACCCCAACACATCACAACTTCAGGTCAGATAACATAGTGTGAAACACTGATTAAGGGGAAAGATTAGCAGGGTTTCTCAAAGGGCAACTTGTGAATCACATACCTAAAAATTGTCTAGAGTATTTGTTAAAAATGCAATTTACTGGGCCCTGACACAGAACAACTGGTTCAAAATATCTATGGTAGGTCTGATTAGCTGATTTATTATTTACAAATATCCGATGTGATTCTCATGCTGCTGAAATTTGAAGATGCACTGATTTAGGATGTGGGATCCAAAGGTCTGGTCACTCTAGAAGTCTTACTGCCATAGAGTTCAAGCAAAGGCAAGAGACTTTCATTCTCAGAGGCAAAGGCAAGATAAGGTTCCTTCAGAAGCCACAGAGTCACTGAAATTGGAGAACAAGAAACAAGCCTTGAAGCTACAAGTTTGCAAAGGCTGAGAATCAAAGACAAACATTTGAAGACAAATCCTGGTAAGGTTCTGCCCAATTTTCTGTAGAGGTAGAGGTTTGTGATTGTGCATAGACATTCTTGGACTGTAATATTATGTTATTACTTTTATAACTCTAATTTTATAAATTTTCTTTTAAATAAAGAAGTGAAACAAAGCAATGGAGGGATGGGTATATTTGGTGTCTTTACCTATTATGATTGAGTATAGCTGCCTATATAAGAAAACTAACCCTGGTGTAAGCAAGATGGGAGTTCTATTGTCCTCTGGCATAAGAGCTGATGAAGCAGGTTGAGAACTTCTTTAGGATGCTCCCTTCATCCTAATAGTCTGGCTAGGAGCTTATGTTTACACCATGGCTGCTGGGCTCCAGGCGTCGTATCCTGTCCCAAGCAGGAAGGACCGAGGACAAACATGTACATATCAACCAAGCCAGCCCCCTTTTTAAGGCACTTTCCCAGAAGCCCTACAAAACAACTTCCAGCTACATTTCATCAGCCAGTTCATTTCTGTCTACTATGCAAAGGAGCCCGAAATGTCGTTTTGTCTGGGCACGTTGCTATCTCCTGCAAAATTGGAGTTCCAATGCTCGAAAAGAGTGGGAGAACTGATATTGAGTAAAGAAGTCCAAAGTCTGGCCTGTAATTAATATTTGGCTGAGGGAAATTCACCCCTTTTTCCCTCTCGGCCTCAGTTTACTCACCTGTAAAACAGGAGCTGACACTTTTCAGCATTGTTAAAACATTTAGAGGTGACATACATAAAAATCTTGACATACATTAGGAATATAATAAATGAAACACTTACCAAAAAAAAAAAAAAGCTCCAGGGAAATCCAAGCTGGCAGCCAGCAGGACAGAAGTGAGGGAGAGTGTGAGGGAGTGAGGGAGCGAAAGGAGAGTGCGTGGATGTGTGGGGCGTGTGTGTGTGTGAGTGAGGGACAGTTATATTTCACAGAACTGCTGAGGCTGGTGGACCAGGCTCTCCTAGCCGGGCAGCCTCTGCTACCACTGAAATCTCTCCCAGGGTGGCCGGCTCTGCCGCAGAGACCGCACCATCTTGAAGGGAGAGCGACTGTGACTAGGAGCCCAGCCTCACCTCCACCCAGGGAGACCTCAGACACCACCTGGGACACTACAGCCACACCAGCCAGGGACCTGCTGCCTTGGCTGGGAATCCACGAACATTGAGACTCCAGCCTCCCCAGCCACGGGCGCCTAAGAAGTTTGTCCAGGGGGGAGACAAGGTGGTGGAAGAATAGGCAGACAGGTCCTGCAACTTCTTACAGATTAGATAGAAGGAACAGCTGAATTGAATAATATCCACCAGGAATTGGGGAATTAACACAGCTGGTGAGACCATCCGAGACTGGAAAGGACAGAGGATGCCTGGAGAAAGGTAGGACTGGGGACCTGGCCTGGAGAGAGATACGTGTGCAACAGGGACTAGAGCAGTGGTTCTCAACCTTGGCTGCACATTAGAATCACCTGGGAATCTTTTTAAAATCCTGATTTCTGGGCCTCATCCTCCGGAAATTCTGTTTCTTTGTTACTAATGTTGTGGCCCCACCCCATAACAAAGAAACAGAATTTCCGGAGGATGAGGCCCAGAAATCAGGATTTTAAAAAGATTCCCAGGTGATTCTAATGTGCAGCCACGGTTGAGAACCACTGGACTAGAGGGTCAGAAGAAAACTGCGCTGTGTACCAAATCCGCGTCCCTTGGGGATACACGTAACATTCGACTCTAGAAGGGTGTCCACAAGGCTGCTGGCAGCGGGGGGATCTAGATCTAAGCCCACAGCCATAGGAGGCTGCACCCAGAAAGGCAGCCTGAAGTTCTGTACCGGCAGTGAAGTGCCAGGGCGAGAGAGACTCGCAGAGGCACCATTGCTCTGTCTTTAAATTTTCCTTGCTTTCACTCGCTACTAGTAAACCCGGTACACAGGATCTTTCAATTACAAACACTTACTGAGGCTGCGATGCAGGTGGAGGTGGTTTGGTGGAGGCTAGGGAGCAAAGCAAGGAGAGGCAACCAGGAGTCCAGCTCTGAGATAGCCCAGTCCCTCCACCCCTGAACAGTCACTGTTCTCCAGAGGAGCTGCAGCCCCCTCCTAGCAGCCCCAGAAACGAATACAGCAACACCGCCACCTAGAGCCCGTGTCAGCAATAGATGTTTGTGTAAATATGAAAGCAGGCAGACAAAAAAAGCAGGCAGATTAGTCCCGCAGCCATGAACCCAAGGCTGTGGATACAGACACAGAGGAGCGGTAGATCACTGGGAACTTCAACATGGTGCTGACTACCTCACAGGAAACTGAGAAGTGCCAGACAGAACAGTAGAGAGGGGTCTTAATCCAGCGCCCATGGGACATTAAAACTCAGCTGAAGCAAACGACACTTTGCCACTTCACTTTTTTATTTTTTATCTTTTACTTAAGAAAGGGAAAGAAATTTTTTTTCTTTTTTCTTTATTTTATTTTTATTATTATTTAACCTTTTATTTTTTATTAGTATTCTATATTTATATCATTATTTTACTTTATCTCACTTTTTTCTTTTTGCCAACCTTTTCTTCCTCATGTCTCCCTTTTTCATCCTATTTCTCTTCATATTTCTGCTTTAGTTTTTCTCTCTCCTTTCTTTTTACCCTGTTAAAAATTGATCTTTTTATCTGCTTTATTGATGCATTAATAGTAGTCTCTGATGGCTTACTCATATATCCAATTTCCTCTCCCCTGCTCTAAGTCCATGCACCCTTCTCTTTTCTCTTTCTTCGCTAGCCTATTTATTTTTTTTAATGCTTTTCTTTTTCCTTTCGTGGCCTGCTCTCTTCTTCTACTAATTGTTTAATTAGTTTTACTCACCAAACTCAAGCCTATTTGCTCTCTACTCTATTCTCCTTTTCCAAAAATAGTTGAATATATAGATAGCTAGATTAAAGAAAAGGGAAAATTTTTTTATCTTTTTAAAATTTACTGACTATTTTGTTTTTTACTTTTCTTCTCATCCACTCATTCTATTTCTACTTCCTCTACACTGAACCTTAGCCATTCCCCCATTCAGTCAATTCCTTTACCTTATTTTATGAAAATAAGCTCTGCCTCTTCAGATTCAGTTCCCCCCTTTTTCTCTAGGTGTTCGTTGCTTTCATTTTTTGGTTTGTTTGTTTGTTTTGTGGAATTTTTCTCCCCATATACATATTTTTTCCCCTTTTTCTTTCTTCTTTTTCTTTTCTCTCTTACCTTTTTTCTTTCCTCAATATCATTTTTGTGCTCTTTTCTCTCCCCTAATTCTCTTTTCTATAGTGGTCACCTTTATTAGGGTTATCGGTGTCATGAATACATTCGTGTTTTGATCCCTCTGTGTTGTGTCTTGGTGAGTAGTATTTTGTTCCTTTCAGTCAATGTGGTAGAGAGTGAGCCACGTAACCAGATACCCTGTTTCATATGGGGAGAAAAAGAAACACAAAGAAACAGCCCCCATACAAAAGAAAAGGAGAAATCACCAGAAAAGGAAGTAAATGAAATGGAGGCAAGCAATTTGTCAGAGAAAGAATTCAGATCAATGGTCATAAGGATGCTGAAAAGAATGGAAGACATATTCAACAATATGTGGAAGAATCATAAGGAAATGAAGAAGACAAAGCATAAATGAAGAATGACATATCTGTAATAAAGAACACAATAAAAAGCATCAATAGTAGACTAGAAGAAGCTGAGGACTGCATCATCAAGCTAGAAGACAAGGTAGGAAAAAACATCCAAGCAGAGCAGCAACTAGAAGAAAAAAAAAAAACAAACTTAAAAAGTAGGAGGAGAGCCTAAGGGAGCTTTGGGACAAATGAAAAGAAACAACAACCACATAATAGGGGTTCCAGAAGGAGAGGAAACTGAGCAAGGAATAGAAAACCTGTTTAAAGAAATAATGACAGACAATTTCCCTGATATTGAGAAGAAAAAACTCACACAAGTTAGTTAGCACCCAGAATTCCAAACAAGATGAACCCAAAAAGACCAACACCAAGACTTATCATAATTAAATTGGCAAACACCAACAGCAAAGTAAGAATCTTAAAGGCTGCCAGAGAGAGACAGAAAGTTGCCTATAAGGGATCTGCCATTAGCCTATCAATGTATTTCTCAACAGAAACATATCAGGCCAGAAGGGAATGGAATGAAATATACAAAGTGATGTAAAGAAAGGGCCTGAGCCCAAGAATACTATACCCAGCAAGGCTGTCATTCAAAGTTGAAGATGAAATAAAGAGCTTCATAGACAAAAAAAGGGCTAATGGAGTTTATTACCACCAAGCCACCAAATGCAAGAAATGCTAAAGAACTGTTGTAAAAAAAAAAAAAAAAAAGAAAGAAATAGGAAGGGAAGAAGGAGTACAGGCATAAACAATAAAAATGGCAACAAAGAAGTACCTATCAATAATAAACTCAAATGTAAATGGATTAAATGCTCCAATCAAAAGACACAGGGTAGCTGAATGGTTTAGAAAACATGACCCATATATCTGCTGTCTACAAGAGACCCACCTCAGAACAAAGGACTCACACAGACACGTGGTAAGGAGATGGAAAAAAAATTCAGACAAATGGAAATGAAAAAAAGCTGGGGTAGCAATACTTATATCTGACAAATTAGACCTCAAAGTGAAGGCCACAATAAGAGATAAGGTTGGCCACTTCAGAACATTAAAGGGAGCAATTCAACAAGAAGATATAACTCTGGTAAACATATATGCACCCAATACAGGAGCACCCAATTATATAAAAAAAAAACTCCTGGAAGATATCAAGGGAGAGATCATCAGCAATACAATCATAGTAGGGGACTTTAATACCTCATTGACACCACTGGATAAATCCTCTAAACAAAAAATCAGCAAAGAAACATTATTCCTAAATGACTCACTAGTTCAGATGGAATTAATTGACATCTTCAGAACATTTCACCCCAAAGCTATAGAATATACATTCTTCTCAACTGGACATGGGACATTTTCAAAGATAGACCACATATTGGGACTCAGGCAAAGTTTCCTCAAATTCAAGAAGATAGAAATCATATCAAGTTTCTTCTCAGATCACAATGGCATAAAATTAGAAATCAACTGCAATAAAAACAATGAAAAAAATAAAACACTTGGAGGCTAAATAGCATGCTATTAAACAATGACTGGGTTACCAAGAGAGATCAAAGAAGAAATAAAAAGCATCATGGCAACAAACAACAATGAAAACACAACAATCCAAAATCTATGGTACACAGTGAAAACAGTCCTGACAGGGAAGTTTATAGCTCTACAGGCCTACCTCAAAAAACAAGAAAAAAATGGTAATAAATTATCAAACCCTGCAACTTAAAGAACTAGAAAGAGAGCAACAACAAAGCCCAGGTTAAGCAAAAGGAAGAAAATAATAAAGATCAGACAGAAATAAATGACATAGAGACAAAAAAATAAAAAAGATCTGCCTGGTAATGGCACTAACCAAAAGCTGGTTCTATGAAAGGATAAATAAGATTGATGAACCTCTATCTAGGCTCACCAAGAAACAAAGAGAGAGGACCCAAATAAACAAAATCAGTAATAAAAGAGATGAAGTAACAACAGCCCCCACAGAAATACAAAGAATTGTAAAAAAATAAAATAAAAATACTACAAACAACTCTACTCAGACAACTCTACTTGGACAACCTAGACAAATTGGACATATTCTTAGAAAAATACAAGCTTTCAAAATTCAATCAGGAAGAATAAAAAACCTTGAATAGGCCAATAACTACTGATGAAATGACGCAGTAATAAAAAAATCTTCAAACAAACAAAAGCCCTGGTCTGGACAGCTTTACAGGGGAGTTCTACCAAACATTCAAAGAGGAAATAAAACCTATCCTCCTTAGACTATTCCAAAAAATTCAAGGGGAGGGCACACTTCCAAGCTCTTTCTATGAAGCCACCATTACCCTAATTCCAAAAGCAGATAAAGACACCATAAAGAAAGAGAACTATAGGCCAATATCCCTGATGAACATAGATGCTAAAATCCTCAACAAAATCCTAGCAAATCGGATCCAGCAATACATTAGAAAGATCATACACCATTACCAAGTGGGATTGATTCCAGGAATGCAAGGCTGGTACAATATCTACAAATCAATAAATGTGATACATCACATAAACAAATTGAGAAACAAAAATTGCATAATCATATCAATCTATGTAGAAAAAGCATTTGACAAAATCCAACACCCTTTCTTGATAAAAACTCTCAGCAAAGTGGGAATAGAGGGATCAGACCTCAACATAATAAAAGCCTTATATGACAAACCTACAGCCAGCATCATACTCAATGGGCAAAAACTAAAACCATTGCCCTTAAGAACAGAAACAGGACAGGGATGCTGACTTTCACTACTCCTGTTTGACAGAAGTGCTAGCCATAGCAATCAGACAAGAAGAAGAAATAAAAGACATACAAATTGGAAAAGAAGAAGTAAAACTGTCATTATTCGCAGATGACATGATATGGATATAGTAAACCCCAAAGACTCCATAAAAAAACTACTAGACTTAATAAATGAGTTCAGCAATGTAGCAGGATACAAAATTAACACCCAGAAATCTATGGCTTTGTTATACACCAATAATGAACTCACAGAAAGAGAAACTAAAAAAACAATCCCATTTTACCACTGCACCAAAAAAATTAAGATACCTAGGAATAAAGTTAACTAAGGAGGTAAAAGACCTGTACTCAGGAAACTACAGGACACTGAAAAAAGAGATAGAGGGAAACATAAACAGATGAAAGAACATACCGTGTTCATGGATTGGTAGAACCAACATCATCAAAATCTCCATATTACCCAAAGCAATATATAGATTCAATGCACTCCCCATTAAAATACCAATGACATATTTCATAGACCTAGAATGAACTCTCCAAAAATTCATTAGGAATATAAAAAAGACACAAAATAGCTGCAGCAATCCTGAGAAAGAAGAACAAAGCAGGGGGGGATCTCTATACCAGATATCACGCTGTATTACAAAGCCACTGTTCTCAAATTGCCTGGTACTGGCACAAGAACAGACATACAGACCAATGGAATAGAATAGAGAACCCAGAAATTGACCCAAACCACTATGCTTAATTAATATTCGACAAAGGAGGCAAGAGCATACAACGGAGTCAAGACAGTCTCTTCAATAAATGGTGTTGGGAAAATTGGACAGGTACATGCAAAAAAATGAAACTAGACCACCAACTTACAGCATCCACAAGAATAAACTCAAAATGGATAAAGGACTTAAACGTAAGATGGAAAACCATAAAAATCTTAGAGGAATTCACAGACAGCAAAATCTCAGACATATGCTGAAACAATATCTTCACCGATACAGCTCCTGGGGCAGTGATGGCAAACCTTTTGAGCTCGGTGTGTCAGCATTTTGAAAAACCCTAACTTAACTCTGGTGCCATGTCACATATAGAAATTTTTTGATATTTGCAACCATAGTAAAACAAAGACTTATATTTTTGATATTTATTTTATATATTTAAATGCCATTTAACAAAGAAAAATCAACCAAAAAAATGAGTTCGTGTGTCACCTCTGACACACGTGTCATAGGTTCGCCATCACTGTCCTAGGGCAATGGAAACTAAAGAGAAAATAAACAAATAAGACTACATCAAAATAAAAAGCTTCTGCACAGCAAAAGAAACCATCAACAACACAACAAGAAATCCCACTGTATGGGAGAATATACTTGCAAATGTTATCACGGATAAGGGTTTAATCTCCAACATTTACAGGGAACTCATACAACTTAACAAGAGGAAGATAAACAACCCAATCAAAAAATGGGCAATGGACCTAAATAGATACTTTTCAAAAGAGGATAAAAGGAAGGCCAAGGGACATATGAAAACATGTTCAAAGTCACTAATCATCTGAGAGATGCAAATCAAAACGACAATGAGATACCATCTCACACCCGTCAGAATGATTATCATAAACAAATCAACAAATGACAAGTGCTAGCAAGGATGCAGATAAAAAGGAACCCTCGTGCACTGCTGGTGGGAATGCAGACTGATGGAGCTACTGTGGAGAACTGTATGGTTGTTTTCTCAAACAACTAAAAATGGAACTCCCATTTGACCCAGTGATCCCACTTCTAGGAATATATCCCAAGAAACTAGAAACACTAATCAGAAAGGACATATGCACCCCTATGTTCATAGCAGCACAATTTACAATAGCTAAGATTTGGAAAAGCCTAAGTGCCCATCAGCAGATGAGTGGATTAAAAAACTGTGGTACATCTGCACAATGGAATACTACGCTGCTCTAATGAACTCCTACCATTTGCAACAGCATGGATGGAACTGGAGAGTATTATGTTAAGCGAAATAAGTCAGTCAGAAAAAGATAAATATCACATGATCTCACTCATTTTTGGAATATAATGAAAAACATAAACTGATGAACAAAAACAGATCCAGAGACAGAAGCAACGATCAGACCATCAAACCTCAGAGGGAAGGGGGAGGGGGGGCAAGGGGGAGGGATTAACCAAAGGTCTTATAGGCATGTATATAAGCCTAACCAATGGCCAATGGACACAGACACCAGGGAAGTGAGGGCATGAGCGGGGAGGGGGGGGGGAGAAGGAGTCAAGGGGTGGTTAAGGACACATATGTAATACCTTAATCAATAAAGAAAATTTTAAAAAGCCTGCTTGACTAATAAAACAGGTTGGCTTCAGGAAAATATTTTTAAAAAATAGATTCAGAAACTAAGAAACACTGAACAGACAGTCCAACTTTAGAGAGAAGGCAGGGGAGGGGTATGTAAGAGATCAACCAAAGGACTTGTATGCAGGCATATTAGCATAACCAATGGACTAGGACCCTGGGGCTGTGGGGGCTTGTCCTGGGGGGAGGAGTGGCTGGGAGGGCAATCGGGGGAATAGGAGACATATGTAATTCCTTAAACAATTAAAAAGCTCTAACTTCTCAAATATAGTTTTATAGTTATTGGATGGTGTTGTAGAAAGGCTAACTATCTGATCATGTATGTAATGTCATCAAACACTGGCATTACATCCCACTGCCTTGCCAGTGTAGTCCAACCGCTTCATTGTATCCAATCCCATCATCTCCATACCCCCCTCTGGGGAAGTACTGATTAGGAGCTAACAGACTCTTTTGAGGTTAGTCAATTGCTAAAGAAAATTGAGTATCTAGAAATAATGGGAAGGACTAATAATGAAGGGATTCACACAGCACCTGTGATGGATAATCCAAATCCATATAACCCTTAACTCTCCACCAAAACAATGGCTTAATTAGCACATTAGACATTTTGTCTTAAATTCACACCACTTTCCTTTCTTAAAGTTGCAATAATGTTTCTATAAGGAGATTGAAGAATCTAAGCATGTTTATTCCACTATTGTCATTTCTCAACTTGTTTTTGTAGATCAAAAAATATGACTACCAAGTCCTCCCATCCCAATATGTACATGTCCCTTTGCAAAGTGATTTATCACTTTTCCTATCAAGAGTTAGATAGTTCTATTTCCTGACCTCTTGAATCTGGCCAGGCCTTGTCCTTACTTTGACCAATAGAAAGTGTCAAAAGTGACGTGATATAACTTACAAGACTGGGGCAGGGCCCTAACCAGTTTGGCTCAGTGGATAGAGCATCAACCTGCGGACTGAAGGGTCCCAGGTTCGATTCTGGTCAAGGGCATGTACCTTGGTTGTGGGCACATCCCCAGTAGGGGGTGTGCAGGAGGCAGCTGATCGATGTTTCTCTCTCATTGATGTTTCTAACTCTTTATCCTTTCCCCTTCCTCTCTGTAAAAAATCAATAAAATATATTTAAACAAAAAAGACTGGGGCAGGGGCCTCAATAGGCCATACAGCTCTGGCTTCACCCACTTGGGGCATTGCTTTGAGACCACCATGAAAGCAGGTCTAGCCTGTGTGGAGGCAGAGGTTGGTGACCAGAGGATGGCCAGCACCAACTGCCAGACATGTGAGTTACCACATCAAGCTTCTAGCCCAGGAGATACCTCAGCAGAAAGCAACCACATGAGTGAGTGAGCCCAGAATAAATCAGCATAGGAACCACCCAGCCAGCAGACAAAATGGTGAGATGTAACAAACCTTTGTTACTATAAACCATTAAGCTTTGAAGAGATTTGCTACCCAGCATTATAAACTGAAATATTATTACTCTGTGAAGAAATACATTGAAGCTTTTGTTTACCTTACAGTGGTCTCTGACCATGTAAAAGGAAACCTAATATAGTCCCAGTACATGGTGGGTCCTCAAAAATTATTGTAAAATGAATGAATAAATGAGTCATGATAAGCTTCCTTTAACTCCATAAAGATCCATGGTTTGTAATCTGCATCATTAAATCTCCACCAGGATCAAGATCAGAGCGCCATCTATTGGTCAGTCAGATAATTTTGAAAAGGCAAAGCAGGAATGAGCTCCCTTTCAATGTGAAACTGAGTAATTCAGAAACGCTTCAGAGTGAGCCATGTGCTCACCTTAGAGAAGAAATTATATGGATACCCTGGTGCTTTTCTCCTCTGCTCCCTTTTATATTAGGAGCAGCTTCAACATAAAATGGCTTCCATTATGTTATTGCTATTTAAAAAGCTAGCCCAAAACAAAACTCACTCTTGTGGACTCAGACTCTCCAATATCAAATGGGATCATTTCTAACTTTTCCAATGTAAAAAAAAATAAAAATAAATAAAAAAAAAATTTAGTTACCTGGTGTACATTTTATATCTAGTTATTGTTATAAATCCCCGGGAATTCACATGGCTCAAAAGTAAATGTTTTAGGAGTATCTTACTGAGATTTTTTTTTTTATCACCACAATGGAAGATCAGTAACTGTCCTTTGAAATATTTCCAGGCCTAAATCACTGAGCCTATGTTTTATGATGCAGAACTTTAGTGCATCAATTGCCCATCTGAGTGTTGGAGTAAACCCAAATTGTCTTGCAAAGAAAATCTTGGCCTTGCACACCAAACCTCGTGAGGCACATACCCACAGAAGGCTGTGTGGCCTTCAAATCAGACTTATGTGCTTTGTGTAAAAGAAGATTCTCCCTTTACTGCTAACCTTTACACAGCAAATAAAAGCAAGAGTAGTGCCCAGCAGCACCTCACATCCACAAGCCACTTGGTACCTGTCAGTTGGTACTTTATAGACCTGCCCCCAGCTTGAACAAGAAGGCATGGATCCCTTTCTGAAAGCAAACATCTTCTGTGATTAGGGGCCCCCTTTTCTAAGAAGTGTTTTTCCTTTCTCTGTGGCCATTGGCTTCCTGTGAGGGGGATCTGTGTAATCTTTGTAGTGTAATCTGTGTAGTTCCTTGTAATTCATGGAAGATTGTGATTAGGGCGCCTTGTAGCAATAACCGTGGTCTCCACAGAGATAGCTTGTTATAAAGTGGGGCAGGGGCCAGAGGTGACATAGAGTGGCCTGCAGACACTCTTAGATGAATAGAGGTGATGTGGTCCTCATTACTGCTTAAATGTCAGAAGAGATTTCAGTTAACTATTGAAGCACATACAGAATTTGTGCACTTAAAATTATTACCAGGAAATGTAATCCAAAATCCCTTCTATTATTTAATTCTTACGTAAAGTGTGTGTGTGTGTGTGTGTGTGTAAGAGTGTGTGTGTGTGTGTGTGTGTAAGAGAGAGAGAGAGTGTGTGTGTGTAAGAGAGAGAGAGAGAGTGTGTGTGTGTGTGTAAGAGAGAGAGAGTGTGTGTGTGTGTGTGTAAGAGAGAGAGAGTGTGTGTGTGTATAAGAGAGAGAGAGAGAGTGTGTGTGTGTGTGTGTGTGTAAGAGAGAGAGAGAGAGAGTGTGTGTGTGTGTAAGAGAGAGAGAGAGAGTGTGTGTGTGTGTGTAAGAGAGAGAGAGTGTGTGTGTGTGTGTGTGTAAGAGAGAGAGAGTGTGTGTGTGTGTGTGTGTAAGAGAGAGAGAGTGTGTGTGTGTATGAGAGAGAGAGAGAGTGTGTGTGTGTGTGTGTGTAAGAGAGAGAGAGAGAGTGTGTGTGTGTGTGTGTAAGAGAGAGAGAGAGAGTGTGTGTGTGTGTGTGTGTCTGTGTAAGAGAGAGAGAGTGTGTGTGTGTGTGTGTAAGAGAGAGAGAGTGTGTGTGTGTGTGTGTGTGTAAGAGAGAGAGAGAGTGTGTGTGTGTGTGTAAGAGAGAGAGAGTGTGTGTGTGTGTGTGTGTCTGTGTAAGAGAGAGAGAGAGTGTGTGTGTGTGTAAGAGAGAGAGAGAGAGTGTGTGTGTGTGTGTGTGTGTTGGAAAGACAGACACAGAGACAGAGACAGAGACAGAAGACCGACAGTGAGAGAATACCTAAAGGTCATTTCATGTTTCATTGCTTTAAATATTCTAAAATGTATCCTGGGATCAAACCAGACCATAAGAGTAAAGGACATGTGTATTTCATTGTTTTAACCACCACATAATTTCTTTCATTTGATCAACCATCATCTTTTGTCAGGATTTCCTGCAGTGTCTTCTCACCTGGCCTCCTAATCTCGGTTTTCATACCCTCTGATGTATTCTCTACATGTCAGACTGTTCTTTGAAAAATGCAAGCCCTATATTGCCACATGTGTGCTTAAAACCTTCTGGAACTTCCTGATAAACTTTACATTAATGACAAAATCTGCAACATTACTAACAGGGCCATGCATTATCTCATCCCTACCTACGCCTTTAGTGTCTTTCTAGGTCACATATCCCCTTTCGATAACCTAATGGAGTAAAAGGGAGGAAGCCCAGTAGACAATGTCCCTCTTCCCTATACAAGTTCTAAACCAGCTGTGTAGGCAAAAGAGCAAAGTAAATGAGAGACTTTAAAAAATGTATTTATTACATATTATATTGGCATTGGAGAATATAACCTTTAAATAAAGGGAAATTCTAAAGGCTGAACCTGAGAATTAGCTTTCCCACCCAGGTACAGGCAACACTGAATGACTACCTTCATGAGCAGAGCCGCAGCTGCGATATCCCTCCCAACTGTTATCCAACTCACGTGGGTGTGGTTCTAACCCTTCTGCGTCGCTGCCCCTCCTACCAGTCTGGATGCACCTTCTTCTCTGTATCTTAGTAGCAGACCTCTCTCTGTTCAGCTAAATTTCAGGCAGTTTTGAATGATGGGTGCGCTTTAGTTTAGTTGTAATTTCTATGTGGTTGTGGGCGGTTCCAAATACTATATTGCATGTACTTATGCTGCCATGTTGACCCTGACTCCTAAACTCTTCTACCTTGACCCAAAACTTCCCCCTAATGAGCCTGTATTATCAGGTTCTATTCAGGCGCAGTGACTATGAGCACTGCCTCTGGAGTATAACAAATGAGTTGAAGTTATGTCTGAGCAGCCAGGAGCAGTTTCTGGGCCTTGGTTGTGTTCGTGTTACTCAAACTCTCAAAGCCTAAGTTCCATCATCTGTAAAATTATAATTATTATTATTATTCACAAAGGAGTGAGATCATATTTTTAAAGTACTTAATAGAGTACTAGGAACATACCAAGGACTCTATAAATTATACCTGTTATAATTATGTGGAATAAAAACGTCAGGCAACTGGCCTTTGGATATTAAAGGATATACCCTATTTAAATTATTAAATTGAAAACATACTTATTCTCTTTTGCTTTGAATAGTTGAAGATAATGATTGTATTCAACATTTATTTTCTGAGGAACACAGAGCCAGTTAACAGTATCTTAGAATCAGATTCATTTATTTGCTTGTTTGTTTACACAAATGAATAAGCTGAAATCAAGGCAATCTATGATGGATTTGTACTCACATCATTTGTTAGCAAAAAAGCCAAGAACTAGATTTTAATTTCTCTGACTTTCAGCCCAGTGCTGTCTCCACTATACCATGATCCATGCACCCAGCCATACCTAATAGACCTAACACTTACTGAGTGTCATATAAGTACATGCCAGTAAAATTCAAACAAAAATGCCTCTCCCAGGAAAAGGTGGAAAAACACTTTCTGTTAGATCAGGCTGACTTCCATTTATTCCATTCGGCAGCCTCTGTGCTTATGGAAGGGACTGCAAGGAGATTACTTCTGTATTAGAAGATTGCTAATATGTGGTATTAAAAATTAATTCCATTTCTGCATATTCTGAACAAAGGGGGATATTATCAGCCATCTGCTGCTGAGTCCTCTGTTTTCTAGGTTGCTTTTATTTATGCTAATGAAAACTCAGCCCTCAGAACTCTCAAAAGCTTTTGTGCTTCTCTGCTCCTCACACACACCCTAACCAGAAAAAGAGTAGGACTGAGACTGAAATTAGATCGTTGTGAATTAAATTTCAGTGGACAAGTGTCAGGAGGCAAATTTGGGCCTGAGGAAGGAAGTAAGAGAGCAGGTGTTGAAGAAGAATTTCTTCAAGTATTGATGGTTTTGGTTTGGGAACTTGATTTAGTTGAGAAAAGAGCTTTGAACTTGTGTTTGAGTCGTGACTTCTTGATGTTGAATTCTACTGTTAATTCAACTGTGGCCTCATTTTAATATTTTCTTTTGCTTGACATTCATTTTCTCATCCCTAGAACACCTTCTATAACTGATCTATGAAACTAATATAATTTTCAGCAGCTATAAGATGAGAGGATTTAAAGCTTTGTATTTCTTTAAAATACAAAGAAAGCTCATATGTCTCAGGCACTCAACATACTACACAGCTACATCAGTCTCATAATTATTACTATTATTGTTTTATTTAAATCCTATTGACAAATCAGAGAAAACTTTTTCCTTTAAAAATATTTAAGATTGAAAAGAGTACATTTCCTGTCTTTTAATAAATAGAAAGGAATACTATAATTAGAAAAGAGGATGCATTGGAGACACTTACATTGGCAGATCAAAGAAATGTTAACATTTAATGCATGGAATGAAAATGCAGGCATAGAAAAACAAAATTTTTCTTAACCACTATATGCATTTTATGAAATGACTATATACTGGTATTTTATGTTATTTTAAAAGCACAACACATGGAGATGGCATCAATAATTCCAATTACCTACTTTGTTTATGGGCTATATTTTTCCCTCAGATAGTAAGTAAACAGATGATCTTGTGGTATTCTTGAAAATAAGTAATGTCACCCTATTGCCTTCTATAAAGAACTTCAAAGCAATTTATTTCTTATATATGCATCATAGTACTGACTCTGAAAAGTGAAACAGTATGGAAAGCCCACAAGGATCAGTCTCAAAGGAAACTGATTTCCATCTTAATAGTCTGGCATATTTATAAGAGTATCATTTTCAAGGAATTTTGTTTAATAAAGCATTCAAAACTTGGTGGTTAATGACAATAAAAACTTAATTAATCCTATCTAATAAAAGAGTAACATGGTAATTGGCGTGCAACCGCTACCCTTCCCATTGGCTAATCAGGGCGATATGCAAATTAGCTGCCAGCCAAGATGGCGGGCAGCAGCCAGGCAGCTGGAAGCAAACATGAGGCTTGCTTGCTTCAGTGACGGAGGACTCCAACGTTCCCCGCCTGCCTTGCCAGCCTCTGAGCTTGCAGTTTAAGAAACATTGTAACAAATATAGAACTAAACAAAACCCCAGAAACATGCTTTCAGTGAGCCGGGATCTCAGAGCTGGAGTTATACATTGTTTCGATTATAGAACCGAAACAAACCAGATACCTGCTTTCAGCAGCGGAGGCTTAAGAGCTGGAGCCTCAGAGCTAAAGCTGGCCCAGAATAAAAAAAGAAAAAAGAAAAAAAGGAGTGGTTGGGAGCTTCAGTCACCCGCCAGCCTGAAAACAGCCCTCAGCCCTCACCCAGACTGGCCAGGCACCCCAGTTGGGGACCCCCACCCTGAAGGGTGTGCGACCAGCTGCAAACAGCCATCATCCCCTCACCCAGGCTGGTCAGGCACCCCAGTGGGGACCCCCACCCTGATCCAGGACACCCTTCAGGGCAAACCAGCCAGCCCCACCCATGCACCAGGCCTCTATCCTATATAGTAAAAGGGTAATATGCCTCCCAGCACCGGGATCAGCGGAGCCGAGATGCCTCCCGGCACCGGGATCAGCGTGACAGGGGGCAGCGCCCAAACCCCCTGATCACCCTGTGGCTCTGTGTGTGACAGGGGGCAGGGCCACAACCTCCTTATCTGCCCTGCTCTGTTCGTGACAGGGGAAGGCGCCCCAACCCCCTGATAGGCCCTGCTCTGTGTGTGACAGGGTGCGGCGCCCCAACCTGCCCCCCCACACACGGGCCCTGCTCTGTGTGTGACGGGGTAGAGCCATAATCTCCCCATCGGCCCTGCTCTGAGTATGACAGGGGCAGCGCCCCAACCCCCTGATCGGCCCTGCTCTGTGGGTGATAGAGGGCGGTGCCCCAATTCCCCTATCGGCCCTACTCTGTGAGTGACAGGGGGGAGCTCCTCAACCCGCTGATGGGTCCTGCTCTGTGCGTGACAGGGGGGAGCTCCCCAACCCCCTGATTGGCCCTGCTCTGTGCGTGACAGGGGGTGGCACCACAACCTCCCCATCAACCCTGCCTTGAGTGTGACAGGGGACGGTGCCCCAACCCCCCAATCGGCCCTACCCTGAGCATGACTGAGGGTGGCATTGCAACCTCCTGATCCACCCTGCTCTGTGCATGACAGGGAGCGGTGCCCCAACTCCCCAATCAGCCCTGTTCTGAGCCCGACCAGGGGCTGCACCTAGGGATTGGGCCTGCCCTCTGCCACCCGGGAGCAGGCCTAAGCCAGCAGGTCATTATCTCCCAAGGGGTCCCAGACTGCGAGAGGGCACAGGCCGGGCTGAGGAACCCCCCCGCCCCCCTGAGTGCACAAATTTTTGTGCACCAGGCCTCTAGTTTTAAAATAAAGTTCCTTTTTTTCTCTGTTTATATTCTTCACAGTGAACAGATATGTTGGTTATATTATCCGAAGAATAAGAGACTAAGGAATACTTTCTGAAGTAATTTTATCTACCCTTATTTGTGTACTCACAAAAGTACATTAAACACAAATGCACAGTATGGCAAATAAATTTAAAGCAAAACACCTATGTATCAACCACCCAGGTCAAGACATAGAGTTCTGCTGGCCCTATCAGTGTCTCCCATAAGTTTTTTGTTTGCTTGTTTGTTTTTGTTTTTGTATATACCTTCTCTCTCAACTTGGGATACCACTATCATGACTTTTATCAAAATATCTCTTCATTTTCTTTATGCTATTATCACCAAAGTATTTATCTCTAAAAATATAGTTTGCTGCAGCTGCTTTGATCAGTATGTATTATTTTATGACTTACTTCTTTTTTTTAACATTATGCTTCCTGCTTGCAAGCTAACAAGTCATAGCAATAGTAATAGGAAGAGAGTCAGCATTAGCACTGGTTCCCTGGGCCTTCATTTCCACAAGGTGACACAAAGAGGGCCAGATAGAAGCCTATAGACAGAGTGGGCTGCATTACAAAGCAGAACCCTAAGCTCAGGAAAACCCAGTTTTTATAACACACAATAAGCCTAACCAACCTTTGCTTCAGTAGGGATATTGTCTCTATCTTCCAAGCCTATTTTCTGCACAAATATTCTAGAAAAGATAATCAGAAAAAAAGGCAATTAGTGCCTCTGCCCAACAGATGCAAACAAATATAAGGAAAACATGGAGAATCATCTCACAATATTAGGTAAAGGCCATTGTTATCCATTTTTTTCCATGTCGTTTTTTTTAAAACATCTATGGGAGCTATTCATGAGTTTGTGAAGATATTAAAATTCCCATTTACGAATATATCTTAAACATAAAATGAATTGTTAGAGGCAATTTTTAAATGTTTTCTTTTAAAAATTCTAAATTTTATGGTTTAAAAATTATTGTTTTATTTTCTTATTTGATAGCTGATAATATAAAACCTTCCAGAAACTATTCTTTATTTCTTCAAATTCTTAAGGAAAATTCTAATTCCATGCTCCAATCTCTAATGCATTTTAGATAACAGTTCATCACTGTAATGCAACTCTAAATGCATTAGTGGTTTGCACAGGAGATATAAGTGAGTCATCATTCAGAGGAAGGAAAATACTAAACTTTGACCATGACCCAAATTCATTCTCAACACCAAGGTGAACCTCAGGTCAGTAAGTAGAATGTCATCATGACCCGCTGCATAAACAGATTACATTAAGCAACAGCCTTGCTCAAGCACCTATGGGATTCAGCAAGTGCTACTAATCAGATTGTGTTTTGTTGACATTTTTTAAAAAACATTTACCAGCTGTAATAAGCATATTTCTTTATTCTGATGCTTAGATATCTTGGGACCTTGCTGACACTGAAAGAGACTGCCCCTTCCAACATAAGCCAGTTCCTAGAGATAACAAACAACCCCTCCGGCAACGTGACTTTCATATGCAAGTCAACCAACCCAAAACCTATACCCCACAACTACCTCCTTTATCTAGCCCTCATGCTCAGAGCTACTACTCAGGACCAGATATCAGAAAACTAGGGACAGCCCTATTTCCCAGAGCCCACTAAAATTATTCAAGTTAGTTCATCCTAAACCTGTTTAACACATCTCACCTGCTTCCTGTCATAGTTCTAGGAGTCTTAGCTAAAGTAGCAAAGCAAAAATAAGTAAATAAAGGAAAAGAATGCCTAGAACCCAGATTTCAGTTTCTAAATACTTTCTTCCAAGAAAAGGAACGAAGACTCTTAGAGGAATGCCTCTTGCCCACATTGCCTTTCACTCCCTCTACCTCTGACCAGCCCTGCTATTTCCCCCTGTGGCCAAGCATGGTATGTCATGCACCATGTTTCTAGGGATCTATGAGTATAAATACTTCCTCCTTCATGACAGCTATTCCTGTGTCTACAGGTCTTACTAAATCTGATTAAAACAAATCCTACTACATTTTTAAATATCAGTACATCTCTTATAGTCATCAGCTCTAACTACATCCTACCCACACAGCATATTTTTTACAGTTATCAAGAGGTCCCTTTGTTTCTGCTCATTTTCTCATCTTGGTTTACAAATAATAAAGAGAAAGCACACACTTTGGACTTTACCTTAAATGTAAGTAAAGAAGGCAATAAATAGTGAAATTCAGCATACATATTAGCCAAACAAACTCACTGGCAGGCTATTGCCAAGGAAGAATTATTCTATTACTCAGTATGGACTCCAAAAAAGTTTTTAATAGGGTTGCTGAAGACAGCAAATATCCATGCATCCCTCTCTGCCCACCCCAGTGTATCCCATTCTGTTTGTCTCTGTGACACACAGAAATGGAGAGCATTGGCCTTATCAAAGTTGGAACTCTCGCCCTGACTGGTTTGGCTCAGTGGATAGAGCGTCAGCCTGAGGACTGAAGGGTCCCAGATTCGATTCCGGTCAAGGGCATGTACCTTGGTTGCGGGCACATCCCCAGTGAAGGGTGTGCAGGAGGCAGGTGATCAATGTTTCTCTCTCATCGATGTTTCTAACTCTCTGTCCCTTCCTCTCTGTAAAAAATTAATAAAATATATTTTTTTAAAAATAAAAAGTTGGAACTCTCCTATGATTAATTTCTCTGGTATTTTACAAATGATTGTTAGGGGAAGAGTTCTTGAGGAACAAGGGAGCCAAGAACAGTGTGTCTGCCAGGAGCCTTAGAGGGGCAATTCAGGTCCCGCATCTAGCTGCTATGAGCTAGAACTGAAGAGACCTGTTTGGAACAAAAGAACCTGATATAGCTAGCATATGCAGTAAAGAATCTTAAGACAGTGTGTCATGACTTGAATGGACTTATCTTTTCTGATGAAATTTACTTAGAAAGATATTGACTCAGATAGAGCCAGATTCAATATTGAGAACTTGGAAGGAAATCCAGCAAGCATCAGATAAGCAGTTATCACCCAAGGAAAAAATGTAAGAGAGAAAAACAGAAAATAGGAAAGAGTGCAGGCCATGGCTATAGCCAAGTTACAGAGGGAATCAAAATGCAACACAAAAGAAAGGGAGACGCTCGTAAATGAGGGGGAAGTCGGATGATTATTACTGTGCTCTCCTCTAAATCTCTCACAGTGCTAAGAAGAAAGGCAACCCGCTGACCTGAAATGACTGCAGGAAGCCAAGGAAAGCAAGAAGGAAAGATGTAGGCGGTCACTGAATAAGCCGGTCGTGTGGGAAGTATCTACACAAGAAAGTAACCCTTCCAGATCAGAGCATGCACTTCGGTATTGTTGGCTCCAGAGAAGAACTCTTTTGCAAAAGCCTGTCGCTGTAAATTAGACAAGGACATTTGTTTACCCAGCAATGTGCCAGAAGCAGAGGGAGGAGTGTGGAGGCTGAACAGAGGACCACTTACTATATTTAACCAAGTTTGAGGGTGAACTTGGGGATCCTGTCTGGGAGCAAAGCAAGACAAATAGGAGAGGAGCAGAAGGGCAGTCAGGTGTTTGCTGAGTCACCCGGGAAAATGACTAAAATTATTGTGGAGACAATGACTGTCTCTACTGTGAGCTCACAGACTCCAAGATAATAAATGGAGTTTTGTTTTTTTTAGAAGAGGCAGTGACTGGTTCAAAAACAGCAGTTCTCAAGCCCAAAGGTTCCTGTGCTTTCTTTCAAAGGCTCTAGTGCTTTTATTTCCCAGACACCCTCAAAAGATCAAGGAGCACGGGGAGGAAAATGGATATGATGAATAGCTGGACACCTATGTGCATAATAAAAAATGTAAACACTGCATTTAATTGCACTCTGTCCACAAGGCAATTGTTTATTCAGAATAAAACAAGTCATAACCTTGAAGTTCTGCAATTTGTACAAATGATGTATAAATGCCCCCGTCTCTAAAACCACCCTGCAAGGCTCCACTCCCACTTCATCTCTGAAGCTGCTACCAGTTGTTGCTTTGCCTTTACTCATATCTCCTAGTTTTTTAATTCTATCAGTTAGTACCATTGAGATTGCCACCTAATTGTCTTCTACTTGTTTCATGCATGCTAATTGCCATTGCTCAACTATCTTATCAGATCTGTGAGGAAAGATATCATAAGTTTCCTTAAAACATTTTAATTCCCAGACCATCTGGAGTAGCACTAAGGCAGAAAGTAAGATCTCCATAAAGAATTATTTTTTTAAAATGGTGCCTTAACCAACAATACTTTTTTTCACTTCAAAATGAGATAGTAGAGTAGGCTGAAAACAAAACTTCACTAATTAAAAGAAGCATTTTTAAAAGACTGGTTCCAAAATTTCAGTTTAATATTCAGAACTTTCTTGGCTTAGTATGGGCAAACATTAAAAATGTAATGCAGTACCACTACTATAAAGTTGTTCTTGTGTGCAATTAAGACATATGGTGGTTAAGATGAGAATTCTGGAATTAGGATGGCTTGGAGTCACTTTGTCATTTAATGAGCTGGCACTACTGGGTATAGTGACATAACTATGTCAAGGCCAATTTCCTCATTTGTAAAATGAGCATACTAATGAGACCAACTTCAGAAAAATTATATCAGAATTAAATGTTACTAGTATGTATATATATAGTTACTAGTATTTATATATATATATATATAAATCTTAGCATAGGGCTTGAAAGATAGTAAATACTCAATGTATGTTGGAACCTACTCACCTACTGGACATCCTAGTCTATCTGTAGGACACTTACAAATTCTAGTCAACATCAAAGATATTGGCTCAGTGTTAAAAGTATAAGATCATTAAGTTATCCCTTTAATTTGGCTTATGTTTGGAACAAACTGTTTTTTAGAAAACCTTTAATATGACTCTTCAGTAAGTATTTGTTTAGCACTCATCATGAGCTTACAGAAGTGATTCAAATAAAAAGTTTTGGATATATAAGATAAATGAGATATCATACTAGACTCTGGATTGATAGAATGAAAAAATTCATAAGACATAATTTCTGAATTTGTAAAAGACAATAATCTTGAGAACTAGAGAAGCTAAGATGAGCTGTATGCCAATGAAAATGCAGTAAATACTTTTCTTCAGACTGAGAAGAAAACACAAAAAAATATGGGACTTGGCCAGTGAACTTTCAGGTTGGAAAGTCAAGTTATAAATTAATTTTTTTAAGTTTTTATTTTAGTACATAAAAAGGGTCCAAATGAGTGATACAAAAAGTAAGCAGGTGTGAACAATAAAAAAGATTTGGAAGTAGTAGCAGTGGTGTGCTTGTTTAAAAACTGGTTCTGGTAAGAGAGGGAGGGCTGATTTTTACTGTTTGCCAATTGCTGTTGTGTAAATATTCCCACCACTGCTGAATTCAAACTGCTAATAAGATATCACTGAACACAAAGTTGGGAAGAGGTGCGCACACTTGATTCAGGCATCCGCCCACCAGTGTCAAAATTTGAGGGAAGCCTTGAAGGACAAACTGAATTGGAAAAAAATGTTGGAGAGTAGAAAAAGTTCCAGTGGAGAAGAAGAGCTGGAAGGAAGCATCTGAGTGAGGATGAAGCACAGAGAATTAAGGGACATGGTACAAAGTCAGTCTGATAAGAGTATAAATGGTGAGTTTGGAAAAGTGGATTCAGGCAAGCTTTTGGCAATTTCTAGTAGACTAAAGGGCCTGAACTTCATTCATTAGCAAATGAGGATCACCAAAGAGTTGTGAGGAGACAGTTGACCTGATGCAAGTAATTCTTTAAGAGGAGCTATTAGTTTGTTGAATTCTGTAAGTATCAGAAAAGGAAAGTGACTGGAGACATGATGACCTGGTACAAGATGAAAGCAGCATGACAGTGAAAGGCAAAGAGAATTAGAAGTGACAATCTGGCAAAATAATTTTATGGCATCTGAACACTTCTTGGATACAGAAGAAGAAGAAAGAAAAGAGGATAGTGACTAAAACATTCATTTCTGGGTTTAGAGTAGAATTATCATCTAACTGAACAATTTAGGAGAAACAATTGAAGGAAACTAGTTTATTGGAGCAGCTAGTAAGTTCAGCTTTAGACATATCCACCTTAGATTCAGTAACATCTGCTATACTCCCTGCCCTTTGGCATTCATGGGCCACAGAGACCTAGGGCCCCTCCCCATTTACTGTGTCCTGTCATTCTCAAAGTGCAAACCCCACTGGAATCCTCTCCAATTAAATGATACAGCAGAGACGTTAAATTCTTTTTCTTGTTGGATTCACCCCTCCCTTCTCACTTATTGATATTTGCACCTATCTTCTTCATCTATTTACTCTCTTTTAATCCAAATCTAAGAATCTTTCTTTTATAGAAAATATTCTCACTTAAAAAATTCCTTTTTAAAGGAATGCAGTACATTCCTGTGCTAAAATAGTGTTGTAGTGTTATAATTCATATTCTGAATATCTCACTTTAGATATACAAGTGTATTTATTATTCCATTCTTTCTCCTAAAAAGTCCTAAGAGGTAAGTGAGGGTAGCTGTAATTAACCTCTTTCTGTAAATAGAGAACAAAGGCATAAGAGATAATTAATACAATCAAGTAACTGATTTAGAAGCATTCACTGATTTAAGATTTCCTTCTCAATATCCTACTCAATAAACAAAATGCTGCTTCCAACCTCTTAATTTCCTTAGAAGAAAGATGCTGCATAAATTTGTTTTTGTTGTGTATGGTAATACAATTGCATCTCAAAGCAATGTAAGATAAAGTCTAAACTAGAATTAAGAATAAATGTCTCCTAATCAAAATTCCATTGCCTTTTTCCAAACTTGACTCGTTTTTTAGGATTATCAACAACAACCAGAGGTTAAGATTACTAAACAAAATTCTGAAAGAAGATAATTCTATGCTTTTTGATCTTGTGTGCCATCATTTACTACTCAGGTAAGATAGATTAGAAACAAAACACTTAGCTTTCGTGACCCTCTCTGGCCTGAACACAGAAGCCTTATAATGTTTAGCATCTCTTCAGAAGCAGTAGAGCATGTTTAAATACAAATAATAGGATACAAAGAGGAAAACTATGCATGGCAGCTCTAGGTCCAAGAGGCGCATACTCTGTAAGTGTCTCAAACTGTAGTCTCCTCACGTCTCAGATCCTTAGCAAAAGGCATGCAATCAAGCCTCCATTCTGAGCTGAATGCTTCTAAGTTATTAATGCTAACAGACAAGATAAGGGAAAAGAAAACCTCTGAAGCATGTAAATTCCATTGTTTTAATGTACAAGTATTTTTAACCCTAGAGGAGAGCTCACCAGCTATTGAGGAGCTCTTGAATGCTGAATGATGTCCTTCAGTCTTCTTTCTGAGTTCAACACAATTGTTCCATATATGAACAACTGCTCCTCAAAACACTGATTTTAAAACTTAGACCAGTTGTTCTCACTAATGGGAAACAAACCTCTGAAAAGCAATATATATATGGCCCAGCAATGGTGTCGGCTGAATGACCAGAACAACTGGTCGCTATGATGCACACTGACCACCAGCGGGCAGATGTTCAATGCAGGAGCTGTCCCCTGATGGTCAATGTGCTCCCACACAGGAGCACCGCTCAGCCAGAAGCTGGGCTCACTGCTGGCAAGTGCAGCGATGATGGCAGGAACCTCTCCTGCCTCTGTGGCAGCACTAAGGAGCGGAGAGCCAAGCGGTAAGGAGCGAGCAGGCAGGTAGTTAGGAGTAAGCAGGTGGGTGGTTAGGAGCAAGGAGTCCCAGATTGTGAAAGGGTGCAGGCCAGGCTTAGGGACCTCCCCCCACCCAGTGCACGAATTTCATGCATTGGGTCTCTAGTAGGGATATAAGCATATTGAATGTAGACTGAGGGAATGATAGTTTGCATTTACAGAACGAGGTTAATTAGAGCTATCTTTACTTATCTCATAGGATTTTTTCAGGTTAATGTATAGAATATTAAACATTCCAGCATGATTCATAGTAGATTTCCTAATCATGTATTTTCTAGTCAATGAACCTAAAAATGCAAGTTCTACCTCCTGGCATCTTCAAAATATTTTGTTACAATGCAAGGATTTTCATACTATAAAAAAGTTGGGATCCATTACTTAAATCCTAGAGTGGGCAGAGTATTGCACTAGTGGCAGTATTATTATCATTTAATACTTTCTGATATCTTCATTTTATATACCTTGGAATATATTTTTCAATCAGCGAACAAACATGAGAGCCATGTATAATAAGCAATACATGTAAATATAAAGAAAGAAAGGTTATTATTATAAGGGTCTCTCTCAAATTTGAATGTCACCATGAACTATCTTTGATTATGTCTCACCTGAAAAATTTGGAATTTAGGGTACTTTATAATTTCCTTATTCATGTAACTATTTTTCAACATTTTAAATTATATTAATAGTAAAGTCATATCTATAAGAGCTTTGAACTCCTTGGAGGAAGGGAGTATGTAAATGCAAAGCATTACTATTGTTACTCTGTAATAAATCCCAGCTAACAGAGTAGGTAATTAAGGGAGGGAGCTGGGGAGTAATTCAAAGTAATTGATATCTCACCTTCCTTCGAAGGTGGTGTTTTTGCTGTTCCTTGATACCTTCAAAGTAGTGTCAAGTACAAAAAATAAATACTTCTTAGACTTAGATGAAAGCAGAAATCTGTCAAGTCTCCTGTTTCTAACCAGGTCACTCTGCACACAGTATCACCAACCTGAGAGGCACTCTCAGTAATGCATGGACCCTGATATTAACCGAAACCAAGTTAAGAGGTTTCAGAGTCCACCATGGCATCTAAGGTCCTGTGTTTCTCACATGAAGGTGACTGTGAGAGCACTGTCTGGTAATAGTCTGAACATAACTGCCTTCTGATTCCTTGGGATGCTGGTATAAAGTACATTGTTTAGTGCTCAAAAACACATTGCTAATCATGCCAGTTATGAGAGACTGGAAAGGCTGTGGGCACCGAGATCTTCTCACAGAGATTCCCCCTGCCTCCTTCACTTCTAGCAAAGACTGGTCTCTAGATTTTAAGTAAGATTATCCCCACAGGCATGAGTTTGTTTATGTTTCAACTAAGAATGACTTGCCCAGCCCTGGTTTGGCTCAGTGGATAGAGTGTCAGACTGTGAACTGAAGGGTCCTGGGTTCGATTCCAGTCAAGGGCATATGCCTGGGTTGCAGGCTTGATCCCCAGTGTGGGGTGTGCAGGAGGCAGCCGATCAATGATTTTCTCTCATTGTTGATGTTTCTATCTCTCTCTCTCCCTCTCCCTTCCTCTCTGAAAGGAATATATATATATTCCTTAAATTAATTAATTGAAATAAATTTAAAAGAGAATGACTTGCCCATTTTCCTCTCTCACACAAAACCCTCTCTCACTCTCTCAATCACCTTATCGAAGTGATCACTTCGTAAATTATTTAAATGTCTAATCACTATGTTGTACAGCTGAAGCTAATGTAGTATTGTATGTCAATTGTAATGGAAAATATTTTTAAAAATTTTTAACTTGTCCATCACTCAAGATTAACTCTTCCATAATTTCATTTTTCAGACAGAATTCAGATGTGCCTTCCTAGGATCATATTTAGAATTTCTTTTTTTTAAATATATTTTTATTGATTTCAGAGAGGAAGGAAGAGGGAGAGATAGAAGCATCAATGATGAGAGAGAATCACTGATCGGCTGGCTGCCTCCTGAACACCCCCTACTAGGGATCGAGCCCACAAACAAGGCATGTGCCCTGACCTGGAATCAAACTGTGACCTTTTGGTTCATAGGTTGACATTCAACTACTGAGCCACACTGGCCAGGCGATATTTAGAATTTCTTGCTACAAAACCTTGGAGATTCCTAAAGATACCAGTCACACAATAAGACAGTGCTGATATTCGGGAAATACTTTCTGACCAAGGTTATGCATGCTTTTTGGAATAGGGAAGCAAAGGAAGTTTGAAAACCTTTTGGTATCCTTTCAGACTGTCATAGCATTGCCCTTATCAATCCATGTAAATCACGCTGGAGTAAGGCAGGTGGGGCAAAATTGACCAGGGCCAGTCATCTCATTATACGGGAGGAATCTCCTGAATTGTTTTGGTGTGAAGCCAGGTCCATAATTAGCAGCACAAAACAGTTTTTCTTCTGCCCTGGCATTCTATCTCCAGTCTGGCTTTAGTGTTTCCTCCAACTATTCTTTTAGCCTATAGGCAATGCCTACATATTTAAGTAACAACATAGTTTTCTCAGCAATAACCTTGTGGCTTTCTTCCTTCCCTGCTACACGGCTCCTTGTGATAGCTTCTTCTGAAGTTATCATATCAATGAAGCCGCCACCTCCACCCGCCCAAGGTGCCTCCACTGCTGGTTGTGACGGTGGCAGAAGCTGCCCGAGTCTGCAGATGTCTCAACAAGTCAGAATATTGGGAGTTGGGATTCCCAAGTAATGGGCAGTTAAGATAGATGTAAAGAAAAACACACACACACACACACATTTAGAGGACTTGCTATGCGAGGCATTAATGCTGGTACATCCCTATTCAGTTAGTCCTTACAGTAGTCTTGTTGAGGACACGGCGACTTGGAAAAGTTAAGTGGCTGTCCCAAGGTCGCATTCCCTCAGAACCAGGATTGCAATGTAGTCTGTGTCCTTTCAAAGCCCTTCATTCTATTGTGCACATCTGCAGGGTCTAGTGTCCAGGAAGCAGCGAGTCCACTGAGAGTGCCACCGAAGTGAACAGCTGGGTGCGTTCAGGCTGTTTATTCTCTGAAAGGTTTTTACTGTTGGTTGAGTGTAGAGATTGGGGGCTTACCATGGTGATTATAATCAGACAGCTTCTAGAAACTGCAGGTAAGTAAACCTGCCTTCAGGGGACCTGGGACGGAAAAGATGAAATCTCTCCCAAATGTGAGTTGAAATCATAAAATAAAAGGAAACCAGCATTGTGCAACAATCTTTGGAGAGCACTTCTAATGAGTGACTCTCTGTCAGTGCTGCTATGTACACAGAGGTCCCTGCCACAGGGAGACAGTGGCTTCCTCATTAACAGCACCCCTTAAGTGGAAACACTGTGAGGGACACAGCAAATGCATGTCATCAGCCAGAGACTGGCTTGCTGTTTTCTACGAATTTGACATATCCCTGTTCTCCCATGTCTGGCCTCTTCCTGCTACACATTGCCTTCCCACTCCCTCCTCCTCTTCATTTGTCGCCTTCTGTTCCCTCCCCTGCGTCTTCTGTTTTCAATGTAATGACGTTAAGTGTTTTAAGTGTGGAATAATATGCATAATACTGAAGCTCTTCAGGAGAACAGTAGAAATATATGTACCATCCCTCTGTGTGTGCACATGATCATAGTGTATGAACCATAGTAATAACATTCACAATAATATAGCATGACCCCTGAAATAAATGGAAATAAAAACATGAAGTAGTCCAGGGGCACTCTAACTCTCCTTCTTTGTACTTTGATATCTGCTGCTATCCATGTATCACTACAAAAGTGCTGGCAAATGCAAGAAGCTCTGATGACTATTCCACAGAGCAGTGTAAAGGTCTGCATGGCTCTAAGATGCTTTGAGTATGTTGGCATGGCAACGTAGCATCTGCTGGGGTATCCGAAGGATGTTAGTAAATTAAAGCATTACACATTTCTCCAATGTTGAAGAACCTCAAAGCACTTTATAGATGACAGCCAGATTTACAGACAGAGATCTCAAGCTCACAATAGTGTTCTTTGTATGAGTAATATTTGAAAACTAGTGACCTTTGAAACAGCGTTCACCATACAGTAATACTTGGATTAGCACAAACTTTCCTGAATCAAAGGTCAAATGTGGACATGGTTGGGATGACTTTTGCTGTTCTTAGTATGAGGTCAACCAAAGTAGCAAATGAAGAAGACGAGATAGTGATTTTTCAAGCAGATCAATTCTGGGCCTGAGTGGCACAAGCACACATTCTGGGGCAAGGAAAATTGGATCATCAAAACAAACAAGGGTTTTCTGCCTAAGCAAAATAGAAGAAATGCACAGGGAGAAAATGTTCTTCCCAAGACACTTATAGGAAGGAATCTACCTTCTGAAACTTCCTATATTACTCAGTAGCAGGACTAATGGTGGAGACAGACATAGCAAGAAATAGCCGTAAGTCAATGTGACAAGTGTTGTAATGCTATGGTATAGAAGAGAGAAACCCTTCTTTGACTTTGAAGTGTGCGGTTTTCAGAAAAGATACCAGAGAAGAGGTTGTGTTAGAGCAGGTGTTAAATCATAAGTTGAGTTTTAGCAGAATGATAGGATAGAAACTTGATATGGTAGGGAAAGCATATGCAGAAACAAGGAGGGCATTTAGGAAATGATAAGGAAGTCAGCTACCGGAGGACAGGGCATGCTGTGGGGAGTGCTCAGAATAGTGTTTTGAAATGTATGATAGGGTTAGACACTGAAGTATTTTGAAAGCCAGTCCATGGAGTTTGGACCTGGCACTGATATTAAGCAGGAGTGTGACATGATCAGATTTTTGTCTTTAAGAGGTAAGTCAGAAAACAGTATAAATCATAAATTAAGGTGGTGGTGAGATTCTGGATAGCAAACAAAACTACTGAATAGATACTAAGGAGTCATAAGATCTTAATAATCTAACTTGTACTGGAAGTAGAGAAAGAGAGAGAAGATGGGCAGAGGAAAAGTGAAGGAGGGGGAAGTCCTGGGTATACAGATTAGATTTATAGAGTGTAAGGGAGATAGGACAGACAAGTAGCACATTAAGATTTCTCTGCTTAAGGGACAAAGTAGATGGTGATGCTTTCAAACAAGACAGAAAATATAGCCCAAATGAGTAGCCTTCCATCTGATAATAGTAGATCCTCAGCTTCCATCTCACAGTTTTTTTTAAAATGTAACCACAGACGGTAAGTCAGTTACCATCATTATGCTGTACCTCCAGTCTTCTAGAGAGGACTTGCTTGGGCTCCCACTAACCCACATGTGCTGTCTGCAAAGAAATTTGGAACAGCTTCCCCCTCTGCCATAAGAACATGCTTTTCCAAAGACCAAACCAATGACACTATATCTAAGGCTTCCATGTTGGCAGTCTCCAGAATGCCACTGCATTCGATGCCAAGGCAGAACACTGGGAAAAGTGGGCCACAAGAATTTCTCCTACATTAGAATGTATGTTCTGAGTACAAAAATTTTTATGTTTCATTTACTGCAATACCTCCTGTGTCTGTAATAGTTTTTGCCACATAACAGGTGCTCAATAAATATTTTAATTAAACTTTTTATTTTAAGGTAATTGTAACCTCAGATGCAATTATATAAATATATATATATATATATATATATATATATATATATATATATATAATAATAGAAAGGCCCTGGTAGCTTCCCAGTGGTTAGAGCATCATCCAGATACGTCAAGGTTGAGGGTTCGGTCCCTGGTCAGGGCACATATAAGAATCAACCAGTGAATGCATAAGTAAGTGGAACAACAAATCAATGTTTCTATCTATATATCTATCTATCATCTATCCATCCCTCCATTTCCCTCTTTCTCTCTAAAATCAATAAATTAAAAAAAATAATAGAAAGATCCAATGTACCCTTTAACAATCTTCCCCAGTGGTGACATCTTCAAAAACTACAGAATAATATCACATCCAGGATACTGATGCTAAAGCAACCAAATCAAGGAACATTCCCGTCACCACAAAGATCCCTCACGCTGCCCTTTGATCACTGCACCCACTGCCCTCCAAAGAGAAGTTGCTCCAAATACTGCTGTCCAGTGAGGACTATGGGAAGCAACTGTAAAAGATTGAAGAAAATCTAGAAGAATTCTAAACTCATTGTTTCACAAGTAATTCAACTGTACATCAGTTTAAATAAACTTTAAAAATGTGACAAATTGAAGCTGAGCTTTAAAGAAAAGAAAAAGAATTCTAATCAGTGAGCTAATTAGATACTGATCCTAAATCAAAAGACTGACAAATCACAGCAGGTCTGGGGGGTTGGGGGGGGCAACAGGGGATTAAAGGGGGAAAAGGGAGACATCTGTAATACTTTCCACAATAAAGATAAATCTAAAAAAATAAAATAATATAAAAGATTGGCAAATCATTTTTATTCACATATTTATTTATGCTAAAATGAATTAAAGATGTATCTTTTAAGATGATTATTCCATACTTAATAAAACCTTTTGATTAAACAACTACTGGCCCCTAATTTCTTGGATAAAAGGTCTTCTACTCTGAGGCCATCACTCTGGTTATGTTGTCTTTCACTCTCAAGAGAGGGACAACCTCAGGGAACTGGAGGGGGACAAATGCCCTCCCTCCTGTTTCACTTTTCTTCTTTTTAGCCTTTCCTTTCATCCCCAGTTTTGTTCTCCTCTTTTAATTACAGAAAAATATTATGAATATTATTTAAAATACTATGTGAGATGTTGAGGGGAAGGAAGAATGAAGGTCACCATCTTCAAGCAGCAGCAAGTCACAAATGCACTCTTACTTAAACAGAAAAAAAAATTGAAGCAACAGGAAGTTTAGGGGAGCTGGCAACCAGAAAACAGGTTTAATGTTGAAGGTGTTATGCTTCAAGACTTGTTCCCTATATCCATCCTCTACAGACCCACAAACTTGCCCCTGTCACTCCCTGGCTTGACTGCCCACTGCCTAACAATGCTCAAAGCCATTCGCATGGTCCATTGGGATCCTCCAGGCTCTGGTCCTGGATGTTTCTCCTGTCTTTCACCTGGTGCTCCCTGCCTTGTACTTTCTCTCTCCTGAAATGCTGTCTGACATTTTCCTACAGAAGTGTGTTCCTTCAGAACCTCTGCTATCCCCTCCATCCTGACTGCCTCCTCACCCTCACATTTCTCCCCTCACTTCCTCGGGCTAGAGCCTGACTCTTATTCTCTTACTTCTGTCTCACTTCACACATTACTTCTTCCACAAAGCTTTCCTGGAAGCCTTCCCTGCCACCTGCTGAGTTTGATAACTTGAGCCTATTTATTAATAATCCTTTTCTCTAAGCCACAGAAACCCAAGTCAAGTGAGCTTAGGAGAACAAAGGAAATCTATGTCACTCAAAAGCAAATTATGGAACGAGCATACTATAGATGTTTATTTAACTGTGAAAAAATCTGCATTGCTACACTTAATACATGGTATTATCATTTGTTTATCATCTGTCTCCCTCCATCTATATGCATGAAGTTATTCATTTTAGGATTTCCCAAAGTTAAACACAATGCCCAGTATAGTAGAAGTTGAATATATCCTATCTAATAAAAGAGAAACATGGTAATTAGCGTACGACCGCTACCCTTCCCATTGGCTAATCAGGACGATATGCAAATTAACTGCCAGCCAAGATGGCAGCCGGCAGCCAAGCAGCTTGAACCTAACATGAGGCTTGCTTGCTTCAGTGATGGAGGAAACCAACATTCCCCGGTTCCCCGCCTGCCTTGCCGGCCTCTGAGCCTGCAGTTTGAAACATTGTAACAAATATAGAAGCTAAACAAAACCCCAGAAACCTGCTTTCAGGGAGCCGGGATCTCAGAGCTGGAGTTATACATTGTTTCGATTATAGAACTGAAACAAACCAGATACCTGCTTTCAGCAGCAAAGGCCTCAGAGCTGGAGCCTCAGAGCTAAAGCTGGCCCAGAATTAAAAAAAAGAAAAAAAGGAGTGCTTGGGAGCTTCTGTCACCCGCCAGCCTGAAACAGCCCTCAGCCCCTCACCCAGACTGGCCAGGCACCCCAGTGGGAACCCCCACCCTGAAGGGTGTGTGACCAGCTGCAAACAGCCATCATCCCCTCATCCAGGCTGGCCAGGCACCCCAGTGGGGAACCCCACCCTGATCCAGGACATCCTTCAGGGCAAACCAGCCAGCCCCCACCCATGCACCAGGCCTCTATCCTATATAGTAAAAGGGTAAGATGCCTCCCAGCACCGGAATCAGCGGAGCCGTGAGGCCTCCTGGCACCAGGATCGGCTCTGTGTGTAACAGGGGGTGGGGCCACAACCTCCCTATCGGCCCTGCTCTGTTCGTGACAGGGGAAGGCGCCCCAACCCCCTGATCAGCCCTGCTCTGTGCCTGATAGGGGGGAGCTCCCCAACCCCCTGATCGCCCTGTGGCTCTGTGTGTGACAGGGTGCGGCACCCCAACCACCCCCCCCACGGGCCCTGCTCTGTGTGTGATGGGGTAGAGCCATAACCTCCCCATCGGCCCTGCCCTGAGTGTGACAGGGTGCGGCACCCCAACCCCCTGATCCGCCCTGCTCTGTGTGTGACGGGGCAGTGCCCCAACTCCCCTATCGGTCCTACTCTGTGCGTGACAGGGGGCAGCGCCCCAACCCCCTGATTGGCCCTGCTCTGTGCATGACAGGGGGTGGTGCCACAACCTCCCCATCGACCCTGCCTTGAGTGTGACAGGGGGTGGTGCCCCAACCCCCCAATCAGCCCTACCCTGAGCGTGACTGAGGGTGGCATCACAACCTCCCGATCACCCTGCTCTGTGCATGACAGGGGTGGCGCCCCAACTCCCCAATCGGCCCTGCTCTGAGCCCCAGCAGGGGCTGCACCTAGGGATTGAGCCTGCCCTCTGCCACCCGGGAGCAGGCCTAAGCCAGCAGGTCGTTATCTCCCAAGGGGTCCCAGACTGCAAGAGGGCACATGCCGGGCTGAGGGACCCCCCCTTCCCCTCGAGTGCACAAATTTTTGTGCACCGGGCCTCTAGTACTTGTATAAAGGAAATCATTACATTTTCTTTGGAAGCTCAAGAAAGTGATATCCAGAGGGAATATTCTATATATAGGAGATCTTATTTATAAGTATAGATAAAGCACTTGGTGTGTAGAGTTTCTGAATGAGAAAAAAGTTATTCTAGCCTTACAGTTTGAACTTGGGGGAAAATAGGGATGTCTTTCCATTGAGATGGGAGGAAAAAACAAAATTAGTAACGATGCAAGTGAGATCAGATCAGAAGTGAGAAGACAGTGGTATTTAGAACTGGGGTAGGAGGTTAGGAAAATGGTAACTTATAGGAAAAAATACTAAGGAAAATAAGAACAGTTCCTTCCAAGGGACAAGGAAAAGTAAAGTGGAGGGAGACTTTAACCCATGCTTGACCACAGACCATATGCCTCACAATTCAACAAAACAACTGGCCAGGATATTCCATGAATGTTGATGCACAATTTTATTCACTACGTTCCCAGAAAGCACTCCATTCTGTTTACCTCTATCCTCAGACCTATATATTTTAACCTATCTTTGCCTCCTTTCCTTCTTCTAATAAATATGTTCAACTTATCCTAAAAGCAAACAAACAAAACACAACTTTTCCTTTCCATGTAACTATAGCCTTTTCTCCTTTTCATCCCCAGAATTTGTAAAGAGTAGTAATTACTCACCCTTTTCTTATTTACTTTCAATTCCACTCCCTCGGCCACTGCTCTCTGACTTTGGCTCCAGTACTACTTACTGAATAACTTCTGCAAAGGTCACTATCACCCAGAGACAGAGAACTATAGCCTTGTTCTCAATCTTCCTTCTTTCTGGTTGTCTGAAAGCTTCTCAGCCCATTGACAATCCCCTCCTCTTGAAACATGCTCATCCTCTGGCTTTGGACATAGGAGCCGTCATAGGAGGTGAGTAACTGCAGTGGTACAAGGCAGAGATCGTGGCCTCACTCCAACCATGCGGTTTCCTCACTGTGTGGTGCTAGAGAACTTTGGTCTCCACACCGCAGTTTATGTAGCTGCAAAAACAGATATAATGCCCATTTCGCAGTGCTTTCTTCAGAATTCGATCATTTAATACTTAAGAAATACTGAACACCTACTGTGTACTAGGCACTCTCTTGTGTGCTTGAGATACATTAGAGAAAAAGCGAAAAAAAGTCCCTGTGTTAGCGAACTGGAAAGGACAGACAATAAAAAGTACATATAACAAACATGTATATGATATGGCATGTTAGCGGGTGATTGTGATGTAGAAAAATAGAAACCAGGGAGAGGGATTGGCAGAATGGATTGCAACTTTAAATAGGGAGGCCTTATTGAGAAAATGACATTTGAGCAAAAACTTTGAAAGGGAGGGAATTAATCATGTAGAAATTTGAGACAAGACAGTTTCTGGCAGAAGAAACAGACTGTGTAAAGGTCAGTGGGAGATGGGTTCAGAGCAGTAACAAAGCATGGGGTGTGCTTTTTAGGCCATTGTGAGGATGTGCCTTTGACTCTGAGTAAAATGCAAAGCCTGCGGAGGGGTTTTGAGCAGAGAGGTGACATCATGTCTAAAGTGTTGTAACAGGACCACTGTGGCTAATGCATAGAGAGTGACTACATGGGGTAAGGACAAAAGCCAGAACCCAGGAGCTACTGTAGCAATCCTGGTGAAACAGGATGGTGGCACATACCAGAAAGATGGTAGCAAGCCGTGGTAAAAGTGGTAAGCAGTGATGGGACTACAGGCGGATTTTGAAGGTAAAAATGAAAGTATCTTCTGATTCGGTTGGCTGTCAGAGCAACAGAAAATAAATGTATCCTCCCAGGCTGGGCTGGCCTGGGCAACAGGAAAGATGAGGCTGCCATCTTCTGTGATGGGAAAGACTGGTGGAGGGAATGAATGTCACATAATAAAATCTGTAACCTGGCAAGCTTGGCTCAGTGGTTGAGCGTCTACCTATGAACCAGGAGGTCAAGATTTGATTCTCCGGTAAGGGCATATGCCTGGGTTGCGGAATCAATCCCCAGTGTGGGGCATGCAGGAGGCAGCCAGTCAATGGTTCTCTCTCATCATTGATGTTTCTCTCTCTCCCTCTCCCTTTCCCTTCCTCTCTGAAATCAATAAAAAATATTAAAAATAATTGTCTAGTACAAATTTAGAATCTGTGTTTTGAATTTGCCTCTTTGATTCTAAGACTTGAAGTATTTGTTCCCTTCCTTATCCCATAGCATTTCAGCATTCTTGATGTACATTCATATGCAAATTTTCATTTGTTTTGATATTTATAACCATTTGTTATAGAAAGGCAGGAAATATTTATTTCCCATGTAACTGATGAGATGATTAGGGCTCAGAAAAGCTATGAGGTTAACCTAAGGTCCCAACATTGTTAAAATGGATTGTAACCTAAAACATTGGGCTTTTGACTCTTTACCTGGTATATTTTAAATCATATAATGCTTTCTGAGAATCAGTGTAAGATAACTTCAAGGTCATGCAGTCCAAAGCATTCCACATTATCTCTGAAGAAACTAACTCAGAGAATCCAAGTAACCTGCTCTGAATCACTCATTTTCACTTTTGGAATCTTCTAGAAATTTCCCCAAAATGAGACTGCATTTTGGGTTTTGAATGACTAATGTGCTGCATTTTCCAATCAGAAAAATGCCCAGTAGGGTAGGAAGGATGCCAGGAGACAGCAATGTCCTGGAAGCCAAATTTAAAAAGTGGGCGAGGAGGGTGACCTCCTGCGCCCAATGCTGCTAACTGAGCACGAAGGATGCGGCCTGAGAACGGGCCATGGGCTTTAGCAACGGGACCATCACTGCGGACACAGACAGGAGCAGTTTCAGAGCAGTGATGGGGCAAAACCCTGACTGGAGTTGGTAAAAGTGAAGGGAGGAGAAAACTTGGGAGAGAGCAAGGAGTTTATTACAAATTAGAGCAGAAAAATAGAGTCAAGAGAAAAGATTTCTTTTTTCTCGTGTTTTTTTTTTTTAAATATAATATTCTTCTGGCTTAATGGAAACCTAACAGTTGTGATGGTCGTGTTTAACCCCTTGGTTCAGTAATGAGAGGGATGGGCAGGGGTATCGAAGAGGTACGAGGTACGCAAAGATTTAACATGACAACAGTTATGTTAAATAACATAACAGTTCGCATAATCCTTAGCCCTTCTGAGCAAGTCCACATGGGAAATCTGTGACAAATGCCCTGTAATGTGGTGGCTTCCGTCTATCAGTGACCATTCTGTTCATGTGTTTTAAGCACTGAGAACTAGATTCAAAGTTTGCTCAACAAGCTTATTAATACTAATAATCCCTTATATGAAAAAATAGTTTAAATTTGCAAAGTTCAAGATAAAGCATACTTGTTTTCATAATTACTTTTAGATACAATTGAGACTCACTATACTGTACATAATCAGTATGTGCACAGGTAATTCTAGTTACCGTATTTTATATTTGTTGGTCATCAACTGCACAAATGTTATGCCCCATTTGCAAACTGCTCCCAAAAGAAATGATCAACCCAGCAAAATGGTTACATTTAATTTTTTTAAAAGACAAATAAACTAAACTTAAGGAAGAATAGGCTTTTCCTGATATCTCATTTTCAAATTATTGCTACAAACTTAGTGAAAGAAATAATTACATATTTTTCCCCAGCATCAAATAATCTGCAGAAAGTTTCCAAGATAGACACATTTCTTGTTCCATTTCCAAAAATAAATAAAGGCTTTCTAACTGAAAGCATTTGCATTCTTCCCTCTCTAGAGTAAACATAAGAAGCAAAGTACAAAACAATGGTCTCTTGGCTTCTGAAGAGTTACAGTAAGAATTTTCTGTCCCAACACTGCCTCAAATTCAAAAGAGATTTACTTCCTAAGAGCATGGCAAGCAGTCTTCATCTCAAACCAGTCAGTCCGTTTCCATGGCAACACTGCTGGATTCCTTGGCTACCATAAGTCGCATCAGTTGACTGGAATTTCTCAATCTTCTTTACATCTTGAGCTTGGTCTGTTCTGTACACCAGACAAACTAAATCATCTGTTACTTTATACACAAACTCCCATCAGAATGCCTATATTTGAGAACCACACGTGCCCTCATGGGGTCGGCGAGGTAGAGCTTCTGGGCCGCGCGCCTGAACTCCTCCCAGGTCTGGAACTGCGGCATCGTGGGCCCGCGGCGGAACCGGACAGGGAGGCAAGGCCCCGACCTGAGCGGCGCGACCCGGCCCACCTGCCTTCCTACCTCCCGCCGCCGCCACCCTTTTCTCGTTTTTTAATATGGGAGAAAAGCAGGTTTGTGTACGAATGAAAGTAGCCTAGCAGAAAGGAAACAAACTGGTGATGTAGGAAATAGAGGAAAGAATGACGGGGTAATGCCCTTGACTTGGCAGGAGGGATGAAAACGAGTGCCCAAGGGAAAGAATTGACATTCGGATGAGAGCTGTGCCATTTCTGTGTAGCGGGTAGGAGAGTGAAGTACGCAGGTGCAAGGGCTGCTGGGCAGGAGGCTGAGGGGGAGTCTTGGAAGTTCTCTCCGGGTGCTTCTGGGTGCACAGTGAGGTAGGAGTGGGTCATGTGCAGAAAATGAGGACTAAGGAAGAGGAGCTGAGAGTTAGAGGAGAGAGACAGTGGTGTAAACAGTCATGTAAAAGCTTGGGTGAACGAACAACCTCGGCACAGACAGCACGATGGTCAGGGTAAATTTAAGGACGTACCTGACGCGCCTGGTCCGGGGCCACAGTCCAGGGCGGGCAGCCTAGCAGCAGCACCAGAGAGCCCCTGTGTGCTCGGCAGTGGTAGCTATGACTGTTGTGTTACTCCAAACCATTCTCCCTCTTAACAGAGGTGTTCGAGGGCACGAGATTATCTACCTGAAAATTGCTCAACATTTTTTAGACAGAAATTTAAGAATTTCCTCTTTAATATCCAATTGCTTGGCATTTCCATAATCCTTTACATTTGCAAACTGCTCCACAGTCATGCTCTTTATGTCTGCTTCACTGTATCACTGACTGACTTGCACATAGAACAAAACCAAGTGAAGTAAGTCAGGAGGCACAGGGCTTCGTTCAGCTCATGCTGGCAGCAGGGAACAGACAGGAATCGTACATCCTGGATTCAACAGAGTACAGCAGTATTTCCCCAAAGTGCATTTTGTGGACTATTAATTCCAAAGGATGCTCCTTGAGTCGAGAGTTCTGTGGTCAAACAAGCGTGAGAACTTTAAATGTTATATTGCACTCAGCTTGTCACAACACACATTCGTATCTTTGAGAAGCCTGGTGTTAAAGAGATCCACACAACTTTATTTAACTCGGCATTTCTGAGGCTTATTTGACCACAAAAACATTTTTTTAAACAGAGACTACTTTTACAGGCGTATGGAGCATTCATTGATAGCATCACTTGCCATAGCCATCTATACTAGTACCTTCCTCCTTTCTAGTGGAATACTAGTTTTAGCTGGGCTCATTGCTGCTTAGCCAAATGGCGTTACTTCCAGCTCCCTTTGCTGCTAGTCCTGGCGGTGTAACCAAGTTCTGATCAATGAGATGTAAGTGGAAATTATATGCATGACAACCTGGAAACAGCTCTAAAAGAAAGGAGCACTCCTTTGTTGGCACCACCTCCCTTCTTCCTTTTGGCTTGCTGGGATGCAGCGTGATGGCTGGGGCCTTAGCATTTGAGTCTGTAGGAAGCTCACAAGAGACAAGAGAGCAGGAACCTGGCTCCTTGATCATTGTGGAGTCACCACCTGGCACACAGTGCCTACTCCAGACTCCTTCAACTGAGAGAGAGTTCATCTTCCATCTTGCATAAGGCACTGTTATTCTGGTGTGTTTTATCTTCTGTTACTCAAGGCTGAATCAAACCGTAGCTAATACAATACAATGCTTACCTTCATCTCATAGAACAGCGTTCTTCAGAAACACCAAAAAGTGCAGATCTAAATTCAGCCACTGAAACTCCATGCCCTTTCCTCCCAACAAGTGCATCTTCGTCTGAGTCCAAACACATGGAATCATCACCTATGTTTGGTGTTTGCATTTCATTTCAAGTATTCTCACATGAAAGGCAATAGGTAACTGGAAAGAGCAATGGCTTATGTCAAAATATAAGTGTTCAAGTCTCAACTCTGCTTCGTGACCTTAGGCAGGTACACTAAAATCAATTCCTCTGTTTCCCTGAAAGCACAGTAGTAATAGTATGTTTTCTGTTTCACAGAGTTGTTATAATGGTTAATGAAATACAAGCCACCACACACCCCCGCCCCCCAAAAAATCCTAATTATGTAGTACACTACACGAAAGATCTTACTGTTACTGTTTGTTATTCCGCCATACCAGAGGGCACTCTGGTCCCAAACTTACTAATGTGTGGGTGTGTGCATTTGAGCTCTTGCACATCATTTCTATAAATGTCACGTCTCTGTGGACAAGTTAAACCAAACAGGCTTCTTGATGCCATTTCAATGTAAACTCTAAGTGCAAATGTTATTCTCAGAATCTTAATATTAGTGTTAGCAACTAGGGTTACTGGCTGGAACCTCAGTTCTCGTCAATGCTGAAAATAATTTAAGGCCAACGAAAACAAAAGTAAAGCAAAGTAGGATTTGTTGAAAATACAAGGAGCAAGGAGCAGGCCAGTCAAGAGAGAAAATGGCCCCAAACTCCCTTGGTTATTTGGTTTAAATAGGGGTTTTCTGGGTGGAGACTTTTATTTGCATCCAGGTATGACTGACAGAAAAGGGTTATATAACTATATTTCTTCTGTGCATGCCCTTACCCATAATGCATACAGAAAAACCCACGGGGGGGGGGGGGGAGCGGGTGCCAAAACTACAATTCAAATCTATATACATAAAAGCCTAAGTGACCATTACAACCAAATGACCGGTCGACCAGTGGCTATGATGCGCACTGACCACCAGGGGGCAGATGCTCAATGCAGGAGCTGCCCGCTGGTGGTCAGTGCACTCCCACAGGGGGATTGCTGCTCAGCCAGAAGCCGGGCTCATGGCTGGTGAGCGCAGCTGCGGCAGTAGGAGCCTCTCCCAACTCTGTGGCAGACACAGCAGGCCGGGATGAGCAGGAGCAGTGAGCTGTGCAGCACCCAGCCCCAACTCAGGTTCCTCCCTGGCCACCTGCCACTTGGAGCACTGCTACATCCCTCAGAGGATGTCTGACTGCTGGTTTATGCCCAATCCCTGTAGGCCAGGACAGTCGGACATTCCCCGAGGGGTCCCGGATTGTGAGAGGGCGTAGGCCAGGCTGAGGGAACCCCCCCAATACACGAATCTGTGCACTGGACCTCTAGTTTTATTATAATTCATCCAGGGCCCTAGTAAGGCCATATTGAGGTCATGTATTTTCCTCTGTACTTGTGCCAAAAACCAGCTCATTCTGAACCCGCCCCATCCTAGCTGCTCATGTCTAGTTTCCTACCTAACACAGGGTGGGGCCTTTGGAAGCTCATAAGTCTATGTCTCTACATTAAGGTGAGATATCACATAAACTATCCTGAAGTTATTAATGTATTTGTTTATAAAGATCCTGGAAGAATAAATTCTAAATCCTTGCCCGCAAAATCATATCAGAGAATTTAACAGCCTTCACTATAAAATAGCACCTGAGGATTAAATTTCAATTCCTTAACCTGATTTAAGTCTCGGCCTCTTTTGTGCATATCAGGAAAAAGTTGGTACAATGTGTTCAACATTAAATTTTTATTCATTTGAAGACAGTTCTGAAGACAACCCTCACATGAATATTGAGCCTAAAACTCACACTTGCCATGGCAACTGGTGTTCCTATTTTTATTTTTTTTTTAATTGTGGAAGATATTCAACTCACTGATAAGGGTTTTCATGAACATAACAGTAGTACTTTACTTTTAAAGTTATGGATATTTAGAAATACATTTCTAAAAAAATAAACTGGGTAACAAATTTGCAAATCCAAACATGCATTAAAGCTAAAAGTATCATTTCTAAACTAAGTAGCTGAAAAAATAAGCCTATTAGTTAAAATAGGTACATATATTATTCAAATGAGATAGCTAACATTTTAAGCTTAAAATAAATTAAAAACAAGTACCTAATTGATATTCATTTATTCCTGTCACTATGTAACCACAACAGTGAAAACTAGTTTTGTATGGCATCATTCACAGGAAGAGTGTTCCAACATCCTTTACAAAATTAAAATAATGCATAATATTAATTTTGTTTGTTTTCAGTAGCTATAACATGTCTGACATATATAACGATATATTCACTCTCAGTTTGCTATTTTTATTATAAGTCCTGATGAAAGGGTGTTAGCATTGTACTCAACAAATCCATCAAATGATCGATTTTCTTAAACCAGTATGACATTAGCCTAGTAAAATGGAATTACTTAAAAACATTAATTAAATGTCTGTGTTTGCTTACTAACCCTGATCTCCTGTGCACTGTTTAATTGCATAATTCTACAAAGCTGGAATATCCATTTGTCTCTTGACAGACTTATTTATAAGATCTAAAATGCAAGGAAAGTTGAAGGTAGAAGTAGAGACAAGGGGGCTACAAGAGGAGAGTAACTCTTTGGTAACTATCAAAAGCCAATTTCCATATGTAAAGATCTATACTAATAAAAGGGTAATATGCTAATTAGAGCAGATGTCTTCCGGACGTCCATCCGGATGTCCATCTGGACAAAGCCACAGCAGCTGCGAGGCCCGGGCTCAGGAAGCCGGGGGCTCAAGCAGCTGTGAGCCCCAGCGGCTGGCAGTGGTAGCAGCAATGGGGTGATGGGGGTGGTGCCTTCCCCTGATCAGCCCGGTCACCTCCCACATAGGGAGGCCAGACTGTGGGAGCCCATGGGGAGCGGGCCTAAGCCATCAGTAGGACATCCCCTGAGTGCTCCCGGACTGTGAGAGGGAGCAGGCCAGGCTGAGGGACCCCCCCACCCAGTGCACGAATTTTCGTGCACTAGACCTCTAATATTATAGAAATGAGAGTGCATTTTCTCATAGAGAAATGAATTATAAATAAATAAAGAAGGCTAGAACAAAATCTATGGTGGTGGATTAAAATAAGAAGTTTCTATATCAGTTTTTAATAGAAATATGACTAGACATGTGGTGGGCAGTTAGACAGACATGAGCAGAGCAAAGATGATAGGCCAGGTGGAATGTCTATGGAACACACCTGTGCCTTTAAGCACCCACTGCTCCCAGACACATTTTATTTGCCTCTTTCTTCCTCCTAAGCTCCAAGGGCCATTCTTTTGCCTCTATAAGTTGTTTCCTGAGCCCATTTCTTCTATGGCTCACTTCTTCTACCTTTGTGACTTTCTAAATAAACTTTCTCTTATAGTGTGAGTCTTAGATCCGAATTCTTTCTTAGCCAGAACTCAAGCACTGAAGTTGCTGAACTACTGTCTGGTCTGACTCCACTGGTCTAACACCTGGTGCTGATTTGCCACCAATAGATAGTTATAGAAATAAATACAGAAACATCTGTATGCATAGGTTAGTTTATATGCATGTATATCCCAGCTCTGTCCCAGCAATACTGTTCCAGTAGTAATGAGAATACCTAGTTTCTAGATTTTAGTTTCTAAATACTTTCATCCAATGAAAAGAACTAGGGCTCCTGGAGGAATGGTGGATACCAGGACTAAGGTAGGGGAAATATCAAACAATCTTGAAATATCTTGTGGTGCCAGAAAGAAAGGGAATGTTAGAAAATGATGGAAGTACAATGACAAACAACTTGAATAATTTCAATAGGCAAATCTGGACCAATTTAAACAATGAAATAAATGACATATTGTATTTTTTATAGCATGGTGAAGTATGGATTATACAATGACATCCTATATAATAAAAGCCTAATGTGCAAATTATCCCCTCTGGCAGGTCGTTGGACCACCAGTTGAACTGGGAGAGCGGGAGTTTAACAGCTCGCTATGATGTGTGCTGACCACCAGGAGGCAGTGCAAAACATGGTGGGCATTGGCGATGCGGTGCTGGCAGAGGCGCTGCCAGCCCCGATAAGCCCCAATGAGAGCCAGGACCACAGCGGGATGGTGGAGCAGGTGAGCAGGTGGCACAAGGCCAAGGCAGGGTGCCAGACGGGGCTGCGGGGCTGCGGGGCTGCGAGCCTGGGGGCGTGAGCTGGGGCTATGGGGCTGAGGGTGCAAGCTGGGGCCCAATCTCTGCAGGCCACCTCAAGGGACCCCACCTGTGCATGAATTCGTGCACCAGACCTCTAGTATTATATAACCCATAGTGCACCATGATATAAAAAAAATAATTGAATAAATAACTAAAGGAAAGAAGGAAAAGGGACAGCTTTTGTTATAGTCAAATTCTAATTAATATGTGTAGAGAAACTATGAAAATAGAAAATCATCACTGGGCAAACCCCTCAGTAATAATTATTGCTGAAAAGAGTAACAGATGGATGCTAAAATTGGTAGATAAACATATTATAAGAAACAGGATATTAGCATAGTTTCAAAATATCACCTTACCAGGTACTTATTAATTATGAAGAAAACCAATGTTTTGCCACTCCAAAAATGTGCCTTTTGGAATATTGATTTAAACTTGGTTATTAAAGAAAATGGGGAAGAAAAAAAACACCTTTGAACTTCCCCCCTTTTCTGTGTGAGATTTGAGATGGAAAATTCAGTTCCAGGAAGGGAATCTTATATTCACTTAGCATTAGATAAGAAGGGTCTGAGCAGGAGGCTGTTAGCTAGATTTCTCTGAGGCGTTCCATTGTTTCTAGGTTACCTAACAGGAATTTGTTTGCTATATGTGTTCTGCTCTTTTCAGCTACATATGAATTGCCTTTTTTTCCCTCTCAAAATCCAAAACCCTTAACCCTTTTGCTCCTTTGTCCACAATAGCATATAAGTCTCAACTTTCCAATGAGTGTTGGGTCACATTCTTATAGCTCCCCCCAAATGGGCATTTGTTTATTAATTTTTTTTCTTTTAATCTGTCTCTGTTAGTTTGATTATTAGTCCAACTAGAAGGTGGAAGGATTTTTTTAACCCTCCACAATTACAAATGAAACAATAATCTTACAATAGAGAAAACTGGTAGATATCACCTTAACCAAGTGACAAAAGTTAAAATTGCATAATAAGATACAATGAATGAAGACATATCTTAATGCTGTACCTGATACAATATACTGAGAAGGTACTTCCTTGATATTCTTGCCAAAAACCGCATAACTTGAACTTAATCATGAGGAAACATCAGATAAACCCAAATTGTGACATTCTACAAAATAACTGGTTCATGCTCTTCAAAATGTCAAGGTCGTAGGAGACAAACAAAGACTGGGGAATTATAATAGATTTGAGAAGGTTAACAAAATATAATAACTGGAGGCAAAGTGGGGTTCTGGATTGAATCTTGGACTAGAAAAGCGGCACTAATTGTTCAACTGGAAAAATTCAGAGTCTCTAGGTTAGTTAATGATATTATTGTATAAATGTTCATTTCTGATGTCATTAATTTTGCTGTGATTATGCAAGATGTTGCCATTAGGAGAAGCTGGGTTAATGGCATATAAGAGCTCTTTGTGCTATTTTTGCAACTTTAGCAAGTGTAAGATTTCAAATGAAAGCCAATTTAAATAAGTACATCTATATCCCCCATCCCCATAAACTTCAGTAAACAATACCTTTGTGTTGTGGTTATATATTGTTGTAAAATAAATCACTACAATCCATAACATTTTTTATTATGTCTCATGATAATATAATAAGATGAGAAAAAGAAATAAAAGAGAATCATATATGGAAGAAGAAATAAAGCTATCTTTGTTTGCAGATGCCATGATGGTCTATGTAGACATTCCCCCCAAAATTACAAAAATATTATTTAAAAAAACCACACCCAACTTCTTGGAAATAATAAGTGATTATAGCAAGCTTGCAGGATACAATATTAATGTACAAAACTGAATCACTTTTCTATATACCAGCAAAGAACAAGCAGAATTTTAAATTGAAAGTACATTATCATTTACTTTAGCACTCAAAAAATATTTACATATAAATAAAATAAAATATTTACAAGATATTTGTGAGGAAAACTACAAAACTCTGATGAAAACTATCAAAGAAGAAGTAAATGAATGGAGAGATATTTCTTATTCATGAATAGGAAGACTCAATATTGTCAACTTGTCATTTCTTCCCACTTCATCCAAAGATTTAATATAATCCAAATCAAAACATCAGCAAGTCATTTTATTGATATAAATAAAAGGATCCTAAAGTGTATATGGAGTGGAAAAAGTCCTAGAAAAACCAACTCATTACTGAAGAACAAAGTTGGAGGACATATATTATTGGACATTAAGACTTATTATTAAGCTGCAGTAATCAAGACAATGTGATATTGTTGAAATAATAGACAAATCAATGGAACAGAATAGAGAGTCTGGAAATAGATCCACATGCATACAGTCGACTGATCTTTGATAAAAGAGGAAAGACATAAAATGGCGCAAAGATTGTCCTTGTAACATATGGTGCTGGAGCAATTAGACATCCATATGCAATATATATAGATATTGATACAGACCTTATCCCCTTCAAAGTTAGCACAATATAGATCATAGTGCTAAATTTAAAACACAAAATTATAACTCTTAGAAAATAACATAGAAATAAATCTAGATGACCTTGGGTATGGTGATGGCATTTTAGATAAAATACCAAAGTCTTGATCCATGAATGAAAGACTTGATAAGCTGGACTTCATTAAAATTAGAAAGTTATACTTTGTGAAAAATAATGTCAAGAGAATGAAAAGACTGAGCCACATATGGGATAAAATATTTGCAAAAGACATATTTGATAAAAGAATGTTATCCAAAGTACACAGAGAACTCCTAAAAATCAACAATAAGAAAATAGACAACCCTACTTTAAAAATGGGCAAAATATCTCGACAGACACCTCGCAAAAGAAGATATACAGATGGCAAGTAAGCATATGGAAATATGTTTAACATCATATGTCATTAAGCAATTGCAAATTAAAACAGCAATGAGATCCCACTACTCAAATATTAGAATGGCCAAAATACAAAACATTGACAACACAAATGCTGGTGAGGATGTGGAGCAACCGGAAATCATTCATTGCTGATAGGAATGTAAAATGCTATAGTCACTTTGAAAGGTGGCTTGGTGGGCTCTCAGAAAAGTAAATATTCTTTTACCATATGACCCAGCAATCACATTCCCTGCTATCTACCCAAATTAATTGAAACTTATGTTCACACAAAAATGTGCCTGTGGATGTTTATAGCAGCTCTATTCATATTTATTCACAACTAGAGGCCCAGTGCATGAATTTGTACATGGCTGGGTCCCTCAACCTGGCCAGCCTGATGGGGCTGGCCAGGGGGAGGGCCATGAGAGGTTGGCTGTGGGAAGGCACTCATCGCCAGGGGGCAGCTCCTGCATTGAGCATCTTCCCCTTGGTGGTCAGTGTGCATCATAGTGACTGGTCGTTCAGTCATAATGGTCACTTAGGTTTTTGTATATCTATATACTAGAGGTCGGTGCACAAAATTCATGCATGGGAGTGAGGGTCCCCTCAGCCCAGCCTGCACCCTCTCCAATCCAGTACCCCTTAGGGAATGTCCAACTGCCAGCTAAACAGGCAGTCGGACATCCCTCTCACAATCCAGGACTGCTGGCTCCTAACTGCTCACCTGCCGGCCTTTCTGATAGCCCCTAACTGACCCCCCTGCTAGCCTGATCAGCCCTCATTGCCCCCCCTTCCAGGCTGGTTGCCACCAACTGCATCCCCTGCCAGCCTAGTTGCACCACACAGCCTGCTGCTCAGTCGTTTGGTCGTCCCTCATTAATCCCCCTGCCGGCCTGGTCACCCCACACAGCCTGCTATTCCGTCGTTTGGTCATCCCTCACTAACCCTCCTGCTGACCTGGTCACCCCACTCAGCCTGTTTGGTCATCCTTTTAGTTGTTTCAGATGTGACAGCCCCTGGCTCTTTATATATATTGATAGATTGTCAAAACTTGAAAGCAACTAAGATGTGTCGTTCAGTTGGTGAATGGGAAAACTGTGGTACATCCAGACAATGAAATATTATTCAGAGCTTAAAAGAAATGAGCTATCAAGACATGAAAATACATGGAGGAAACGTAGATGCATTTACTAAGTAAAAGAAGCCAGCCTGAAAAGGCTACATACTGAATGATTCTAATTATATGATCTTTTGGAAAAGATAAAACTACAGAGGCAGTAAAAAGATCAGTGGTTTTCAGGGTTAGGGTAGAGGAAGGGATGAATAGACAAAGCACAGAGGATTTTTAAGGCAGTGAAATTATTCTGTGTGATCGTACAATGATGAATACGTGACAACTATGACTTCCTGATTCATATGTCATGATGGCCAGGCTTATGGAAATACTTCGTAAGCAAGGCACAAGAGGTGCCAACCAAAAATGAAAATATTAATTACCTGATTACATTAAAATTAGGAACTTCATTCTGGGAGAAGATATTTGTAACTCATTCATTTCCAGAACAACTATAAAAGAAGTACAAACAATTCAATAGAAAAGTAGTAAAGGAAATGAATAGGCATTCACAAAAGAGGAAACCCAAATAGAAATAAAACAGATGCATAACCTCACTAGTAATCAGGAAAATACAAGTTAAAACCTCAGTGAGATATCATTTCACATCCATCAGTTCAGAAAAATTTTTAAAACCCAAGCATCGATCAGACTGTCAAACTTCAGAGGGAAGGTAGGGGAGGGTGGGGGTGAGGGGGAGAGATCAACCAAAGGACTTATAAGCATTCATATAGGCCTAACCAATGGACCAGACAACAGGAGGGTGAGGGCATGAGTGGGGGACATGGAGGGTAAATGTGGGGATAAGTACACATATGTAATAATTTAATCAATAAAAAAATTTAAAAAATAAAACTCTAAAATTACTAATATTTGGTGTGGGTATGGAGAAATACAAATCTTCTCTCCAATGATGGGAGAATAATTGGCACATCCAGGATAAAGAGCTATTTAGCAATATCTTGTAAAGTTAAGAGGAAAACACTCAGCCATTCCTAGAGATAGTTTTTCCCTTGTGAATAAAAAAGTACGTACAAAAAATTATTGTTACAACATAGTTTAATTTAAGTGTCCACCAGCAAGAAATGATAAAGTAGATTGTTATATATTCATTCAATGAAACACTGTACAACTGCTAAAATTATTAAATTAGAATTCAATGCCTCATCATGGGCCAATCTCAAAACCAGAGTTGAGTTGGGGGAAGGGGGAAAGAGTAATTGAAAGGTGTATACAGTATAAGAATATTTATTTAAAGCTAGAAAATCTGCAGAACAGTGCTCCCTATTGTTTGTGAATACGTGAAGTTTTAGTTATTATGTAAAAACTTGCAGAGAAATGATAAATACTAACTTGGGTTCATCTCAGGAGAGGGAGGTGATTAGATTGGGGATAGTACGGTACCTAGGGTAGTTTCAGCTTAATCTGCAAAGTTTTATTTCATTTAAATGTTTTTAATATATTTTTATTGGTTTTAGAGACAGGAGAGGGAGAGAGAGAGAGAGAGAGAGAGAGAGAGAGAGAGAGAGAGAGAGAGAGAAAGGAAGGGAGACAGAGAGAAACATTGATGGGCTGTCTCCTGTACGTCTACTGGGAAGTGAGCCTGCAACCTGGGCATGTGCCCTGACTGGGAATAAAGCCTGTGACCTCTCAGTGCGTGGGATAATGCTCAACCAACTAAGCCACATTGGCCAGGGCTTTTTTTTTAAGCAAGTAGAACAAAAGTGTTATATTTTATATAACATTCTTTGAAATATTTCTGAATTATGAAGAAATGTGATAAAATTGAACAATTTAAAAAATATGTTTTCTCTCATTATCGCCTATCCTTGGCATAGGCAAGGGATTGTTCTTGAATTTTACAGGTAGAATAGAAGAGATTTTGTAATAATATGATTTTAACAAAAAAATTAAAAACAGTATCGAACATCAGGACATAAATTTGTAAGAAAAATACATAGCCACGAATCCCCAAATCATGAAAATGAAAGAATGCCTCCAGGCATCATCTTTCACTGTTCAGTAAGAGAGGAAACCTGACAGAAATTGAGTATACCAAACACAAGATTGTATTTGGTTCTCTAGTTATTAGATGAGACTTCACTCAGGAATTGAAATTATGCAGAGTTGCCATCTGTAAGTTTATAACTCATCGTAGTAAATGAAAGGCTAGCCTTTCATCCTGAACTGAGAAATTAAAAATCATTCCTAGGTGAGAGTCTAAATTAATATGCAGGAACTTTGTACCTTGTGTTTGATGGCGGAACTTCTGCAGGAGGGACGATGACATGGCGAACAGTTTTGCTGCAGGAGCATCCAAGGATAGCATTGCCACGAGAGGAATAGAAGAGACAGCTATAATCCCAAGAGAAATGTATTCAAGAAAAACTCTTGAACCTCTTGATTAGCTTTCCTATTCCTTCTATTCTTGTGCTATTATTCATTTCTCATAGATTGGCTTATAGATATTTCAAAGCTGAAAATCTTCTATCTTCCTTGAACTGAATGAAAAGGTGGAAAGTCAACAACGTCCTCAAATGCTATTGTCACAACCCGCACAGATCTCATTCCCTACCGAGCGAGGCCTGAGAAGGAAGGAGATGGTTTCCTTCATTTCTGAGGTTTTACACAATTTCATTCCAATTATATTTGACTTTACATTTCATAAAGCACCAAAAAGTAAATGTCATGTTATCAGCTTTCAGTTCTAGGGCTAAAGGAAAAAAAAACACCCTAAACTATTAAACTATTTGCTTCTTTAATAGTTTGACTCTCGCTTTTCTGGGGCCTTGCATTGCAGTGCAATGACTCCCAGGTGGGATCTAATGTCATATCCAGATAAAAATTTAAATTCATAAAAGACCAAGACTAATATATCTTCTAATTATAGAAAAGTATATATTAGGAAAGCCTTCTAGATAAGTAACTGAACTTTATTTTCATTGCTCTGTTTGATGTTCTTTGACTTTAACCTATGTAACAGATATAACAGACACATTTTTGCAACAAGAAAAATGGATAACATGGCAGAGTGAGTGTTACTATTTATGAGTTTATGGACAGTTAATTTTGCTAGTAAATCATTTCCTGAGGTTTCAATTACAGCCTCAAAGCATGCGGGGTACATCACAAAATTCACGAGAAGCCCTTATACTAGTATTTGAACAAAGGAGTGCCTACAGCATTGATGGCAAACCTATGACACGCGTGTCAGAGGTGACACACGAACTCATTTTTTTGGTTGATTTTTCTTTGTTAAATGCCATTTAAATATATAAAATAAATATCAAAAATATAAGTCTTTGTTTTACTATGGCTGCAAATATCAAAAAATTGCTATATGTGACACGGCACCAGAGTTAAGTTAGGGTTTTTCAAAATGCTGACACGCCAAGCTCAAAAGGTTCGCCATCACTGGCCTACAGCATGCTGTCTTGGTTTATTTTACAGCTTCCATTGGAAGGGAATAGAAAGGTTTATAATACTGATGTTTTAAGTACTTGAGTCCTTCCCAATCACAACCCCAATGATGAACTAAGAAATTAAATGAATGATCCCCATGCCCTCTGCCTCATGCTGCCTTCTGGCTCAGTAACATGTCTTAAGGATAAAACTGCATCATTGCATTTGTTTCCTTCTCTTAAGTTGGTGGAGTGCCTGGTATACAGTAGGGTTTCAATAAATGTGACAGCAACAAATAAATTCCCCTTGTTTCACAGATGTAGAAGCTGAATTCAGAGTTGTAGGGGCTTGTGCAAGGTGGGGAGGCATATCCCAAGCCTGGCTGACATCAGCAGTCCCCTCGCCCTCACCCTCGCCCTCACCCTCGCCCTCACCCTCGCCCTCACCCTCGCCCACAGTAAGGTCTGGAAGGCCCCTGGTGCTGCATTCTTGTTAGGCCGCTTCCTAGGAAGACTACAGGTTTCTTCTGTTCCTCAAATGAAAGGTGGCTCAAAGAGAGTGAAACCTAATGAGTAGGATACTTAGTGGAAAATGCCATTTACCATAGTGATAACATCCTGCGCCAGTAAACTAGTGATGACATTTCTGACTGCTGCCTTACTTCTCAAAGCTGCTAAGAAGGGTCATTTTCTGTTTCTAATGATTAAAATCCCTTGAGATCTTTTTATGCTTAATGTAATTAAAGAAGAAAAGTGAACATTGCCCCCTAACAAGCGTACTTGGAAGCATTTTCTCTTCCCGGGGATTATATAACAGACACCTTTCAGACAGTTCGGTGTCAATTAATAGGAAGCAAACCTTCATTGTGATTATGGATACTTAAGCCAGGTGCGATTACCCTTGCTGTGTTTAGCCAGATCTCCTGCAGACCCTTCCCATGCAGCACCTCTCATTTTGGTCTGATCAAGGTCGATTGGCATCCTTTTCAGTTCACTGTGGCACAGCAAGCTTCCAGTGGAATCTTGTCAGTGCAATTTCACACACTGGGAGGGCAGATGTGTTCTGAATATTAGGAAAGGCTCCTGTTTGCCAACGCAACAGGTCTTTTATTCTGAATTCATTTAAAGCCTCACATGAGGTTACAACGGTAAATATCACAGAGGAACAAGTTAACAATGACAGTCACGGTTCTCAAATATCTTGGCTTTGTCCACCAAACCATCTAGGAGGAGACTTGCTATACTGTGCTCTGTTCTTGCTGCTTTTTAATTAGTAAGGCTCTGATTATTTTATTAATGGAAAATATGTTTTGTTTTTCATTGTTTATAAATTAAATGCATAGGGAAGGTACGATTAACTCTCATTTCTTACTTGATGCATTTTATATTGTTTGAATTTTCAAGTAGCATGTGCTACCTTAGTAAGTTTATATATTAAGAAATAATTTTAAAAATAATGGACAGTTTTCCAAATAAGCAAACACAAGCAACCTGCTTGTGTTTTTAAAGTCAAATAATGCCAAAATATACAAAATAGAAAGCAATCCTACCATCTAGAGACATCAACTGAGAATATTAGCATGTACATATTAAATTGTGAAAATACTTTTAACTTGACTAATATAGTTTAGTTATGTATTTATTTTATTTGTTTATTTTAATTCTTAATATTTGTCTTTATTTTTTTAATCTTTATTGTTGAAAGTATTACCTATGTCCCCCTTTTTCCTCCCATTAACCTTTTATAGCTTGCCCTGCCCGCCAGGCCTCCACCACCCTATTGTCTGTGTCCATGGGTTATGCATATATGCATATAAGTTTTTTGGTTGATCTCTTCCCACCTTCCCTCTGAGTAGTTATATATTTCTTTGCTTAATAATACATAATGATCATCTGTCCATATAAATGTACGAGTCTCTGCAACATTTTTTTAAATTCTTTATTGTTTAAAGTATTACATAAGTCTTCCTTTTCCCCCCATTGACCTCTCCCCAGCCGCCCCCACCCTCAGCACATATCCTCACCCCCTACTGTCTGTGTTCATGCAACATTATTTTTAATGGCTTCAAAATATTCCAATTTGGGCATGCCTTAAATGTTTTTTAACCAATCCCCTAAAAATACGTTGATTTGCTTCCAATTTCTCAATGTTATAAATATGTTACATAAACATGTATGCACTTCTGTGATTAATTCTTTAGGATAAGGAGGTTGAAGAGGATGCAGATTTTAAGTCTCTTGCCAAAGCATCATCCTAAAGTTTGAACCAATATGTATTCCTATCCACAATATAGTAAAATTACCATCCATTTATAATGGTTATATTTTACCACAGGAAAAAAAGAGAGAAACTATTTTAAACATTCTAATTAATGAAAATAAAAGTTAGAAAAGCAAAAGTACTAATACCAGTACCAGCTTTGTTCAAATTCCTTTTCTTGGGAGGAAAGAAAAAACTAACTACATTTTGTGGAGTACCGATAATGGACCAGTCACTGTGCAGTACCTTGGCATAAGGTATTCCATTCAGTTTTTATTAATGACCTTAGTAATAGGTACATCTTATCTCCATGTTACAGATAAGGTCATTGAAGTTCATGAAGGTCAAGTATCTTGACCAAGGTTACCTAGATAACTTTGACGACCTGAGATATGCAGGTAGATTTGTCGAACACCATGTTCTTTTCTCATTCAGATTATTCACCAGATTCCCAACTGGCTACCATGTTAGTGATACATGACCTTGCTGAGTTCCATGTAATGCAATGTCTCAGGTATGGAAGAAATACCTGGTTCAACATATATATCATTTATTGTTAACACAGAAAGCAATTAAGGAGTAAATTAGGAACGATATTAATTTGTAACATCTATAATAATAAAAGCATAATATGCTAATTAGACCAAACAACCTTCTGAGCAACCTGCCGGACGACCACGCTATGACACCCACTGGCACCAGGCCAGCCAAGGCGGGTGCGATGCAATTGGTCAGGGGCCAGGCCATTGCCCCATGATCTCCCTGCAGAGGGAGGCCCAGGCCACTGACTGGCAGGCTGCAGCTGGTCAGCAGGGCCTCCCTCTGCGAGGAAAGCCCAGGTCCCAGGTGCCAGAGGGGAGCCGGTGATGGCTGCCGGGGGAAGGAAGGCCTACACTTGCATGAATTTCATGCATCGGGCCTCTAGTCTTACCTAATAATAGACAAACATGTAAATTAACCATCCCTCTGCTATGCTCACCAGCCAATCAGGAGAGTATGCAAATTAACCTAACAAATATGGTGGTTAATTTGCATATGTAGGCGCGAAGCGGCAGAGCAAAAACTGAAGGCTCTGGCCAGAGCCGCGAAGATTGAAGGCTCCAGCCAAAGCGAAGGCCTGGGTCCCGGGGGCCGGAGGAAAACCAGTGCAGGCAGCCAGGGGAAAGGAAGGCCTATTGCATGAATCTCTTCGTGCAACGGGCCTCTAGTTTTCACATAATTTTCAACTCAGGGGTCATTCATACTCTGTAACACTTCTCTCAAAGTTTGAGACATAAAACTTTTCAAATGGGTTTTGGGAAAAAAACATTATAAGCTACACACTTTTGCCTTAAATTAAAAAACAACTTTAACTTACTAATGATATGCACCTTGAGAAATAGACAAAAGAAAAATAAAAAGGCACAATGAAAGCTAAGAAAGCAATGCTTTACATCAGGAATATGCACTTAAGAACAATAGTGACAACGTCTAATGCATAACTCACTTCCCACACACTCTTGTGAAAGGCAACATCTTAAGTAATAGACTTAGCTGTCAATTATAATAGCTGTTCTCACACTTAGTGTTAATAAAATGAGCAGCAGGAGAAAACACATTTTTTGTTAGAATAATTAGGTGACTTCATTTGCTCCAACTGTTTAGGTTCCCTTTGTTGACTACATTTTCAGATTTTTTTTTTAAATGTTGCATTTTAATCATAAAGTCACAATTTTGAAAAGAGAATTACCCTCTTGTAATACCCAATGCAGTATCTTCCTAACATGTATAACTTCAGTTATGTTTCCTGCAGAAGTGATCACTCTTGGCATTTGAATGAAGTAGGCAGAGCAACACAAAATGTTTTCAGCCTTCTCCCCTTTTTCTTCTTATCAAAACCTTTTCTAAAAATATATGCTGTGACCCAATTCTTATAGGAAATTCTCAAAATTCATAGGAAGCTAATCTTGCTGTTTTGTCTCACAACTTTGCTTTACAAAATGGAAAATTAAAGTCAGAAAAGAAACTAGGAAAATCCTTGCTTACACTTGGGAGAGAGAAATGTCTTTTTTCTTTTTCTGTTTGTACATAAAAGCCTAAAGAGGAAAATTTAGGAGCAGAAGTTATACTGGCATTATCATCTAATCTAATAATTGTTTGAAAAGCAGATCTTCATTCTTATTTATCTACTAGAGGCCTGATGCACGGATTTGTGCACTGGTGGGCTCACTCGACCTGGCCTGTGGAGATTGGACCGAAACCTGCTTTCTGACCTCCCCCAAGGGATCCAGATTGCGAAAGGGCACAGGCCAGGCCAAGGGACCCCACCGTTGCACGATTGGACCAGGGAGGGACCACGGGAGGGCTCCAGGGCATCTCCATCCTATCTCACTCAGCCCTGATTGGCCAGACCCCAGCAGCAAGCTAACCTACCGGTCAAAGTGTCTACCCCCTGGTGGTCAGTGCACATAATAGCGACTGGTAGAATGGTCAGATGAACAGTCAGACACTTAGCATATTAGGCTTTTATTATATAGGACTAGAGGCCAGGTGCACAAAAATTTGTGCACTCAGGGGGGGGAAGGGGGGGGTCCCTCAGCCTGGCCTGTGCCCTCTCGGAGTCTGGGACCCCTCGGGAGATAATGCCCTGCTGGCTTAGGCCTGCTCCTGGGTGGCAGAGGGCAGGCCCAATCCCTAGGTGCAGCCCCTGGTCGGGCTCAGAGCAGGGCCGATTGGGGAGTTGGGGTGCCGCCCCCTGTCATTCACAGAGCAGGGCGGATCGGGAGGTTGCAATGCCACCCTCAGTCACACTCAGGGTAGGGCCGATTGGGGGGTTGGGGCACCGCCCCCTGTCACACTCAAGGCAGGGTCGATGGGGAGGTTGCGGTGCCACCCCCTGTCACACACAGAGCAGGGCCAATCAGGGGGTTGGGGCGCTGCCCCCTGTCACGCACAGAGCAGGGCCCATCAGGGGGGTTGGGGCGCTGCCCCCTGTCACGCACAGAGCAGGACCCATCAGGGGGTTGGGGAGCTCCCCTGTCACACACAGAGCAGGGCCCATCAGGGGGTTGAGGAGCTCCCCCCGTCACTCACAGAGTAGGGCCGATAGGGGAGTTGGGGCACCGCCCCCTGTCACACACAGAGCAGGGCAGATCAGGGGGTTGGGGCACCACCCTCTATCACCCACAGAGCAGGGCCGATCAGGGGTTTGGGGCACCGCCACTCTCACACTCAGGGCAGGGCCGATGGGGAGGTTATGGCTCTACCCTGTCACACACAGAGCAGGGCCCGTGGGGGGCGGGGGGTGGGGCGCCTCACCCTGTCACACACAGAGCAGGGCCAATCAGGGGGTTGGGGTGCTGCACCCTGTCACACACAGAGCCGCAGGGCGATCAGGGGGTTGGGGAGCTCCCCCTATCAAGCACAGAGCAGGGCTGATCAGGAGGTTGGGGCACCTTCCCCTGTCACAAACAGAGCAGGGCGGATAGGGAGGTTGTGGCCCTGCCCCCTGTCACACACAGAGCTGCAGGGCGATCAGGGGGTTTGGGCGCTGCCCCCTGTCACGCTGATCCCGGTGCTGGGAGGCATCTTACCCTTTTACTATATAGGATAGAGGCCTGGTTCGTGGGTGGGGCTGGCTGGTTTGCCCTGAAGGGTGTCCTGGATCAGGGTGGGGGTCCCCACTGAGGTGCCTGGCCAGTCTGGGTGAGGGGCTGAGGGCTGTTTTCAGGCTCACAGGTGACTGAAGCTCCCAACTGCTCCTTTTTTTCTTTTTTTTTTTTTTTTATTCTGGGCCAGCTTTAGCTCTGGCTCCAGCTCTGAGGCCTCTTCTAGGTTCTATAATCGAAACAATGTATAACTCCAGCTCTGAGATCCGGCTCCCTGAAAGCAGGTTTCTGGGGTTTTGTTTAGCTTCTATATTTGTTACAATGTTTCTAAAACTGCAAGCTCAGAGGCCGGCAAGGCAGGTAGGGAACGTCAGAGTCCTCCATCACTGAAGCAAGCAAGCCTCATGTTAGCTTCCAGCTGCCTGGCTGCCAGCCGCCATCTTGGCTGGCAGTTAATTTGCATATCTCGCTGATTAGCCAATGGGAAGGGTAGCGGTCATATGCCAATTACCATGTTTCTCTTTTATTAGATAGGATACTGTGGGAAATCAGTTTTAACCATGCTTTGACAAACAGCATCTTCCAGAACCCTATGCACCAATGCACATAGGGTGGTTATCTTCTATCTAAGATGAAGTCCAAAGTGTTCCTCCACCCTCACCCTCCCTCACGCACACAGGGGGTTCCTGTCTTCCTCACAGAAAACCTTTGGAATAACCCATGTCATTTATTCAGCACTCATCTCAACTGGAGCACTTCTTATATCAAATCAATTATTTTAATCCTCTGACAGAAATCTCTCCAAATGAACAAATACTAGAATAGTATGGCCTTATATTCACTGAGCATCAGAAGTTTTAGATTTAGCAACATGCAGTATAGTGACTAAAATGAATGACTTTCTAACAAATACAAGACATTGGCATTCATTGCTCACACTATTAAAAGGAAAAAAGGCATGATTATACTATATGTGATGAATCCCAATTTTAAAAGCCACAGATAAACTCTGTTTAATGTAATTTGTATTGGTCAGAAAGCATCCTTCAATTCTCTTAGACATATTGGGAACGTAGCCTCATCCAGCTCCCATGTCCCTGCCTGAGCTAAAGCAGAAATTCAAAGGTGAGAATTCTGCCATTAGAATGTGTAAGAGGCAGGACAGCTGTGCTCAGCTTGGCAGGCAGTGTTCATTAGAACTCTGCTAGCTGAGATCTCTCACCAACTCAATTTAAGTAACTTTTATTTACTTAACACCTAGAAAGCTCATAAAGAAAGAGCAGGTAGCCTTCAGGCTATTCCTAAATTACCTCAGGAATAATACAACTCTTCAATTCTGCTGGGTAGGGAATCCACTTACATTTCCAGAGAGGAGTTCTACTTTCCCTTTCACTTTTATTGACAGCAGCTTTGGGTCTTCTGCTGAGATTCAGGCCTGGGGGCAATTTTAATTAGAGCAGGCAGAGGCTTCTTAGGATTCTTACTATTATTTTGACCCAACTGCCCTAATACCCTGGGTTGGACAACACACAGATTGGAAGCTGGTGTTTATACACAATCTATACATCCATCCTTGCTACATTACAAAAATGTAAGATCGGAGCACTGAAAATGATGATGAGGGAACACTTAAAGTCATTGGATTTTTTCCAGACCATGAAACGCCACCTGTGCGGCAGACCTGACATTAACCATCAAAATGCATCTGAAGTGTTGGGTGGAGGGGAGGAGCAGGGGAGGCCTGGGGGCTTGCAGTTGTGAAAAGGGAGACCCAAAGTTTAGTCCACAGAGAACAGTTGTTACCTCTTATAAGTAAGAAGTTGAAATATTTTAAATTTTACATTCAATGTTTTAGATATTTTAGAAGAGATCATTTCAAAGTGTCTATACTATATGTATGTACATTAATGAGCAAATATGAGTTGTTTATTTAGCAAACACACAGTGCTTACTTAGTACTAGTCGCTGTTCTAAGTGCTTTACTTATATTAAACTCCCTAATCCTCACAACCCTACAAGGTGGAAACTGCTTTGATCATACTATTACAGAGTAGAGAGCTGCAAGTTTAGATCACTTACTCAAGGTCACACAACTAATAAACTAGCTGGTGGAGCTGGATTCATGCTGAGGTATTCTAGTTCTAGAGTTCATGCTCTTAACCATCACACTATACAACCTCTTTTCAGTTTTTGGAAAATAATTACAATTTACTTTTGCTGTAAGCCACCATATAGAGATATTAACTTGATTTATTCTCAGCACTCAATCCTTTCCTCCATTTCCAAATGCCCTGAGTTTATCATACAAGTATGCACATTGAAGTTTTTATTTTCTCAGAGATGATTGTGTAAATAGCATAACATTGTTTGAAATTCCCAACTAAATGCAAATAAAATTTTGAGTCAACATTTGATGTGCTAACAAGCTGTGCCAAAGCAATTTTTATTAGCATAAAAGGCAAGTTTCAATGGCCTGATGAATCTTTTGTTTATTTATTTATTCAATTATTTGAATAACATCTAGAGCATATAACATCTAGAGCATCTGATCTTTTGGGTTAATTTTACAGGTGAAAAATCTCAGAGATTGGAGAAAATAACAGATGGTGTAATTCCAGGAAAGGCCAGGAAAATTAGTAGTTTTCTACATAGCAATTTAAAGTAAAATACGTATCAAAACTGAAACATGTGACTAGTCCAAGAAGGCAATCTGTTGTCTGGGTTAGAGTTTACAGGAAAAGCTTAAGTTCACCAGTAAGCACATCATCTCTGACTCCAGGGATGTTCCCACACCCTCTCATTGGGCCATTCTGTACTAATCAATACATTACAAGCACCTAACAGACACTCCTGCAAATCCTAGGGAAACACCTTGCACCACAGAAAGCCATGTAGCCCTGAATACTCATACCCAAGTGCAAATGTTAATTCATGCAGTGCTTGCTTTAAACTGGCCTAATTATCTACTGAAGGAATCTGTTAAAGGCATGCTGTCAATCCTAGAAATTGAGTTCAGCAAAGTGGAACTGAATTGCATGCTTTTCAGCTATTTACAAGATTCTGCCTAGCATGCTTTAAGAATGATAAAAAAATAAAATAAAATAAAAATTTACACACAGCCAGGACACAGTTCCCCAACACACACTGTCTCCTTTCTTATCATCAAGAAAATACAAGACATGATGATATAAGAAGAGAGGTACAGCCTAGGAGACCAGTGTCCCTTCTTTACATCATATATATATATATGCCTAATAGGCAAATTGTCCCCTTGGGAGTTCCACCAGGAGACCTGGAGTTTGATCGCTTGCTATGATGTGTGCTGACCACCAGGGAGGTGGTGCGGAATGAAGGGAGGCCCCAGCCAGCAGCCAGCAGCCAGCAGCCAGCAGCCAGCAGCCAGCAGCCAGCAGCCAGCAGCCAGGGAAGGGAGGCCCCAGCTGGCAGCTGGAAGGCCCCAATCGGCACTGATCACTGGCCAAGCCTAGGGACTCTACCCGTGCACGAATTTCGTGCACTGGGCCTCTAGTGGTCTCATAAGGAATGTGGCATGCCACAGGTACCCAGATTGTTAAGAAAATTTAGGCTGCATATAATTGGGTTTTCGTTGTATTTATTGCAATAACCAATAACTTTTAAACACTTAGAGATATTCCTCAATGGCTATGTTTTGTATTCCTACATATTTAGCTAAAAATACTCTGCCTATAGAATTATGTTTGCTTTTGTCTCCAATAGTAAGCTAAAAATCCAAGAGGAAAGTAGGAGTCTTCCCTTCTGCTTCTCCCACATTCTCTAGCTTGACTGGGTCTCAAGTTTCAATCAGCTCATTTCACACTCAGATAATACTGAATAGACTTTATAAGGAGTACAGAGAAAGCAGTGTATAATATAGCAATATCTAGTTAATATACCAAAATATTTTGTGGGGTGGTGCCAACATGCTGTCAAAACCAGACATTCTTTTCCTCTACCTGCAAATGTTCACTATCACCCAGTCCAGCCAGAATTTCCATACCCTCTTGTCACATAGGTTTCATACTATCCACACCTGGGTTTAAAACAAATAGAAACACTGAGTTTCAAAATAATAAATAACCCTGAGCTATCAAATAGGCTGCTTCAGCATCCTCATGTTATTATGGAAGCCACACAGCATTGAGGATATTTTACAAATATTACCCTCCAGGACTGATGATTAAATTTTTCAGAAAATTCATTCTATATTTATATCCTCTTTCTCTCACATGACATGTCTAAAAATAACATCATGTCTTGCTTAGACCACTGCAATAGCCTCAAAATCTTCATATGTGATCCCACCTTTGCCGCTCTCTTAGTCTATATCCCCTTCACACAGAAGCCATAACATAGAGATAATATAATAAAGTCAAAATATAAAAATCATGTCAAATTGAAATAAGCCAGTCACAAGATGACAAACACTGTATTTTTTCACTTAGATGAGGTAGCTAAGTAATCACACTCATAAAAAGAGAAAGTAGAATGGTGATTTACAGGTGTTGGTAGGAGGGGAAAAGGGGAAGTCATTGTTCAATGAATACAGAGTTTCAGTTAACCAATGAAAAAGTGTTTGAGACCTGTTGCACACTGTGGGCATAGTTGACACTACTGAACCATACAGAGAGAAATGGTAAAAAAAAAAAAAAAAAAAAATTAACAATTCATGGCAGAGCTTATCTTTCCTCTACTCAAAAATCTTCCCATGACTTCACATGTACTTACTGAAATTCTAAACCTTTTCCATGGCCCAGAGGGCTAAGCATGATTGGTTCCCACTGCCCTGTGCAGGGTCTACACCAGTGCCTACCTATCCTACCTTACCTCCCATTCTCATTCTCTCCAGCCAAACTGGCCTTCCCTCCTTTAATGCACCAATCACTCATTTACTCCATGCAGGGCTCTGAACAAATATCACCTGTTGGGGATGATGCCACTGAACTATCTGAAATCCCACATGTGGGCAGTAACTTTTTCCTGATTTACTTTTCAGCATTTATAAGCACCTGATTAATTTTCTATCTATTTCTTCTCTCTCTTTCCCAACTAAATATATAAACTCCAAGAGATCAGAAACATTTTTTTTCTTCACTGCTCAACCCCCAATACTTGGAACTTGTCACTGATCAAGAAATATGTATTGAATAAATGAATGAATAAATGGCATGAGTGAATGTGACTGTGGATAACTAAACCATAAAAGGAAATAAATTTCATTAATTTTTGTTTGAAAAATCTTTACAGCAATTCCTGACCTCAATTCCTAAGGATGCTCAGCTTAACTCAATATTATTTTTACTAAAGTGGACAAATTTTTTATAGGGACTAGAAAATATGTTAATATATGAAGTACAAAAGTATTTTTGTCTAGTTTTTGATGATGTATGTATTTTTTTCATTCTCCTGAAGTCATAATATACCCAAAGATATTATGTGATATGAACAGTATTGCTTAGCAAAGCTGTCCTGAAACACAAGTATTGAATAGTCTCATTTCTGCCTGGGGTGACATAGGGAATTAGCCATAAATTACAGATCAATTACACACACACACACACACACACACATCAAAATTTGTGTTTTCTAAAGCTAAACTTTAGCCTGCAATCCTGACTACCGATATGAATAGGTGCCAAGAGGTCTGTAAGAATAAATTTTTTAAAAATAGGAATGTAAAGAGGAGAAGCATTGTTAAGAAAACTGGAGCAAAAGATAGAAATAAAAGAACTTCATTTGCAGCAGGCAGGAAAATCAAAGCCTCTTTAAAAAAATGAAAAATTTCAGAAATGCAATATCAGAAGTTAAATAAGGTCATTCATAAGAGAATATCTGTAGCAGGTTTCCAACCCACTGTGGGAGTAAAACTCATGAATAATATTAAAGGTATTTACATGATCCACTGTTCTCCTGAATAGTGTTTGCTAATATAGTAAGACATGGGTAGCTTGAGAAAAACACAAATTTGTAGTTATAAGACCTAAACCTGACTGCCCATGTTATTAAAAAGAATACAGTAGTTTACATGAATATCATCACTCTGTTTCATTTGTTACAGATCATTGTTATTAAATTAATACCCTGTAATACTTATACTGTACTACCCATGATAGAGATTCTATTCTCCTCTTTGAGTATACTTTGATGTTGGTTTCATTTAAAACAAAGTCTTAAAATTAGAATTTAACTTAAACAATCATAGACTTCCTTTGTAAATAACATGAGAAAAATGCAGCTTATTCTAAAGAAAACAGAATATTCTTTAATAAATTAAAATTGCTCATCTTTCCAATTTTTATAAAGTCACTTTTTTTCTGGTGTTTTTGCAGTTATTTAAAGCAACTTTATCTTTCATTAAATTTATTGGGGTGACATCCTATATAATATAGAGGTAATATGCAAATTGACCATCACACCCTCACACGAAGATGGCTGCCCCCATGTGGTCACAAGATGGCCACCACAAGGTGGCTGGCAAGGGAGGGCAGTTGTGGGTGACAAGGCTGGCAGGGGAAGGCAGTTGGGGGGGAGGAGGGGAACCAGGCCTGCAGGGGAGGGCAGTTAGGGATGACCAGGCCAGAGGAGAGTGGCTAGGGAGTGATCGGGCTGGCAGGCAGAAGCAGTTAGGGGCAATCAGGCAGGCAGGCAGGCTAGTGGTTGGGAGCCAGCAGTCCAGGATTGTGAGAGGGATGTCCGACTGCCAGTTTAGGCCCGATCCCTGCAGGGTCCTGCAGGGATCGGGCATAAAACAGCAGTTGGACATACCCCAAGGGGTCCCAGATTGGAGAGGGTGCAGGCTGGGCTGAAGGACAACCCCCCCTCCAGTGCACAAATTTTGTGCACTGGGTCTCTAGTTGGTTATTAAGATCATATAAGTTTCAAGTGTACATTTCTATGATACATCATCTGTACTTGCCTTGTGTGCCCACCACCCAAAGTCACATCAGAAGAATTGTCCAGATGACTCACAGATGACTCTTCCATTACCATATATTTGATCTCCTTTCCCCATAATTACCCCCTTCCCTCTGGTAACCACATACTGTTGTCTGTGTCTATGAGTTTTTGTTTGTTTTTCTTGTTTGTTCACTTTTTTAAAACATACATCTATCTCATTTTCTTCTAACTTTTAAAAATTGACAGATTCACATTTAAAAATGCAAAAGGCAACTATTTACAGTTAAGAAGATTTCCTCTTTCTTTTTTTTTAAATCTTATCTCAATGTATATATATATATAATGCATTTATATATATATATATATATATATATATATATATATATATATATATATATATATATAAATTTTGGGGAGAAAATGAGTAAAATAACTCCTTTATTAATATCAAAATTTCTAGCAGAAACATGTCTCTCAAATTCTATGAGTGAGGATCTCTTGTCTTTATAATTTAACTGTATTTTACCTGGAACTTATCTCCAGATAGTTAGGTCCTCATGAGAATAATTTAAATGCTTGTTGTAAAAGGCTTGCTTTATCCTTTATTAACATCATTACCTTGGTTCAACTATGGGAAGCGTTTTTTAACTGCACCTTTCCTGTTCTCCGAGCACAAGTTTGTATGGCTTTGGCTCCACCAATTTTAACTTCGCTGTGGCTCAAGGCAGAACTTCCGGCCCTTTTGCTTCCCCTCCTAGTTGTTTTGTTGTTCTTAGCCAGCATTTTAACTATCTGAAGAAATCAATCCTATCTCTTCTCAGAAGCACCAGATGACTGTTACTAAGTCAAGTTTAATGTGTTTCAGTTTTCCTCAATAAATAGGGAAGTATTTCAACTATCCAAATAATAATAGGAAAGCACTTTGAGTTTGCAGTATGTCCATGCTCCTTTAAAGCCATGTGGATGTGGAAGAATGTCTCAGTACAGCACTCCCTGTGCTCTTTATTGCAGATTCCTATAATTGATTCAGCAAATATTCTGAGAGTCTGTTGTGTGCAATGTGCCATGGAAGAGGAGGAGACGAGTTAGGAATGTTCCTTGTGCTCAAGGAGCTCAAAAAAACTAAGGGTTCGCATTTTAGTTTTATGTATCACAGTAAGTTATGAAACATACAGAAATAAGACAATTGTGTGAAATGTTTGACAAGCAAGAAATTTTGTGTAAGCATTCTATCAGATACTGAATCTGTAAAGAAAGAAATTGTGGTAGATTGCCAAAATGCCCTCAATTCCTCACCTTCTATTCATGCCCTTTGCAATGTGGTCCACTCCTCCCTTCCAAAGGTAAAATCCATTTCCCTGCCTCTTGAATCTGGACTAGACTTTTAACTTGCTTTGGAAAACAGAAAGTGCCAGAAGAGTCCATGTGCCAGTTCTGAGCTTGGGTTTCAAGAGGCTTAGATCACTCTTCTCTTCCTTGGAACCTTCCCAACAGTAGGTGGACAAGACCAAGCTAGATGGCTAGATGGTGAGATGCACCTGGCCCGGTCACCGCCATCACACTAATCAGCAACCAGCACCCAGACAGATATGAGTTAGGCTACTCTAGATGAGGCAGCCTCCAGATCTGCCAGATTTCCACAGACATGTGAGCTAGCCCAGCTGAGATCCGCTGAGCCTGGTCCAGATCGGCAGAACTATCCAGATGACTTGCAGGCTTATAAGCAATAACACAAGTTTATTCTTTGGAGCCCCTGGGCTTGAGATAGTTTATTGCATGGAATAATGTATTGTTGCAATGATACATAACTGATATGGGATAGTGGATATAGCACTTGCAAATGCATGGGGAGCCATGGCTTTCTCTACCAGGAGTATGTGACTGCATCTCTGTAATTTGAGTTGTCTATATGTTTCAATGTTAAAAATAAAATAAATGAAATTTCATGAACAGAAATGTAGTAAAAAAAAATGTACGTTCTACAAAAACATGTATTTTTTTTTCTATTTTCTTCACTGATGGAGCCCAAGCATAAAAAAGAGCGACTGGCACAGGGTATGTGCTCAAAAAAGTTTTGTTGTTGATAAAATCAATGCATTTCTGCAAATATTTATTTGATTATCTCTGAATGCAGAGTTAAAGCCTTGGGAAAAGGCATTTAATGGATTCTGAGGAACTGAGTAGAGTCCAAGAGGAAAATAGAATGCTGTAGTGATATTCCAGGTGCCCTATAATGAGATTTTAAATTGGAGTGGTGACAGCAAGAACAGAAGAGGAAGGACAGATCCATTTGGCACCATTTAATGGGCTGCACTTACCCCCCAAATATGTGTAACAACCCATTCTCTAGAATCCCTTCATCTATCCACTTCAAAAAATAATGAAAATGTGATAGAGTTTCCAATCTCAAGTATTCACAGTCTAATGATGCAAACATTCTAGCCATGGCTTCTTTGTATTACAACTCAATTTGACAGTGCTATGATGAAGGGAAATGTAGGCAGAAAATGGGGATGCAGCAGAAGCATTTTCCTGGGGAAAGGTGATCTGTTGTTGAAGCCAAAAGAAATACCCACATAAAGGACCAGGTGAAGGATGTGTAGGGGAGAATCAATGAACACAAAGAGCTGAGGCAAGAGAGAACATGCATTTGGAAATTGCAAATAATTCAGTCTGGCTGAAGTAAAGCTCCCAAGAGGAAGTGAGGCAAGAGAAGAAGTAATCAGGGATTAGTCCATAAAAGACCTTGGAGATATCAATAAATTTTCAGTTTCATGAGGAACCTCCAAGGTTTCTTAAACAAAAAGTTTCCATAATGAGGATTAGAATTTAGAAAGATCTTCCAAATGTACCATCGGGGTTGGGAGGAGAGAAGCAATAATGATGTCAAGGAGCACATTCAGAAAACTGCCTCAGTGCTCCCAGTGAGAAATGGTGGGTGCCTGATGACCGTACTAGGACTGAAGATGGATGTATATAGATAAATTTGCTATTTTGGAAAGGAAGTATGAGGCCGTAAAGAGTAGGTAAATAAAATTCTGATTTGGGCAACTTGTGAGTAGAAAGGTCAATCATGAAACTAAAAGATAGAGGCGGGGTAGCAGGCTAGAGGGGAGATAGTAAGTTCATTCTTTGACATGTTGTGTTTGAGATCATTTGAATACTGAAGTAAAGATGTGCAAGAGAAACCATCCACTTATCCAGACTTTTGTCTAGTCCTGTGTGGTGCCTGAACAGCAATCAGTGCTCAATAATTCATTTGTGAATGAACAAAAGAAGCTTAGTGAAGAGACCTGGACTTAAATGCAGAAAAGGGAATTGATATATACCTGGAAGAATTTAAATCCAATCTGTTCAAAGTGTGGACTGCACACAATGCTGGTTGGTCCTCAAACTGTCATCTGTTCTCAATGAGGTAAGTATAGATATAAAAATAAGCATTCTGAAATTTTTGTAGCAATTTAACAGAGTAAATTTGTTTGTTTTACCTAACATAAAGAAATTGATCTAGTATTCTATGTTTTTGTTTTCCTGTTTAAATTACATTTTTCTAGTAATTTATTCTCTTTGTACTGTTACAAAAGCATTGGTCTGTAATGGGTTGTATTTAAAAACAAACAAATAAACAAAACAAAAAATCCTGGTCCCTCGCCACAGGTAGTTTAAGTGCTGAATTAGACCATTTGGGGAAAATGTTTATAGCAGCTCCTCTTTGACCCATTCTTACCTTCTATTCTTCCGTCTTAACTGTTTTTCTAACCCAACTTTATTCCCTCTCTGGGATCCCAATAGTAAACTAAAGCCTCTTTTTAAATTTTGTATGCTTATCCATTTAGCTCCAAAATTGTTTCTATCGCAAAGATAAAAGACACTTCTTTCCCTTGCCTGAGTCCTGTAAGAAATATAGTGTGGGAGACAAAATTCTAAGGTAACTCTCTGGTGTTATTACCTGTATAATCCATATTCTTTGAGTTTGGGCAGGACCTATGACTTGCCTCTAATCAAAAAAATATGGTAAGCATGATTGAATGTCACTTTCTTGATTGATAGAATAATAGAAAGAAACACAGGTAGGCAATTGATCTTCTGGCAAATTTACTCTTGCACTGGCTCTGAGGAAACAAGCCACCAGATATTCTAAAGCAAAAGGAAGGAAGGAAGGAAGGAAGGAAGGAAGGAAGGAAGGAAGGAAGGAAGGAAGGAAGGAAAAGAGAGAGAGAGAGAGAGAGAGAGAGAGAGAGAGAGAGAGAGAGAGAGAAAGGGAGGGAGGAAGGAAGGAAAGAAGGAAGGAAGGAAGAAAGAAACAATTTCTACCAACAACCTGTCTGTGGGGGCTTAGATGTAGACCCTTTCCCAGATGAGCCTTCAGATGCACCCTCACTCCCAGCCAGTATCTTTACTTTAACCTTATAAGACCCCAAACTGAGGACCCTGTTAGTCATGCCTGGAATCCTGACCCAGAGAAAATGTGAGATGACAAATGTATGTTGTCTTAAGTGGCTAAATTTGTGGTCATTTGTTATGCAACATAAACAACTAGTACAATCAGACAGGCGGTAGTTGCTTGGATTTGAGTGAAGAGAAACTTGGATAAATGGATGCTGATGGTGCCATTTTTATCATTCAAAGCATGAGGGGGGAAACTGGGAGGGGGAAAGAAAATTAATTTTAGATGGAATGAATTTACAAGACTGAAACTAAAAAAAAATATCTAAATATCTTATGCTTAAAACTTAGAAGTTTGTTATCCATTTGTTATCCGATATTTGAGTGTGACTCATTATTAAACGAAATGTCATATAACAGAAGAACACAGAGAGGTTGGAAAGAAGAGCTATGGGGAAGCCAGGAGTCATGAGAAAATCTAGGAAATGAGGAAAAGAATTCATGAAGAAGAGAATTGAAAACCAAGTAAAGTGCTTAAGAGATGCAAAAAGAAGAATTATGAAAGGCCATTATCCTATATAATAAGAGCCTAATATGCAAATTGATTGAACAGAAGAATGACTGGTCACTATGACGTGCACTGACCACCAGGGGGCAGATGCTCAATGCAGGAGCTGCCCTCAGCCCATAGGCCCCAGTCCAGCCAAGGCGTATGCCAGTGGGGGGGGGACCCCTGATGGCCCCATTGGTTGCCCCACAAATTGGCCCTGATCGCTGGTCAGGCCTAGGGACCCTACCCATGCGCAAATTTCATGCACCGGGACTCTAGTATGTCATAAGAAAATGGAAAGTGTCACTGGGCCTCTTGAGAGCAGCTTCTCTAGACTTGGAACTTCAGAATCAATATTGTAAGGAACTGAGAGAGAGGATGGATGGTGCAAATTTGGAGATACTGACTATAAATAAACAGAATAATTTTTGGAAGTTAAGGAAAGAAGAACTGTTTAATGTAACTTGGGTGATACAGAATGAGGATTAAGGAAACCATATTTCAAGATGGTGGAAGTAGAAAGAAGGAATGAAGTTGAATAAGTACTAATGATGCTGAAGGAAGAAGTGAGGAAGGCATGGCACCTGGAGCTTAAGTGAAAGTGTTGGCCCTGAAGAAAGATACTTTTACTCTCAGACTGTTAAAAAAAGAAAAAGACAAAGACAAAAGAACGTGGAGAGAGGAGAGGATATTTTTTTAACGCTCACATATAATCTCTAACTTCTTGATAAAGAAGAGAAGTTGTCCACTTCAAAATGAGAGGGAAGGATGGGCCCCTGAATTGGGAGTGAAGGTTTGGAAAGCTCTTGTGCAGACTGTGTTAGAGGATCAACAAGAGATTAATGAAAGGATTAAGAAGCAATTAAAGTCAGGCAGTGTGAATTGGTAGGAGGCCAAGTCTGTAGTTTCACTTGAAATCTGTCACTGATGCCGGGTAACAGCTAGCAGAAAAGCTGGATTGATGGCGAATCGCTGGCTCATAGAAAGCACAGCATACATCACTAAGGATGAGGCCTGCCTACGCGACCTGATTCGAAAGCTCAGCCAGGAGATGGAGATTTTACCAGAGTTGGCAAAAGTGCTTTCAGCTACCTATGACACTGGTCAATTTTTAAAATTCAACCACTAGAAAACAGAAAACAGCCTACAGTGCTTTTATCGCAGCCTATTCTTGTATTTTCCTTAATAATCCAGTTAACTTCTTTAGACCAGTCCTTTTTATTCCCAAGTTCCTTATATTTTTACTTAAAAATACATACAAGAAACTGCCATTTTCTTAAAATGTTTGAAACAGAAACAGCATGGCCCATAAGGAATTTGTAAGTAGAGCACAGTGTTCTGGTTCACTAGTTTCCTTGGGAACGTTATTTCATCTCTCTGTGCCTTAGATTCCTTATCAAAAGAGGACAGTAATCTCCGACTCTCAGTGCAGATGCGATCATTAAGTGAGATCATTTATCTATTGGTATCATGGCGTGTATAATAACGCTATTCAAATTTTGTCATTAAAGCAACATCATTCCATATACCATTTTTTTGCTTCCTAAAACAACAAACAAGAAAAGCCAGTGAAATACTGAGAAAAATTAGAGCACACAGAAAAATAAAAGAAAGAAGGTAAAAGTGATTTTTAAAAATCCAGCACTCAAGCATTAAAACTTTTAATATTTTAATACCAAATGTAAAATTTTATAACTTTGAGGCCATAAAGTTCAATCCCTGCATTTTACCGATGAGAAAACTCAGGTGCACAGAATACAGCTGGCTTTCCTAAGAGCACAAGCTCATTAGCTACAGAGCCTGGGCGAGACTGAGGTCGTCCACCTCCAGAGCTTCTCCACCCGCTGTGATGAGGTGGGTGAAACCCTGCACACTGTCAACAGCCCATACTTATTGGGTCCACACATACTCGGGGCATTCACTGCTCTGAGTGTATAATCATATTTGTTATAATTTCACACCTATTAAGAAACCAGTTGAAAGTGTACATGTAGATCAGCAAAAAGACAATCTTTCTAAACAAAGTGGGGAAAAAAACACCTTATACCTATGCCTGCAGCATAAACTGTACAAAATTCATTTCCTCCAATATCATAGTTTGCAAAAAGTCTATTTTTGCAAGAGAAAAACATCATTTTTTTTCAACTGTCCTTGATATCAAGGAAAGCATGATGGCTCTAAGTCATCCACTTTGTAGCTCTTAAAACTCAATCCCAGGGGCCCTTGTGCCCTATCAACAGGCCTAAATGATGTAAATTCGTTCAGGAAAAAAATTTCCCAGTTATTAAAGACCTCAAGCCTAGCCCAGGGACTCCATACTTAATGTGGTAAGGCGCAAACTAGCGTTTAGAGGTGAACAAGGTGAAAAACAAGGAGATACAGAGTAACCTGAAAATGATGTTCCCTGGAGGTCCATGTTTGAGTTCAATTTGCAGATGATAATTTAGCAAAGAAATAACTGCAGAATATTTTCTTGTAATGATTTAAACATCAGTTCCCCAAATCTTGTTTGCACAATTTTAAAGTTATTTGCAAAAAGAACACTTCTGTCTGCTTCTTTTAAAACACTAAGAAGTTGAGGATTGTTAATTGGACAGCATACCAGCCTAGGGGCATCCCTCCAGCTCAAGGTATGTTTATGGAGTGTGTGCACAGCATGTATGGTCAATGTGAAGAGCCAGCTTTGGCCAGTGCAAACATTTTACTAGTAATTTGGATTAATAAAGACTATCTGCCTACTATGTGTTAGTTTTTTTAGGCCCTTGAGGATACAAAGCTAAGAAAGTCCCACGCCCTGCCATCCAGAATTCTATAATCTTCTCAGGGATGCAGACACAAAAACAGATAGCTTCAATATGTTAAATTAGAGATATAATGAGGACTCTATTTTAGAGCACAGAAGGGAAGTGGGTGGGAGGGTGGGCAGTATTAAGCCTCATCTTTGATTCAGGATTCCTGAAGAAGATGACTAATGTACTGGATAGGATGACTAAAGAGTTAGCAAGGTAGTAAAAGTTTAGAAATGCAGCTAGGCACAAACAAAGACCTAAGGCATGAGTCAGTATAATATGTTCTGAAAACTGCAAGTTGTTAGGTACTATGAAATAATACATTTCAAAGCACATAGTAGAAAGAGAGAAGGATTAAGAAGTATTTATGGCCAGTTATTGGAGAGACTCGGGTACTTGATTCTGTAGCTCACAAGGAACCAATCAGGCAGGAGTGAGTGGTAGAAAGTTCCCTGGGCAGTGTGGTGGGTGAATTTAAAAGGGACTGGACGAGAAGGACTCTAAGGTCCAGGTGAGATATGGTGAGGATCTCATGCAAGATACTAAGTGTGCATGAAAGGAGTTCATAGATGAGAGAGCGTTTAAGGAGGTAAGCTTGGAGGAGGCCATGATGCATCCGAGGAGGAGAGGGGGGGAGTCCAGGAGGACACGTGGTTTCTGGCATGTGTGCCTTGATGTTCTTACCTATGGTTAGGAAGACAAGAAAGAGCAGGCAAGGGGAAAGGAAGTGAGTTCAATTTGGTACATGTTGAAAGTAAGGTGTCCGAGAAACATTCAGGTAAGCGGTCTGGCAGACAGAGGCCACTAAGACTGATGTCCGGAGGTTCCTTGTGATGACTATCTTCCTCCTGCCCAGTGGCTTACGGCAATTCTTCCTGGCACCGGCCCCAGGAAGAACGTACCCAGAGAATCCAGCTGACAGCATATTCCCTTTGCCCTTGGAATATATTCCCTCCTGGGAAGCCTCTCCAGAGTGGCTAGGAAGCTAGCTCTGAGTAGGGACCAAGAGACTCCAGTAGGATTGCGTGGCAGGTGAAAATTGTGGTGCCTCATGGGACACCGCAGTCAGTTACTTCTCTCAACCTGTTCCTACTGACCATGTGGGACAGCTTCAGGTACCGAAGACAATGGGGTTGCCAAGCATGTTCCCATACCTTGTAGCCTGTTCTGCTTTTGTCTCCCCATCTCATCACAGAATCCCTTCCAACAGAATTGGATTGCTCAAGATCACATTCAAGTCTAACTGCATGTCCCAGACACCCACCTTTCCATCTTCCGTGCTTCATGCCAGACACGTCCCTCTGCCACCCCTGCCTCACCCACCACCCCAGATCAGTCAGCTCATTTGGTCTTGCATTTCACTCACAACATGGATATAGGTTTTATTTAGTAACCTATTTTTTCCTCCCATATTACAGACTTTGCAGCCCATTTTGTAAACTCAAGGACTTTTTATTAGTGGCGAGGTGACGCAGTGAACTTGGATTTGTATCCCAAATCTACCACCGGAATATGGAAATATAAATAAAGGTAAAAATATTTCCTTTTTTTAGATTGGCATGAAAATTAAACAAGAAAGCAGGTTAAAGAGTGTGGAATGTGGTAGGTAGACAATAAGCATTGTCTTTCCCTTCCTGTCCTCTCTTTAATTCTAAGCTCTCATCTCTTCTTCATAGTGCATTTCATGTTTGTTTTTCTGCTTTCATATTTTTTTGAGTTTTTATTCCCTCATCCAATTTCCCTCCCCAAGTAACTCCTTTCTGGTTTCATACTCCCAGTGCAGAGATGAGGAAGAGCTGTGAAGAGAAACCTAGATTGCAAAACATGTACAGTTATATCAATTTTCTTCTCATGTCTCTCATTTCTTTTAAAGAAACAGTCTCCCGGAGCAAGACATATCTTTACTTATTTCTATAGCTAAATAGCCACCCAATAGCTACTTAGTCAGCATTTCTAAATCATTACTGATGTGTATCTCAGTGGATTAAGTATAAGTGAGTCTCCTTTTTCTCTGCCACTTTTCTATGCGCTCCTCTTGTCCCCATTCCATAAGACCGAGGTAATCTGCTCATTAGTGCTTGTGTTTCTCACCCCTGTGTCCTGAGACAACTTCTCTATAACAAAAGGTTGCAGGTTCCTTTCTGCATTCATTAATACCAAACCCCTAGCTATGCAGCTCACTCCATAAATTAAATTAGGTAGATTAATAAGATCTCAGGTCTCCAAAGCTGTTTGTTTCTTTAACCATGCTAGAAAAGAAAGGAGATATTTTGTGTGCTGTTTAATTAAAGCATTAAGGGAATGGCAGTCTCCTCCATAGAAAAAAACTCTACAAATTCAGGATATTTGATTGCATCAAATACACTTTCAGCTAATTAACAGAAAATCACTAAAAGTGGCTTCAAACTTTATCTCATATTTTAGAATCCAGAAGTAGCATTCATTTGTGGTTAATTCGGTGGGGCAGCCTTGTCACTAAGGACCCAGGTGCTTGGCATTGCACTAATCTGCCATGTCATGCATGTCAGCCATCCATGCCTCACAGATGAAACAGCTGTGGCAGAGCTAGGCATCGCTTACCAACAAGACCATGTTTAGCAAAGAAAAGAGCTTCCTGCCTGTGTATTCCTTTTTATTAGGAAGGACACTTTTCCCAGGAGCACCCCAGCAGAATTCCTCCAGGTCCCACTCACCAGGACTGGATCACATACTCATGGCAACCAATCACCGGCAAGAGGCCGGGCACCATGCTTGCCTTAGACTTATCCTGACTCAAAGATCATGACACACCCTGTAGAGGAGGACAGAAGCTCATTCCTGAACACAGAACTCTGTGGAGGCACCTGAATAAAACTCAGTCTGTATCAGCTTGACAAAAAGAAGTGGCTGTTAGAGTTGCAACCTACAGTGTCTTGCCACAGTCATAGCAAATATTGGTTAAGTACTATTCCCCGGCATAATGCAGTGGATCAGAGCCAAGATTAGAGCTCCTGAGGCACAAAATTTAAGGCGACATTTACTCTTTTTGTTGTTGTTACTTAGTTTTTATTTCATAATCATAAACTTAATTCTGCAATTCAGCTAGACTGGGAAGGGTAGGGAAATTATGGAACCCAATGAACTGGGGCAAGAGCACAAACATTATAGAACACTAGAGGCCCAGTGCATGAAATTCGTGCACTGGGGAGATGATCCTCAGCCCGGCCGGCACCCTCCCGCAATCGGGACCCCTGGGGTATGGTCCCTAAGCCTGGCCAGGGATCAGGACCTATCGGGACTTTCCTTCCCCCAGCTGCCAGCAGCTGGCCCTGCCCCTGCACTGCCACTGTTTTCCATCTATGCAGTGCTGCCCCCGCTCCCCACCACCGGTCACCTCCCTCTGTGGGTGACAGACATGGAGTGCGATCACTTGGCTGGCCTGGGCCTCCCTCTGTGGGATGATCGCTGGTCAGCCTCTGGCACCCACCACAGTGTCGCTAGCCAGTGGGGCAATCAATCACGGGGCCCCCAGATCGATCAATGACAGAGGGAGGCCCCATCCACCTGCCGTTGTGCCACCAGCCAGGTAGCCTCGGCCTTCCTCTGCTAGGCGACTGATGGGGAGCCCTGTGATCAATGGGGAGCCCTGTGATCAACTGCCCCAAAGAGGGAGGCCCAGGCTACCCAGCTGGGGCTCCACAGTCCATCCCTGTACAGAGGGAGGACCCGCCCACCCACCGCAGCCTGCTAGCCTGGGTCTCCCTCTTTGGGGGGGATAGATCATGAAGTTCCCTATCAATCATCACCCAACAGATGGAGGCCCTGCCCACCAGGCTGGAGCTCTGCAATTGATGGCTCCACAGAGAGAGGCCTCACCCACCTGCCACAGTGCCATGGCTGAGTAGCCTGGGCCTCCCTCTTTGGGGCAATTATGGGGCGATGGCAGGCCCCCCCCCTGACCAATCGCATCATACCCGCCTTGGCTCCAGTGCATGTCATAGCGTGGTCGTCTGGAAGGTAGTCCAGACAGTCATTCTGTTATTCGGTCCTTCGGTAGATTTGCATATTACGCTTTTATTATTATAGATTTCAAGCTAATGGGGGTGAGGGGGTCCTCTCCTGAGTTACAGAAGGAATGGTCTGGTAGTTAAGATAAAACACAATTCAAACTTATAAGAGTTGTCCACAGTCAGCAGTGGTGATCTTCTTGCTGGTCTTGCTATTCCTGGACCCAAAGCGCTCTGTGGCTACCACAACATCCATGCCCTCTCTCACCTGACAGAAGACCACCCACTTGCCATCCAACCCCTCTGGCTTGGCAGTGCAGATGAAAAACTGGGAACTGTTTGTGTTAGATCCAGCATTTGCCATGGACAAGATGCCAGGACCTGTATGTTTCAGGATAAAGTTCTCATTCTCAAATGTCTCCCCATAGATGGACTTGCCGCCTGTGCCATTATGGCGTGTGAAGTCACCATCCCGGCACATCAATCCCAGAATAATTCTACGAAACAGGAACCTCTACAACCAAATCCTTTCTCCCCAGCGCTCAGAGCATGGACGTTTTCTGCTGTCTTTGGAACTTTGCAAACAGCTCGAAGGAGACGAGGCCCAAGGGCTCGCCATTGATGGCGATGTCAAAGGACACGGAGGGGTTCACCATGGCTGGTCTCGGCAGCTCCAGGGTGGCGGCATCTGCAAAGCCAAGACATTTACTCTTTGCACTTGTCTGACCCTAACAGTAGATGACTTCTTAAATTTTGTGTCCTAGGAACCCTGGTGGATTCAACCTAGTCCTGCCGCTGGCTGTGGACACAGTACAAGCTCAATAAGTGCATTTTTTTTTTTAATTTTGAAGGTGTGTTAGGAAACCCATTTGCCCATAAATATCTCAACTGATTCTTAAAATTCTATCAGTAGCAGTTTATTCCTTTGTGTAACGCCTTGTTATTTTCCTTCCTTCAAATGCCCCTACAGGAGTTCATTAAACTATCATAATCTTTGCTCCTACAGAACAGATGCATTTTGGTTTTTTGTTGTCTTTTTTTAACTTTAAGATAGCATTATTCTTCTTTTTTCAATGTTTATTGGTTTTTAGAGAGAGAGGAAGGGAGAGGGAGAGAAAAAAACATCAATGATGAAAGAGAATCACTGATAGGCTGTCTCCTACACACTCCACACTGGGGATCCAGCCTGCAACCCGGACATGTGCCTTTGACCAGAATTGAACCCGGGACCCTTCAGTCCACAGGCTGGTGCTCTATTCACTGAGCCAAATTGGCTAGGGCCAGATGCATTATGAAATCAAACCAGTGGGTTATTTGCACATATTGTCTGTGTGAGACTTGGGATGCTTGAGGCAACTTCTCTGGGAATGTTGTACGTCAGCAGAGTGCCTTCAAAGCATCACGGTATCTTCATAAATTTTGAGGACAATATCACTGGAAAGGGATAAAGTAGGAGAGGGTAAAGGGAATGATATTGTAAGCAGTTAGCTTTGGCTGCAGAACAAATCATCATAAAACATAGAGGCTTAAAACAACAAACACATTACCACTCAAGAATCTACGCATCAGCTGACAGGTTCTGCTGATTTGGGATAGACTCAACTGATACCCCTTCGGCTCACTCATGTGTGGTTTGGACAGGAGCTGCATGGTTTTGGATAGTCTCACTGTACTGGGCCATGTGTCTTCCATCATCCAGCAGGCAAGTCCTGGCTTAAAACCTTTCTCTTTTCCACTTATAAGAAGAGTATAGGAGCAATCCCCAGAGTGCAAGTGCTTTTTCAGGCCATGTTTGTGTTATTTTGCTCATGTCCCATCGGCCAAAGCAAATCACACTGCCAAGCTGAGAGGGGGATGTGTGAGGATGGGGGTGGGGGACAGGATGCTAATAGGGCATATATAGAGGGTGCGTGGGTGTGTGTGTGTGTGTGTGTGTGTGTGTGTGTGTGTGTGTGTGTATTCATGGCCATTTTTGCAATATAATACAGGAAATGTTCTTGTAAGGCACCTGCAGAAGGATTCCAGAAATTACTGGTAGGCTTGCTATGGATGTATGTGAGCCAGAGGAAAACCTATTGTGTAAAGAAAGAGTATATCATTCAGAATAGTTGTTTCAAAGGAAACAGACAAAGCTGACACTGTGACCAATACTGGCAGTATCTATCCAGGTACTGTCAAGGAGAAGGACACCCATAAAATCCAGACAGACCTTCCTGTGGCCATGAATATCCACCTGTGGAGATGGAGGAATCAGGTTCTTTGAATCACAAGCACCTTTGCCCAATGTCTTGCTCATAAAGCAAACCTCCTGCACTTTAACGTATGAATTTATTCTATAGAAGGAACAATACAGTAAAAACGAAATGAAGATCTGGTTGCTTGACATATCTATTCCTCTGTAAAAATTACTACATTAGCATTGCGGCTTATAGATTTCATTATTGTATGAGATCTTAACAGTACCTTAGGTTTTATTTCCAAAACAAATCACAGATCTTTTCATATCACATTGCTACATGAAATATTTGCAAGATACAATTTATATTCATCACTACTTCACCAGAACTTGTTATTTATTGAGTTGATAAAGAGACATAGATTACCATAGCATAAAGTTTATAACTGTATTTTAACATAATTTTTATTACAAATAATCACTAGCAAATGTATTTTATTTTATGGCTTTAAAAAATTATTCTGAAAACAGATCATTGAGCTTAATAAGATTGCAAAGGAGGAAAAGGCTTTTAAAAGGTTAATATCCTGAGTTACCATAAGCCAGCCTTACCTGGTATAATAAAATCTAAAGCACTGATATGAGTAATTGGACTTGCAAAGCTAAGAAGCAGATCCTAAACCAAGTAAAGTTGCTATGGATATGCCCCTCTTTGTATTGTAAAATTACATAGATATCCTCCCATACTTAATAGTGAGCTAGAAATACTAGGGTGACCCTGAAGTGAGGATATTGGACTAGGCAACCTCTAGTGGCCATTTCAATCTAACATTCTACATATAACTCTGTCCTACCTCAGCCCTGGACCCAGTCATTCTGTAACTAAATGGAGAAACTTCTATTTGGTCTTTTAGAATTGGATCACAAACTCCTACCCACAGGTCCACTAACTGTTTTGGCCTTGCTTGTGAGGGAAGAATGTTTTCTACATTTTTAGTGGTTGAAGATGTCAAAAGAAGACTATTTTGTGACACTCCAAAATTATATGAAATTCACATCTTAATGCCAATAGATTATGCTTTTTTGTAGCACAACCCCATTCTTTCCTGTGTGGACTGTCTATGGCTGCTTTTATGCCACCCTGGCGGCATTGAGTAGATGCGACAAAGACCATATGGCTTGCAGAGCTGGAAATATTTACTGTCTTGCCCTTTACAGAAAAAGATCCCCAATCCCTGTTCTGGAGGAAGAAAACCGAGCATCTGATCCTCTGCTCCTCTGTTCCCATTAATGTTCCTTCTCAGATGAAGCAGACCTAACATAACCTGCCCCGTCCCTACCTTTACTGCCGTGTGGAGAGGTTTCAGTGTGTGCTCCACATCACAGGTAGCATGTCAGGCAAATCACACATATAATTCACATTGTAAATGAGTTAATTATTTAAGTGCTCAATCTTTCAGTCCATCAGCCAGCGTTATAACTAGGAAATGAATAAACATGAGGACACTTCATCTCCCCCGCCCCACCCCCATCATTCATTAGAAACGTTTCAGAGATGCATTAGGAGTTTAAGCAGCCTTTCTAGTAAGTAGGCTGATAAGATGCCAGGCATTACTCTCCAACTGCAGGAGTATCCCCTAAATGGAGGGAGTGAAATTCCTGTCCACTCAGTAGAAATTAGCGGCGACTCAGCCTCTCACTGCCTTTCTCTAGCTCTTCAAGAAAATCTAATTCCATCTCTGTGATTTATTTAAATTGCTGGAAAAATGGTGAGGCAAATAAAGCACTTGGATGCATAAAATGAGGTGTCACTTGCATACCATGGAGTGCTTTCTGTTCTATCATCAGGAAATGAAAGAGAGGAAGAAAAAAGCAGGCAGTCCTTAACAGGAGTTTAAATCAGAACACTGCCCACCCAGCCTCTCTCATGGCTCCTAAAAGCCTCCATTGTACTTTGTCCATTTTATGACTTTACGACGGCAAACTATTCTTGTACTTTAAATTCTCTTTCCAAAACACAGTGTTGCTTTTAAACAGCCACACTGGCAGCGCCGCTGAGTAACTTGTGCTGAAAGGCACACAACTGTCTGTGTCTTACTCCTAGCTGCCTGGTGGTCCTCCCTCTAGCCCCCACAGTGCATGTATTGCAGCAGGACGGTGGACAGTGACCTTCGGGAAAGTCCCTTGGGTCCAGAAGCTTTTGGTGGCATTTTATGATATTTCATTTTTATGGCCTCTTGCAGTTTCTCTGCTCTCCTCTGGTTGCTGGGCTCATTTGGGAGCTTATTAAAAAGAGCATTATGTTTCAATAAAGGAGCAGTCACTTGAGAGGGGTAATGAGGAAGGGGTTTATGCTTCCATTTTTGTGTCAAGGTCTGGAGAATTAAATAAAATGAGTGTCTTTTGAATGCTTGTAGTTTTCTCACTTGCTCTTCGTGTTGCAAATCCCTAGAGTTCAACCTGTGCCCCCGGTGCCAGCGTGGCATCTGTTAGCAAAGGTGGGATCGATTAAATTGTAGACTCCTGAGAGCTGGCTTCAAGTTCCATGAGTTGAAAGTGTATGCCTGGTGGGGAGAAATGTTTGTTTTGGCAGAAAGGGAAAGGACAGCAGATTGGAACCTTGAGCCGCCACTTAAAATTAAAGTCTGCCTACCCCCTACGAAATGGTAACACTTGGCAGTAAAGTGCTTCTGATGCAAAATAATGAGCTCGCTCATTAAAAAGCAATCGTTTGCAAAGTAAAATTTCAAAGCATAATTGATGAGCTTGTGGAAAGTGCCAGGAGAGCAGTAGCCTAAATGTCAGTGTTGAGTGTGACACGAGTTTCTATGTGGCAGGGAGGATATGTGCTGGCAAGGTTTGAAGGTTTACCCAAAACCTCAAACAACTTTTTTCTTCCATAAAGGTCTTTACTACTTTCTTTACCACCCATTGCTGATCATACTTCCCTTGAATTTAGAGTCTAAAACATTTCAATTAAAGCTTTTAAAAACATATGTAAATTGTCATATAAAAGCTATTAAAATGTTTTTGTGAGAGCCAATCACTAGAATGAGCCTCAAACTAGAATGATTAAATTTTCCAATGCAAAACTTTGAACACATGGTCTCGCAGCGGAACAGAATATTTAAATCAGGATTGTTCCAGAAAATCCAGGATATTTGGCTACCATAATAAAAAGTTAAATATAATATTGCAAATGCATTTACTCTTAGTGAAGTAAACCATGGTGCCTACTGCGTTTGTCGGCATAATATGCAAGCATCCCGTCCCTCCTTTTCTGTTGACAAATACTGCCCAGTCCCCCATCCCCTGCAAAAAGAATGAGCAAGGGTTGGCCATGGGTGCTCATCGCACCATCCTGGCCTCTGTGACTCCTTCACTGGAGGGTGAGCGACCAAGCAAAGATCCAACAGAGACTCTTCCTGGCATTTCAAATGGAAACTGGGGGGAAAGTCTTGGCTCTCTTTGAAGATGATAAGCTGGTATTCTAGAGGCTGGGGAAGTGGGGGGTGGTGCCAGCAGAAGAGAGCTGGAAGGGCAATAGGAGAGATTGCGGCTGACACAAAAAAAGAGGTGGAGCTGAGTAGTAGAGAGAAAAAGACCTGAAGATGCCATTTGTATCCTGGATCTGGTAAAACTTGGTACCACTTTCTTTTCTTTCTACCAGGTGCTTAATCAATAAAGTGCATTGTTTTGCTTAGGCTGGTTTGAGTTGAGTATCTGTCTCTTATAACTTAAAAAGGTCTGACAATCTGTCAATGGGGGAGATAATCTCTCATAAAGAGTGCGAGGTCTAGGTATAATGAGAAAGTTATTGAAACTGTATGTAATCAACTCCATGGCAACTGTATACCAGGGAATGATATAATTTGCCCTTTTCTAGTTAAAATAAAGAGGATATTGAGCAGGAAGAAACAAAAGATTAATGATAGCTATCTTCAGAATATTAGTGCCATAGAATAATGTTAGATGAACTGGCCACCTTAGGGAGTCCACAGAATTCACATAAAATGAAGAGTTTAAAACTATAAAATAGACAATAGCAGGCATACTAGTTTTGTTGAATTTTCAGAATTTGGGGGCTTTCATAATTTTCCAGTGCTTACAATTTCAGTGCCATATAGATATTTCCATACAGATTAAAAGAAAAATTCTCTAAAAGTTCCCTGTCACTGTAGGATAGATGAAAACTGAAGACATATTCATGAAAGTAAAGCAACATCTAGGACTGAGGAATCAAAACTTAAAGAGCGAGCCCTGGTCGTTGTGGCTCAGTTGGTTGGGCATCGCCCTGTGCACAGAAAGGTCGCAGGTTCAATTCTTGTTCAGGGCACTTGCCTGGGTTTCAGGCTTGGTCCCCAGAAGGGGGTGTGCAGGAGGCAGCCAATCAATGTTCCACTCTCAGATCAATGCTTCTCTTTCTCTCTCCCTCTTCCTCTCTCTCTCTCTCTCTCTCTCTCTCTCTCTCTCTCTCTCTCTCTCTTTCTCTCTCAAAAAGTCAATAAAAATGTTTTTAAAAAAACTTAGAGAAAGACAACTTTTACAATAATGATTTCAAGGTTGTGCAATCTTAAAATTGGTTACATATACAAGTTGACAGCACATGCATTTCTTCAGCAGCATAGACCATAACTGAGCCTAGTTAGCAAGACAAATTAGTCAAAAAGCAGCAGCTGCCAGGTGGTGCACATTGTTAATCATCCCATCTGTGAATTACAAGGCTGATTTGTGGGTGCATTTGATGCTTCTTTTCTTGGACAGCAAAGTCAGTAGTAACAGCTTTCTGAAGGTGCCTGGGTGCTCTAGTGGCTTCACACGTAACTACTCAGCCTGGAATTTTGAGGAAAAGTAGCTTCTTCTAGCCCAATAGTATCATGTCACACAAAGGAGCAAACTGTGCCACTAGTACTTGGGGTTATAGTGAATGGTCCTCTTTTTCAAAACCTGTGGGGAGCCGATATAGGGTTAAGCCTCGGACTGACCTGTTAGCAAGTCACAAACAGGTCTTCCGAGTCTTAAACAACCCAATCCGAGAGGTGGCCGCTGATTTACACGCGCTGTCATTTAAAAAATAAAAATGGGGGAATTTGCCGGAAGCCGGTCCACTCTTGCTGCTTGACACAGTCGCTGCAGGGAAGAAACATCTGCACAGCTTATGTTTCAAGGGACCTGGCGTATATGGCAAACTATTCTTAATATGTTTGCTCCCCTTCTTAGCACTATGTGTTCTAGTCAGGGCCACCTCCCCGAGAAAGGACTTATGAAGACCTTGGACTAAGACTGTTGGCAATAAATTTGGGACTTGTTGGGCCCACATCCCCAGGGGTCTGCCCACCAGGGAAAGCACCAAAGCCTATACCCCTGGAGATCCACCGACACAGGGCAGTCCCAGGGAAGGCAAGCAGCGAGGCTGGGAGGACATAACCCTTACTGGGTAGGATAATCTCCTTCAGTCACTTCCTTGTAGCCTATCAGTAGATCAGCGACCTTGGAATAGCCCTTATAATGGAACACAGAGATTAACCTAGACAAGATTAAAATCAACAAAACTAGATAGAGACAGAATTTTTGGCAAAGGTCAGATAAGAAACAAGGAACTGTAGAACGTTACCCAGAACATACCATGATGTGATTATAGAGGCATGCTTATAGGATCAAATGGTATAAATATAGATGTAACAGGACAATAAAAAAAGAACCTAGCTATGATGATCAACAGAATGCTGTCTCCGTGTCATTCATTCTTCGCAGACTCCATCCACATCTTTGGGAATTCCTGGAACTGTTGGGGTTGGACCCCAACAAAAATCTAGGAAATTCGTAAAATGAAAAAGGCTTTAGAGTGTTAAACTGTACCTGGATAAGGATATAGATGTGCAAAGTCACTCAAAGGAGCCAATCCTCTAGGGACAGGAGTTTGTGTCCAGCCAGGAAGCAAAGAAAAAGGAAGGAATGGGGACTCAGTCTTGGCAGAGTATAACTTTAGGAAAAAAACACTCAACACTTCAACTGCCTTCAAGGAGTCCTCGTCTCACTGGCGAGGTTGGACGAAGGTGGCATATGGAGGCTACAGGCAACAGATTTTGAGTCTCCAGGTAGGTACACAGACATTGGTATTTCAGACTATGGTATTCTGATGTCATTAGACAGCTTGATTCTTTGGATAATCTATTTTATTTTTGTATTTTGTTTTTATTGAATTTATTTGGGTGACATTGGTTAATAATATATACATTTCAATTGTACAATTCTATAATACCTTACCTGTATATTGTATTGTGTGGTTTACCACCCCAAGTCAAGTCTACTTCTGTCACCATTTATCCCCCTTTACCATCTCCTACCACCCTACCCCCCTTTTCCTCTGGTAATCACCATACTGTATTCTGTGAGTTTGGGGAGCTTTTTAGTTTAATCCCTTCAGTGTTTCTCCCAGCTTTGCAACTCCCCTCCCTTCTTAGAGATGTCAGTCTGTTCTCTTATTCTGATTCCAAAAGCAAACGTCTGACTCCAAAGTTGGTCAGTCTATACCGTAGAATGTTCTAATTATTTGAACCTCAAGTATTTCTATGCATGTTATGGTAATTTTAAACTTAATAAAGTACTTATTAATTATTATTGTCTTTTCATGTATTAAGTTAAACCTTATAAATGTGATAATATTTAACTACTTTTAATCTACAAAATAATACCTTTATAACTTGACTACATCAATAAAATGAATTAAAAACACAGGCATCAAGAATTTTTTCTACATGTCACTTAATTTATTTTGCAAGCAATAAACTGGTATTCTAGTGTTACCTCAGAACCATTTGCCTTTAATTTAGTGTAATACATGTAATCATGAAAAGTCATAACTGGAAAGTACCAGGTATCAAATAGTCCAATTCTCTAATTTTATAAAAGAGTAAACCAAAGCCCAGACTGGTTCAGTGACTTGTTTGAAGGTGTAGAGTGTCCCAGTGTCAGAAGTAGGTCCCAACCTTGGCTTCCAGTAGAGTGGTTTTCCCATCATATTATGTGGAATACGCTATGCACCAGGAACAGCTAAGGAAAAAAAAACCTGACCTAAAATAAGAGATGAAAGCCTTGTTCGAGCTCTTCCTTCAAGCTTTAACTGTTTTGTTGTTGTTTTTCCTTTTTTAACTTATTATCTAAAGTATTACATATGTCTCCTTTTTCCCCAATTGAACCCCCTCCACCAGCCATTCCCACCCTGGGCAAGTCCCCCACCGCCCCAATGTCTGTGTCCATTGGTTATGCTAATATGCATGCATACAAGTCCTTTGGTTGCTCTCTAACCTCCCCCCAACCTCCCCTGCCAGATCTCTGGATCTATTTTTGTTCATCAAATTATGTTGATCATTATATCCCACATATGAGTGAGATCATGTGATATTTATCTTTCTCCAACTAGCTTATATCGCTTAGCAACTGTTTATGCTGTTACTAGGGGCTCAGGGCATGAATCCGTGCACCTTGAAAGGAATTGTGGGCCATGAGGCTGTGGTGGGCACAGGTGCGGGTCTCGGCCCATCCTTCGCGCCCCCACCCAGCCCCTCCCACTGTGGCCCCCCAGCCCCTCTCTGCCGCCCTACTTCTGCCACCACCACTCCCATGCACTGACAGCACCGGCTCCACTCGCACCTGCTGATGGTGCTGAGCAATTAGGGCTGGCGCTGGGTGACAACAGCAGGTGTGAGCACTGGGTGGGACTGCAGCGAGCAGGAGCAAAGAATTTTCAGTAACCACCAGAGGCTCGCCCTGATGACAGTGACCGGAGCCCTGCCTTGGTCTGGTGCCCCTGTTCACCTGCTCCCCAATCCCACTGCAGCTGACACCTGCCATGTTCTGTGCACACCCCCTGGTGGTCAGCACACATTATAGCAACTGGTTATTTGGTTGGTTGTTCTGCTGTTTGGTCTATTTGCACATTAGGGTTTTATACATATAGATTATTATACACACTGTAAAGGTACTGTACAATTAAAAATATGTAGTATTCTAGTTATAATTTTAAATGTCTTTTATACTATTGGAAAAATGCACAAATGTATGCCAAATAATAAGTATGATCTATAAAAATGATATTAACATTTGACTTATGTTAACTTTTTTCTAGGCACACATTTGTGTGTTTTGCTTCCTCCACATGCCCAACAGTACCTAGCAAAGAAAAGGAAGAGCCTATGTGGATTAAGAACACAGACTTAGGCAAGAAACCAAGATGGCAGCATAGGTAAATACTGGAAATTGCTGCCTCCCACAACAAATTCAAAAATACAACTAAAAGACAAAACAGACATCATCCAGAACTACAGGAAGGCTGGCTGAATGGAAATTCTACAACTAGAAGGAAAGAGAAAAGCACACTGAGACTCAGAGGAGGTTCAGAAGTAAAGTGCAGAGGTACAGAGATGCACGTGGAAAGGGCTGGCAACTGAGGACACGGTTTCAATAGGGAGGGAGTCTCAAGCTCCAGACTGCTCTGAACTCCAGTTCCGGGAAGTTTCTGGGGACCCAGAATTGTATGGGGAGAGACTGGACGGTCTGGCAGCAGGCAGAACTCGGAACTCGAGGGCGGCTTTCCCTCAGAGGTGCTTGCAGCAATTACCAGGACACTGAGACTCGGGGCCCCTTAGGGCAGGGCTGAGGATCAGCCATAGCTGTTTGCTCCACCCTATTGATCCCCTGAGACCCCACCCCACCCAAGCTGCGGCACAGTCTTTTGCATATGAATGCCCTGGCCTTTTGCAATCTGAAAATTACCTAACAAACTGCAGCTGGGCCAGACAGACCCAGAACTTCCAAGAGAAGGCCCAAGGCTCCACAGCAGCTTGCATTGCTTCACAGCTGGGCCTCAGTTGGGCACCTCCAAACCCCAAACAAGGAAGGGGAATCTGCATATATCTTTGTAGCTCCTGCTGGGTAGCCTCAGGAAGAGGCTAAATTAGCACCTCCTTAGATCCAAGAGCCAGTGTACCCAGTGGTCAGCGTGGGACCATCCAGATTACAATTTCTCATATCCATAAGGGACACACTCAGGGGGCAGACTCAGTGAGCACCAAAGCCCCAATGAAGCAAGTCTTACCCCATAAGGGTGTCTTCAGCACAGAAGTTCTCCCACTGTAGACACAGCTGATTCTCACAGACAATTGGCCTGGAGGTCAATTCCACCCAGTGATACCTACAACAATCAAGGCTTAACTACAACAAGACTGTGCACAAAGCTCACAAAGGGGTGCACCAAGAGTATCCACCTCAGGTAATAGGGGAGGCTGAGCCACTGGGCCCTATAGGACACCTAGCACACAAAACCACTCTACCAACACAGGGAAGCATAAAAAATGCAGAGACAAAGAAACAGGTCACAAATGACAGAAATGGAGGAAAGCAAAATACTGGATATAGAGTTCAAAACCACAATTTTAAGGTTTTTCAAGAACTTTCTAGAAACCACCGATAAATTTAGTAAGACCCTCAAAAAGTCTGGAGAGACAGCCAATAAATGTAGTGAGACCCTCAAGAAATCTAGTGAGACCCTCGAGGTTATGAAAAAGGACCAACTAGAAATTAAGCATACACTGACTGAAATAAAGGATATTATGCAGAGTTCCAATAGCAGACTAGAGGATCGCAAGAATCAAGTCAAAGATTTGAAATACGAAGAAGCAAAAAACACCCAACTGGAAAAGCAAAATGAGAAAAGAATCCAAAAAATACAAAGATAGCGTAAGGAGCCTCTGGGACAGCTTCAAGCGCACCAACACCCGAATTATAGGGGTGCAAGAAGAAGAGAGAGAGCAAGATATTGAAAACCTATTTGAAGAAATAATGACAGAAAACTTCCCCTACCTGGTGAAAGAAATAGACTTACAAGTCCAGGAAGTGCAGAGAACCCCAAACAAAAGGAATCCAAAGAGGACCACACCAAGACACATCATAATTAAAATGCCAAGAGCAAAAGACAAAGAGGGAATCTTAAAAGCAGCAAGAGAAAGACAGTCAGTTACCTACAAGGGAGTACCCATAGGACTGTCAACTAATTTCTCAACAGAAACTTTGCAGGCCAGAAGGGAGTGGCAAGAAATATTCAAAGTGATGAATGCCAAGAATCTACAACCAAGATTACTTTATCCAGAAAAGCTATCATTCAGAATTGAAGGTCAGATAAAGAGCTTCACAGATAAGGAAAAGCTAAAGGAGTTCATCACCACCAAACCAGGATTATATGAAATGCTGAAAGGTATCCTTTAAGAAAAGGAAGAGGAAGAAAAAGGTAAAGATACAAATTATGAACAACAAATACACATCTATCAACAAGTGAATCTAAAAATCAAGTGAATAAGTAATCTGTTGAACAGAATAAACTGGTGATTATAATAGAATCAGGGGCATAGAAAGGGAGTGGACTGACTATTCTTGCGGGGGGAAAGGGGTGTGGTGGATGCAGGAAGAGACTGGACAATAATCGTGCACCTATGGATGAGGACAGTGGAGAGGGGCGGGGGGGGGGTGGGAACCGGGTGGAGGGGAGCTATGGGGGGGAAAAAGAGGAACAACTGTAATAATCTGAATAATAAAGATTTAATTTAAAAAAAAAAAGAACACAGACTTAAGGCAAAACCATGTTCTGATTGTACTGACCATGTGACCTTAGGTAATTAATGTCTTTCCTACTCATAAGGTCAAAACAGCTCCTACTTCATTACAAAGTTACAAAGATTCAGTGACATTAATATTTGGACATGCTTTGAATAGTCCCTGGAATATAAGTGCTAGATAAATATAAATAAAATAAACAAATAGGTGCTTAATAAATATTTGTTGGATAAATAAATATATGTGTACACACATTAAAAAAACTGTAATAGTGAATACAGAGTTCATACCCTGCTTGTTTCTCTAAATAGTATATTGTTAACTTTTTCTACATTAATAAAAGAAATCCAATTTCATCAGTTTTTCACTTTCTACTGAATCATTCCTATCAGTTTATATATTACTATTTCCCTTCAGATTTTTGCATAGCTAACACCATCACTCAATTTTTTATCATACTGCCTTCTCTGTGAGACCCACCCTGGCCATTTTGCAGCCACCAATCCCAGCCTGCAATACTTTGCTCTAATTTATGTTCCCCAAAGCCCTCATATTCTATAAATATTAATTATAAATATTAATTTATTATATTTACTTTGTCTTCTTCACTGGTCCATAAATTCCCTGAGATCAGGGAAATGATTTTGCTCACTGATATGCCCCAAACTCCTAAAAGAAAATCTGTTACAGAGCACATGTTCAGTAAATATTTGCTAAATAAAAAGGGTTCTTTCCTCTTTTTTACTATTATAAATAACTAGAGGCCCAGTGCACGAATTTGTGCACGGGTGGGGTCCCTCGGGGTGGCCTGTGGGGTTTGAGCCCCACCTTGTGCCCCTAGGCTCATAGCCCCAGGTCATGCCCCCAGCCTCGCATACCTGCAGCCCCTCCTGGCACCCTGTCTTGGCCAGGCACTGCCTCCTCACCTGCTCCACCATCCTGCCTATGGGGTGATCGGTCAGGGCTGGGCCCCCTGTCTGGCTCCTTCAGTGCCTGGGAGCCGGCCACTGCTGGTCACCATCTTTGGGGCTATCGGCTGGGTGATCAGGCCCCCACTGGCACCCATTCGCACCCACCTTGGCCTGGTGCTGCCCGCTCACCTGCCCCACCATTCCGCTGAAGTCCCGCTCTCAGAGCCCGTCGGGGCCAGCAGCGCCTCCACTGTTGCCTGCTGCCAGCGCCATGTCGCCAACGCCTGCCATGTTCCGCGCCACCCCCTGATGGTCAGCGCACGTCATAGCGAGTGGTCGCACTCCTGGTCAAACAACCACCTGAGGAAACAATTTGCATATTAGGCTTTTATTATATAGGACTAGAGGCCAGGTGCACAAAAATTTGTGCACTCAGGGGGGTAGGGGGACACCTCAGCCCGGCCTATGCCCTCTCGCAATCTGGGACCCCTCAGGAGATAACGACCTGCTGGCTTAGGCCTGCTCCCGGGTGGCAGAGGGCAGGCGCAATCCCTAGGTGCAGCCCCTGGTCAGGCTCAGAGCAGGGCCGATTGGGGAGTTGGGGTGCCGCCCCCTGTCATGCACAGAGCAGGGCGATTGGGAGGTTGTGGTGCCACCCTCAGTCACGCTCAGGGTAGGGCCGATTGGGGGGTTGGGGAACCGTCCCCTGTCACACTCAAGGCAGGGTCGATAGGGAGGTCGCAGCGCCACCCCCTGTCATGCACAGAGCAGGGCCAATCAGGGAGTTGGGGCACTGCCCCCTGTCACTCACAGAGCAGGGCCGATCAGGGGGTTTGGGGCTCTGTACCCTGTCACCCACAGAGCAGTGCCAATCAGGGGGTTGGGGTGCTGCCCCCTGTCACGCACAGAGCAGGGCCCATCAGGAGGTTGGGGCGCCGCCCTCTATCACCCACAGAGCAGGGCCGATCAGGGGGTTGGGGCGCTGCCACTGTCATACTCAGGGCAGGGCCGATGGGGAGGTTACGGCTCTACCTGTCACACACAGAGCAGGGCCCATGGGGGGGTGGGGGGGGTTGGGGCACCGCACCCTGTCACACACAGAACAGGGCCGATCAGGGGGTTGGGGTGCCGCACCCTGTCACACACACACAGCCGCAGGGCGATCAGGGGGTTGGGGAGCTCCCCCCTATCAGGCACAGAGGAGGGCTGATCAGGGGGTTGGGGCGCCTTCCCCTGTCAGGAACAGAGCAGGGTGGATAGGGAGGTTGTGGCCCCGCCCCCTGTCACACAGAGAGCCGCAGGGCGATCAGGGGTTTTGGGCGCTGCCCCCTGTCATGCTGATCCTGGTGCCGGGAGGCCTTGTGGCTCCGCTAATCCCGGTGCTGGGAGGCATATTACCCTTTTACTATATAGGGTAGAGGCCTGGTGCATGGGTGGGTGCCGGCTGGTTTGCCCTGAAGGGTGTCCTGGATCAGGGTGGGGGACCCCACTGGGGTGCCTGGCCAGCCTGGGTGAGGGGATGATGGCTGTTTGCAGCTGGTCACACATCCTTCAGGGTGGGGGTCCCCACTGGGGTGCCTGGCCAGTCTGGGTGAGGGGATGATGGCTGTTTGCAGCTGGTCACACACCCTTCAGGGTGGGGGTCCCCACTAGGGTGCCTGGCCAGTCTGGGTGAGGGGCTAAGGGCTGTTTTCAGGCTGGGGGTGACTGAAGCTCCCAACCACTCCTTTTTTTCTTTTTTTTCTTTTTTATTCTGGGCCAGCTTTAGCTTTGAGGCTTGGCTCCAGCTCTTAGGCCTCTGCTGCTGAAAGTAGGCTTCTGGCCTTTGCTAACAATGTTGCGATCCTGCTGGCTGAAGCCCGGTGGACTAAAGCTCGTTTCTGGGGTTTTGTTTAGCTTCTATATTTATTACGTAGTTGCTTAGAGTTGCAGCTCAGAAGCCTGCAGCGGCAGGCAGGGAACGTTGTAGTCCTCCGTCACTGAAGCAAGCAAGCCTCATGTTAGTTTCAAGCTGCCTGGCTGCCGGCCGCCATCTTGGCTGGCAGTTAATTTGCATATTGCCCTGTTTAGCCAATGGGAAGGGTAGCGGTCGTACGCCAATTACCATGTTTCTCTTTTATTAGATAGGATGTGGTGACAAGCATTTCTGTATGTAAAGTTTTCTCACAATATGTATTTATGTCTTTCATATCCTAGAAATTGTTAGATTAAATGATGAGAGCGCCTTTAAAGTTCCTACTATTTATTGCCAAACAGTTTTCCAGAAAGTTTCTCTCTTAGGGAAGATAAATTGTATAGTGTGTATGGGGGTGGGGGGAAGGGTGAGAGGGCGGAGTGTGAAGTGAAATATCAACAACCAGCCCTCCCCCATGCTTCTGCTGTGCCAACCTGCTTCCAAAGCAGTGGGGATATGCTAATCTGATCCAAATCCTGGACATTGATTGGTCAAAACATAGTAAAAACATAGAAGTGAATGAGGCAACTTTGTACTATATTAAAAGATGTGGCATCTATGTGCATTCTCTCTCAAGTAGTTTTCTTTATTGGAGCACCTTCAGGAATTGTAAACACACACCTCTTGAAGCAGCCAATTATCTTCTTATTTCTTTTGATTCAGTCTATTTTCTTCTATGCATTGGGTCTAGGTCCATATAACTAAATTTAACTAAAAATACAAACCTTAAGTCCATTGAGTTGACTAAATATTTGAATATGTTTCATATATGACATAGATTTTTAAATATCCTAACATTTTGAATGTTCTTTTCTGAGAATAGCTTTGTTTCTATTCTTTTAACAATTTGCTATTCAAAATATAATGCAATATTCCAACAACTGTCTGAGCAGAGTATGCTATCCCCTTTCTCATTCTAGATAGCATTCTGTTAATACCCATTGGGTTTGTTGGCTGCCACAACACCCTGTGGTTCATTAAGTTTCTTGCTGAATTTATCTCCCATTTGGCAATTTGTGCTGACACCCAACCTACTCTTCTCTATACGTATGTCCCTGTATTTTGGAATAAGGTTCCAGGTCTTACATAGTGTTAGTTCTCATAGAAAATAGACTAATATTCATTCCATAAAAACCATTTGTTCATTCCTAGAGAGTTTTCCCAACTCCATTGTAATCTCATGCTTATAATAAGCATTGTTCAAAAAGAAAAAAAATATAAACATGGTATATGGGGTACATGCCATACGCAGTCAGCAAGGGAATTTTCAGCATTTTCTGTAGCAAAATTCTAAGCCAATTTTGAAGGATGCTGACTATAGAAAACTGGTACAGGAAATAAGTCAGCAAATGAATTTAAAACACAAAGGACAATAGAAGTACTAAGCACAAAAATGGCAATATGAGTTGGTTTATACATATGGCAAAATTAGACTGTCATCTTTAAGCACTCATTAGTTAGATCTTAACTTTGTACCTCTTTCACAGACATAAGTTTTGTGTGTAAATCTCACATAAGTGTTTAAACACTCAGATTATATATCTATATTGCTTTGGTGGAGTACCGCTGGGAGAATTGCTTTAATTACATTTAATCATATTTAAGACTGATAGAGAAGCATTATAAAATACTGGAGGAGAGGGGTAGATGTAAAGTTCAGGTCAGAGGTTTTCTATGTTCTTATGTGTTTCTTATGTTCGCCCCTCCACTACTGCATATAAACATTTCTAGGATCAAATAGTTGGGTAGCAAACCAAGAAAAACTGGGAGAAATATGTGCCACTTGCTTTGAAGAATTGTATCTTTCTTGGAAGGCCATACTTGATGGAGAATTTGTAAAATGACAGATTATATTTCACATTTTAAAGTCATGATTCCTGTGTATCTCTCTCTTCTCTCAATGTAATTTTCCCTGATCTCCTTCTACCATCTAAACTTCCCTCTCTTATGTTTTGTTCCATTGGGAACCAGCTAGCTGACTAGCTAATTAATAACTTGGCATGGGATAAGGATTGTTATTTTTGAGAACCTATGTATTGATCTTAGGGGACTCTGGGAAGCTTTGGACAATTCCTGAAACTCAAAGTACCTAGATGCTCTCACCTTGTGCCTTAAAAGAAACATAATGAAAGTGGTTTGTGGTTGCCAATTTCCCAGGTACCATGTTCAGACACTATCAGCAAGAGCCTTGTACTACTCAGGACAGCATAGTGGTTAAAAATAAAGTCTGTGATAAAATTATAACTCTTCCACTCACTAGATGTGTGAGAAGACCTTTCTAGGCCTCCATTTTCTCATCATTTAATGAGAATAATGCTGCCAATTCAGAGAATTAGTATGAGAATTAAAGCATTGCTTGTACATGGAAGGCATTCAAGAAGTGCAGCGATTATTATATTCATTAACTACTGCTATGTAACAAATTACTTCAAAACTTAACAGCTTAAAACAATGAAAACCTTTTTATCTCATAGTTCTTATGGGTCAGGAGTTGGGAGCAGCTTAGCTGGGTGGTTCTGCTTCATGGTCTTCCGTGACAGTGTAGGCAAAATGTTGTCCAGGGCTACAGTCATCTGAAGGCTTGACTGGGGCTGAAAGACGCACTCCCAAGCTGGTGTATTCACAGGGCTGTTGTCAGGAGGACTCATTACTTGCCCTGTGAATCTCTCCAGAGTATTATATTAATGACCTCATGACATGACACCTGGCTTCCCCCAAAAGCAAATGATCCTAGAGAGAAAGCCTGAAGCTGCAGTGTCTTTTATGACCTAGCCTCAGGTAATAATTTCCACAATATCCCACTTGGTTGCACAGGTCATCCTGATTCAACATGAAGAAAACTACAAAAGAGTGTGAATTCCAGGAGGCAAGAATCATAAGAGCCATCTTGAAGACTAGGCGATGACAACAATGTTGATGACGCAGATTCCAGGATTCAAGAGCTCAGACAGAACCCAGCCGAAATGAGTGACACTCCCTTTTGCCTCAGACTACAGAAGAAGAAGCTGGGTATGCAATGTGACACTCTGATCATTTTACAGTGCCTGGAGAAAGTTCCTGAGTGAACTGTACTCTTGAAGAACTATATAACTTACCATTTCCCAGGTTCCTAAAATATAACATATTCTAATCTTTCTCAACAAATATTGCTAAGTGCTGGGAATTCTTCTATCTGCTTGAGATACATCAGTGAACAAAACAGATGAAGATCCTGCCCTAGTAAAGCATTTATTATAGTGGAGAAAGAAGCAATAAAAACTAATGAATTATGTGGTATGTTAATGATAAGTGAAAGAAAAGGAAGGTGCACAGTATAAGGGGGATCTGTAATGTTGGGCTTGCGTAGAGGCTGGTGCAGGGCTAAATAACATATAAGCCTACCTCTGAGTCTGAGAGAAAAAAACTTCAAGTTTATATATAGTGAGGAAAATAACTTAAAACACTAACTAAAGCAGTAGCTTATAGAACCTGAAACACATACTTCACGTGGTGTTGGGCCTCAGAACACCAATGAGAGTAGCTGTTAGACTGGACACAGTAGGAATAGCACACAGAGGCCGTGGATCTGGACACTGTGTGTGGCAACCAGCAATTATCCAGTGTAGTCCGATCACTGTGAATGAGGCCCAGCCAAAAGAAAGGGTGGTGGACTGGTAGCTTCGTCCTATCTGGAGGTCTCCAACTTGTAGGCCATGTAGTCACCTTTAAGGCAGAATTAGCATCTATATTACACAAAAGAGAAAAACAACTATTCAGAAGCCAAATGGCTTACTAGGCACCTGACTCTTCAAAGACTTATGGTGTGCTTCCCATAAGGCATATCTCTTCTTCCTGAATGTACAAAGGCATCGTGTGGGATGCTAAATGTGGGACTCAAGAAGGGACCACAAACCTAAAATTTATAACTGCAGTATGGCATGTAGTGTCTGTGCTGATCTCTTCTTAACATCTCAAACAAGATTTCTTAAGCTTCATGAGGCATAAAGCTAAACATGACTGAGAACCTCCTGTCTCTCTTGCTCTCTACTGAAGGAGCTATACATGTCATGGAAAGTACAAGTAACAGAACACAGAGACTGCTCTGCACACATGGAGCTTCGGGACTTTCCTTCATGTGCCAATAGGAAAGTGAGGATCACCCTAGAAGAACCTGCATTCAACATGGCAGCAGTGGCTAGTGGAGGGGAGGAAAACTTGTCCTCAACCCTCTTAGGGTCCCTGGCTGGGCCCACAAATTAAACGGACAAAGAATAGCAGGAGAAATTCAACAAATGTATTTACATGACATGGAAGCCTTCATACGAAAATGAAGACCTGAAGAAATAATTAATCTTGAGTGTTTTTATAGTAGGTTTGAGGAAGAGTGGAAAGTTGTGGGGAAATGTGATAGGATAAAAGGATATAAGCTAAGGATACAAACTGAGGGAAACAGCAACACCCACTCCTTTAGATTCTTCTCCGAGACCCTCCAGAGAAAGGATCCTTTCCTTTGGGTATAGGGAGGGCATCTCTCACACAGGATCTTATGACCTGCTTGTGGGAGAAGAGGGAGGTCACCTGCTGATCCTCAAATTCCTCCAGTTTAAGATATTCAATATGCCAATAGGTCAGTATTTGGAAGTAGCATGTCCTCAATCCCATGACTATGAATTTGGATCAAATGGCTCTCACTTAACCAACTCTGTTGACAAGTACACAGAATGCAATTAATCCTTAATAGCCCATTAGAAAATTCATTATGTGCTCATACTCATGATTATCCCTTAGTGAAGTTGGACTAAACGATTTATAATTCTTATTTTTTATACACAAATAGCTTGACTGCTAAAACAGCATGCTACACCAGAGACAGAGATAGAGAAGACCTACATGTGTATTGCCAAAGAATTGTGAAGGGCTGGTGATCCTTATGTCATTTTTCTACTTTCTAGAGGTAAAGACCATTTTTTGTAGCCTTAATAGAAAAGGGGGAGAGACAGGGGTGACAGCTAAAGAAATCATGCCCCTAGGATAAAATGAGTGGTCTAGAGTATTCCTCACAACATAGAGGCAGCTCCCATACATGGGATTCTTTGGAAACTTCCTGCAATGGTCCAGTGGCCAAGCACCCGTCCAAGTCCATGCCCTTGCTGCATGGTATTGAATAATTGTACATGGCATACCAAATGTATGCTGATGGCTTAAAGGCAAATGAAGCCAACAGTAACTTCTGAATAAATACAACTAAAACCTCATCTTGCTCTTTGTAAAAAAGAAAAAAACAACTATGTATTCCTATACATAAATCATAAAGCCACTAAGCTCAGCCTCGGAATTTGATACCAATCTTTTCTCTTGAGAGTCATTACTCAGGTTCTCATCTTTGAAAGAGAATGGTGACATTTTTGCTTTAAAAAGAACTCATTTTAATTTTAATTCCTACCCACCATGCATATTAAATTATTAAACCTAGCAGTGTGAGCAGTGGAATGCTTGCCTCTGCCCCTGCCAGGCCCAGAGAAGCCAGTCCAGAGGAGGAAAGGGGAAGAAGCAAAACACCAGACAAGCCTTTGAGAACCTGCGGATGCCCAGGGCAGGCAGAGGCCTCGGCAATCAACACAAGCTTTGACACCTGTCACATCACTGCTGTCATCTCCCTTTTACCAATGTTCAGCTCTTATCATATTCAAGAATTAAACTCTCAACTTTGAGGGGGGGAAAGAATGGAGATAATGTTTATTCCACATACTCTTATCTCCGGTTTGCCAAGCTGAGTTCTGAATATGTAAATATGTTGCGCACGGAGATGTAAAAGACTGTCTTCTTGCACTTGTTAAAGATAGGAATTAAGCCAGAATGTTCTCAGGGTAGGCTGACAGAGAAGGCAGGGAGGTACATTTCCACTAGGGTAGCTGTTGAAGCTAATTTATCTAGAAATCCTGACAAAATGACTAGGTACTTTGTAATTGCTGTTTTAGAAATACAGGTTTATGTAGATGGGGGAGGGGGTTGGGAGAAAATAAAGGGCTTTAAGGAGAAAGAGTGTTCTACTGTTGACAGGTTTTTGTTCCAAGGTACTCACCAGCGGGGCAGCCTGCCAGCATAATGCATGGCTCCCTGAGCAGAGCCCGGGCATTTGCTTAGCAATAGCAGCTTATGGTGAGACTCTTGGGAGTCATTAGGCCTTTGAAGTATTTTGATCTGGCAGCACTTGAAATTTGTGACATTAGATGCTATGAGTAGAGACACATCACACTCAGGAAATAAAATATTCTTATAGTGCAGAGTGAAATATATGATTAGTACTTTGACCATTTCTTGAAATAAGGCAGATTTGTGCTCTACATTTGGGAATTTGCTTAAGTATTGATAAGCCATTTTTGACGGAGACCTTCACATAAGGTTGGACATTCTGGTACATCTTTTTGCCCTCTTGGCTGCATTTTAGAAAAAACAAACAGCCAAAAAGGAGACAGAGTGGCAAAAAAATACATTACAAGAATGTTAGAGAGACAGGCTCAATGCATTCCTCTGTCACCTCCTTTCTAAGTCCCAAACCTTTAGTAAAGGTTATTGATACCCACAGAAGTAAAATCTGTTAATAATTCTGAGGGACAGTTTGGGTTTGTTCCTTTGATGGAGAGCTACTATTGTATTTACAAACATGCTGAGGGCTATTTCTACTGGAGTTGAATCAGAAAAGTAGGCACAAGCTACGTGAAGGTTGTGCCAAATACCTTTTCTCACAACTGTTCTGCGATGAGGTTTATTGAACATTGCATTCCTTCCTTCCTTCACTCATTTATTCACTTACTCCCTCATTCCCTCATTTATTTAACTAGCATTTACTTTTTAATTTTTTAAATATATTTGTATTGATTTCAGAGAGGAAAGAAGAGGTAGAGAGAGATAGAAACATCAATGATGAGAGAGAATCATTGATCAGCTGCCTCCTTCACGCCCCCACTGGAGATGGAGCCTGCAACCCAGGCATTTGACCTGACTGGAAATCTAACTGTGACTCCCTGGTTCATAGGTTGATGCTCAACCACTGAGCCACACTGGCTAGACTCAACTAGCATTTATTGAATGCATACTATGTTCCATCATTCTAGGGTGCCAGAGATAAAAACTAAGTAAGATAAAATACCTTCCTTTAAGGAGCTCACTATCCTGTGGCACTCCTCTCAAGCTGCTGGGATTCTGAAAATTACAGAGATTAAGCCTAAGAAAAATGAAATTACTGAAAGAGTCTATGGACAGAGAGACTGGTCCTCTGTCATTGATATTGATACAAAGGAACTGCTCAATGAGTTCACTGGAAGCTATAATATATGAATGTGTAAGATTATAATTCCTCATAAAGTAATAATTGTGTGAGAGGATAATGAAAGTATTTTATCATATTCAAGAATTAAATTATCAACTTTGAGGGGGAAAAAGAATGGCGATAATGTTTATTCCTACATACAATATATATATATATATATATATATATATATATATATATATATATACATATAGGCAATATATATTGCTCTTTTATACTTGAGCTTGTTGGTGGAGGAGTACTTGCTTCTGTATGAGGGGGTCCCCTTATGAATCTCTTGCTTCGACACCTATGACATGCAGAAACAGCATTAAACTGGGAAACTCAATGTTCATGTTGTAGTCTTAACTCTACCACTAATTCACCATTATCAGAATCTTAACCAATTTGGGTATATCAGCATCCTTAACTGCAAACCAAGAGGGATATAATATATAAGATTTGGCTATGAAGTTCTATGATTCTTTATATCTTGCGTTCCTGAATCAACTAGTAATGTGTATAATCAAAAGGTAATAAAATCCAGCCCTGGCAGGTTGAAATCAGTTGATTGGAGGGGTTTCTAGTTGGATTCACAGTCGAGGATACATGCCCAGATTGCAGGCTTGATCCCCAGTGGGGGGCATGCAGGAGGCAGCCCATTGATGTTCTGCTCTCATATCAATATGTCTTTCTTTTCCCTTCCTCTCTGAAAATCAATAAACTGTTCTTTAAAAAAAATAAAAAGGTAATAAAATCCAGATAGGCCACTGCACTTCCACTCTTAAATCCTCAAGCCTTCTGTTCTCACTTCTCTGTTAACAGCTCAGCATATACAGTCACCATCTCTGAACCTCAAAATTACCAAATCCAAGAGGCTGTTGTTACTGTGCTTTCCTGTGAGCTCTTTATAGCACTTGACGCTGGTGGGCAATAGCGCCTCTTTACAATTAGTTCTTCCTGGCAACTATGGAACCATCCTGCTTCCATCTCAAACTAGTCCTACAACTGAGCTCTGACTAAGCATTGGCGCTGTGACAGCTCAGCTAGGGTTTCTCATCTGAGGATGGCATGCAGACCCCACGCTTTAGTAGTCACCTCACTGCTTTTCTCCCTCTCCCCAAAGTCTTTCCAGGAGATTCCATTCTTACTAGTGGTTTACAATGTCATATATCTACATAAATAAAAATGTAAATGTTCGTTTGTTCAAAATCTTAAATCTCTGAAAGTTCTTCACCAATTGCTTTGAAATTTTGACGCAACATTGCATTCAAATACACGCGTGTTTTTATATACCTGTATACCTACTATTATATAGATGTCACACCTGTGACAGGTAAAAACATGCTTTCTTGAAAAACAGCGCCATCTGTTGGACATAAAAGCAACACACGCTATACTAAATATTTTATGATTCCATTTCAATGTTTCTGTTTACAATTATAAATTGTAGATTAAATTAACTACAAATATGCATGTCCAGCTACAAAACGATCCATCAGCTGAGATATTCTCACATCAATTGCTGGAAATTGGGAACGGAAAGGTGCCGGTTGATCTGACCTCAGGACCAATTTCATTGCCTCATAACTTCTGCAATTTAGTGATGTCAAAAGAAGAATTGGTTGAAAAAGTGTTTCCCAATATTCAAACCAATTATAAGAATCACGATTGGCTGAGTGAACGAGCTATTCTTGCGGCCAAGAACAAAGACATCTACGAACTTAACAGTATTCAGTCTAACATTCAAAGCGAAGTAGTCACATACAAGTCCGTCGACACTGTTGTGGAAGCAGATAAAGCAGTTAATTATCCAACAGAATTTTTGAATTAACTCGATCTGCCAGGAATGCCACCGCACGTACTGCAATTGAAAATCGGCGTGCCAATTATCATGTTGCGAAATACCAACCAGCCAAAGCTTTGCAACAGCACGCGGCTTGCAGTAAAAAAATTAATGAGCAACGTTGTAGAAGAAACAATCTTGATAGGACCTTTCAAAGGTAAAGATGTCCTCATTCCTCTCATTCCTTTGATTCCAACGGATATGCCATTCCAATCTAAGAGATTTCAATTCCCAATTCGATTGGCGTTTGCAATCACCATCAACAAAGCTCAGGGCCAATCTTTAAAATTGTGCGGTTTATATCTAGACGCAGATTGCTTCTCACATGGACCATTATATGTTGTGTGTTCTAGAGTCAGCAAACCAGACAATCTCTAGATCTGCACAGACAATGGAACAACAAAAAATATTGTATACCCACAAGCATTGTGAAATTAAACATATTAGAAACGTGCGCTTTCTCTTTTCTTTCTTTTCCATTTAACCAGACTGAGCCACAGCAACGCGTGGCTGGGTACAGCATATATATATATATATATATATATAGTCATTTGCTTACCTGAAATCGCAGTCAGGTATTTCCAATTGCCCGAAAAATAGTTTCACTTGCATGTGAGAATCCACCCTCAGACCCAACATATCCAAAATGAACTCTTTGTCCCCTCAAAGTAGTTCTATTTTTAGTTTTTGCATCAACAATAATACAGGTTCACTATCCTATATCTAAAACCGTTAAGCTGTATATGATTTGAAATTAGATATTTTCAAACATTAGGAAAGTAATGTGTTACATATACCAAGTATTTTTAAAAATGCTTAGGAATATCTCAATCAGTACTCAAATTTGTTCCTTTGGTTGAGCTGCATAACAAGATGAGGGCTATGTATTTACAAAGATGCTAAGGAGTTGAGTCAGGAAAACAGACAAATCGAGGTCATGAAGTTGAAGCAAATACCTTCTCTTACCCTAAACATATTAATATTCAGGGAGTAAAACATATTGTTATCTACACAGTAAATAAAATAAAAAAATTCTTCAATTCAGGAAAGGTCATGCTACTAAAAGATTTCAAGACAGTTGATCAAAAATATATTTTCAGAGCTTAATGGTTTGGGAATTGTGAATTAAAGAATATGGTCATAACAATTTTAAAATTATTTTACTAGAAACCAACAAGCATTCAAGCACTGTGCTAGACATTTTATATACATAACAATAATAATACAAATGTGTGCTTACTATGAGTTAAATACTCTCATTACCTTATTTTATACGCAGGAAAACTATACAGTACTACCATCATTTCTTAATAGCCAGGTTGGAAACCCAGTCATCTTTAGTTCTCTTCTTTCTTCCTTCCCCATACCTAATTAGTCTTCAAATCCTATTAATCATTCCTTTCCTTCTATACCTCCTTTTGAAGTACCATTGCCATGATATGACCTAAGTCAGATCCTATTACTCCATAGGCCATGTCTCAGATCCATAGTGTTATATAGACCAGAGCAATATTCTCTTTCCTCCAATTCAACCTTCCCCCAATTATTACTCTCCTTGAAATAATACTTTTAGTATATATTCATTCTTTTTATCTAAGAATACTTATTCAATATTACTCTGTGTGGCATCCCTCTTCTGAAAAAAAGGCCAAAGGATTGCCATTGACTATTGAATTAAGTCCAAAATCCTTGGATTCATATTTGAGGATTCAAATAATACCTACATTTTCTATTTTATCTCTTCCCATTCATTTAGTTGAACTGTGGACTGCAGCTAGACTGCCATCAATATATTTCACTGTGTGCCATCTGCTCATGTTACCCCAACCTCCTGGAATATCCCCTTCTGTTTTCTCCATCTGGCGACACCCTGCCCATCTCTGTAGTTTAGCTGTGGTCCTTACTTCCCACAGCCATCTTTGACATCTCCAGACTATAATTCCATCATTTAACACTCTCTATTCATTTGGCTTATAATTATATACTTCCTTCTACAGACACTTAACTCTGCACATTTGTATCTTACCTTTACAACTGGATTGAAAATTTATTGATAATAAAGGTAATTGCATAATTTGTACTTCCTACAATGTTGACTATAACTCAACTGAAAGTTATAACAAATTTTCTGTCTAAACAACCTGGTACAGTACAGATTTTAAAAAGAGAGAGAACCAATATCTTCATAACTCTTTACCATTTCAATCATATTTCTCTCACTGGTTATCTCAAGGTGTCCTAGATGATAATAATTGTAATAGGAATAATATAGTAAGGTGGTTTCTTTATTAAATTTTGGGTCTAGAAACAGAGTATTAAATGTAAATAGCATATAAAATATTGAAAAAAATCTCTTAGGAAACTGCTATATTGGGGATCTACAAGCTGCCAATAAATGTAATATATCCAGCTTTTCCTCCAAACTTAGAAAAAAATGCTGGTTCTTCAATTTAGCACCCTAGATTAAATAGTTAAGGGCCATGTTATCTAATTAATATGTGTATATAAATAGTAGACTCATACTCAGAGAGGCAAGATGTTTACAGTAACAAAGACCTACAGTGAGAGTACATCAACCATAAGCCTCTCATCGTACACTCACTACAGTATAAACTCTCACTGAGTGTGGAATGGTGGAATCAAATGTGATTCTCTCTTTTTAGTCACTTGTTTCCCAAAACTTAAATGCTTGTTCAGAGAGGATCTGAAATTACTTCTTGTGTTAGGCAGAATTCTAAGATTACCACCTCCTATGACCCACACCCTTATATAGTTTCCTCTTCTTGAGTGTGAGACAAAACTGAGACTATGATGGAATGTTCCTCCCATGACTGGTTTACTGATAAGTGACTCTGAGTTCATCAGATTCATCAGAAGGGAGATTATGCTAGGTGGGTCTGACCTAATCAAGTGAGTACTTGCAGGGACTGGGAAGCTTTCCTGAAGGAAGGGATTAAAAAATTCATAGAGTGAGATGTGTGGAATCTAAGTAACAAAATAAACTGATGAACAGAGCGGATCCAGAGACATGGAAGCATGGAACAGAGTGCAGAATCTCAGAGAGAAGGCGGGGGAGGGCGGGTGGGTGAGACTAATCATCCAAAGAGCTTGTGTGCATATATGCATAACCCATGGACACAGACAATAGGGTGCTGAAGGCCTAGGTGGGAGAGGGTGCAGGGAGGACTGGAGGAGGTCAATGTGGGGGGGGGGGGGAGAAAGGTGACATATGTAATACTTTCAACAATAAAGAATTATTTTTAAAAAATTCATAGAGTGAGAGGGCCATGTGGCAAGAATCTATCAGTGACTTCTAGCTGCTGAGAGTGGTTTGAGCCAACAGCTAGCATAAAAATTACACCAATAAACTAAGGGAGCTTAGAGAGAAATCTCTCCCTAGTCAAATCTCTAGACATGGCTTATACTTCATTTTAGCCATTTGAAACCATATACAGAGGGCCCAATGAAAATATGCTTAACTCTTGACTTATGAAAACTGTGATAATAAATTTTTGTTTTTTTAAGCTGCTAAGTTTGCAATAATTTGTGACACAGTAAAAGAAAACTTAATACATCTGTTTTCTATACATAAGACATTGTGCTCAGCACTTTAAATTCATGATCTTTTAACTGTCCTTAGTGTAGAGGTAAAGGATCTGACATTTAAAGGAGTTATATAACTTGCCCAAGTTTGCATAACTATGAAGTGATGGAGAAAGGATTTTATATCCAGATGTACTAACAAAGCCCATGTTCTTAAACATGGCTGATAGGAAAGTTGAGCATTCTCCTTTGGTCTCATGGCCTCAGCTAATGTTCTGACTATCAAATTCTCTGTGCTTTCATCAAACTCTGTGGGGATTTTCACTCCTTTTTACTGAGATTGTTTTTGCTTTATTGACATTGAAAGGAACCTGTTTAATTAATTAGTTTTATTAAAGATTAATGAAATGCCTACTATAGGAAAACACTGAATGAAGTGCCAGGGGAATCCAAAAATTAATAAGATAGTCCCTGACCCTCAAGCTTCTTGCATACTGATGGGAAAATAAACTCAGACATAAATATCATGAAGGAGTAAGAGGTAGGGTGGAATTACCCAGCCTCAAGATTCCAAGACAAAACATTCATCTGCTAATTCATTTGACAAAGGAACATTTATAAAATGAGATGCAGGACACACATGCTCACTCAGGTGCTTATGGGACTTGCCTGATTCTGTAACCCTGGGAAATAAGGAATCCTTAACTAATTGTATATTTGCTTCTAAAGATGGCACTGGTAATTGCTTCATCATTTTCCCCTTACTATAGGCTAAGCAATATTCTAAGAATTTAAAAGTATTATCTCATTTAGCTATAACAAAAACTTACATTATATAGATATTATTATCCTAATTTTACTGGTGAGAAAATTAAGATACAAAGAGGTTAAGTAATTTGCCTGACATCACAAACTCAGCCGTTTAACTCTGGTACATATTCCCTTAGCCAGTACATCTTCCACAATATGATCATTTTATCAAAAAAGGAGGATAAAGGGAGAATAAAAGCCATGTAGAGAATGGGGTATGTGAAGGGAGATAAAAATATCTGCTGCAACTGATGATAGTATTTAGCTATGTTACTCGCCACCCAAGCAAAATGAGAAAAAAAAAATCTTAATTTACATAGGTTTCCTAACCTAAAAACATTCATTCAAATCTAACAGAAATTCATAATAAGGGTCTTTATATGGGGAGGACTTTGAATGACATAATGCACCATGTCTTATAGAAGGTGTTTTTTTTTTTTTATGTTTTGAAAGTGACTCTTACTTAAACCAAGAACAAAAGAGTAAATTGAAGTTCTGTAAGAACACATGGAAATCAATTAACATAGTACAGTTATGTACCCTTTTACTTCACTTCATACAGAAGGGAATGGCTTGTTAGTAGTGTTCTCAAACTGCAAACCACAAACCATTAGTGGGTCATGAATTCAACTGAATGAGTCACACCATTTTTTAAAATAAATTTTATATGGGCAGGTACCTCTTAAGTTTAAGGATATTGTGGAGTATAAATTTTTGTATGTCTATAGGTTTGCATGTGTGTGTCATTTGGCAAATGTGATTCACATAGTTTTACAAAAGTTTGAAAGCCACTGCCATTCATCTTGACTATCAATGATCTCAGCTGGGATCTTGTCAAAGCTCCTTTAAAAAAATAACATCAGAGGAAAGTCATTAGTGAGTGCTCGGAGTGCTGCATCTGAGCTGTTGATTAAAAGGAGATCCTCATGCTTTAGATTTCAGGCAGAGAAGTGGAAAAGAAGTCATTTTGTAATTAGAGACTTTTATTTGTGCTCAGATTGGGGAGCATCTTATTTCTGCCAAAAGGGGGCTGTAGGAAAATGTGCAGGGAGGACACCAGCCCTTCTCAGGAAGCACGAGAGCTATTGATCTATTCAAACGAATGAGTGCCCACCCTCACCTTGCCCGATGCTCATTTGGGAAGACCACGTGATCTGTGTGCCCATGATAGTCCTAGTTACACTGGTTGTCCATTATTTTTTTAATACATTTTATTTTTTTTTACAGAGAGGAAGGGAGAGGGATAGAGATTTAGAAACATCATGAGAGAGAAACATCAATCAGCTGCCTCCTGCACACGCCCTACTGGGGATGCGCCCACAACCAAGGAACATACCCTTGACTGGAATCAAACCTGGGACCCTTCAGTCCACAGGCCGACGCTCTATCCACTGAGCCAAACCAGTTAGGGCTGGTTGTCCATTATTAATAGCTTGCCCTTCCACTCTCAAACATATCCTGGTTGGACAATAAATTACAGGACCACCTTTTCCATTAGCAAGAAAAAAATGTCCCTGGCTTGGAAAGAAACTTTCGTAAGGAAAGGCTGTGTACAAAATATGTTTTTTTCTTTTATTCAACTTATGACTTTCCTGTGCTTTCTTTCTCCTGGCAAACCCTCTGAGACATACTTGTCAGAGTAGACTCCACATTTTCCTATTCAGGAGTGTTCATAAAGACCAGAGAAATGTTTCTCATACCGAAGCTCATGGACTTGATGGTTCTCAGATAATCCTCAAGTAACTGAGCTCCCTATAAGAATTTGGGTAATTTTACATTCCATTTAAAACTATTCTAAATTTAAAAAGTAAAATGTAGGCATACTCTGCATCATCTAGATGATTACAATAATATTACAGTCCTAAAGATGTTTCTGTTATCATCTAGTTAAATCAAGCAGTACTATTTTAATATCTGTTACATAATAATTTAAAAACCCCAAAAGTGTTCTTAATATATAAATTCTGTACTCATGAAAAGTTGGAGACAAAATAGGACACCACAAAAATGAAAGGTTTTTCTTCTACAGTCCAAAGAGAGAAAACTGGTGAAAGAAGTGAGAGATTATATGATGCATGGTAGCTGAGACAGGCTCAACTTCAAAGCCCTATATATTAAGTACCATGCTTGGATTTCAAGTGGTGCTAGAGTTTCAACAGGACAGTATCATCGGAGCTGTTAAATTAATGCTGTTAATTTCAACTTTTAAAAACCTTATAAGATTTTGTGGGCTTTAGAGTTGTATAAAACTATACACATACAGAACTTAACATACCGTTCTATTTTAAATACTTGATAAAACACTGAGGCCTCAGAGACTATTTGCTTTTAATAAGGGGGACCTATATTACCAAAGTGTGAGGTACATAAGAGTGAAAAACTGCATGCTTGGAAACAAAGACTGGTTTTCTGCAAAAAATAAACAGAAGCAACCAGGCTTGTTGACATGTTGGCTTAATAGGAATGCCAGTTTAGCAAAATGAATGTTAATTGCCAAGAACGTGAACTAAATCGGGCAGCTGTCCTCTCCAACCAGGCCCTTCTGTCTGCTTCTCCCTAATCAGCCCCATTGCCTACTCAGAATTACTCTTCTATTTATCAATTCCTCTTAGGTCTGCTTTGGTTCTCCACTACTGTCTATTTTCCTTCTTGACTTTTGTAAACAGAGTTAGCCCTTTACCTGAATCTCAGTTACAGTTAGAGAACTTTTAGAAAAAAAAGATTGGAGTACATAAAATAACAAATATATAAATACTTAAAACAATGCCTGAAATAGAGTAATGTCTCAAAATATACTCAATTTTCTTAAAAATAACTTTTTACTTAAAAAATTAGGCAACCAAGGTTTAGAAAGTCCAAGACTCATTTAATGTCATAGATCAAGTTGAAGGTACAAGTATTTCTGAGTCATATTAATTTTCACATTTCAAAAAGAGAAAAAAAAAACTCTGGAGTAACTGATAAGTTTATATAGAATAAGATTTTTTTATAGTTTCTGCAAGTCTGCTTTAATAATCTATTTTTGACTGTCCTTGATGTGCTGAAATATAATTTCTTTTTCTATTTTAAGACATTCTTGTCTGCTGTTCTGCCCTTGATATTCCTTGTGCATCTGAAGTATCCTCCAGAAGACAATTATGAATTTATCCATTGGCATTCCAGCCTTATTATTGAACCTATTTCATTTTGAAATTTTCCCACACTGTATGCATGACTAAGCATGCCCATAATATAGTGGATTCTCTATTAATTTACAACTCTCAGTCCAATGCACAAGCTTTTGAAAATAGTTTCACTTTTATTTCAAATTTCTATGGAAAAACTAAGCAGTACAGAATAACTTTTTCACATAGGGGTAAGTAACAACAAGACTATACTTTTAAATATCTAGAACAATTAGATAAAAAAATAACAGCAGATTCTCTAGTAGAACTCTAGCTAATTATAGAGTGAAAAATGTGGCCCGTTACTTAGCCAGTATCCCAAACCATAAGTTTGGGACACTTTTTTTGTTTTTTAATTTCTCTTTTATTGTTATTGAATTTATTGAGGTGGCATTAGTTAATGAAATTAGGTTTCAGGTAAACAGTTCTATAATACATCATTTGTATATTGTATTGTGTGTTCACCACCATAAGTCAAATCTCTTTCCATTACTATCCCCCCCCCCCTTTTTCCATTTTTACCTCTCCCCATACCCCTTCCCATCTGGTAATTACCATACTGTTGAGAGTGTCCATGAGTCTTCCTTTTTTTCCTTTGCTTAATCCATTAACCCTTCCCACCCAGCCCCAACCCCACCCGTATTACAGCTCTCAGTCTTGTCTACCTATGAGTCTACCTCCACTTTGTTTGTTAGTGTATTTTGTTCAGTAGATTCCACATATAAGTGAAGTCATATGGTACTTACCTTTCTCTATCTGGCTAATTTCACTTAGTATAATACTCTCCAGGTCCCTCGATGCTGTCGCAAATAATAAGATTTCCATCTTTTTTTGGCCAAGTAGTACTCCATTGTGTACATGTGTCACAGCTTTTTTATCTTCTCATCTACTGATGGGCACTTGGGCTGCTTCCAAATCTTGACTATTGTAAATAACACTTCTATGAACATAGGGGTAAATATATTCTTTCTAATTAGTGTTTAGGAATCACTGGGACATAAGGAAGTTCCATTTTTAATTTTTTAAATGTTTTGGTTGATTTTTTAAAGAGAGAGGAAGGGAGAGGAATAGAGAGATAGAAATATTAATGATAGAGAAACATCAATTGGCTGCACTCCCTCACAGGGGATTAAGCCTGCAACTCGGGCATGTGCCCTGACTGGGAATTAAACCAGTGACCACTTGGTTCCTGGGTCGATGCTCAACCACTGAGCCACATCAGCTGGGCCATCTTTAATTTTTTGAGGTAACTTCATACTGCTTTCCATGGTGGCTGCACCAAAATGTGTTCCCACCAACAGTGCACAAGGGTTCCCTTTTCTCCACATCCTCGACAACACTTGTTGTCTGTTGATTTTTTGATGATAGCCATTCTGACAGGCTATCATCAAGAAATCAACAAACAAGTGTTATCTCACTGTAATTTTAATTTTAATTTCTCTGATAATTAGTGACCTTGAGCATCTTTTCATATGTCTATTGGACACCTGAATGTCCTCTTTGGAGAAGTGTCTATTCAGGTCCTTCCCCCATATTTTAATTTATTGTTTGGGGTTTTTTGTGTTTTTTTTGGTGTTGAGATGTAGAAGTTCTTTATAAAGTTTGGAAATTAACCCCTTTAAGATATATCATTGGCAAATATGTTCTCCCATTCAATGGGTTGTCTTATTTTGTTGATGGTTTCCTTTGTAGTGCAAGAACATTTTAGTTTGATATAATCCCATTTGTTTATTTTTTTCTTTTGTTGTCCTTTCCAGAAAGATATATCAGAAGATATATTGTTATGAAAAATGTCCAAGATTGTACTGCCTATGTTTTCTTCTAAGATTTTTATGATGTCAAGTCTAACATTTAAGTTTTTAATCCATTTTAGTTTATTCTTATATACGTGTATTTTCATTTTTTTGCATGTATCTGTCCAGTTTTCCCAACACCATTTATTGAATAGACTATCCATTGTGTGTCTTGCTTCCTTTGTCAAATATTATTTGACCATAAAGGCATGGGTTTATTTCTGGGCTGTCTATTCTGTTCCATTGATCTATATGTCTAGGGTTATGCCAGTACCATGCTCTTTTAATTACTGTGACCTTGTACTACCAGTAGAATTTGATATTAAGTAGCATGATTCCTTCAACTTTGGTCTTTCCCAAGATTGGTGTAGCTATTTGGTGTCTTCTGTGGTTCCACACAAATTTTTGGTATATTTGTTCTAGTTCTATGCCATTGGTATCTTGATAAGAGTTGCATTGAATATATAGATTGCTTTGGATAGTATGAACATTTTATTTTTTTTGAATGCTAATTGTCTTCTGCACTTCCTTTTATTGTCATCATAGCCTTTGCATCAGGATACACAGCAATGATAGCAAATTTCTTTTTAAAGCTTAGTATTAAATATTAACTATCTCTTCCCATTTTAATTTTACATTACTCTGCCAAGAAAAAAAATTAAAACTCAAGTTATCTGAAGCCTGGACACACTTCCATGATTAGCTGCTGCCTCAAAGTTGGTGCCTTCTTCCTGCTGTCAGCAGATCCAGGCCCCAGAGACGGAAGCGCTACAATCGTTTCTGAAAAGTGTGCTACAAAATGGATGGCCTGTTCCAAGCCAGGTTACAAAGTAAGGACAGAGGTAAGGGAGGGACATTTTCTTCCAGAAATAGAATTTCTGTAGAGTGCCAGCCCATCATTTTTCCCAAAATGGTTGGAGGAGGGATAAAATCTCACTCAGCATGAGCTTCAGAGCGCTCTGTGCCAAGGGGACAGAGCTGCCTTGCTGAGGAGAGCCGTGGCCAGTGGATTCTGGCACTGAATTCTCTAAGAGGTTTCTTTTAGAAACAGACAACTCAGACGCTTCCTTTCACTTCAGCAAGGACGTTATTTTTGAAAGAAAGCACTTGGGAAGTTCCCCTCCAGCCTCGAGTGGGAGGCTCAGAGAAGAGAGTCATCGGTACAGCCGCCTTCCAAGCCGTAGGAATTGCTGAAGGTTGGAGACCCCACAGAAGTGGGCGAAGGCTGCTGCCACCACCAAGACATGAAAAATCGGATGCGACCGGAACCATATGTCAAACTTCCCAGGAAAGAAGCGCTCAGGAATCCGAGCAGCATAGAGGCCGGCCCCGGTGATGTACATCACGGCCATGGGGAAGAACCAGCCCATCTGGCCCACGGTGGCGGCCTTGACAAAGCCCTCGGCGATGGTAAAGTGCATGGTGGGCGCGACGCCGCTCAGACCCAGGCCCAGGAACACCCCTGCTCTTGTCTGCCGGTGCTTAGGAGAGGCAAACCGGTCCCCCCGTGCCACAATGATGGCGGAAATGCCCAGGACACAGATGATGGAGAGGTAGGTGAGCCGTGGCTGTGGGGAGCAGCAGAAGGAGTAATAGAGCCAGGGGACAAAGCTCCCCATAATCAGCAGGGCAATCCCTGAGTAGTCCAGTTTGGAAAAAGTCCGAGAGACTTTCTCTGAGTGACAGTAGACGGTGTGAAAGAGCCAGGAGAAGCTGAGGCAGAGCACCGTGCCCAGGAAGAACATGCCGAACACCACCTTCCCTGCAGGGGCGCCAGGAAGTACACGTTTGGTCTCAGCAGGGTCAAGATTCCCAGGAACAGAAACAGCACGAAACCAAGCAGATGGGTCCAGACTCCAGATATTGCCCGTCTCTGTGTGGATGCGGAAGATGCGCCGGAAGCAAGCCCGGAAGGAGGGCATGGGCGGCCTGTGGCCGTGGAGCAGGTAATCGCTGTCTTTCAGCCAGTCAGGGAGCACACTGTATGGGAGGACCCTCCAGCGGCCCTCCCAGACCTTATACACGAACTCCTCCATCTTCTCCATGGCATGGTGTGCTTGCAGGGGAAGTGTCAGGACCCTCACCACCTCCTCCTCCTCCTCCTCCTCCCCCTCCCCCTCCCCTTCCCCTCCCCCCTCCCCCTCCTCCTCCTCCTCCTCCCCCTCCCCCTCCTCCTCCTCCTCCTCCTCCCCCTCCTCCTCCTCCTCCCCCTCCTCCTCCCCCTCCTCCCTCCTCCTCCTCCTCCTCCTCCTCCTCCTCCTCCTCCTCCTCCCCCTCCCTCCTCCTCCTCCTCCTCCTCCTCCTGGGGCACTGGGCATGCTTGCTCTTCTTCAGCTTTGGCTGGGTCAGCAGTCCCGCGTTTGCCCTTCTCTTCCAGCAGGGGTCCCAGTTCGCCAGCTCCACCCTGTCAGTCTCCCTGTTACTGGCAGGAGCCCCATTGCCCTGTGCCACCACCGGTCCTTTGTGAGAAGACATCTAGCTGGTGCCTCAGGACCCTGCAGCTTCAGCTTGGGGACAGGCTGGGTGTCTCAGCCCCAGGGAGCAGACACGCCGGGCGACGGGCTCAGCTGGGGCCGTGGACCACGCGCTATGTCCCGCAGCTCCGCAGGCGGCCGCAGCCCATCGGACTGATCTTGACGCTCCCCGCGCCGAAAGGGGTAGTATGAACATTTTAATGATGTCAATTCTTCCTGTCCATGAATATGATATAGACTTCTACTTATTTGTATCTTCTTCAATTGCTTTCTTCCGTGTCTTATAATTTTCCAAGTACAGGTCTCTTACATCTTTGATTAAATTTATTCCTAGTTTTTAAAAATATTTTGATGCAATTGTAATGGGTATTGTTTACTTAGTTTCCCTTTCTGATAGTTGAGTATTGGTGTATAAAAATAAAACTGATTTCGAATATTTATTTTGCATCCTACTACTTTACTGAATTCATTTATCAGTTGTAGTAGTTTTTTTAGTGGAATCCATAGGGTTCTCTTATACTAGTATAGTATCATGTCATCTGCAAAAAATGACAGTTTTACTTCTTTTTTTCCAACTAGAATACCTTTTATACCTTCTTGTTGTCTGAATGCTGTGGCTAGAACTTCTAGTACTATGTTGATAAGAGTAGTGAAAGTGGACACCCTGTCTTGTTCCCAAGGTTAAGGGAAGTGGTTTTAATCACTGAGTATGATCTTGCCTGCAGGTTTGTCATAAATGGCCTTTATTATGTTGAGGTATGCTTCCTTTGTTCCTACTTTGCTGAGAGTTTTCATCATAAATGGGTGCTGGATTTTATTAAATGCTTTTTCCACATCTATAGATGTGATCATGGATTTATATATTGTATTTGTTTATGTGGTGTATCATGTTTATTGACTTGAGGATATTGTACCAACCTTGCATCCCAAGTATAAATTCCACTTGAGTATGTGTTTGATCTTTTTAATGTACTGCTGAATCAGGTTTGCTAATATTTTGTTGAGGATTTTAAGATCCATGTTCATCAGGGATATTGGCCTATAATTTTCCTTCTTTATAGTGTCGTTACCTGGTTTTGAAATTAGGATAATGTTGGCCTCATGGAATGAGTTTGGGAGTCTTCCCTCCTCTTAAAATTTTTAAAATAGTTTGAGAATGATAGGTATTAGCTCTTCTTTGAATGTTTGGTAAAATTCACCTGTGAAGCCATCTGGTACATGACTTTTTGTTTGTTGTTGTTGTTGTTGGAGTTGTTTTTTTTTATTACTGCTTCAATTTCACTACTTGTGATCTGTCCTTTCAGATTTTATGATTATCCTGATCAGCTTTGGAAGATTGTATGTTTCTAGAAATGTATCCATTTCTTTCAGATTGTCCAATTTGTTGGCATAGTTGTTCATAATACTTTCTTAAAGTTCTCATATAACTTTGGTGCCAGTTGTTACTTCTCCTTTTTCATCTCTGATTTTATTTATTTGGGTTCTCTCTCTCTTTTCCTCCCCCACCCCCTCTTTCTCTGATAACTCAGCTGAAGGCTGTTCAATCTTGTTTATCTTTTCAAAGAACAAGCTCTTGGTTTCATTAATCTTTTTTATTGTTTTTTCAAGACTCTATTTCACTTATTTATGCTCTGGTCTTTAGTATTTTCTTTCTTCTACTCGCTTTGGGATTTGTTGCTTTGTTTCTAGTTCTTTTAAGTATAAAATTAGATTATTTATTTGAGATTTTTCTTGTTTCTTGAGATAAGCCTAATAACACTAAGAATTTCCCTCTTAGGACTGCTTTTGCTGTGTACCATAGATTTTGAACTCTGTTCTCATTTTCATTTGTTTCAAGGTAACTTTTGATTTCTTCCTTAATCTCATTGTTAATCCATTAATTGTTTAGTAACATGTTATTTAGCCTCCATGTCTTTGTATATATATTTTTTTTCTTGTGGTTGATTTCTAGTTTCATACCATTATGGTCAGAGAAGATACCTGATATAATTTTAGTCTTTTTAAATTTACTGAGACTTGTTTAATATCCTAACATATGGTCTATCTTTGAGAATGTTCTATGTGCACGTGAAAAGAATGCATATTCTGCTGCTTTGAGGCGAGATACTTTGAAGATTTCAATGAAATCCATCTGACCTAGTGTGTCATTTAAAGCTGCTGTTTCCTTGTTGATTTCTGTCTGGACGATCTATCCATTGATGTCAATGGAGTGTGAAAACCGCCTAGTGTGACTGTATTACTGTCAATCTCTTCTTTTATGACCATCAAGATTTGCTTTACATATGTTGGTGCTCCTATGTTGGGTACGTAAGTGTTTACAAGGGTTATATCTTCTTACTGGATTGCTCCCTTTATCATTATGTAGTGTCCTTCTTTTTCTCTTACCTTAGCTTTCTTTTAAAGTCTATTTTGTCAGATATATGTAATACGACACCAGCTTTTTTTTCTCCTTTCCATTTCCTCTCTATTTGCATGAAATAGCTTTTTCCATCCATTTACTTTTTAGTCTGTGTGTATCTTTTGTTCTGAGGTGGGTCTCTTGCAGATAGTATATATGTGGGTCTTGCTTTTTTATTCATTCAGCTACCTTATGTCTTTTGATTGGAACATTGAAGCTATTTACATTTAATGTGATAATTGATAGGTAGGTATTCATTGCCATTTTACTTTTAACTATGTTCCCTTCCTTCTCCTCCTTCTCCTGCTGCTCCTCCTCCTCCTCCTTCTTACTTCTAAAAGATCCTTTAACATTTTCTTGTAGTACTGGGTTGGTTGATGGTAACAAGTTCCTTTATCTTTTTCGTGTCTGAGAAGCTCTTTATTTCTCCTTCAAATATAAATGATAGCCTTGCTGGATAAAGTAGTCTTGGTTGTAGGTCCTTGCTTTTCATCACTTTAAATATTTCATATCAATCCCTTCTGGCCTGAAATCTTTCTGTTGAGAAATCAGCTGATGGTCTTATGGAAGCTTCCTTGTAGGTAATTAACTATCTTTCTCTTGCTGCTTTTAAGATTCTATCTTTCTCTTTAATCTTTGTCATTTTAATTATGATATATCTTGGTGTGGGCCTCTTTGGGCTCCTCTTGTTTGGGACTCTGCACTTCTTGTACTTGTGTTTCTTTTTCCTTCCACCAGGTTACAGAAATTTTCAGTCATTATTTCTTCAAATAGGTTCTCAATCTCTTTTTCTCCCTCTTCTCCTTATAATAACCCTATGATGTGGATGTTTTCCCAAAGGTCCCTTAAACTACCTTTTTTTAGAGAGAAAGAGGGGAAGAGGGAGAGAGAGAGAGAGAGAGAGAGAGAGAGAGAGAGAGAGAGAGAGAGACATTGATCAGGGGCCTCCCATACATGCCCCTTTGGGATCAAACCCACAACTTAGATATGTGCCTTGACTGGAAATAGAACCTGCAAACTTTTAGTGTATGGGAGAATGCTCCAACTGAGCCACATCAGCCTTGGCCTCATTTTTTTTAAATACATTTTTCTTTCTACTGCTCTGATTGGGTGTTTTCTGCTACCTTGTCTTCCTAATCACTGATTCAATCCTTTGTTTCATTCAACTTACTATTTATTCCTTCTAGTTTATTCTTCATTTCAGATATTGTATTCTCTATTTCTGAATGTTCTTTTTCATGGTTTTTATGTCCTTTTCATACTGTTGTAGTTCTCATTAAGTTCCTTGAGCATCCTTATAACTATTTTTTAAAACTATTTATCTGATAAATTGTTTGCCTCTGTTTCATTTAGCTCTTTTTCTGGAGATTTCTCCTGTTCTTTCATTGGGGCATTTTCCTCTGTCTCCCCATTTTGGTTGCCTCTTTGTGTGTGTTTCTATGTATTAATTATATCTGCTATGACTCCCAGTCTTGGTAGGGTGGCCTTGGTAGCAGGTTTCCTATGGGAAGCAGTGATGCATTCTCTTTGATTACCTGAGCTGGGTGCATCAGGAATGTCCCTTGTCTGGGTTATGTGGGCTCTCCTGTTGCAAGTGAGTCTTGATTGCTCTTGGCACGTTCATGTGTGGGGTCGACCCTCAGAGGTTCTTGGCCCTCAGGTCCCTGTGTACAATGTTTTTCTGGTGACAGTAGTGCACAGCCGATACAATCTGTCTAACTGGCTAACTGTAAGGCTCAACCCTGACCACAATGTATGAGCTATTCCATATGTGCTGACCACACTAAGCGGAAATTTGCCTCAGCGGGGTTTTGTGCCTGTTAAGATCTTCCTTTAGATATGCTGCGTGTGAAGGTAATTGGATCCTACTCTGATGTTGTCTGAAGCTGGCTCCTGGGCATGTTGGTTTTGGTGCCTCTTGGTAAAGACTCTGCTGTAGAGCAATGTCAGACCCAACCTGTTTGGAGCTACAAAACCATCCACAGTTTGTGGCAGCCTCTCCTGGACCTGGATGTGTGAGGGAAGGACCAAATTGCATACCAAGGCCAGCTTTCACCAGCACCAGGCCCAGGGGATGGTCAGAAAAAGCACCAAGACACACCACATGGCCTCTGCCTGCCAGATGCTTGTTAGGCTCAGTCACTGAAAGAGCCTCAGGCAGTTCTCAAGTTGAATGAAGTACGTTCTCAGTGCGTCACCAGGGGAGGCCAGTGGTGTTCACTAGATTGATATAGGTTCAAATTCAGTGCCAGTGCTGGGTCTGAGGCCACTCAGCAAATACCCCAGGCCGCCTTCTGGTTGTTTGCACAGCTTTTTGGTGGGGTGGGTATCTCAAGGATTCATCAGGGTGAAGCCAACAGAGTTTATAAGGCCCAAACAGACCAAGATTTGGCCAGATGAAGGGAGGATTTTGTACTGGTCAGGTGTGCAAGGGAAATATTTCCTCTGTCCTAGAGCCACACAACTCAATCTGTCCCAGATTCTGTCTGGAACCTGATCTCAGCAGGGCTTCACTACTGGTTTATTAAGTTAAAGAGGATGCAGGTGTGTGTGTGTGTGTGTGTGTGTGTGTGTGTGTGTGTGTGTAAGAGAATAAGAGTGTGCAAGAGAGATACAAATCGCAAAGTTAGAGGACCTAATATGAAATGCTAAGGGTTCTAAGGGTTCAGATTTCATCCTGTAGGCAACAGGGAACCATTAAAGAATTCTGAGCAGGTAATGCCATATTAGGATTTTGTTGTGGGATGAGCCCTTCTGCAGCAACAGGCAGTGTGGACTGTGAGGTGTGAGGTAGCAGGTGGGAAGATGAATTGGGAAGAAAATTTAATAGGCTAGAGAAACCAAGATGGCGGCATAGGTTAATGCCGGAGATTGCTGCCTCGAACAACCAATTCAAGGGTACACCTAAAAGACGGAACGGACATCATCCAGAACCACAGGAAGGCTGGCTGAGTGGAAATTCTACAACTAGAAGGAAAGAGAGTATCATACCCAGACTCAGAGGAGGCGCAGTGCTGAAGTGAAATACTCAGGTTCGGAGTGCGCACGGAGCGGGCTGGCGGCAGAGGGCGCGGTTGTTGTTTTCAATCGGGAGGGAGTTTCAGACTCTGAGCTCCAGATCCGGGTGAGACTCTAGGGACCCAGACTCAAACGGGAGAAGCGGGACTGTCTGGCTTCAGTCGGAACTCGAAGGCAGCTTTCTCTCCGAGGTTTGCAGCGGTTGCTGGGACTCTGTGAGGCAGAGCCCCTAGGGACGGAACTGAGAGCAGCCATTACTGCTTGATCCGGCCCACCCTGTAGATCCCCGGGGACCCACCCTGCCCAAGCCCTGCGCAGAGCCACTTGCCTGATAGCCTCAGGCAAACACTAGATTAGCACCGCCCTGTGATCCAGCACAGAAGCTCTCCCACTGCAGACACAGCTAACTCTCATAGCCAGTTAGCCTGGAGGTCAAATCACCCCCAGTATTGCCAACAACAATCAAGGCTTAACTACAACAAGGCTGCGCACAAACACCACTAGGGGGTGCACCAAGAAAAGATAAAAAAATGCGGAGACAAAGAAACAGGACGCAAATGTCAGAAATGGAAGATATAGAGCTCAAAACCACACTTTTAAGGTCTCTCAAGAACTGTCTAGAAGCTGCCGATAAACTTAGTAAGGCCCTTGAAAAGACTGGTGAGACCGCCAATAAATGTAGTGAGATCCTCAAGAAATCTAATGAGACCCTCGATATTGTGATAAAGAACCAACTAGAAATTAAGCATACACTGACTGAAATAAAGAATATTGTACAGACACCCAACAGCAGACCAGAGGAGCGCAAGAATCAAGTCAAAGATTCGAAATGCGAAGAAGCAAAAAACACCCAATCAGAAAAGCAAAATGAAAAAAGAATCCGAAAATACGAAGATAGTGTAAGGAGCCTATGGGACAGCTTCAAGCGTACCAACATCAGAATTATAGGGGTGCCAGAAGATGAGAGAGAGCAAGATATTGAAAACCTATTTGAAGAAATAATGACAGAAAACTTCCCCCACCTGGTGAAAGAAATAGACTTACAGGTCCAGGAAGCGCAGAGAACCCCAAAACAAAAGGAATCCAAAGAGGACCACACCAAGACACATCATAATTAAAATGCCAAGAGCAAAAGACAAAGAGAAAATCCTAAAAGCAGCAAGAGAAAGAAACTCAGTTACCTACAAGGGAATACCCATATGACTGTCAGCTAATTTCTCAACAGAAACTTTGCAGGCCAGAAGGGAATGGCAAGAAATATTCAAAGTGATGAATGCCAAGAACCTACAACCAAGATTACTTTATCCAGCAAAGCTATCATTCAGAATTGAAGGTCAGATAAAGAGCTTCACAGATAAGGAAAAGCTAAAGGAGTTCATCACCGCCAAACCAGTATTATATGAAATGCTGAAAGGTATCCTTTAAGAAGAGGAAGAAGAAGAAAAAGGTAAAGATACAAATTATGAACAACAAACATGCATCTATCAACAAGTGAATCTAAGAATCAAGTGAACAAATAATCTGGTGATCATAATAGAATCAGGGACATAGAAACAGAATGGACTGACTATTCTTTGGGGGGAAAGGGGTGTGGGAGATGCGGGAAGAGACTGGACAAAAATCGTGCACCTATGGATGAGGACAGTGGGTGGGGAGTGAGGGCGGAGGGTGGGGCGGGAACTGGGAGGAGGGGAGTTATGGGGGGAAAAAAGAGGAACAAATGTAATAATCTGAACAATAAAGATTTAATTAAAAAAATAAAATAAATGAAAAAAATTAAAAAAAATAAAAAATAAATGGAAAAAAAAATTTGATAGGCTAGATGGTCTTAACTAAGGCAATGCCAATAGTAGTAAACAACAAGAGAACAATATAAAAGGTAAGATTTGATTATTATTTAGAAGTGAGAATGAGACAGAGATACATAAAAACTACACACGACTTCCTGTTTACTAACTTGTGGGGTCAGATAGATGGTGGTGCTTCCAAATATAAGGTGTATGCATCAGGAATGATTACGGACATTCACTCTGATGACCACCATTTTCAGAAGAAACTAGGAGGCAGGGGTATCTTCTAGGGAGAAAAGAGGAGAGTGTTTATATAAGAGAGTAACAGAGAATAGTGGAAGTTTGGACAAACCACTAATGAGAATGGAAAAGGAAGTTGGCCAAAGAAGAGCCAAAGTTACTGAGCAGTGTAAAAGTCATAGGAGGCAGGTGAACATGAATTTGTAGTGAAATCAATCTGCACAGGTGTGTAAATTTTCAGCGCCATCAATCTGTACTGCTCTATGATTTTCTTTTCTAAACAATGCTCAACTATCTAGATATGTCAGTAGAAACATGGACTATTGGACCGATCTAGAGATGAAAGTTTAAATATCAGATGCAGTGGAGTATAAGAGCATGAAGGAGATGAAAGTACTGTGAGAAATTAGTTTAGGGAATCAACCATAGCATCCAGAATCAATAAGGGAAGGAGACCAGGGGAGGAAACTATAGTCTTAGGGAATGAAGGTTTAAAAACAACAGGTGTCAAGGAAATTGGATTGCAGTTTTTAATGAGAATAAGAGAGATGAAAGAACAGAAGGTACTGAGATTAAATTTTCCTAAGTGGAGAAATTTTAGATCTGTGCTATCCAGTATGAAGGTCACTAGTGACATATGGCTATTTACATTAAAAATAATTAAAATTACAATTATTTTCCTCAAGTGTTCAATAGATTTGCAATGGTTACCATACTGGACAGGGCAGATAAAAAAATTTCCAACATGTAGGAAGGTCAATTGAGAGTGTGGCTCCAGACAATGCCAAGTTCTAAGGAATACCTAGGAGTGTGAGTTGCTGAAGACAATGGAGACAAGAGCCACTGAGGAGGAATCAGGAAGGCAGGATATTGGACAAGTTTTTCATAGAGATGTTCAATTCAGCCTGTGGCAGGAGTTGCAATGGAGAAGATATGAGCTAGACACTGACATCCTCAGTAAATATAGAGTGTGTGACCAGGTAGATGAACACATAAACCTTTTTGGGAGTTGTAATGTGCTTCCTGTGTATACTAAACCCTCCAGGCCTATCATAGTGTCCTTCCCTTCTGAAGCATGTTTGACTGACTCATTCCAGACCCTACCCCAAAGTGATATTTCAGATCCCACTTAAACCTCTTCAGAACCACTCTCTTGGTTAAAAAAAATCACCTCTTCTGAAACTATCAAATTGCTTCAGCCAACTCAATACTGTGGGATGGAAAAGAAGCCTGCTGAGTTAACTCTATGTGGTCAGGTTAACTAGATAGCTAATAATGCATCTATGGGCATAGCTATAGCTTCATAAGGAAAATGTAACAGAGATTATCTGTACCAGAATATATGAAAAAAGAAATATTTTTATTAAAGAGCATAGGTAGTTTGTGTATTGTTGAATTTATTAAACACACTTGTTATAATTTAAGACTTACACATAAATTTTTTTATGATTAAGTCAAGACGGATGTCTATCAATGTAGAAATGTGGTATAGCTTGTTATGTTGGCTATTCATGGCTAAAAATATCACACATCACCCAAAACAATTTCCAGTAGCATCATGCTACTTGCCACTACCACATCCCCACTTTCCTTTTCTTAAGAGTTGCCAGCTCTGAGCTACAAACAGACAGTAATCCTTCCCACTAACAAATCATGAGTGAGCACAAATTCTTCTACCCCTCAAGCCAGTGTACTGCTGTGAAATAAGAAGGGGAGAAAGGTTTACCATTTTGGAAAGTTGTTAACATCTTGTTTAGGTGAGTAAATGAGTAATCTCTCTATAACTTAATTATAAAATGGAATAAGCTCGTCCCTCTTTTCCCCTGTCACCAATGCTAATCCCTCTTAAATTTATTCATTCTTGTTAATATGTGTACTTTTACTCCTACTTTTTTTTAAGAACTAGGGAATAGCTGTGTGCTATAGTCCTGTTTCTTATTTTTCAATAGGCAATACATTTTTAGTCTTTGTTGAATCTGCTAGGTTGAATAGTTATTTGTGAATAATGGGCTCTTCCACAGCAATATACAGCAGAAAATTCCTTTTGACAAGCCATAGCAAGCTTAATTGAATCATAACGTATTCCATCAAATAGCTTCCAGTGAGGAAAATAGTCCTTTTCCTAAGGTAGCATATGCTTTCGCACAATTTCAACATGACTGTATGGTCTCACATGATTGAAGAAATTCATTTATGAAAAGTTACAGAAAGGTATGGAGTTAATATTTGATTGAGCTAATTAAATTTTAAGGAGGTATATACTCTAGTCTCAGAGGGAAGGTGGGGGGAGGAGGGAGGGTGACGAGGTGTGAGTGGGTAGGTCGGGGGAAATCAACCAGTGAACTTATATGCATAAAGCATGGACACAGACAATGGGATGGTGAAGAGCTGGTGTGGGGGGCGGAGGTGGGCTAGAACGGCTACGTGGAGGAAACAGAAGGCATATGTAATACTTTCAACAATAAAGGTTTTAAAAAATAAATAAATTAAGAAGTATACACTCTAGGCTTTCTTCCTCCCTAGATTTAATGAAACCTATTTCTTAAAAACCTTACTACTGAATTACAGATCAATTTTACATTTTTTTTACTCTATTGTTTTCCTAGTGAGAATCCCAAATCAATTCTTTTTTTATTTTAAATGTCATACAATAATATGAATAGAAACTATTCTATCAATTTATTGAAGTAACTGGTTAATAACAAATTTCAGGTATAAAAATGTAAATTGATACAGCCACTATGGAAAACAGTATGAAAGTTCCTTTAAAAATTAAAAGTATAACTACCATATAATCTAGCAATTCCTCTACTGGGTAGAAAAATATGAAAACATCCCCTTGTAAAAACAGTATTTCTGATTCACACCCAATGACTTTGCAGCCTGAAGCCACTTCAAATTATAATATTACTTTTAATGTTTTCAGGACAGATGTTGTTAGGGCTTTTGGAACAAAAAGTAGATTATCAGCAGATATTAGTTAACTTATGAACTTTCATCTGAATACCCTTCAGATACCCATGGGACCTGGGTGATATTATAGCTCAATGTCAGCCAGAAGAATTCCATCAATCATGGGCACCATCCTTTCTTCCCTCCACAATGCAACAATAAGGCAAGGAAAGAGAGACTATAAACCATTTATTTGAACCATATAAATGGGTTGAAAGTAAAATGTGCTGTTCTATTTGTCCCCAAAGTCAAATTTACCTAGCACATAATACAAGTAGCCCGTTCAATTGCATCAAAAGACTTCCAGGTATCTAATAAAAGTGTTGCTATTGGTTCCAGTTTTTTCTTTGTATTCCAGATGAGTTACATTAGCCTATGCAGATTATCTGATGCTTATCTCCCAAGATACAGCCTAGTTGGATAAGGGCCTATTGGATTTGCAACAATAGTTGCATAGCCAGTGGTCTGGTCTCTATTATTTCATTTAGTTGCATAGCCAGTGGTCTGGTCTCTATTATTTTATGTCTACTCATCCTGTATAAAAGGATATTTTTCACAATACTGCTAAGGGGATAACATGCAATCTTGAGCATAAGGCTAGATGGATATATATAATTGGATAAAAGGACTGCAGACTGCCTTGATTCCAAACCACAGATAGTATCTGATGCTTTAAAAATTCAGTACACACCATTTAAATGCATTACATTTATTCATAGTCTATTTCTGAAACTAGTGGCTGTTCAGTGTGCTGATGGCAGAGAGAAGTTAATGTGTTGGTAAGCAACCTAAATTTTTATAAAGCTATTTTGAAAGTAACTCAATGCCACAGAAAGTAGTATCAATTACTCCTTGCTTTTCAATTGACATTGCAAGGCTGCTCCAAATTTCTATTCTTCAGTTCAGCATCTGCAAAGAAAAGGAAGGCACAGAGTATGTCCTTGGGATATTTCTGGGTATGACAATCACAAGAAGTACTTCTTTAGAACACACCCTAAAATATTTGGGGTAAAAAAAAAAACCCAAATATTGACTCACCCTAGATTCCCTGTGGATAGGGAATTGCTTTAGAAAACTGAGCAATGGAGAATAAGGGTAAAGCCAGTGGGTGACCCTGAGGGTTCTTATAACCTACTAGAGGCCCTGAGCACAAAATCGTGTGGGTAGGGTCCCGAGGCCTAGCCTGCGATCAGGGCCATCTTCTGCCCATTCGCCAGTCCCCAAGCCTAACGCTGCCTCCTCCCCCGGGGGCGGGTAGGTCGCAGGTGTACCCCACAGCTTCTGTCAGCACTGCAAGCCCCAGCAGCAGCGGCAGCAGCGGCGCCCATGTGAGCAGCCCAAAGCGGGCAGCGCATTCCATCAGCAGCTGCCCAGCGCACACGCATGGAGGTGAAGTCGCCAGTGTCTGCTTGCCCGCTGGCCTGAGCCCCCGAGCAGCTGGGGATGAGCTGGGGATCCCAACTGCCTGACAGCCAGCCTGGTCCTCCCACCACCCACCCCCGTTCCCCAGTTCACCATCACTGATCTATTGGAGCCTACAGGCCAGGGGGAGGTCAGCTGTTCTGCCTACTAGCCAGTCCCCAGTCCCACCCCGCCGCCACCCACTTCCCCATGGTTCCTCCCTTGCCTGCAGGCAGAGGTGGGAGGATGGGGGAGGTGGGGGAGGGGAGGGACTGAGAGGTGGTCAATGCACCTCATGGCAACTGGTTGAGCGGTCCTTTCGGTCATTCTGCTTATGGTCCCTGGCCCTTTATTATATAGGATATCCTGAGAGACAGCATAGTGCAGAGAGGGACAAGGGCCTGGCCTTTGGAGCTAGTTTTAATCTTGGACCCAAGAATAGTACTGAGCTTGGTTTTCTCATCTACAAAAGGTAGTTACAATACTCACTCCTGAAACTGTTTAAAAGATCAAAAAAGCTATCTATCTTTTTTTAAAGTTGTATGTATATATAACAATCAAATATTTAATGGTCAATAGATAAATGTCAGCTGTTTCATTATAATGATTGTTAATAATAAAGTGAGATATCTATATACACATATATAGTTGCATTTTTAAAGTACTCATAGGAAGGTCTAATCCAATGCACACTGAGTACTCAGAACAGGCTTCATGGCATTGTGTTGGGGAAATAATGACATTCAATGAAGTGCACTGTGAAAATTCACTTTGTGATTAACCTACTCAGAATGAATGCACTTCTTAAACCTACAGTATCTAAAGGCAGGATTTCATATTGAAAAAAATTAATGAGCACACACACACAAACAAATACCTTTTTCCATTATCGTTAATCTTCTTTATTATCCCAGTATATCTGATTGAGTCTAAGAGATCCAGCTTTTCTTTAAATATATTGATTAGATATAAAGAAAAAAATGGTTGTGCTCGCTTCAGCAGCACATATACTAAAATTGGAATGATACAGATAAGATTAGCATGGCCCCTGTGCAAGGATGACATGCAAATTCATGAAGCATTCTAAAAAAATAAAAAGGTTAATGGAATGAAGGTATAGAATAAACATTCTTCCTCAGACTTCCCAGTTTCAGTAACCCAGTTATACATGCTTGCAAAACAAAAAAAGCTAATAGGTAAATAGTCTATTTACATGCACAGAATAGGATAAACAATTCAAAAAGCTTCAACTTCAGCATAATTTTATATTTATACTAGAGGCCCAGTGCATGAAATTCGTGCATGAGTAGGGTCCCTATCAGCTACCGGCAGCCGGCCGGGACCTCCCTTCTCCTGCCCCTAGCTGCCTGCCACTGCTACCAGCCAGGGCCTTCCCTCAATTGGCTGGCCAGCCCCGCCCCCTGGTCGAACTCTGGGTTGAACTCCGGGCTAACTCTCGGTCAAGGGGACAATTTGCATATTAGGCTTTTATTATATAGAATAGTCAGAGTTTTTTAAAAAAATGCTTATTTCCAAAATGATATAATCTTTTGAAGTGTGCATACTTTTTCTTAACAGTTGGAAAAATATGTTTGGACTCTAAGTGAAGCAATTTCTAGAGAAAACACATGATCCACCCTGAAACTAAAACTCTAAGTACATATACAGAAATGTGTACAACATTCCCAAGATATATGTAAACAGGGAGAGCCACTTAGTAAATGTATTGGGTTTTAGTAATAATATAATCCACTCTCATTAGGCATCTCCCTCTTGTGCATTAACATGTGACATCATACTCTCACATAACATTTCATAACAGAGTGAAATAAAAAGCCCCTCCAGATTGCAACTCTAAGATAATCAGATTCGGTGGTGCTCATTATAACTGCAATTATGTAACAAAACTCTCCGAATATAGTTCCAGTTATTGCAGTTATTAATCATTCTGGTTTTGTTTCAAGCACTTGCTTTATAGTCTGCTGGACAGACTCCATTATTCTACTAGCTGAATGTCGAAAGTCAAACATGTGCATGTGAATCTGCTCTTCTAATGGCCTTTCAACAAAATTCCCCCTTTCAATTTGTATTTGTGAATACAAAAATCGTGCAGAAATAAAGCTGATGTCAGTAGAGTCACTGACCTTTGCAGTAAACAGAAGACAGTCCTTAACAAAAAACAACTTAGCAAGTAGGAAACATATTTTGCTAGAACTAGAAATAGAGCTGCTTAAGAAGTTAGTCTCAGAATACCAATCAGTTCTTAAGAAAAAGGGGGAGGAAAACTCTCAAAGAATCTGTATATTTGATAAGGAGACAAATCCTAAGAGGGCCAGCAAATGTGCATTTTTAAAGGTTCAAAGTACCAACCTCATGGATAGGATGTACTTCCAAACATCCTATGCACAAAACCATGTAGATTAATTTAACTACAAAATGCTACGTAAAAGACAGCAATTTTATTATACAGAACAAACACCATCTGCACCACCTTAAATCACTGCTGTAGATGTACTTCTAGGAAAAATATACACCTGTAAAATTCTCAAGCCTAAACTCTGAGATGCTAGAGTATTAACTAGCATCTAAAACTAGCAACCTGGATTCCAAAACAGATCTCCATAATTATTTAAATGTTCACATGTAGAAAGCCCAGAAAAAATAAATACAATAGTACATGGACACAGTTTCCAAAGTGCACATCACCAAGTTCATACAGTCCACGATTTTTTCAGTTTGGCTACGTACATTGGGCCCCACGCTTTGCCCTTTTCTGGAATCACCAAAAGTCCACACTCCTGGCCAGTGGGCGCAAATGCGAAGTCTTGGGAGCAAGTCCTTGCCATTTCCTCTATGTTCACAGGCATGATATTACTGCAGGAATTTAAAATTTCACTGATCACATCCTGATTTTCTGCTTTGGAAAGTGTGCATGTAGAGTACACAAGTAACCCTCCAGGACGCAACGCCTTAATTGCAGACCTGCGTGTAATCAGGAAAATGCATTAGATTGGTTAGGTACATTAAAAACAAGCTACAGCGTTTGAGGGCAAGGAAACTTACATACTTGAAACTTTTTTGCAATCTTGACTCAGACTGCAATAACTCTGGATGTTTTCTAGCCACACAACTATTTCTCTCTAACTAGGTGACTAGGAAAATGGTAATCAAATCAATCAACATGGGAAAGACAGAGTGTATTTGATTTGTTGGCTGTTGATCTTTTAAGGATAAGAGGATGGGGGTAGAACATGATGAAAAAATAGGTTTATCTTTGACTATATTGAGTGGTATGTACGGGTAGGTGGAACAGAGCAGCTGACCTTCAGTAAAGAGATTAGGGCTCAGTGACAGATGAAGTCATGGGAATAAGTAGGATTTCCCAGGAAAAGAGCAAGAAAAACTAAAGTGGACTAAAGACAGACCCTGAGAGAATGCCTATTTAAAGGGAGGCAGAAATTAAAAAAGAAATTAAGGCTTCACTAGATGAAAGAGTAGCTTCAGGGAAAAGATAGGAAGAAAGATTTATCTGTCTGTCTGTTTGTTTGAAAGAGAAGACTTACAAATATTTGTAAATGTAGATCCAAGAGAAGAGCAGTTCCAAGTTTCAGACTACAAATGGGGAAGTTAGTTTTTGAAAAGATAGGGTTCAACTCTTCATGAAAAACAGGATGGGAGCATGGATAGGAAACCAGGATGTTTTAAGGTAACAAAAGTTCATGATAGGCTGGCTGGTGTGGCTTAGTGGCTGAACTTCAACCCATGCACCAGGAGGTTGCCAGTTCGGTTCCCCGTCGGGACACATGCCCAGGTTGCGAGTTCCATCCCTGGAGGCAGCCCATCGATGTTGATGTTTCTATCTCTCTCAAATAAAAACAAAACAAAACAAAAAAACCCATTTTTTTTCTTAAAGAAAGTTCATGATAGCCTCAATAAGAAGAGTAGAGTGAGAGGCAAGGTGATCTACTGAAACATAAAACTAAAAAAGTTTTAATCTTGATGCTGTAGTGATAACCCCAGAGCAATTACTAATCAGTAACTTAAAAAAAAATGATGTTCCACAACCTCTACTGGATTTGAGTCCAGTCAGCTCCATGTCTCACAACTATATTTAAACAATTAAAGCGCATCCCCAATAATTGAGATTTAACAATAAAGATCTACATGGCAGAAGGACATTTGCAGATGTGATAAAATTAAGGCTCTTGAGATAGAAAGATTCTGGATTATCTGAGTGGGCCTAACGTTTTCACAAAAATATTTACAAATGGAAAAGAGAAGTAAGAAAGTCAGAGAAAGAAAGTCGGTAACTGGTGCTAAGGATGGAATGGCAGGATTGCTGGCTAAAGGCCAGGAGCCAAGGAGTGCAGGCTGTTGCTAGAAGTTGGAAAAGGTAAGGAAATGATTATCAACTGACTTTACCTGTGTGGTCAGTTCAGGCTGCTACAACAAAGACACCATACACTAGGTGGTTTAAACAATAAACATCTACTCCTCACAGTTCTGGAGGTTGGAAAGTCCAAGATCAAGGTCCTGGTAGGTTTGATATCTGGTGGAGACCTGTCCTCACATGGTGAAGGGGAGAGGGAGCTCTCTCTGGTCTCTTTTATAAGGGCACTAATCCCACTCATGAGGGCTCCACCTTCATAACCTGATCACCTCCCAAAGTCCCCATTCACTAATACCATCACCTTCGGGATTAGAGTTCCACATATAAATCTGGGGAGGACACAAACATTCTGTATATTGCATCCCCTACAGCTTCCAGAAGGAACACAGCTCTGTCACACCTTGATTTTAAAGTTTTGACCTCTAGAAGTATAAGATAATACATATGTATTATTTTAAGTCATTAAAATTGTGGTAATTTGTTATAGCAGCAATAAGAAACAAATACACACTCGGTGATGTGGTGGGGGGTTTTTTAATAATAATATACTAAGGCATCAGTATATTTTGCTACAATTGTATAAGTTACAGCTACACTCAGTTTGGATCACTTTCAACTGACTACAGCAATGAACAAAAGACTTTCTTTTAAAAAGTTAGAGTATTGTGCAAGGGATATAGGCAGATATGAATACAGATATCTGAAACTTATAGTAAAAAGAATTTTTTTATCCTAGTTTCACAATTAGCAAAGCCAGTCCTTAATCAAGTAAGTATAATTCTTTCTCATTACAGTTGTACAAAAGTATACAGAAGCCTCATCATTCACAAACAATAAGTTTCTGGCTTGATGCAAATTTAAATTAATTTCTATAATGTTGCCAATGTTGGCTAATTCTTCTGCTTTGTTTTCATTCCAACATTCATAATTTATCTTTCTAAAATTAGGTTGGTATAACTTAACTGGTCTCATTAATTTCTAAACAAGGAAAGGCTTTTTTATCAATTGGGTTAATCTCAACACCCTACGACAGTGGTGGGCAACCTTTTTGTGAGTGTGTGCCAAAACCAGTAAAATCTCTGAGTCAAAATTCTTCTGCGTGCCAACCCTAATTTTTTGAGAACATGTTACGCCTACTTGATATCTCTTACGGTGTACGTATGTGAAGAACTTTGAAGAAATAATAAAATTCATTTGAGCAACAAAAACACAGTATATGATGATGAAAAATAGATTTATTTTTTTAAAAATATATTTTATTGATTTTTTACAGAGAGGAAGGGAGAGAGATAGAGAGTTAGAAACATCGATGAGAGAGAAACATCGATCAGCTGCCTCCTGCACATCCCCCACTGGGGATATGCCCGCAACCCAGGTACATGCCCCTGACCGGAATCGAACCCGGAACCCTTCAGTCCGCAGGCCGACGCTCTATCCACTGAGCCAAACCGGTTTCGGCAATAGATTTATTTTTTAATGTATACATGTACACTGATAGTCCGACAGAAAATTTTATGACTCCGTTTGATATCAGTGGGACTTTTGCTGCTGCATCACTGATGACAGAGATTTTACATCAGGTTTATATTTCGTGACCTTCAGAGATATGCATGAGCTACTACTTTCAACCGTCAGGCTACTCCTATTACGAGACTTAACAAAATTCATCACTGAGAACAAAGATTCACAAGCGTATGTGGATGAAACCAAAACACTGGTCGGATCTAGGAAGGCAGGGAGAGTTAAGGCAGAGGCATAGAAATTGCTCTTCCCCTCTCTCGTCAATCCATGTCTATGGTCTTTAAGATAACTTTTTATGTAAAATTATTTATTTATCTAAGATGCACCTACACTGAATTTATCTGAAAAATAAAAAAGTCGATATTAAGAAAAAAATGTAAATGGAAGATTATAAGAGAGGGTTTCACGTGCCAGCAAAAGTTACTGGCTTGCCATGTTTGGCACGTGTGCCAGGGGTTGCCCACCCCTGCCCTAGGGCAAATGTTAGGAATTCCTATCAAATGGTTGTTGCTGTTTTGCTGTTCATGACTGTTCTTTAAATACCATTTCTATCCTTTTGCTGGTAGTAGTTATACATTTTAAAAATACCATAATTTGTATTCAAAGATCAAGGAAAATAGGCAATGTGGGGGGAAAAAATCACTTCCAGGATTCATATAACCAAGACTTTTCTATACTAAGAAATATGTTATGCCATAGAAGGCATTTTTCTCATGAATTGAACCAGCTCATACTGAGGTTACACTGGTTATGCAGAAAGTGTAAATCTATCTCTACATTAGCATTTATAAATACACATAAGAATTCCTTTGCTTTTGATACATAAATGGCATTAAGTACTCAATTTTAATTAAGACTAGAGTATTAACCACTCTACAATCAAATGATTTAAAACCAATACTTTTGGTATTTCAATAAAAATCAAATGATAGAAAAACTGCTGATGTCAAGACCAGCTGCACTGAAATGCCAATCCATCAATGGAGACCACAACCCTGGAAGGACACACATGAAAAACTGCTGAATATTCTATTGAGATCTTCCCTAGGACCTCCCCTAGAATCTCCACCCTAAACCCTTAGGAAGGAGGACCCAGTGCGCTCTAACTCCTGGGAGCATGCCCCTGTCTTTTCCTACCCTTCCTCTCCCCCACCCCCAAGGCCTCTTACCATTAGCTTCCTCACTTCCAAGCTCCAAGGGCCCTTCCTTTACCTCCATAATGGCTCTTTCCTAAGACCATTTCTTCTAGGAATTAATTTTTCTACTTCTATAATTTATCCAATAAATGTTCTCTTACAAAAAAAAGAGATAAATGTAGTATGTGTTTTACAATATATTAAATGAAAATTAACACATGCCTAAAATATAAGTACCTAAATATATAGTATTTTGCCCACTACAGTAGTGCCTAGGATAAATCATCTGCTCCCATAACAATTCACACATGTTTTGAAACAGTCCATCAGATTCTAGTAACTGTTATTACAGGTTTCATCCAAATCATAAAAAGAAGACTGTATATGTATTTGCAAGACAGGCAGTAGGGTGTGAGAAAGATTGTGTTGCTCTGGAGAGAAATGATAAAAATGGAAGAAAGATACTACTTAGTAGTTCTTAACAAGCCCAGTAAGAAATTAAAAATTCTGGAAGGTGAAAAAAACATTTAGACGTTAGAGAGACTGGAGTAGCACTAATACACTGGCAAAGTTGTGGTAATGACCATATAAAGAGGTAAGTCCGGATCACAGAAGAAAAATAAGACATGTTGGATCTGGGTTCTGATAGCAAAGAAGGCAGAGAGTTCTCAATGCTTGTGTCAATTTCTGTGCCATGCAAAGTTATTCTTATGTTTGTTTGTTTTTAAATAAGAGGAAGAAAAACCAAACAACTAAGCAACATCCATTTTGGCATAATGCTATCTTCTGCCAATCTCCAAATGAGCCGTGCCCCCTGATTTCTTAATGGCTGTAAGTTTTATGGCTTAAGAAGATCCTGAGTAATGGATTATTTTTCACCTGTGCTACACCACTAACTATATTGCATGAAATTACTAAATAACAAGTTGTATTATGATTGGAATTATTTACCATTGAATTATGAGTGATGGTCAGCAGAGCTTTGTAATCGTACAAAAAATGTCATGACTAACTACAATAGATGAACCAAAAGTATTATTCTGATCAGATTAGGGAGAAGGCAAACCTAATACTTTAAACAGAAATGGGAACTAGTAGACATCATCTTAGGTTTTAAAATATTATGTAAAATTCAATACACAATGTCCAACTGTAAATACAGGGCTGGGGGAAGCAGACTTGCCACATAATACAATCCTTCACTCATTTTCCTGAAACATATATGTTCCCCTCAGAAGCCTCTTATGTAAGTGATTAGACTTAGCCCTACTTGAAATAAGAAATAAGATTCTATCTCACAACACTGTTGCAGGAAATAAAACTGACCCTGATTAATAATCCTATCTAATAAAAGAGAAACATGGTAATTAGCGTACGACCGCTACCCTTCCCATTGGCTAATCAGGGCAATATGCAAATTAACTGCCAGCCAAGATGGCGACCAGCAGCCAGGCAGCTTGAAACTAACATGAGGATTGCTTGCTTCAGTGACGGAGGACTCCAACGTTCCCCGCCTGCCGCTGCAGGCCTCTGAGCTGCAACTCTAAGCAACTATGTAACAAATATAGAAGCTAAACAAAACCCCAGAAACCTGCTTTAGTCTGCCTGGCTTCAGCCAGCAGGATCGCAACATTGTAAGCAAAGGCCAGAAACCTACTTTGAGCAGGGGAGGCCTAAGAGCTGGAGCCAAGCCACAAAGCTAAAGCTGGCCCAGAATAAAAAAAAAAAGAAAAAAGAAGAAAAAAAGGAGCGGTTGGGAGCTTCAATCACCCACCAGCCTGAAAACAGCCCTCAGCCCCTCACCCAGACTGGCCAGGCAGCCCAGTGGGGACCCCCACCCTGAAGGGTGTGTGACCAGCTGCAAACAGCCATCATCCCCTCACCCAGGCTGGCCAGGCACCCCAGTGGGGACCCCCACCCTGATCCAGGACACCCTTCAGGGCAAATCAGCTGGCACCCACCCATGCATCAGGCCTCTATCCTATATAGTAAAAGGGTAAGATGCCTCCCAGCACCGGGATCAGTGGAGCCGCGAGGCCTCCCAGCACCAGGATCAGCGTGACAGGGGGCAGCGCCCAAACCCCCTGATTGCCCTGCGGCTCTGTGTGTGACAGGGGGCAGGGCCACAACCTCCCTATCCACCCTGCTCTGTTTGTGACAGGGGAAGGCGCCCCAACCCCCTGATCAGCCCTGCTCTGTGCCTGATAGGGGGGAGCTCCCCAACCCCGATTGCCCTGCGGCTCTGTGTGTGACAGGGTGCGGCGCCCCAACCCCCTGATCGGCCCTGCTCTGTGCATGATAGAGGGCGGCGCCCCAACCCCCTGATGGGCCCTGCTCTGTGCGTGACAGGGGGCAGCGCCCCAACCCGCTGATTGGCCCTGCTCTGTGCATGACAGGAGGTGGCACCGCAATCTCCCCATCGACCCTGCCTTGAGTGTGACAGAGGACGGTGCCCCAACCCCCCAATCAGCCCTAACCTGAGCGTGACTGAGGGTGGCATCACAACCTCCCGATCGCCCTGCTCTGTGCATGACAGGGGGCGGCGCCCCAACTCCCCAATCGGCCCTGCTCTGAGCCCGACCAGGGGCTGCACCTAGGGATTGGGCCTGCCCTCTGCCACCGGGGAGCAGGCCTAAGCCAGCAGGTTGTTATCTCCCGAGGGGTCCCAGACTGTGAGAGGGCACAGGCCAGGCTGAGGGCCCCCCCCCCCCCCCCCCCGCCGAGTGCACAAATTTTTGTGCACCGGGCCTCTAGTATATAATAAAATAGAATGGGAAATGCTTTTACCCAAAGTACTCCTAACAGAAAAAGAATGATGGTTTTCTTGCAGCAGAATGTATGCCTAATATCCTGTTGCTTTATGGCAAAGATTGGCTGTACACATTTCTCCAAATCTTTGATTGTCTTTCAGTGTTTATGGAATCGGCTGAAATACATTCTTGTGCTTGAACCACCTAGTTACTAAAACAGAACAACACATACACTAAAAAATAAAACCATTAAAAATAATATAATGTTAAATTAAAATTTCCCTATTTACAAACAGAAAACCTTACTGATTTTTGGCAGTTCGCAGAGTAGACCTGAATACTAGATTTACACACTGTTGTGAAGGCCAAAAAGCTCTGCAACCTACAGTTTTTTCTTAAGTTTGTGGCAGATTCAGCCTCAAAATCTGACCTAAACTGATGTAAAGCTATTTATGATCAAGACTTACCTCCTGTGGTATAACTCTTCATACATTTTGCTGAAAACATATTTATTTTTTATTTCAGGGTGCTTGCTGTCCTAGAAACTACTGGGGAAGCTGGTGATGTGATATGCCAAATATGTACATCATTACCTTTTTATAAATAAAAGAAATTTGGAATTCTGAAATACATCTGGCCTCAAAGGTTTAGAATAAGATTTTGTACTTGTATTTTAGATTCAAATGAGTTATAAATATATTATATACTCTATCAGTATAATAAACTAGCCACATAGTTATATGATGAAAGCTCAATTTAATTACCTTTTAAAAGTTAACTATTTAAATGTTAACTTTAAAAGCATCAGATAGGCAAATCTGCAGTCTAGATGCAGGAATCCAACAGTGTTCTCTTTATTCTAGCACAAAGTAAGAAGGAAACTGGATTGTTTTGTGTTCTCTCAATGCATCAAGCTTCCTCTGCAGCCTCCTCCAACCCTACTCCACAAAAAAGTGTTTTAATTTGTATGTTTGTTATTATTTTTTAATATATTTTTAATTGATTTCAGGGAGGAAGGGAGGGGGGAAATGAGAGATTGATCGGCTGTCCCCTGCATGCCCCCTACTGGGGATAGAGCACACAACCTGGGCATGTGCCCTGACTGGGAATGGAACTGTGACCTCCTGGTTCATAGGTCCACGCTCAACCACTGAACCACACTGGCTAGGCAATATGTTTGTTATTTTTTAAAGAACAGTTTGTACAATCAATAATAAAGCCATTTTTTTTTCAGGAATTCATTTTGTCTTTTTGTTCAGTGCTTTCACTAAATTTCTCCATCCTTGAAAGATCTGCTTAGAAAAAAATAGAGAACTAAGTCTCAAGAGTCATTTAAAATACTGGCTTAGAAACAACATGAGAAAGTGCTGCTTTCCCAGCAGAAGAGAGACTACTTTTATATTTCCAGATTTATAGTCCATGTAACTTTCCAACTATCAAGTAAGTAAAATATAATGACCCAGGAAAATAAAAAGAAAAATAATTACCTAATTTTAATACCTTGAAGAAAATAAGTATTATTCTAATGAAAGCATTAAATTCAATGACCTTGAAAAACTAAACAAACAAAAAACTAAAATATCTTGGAACCCTGACAATTATCCAAGTTCCAGAGGGAGGGTATTTCAAACCTGATAACTGAAAACATGAGGCAGGGTGTCCTGTTGTTCCTATGGCAAATCTCTGAGTCTCAGAGAATGTTATTTTTATACTTAGCTATTAAAACAAGCTAACAATTTTTAAAATGTAAATTCCACTTTTCTGGTCCATTCTTCAGGTCCTTGATTAGAAATCTGGCATTCTATTGGGAGGGTCAGTATAAATTAGATCACTAAATTTTACTGTTTTCTGCATTTAAAAAGACTGAGCCCAAATTGCAGAAGAAAATAATCAGCACAGCAATAGTGCCATCTTTTGTCCGAAGCAGAAAGTAACTTTCCCCCTTTTCATTAATTCCTCATGATTTATCATCAGGAGATATATTAACTTCTTTTTATGTCTTCCTTGTAACACGTTTCAAGCTACAACTACTGTCTCTCCTATAATTTGTGATGCAGAAGTAAAACAATCATACATGCCTATACTCTCAAAAATTTTACGATTACAGCTAAACATTACTGCAATTAATATGCTTATTCTTTCTCTTTCTTCTTGACTTTTCTATTATAATTAAAGCATCAGGGCAACAGCTACCACTCTTTCAGATGTAAATATGGGGAAGCAATCAAGTGAAATAGAATTAAAGGTTCCTTATGGTCACAATATTTTTCAAAAATGTTTTATTGATTTTTTACAGAGAGGAAGGGAGAGGGATAAGGAGTTAGAAACATCAATGAGAGAGAAACATCGATCAGCTGCCTCCTGCACACCCCCTACTGGAGATGTGACCACAACCAAGGTACATGCCCTTGACCAGAATCAAACCTGGGACCCTTCAGTCTGCAGGCCAATGCTCTATTCACTAAGCCAAACCGGTTAGGGCACAATATTAATTAGCAAGCCTGTCCTTGTCCCCCTTATCTTAGAAACTCTGGCACTAAACTTTTTTTAAAACCAAGTATGATTGTAGTAATTTAAAAAATTTAAAGTCATAGGAGCATCAATCCTGCAATTGGTTCTTTGTAACCATTTAATATTCAATTGATATTTCAGATTCTATATAAAGCTACTTTATAAGGTCACTTACAACTTATGAGGAAAACAGTTTCATAATTAATAAAATGAAAAAAAATATATGAAAGCTCCTGGCAGACTTTGTTTCTTAACTGACAATTTAACTAAATCCAAAACTAAGAAGGTGAAATGCTTACAGAGGACACTGCCCACATTCTTCCATGAGGAAATTATTATTTTCAGAATAGAATAGAATAGAATAGAATAGAATAGAATAGAATAGAATAGAATATTCCTGAATCAATGGGAATGTGGATTTGGTCCAGGAATAAAATGAGATGCTGATGTTATCGAGTGAGGGACAAGTGATCAGCCTAATTAAGAATGTTACCTTATGTTTATTTGGTGCTTAATTTAAAGAGTACTTCACACATGGAGTCTTAATAAAACCTTATGAGGTGCGCAGGGTGAAGAGTCTGACCCAACTTATCAAATGGAGAGTCACAAAGACTCGGTGACTTGTCTGAAGTTACACAGCCAATTAATTTAGCACAAAGACTGCCAACCTAATCTAATACCAGGAAATGGACTACAAACTTTGCCAGTGCTACATACCCTGAAGCAAATATTACCACTGCTAAAATAAGATGGAATCTGGGGCAATAAGACAGAGGACGCTACATGCATACATTTTATCTTCCCAACTGTCCCAAATATTCACTGAAGGTAAAGAATAACTATGTGCTTTTAGGCACTTTTAATATAAAGAACTAAGAATTAAAAGGTCTGAAGCTATACCCTGAGAAGCTGGGCTACCTGCTTCTTTTATAAAGCATACAACCTTCACCTATTAAAGTACTATTGCACAGAATTTATGATGAGATAAATGAAAGTAAATAACTCAAGCTGAGACATAATTTGAGCCTTTTCATTATAGACTGTCATCTAAATCATATTTTTAAAGAATTTTAATAAATTAGATTTAAGTTAGAAACTCAAAGGTAGTTACTTCATTAACATTCCAAATAATCTGGAGTAATTTGGTAATTATTCTAAATTCCAAATAATCTGGTAATTCATTGAACCAAATTTTGTTCCCATAACTCTAAAAGGTAGATATGTTTTCCTCAGAAATTTGTTGATAAAATCAGTACAAAACCAACCTCTAAGTTAAAAGGCTTATTTTCAGCCCTCATCTTACTATAACTATACTATTGGATTCTTCCCTTCAAAACTTTGTACCACTTTGGCTTCCTGGATGTGACTCTTTGTCCATCTCTCACTTTTCTGAAGTTTTCTTGTGGCCTCCTTCTGTACCTTTTCTTTTCTTCCTATCCCTTAAATATCTGCTTTCCCTATACCTTTATCCTTGCTTTATCTATTTTCCTAAACTTAGATGCTTTACGTATTATTTCATTCAATCTTTCAATTAAGTTTTGAGACATGAATTATCAGTCTCACTTTGCAGGTAAGAAAACCCAGGTAAGACAATTAAGCAACTTGTACAAGTCGACTCAGTAAGTGTCCAAACCAGGACTCAAATCTGGACACTAGAGCTGTACATAGCATGCGCTTAACCACAGTTATCCTTGACACGTTCTTTTCCCTCCCACTCCAGAGCCAATCAATTACCAAATTTAATTAATTCTCCACTGAAAATATATTGCAACAAGTCTGTCCACATGGGACCTTTGTCATCTACTTCTTTCAAATTGGCTTTCTTATTAATTTTCAGTGTTCTCTGATCAAGGAATTTCCAACTTGTGACAGATACTTCTAATTGTTCTTCAATATCTGTTCTCATTTTTCTTTAGTAGTAATGAGATTTTTAATTGGCATAGCTAAGGCTAATTTCCTAAACTGCCTTTCACTAAAGGTAGTCATATGACTAAGTCTGACCCATGAAATGTGAGTGAAAATAATGTGTAGTATGCTCTTTTGGAATGCAAGTCAAATAGCAAAAGCTGGAATAGCAACCCTGGACCATGAGGTAGAAGACAGATGGGGCCTGAATCCCTGATAATTGTGGAGTCTGGCAATCAACTGATCACCAGAGCAACCCTGAGAAACCTGCTCAGACTTTTATTAAGTCACTATTGTTTTGAGTCTCTCTGTGTCTTTCTCTGCCTATCACTTTCTCTGTGTGTTATATTAGGAAAAAAAAAATTAACTGATACTGAAATTGGCACCAAATGTGGAATTGCTTCAGCAGGATATAAAAGGAAGAACTGGCGCCCAGCGGCTCAATCCCTGGTAGGGGGTGTGCAGGAGGCAGCTGATCAATGATTCTCTCTCATCACTGATTTTTCTCTCCCCCGCTTCCTCTCTGAAATCAATAAAAATGTATCTAATTAATTAATTAATTAAATGCAGAACTGGCTTATTATGTAAGCAGGCAATACGAGACAAAGTCAAACATATACTACAGCTAGAAAGCCAGTGATTACTAATTTTATATGTCAACCTGGCTGGGCTACGGTGCCCAGATGTTTGGTTAAACATTATTATGGATGTTTCTGTGAGGGTATTTTCAGATATGATTGACTCCTAAATTGGTGGACTTTGAGTAAAGCAGATTTCCCTCCACGATGTGGGTGGGCCTCATCCAGTCTTGGGAAGGTCTGAAAAGAAAAGGCTGACTGACCTCCTCTGAACAGGAGGGAATTCTGCCAGCAGAAAGCCTTCGGACTTGACCCACAACATAGACTCTTCTCTGCATCTGAAGACTACTGGCCCACCCTGCAGATTTTAAACTTGTCAGTCTCCATAATCATGTGAGCCAATTCTTTTTAAAAATCCCTTTACACACACACACACACACACACACACACACACACACCCTTTTGTTCTGTTTCTCTAGAGAATACTAATACAGCCATGGAAAAACATTTAATAAAATCACTATTTATGATATCTTGCTAAGGCAGATCACAACTAAACAATAGATCACATGCTAAACAAAGCTTATATAACTCTAAGATGACTAGAAGAAAATCTCAAAATGCTAGTATGTGTTAACAAGAGAAGGCTCAGGAAATATCTTGGGAATGTGGAAGCAGAGATGGAAGGAATATAGCCTGTGGATTATAATCTAAGTCAACTACAAATTCAGTAATTTGGGCCTTGTGGGATTGGAAAAGTCAACAGGTTCTGTGCCCCAAAGTGAAGCAGTGATGAAAAGGTATCCCTGAGGAGGCAGCTCTTACAGAGATGAGATGGTGCCCAAGCACTTCTGAGTAAATGTTCTTGTGTGGACAAGAGGATTCAGTTCAAAAGCAAAGATGTTGTTTTCTTACCTCACCTAATAAAATCGAACAAACTTCTGATACACACAATATGATAAACCTCAAAAACATTATGCTGAGGGGAAAACCCCAGATAAAAGAATACAAGTTTGACTGCACTCTTATGTAGTTTGAGAACAGACAAAGTTGTTCTTCAGTGAAAGAAATCAGAGCGATGGTTGCCTCTGGTGAGTGGTGTGACTGGATTCTGAAAGAGCGCTAGGAGTCTTTCTAGGGTGATGAAATGTCCTATACTTGATGGGGCCATGGGTTACATATGCCTATGTAACTGTCAACATTCCTTGAAATGAATATGTAGCTTAGTGTACCCACATGTTTTTACAGATCCACTGGCTCAACTTGTGGGTGGGGTGGGGGGCTTGGTTTAATCACTTTAAGAAACTTCGCCATCGCAGAACGACTCCAAGCTTGTCAGCTAGATACCCCATGAGTCCCATTGTTTCTGAGCTGCCTAGCAAGTTCCTGCCATACATGTTCCCTCTTCCTCATCACTTGTAAATCGTTTATTCTCTTATATCTAACACCCTCCTCCCCCCCCCCCATTTCTTCTTTGTCTAAAAATCTCTTATCACCGTCTTTGAAATTTTTATGGGATGCCCCATGCACATGTATTAGAACTTTGATTTTTTTTCCCTGTTACTCTCTCTATTAAATTTGAGTATTAGCCCAGTCACAGAACTCAGAAGGCAGGAGGAAAAGTATTAAAATTTCTCAATACCCACAATAGAAAGGCCTGGTTCCTCTTTCTCTTCCTGGGTTCTAGTGTGCCTTTGTCCTTCCCTCCAGTTCAAGTGCTGGCCACTGACCCTGCTAACTTGGAGCCCCACACCAGGAGTAGGGAACAATTACACACAATTTCTATAGCCTGCTTAACCAGCTCCCATGATTAAGATCTAATTCCTATAAGAAATTGCTTACATCATTTGCAGGGATTCCTCTCTGACCAAACCCTGACAGCCAGTAATACCCTGCCCCATGTAGAGTAAGACAGACACAGTTGTATAATTAATTATCAATTCAAGGAATTAAAATTCATTCTTTGCCTCATCTTTCTTGATGCTTAGCAAGTTGTAATGCTTACATAATTATTTTTCAGTTTCCTTTTGACTAGGCAAACTTTTATTCTTCGTCTAGACCCGGGGTGGCAAACTTTTTGACTCGAGAGCCACAATGGCTTCTTAAACTGGACCAGAGGGCCGGAACAAAAGCATGGATGGAGTGTTTGTGTGAACTAATATAAATTCAAAGTAAACATCATTACATAAAAGGGTACGGTCTTTTTTTTTTTTAGTTTTATTCATTTCAAACGGGCCGCCCGCGGGCTGTAGTTTGCCCACGGCTGGTCTAGACCCACTTCAAAGCTCACATAGACTCTGAAACCTTCCCTGATTCCCCATAGAATTCTTCCCTTTTCAGTTTTTCCCAAGCAAGACATTTTTAGCTTCTTGAAAACAGGCTTTATATTATATTCATTTTGTTTTATATATAACATGACTAGAAAGAATGTTCCCAAAATAGGTTTATTAAACAAGTAAATGAATGAGTGCTATTTTAAGAGGCAGATCAGGCAGAGAATTTTTCAGTGTAAAACAAAGGGATATATCTTTTAGCATAGGTAGCTGGGTATTAATAAAGGAAGGGAGTAAAGGGAATCAGACATCAAGCCTAACAAACTAGGAAGCATAAGCCTGCTTTCCTAGGAAGTTGCAGCATTCATAGGCACCCCAGAGGATCTCAGCATTTCTCTGACAAGGGGATTAACACCCCTCCCTCCCTGTGTAGGGAGAAAAGACCAGCTTTCCAATCTCCTCAGGGTACAAATGCTCATTCCTCACAGATTATGGGGGTGGAGGAGTGGGGGAAGGATTAAAACAATAAAGGGGAAATTCCTCTGCTGGGTACAAGGCTAGTAAAAGCCACGGTGGCAACATGGAAGGTGCTTCTACTATGACACATGTGCAATAGGAGCCAAGTTGATGACCAGAGACCTGTCATTTTAGCCTGAAAAAAGAATAGATTGGATAAGGGACACAGAACCCTGGAAGATCTAGAAAATGGGTTAGGGGAAGGGTCCAGTAACAGCCTGAGAAAGCTTGGGAAGATGACTGGTTAGTTTGAAGAAGTGCCTGGTATTTTTCAAGCCCGAGATAATATAACCCAAGCTTAACAAACAGCTCTCACTCCCTCTTGTCTGGCAACATGCACTTGCCTCCTTTGTGCATTCTCTCTCCACAGCAGCCATGTGGGCACTAGTAGCTGCGCGGGGTCTGCAACCTGGCCTCAAGGGCTCCAAATGTGGGCCCAGGCACAGCCAGACGGAGTGCAGCCGGGAATCCAGACTGTGAGAGCTGAACAGTGACAAGCACTGGATAGGACTGAGCCAATGGCATAGAATTTTTCGATCTAGGCCTTTGTACTGGACTTGATGAAGACAGAACTATACTTTTTCCATACGGAGGGACATACGGAGATGCTGTGGTAAGCAATTAGACACACATGAGCAAGGCAAGGGCGATGGACAAGGCACAGATGGACCAGGAAGGAAAGCCTCAGGTGCCTCGCAGCAGACAACTGTAGGGTAGGATCTCATCCCAAGGGCAACCTTTCCTCTCCTAGCATAACACTGCTCATAGACTTTAGACTTTGACCTTTCTCCCCTAGAGATAACATCCAGGCCTCAGTTGTATTTCAGCTCCAGGCCCAGAAAAGCTGCAAAGCCAGATAATCAACACCACCTCAGGTCAAGCTGCACTGAATAATGACCCCTGCTCTGGAACCAACCAATCAGTGGAGACTTAGACCCTGAAAGGACACACATGGAAAGCTGCTTAATATTCCTCTGAGATCTTCCCCTGTGACCTCCCCTAAAACTCCACCTTTAACACCCTTAGGACAGAGGACCCAGACTGCTCTCCCTTCTGGGAGCAGGCCTCTGCCTTTCCCTTCTCCCTCCACTTTCCCATCCCCCCAGGCGCAACACCTTTACCCTTCTCACTTCTAAGCTCCAAGGGCCCTTCCTTTGCCTTTATAACCTATTTCTCAGTCTATTTCTTCTAGGAATTACTTTTACTCCCTCTGCAATTTTCTAAATAAATGTCATCTTACAGTTTGATTCATGGCTCTGAATTCTTTCCTAGCCAGAACTCAAGTCGGAGGTTGCTGAACCCAGGTCTGGTCTGATCCCACAGCTCTAACACCTGGTGCCATTCCCACTGCTGACAACAATGGGACGTCGGGAATCTGGGGGCATTCTTCTATTTCCACCGCAAAAATTCCTACCATGAAACCACAACCATGCATGGGTCTCCCAAAATGCTTTTCTCTTGACCCCGTGAAAGGACACCATTTCCACTGGCAATATAGCAAGCATCTAACACTCAAAGATTCTGAATAGGGAACAACTCACACAACCTACAACTCTTAATTTTAGAACACATAAAAATTATAGAAGCCAGAGGCTTTATTAGGAAAAAAGAAAATTAAAAATTTTGTCAACAAGTAATTTATAAAAGTGAGAAAGACTTTTTTCCTCTTGCCAATAGGGGACATAGATAAATTCCTACAGAAGTAAAATAATCTGCTAATGAAGGTTAGTACTTAGCCATTATGGTCGCATTTCTGATTTAATTGAAAAGTTTGGTAACTTTCAGAAAGTGAAATGGACTCTATGAAAACTATGGCCACCACTTTTAAACTGAGATAAGGTGGTACTATGATACTGTAATTTATAATATGAAATATATATTTGGTCTTCATCCCCTTTTCTGCACACAGCTCCTAAAACCATGGGATTTCCTAAATGATGAGAGAAACAAAATTGTCTTCTGTTATGCTAGCAAAGTGACTCTGGGAGGGGACCTAAGTTTGGGGGCTAGTTGCCAGGGGAAATAACCACAGGACTAGAGGACTTTCAGATCAATCCTTTGACCTCTGGGGAGGGAAAAGGGGCTGGAGGTTGAATCAAGTGCTAATGGCCAATGATTTAATCAGCCATACTATGTAATGAAGCCTTCATAAAAAAACATAAAGGGCAAGGGTTAGATAGCTTCTAGGTTGTGGACCAGGTGGTGGTGCTGGGAAAGTGCCATACCCAGAGAGGGCATGGAAGCTCTGTGCCGCTTCTCATGTACGTTACCTTATGCCTCTCTTCCATTTGGATGTTATCTGTAACCTTTATTATACACTTTAACAGACTGGTAAATGTAGGTAAGTTGTGTTTCTAAGCCCTGTGATCTTTGCTGCTCTAGCAAATTAACCAAACCCAAGGAGGAGGTGTTGGGAACTTCTGATTTACAGTTGACAGGTTAGAAATTCAGGTGACAACCTGAATTTGCAATTGGCATCTGAAGTGGGGTGGTGGTAATCTGGTGGGACTGACTTGAGTCCTTAACCTGTGGGATCTGAGACTACCCCTTGGTAGATAGTTAAACTGTAGGACACTCAGCTGGTGTTGAAGGAAATTGCTTGGGGGTGTTGGGGGAAACCCTCCACCACTACATTGAAATTTGTACCAGAATACTTTTTAGATATCAAAAATTCCATCAAGACATATTTAAAAACAAAAGTTATCCCCATGACACTACCTTTCTGGAAACAAAGGAAATCTAACAGAGCAGATGTTAGTGTAGGGAGCAAACAATCTTATTTAAAAGAAAGAAAATAAATCTAGTCTTTAAAAAAAAATATTAGACTAATTTGATGTACCTACATATACGTGTATGTATGTGTATGTGTGTGTGTGTGTGTGTGTGTGTGTTGTTAATCATCACCAAGGATATATTTTTCCATTGATTTTTAGAGAGAGTGCAAAGGAGGGAGACAGAGAGAAAGAAACATCGATATGAGAGAGACACATTGATTGGTTGCCTCCCACACATGCTCCAATCAGGGCAGAGGATTGAGCCTGCAACCAAGATACATATCCCTTGACTGGAATCAAACCCAGGACCATTCAGTCTGTGGGTTGACACTCTATTCACTGAGCCAAATTAGCTAGGGCCCAATAGATATATTTTAATTACTACAAGATAACTTAATAAATGGTAAAACCACACTTTTAACCAATTATTATGAACTCCACAAAGCTTTTATCTCTAAGTTGTTCCTTTTTTGCCTCACCCCACCCTAAATGTTTATTACTCTACATTTCATATCTTTTTTCCCTCTCAGCATTTCAGAGATTTTTGTTTCATTTACTTTTTCTTACCATTCCATATATTTTTTCTATGTTATATTGTTGGCTTCTAGTATTCCTTTCCAATTTTTCTATCTTTGCTCCTTTTCAGCAGTTTTCATTTTTCCACTGCTTGTTTCTCATCGTTTCACTCATTTGATACATTTGTATCAGTTACTATTTCTGCTGGTAAACAGCAGTCTGGGCAAGAAAGCAAATAAAAAATTCCTACCACTATTATACACTAAAACCAAAGAAAACATTAAGGTGAAAAGTAGAAGTTCATGTACAATCTATCAATTAAATGCAGATTTAAAATTAAGTTTCAGGTATGATAAGTATGTAAAACAGATTGTATTTCTGGGTTGATAGTTACCTAGTGCTAGCATCGTTTTTTTGTGTTGTTGTTTGTTTTTAAATATATTTTCTTTATTGATTTTAGAGAGAGAGGAAGGGAGAGGGAGAGATAGAAGCATCAATGCGAAAGAAACACCAAATGGCTGACTCCTGCAACCCGCGCATGTGCCCTGACCAGGAATTGAACCAGTGACCTCCTGGTGAATGGGTTGACGCTCAACCACTGAGCAACACTGGCTGGGCCCCGTGTTTTAAACATATTTTACAAGCCCTGAGGGTACTCTTTACTGTGCTCACAATAAGTTATTAAAATTCCAGATACCAGGGAGCATTATCTTAATTCATTGATATTCTACTTCCAAGCAACTGTCAACAATTTGGAGCAAATAAACTCACACAAATCCTTTACAGGTTTGAATGTTTCTTCACATTAACATATGCATTAAGAAATGATTTATATTTATTTCCATTTTTAAAAAGGGGGGAAAAATTTCTAGATACCGAAATGTTTATTCTCGAAGAAGTTCTGTAAATTTAAGAGAAACATGACTCCGCTTGCAATTTTCAGAGATACCATACCCAGCAGCTATGCCTTTGTCAACCTAAGAAATGAAAACAATGCTGTAATTATCCTTCTCCACTAGCAATAAGTTTTTATCTTGAAGAAGGGTATCTTTATACAGTACTGGTAGAACAGAATAATGACACTAGATACTCCTGATACAGATTAAAAATGACAAGTTTTTGCATATTTAAAATCAGTTTCTACTTGGAGATCTCTAGTTTAATACATCTTCACAACAGTTAATTTCCTCAAGACGTCAGAGGAATGGCTGTTCCAAGGATGCAACTTTTCCTTTTCCCCTGACATTTCAACAAGTTAACCATCTATAATTCAACAAAGAAATCCCCGCTCAACACAGATGCACGCCTGATAGACCTGGGCAGTTAAACATCTAAAGGCTGACAGATGAGAAGGGAGGAAAGTGCAGACGGCCCCACAGACACAGCCCTGCAGCTGGGAGCTCCTGGCTCAGCTGGGAGAGGGGAGAAAGCCAGTAGTAGAACAGAGAGTTGCAGAAGGGAGGGCAGGGGCAGCCTAGCAGGGTGAGTGGCAAGTGGGAGAGTGAACAATGTCTGAGTCAGCAGATGCCTGACAGAGCATGGGCTTCTGCTGTGCAGCTCCCCACTGTTGGGCTGGGTGGTGGTGTCTCAGACAAAGAAATGGAACCACAGAGACCTGCCTTTGCTTGGGCTCCCAAAACTCGCCTCCCTTTGCCATTGTAGTCCAGGAGCATATTATCTGTAAACTAAGAGCTGTTACAATGAAACAGCTGTTTCTCTCTGCAACTGATCCCCAGGAGGGTAGCTTGGGGCGGAACTCCATGGAGGTCAGGGGTTGCCATTAACACAAGGGTGAAACAAACCCCACCTCCAAGGAGCATGGCTGTACTGTCTTATGGAAGCCATGGAGGTTCAAGACTGGGAGACCACATAGGTAAAAATCTTGTGATTCAGCACCATCTACTGGGAAATAGTAGATAGATCTCTTTAAAGATAAATGCAAAATCAGAGGACAGTAAATACCATGAAGAGCCACAGTAATGACAATGACCAGAAAGAAAATGAAAAATCCCCAGAAAGCAAGCTGGAACACATGGAAATATCTATACTAATAATAGCCTAGGAGCCATCACGACTGGAGGGATGACCAAACGAGGAGGGGTGGGGGAAGGGTGGGCGCTGCGAGGTCCTTAGCCTCCAGCCTGAGCCTGCTGGGAGGTTGACTCCAGCAGGACCTGGGCCCTCCCCTCTGTGGACCAGAGGCCCTTTTCCTGATACCATGTTCCCAGATCTCTCAGACCCGTCTGTGGAAGTCAGAAAACACTGCGTGTGGTCATCCCACCCCGGGAACTCCCAGGGCTTACAGGGGAGGCGGCCTTGGTGGGGTCCCCTCTGTTGTGGCTCCGGAGTCCCATTAGTGTTTCCTGCGGTCCTTGCCTTGCCTCTGGCAGGACCTGGGCCGGTCCTCTGCGTACCTGAGGTCCCGCTCCCTGTACCAAAGCCCCGAGCCTCTGAGACCCAGATGCAGGAACCGCCTGCTGTCAATTCCCTCCTCCCCTGCACCCACCTCACCTCTCCGCCGCTCAGGAGGCTGAAGCCATGGAAGCGCAGCCATCCACCTTGGAAGACCGTCTTGGAGGCAGTGTGTGTGCCCGGAGCCCAGCCCGCCCCCGGGCCTGCACTGCCAACAGGCCTGGGCCTGGGCCATGGACAACTTCCCTGCACTGAGCTGCCCCTCCTGCGACCCCACCTCTGGTTCCTGGAGCGGAGCTGCGGGGCCCTCGGGGCAGCTGCCCCAGCCTGGCCCCTGGGACGCGGAGGTTCCTGGAGCTGAGAGGGGCCAGGAACGGGGCCCAGACCCGCAGTCACCTCAAGGGGAGGCCCAGGCACCGGACCACACGGCCCTGTGGCTCCTGAACCAGCCAGGAGGTGCCAGCGCCAGAAGGGACGGAAGGAGACGGGCTCCTGGTGCCGTGTTGTAACCAAGCCACCTGCACCAGCGCCGAGCAGCCAGGCTGCACCCCAGGAAGCGGACAGAAGGCAGCTGACCTGCTCCAGGAGCCCGCACCCCTGCGGAGCCCTAGACGGCCCTGTAGGCAGCCCTGTTGCTTCTTTCTCTCCTGCTGGACGCACAGACTTTCCTGGGACAAATCCCTCCCCGAGTGCAGTCCATAACATGCTAAGGTACTGACTTGGCTTTTGCATCTACTTCTCATCTCTCTGTTCTCTTCTGGAACCTGTGGACCGCGATTAAACCACAGATCCCATAAAAAAAAAAAGATATTGCCTGTTGTCATCATCCTGCCCTGGGTGGGATGAGTCTGTTCTAGGGTCCAGGCTCCCTCCCTCCTCCCTCATGTTCCTCACCTTGAGCCCTGGCAGGTCCCAGGATCCTCCCTCTGTTGACACAAGGCTGGACTCCTCAGATCCAGCCTCACTGCCCTGAGTCCTCTGCAGGAAGTCAGTTAGGTCACATCTGGTACCAAGCCCAGCAATTCCAAAGCCTGATGGCAGGGGCTGAGATGGATTCCGTAGGGTCCTTTAGCCCTGTCTCTGATCCACACTTGACAGGGCCTGGGCCTCCTGTCCTCTATGAGCCTGAGTCTGCAATCCTCAGACCAGGGGTCTGACTGCACAAGTTCCCTGAGGAGGTGGGGCGGCGGAAGGTGCGGTTTTCAACATACAAACAGGAAGCCCAACTTCAGGAATTTAAATTTCTGCCTCATTCACCTTATACTGTTAAACCCCAAATCTAGATACCATATCTACTATGATCACCCCCAAGATTTTAAACAAAGCTAAGATAACCAGTTGAGCAACTCTATTCATTAAGGACAGCCTAAAGGCAATGATTTCAACCTTGAAAACAGAAAGTTGGGAGAGACATATGGACAGTGGAAAAAGGGGGGTGAGATGGAAAATTTCTCTGGTCGTAGCCAAGAAGTGAATGGTTTTCAAGGTGCATAAGAGCAACCTGTACTAGAGAAGCAGGATGATTCACATCTCCACAGAGACAGTCACATTACCTAGAAAAGATCTTAGGTAAATCTTATGAAAATGAGCTAATGGTGAAGGATGAGAAAGAACAATGAGCCACTAAATGGGTGTCCTAGGGAAAAGTTTGGAGGAAGCATCATCTCCCTACCATGTGACCCATCAGAATTGAACATAGGGTCAATAGGTTTGAGAAGGCTTAGGAGAGCAAAAGAAATGCCCCCTTTCTCTTACCAAAGCATCTCGGCCTCCTCACCCCTCCCCATGGAAGTGTCAGAATGGTGCTGTATGATGTCTAAGTTTCTCTCCCAGAGCTACCATTAGCTGGAGGAGAGGCTTCCTGACTAATTAAAGCCTATGGGGTGTGTCCCCTCATTGTCCTAGAGAAAAGCATATGTTCAGGAGGACTGGGTAGGGCCCTGGGAAATTTTGACATGGTGAAGATGACCAGGAAACCACAAACTCCTAGCACAGTTATGTAACAACCAACCCCATTCACCAAAAGAAGGTAAAAGAGGAAGAAGCCCTGTTAACCTAGGTCCAGTGTCAAGGATGAAAGGACCACACCCAAACTTCTCCTCCTCTTTAGTGGCATATCCCCAAGACTCCCTGGTCTTGCCTGGAAGATTCCATCCTCAACCCATACTTTTTCTCATGAAGACTTTTTTCCCTTTCATCCCAGCCATTTCCCCACAAAGCAATGTCCTTCTGCACTCACTCTGTTGTCCTTCCAGGTACTAAAGGTATCTATAGGGGTGAAAAGATGTCTTTAAGGGAGTTCAAGGAAAGGAGCCTTTCCAAAAATTCCTACCCCTTCAAGAAAACCTACAAAAGCTATAAAACCAACAATATGTGGCCATTATCACAGGCCAAATGAGGAACTGAATAAAAATGATCCAGAAAAAGACCAAGACAATGTAGAAAAATTCACCACCTCGAGTGATAACTTGGGCAGCCAGTAACTTCAGAGCAAGGCCAAAGACCTCAGAACTTCTAGGACCTAGGTAAAGTACTTGTGTTGTTCACTGATTGATTTTCTGAGTGCACTGAATTGCCTTGCATCTCATTGAATATTTTCAGAACTGCAATCTTGAATTCTCTGTCATTTATATCACACTAGAGGCCCGGTGCACAAAATTAGTGCATGGAGGGGGTTTCTCTCAGCCCAGCCTGCACCCTCTCCAATTGGGGACCCTTTTAGGTCCTAGGAGAATGAAACTAAAAAAGAAGCAATAAGAAATCCTGAAAATGAAGCATGCAATTAAGGAGATTAAGAGTAAAATACTGAGGATAAAAAACAGAACCAACAAGATAGAGGAAAGAATTAGTGATATCTAAAATAGGAATTAAGAACTGATGCAGAGGGCCCAGCTGGTGTGGCTCAGTGGTTGAGCATCAATTTATGAACCAGAAGGTCACGGTTCAATTCCCAGTCACGGCACATGCCTGGGTTGTAGACTTGATTCCCAGTAGGGGGCATGGAGGAGGTAGCTGATCAATGATTCTCTCTCATTAATGATTCGCTCCCTCTCCCTTCCTCTATGAAATCAGTAAGAAAAAAAAAAATACACACACACACACACACACAAACTAGAGGCCCAGGGCATAAATTCCTGCATGGGTGGGGTCCAGCTGGCCCAGCCCCAACTGGGGCAGATCGGGGCTGGGCCTGTCGGGAGAAGGAGACAGCAGGAGGTTGGCTGGCCAGCCTGCCCTGATAGGGGCCCGATCAGGGCCAGGCTGGCTGTGGGGAGGGGCTGTGGGCAACTGGCTGGCGGGCCCTGCCCCCGATTGGGGTTGGGGGGGCTGATTGAGGGTGTGGCCAGCCGTGGGGAGGGGCTGTGGGTGGCAGGCCAGCCAGCCCCATGCCCAAATTGGGTGGGGGGCCAATTGGGGGTCAGCGGCCGGGCAAGGGGCCATGGGAGGTTGGCCGGCCAGCCCAACTCCCAAATGGGGTGGGGGGGGAAGGCGACTGGGGGCCAGCGGCCTTGGGGAGAGGCCATGGGTGGCTGGCCAGTCGGCCCTGCCCCTGATTGGGAGGTGGAGGGCTAGTAGGAGGCAGAGTTGGCTGGGGCGGTGGGGGGGGGGGAGAGACACGGGCCGATTGGGGTGGTCGGGGCCCATTGGGGGCATGGCTGGCTGGGGGGAGGGGCCACAGTTGGCCTGCAGGCCCTGCCCCTGATTGGGGGGGGGGGGCAATCAGGGGCAGGGCCGGCCACGGGGAGGTGCCATGGGGGGGTTGGCCGGCCATCCGCCCTCAATTGGGATGGGAGAGGACGATCAGGGCCAGGGCCAGGCAAGGGGAGGGTCCACAGGAAGTTGGCTGGCTGTCCCCACCCCCCTCGATCGGGCAGTTTGCTGGCCATGGTGGCCATCATAGCAACTGGTCGTTCCAGTCATTCCAGCATTCCAGTCACTGGCTTTTATATATATAGATATCTCACATGATCTTATCAGTAGATGCAGAAAAATTATTTGATAAGATACAACATCCATTTATAATTAAAACATTCAGTAAAATAGGAATAGAAGGAATAATAAAGGCCAGCTAATATTATACTTAATGATGATAAACTGAAAGCTTTTCCTCTAAGATCAGGAACAAGACAAGGATGTCCACTCTCACCAATATTATTCAACACTAGAGGCCCAGTGCACAAAATTTGTGCACTGGGGGATGGGACAGGTCCCTCAGCTCGGCCTGTGCCCTCACAGTGTGGTTGTTGCCAGAGGAAAGAAGAAGTAGCTAATGTAGTCAATGAATGGTATCCATTGTTATTGTCTGATTAGTGGATGGAGATCAAATGGATCAAGTCACTATTCATTAGCATTAATGACCTCTTGTTTTCTTGGACCTACCTGAGCTCTGGTACAACAGGTCCTATCCCTTCATCCTCTCAATCATGATTCCATGAACAGGATATAATCATGTTCCTAGCAGCTGGCTGGATGAGATGACTGAGTTCCAAGATTTAGATGTGGGGCTGGAATAAGAGGTTTGCACTTGGGACTCTGATCCAAATGATGTTTTCAATTTAGCTTCATTAGAGGTACCTAGCTGAGATTTAGGGGTGAGCTAAAACAAAGGATTAGATTGTCAAATCAGATTCTCATGAACCAGAGATCTTACCTACTATCACGCTTAACTAATAATCTCAAGTATACAAGCAACCAAGTGGCATAAGAGAAGCAGGGACATTCAATGCAGCTTCCTAAATCCTGTTTCTAGCTCAGAATGTTTTCTAGTCAGTAATAATAGATGAGCTCTCTAAGCAAAATTCACTGATCAACTCACACATGGTAAGCATTTAGCTTGTCATATCTCAAGAGTTGAACAGTTTATAGGATACTCTCCAAGAAGCCATGCCTCATAAATGTATAGATTCTAAGTTGTATTTATCACAGGCAGTCCTAACCAAGGGCATCCTCCTCAAAGTAAGCCATAAGCAAGAGGTTTCCTCTTAGAGTTTCCCTCTTAGTAAAGTTCATTAGTTTATTTACCAAAGAGGTCAGTTATCAACATGTTTAACTGGGTTACCTACCTACTTTCTTTCCATGAGAGTGTCTCCTGGGAAATCAAAAGAGAAATGATCACAGGCCACCTGCTAACTCCTTCCCCCAAAAGTTATCAGGCTCTTGCTTGGATCATTAAAAAAAACCTCATGTTTTAATCTCCATTAAGATATGTTTTGTAATTATTAATCAATCAGATTCTATTATTAGAAAAAGCAGTCTTTCATAGTCCTACCTGAATAAGTGAATGAATGAAGTGATTTCATATGATGCCATTTCATAAGTATGATTTCAAGGACTACTTAATAATTAAATTTTCCTAATAAATTAAGTAGAAAAAGATATCAAATTGTGTATCACTATAATTTCTATTTTATAAATACTATATGCAGTCAAAGGAAATGTCAGTAAAATAAGTTTCTTTCAATAGATGGTTTATATTATTCTTTATATTTTTTGTATGTTCCAATGGCTTTATGAGACTATATTACTTTTATGATTAAAAAAAAATTAGAAAATATATTTTCAGTTTAAATATTTACCTGTTTCTTGTTTGGTAAAATAGACCTTCTTAGGCCCATACCATATCCTTATCCTCAGCAAAGTTAGGTGTCCCCCCTCTTTCTCCCTCTGCACCCTAACTATTCCTTCTATTATTACATTCTTATTACGTTTATGATAATTGCCCTGCAGACCTTGAGAACAAGGATCATTTCCTATATATTTTAGTATCTGCAGTTCCTAGTAACATTCCTAATACAAAGTAGATACTGAATAAATGTTGAATAAATCAATAAAGCTGATAAATTATTTTAACTATTGTATGTCATACTGTTAATCTACATTTGACACATAATTTTATGACAGAAAATACAATAGCTACACGTTATAGCTATGGATGTCTTCTCAATCTTTTATAATTTCACTTAATGTGGAATATTTTGATCTGTATACTCTTACTGAAAAGAAGCATGAACTTTGCCCCAACAAATTACAAACTTTTAATTTCAGAATCTCTGACTCCTGACACCTAACTTAAAGAAAACAGAAGAAAAAGGAGGAGGAAGAAAAAGAAAATTAGTAGTTAACAACAACAGTAGTAGTAGTAGTATTAACAGTGGCTTGCCTTTGTCTTAGAGATTTCAAACATAAGACTAAGCATATGATGATAGCATGCAAAGTTAAATGAATTAGTTAACTTTAAAAAGAAAATATATACATATCTGAAATAGTGGTGGGAATATTCCATTCTAATCCTATATAATAAAGAGGTAATATGCAAATTAACCCTCACACCGTCACAAGATGGCTGTGCCCACAGTGGAGGCAGGGTTCCCGTAATGAGCCATAACGAGCGATCGGTAGGCACTGGGCCAGGGCAGGGGACCTGAGGATGCACCCCCTGCCCAGCTGGGCTTGACAGGGGACCTCAAAGTGTGCCCCCAACCTGGGGGACCTCAGGCCATGCCACCACCCCAGTGCCAGGATGGGGGACATCAGGCCACTCCCCCCTCACCTGGCGGGTCTTGACAGGGGACCTGAGGCTACGCCCCCTGCCCAGCGGGGCTTAACGGGAGACCTCAAGGTGCGCCCCTGCACCCAGACCGGGGTCAGGGGACCTCAGGCCATGCCCCTCGCCCCAGTGCTGGGCCGGGGGACCTCAGGCAGTGACCTCTGTCTTGGCGCCGGGCCAGAGGACCTCAGGCCCCATCCCCCACCCTGCGGGGCTTGACAGGGGACCTCAGGCTGTGTGCCCCACCCTGGTCCGGGGACCTGAGGCTGCGCACCCTGCCCAGTGTGCTCCAGGGGACCTGAAGCTGCACCCCCCCGCCCCTGCCCGGCAGGGCTTGACAGGGAATCTGAGGCTGCGCGCCCCCCCACCTGGTGGGACTGGACAGGGGCCCTGAGGCTGTGCTCCCCCACTTGACAGGGCTTGATGGGGGATCTGAGGCTGTGGCCCCCTCCCAGCGCCAGGCTGGGGGACCTGAGGGTGCACCCTCTGCCCAGCGGGGCTTGATGGGGGTGGGGCCGGCCAGGTCTGGATCTAGCCCAATGGGGGTGGGGCTGGCTGGGTCTGGGTCTCGCGCAATTTCAAGGTGTGTGTGGGTGGGCGAGGACTTGACTCTGGGTCCCACAGCGTGCCCCAGACTCTGACAGGAAGAAGATTTTCATATACATTTTACTAATTTTCTTTCATCTTTGACACTTCTATTAATTACCTTTTAATGTGCACAAATTTCATGCACCTGGCCACTAGTATAATTATATGTCTAAAGATTATTTTTCCACTATGAACACATCAACATTTTGGGTGCTGTGTTGATGAATGATGAAGGCCCATGCTCCACAGTCATTAGGTATCTCTTAGCTCAAGAGCATAACAGGTACAATGTTGGTGCTGTTTTTTTCAATGTTTCTTTTGAAATACAATTTTCACTGTCAAAGAACCACTTTTTAAGGACTGTTGTACGGATGATTTATACGAATTTTCAAAATGTTACAAAATAATCTAAGCTTCCTTTTTCAATGAGTTCACAAACTGGATTTTACTTGTCAACTGATGAGAAAAGAAAACCCAAAGGGGTCAGTATTTTAAATGCAATTGACTTCCTCTGAGGAAATGGATGACATGAAACATTACTGCAATAAGATACCTATATTTTTGTTATAAATCATACTCTTCAATTCATACTTTCCCACCTAAAAATCATGTAAATTTCTCTTGCACAGAAAACATGGTCACTTTCTAAAAAGACTACATATAAATCATTTTTAGCATACTTCCCCACTGTTTTTCTTAATATATTTAAATTAAAAATGAGGCAGACAATCTGATTATGTAGTATGTACATGTATATTATGTAACAGAAATGGTCTCAGAAATTATTTTGAGAGATAATAATAATAAAGGTATACTTTCAATTGGCACTCTATAATTAGAACTGGCTTCTCTTCAATTATTCCTTATATCCCCTTCCCACATTCTCATCTTCTGAAAATGATTTGGGGGGACAGATGTTTGAGAGAAGTTGTATGTAACTTTTCATGTTTTATCAAGTAAATAGAAGATTCTAACTTTTCTAATTCTGTGTGGACAAATCAGAGTGTCCTTAATAAGTATACAATGAGCTCATCTGCTTTGAGATCTTTCTCTTGTCATCACTGTGCCTTCCAGTATGCTTTTCATGTTAAAATATCAGGTTAGATTATTTTCATGATTATATACATTCATTAATTTTTTAAAGAATTTTTGAAAGACTATTACATATATTTTACTATACCATATCCATTAACATTAGTCCTTCTAAAAAATTTAATATCAAGAAACTTCTAATAAATAAAGTGTCTATTTTCATTTAAGTATCACATTCATAAAAATTTGTACAAGATTAATATTTGGTTGTAGAATATAGTGTTTTCATAAGCTAAAATTCTGAATACTATGCAGGCTGCCTATTTACTATAAATATGAATGGTTTCTGATAAGATAAATGACTATATAGCCATAGAGAGCATCAAGTACCTTTGAATACATCTGTCAGCAAACAAAAGCAGATACAAGTCTAGGCCAATCAAGAAGTCTTCCTGCCTGACCAGTGGTTGAGCTTCAAGCTATGAACCAGGAGGTCATGGCCCAGTCAGTTGGAGATGATGCAGGAGGCAGCCAATCTCTTATCATTGATGTTTCTATCTCTATCTCCCTTTCCCTTCCTCTCTGAAATCAATAAATAAATATATATATATATATATATATATATATATATATATATATATATATTGCAAGTCTTCCTTATTTGTTTCTCACATATCCTTTCTATTCCTTTTCTCCCTCTGAGTGCCATCTTGTCAACAATACCAGGTTAGGCAGTATTTACTTGCTAGCTTTCTAACTGTTCTTTGCAAATACAAATGAGGATCCATTATCAATCCAAAAGAAAGAGAAACTTTTTTGTATGTGATACAGTGATCGATTCATCCCTGATGAGAAAAATACTATAGACTTTCTTCATTTTTTGCAGTCAGGAAATAAGAGAGATTGTGGCTGGAATTATTTTTGTCCCATTATCTTTTTAATCCCCAGACTTGTAGATTTCAGAGAATTAGAACCATTTTCTGTGCCTATAGCTGGGGCATCCCCACCATCCCCTTTATCATTATAATCACACAGCCAAGGGGTTCAAGAATTTCAGCTGCTTCAAGTGGCTCCAAAACCTCACACAGACCAAGCAGCAGAGTCAAGGAATATAGTTTAACTGCTCAAGGAAAAGAATGGGCGATGGCTGGTATGATGGTCTTTCCCCATCACATATGACTGCATGAACACCTACAACCATTTGACTGAGATGTCAATTTTGTGCCCTGTGGATACGCTACTAAAGAGATGTGGTGATAAAGCCAATCCTTTGCAGGAGTAAGATGATGGAAGAGAGGAGAGGCCACTGAAAAAGAGCCCCAGTTGTTAGGACATAAGAAGGTGCCTATATGAGCTTTATGTAAATGCAGGGTCTTCGTGATGATTGAAATCTTATATGACGTTAAGGGAAATGTATTTACATGGGGAAAACCTAAACTAAACTATTGCTTTTAAGTAAAAGCAATACTAATAAAAATAAATTATGTGAACTGTTTTACATTTAAGCCTAATTACCATACAGCACGATAATGATCATATCATTATTTTTGTCAGATTAACTTTGCTCTAAATTTAATTACAGATGTGGATTCTAAATACTCAGCCCTTATAATTTCGTGTTTTTAAAAAATTATTTATTGACCCCTCCCCCTTCTACATTCCAAGAAACAAATCATATAATGGGAATAAAAACCCTTAGACAATCCCTGCTCCCATGGGGCTTATGGTAATGTTGAGGAGAGAGACAAGTACTGGGCAAATGTCAAGCACAGGAACTAACAATCAATAAATTTTTAAGTAAAGTGAAAGACAGAAGGGGGATATCAATCTCAGTCCTAGGAAGTCAGGTAAGAACCAGTAGAGTTAATCAAGAGAAAGGAGAGAATGAGTTAGAAGAACTTTTAAGCAAAAGGAACAGGAAATGCCTCAGAAATGAGATACTGTAAAGTGAGTGTGAGGAGCTGCACAGTTGGAACACAATGCAATGGAGTCCTGAAACATGAGGTAAGTGAAATAAGAATGAACCATATCCAAAAAGGACTTCAATATCATACTAAAGAACTTGACATCGTATGGCAATGGGGAATTACTGCAGAATTTCAAAAAGAAAAATGACAAGATCAGATCTACATTTCAGATCAGATTTGGCTTTATCATGGTGAGTGAAGTAGAGCTCACACCTGGAGAAATTCAGGACAGTTAGGAGCCAGTTGCAATAATTTAGAGGACAGATGCTGGTAGCTTAGATTAGGCTAATAAGGATGAAAAGAGTTAGATGGGCTTGAGAAATATACTGATACAACTAAAATATCATAGTGATAGATTGCATATGAGAAAGGGGTGTTGGAGATGAACTTTGACTTGGGCAAATGCAAGGTGGTAGGCATGGCAATTATTAAGATACTAGAGCAGTGATGGCGAACCTATGACACGCGTGTCAGAGGTGACACGCGAACTCATTTTTTTGGTTGATTTTTCTTTGTTAAATGGCATTTAAATATATAAAATAAGTATCAAAAATATGTCTTTGTTTTACTATGGTTGCAAATATCAAAGAATTTCTATATGTGACATGGCACCAGAGTTAAGTTAGGGTTTTTCAAAATGCTGACACACCGAGCTCAAAAGGTTTGCCATCACTGTACTAGAGGCCTGTTGCACGAAATTCGTGCACTCAGGGAGCAGGGTCCCTTAGCCTGGATTGTGAGAGGGTGCAGGCCAGGCCAAGGGACCCCACCAGTGCACCATCAGGACTGGGGAGGGATGCGAGAGGTTGGCCAGCCAGGGAGGGACTGCAGGAAGGCTCCAGGGCATGTCTGGCCTGTCTCGTTCAGTCCCAATCAGCCGGACCCCAGCAGCAAGCTAACCTACAGGTCTGAGCGTCTGCCCCCTGGTAGTCAGTGCATGTCATAGCTATGGTCGACCAGTCGACTGTCTGCCCCCTGGTGGTCAGTGCACGTCATAGTGAGCGGTTGAGCAGCCTTAGCATATCACTAGCATATTATGCTTAGATTGGTTGAATAGATGACTGGACGACCAGACACTTAGCATATTAGGCTTTTATTATATAGGATAGAAGAGAGGAAGAGAGACAGGTTGGTGGGGTTTCTATTTTGTTTTTTGTTTTGTTAATGGGTGGGGCAGAAGTTCACTAGAAATTATGAGTTCTCTCTTGACAAATTGAGTTCTGTATGTCTGAGTGACTTCCAAATAGACATCTCTGGTAGAATATTGAATATAAAGTTCTGAGACAAAGGAGAAATATCTGAGCTTAGACCCATATTTGGGAGATAGTGTCTTATATCAGTTGAAGCCATCTGATAAACAGAAAAGAGCTCTAACTAACATTAGTTGCCTAAGGAAACCCAAAATTTATGGGATAAGCTAATTAAGAGAAAATTAAGAATATAAATAGAAGGAAAACATAGGATCCAAAGCTGCATTCTGGTTCAAATCCTGATGAAAGAATAAGGTGATGAAACCTAGGTTTGGGATGGTCCCAATAAGAAAACAATTTTAAACCACAGTAGAATCACTAGTGCCTTTTAAAAGATAATGCACAGTAATACAGTACTTCATTATCAGGGCAGGGGCAGAAGGAACATTCCAGCATGAGAACTGAAAGGGAAGAGATTGAGAATTACCTGGGTGTAGTCTTTGGAGGAATAAGATTGATAATTACCTGGATGCAGCCTCGAAAGGGGTAAGATTGAGAATTATGAGGATGCAGCCTTTGGAGGAATAAGATTGAGAATTACGTGGGTACAATCTTTGGAGGAATAAAATGGAGAATTAAGAGGGTGCAGTCTTTGGAGGAATAAGATTAAGAATTTTCTGGGTGTAGCCTTTCCAGGAATAAGATTGAGAATTTTCTGGTTGTAGCCTTTGGAGGAATACGATTGAGAATTATCTGGGTGCAGTCTTTGGACATCTACATAGGAAACCTTCTATTTGGGGACTTTCTTGTGTCATGTTTTGTCACATTTATTTAAATTACATTAGAACCAAAATAAATGTTTACATTAACAGCCCTTACCTTAAGAGTTCTATCTGTAGAACCGGCAACTTTCTCCTTTGGCTTATCCTACAGGCTGCCTTCTGAGAATCAGAAGAGAACAACCAACTTCGATCATTTGAACATGGAGCATCAACTAACACCTAGGGAAAAAGAGGACACATAATGCAAATATGTGCTGAAAATACATCCTCAGACACAAAGTATATAGGGAAGCTATGTAAAAGATGACCAAAAATAGCAAATAAAGACATTTCTTTTAAAGCCAAAAATACACCATGATAATTCTTTATGACATTTCTTTACTAATACTTTGAACAAATTTCCTGTGCACTTTCAGTGTTTGAATTTTTGGAGGGGGGGTGGGGAGAGAGAGAGAGAGAGAGAGAGAGAGAGAGAGAGAGAGAGAGAGAGAGAGAATATGAATGGGGGGAGGACTAAAAATCTACTAATGTCCACTAATATTTCATATACTTGACAACTATAGCAGAAGATTTTATTAAAGTGACTCATTTTAAACAGATATTATATTTTTGCATTCTCAGCATTTATTTTTAGTAACTAATATTTCAATTTCAGTTTACTGAAATGTTCTTTTTCTTCAACTATCATACTCTGATATGAAATGTTACCAAATTAGAGCAATACAATGCACATGTTTGTGTACTGACACAAGTACTATCTGATCTTTTCCTAAATATCTTTTAAATAACTGGAAATAAAAAACATTCTATAATCTCCAATCCCAATGTTACCGCTTCCTTTGAACCATGCTGACCACCAAATGAAAACTACTTCCAGGTTCACTTATCAGAATTTCCCAGGGTACTAAAAAAATGTATCAGGCTTGCCAAAACCGGTTTGGCTCAGTGGATAGAGCATCGGCCTGCGGACTGAAGGGTCCCCGGTTCAATTCCGGTTGGGGGCATGTGCCTGGGTTGCGGGCACATCCCCAGTGAGAGATGTGCGGGAGGCGGCTGATCGATGTTTCTCTTCCATCGATGTTTCTAACTCTCTATCTCTCTCCCTTCCTCTCTGTAAAAAATCAATAAAATATATTTAAAAAGAATGTATCAGGCTCTGTCTGGAAACAGATGGAAAACAAAACAAAACAAAACAACACAACACAACAGTGGTATATCTGGGCGTCCATCCGTTTGTCACAATGTAATAAAGTACCTTGTCAAACTTTTCAGGCTGGGCATCTCCCATTTCTCTGCCATCCAATTCAGACACTTTAATTACATTTTCCAAAGGCTCCGGGATGAAAGATTCTAACGTCTGCCTCAGCCACCTCAATCTCAGACTATCATATTCATTACAATGAAGATAACCTAAAGATAAAGAATTTTAAAGTTTTAAAATGAATGCAATGGAATTGTTAAACTTCTACTTTTGGTTGACTAAATTTAAAAAGAAATAAATGTATTATATTTATGCAGAAATAGGGCTCAAAGGTAAATATTATTATTATTATTATTATTTAAAAAACAGAAACTCACACACACTACATAAAACATTAATAGTTTTGCTTTTATACAGCTTCTCAGGAACTTTCAATATTTATTCATTCAAACTTAATTTTGGAAGTAAAAACCTGTAATATACAACAGATACCTCAATTCTCCCTTAAAGAGAATTGAGCTGTTAAGAGTAAATGACATATTCTATTACATATACAGAGCTCCTTCCAGAACGGAACAGCTTCATGTTAAATAAAGGAAGATATGTGGTATGTGGGAAAAGCATGTAAAATGCAATTATCACTATGGTTAGAAAGACATGGGCCCAAGTTATGGGCTGTGAGACTTCACTGGGTGGGGTATAGAGAGAGCATGGTTAAGCCAAACAAAGGGATGATTCACATCTGGGGCAGATTGGAGCAGGGCAGTGTAAGATTTCATTATGCTACTCAGAATGGAGCACAATTTAGAACTCCCTGTTGATTTCTTGAATTTTCCATTTAATATTCTGAGATCATGGTTAACCTTGGGCAACTGAAACCACAGAGAGAGAAAATGTGGATAAGGGAAAACTACTTTACAGAAGGCACTTAGCAAATGCCTCTCCCCCTAATAAAATTGATGTTTTGATTTTCCTTTATTTGAATATATATATATTTTCATTGTGCTATATGTGTAATATAATTATATCCTATCTAATAAAAGAGAAACATGGTAATTGGCGTACGACCACTACCCTTCTCATTGGCTAATCAGGGTGATATGCAAATTAACTGCCAGCCAAGATGGCGGCCGGCAGCCAGGCAGCTTGAAACTAACATGAGGCTTGCTTGCTTCAGTGACGGAGGAAACCAACGTTCCCCGCCTGCCTTGCCGGCCTCTGAGCCTGCAGTTTAAGAAACATTGTAACAAATATAGAAGCTAAACAAAACCCCAGAAACCAGCTTTCAGCCGGCTGGGATCTCAGAGCTGCAGTTGATACAGAGTTTCAATTATAGAACCGAAACAAACCAGATACCTGCTTTCAGGAGCAGAGGCCTAAGAGCTGGAGCCTCAGAGCTAAAGCTGGCCCAGAATAAAAAAAAAAGAAAAAAGAAAAAAGGAGCAGTTGGGAGCTTCAGTCCCAGCCTGAAAACAGCTCTCAGTCCCTCACCCAGACTGGCCAGGCACCCCAGTGGGGACCCCCACCCTGATCCAGGACACCCTTCAGGGCAAACCAGCCAGCCCCCACCCATGCACCAGGCCTCTATTCTATATAGGAAAAGGGTAATATGCCTCCCAGCACCGGGATCAGCGTGACAGGGGGCAGCGCCCAAACCCCCTGATTTCCCTGCGGCTCTGTGTGTGACAGGGGGCGGGGCCACAACCTCCCTATCGGCCCTGCTCTGTTCCTGACAGGGGAAGGCGCCCCAACCCCCTGATCGCCCTGCGGCTGTGTGTGTGACAGGGTGCGGCACCCCAACCTCCCCATCCCACAGGCCCTGCTCTGTGTGTGACGGGTAGAGCCATAACCTCCCCATCAGCCCTGCCCTGAGTGTGAGAGTGGCAGCGCCCCAACCCCCTGATCGGCCCTGCTCTGTGGGTGATAGAGGGTGGCGCCCTAACCCCCTCCCTGAGGAGCCCTACTCTGTGTGTGATGAGGTAGAGCCATAACCTCCCCATCGGCCCTGCCCTGAGTGTGACAGTGGCGGCGCCCCAACCCCCTGATCTGCCCTGCTCTGTGTGTGACAGGGGGCGGTGCCCCAACTCCCCTATCGGCCCTACTCTGTGCGTGACAGGGGGGAGCTCCCCAACCCCCTGATGGGGCCTGCTCTGTGCGTGACAGTGGGCAGCGCCCCAACCCCCCTGATGGGCCCTTCTCTGTGCGTGACAGGGAGTAGTGCCCAACCCCCCTGATGGGCCCTGCTCTGTGGGTGAAAGGGGGTGGCGCTGCAACCTCCCCATCGACCCTGCCTTGAGTGTGACAGGGGGCGGTGCCCCAACCCCCCAATCAGCCCTACCCTGAGCGTGACTGAGGGTGGCATCGCAACCTCCCAATCTACCCTGCTCTGTGCATGACAGGGGGCGGCGCCCCAACTCCCCAATCGGCCCTGCTCTGAGCCCGACCAGGGGCTGCACCTAGGGATTAGGCCTGCCCTCTGCCACCGGGGAGCAGGCCTAAGCCAGCAGGTTGTTATCTCCCGAGGGGTCCCAGACTGCGAGAGGGCACAGGCCGTGCTGAGGGACCCACCTTCCCCCCCCCCCACCCGCAAGTGCACAAATTTTTGTGCACCGGGCCTCTACTAATATATATTTAAATACAAGTATTTTTTAAAAAAATTTATAAAAGTATGAAGAAAACACATTAAAAATTACCTGAAACTTTGTCTTCAGATAACTGTCATTTAATATTTTGATAAATAATCATACTGTATCTCTTTATACATATACCAGCACAAAAATTTACACAAATAGGATTATCTTTTGTGGTATCATTTTTTTCATGTCATTCTTCATCTACCCCTTCCACCAACTGCCCAACCACTCCATCCTTTATTCAACTATTACCAACTATTGGGCATTCACATTGTTGTCAGTAATAACAACATTCAATAAACATCCTTGCTTATTTTCATAATGTGGTTTTACTATTATGTGGTAGTACCAGAGGAATGGATAGGTTTGAGTAGGGAAATTATTAATTTTAGTAAATACTACTACAATGGCCCTCCACCAAATTCCCACAAGAAGTGTTATTAGCTTGACATGGGATGCGATGTTGTGGTGTAATCCTTGATCTCTTAACAACTGAGCATCTTTCCATCTGTCTATTCACCATTTGGTTTTGCTTTTCTGTCAAGTGCCTATTCTTAGCCTTTACCCCCCCCCCCTTTTTTCTATTGTATTATTTATATTTTTCTCATTAACAAGACATATATTATAGTTATTAACACTTTATCTTCCATCTGATTTGTAAATGTTTCCTAAATTGTCTTCTGAATTCATTTGAAGTATCTTTTTTAATATATGTTTCACAATATTCTTATGGTCAGTCATATCACTTTTATAATTTTGGTCTTATTTAAAGTGTTCTTTTCACCGTTTGATTTTCATCTGATTTAACTAAACATTCAAGCAGATCACATTTGTCACCAACGTACACAGGACAGGAACCAGCTTACCAAGAGGGGAGGGTGAGACACTGCTCTTTCATGGAAGGCCTTCTGATGGTCCATTCAGGATGAGACTCACATTGGGAGGGTGGAGCTGTCCTGGCTTAAAAGCCCCACATCCCACAGGTGCCCATACCTCGTCTAACAACTCCACAGGCATAGCTTCCAGGGCCCCCACAAGGGACATGCTAAGTTAAGAATCACTGCACTTAGGGCTTATTTATTCTTTCTCCCAGTGCACATGCATTTTACCAATCTGGTCATTTTTATCAGAAGCAATGCTGCCTAGAAACATAGTGATAATCTCTGCCAGGTTACCAGGGAAGCAAAGTAAGAGAACTAATTGAAGTTGAAACTCTAATGCAGAGGGGGATACATTTTTGTAAACCCTTGTCTCAAATACATACATGTATGTACAAACGTGTATATGTGTATATACATCTCTATGTATTTATAACATGTGTTGTCTTCTTCTGATTGTCACTCTATTGTTAAAAACTTTTAATTGACTTCCCATCATCCACTAAATAAAATTCAGGTACCTAGCCTTCAATTCAAGGTCTGTAATATTGAAACCTCAAGACAACCTTTCCATTTTAACCTCTCACTATTCACCAACATACTCTGTACTCCATCAAACCTGGCTGACTAGTCCGTTTCTCAAACATATTTTGTGCCTCTACTATAGAAGTTACCACATTTTTATCTCAGATGAGAGGTGTTCAAGTGTATTGCTTATCTTTTCTACTACCAGGACTCCAAATTTCTATATGGCAATAGCTCAGGAGATGGCATCAATTTTGTTAAAGGGAGGAAGAGGTAGAAAATCAACTTAGAGCTGCATATGCACAGGTAGGATATTTTTTATTATTTAGTTTTCATGTTTATTTTGAATGGTTTCTGGAGGATTTGCTAATGAAGCTTATGGAGAGGTGTCTCAAAGTTGTGTCTTAGCCTGGCATCACTAGAACACAGCTTAAGACAAATGTTTATGTTATCAAAAGGGTGCAATCCCAGGAAAGCATGAGCGAGAGAAAAAAAGGAAGTAAGTCATTCAAGGAGGGAGCACTAATGTAAGAGGGTCTGTTACCAAGCTGGCTACAGCTTAGCTCAGTCTCTCACGATATGTCCACAGTCTGGAATTACTGAGCCTTGGAAGAAAAGACAAAGAACAATCTGCTAGTTTCTTCCTGTCTCCCGCCTTTCCTTGGTTAATGTTCATTCCAAGTGTTGGTAACTCCCACACACAGCGGGTCTGTGTTACCTGGTCCTTCCAGACAAATGCTAAGGAAGCCAGAGAGTGCCAAGGCGAGGTATTGCAAGCACTCAGGCGTGGTCACCTCTGCTTGTCAGCTGGCCCCCTTCCAGAGGCTCCTCGATTAATGGCAGTGGTAGCATTGGCAGCAGACACCTGCAGGAAGGCCATGAGCCTTGGCTAGGATTCTCCAGTCTGGAAATAAATCAAAGCAACTCAAGCTTTGAGGTGAGGGGTGGGAAGAAACACCAAGCCAAGCAAATCTGTGTGGTTCATAAACTGGGGCAAAGAGAGCCCCCCAAAGTTACTCCCTGTCTCTACCACTGCTTAGTAGGTACCCAGAGCCACAAAGGGAAAAAACAAACATGTCTTAATTATCTTCAATTCTATTTCTCCATTTTATGGTTTACAGATTTCATAGTCTATTTCTAGTCTTTTAATAGTAACCCTTAAGGTTTTAACATGGATATGTAAAAGAAAAGTCTAAATTAAGTAAAGTTTTACAAGTCTTCCAAAAAGATTCTTACAAGAATCTTGCAAGAATCCTTACCCAATTAGATGCCACTGTTATTATATATGTGGGTTTTATTTGGCTTACATTTTTAACTGCACAAAACATTATCATTGGCTTCTATAGCCAATGCCTGTTAGATTTTCCCAGGTGGGAAAATCTTTATTTTTTGGTATCTTCTATCTTTCAACTAGGATAGAGTTTTTCTTTTTCCTGAAGCATATCCTTCAGAGTTGTTGGTGGCAAACTCTTATCTCTTTCTTTTTGTCTTAAAAAGGGGGGGGGGGGCGGGGATTTCACTTTTGCTCCTCCAAGATTTTTAGGTGACTATACTTCAGGAATCACAGTCATCTTTTCTTAGCCCAAAGAAATCATCATTCCTCTGAATGCAGGGTTTCCGTTGTTACTCTCAAGGTCAACTCTCAGTCTAACTGTTGTTCCTTTGCAGGTAAAATGTCCTCCCTGGCTTCAATTAAGATCTTTGCAGTTTCAGTGTTCTGTGACTTCACTATAATGGTGTACATTGCCTTAATTGTGGTTCCAAAATTTCAGAGGGTATTTCCCGCCCTCTCCCACCACCAAAGTTGAACAGTCCCTTGGAAAGGACAATTTCTTCCTAGTTTACCTGACATAGAGAGAACAGCACTTTTATGTAACTTAATCTAGTAGATGTTCTACTTGGGCAGTTTCTGGCTTTGTCTTCTATTCCTGTATTTTCATGAAGTAATAATCAACATGTAAGTTTTTTAAGATTAAGTAAATGCACTCAAGAAAGTCAAAAGCCACCTTCAATGCTCAATGTACCTTCTAGGTTCCTCCTATCTCTTAGATTTTGGCCATTGAGTATTTGGAAATGATTAATACATTTAATAATAATGTCTTTCTTTAATATTATACCCTACCTACCCTTTTTGATTGTTTTCAGCAGGAGGGTTGGTTATGGTACCTAGTCTGCCATATCTCAGGAAACAGAAGTCTTAGTAATTTCTATATCCCTCACTGCTCTACACCTACCATCCAATGCCTTTCACAAAATATGTACTCACTAAATGTGGTTGAGTTTATTTGAAACATGCCATTATAATAAAAATACTTAAACATAATAGAATATTTACTACAACTGAAAATCAGGTAGTTTTTCATTAAATTATAGTGTTAGTAAGGATTCTCAATTCAGTGCTTTAAAACAGCTCCCAGTTGAAATCTAATTTTATCATAAATTACTGTTTTGCTTATAGAATTTAATTTTAAACAGTCTTAGGTTGGTTAAACTTTTAAAAATATGTACTGTACGGCATCACAACCCAGGTTTCATATAAATATTAAGTCTTATTACACTGAGATAAATTTCATGCTGAGATTGTCAAAAACTAAACAAAATATTGATGTTTTCATCTAAGTAGAAGGGGAGAGGTGAATTTAACAAATTCCTGAAAGAGTCATTAAGGCATTTATACATGCCAGCCTTTGGTCCATGAAAAGGAACTAAAAAAAAAGTTTCACTCACTAATTTATTTTGGTACACATAATTTAGAAAAAAAATAATTCTGCTTATTTTTTGTTCTAATTATTCCTTGGAGCCATAAGTCATAATGTGATTATTTCTTTGTTTGTCTAGTTGAATTTATTGGGGTGACATCCTGTATAATAAATGTGTAATATGCAATTTGATCGTCACTCCCTCGCACAAGATGGCAGCCCCCATGTGGTCCAAGATGGTCACCACAAGATGGCCTGCAGGGGAGGGCAGTTGTGGGCAATCGGGCCAGCAGGGGAGGGCAGTTGGGGGGACCAGGCCTGCAGAGGAGGGCAGTTAGGGGTGACCAGGCCAGCAGGGGAGGGCAGTTGGGGGGGATCAGGCCTGCAGGGGAGGGCAGTTAGGGGTGACCAGGCAGGCAGGCAGGTGAACGATTAGGAGCTAGCGGTCCAGGATTGTGCGAGGGATGTCCAACTCCCGGTTTAGGCCCGATCCCTGGGATTAATATTTGACAAAGGAGGCCAGAACATACAATGGAGTAAAAATAGTTCATTCAAAAAATGGTGTTGGGAAAACTGAACAGATACATGCAAAAAAATGAAAATAGATCACCTTTTTAAATGATATACAAGAATAAACTCAAAATGGATTAAAAAACTTAATATTAGACTTGAAACCATAAAAATCCTACAAGAAAATATAGGCAGTAAAACTTCAGACATCTCTCATAGCAATATTTTTTCTGATGTATCTCCTTGGGCAAGGGAAACAAAAGAAAAATAAACAAAATGGACTAAATCAAACTAAAAAGTCTTTGCACAGCAATGGACATCAACAAAATGAAAATATAACCCACAGAATGAGAGAACATAATTCCTGATACTTTTGATAAGGGATTAATATTCAAACTTATAAATAACTTTTAAAACTCAACACCAAAAATCCCCAAACAATCCAATTAAAATATTGGCAAAGGACCTGAGTAGACACTTCTCCAACGAAGACATACAGATGGCCAATAGACATATGAAAAGATGCTCAACATCACTAATCATCAGAAAAATGCAAATTAAAACCACAATGAGATATCACCTCACACCTGTCAGAATGGCTATCACCAATAAAATTAACAAACAACAAGTTTTGGCAAGGATGTGGAGAAAAGGGAACTCTCATGCACTATTTGTGAGAATACAGACTGGAGTAACCACTGTGGAAAACAGTATGGTATTTCCTAATATGATTGTTTTATATGTCCTTTTCTATGAAAAAATTGTAATAATGATACTGTCCATATAGTAAACGTGCTGAAAAAGCTATCTGGAAACAATGTAACAAATTTACACAGAAATACAAAATGGTAATAATGAATTTTAAAATACATTTGAGAGTATAAATACCCTAAGGTTCTGGTTTATTAATCACCTGTTATGGACCAGGAACAGTGCTAGTTGTTACAGACACAAAGGCAAACTTCCAGGAGCTGGCTAATGGAGGATGTTGGACAAGACAGCAGTTGGGTAACACTGAGAGAATGTAGAACAGAAGCAACAGCTAATATTTTAGTGAAAACTTGCCACTCACCTAGGGCAATTTAGGCAACTTCTTTTTGTTTTGTTTAAAATGGGGACAATGCCCAAATAATGAGTTGCAGCATTAAATGAGATCATATGTACTGTGTTCCTCAGAGCCCTAGGACTTCAGAAAGATGTTTATAAAGAAATTTAATCTAAGATGCTAGAAGCAGAGACTACTAAAAATGTTTGAAAAACACAGATTTATGCAATGTGGTTAATTTAGTCCTTGGCACATACTGAGTGTTCCAAGTTGTTTTTTATTTTTATTATCCCACAAAGAAGATGCAACTAATGCAGGGAATTTAGGGAAGTGGATTCTTGAGTAAAAACCTGAAGAACAGAAAGGAGTTAGTAGGAGAAAAGGGGAGAAATAGCACCTATAGCAGTGATGGCGAACCTATGACACACATGTCAGAGGTGACACGCGAACTCATTTTTTGGGTTGATTTTTTTTTTTTGTTAAATGGCATTTAAATATATAAAATAAATATCAAAAATATAAATCTTTGTTTTACTATAGTTGCAAATATCAAAGAATTTCTATATGTGACACGGCACCAGAGTTAAGTTAGGGTTTTTCAAAATGCTGGCACGCCGAGCTCAAAAGGTTCGCCATCACTGACCTATAGGGTATGAAGGAAGCCAAGAGCAATTCACAGTAAAGAAAGGAATCTTTTTAATCTTCTCTATCACCAAAGATTAACCTGATGTCAAAAATGTATCACTAGAGTGGGGCAGCGGGCTGGGGGCGCTGAGTCCCGCATTGCCCGGGCCCGGGGCGGTGACGGTGTGGGGTGCGGGCCCTCCGGCTCCCCTGGGCTCGCTTTACACTCGCCCTCCCCCCTGCAGGCAACAAGGAGCGCGGCTGGAACGACCCGCCGCAGTTCTCCTATGGGCTGCAGACCCAGGCCGGCGGACCCAAGCGCACCCCGCTAACCAAGAGGGTCGCCGCTCCCCAGGAGCCCCCAGAGGTGCGTGGGGGCCCAGGGCGCAGAGGCCGTCCGAGAATGGGCGGTGCCGGGGATAAGCTTGTCCCGCGGTGAGGAGAGGTTGGAGCCCCAGGAAGGGCCTCGGGGCAGGCCCTTTTCTGAGCCCCTTCTCTACTGCCCAGGTCAATAAATGGTACGTTGGTTTCAAAAAAAAAAAAATGTATCACTAACAACAAAGAGAATTTCATGCCTGGAGAGATACAGCATGAAACTGATCAAGCCACTCTGCCAAGGTAAGTCATTCTTCATGTATTATTGTTTTCCTATTTTGAATCTGAACTGTTTGCTCTTTTTCTATAAACACCAGGACTTATCACAGACTGTGTTGACCAAAACAAACAAACAACAACAACAACAACAACAAAACCAATGGATAGTCTGTCACTGTGCTTACAAGTGGGAGTAGCTAGACCAACAGAGAAGTAGAATAATTTTTTTTTTAATCAACCTCAAACATGAGCTATTTAATCCTTCAAAGTTGTAAGCCTCCTGGCCCAGAATAAAGTTCAGTACTGATGCAAAGAAATTTGGTGTATAAGTGAACATTTAGCCAAGCCATCACTTTAAATTTTGCTTATAAAAGCTTTGATTAGCATTGCTTCTGCATTCCAAATTCAAGCACTGTAGCTAACCTAATTTGGGCTTTGAGCATCAGCATGAAGACATCTGTACTTCTTAGTAAACCATTATCATTAGTCCTACTTAGATGAAAAGCTACTTTACTTGGACCACTGCCTGTAGTTCATTACCCTTGATGTAAGAACAGAAGATTCTTCTCCACTTCAAAGTCCTAGAATATATTAATTTGTCTTAGGATTCCTCAATCACCTTCAAATCATCTTCCCTACCATAAGCATGTAAAATATTTACAGCCTACTAATAAAGATAATTTAAGATTAAAACGCCCTCTCTTTAAAATACCAAAAATTGACATTTCTTTTCCACCTTTTGCAATACTAAAAATTCTATTTTCAAAACTGATATAACAGCCAAAATAAGAATACTGTCAAAGAGTACAGAGTGAAAGTAAAGCCCAGTACTCCTTATGACACGATTCCATAAAACTTCAGCTTAAATTATTACAAAATAATCTTTTGTTATTTCTTACATAAAAATACAGCAAGCTGTAATATCAGAGTTTTAATCACCATTCTGAAACACACAGGATGTTTGCTCTTAAATACATTGTTAACTATATATTTGTACCAAAGCTTAATACAACTGGATTCCTGGTTCTCATAAAAATGTTTGTAATCTGTTTCAACAGGGAATGCTCTCAAATGGAGATATAAATGAGCAGTCTTCAAACTGGGATACGCATGGCCCGGGGATACACACAATGTTCTAAGGGATACAGTGGGGCCTTGACTTACGAGTGTCCCGACTAACGAGTTTTTCGAGATATGAGCCGTCTCTCGGCCGATTTTTTGCTTTGAGTTGCGAGCTAAAATTCAGGTTACGAGCCAGCTTCAGATACCCCACCGCTAGTTGGCGCAGCAAACGTCACAGTGAACGCCACATCAGCCCAGCATCACGTGTCTCACTCGTTCACTTTAGGCGGTTAGCTCTTAGTTGAAGCATCAGTGTTGTGCTCGCATTTGTGCTTGCAGTTATTTTGCAAAACTTTGTTTTTTCAACCATGGATCTGAAGAAAGTAAGTGCGAAGGACAGTGCTGAGAAGAAGCGGATGATGTGCACTGAATTAAAGAAAGGAATTATTGAAAAACATGACCAAGGTGTGCATGTAATCGACTTGGCGAAGCAGTACAAGCGTAGCACTTCTATGATCTGCACCATACTGAAGCAGAAAGACTTGATGCTGGCTCCAACTCCAGCAAAGGGCGTTAAAATAATTTCTAAACAGCGGACATCTATCCATGAAAATATGGAGAAGCTGCTAAAGGTGTGGTTAACAGAGAAGCTATAATCTGCGAGAAGGCACGAGCTATTTACACTGATTTGCTGCAGCAGACCCCAGGCACTTCAATGGACGAGGCATCGGGCGAGCCGTTTAAAGCCAGTCAGGGCTGGTTCGAAAATTTTAAAAAGAGGACCGGCATTCACTCCGTTGTCAGACATGGTGAGGCAGCGGCGGATATAAAGGAAGGTGACATCAACGAGCTCATCGAGGAGCACTCCGAGGAACTGACAACGCAGGAGCTAAAGGAGCTACAGACGCAGCAGCACACGGAGGTTTTGCAGGAAATAGATGACACGGAGGAGGAGGAGGTTATCTCTATAAGTGAGATAAAGGAAATGTTGGGAATGTGGGAGAAACTTTCAGACTTTATTCAAAAGAAACACCCAGAAAAAATTGCAACTGGGCGTGCGATGGAGCTATTTAATGACACTTGCCTAACTCATTTCAGAAATATTCTGAAAGGGAGGATGAAACAGATCTCATTGGACAGGTTTTTATCGAAAACTCCTGTAGATAAAAGTGATGAAAGTGTGGCGAAAAGGGCAAAAATCAGCAAATAAGATTCAGTTATTCAGTTATTCAGTTCAGCCTTTCTCCTCCAACTCCATCAGCATCTTTAAGTCGTTTGATCTCCAAGGTAAATGCTGTACATTAAACTTAACAAAACAAGTTTATTGCACTACATTCTATTGTTCAGTATTGTGTTTTTATACGTATTCATTATTTTTAAATACATTTTTCTTATTTAAAAACATTTAACAAAACAACTGCGGTGTTTTTTGGATGTCCAAAACGGATTAATGGCATTTCAATTCATTGTAATGGTGAAAACTGATTTGACATACGAGTAATTTGAGTTACGAGCTCTGTCACGGAACGAATTAAACTCGTAAGTCAAGGCCCCACTGTATATGGGCGTGGACAGTTTCGTAAGAATCAATTTTCAGATCAACTTCCTAAAGGGGGAGAAGGCTTGAGTCAGGGCACCTTCACCAACTTTACATATGGGGAGCCAACTTCCTACCCATCCAGAAGCTTATTACTGAAAACTGTGCCAGGGCGTAGAAACCTCCAAAGCACCAAAGTTCAACACATTGGAGCCTTGGCTGAGAAAGTGAATGAGGTGACAGTCACAGCCTTTTGTAACTGAGATGGTTCCAATACTTTGCCTTCAACAAAATAAAAAGGGAACCTAGAGAGTGCTCACCTAGCTGATAATTAAAATAAAGCTTGATGAAAGATAACTGTGAGGTGGGTTATAATTCAGGAACTTAAAAAACTAGTCAATCTACTATATAACACAGTTCCCACTACTTCCATCTTCCTACCTATGTGAACAATAGCATTTGCATTTATAAAAACAAAACCATCAAACAAACAAAAGAGATAGAATTAATGCTAAACCCCATCTCATCTAGCTATAAGTAATTTTTTTAAGTCCCATGGTCTCATTAAAAAAATGATGATGAATGTTGACTAATTACTTTTAACAAATATTTATGAAAATACACATTATATATATTTCATCATTTTTGTACTAGGAATAATGGTAAATGACAATTCACTTCAAAAGAACTTTAAATCTTTTAGAATTGCATTGTCCCACTTGTGGGCTGGTTCAAATGAAATGAGCTGTAAGTATAAAATACACACTAATTTTGGAAATTTTCTAAGAAAATAAGAATGCAAAATATCTCATTAAAATTTTTATTCTGATTTCATGTTGAAATGAAATTTTGGATGTACTGGATTACAATGTATTATAAAAATTAACTTCATCTGTTTCTTTCTACCTTTTTAATGAGATGAAAGGGACCAAAGTTTTGCAACCCTAGAGCTGACTTTTGGGATATTGACTTTAGTATTCAGAAAGGACATTTTGGTACCGTTGTAATCAACCTAGTTATTAATAACAGGAAAGGAGCAAAAGAAAGGCCAAATATTATAGGTGTGCCATTTGTGCAGATTTGCCAGGGAGCTGCAGTTTAACACTCCCCAGGGAATCACCAGTCTATCCCCCACAGATTGCTGGGGGAAGGGACTGGACAAGGGGAGAATAGACGCATGCCCAGTAAAGTCTGGGTGAAATAGGGAAGGTATTTGTCTGTCAATCTTACCTGGGAACAGGTCATTGGCCAGAATGGGCATGACCACAGCAAAAGCTCAAAATTTGGGATATTTAACCCCCAAAGCAAAGGAATTTGCTCTCTTAGTTCCTCTTGGCTAATTCCTGGCTTGCAGGGCACTGGCTCCTGCTTCCTGGCATTCTCCTGTGCGGCCCATGGCCATGTGGATCCCACACACAATGGACTAATGAACTGCAACTAGCCTGATGCTGAACTGGACCCAGCTGCAATATGGAATGGAAACTCTGCACACTGGCTTTCTCTTTAGCTCTACCAAATCCCCAACTACACTTCTTCCAGGACTGGATTAAAGGAAATGGGATGTTTGAAACACAGAGATGAAAGTCTATACAAATGAAAATCACTTATCCTCCTGTGCGAATCTCAGAAAATTCTTTTTCTTAAGATACTGTAAGGACTCCACCCCCAGCACAATAACAACTTGATTCTCCCCTTTTCCTGTCCATAAAATTCAGATGGAAAGACTTGCTGTAGGAAAGAAATCTTAGCTTACTCATCTTACCCTAATTTGAATTAAGTATGATGGATAGGAGGGCTCCAAGCGGGGGCCTGGTAACTAGATTACTCCTTGAGTCCCACCGATTCTGGGTTGCCTAGTAAGAATGTGCCTACAGCCTGGTCAGCGTGGCTCAGTGGTTGAGAAACAACCTATGAACCAGGAGTCACAGTTCCATTCCCAGTCAAGGCACATGCCCTCACTGCAGGTTCAATCCCCAGTAGGGGGAGTGCAGGAGGCAGCCAATCAATGATTCTGTCTCATCATTGATGTTTCTGTCCCTCTCTTCCTCTCCCTTTCTTTCTGAAATCAATAAAAATGTATTTTTTAAAATGCACCGACAAAGCTTGTTCTGCTCTTCCTCAACTAGCTGTGAGATCTCAGACTCCTGCCCGCTTTCTCCTTTGTCCACAAAGACATATAAACTTCAACAGCCCAATGTATTGGGGTCATATTTCATGACAACCCCTGGCATGTACATCTGTAATAAACTTCGGACCTTTTCTCCTGTTAATCTGTCTTTGTTAATTTGATTTTTGTAGGAAATAGGCCTCTGTGATCCATCTTCAGCATGGACCACTTTTAGAGAAAACGAATAGCATGTGGCCAGTTGGTTACTGAAGTTTCCCAGAACAAAAAGGATGTAGGGAGGAGGGGAGAGGGTATAAGAACAAAGAACTGTGTATGTGACCAGTAGCACATTTTCAAAGAAGACTTGCCACAGCTAAACAAAGGGAGGTGGAGGTAACTAGAAAAGGCCTCAACTCATTTATTTTTAAATAATCCAATGGGAGACAATAGACCTAGGCAATGTATGGAGAAAACTGTTAACCCCATAGTACTCAACCAATGAGGAACTGGGGGAGGGACTCTCACACACTAGGAATAAAAAGCCTGTGATCACCGATCACCGCTCCAAGTGTGTGCCTGTTCAACCAGACGACTGATCTTGCAAGACCGCATTAAAAGTCTTGTTTTCGCCATTCCTCTGTCTTTGAGTCCATTATTTGAATTTGCACAAGTGAGTGTTTCTCACAATTATTAACTGGGAAAAAACATAAAACTATTTGTTTAGCCCTCACAAAGAATACTCAAGTTTTAAATTATATGTAAACTAGGGGCCCAGTGCATGAATTAGTGCACCTTTAAAGGAACTGTGGGCCTTGAGGATAAGGTGGGCACAGGGGCAGGTCTCGGGCCCATCCTCCACGCCCCCGCCCAGCCCCACCCGCCACAGCCCTTGGTCCCCTGTCTGCCAGCAGCCCCTCTCCCGCCTCCGCTCCTACACACTGATGGCAATGGCCCCACTCGCACCCGCTGACAGCGAAGAGTGATTGGGGCCAGCGCCAGCAGCGGGTGCGAGCGGCAGCTGCTGCCCCAATCACCCATCAGAAGCAGAGGGAGGTGGGGAAGCTCTCAGGAGCAATGGGGGCCAGAAGCCGCCGCTCATACCCGCTGATGGTGTGGAGTGATTGGGACCGGCTCCAGCACCGGCAGTGGGTGCGAGCGGGGCCGGAGGTGGCAACAGGTGCGAGCACTGGGCAGGACCGAGGCACACAGGTGCAAAGAATTTTCAGTAACCACCAGAGGCTCCCCCTGCCATGGTCTGGCGCCCCCGCTCACCTGCTCCACCATCCCACCGTAGCCGACGCCCGCCATGTTTCACACTCTGCCACCTGCTGCCGATGTCTGCCATGTTCCACGCACGCCCCATGTTGGTCAGTGCACATCATAGCAACTGGCTGTTCGGTTGTTCTGCTGTTCGGTCTATCTGCATAGTAGGGTTTTATATATATACTAGAGGCCCGGTGCACAAAAATTTGTGCACTTGGGGGGGAGGGGGGTCCCTCAGCCTGGCCTGTGCCCTCTCGCAGTCTGGGACCCCTTGGGAGATAACAACCTGCTGGCTTAGGCCTGCTCCCAGGTGGCAGAGGGCAGGCCCAATCCCTAGGTGCAGCCCCTGGTCGGGCTTAGAGCAGGGCTGATTGGGGAGTTGGGGCGCCGCCCCCTGTCATGCACAGAGCAGGGAGGATCAGGAGGTTGCGATGCCACACTCAGTCACGCTCAGGGTAGGGCTGATTGGGGGGTTGGGGCACCGCCCCGTCACACTCAATGCAGGGTCGATGGGGAGGTTGTGGCGCCACCCCTGTCACTCACAGAGCAGGGCCCATCAGGGGATTGGGGAGCTCACCCCTGTCACGCACAGAGCAGGGCCCATCAGGGAGTTGGGGAGCTCCCCCCTGTCACGCAGAGCAGGGCGCATCAGGGGGTTGGGGAGCTCGCCCCTGTCATGCACAGAGCAGGGCCCATCAGGGGGTTGAGGAGCTCCCCCCTGTCACTCACAGAGTAGGGCTGATAGGGGAGTTGGGGCACCGCCCCCTGTCACACACAGAGCAGGACCGATCAGGGGGTTGGGGTGCCGCCCTCTATCACCCACAGAGCAGGGCCGATCAGGGGGTTGGGGCGCCGCCACTGTCACACTCAGGGCAGGGCCGATGGGGAGGTTATGGCTCTACCCCATCACACACAGAGCAGGGCCCGTGGGGGGGGCTTGGGGCACCGCCCTCTATCACCCACAGAGCAGGGCTGATCAGGCGGTTGGGGCACCGCCACTCTCACACTCAGGGCAGGGCCAATGGGGAGGTTATGGCTTTACCCTATCACACACAGAGAAGGGCTGATCAGGAGGTTGGGGCGCCGCACCCTGTCACACACAGAGCAGGGCCGATCAGGGGGTTGGGGCGCCACACCCTGTCACACACAGAGCCGCAAGGGCGATCAGGGGGTTTGGGCGCTGCCCCGTCATGCTGATCCCGGTGCTGGGAGGCATATTACCCTTTTACTATATAGGATAGAGGCCTGGTGCATGGGTGGGGCTGGCCGGTTTGCCCTGAAGGGTGTCCTGGACCAGGGTGGGGGTCCCCACTGGGGTCCCTGGCCAGCCTGGGTGAGGGGATGATGACTGTTTGCAGCTGGTCACACACCCTTCAGGGTTAGGGTCCCCACTGGGGTGCCTGGCCAGCCTGGATGAGGGGATGATGGCTGTTTGCAGCTGGTCACACATCCTTCAGGGTGGGGGTCCCCACTGGTGTGCGTGGCCAGTCTGTCTGGGTGAGGGGCTGAGGGCTGTTTTCAGGCTGGCGGGTGACTGAAGCTCCCAACTGCTCCTTGTTTTCTTTTTTTTTTTTATTCTGGGCCAGCTTTAGCTCTGGCTCCAGCTCTGAGGCCTCTGCTGCTGAAAGCAGGTATCTGATTTGTTTGGGTTCTATAATCGAAACAATGTATAACTCCAGCTCTGAGATCCCGGCTGCTGAAAGCAGGTTTCTGGGGTTTTGTTTAGCTTCTATATTTATTACAATGTTTCAAACTGCAGGCTCAGATGCCAGCAAGGCAGGCGGGGAACGTTGGTTTCCTCCGTCACTGAAGCAAGCAAGCCTCATGTTCGCTTCCAGCTGCTGGGCTGCCGGCCACCAGCTTGGCTGGCAGTTAATTTGCATATCGCCCTGATTAGCCAATGGGAAGGGTAGCGCTAATTACCATGTTTCTCTTTTATTAGATTTCTACTAGAGGCCTGGAGATGGGATTCGTGCACTGGTGGGGGTGTGGCCTGCAGGGACTGGCCCTCTGTGGGAGTGCTCATCCTGGTCAGCCGAGTGGCTGTGGACCCGCCATCTGAGCGGCTGCTCCCTGGTCCGGAATCTTCCATGGAGCCAGAGCACTCGCCTCTCCAGGGGACCCGATCGAGGCCAGGCCCCAGGACAACAGCACTGAGAGGCGGCGGAGTAGCTCTCAGTCCCGGGGCAGCCACAAACCCACCTCCCAGCTTCCAGGGTCAGCACTGTGAGCCTGGCGGCAGCACTGCACAGCCTGTGGTGTCTGGAGGAGGCATCAGGGAGCAAGGAGGAGCCTGGGGTAAGAAGACGATGATCACAGCCCAGGTTCCTGTCGGCCCGGGGTTCGCAGCAGGAGCAGCCGCTCATCTCGGTCAGCTGTGGTACTGCACTGACCACCAGGCGGCAGCTCCTGCGTTGATCGTCTGCCCCTTGGTGGTCAGTGTGCATCATAGCGACTGGTTGACCGGTCGTTCTGATGGTTCTACCATTTGGTCCCTGGGCTTTTACTATATAGGACTGGACAGAACTGCCATCGAACCTTATGGTCCAATGATATAAAAAAATGATCCTAAATGTATATATTTCTACTTCATAGTAGTATTACAAGGAAGTCAATATGACTCTTAAGTATGAATGTAATAAAATTTTAAAAATCTTTGTTATTGGTCTATCAGAATTCATATTATCTGATAGATTTTCATTCCCAAAATGTAATTTTGTTCCCAATTACCTGCTAGAATTAAGTAACTGGGGGAAAATATTATTTACACTGATTTCCTCAGCTAAAATTTCCATTCTCTCCATATTGTCCTGGTTTCATGCTTACAAAGTCTGCAAACTCAATCTCATGTTTCTCCCCCAGATATTTTAAAAGCACTTTGTACAGATGGACATTGAAAAGTGGTTGATAACTGAAAGAAAAGCACACTACCTGGACAAGCACACTGCAGCAGAGCGACTGATTTGCCTCCAGGAGCAGCACACAGATCCAGAACCTTCTCTCCGTCCCTTAATTCAAGAGCCAGTACTGGGAGAAGAGAGGCAGCATTCAGGAGATAGTATTTTTTTAGGTTTCCAATTTGGTGTCTTTCTGAAGGTATCCGGTGGGGAATTCTGCTAAGATAACACTTCAATGATTTAGGATAATAGGGTAAAGATCCTTGAAAGAGTGTGTGATAGCCCTTGAAATGTAAATCCTTTTCCAGTTCAAAAGGGTAATTGAATCGGTTAAGAAGAACAGCATGTTGCCAGCATGATGGAGATGTTAGTATATCCCTAGAAATACAAAAACAAAAGAATATTATTATAAACACTAATACAATTGTATATTACTAATCTAGGAACTGTGGTCCTAGTTTTACATTTTACTGACCTGAGATTTTCAGAGCCAAGATTACTGACTTTCCTTTTGACTCAGGCTCCGATATGACTCTACCCAGCACTTATAATCCTGTCTTTATTTAAATCTTTGACATTTTGTTCATCTTTGCTTTTTATATCAATTTTGGCCATTAAAATATTATTTATGTTGATTATAGATAAATAAATGTTAGGTGCCCTTAAAATTCTGCAATGTTGAGGAATGCCTCACTTGCCTCAGCTTAGTCCCTCCCTGCAGAATATCTTGCCAAAAAAAAACACACAAAAAACCATGGCCTGCCTTTACATACTTCTAAATCCATCAAAATAGATTCTAGTCAATCATTCTTTGCACAAGGAAGTGTTTTTCTTAGAGACAAAATTTAAAACCTGAGACTATTAATATCAGAAGGAAAATTACTATCATTAAAGGATGTTTAAATTATGTGTTAAAATTTTCCTTATGAAGATAAGAGTATGGAAAGCTAACTACAGTGAATTGTACAGTAACAGAGTTAATGAAGTGATCAGTGGATGGCTGAAAAATCTCTTATGGATGGTGCAGGCTCTCACTCCTTCCCACAGCAAATTTAACTTCCTAATGTTTTATTTAGTCCAACAGTTAGGTCTCTTGACAATCACAGGTTCTCATCAACTGGCAGATGATACACCAGGAAATATTTAATTGATCTATGAGCTGACCTTTCTAGCTGAGTTATTTGGCAGCCTCATTAACCATAGTCAATTAAATAAATTCCAGCTGCTGCTCACCCTGGAGGTGTCCATGTGAGGAATGGCTGAATTGAAATGTAACACCTGTGACTTGAAGTGTGCCACGTGAATTTCCATCAGGAGCTTATTTGTAAGTCTGCTTTCTCCTTTTTATTATGATGGTGCATCATATGAGCCCCGTGCATCTGTTTCAGCATTCTAGAGGATGACAAACCATTTCTTTAATAATGCGCTTCACAAACTTTAGCATGCATCCAGTGTCCGTAAAAGACTGCTGGGAGCTAATGCCAGAGTTTCTGATCCAATAGGTAGTATGTGGGGACTGAGAATTTGTATTTCTAGTTGGGTCTCATATGATACTGATACTGCAATCACAAGACCACTCTGGGGACCACTGCATTAAAATGAGCCTCAAAGGGAAAACCGTGAATGCCACTAACGTAAATCTTATGTCAGTCCATCCTGATCTTAACTCTGCAAACAGTAAAAATCTACCCAAGGTTCTGAGTCATGTAGTAACAGGGAAATAATGATTAGAAACGTAATTAATACAGATTGGAGTGGCTTGGCTTACATCACGTGTCCACCCTTAACTGATAAGGGTAGAAAACTTCCAATTGGTTAATATCTGACGGGGCAAATCTCCGTTCTTTTTTTTTTTCTTCATAATTTCCAAATCTACTTTATGTTTATTCTTTCAGATGAACTTTAGAATCAGGTAGTAAGTTTAAAATAATTATAAAACATCTGTGCAGCTAGATAGTAACTTTGATTAGAATTATATTAAATACACTAAATTTGGGGAGAATTAACACCTTTATTGTATTCAGTACTTCCAAACCTAACCACAGTATTTATTCACCTTTCTTTCAGATCCCTTAGTAAAGGTTATTAATCTCGCACAGTTCCTGTTAGCCTTATTGTATAAAAGAACTGTTAGCTTAGGAACACAACCGATTTTTGTACATCATCCACTATCTTGAAGGATGAGGAGGAATTTGCCATAGGACGCAGTGAGAAAGGAAATTCCAGGGTGAAGGCAGCAGCACATGTCCAGGCACGAGGTTACGAAGGACAGTGCATTTTGGGAATTAAAAGCAGTCCATTGTGACTTGTGAGAGACAATTATATGGGTGAAATATAATATGATAAAGTTTTAAAACTGTAACTTATAAGTGATGGGAAGTCACTGGAAGAGTTTAGGGGGGAAGCTTGTTAGACTCAAAAACAAGTGCTTATGGCAGAGGAAGGCAAGAATCTTCTGAAAGTATCTCTCATTCTTTAACAACACCATCAAAATAAAGCCCTACTTAGAACAAATACATTTTCTGATCCCTCCTAACTCACACCCAGCCCTACTGAAGTTCTAGAATTTCCTGTACCAAGTTTTCTTCAGTCTTTACCAGGTTCAATATAAAGTGTTCCCTCTGCCTAGAATGAGCTCTCCTCTTTCACCCACTTGTAGCCTGGCTGGCTCTCCTACTCTCTACTGGAGGGCAATTCAGGCTTTATTTCTTCAGGGAAGGTTTTCTACCTACCCAATCCACCTCACCCAGATTATATTAATAACTAGAGGCCCGGTGCACAAAAATTTGTGCACTCGGGGGAGTCCCTGTGCCCTCTCACAGTCTGGGACCCTTCTGAGGATGTCCACCTGCTGGCTTAGGCCCGATTCAAGCTGGCAGTCAGACATCACTCTGGCAGCCTAGCAGCCCTCTGGGGATGTCCACTTGCCAGTTGGGAGCAGGCCTAAGCTGCAGTCAGACATCCTTAGCGCTGCTGAAGAGGCGGTAGAGGCTCCCGCCACCACCGCTGTGCTGGCAGCCGTCAGCCTGGCTTGTGGCAGAGCAGAGCTCCCCCTGTGGGAGTGCACTGACCACCAGGGGGCAGCTCCTGCATTGAGCGTCTGCCCCCTGGTGGTCAGTGTGTGTCATAGTGACCAGTCATTCCCAGTCGTTCTGCTGTTAGGGTCAGTTTGCGTATTACCCTTTTATTATATAGGATAGAGGCCTGGTGCACGGGTTGTCCCAGATCACGGTGGGGGTCCCACTGGGGTGCCTGGCCAGCCTGGGTGAGGGGCTGATGGCCCTTTTCAGGTTGGTCACACCCCCCGGCAACCCAAGCGCCCAGCCTCTCCTTCTTTTCTTTTTTTTCTGGGATTTATCTTCTATAATTAAAACTTTGTAGCCTTGAGCGGAGCTCAGGGCTGGCCAGGGCAGGTGGGAAGCTTGGCTTCCTCCATTGCTGGGGGCAACCCAAGCTTCCTGCTCACTCCAGCTCTGTGGCCACTGCCATCTTAGTTGAGTTAATCTGCATACTCACTCCAGATTGGCTTGTGGGCATGAGTGTAGCAGAAGGATGGTTAATTTGCATGTTTCTCTTTTATTATATAGGATAATTAAAATTACTGATCAGATGATTACAATGTGCATTCTGCATGCTTACCTCATTTAACCATCAAAACTGTGGTTAGGTAACTGAAGCTTTCAGAAATTAGACATCTTACCCAAGGACACATTGCTATTAAAAAGTACCTAATTCAAAATCTGGCTGGCTTCAAAGCTTAACAGGGGTGTGAGACTCTGGTACTGTAGCACTAATGTACACAACAGAAAGGAACAGAGAACTTTTACTCTAACCTTCACCTAGTGCAGTGATGGTGAACCTTTAGAGCTCGGCGTGTCAGCATTTTGAAAAACCCTAACTTAACTCTGATGCCATGTCACATATAGAAATTTTTTGATATTTGCAGCCACAGTAAAACAAAGACTTATATTTTTGATATTTATTTTATATATTTAAATGCCATTTAACAAAGAAAAATCAACCAAAAAAAATGAGTTCGTGTGTCACCTCTGACACGCGTGTCATAGGTTCGCCATCACTGACCTAGTGCCTGTGGCCCCGCCTTCCTGCTATTGTCTCTAAGAAAAGGGAAGAACTTGACACATGCTGCAACAGGACCAACTCAGTGAAAATATTGCTCAGGCTGCTCAGGTTGGTGCTTCCTAGCTCTGAGAAAGCAAACTGGTGTATTAATGTGGGTCTCAGCTACCCCTTCACACACACACACACACACACCCACTCCCTGCAGGTGAACTCCCTTCCTCCAATACAGACAGGCACACACCCTCCAGTGCTTGAACTGGTGGGATGACAACCTGGGGCTGGCAGGACGGAGGCTACTCAAGTCTAAAGCTCTGATGGATGGGCTAGCAGTCCAACAGATAGCAGAGTGAGTGCACATTAGAAGAGTCAAGACAACGCTGGCCAGGTGCCATACTCCAGGCCTCCTCCCAAGATTCACGAGGAGGAGACTGAAGCTGCTCCACACACTTACTGATCTCTAAAGCCAGAAGTTCAAGTACACCAGTAGCCAGCAGAACTGGGACCCAAAACGTCAGTGGCTGCCAACTATTTTGCTAGGATATTCACTGATATCATTGTAATAACAATGATGTACCCTCTGGTACATTTTCAGTTGACATCAAAATCTTCATATGTTCAAGAATGTGATTTCTAGTATACTGTAAAAAAACTGACATTTAAAATGTTATATTACTTTTTCAAGTGTATCCCATAGAACCTAAATATCAGAGTGATTTTGAAACCCATTATTGTCCATTTAAACTTCATGGACTATTCTTGAACAGATGAAAATTTTACACTGTTCCTTTTTCTCTTTTACTTACATTCTATTTTCCTATATAACTTTATCCTAAAATATTACTGTGCTTTATATCTTTTTTTACTATCCTATACTTCTTTGACACACACACATACACACACACACACACACACATATGTATATACTAAATTTGCTTTCACTGTGGCCTTAAATCTCTAAATGTTAAAATGGTAACTTCTGGATTCAGTTATAAATATAATTATTAACACTAGTTGATCAAAATAACATCACAAATTTAATAATTATTCAACATAAAAAGGAAAGACTGATAGAAAACGATCTCTTAATGAAATTAGTGTTTGTTTTTTCATATATCCAGGGATAAATATACCTGGTGCTATGATTCAGATATTCAACATCAACTTTAGCTCTATTTTGTGATTTTATAAGGGCCGAGAAAAAGCCTCACTTAAATAAGTGGGTGAGAATTAAATACATTTGTTATAGCAATGTCTCCCTTTTGTTGAAATTTTTTCCAAGTTATATTCCCAAAGAACTTATTATCATCAAAAATATTTTAACCCTAGCTGGTTTGGCTCAGTGGATAGTGTCAGCCTGTGGACTGAAGGGTCCCAGGTTCGATTCCAGCCAAGGGCACATGCCTGGGTTGCGGGCTCAATCCCCAGTAGGGGGCGTGCAGGAGGCAGCCAATCAATGATTCTGTCTCATCATTGGTGTTTCTATCTCTCTCTCCCTCTCCCTTCCTCTCTGAAATCAATAAAAATAAATTATTTTTAAAAAGGTCTTTAAAAATATTTTAAATGACCTGTTAGCTGAGAGGGAAAACAATGGAACCTACCTGACCGGTCAAAGAACTTTAGTCATAAGTCACTTAGTTTCTAAACCCTTACAATGACATTCCAGTAGACTGGCCTGTAGAGGTTCTGACACTCAGAGGAATGCAATGCAGAAGAGTCAATCTTTGTAAAAAAGGAGAAAGACAATTATATAAGGACAGGCTGGGAAAGAATATTACCCCTTAGGCACATAGACAGCAGAGTAATTTTCTGAAAAATTATGTGGCAGTTGAGGATATGAAAGTTGACTGTTATAATTTGATTGGGCCTACATATTCCTTAAAAAATTGCATAGTGTATTATTTGCACAATGTTTGTCATTTAATAACATGATTTTCATTCAATTTTTCTGTGACTTTATTCTTTTACTCTTCTATTATTCATTGTAGCTTCCTATATGAGAACATTTTATCTAGAATGTTTTACCTAAAAATTGCTAAGCACAATTGGTATCACCCTCTAGATTACAAAACCAATTCACTTTTCATGGTTAAAAAAAGAAATCCCTGCCCTGGCTGGTATGGCTCCATTGGTTGGAGCATTGTCCAGTACACCCCATCAGGATACATACCCAGGTTGCTGGTTCAGTCCCTGGTCCGGGATTGTACAGGAGGCAACCAATCGATGTTTCTCCCTCTCTCCCTTCCTTTCTCTAAAATCAGTAAAAAATTTTAAGAAGACACAATGGAATGCTATGCAGTAGTAAAAGAAGGAACTCTTACCATCTGCAGCAGCATGGATAGACCTGGAGAATATTATGTTAGGCGAAATAAGCCAGTCAGAGAAAGGTAAGTACCACATTATCTCACTCATATGTGGAATCTAATGAACAAAATAAACTGATGAACAAAATAGATCCAGAGACATAGAACCATGAATCAGACTGATGAGTTTCTATGGGGGTCTGGGAGGAGAGAGAATAACGGGGAAATTGTATGCATATATGCAGAGCCCATGGACACAGACAGTAGTGTGATGAAGGCTTGGGAGGGGTGGGTGTAGGGAGGAGGGGGTCAATGGGAACTAGGAAAGAAAAAAAAGTTGTTAGAAGAAAACATTATTTATTATAATTAAGAAAAATAAAAAATTCCTAATAGAAGCAGTTCACTTAAATGATACAACTGCCATATCAAAGTACACTTCAGGTCACATATATCAAAAAGGGCCAATGTTGATATGAAACTGGCTTTCGGGACATTTCCTATGAAGAGATGTTGCATTTGCAGAATGCCTAGTATGACAAGTCCAAATGCACTTCACAGGTGTCATAAGGTCTTACAATCTTCATGCTTCATGAAAATCTTCTACAAGGTTCCTCTAACAGTTGTGTTTATTCTTATTCATTTACTTTCAAGTTCAAATCAAATCTCAGAAATCTGAACTAGAGGGGAAATTGGAGATGATTTCATCTCTTCCCTTCCAACTCATTTTCAGATATGATTTATTGAGACCCAGAAAAGTCTGGTGATAGGTCCAGTGTCTTCATCCAGGTGATGAAAGGACCAAGACTGATTGAAACCCTGGTTGCATGCCTCACTGTCCATCGGTGTTGCTCTCAATATGCCACTTGATCAATGATCTTGCATGGTGCCCTGACAACTTCTTTGGAATTTCATACTCTCAATAGCCACCTGAGTGCACTGCATCTGGCCATTTAAAGAGCAAGTTAAAAAAGAAACAGGAATATGTTCATGGAATTCAGAACTAGCCAAGCTTTGTCTAAGTCACAGAACTATTGTAAGGATCAACTGACATAAAGTAGGTAAACTGTTAAAACAGCAGGTTTTGTAAACTGTAATGAATGATACATATATAAGAAATGTTCAAGGTCATAAAACCTAAAACATAACTATTGAGAGTTTCTTAAAGAAAAACCTATACGTCTTGTCAAAAATGCAGGTATGCCACAAAATATCTATGCCAAATTTTACCCACAAAGAAGTTGATTGGATACATTTTAAAGATATATTAAATATATATTGTTAGGAGTAATCTTATAAAAATATAACTGAGGTGGAAATAAACCTGAAATTCAGCAAAAATGTAACCAGCATTTGTAGAACTTTGGCTGCTTTCTAAAACTGTACCAAAATGTTAATTCTAAGAGTAAAAGGTTAAATAAAATCATAATTTCATGTTTTTATTTAATTAAAAAAATACATTTTAAATTTAAAAAGAAAAACAATTTTTCAAAAAATTCCTTTTGTTTCCACGAGAGGGCACTCATTCCCTCACTTTTAAAGTCTGGTTTAGAAATGAAGAATAACAAATACACCTAAGTATGTTTTCCCGCCATTTCATTTTTATTCTTCAAAAATTCTAATGATGAGAATTTCCTTCTACTCTTTCTTGGCACTGTTTCCTCCTTGTCTCTCATACAAGGGCAATCTATGTCCATATTTGTTACCACAGCATCTCAGATAAGAAGTCCTGAGTGAAGGTTTGTTTCTGGTGGCAAGCGTGAAAACACTGCACACAAGGAGTCGCATCTGTGAGGAAAAGGTGGGTATACTCCCAAAACTGGACTACAGACCTCTCACAGCAGTACGTTAGGTAGAAGAAAAGGCAGAGACTTTCGAGTCATAGGTCTTGACTGGCCATAAACTGAGACACCTGGCAATTTTTCTAACCTCTGACTACGAGGGGCTGAAAGTTACTATCTCCCAGAGATTTGCACGGATTAATGTTGAAAATGTACATAGAGCCAACATAAGCACAAAACAGGAACCAAGCCACTAGTCATTTCTGCTTCCCCCAACTACCTCACTCCACTCCACCCCCCTCCCCCTTCAGATTCTGGTAATGCAATCTGGTTATATAATAGTTTCCCCTCTAAATGTGAACTATGTGAATGCTGGGTTAGTGAAGACAGTATCCAAATAAAAATATTTACAGACAGGCCAGGCTTAACAGAGGTTTCCCTGCCCCACCCCCGAAGCTTTCTACAAAGTGCCCACAAAATTCCAAAAGTTTGTAACATTTTCAATTAATCCTCCCCTCATATATATTTGAGGGCAGAATATATAATCCATCATTGTATCCCCAGTGCTTAGCAAAATGCCTGGTATATAAAAAACACTGCCTAAATTGTGAAAAAGTAGATGACCTGCCCAAATCTTAAGGTATTGGTTCTTAAAGACCCTCCCTTGGCAGGGAAGAGACAGCAAGCTACTAAATTATGACAATTCAATCTTGAAAGAACTACAACAGTTGTGTCAATAAATTGCAATGGAAACACAAAGGGCAAAACTAATTTTGCCAAGGGTATATGAGACAGCTTGATGGAGAACTGGTTATAATCACAGTAACAATAATAAAAAGAACACTAACATATATCAAGGGTATATCATATATCAAATACTATTCTAAGCCATATATATATATATGGCTTAGAATTTTATATACATACTAGAGGCCCAGTGCACGAAATTCGTGCACTGGGTGGTGGGGTTCCCTCAGTCCATCCTGCCCCTCTCACAGTCCGGGAGTCCTCAGTGGATGTCCTACTGATGGCCACAGTCTGGCAGCAGAGGCTCAGAGCAGGCGTCCCGTGTGTGTGTGTGTGTGTGTGTGTGTGTCTGTCGGCTAGGGCCTGCCCCCAGCTGCACCACGTAGGCTCAAAGCAGTTGCCGTGTGTGTGTGTGTGTGTGTGTGTGTGTGTGTCTCCCCACTGGGGGTCTGCCCCCAGCCACATTGGAGGCTCAGAGCAGGCACTGTGTGTGTGTGTGTCTGCTGGGGGCCTGCCCCCAGCCACACCATGGAGGCTTGGAGCAGGAGCCCCTCTGTGTTAATCTCTCAGGCTCCTGGCCTCCACTGCATGTTGTACTCTCCCTTGAGCTGTGGCCAGGATGGGGGTGCTGCTTGCAAGCCGGGTTTTCCTGTTCCCGGATCGCCATGGCAACCAGGGAGCAGGCCCAGCTGGGGACTGCCCACAGCCCAGGCTTTCCCACTCCCAGGTCTCCATGGCAACCGGGTAGCAGGCCCAGCTTGGGGCTGCCCACAGGCCAGGCTTGCTTTCCTGCTCCCGGATCACCATGGCAACTGGGGAGCAGGCAAAGTTTGGGGCTGCCGCAGGCCAGGCTTGCTTTCCTGCTCCCAGATCAGGCGCAGCTGGGGGCTGCCTACAGGCTGCACTTTTTTACTTACCGATGAAAGGACAGAACAGGCCTGATAGCTGTGTCCTTAACCCCTCTTCCAAGAAAAAGCCGCAGAATGTATCAGTTACTCAGCCTGCCCTTATCTCAGCCAATGGGAAAGCGGGGAAACTAGCCCAAGGCCAAGAGTATGCTAGCCACCCCCCTGTCTTTGTGTAACCACACCCTAGCTGCACCCTGCCCTTGCGTCACTAGCCCCCGGCCCTCACTCAACCAACCGGAATCGGCCAAATCAGTGGTCAGAGTGTGCCACCACGCCCCAACCCCAAGCCCTATAAATTCTTTGTTCCCTTGGGACTCGGGGCTCTCTCTTGCATCCAGTAATGGAGGCGGGGGGGGGGGGGGGGACCAAGTCCCGGGCTTGAATAAAAGACTCTATGCTTTTGCATCGGACTCGGCTCCCTAGTGGTCTGTCTTGGGGGATCTTGAAATCTGGGCATAACACCGATGGCCGGATCACCACAGCGACCCAGGGCCCAGAGGCACTTTCCTGCTCTCCAATAGTCATAGGGTCCCAGCTGGGGGCGGGACTTAGCAGTGTGGGGCTTAGGCAGCATGGAGGTCCCGGCTGGGGGCTCAGGTGGCACACAGGGGTCCCGGCTGGGGGCGGGGCTTATGCCCTGCTGCCCAGGGCTGCACATGGGGCCCAGATGGCAGCTCGCGCTGTCCCGCCCTGCCTGTAGTATAGGATAGAGGCCTGGTGCACGGGTGGGGGCCGGCTGGTTTGCCCTGAAAGTGTCCCAGATCAGGGTGGGGGTCCCACTTGGGTGCCTGGCCAGCCTGGATGACGGGTTGATGGGCTGAGAGCCGTTTTCAGGCTGGAGGGCAACTTAAACTCCCAGCCTCTCCTTTTTTTCTTTTGTTTTAATCCTGGGATTTATTTACCTTTGATAGCTGTCACTGGAGCTGAGAGCCGGCTCCAGCTCTGAGGGCTGAAAGCAGGTTTCTGGGTCTGTTTGGCTTCTATAATTGAAACTCTGTTGCCATCACAGCAGTTCTAAGCTCTGAGGCCGAACCTGGCTGAAAGCAGGTTTCTAGGTTTGTTTGGATTCTATAATTGAAAATCTGTTGCCATCACTGTAGCTCTAAGCTCTGAGGCTGAAGCTGGCTGAAAGCAGGTCTCTGGAGCTTGTTTAGCTTCTATAATTACAACACTGTTTCTTAGAATGCAGCTCAGAGGCCGGCAGCGGCAGGTTGGGAACGTCGGCTTCCTCCGTCACTGGAGCAAGTAAGCCTCCTGTTCGCTTCAGCTGCGTGGCTGCCGGCCGCCATCTTGGTTGGCAGTTAATTTGCATATCCTGCTGATTAGCCAATGGGAAGGGTGTCGGGGTTATGGTCAATTTGCATGTTTCTCTTTTATTAGATAGGATATATATACACATACATACACATATATACTAGAGGCCCGGTGCACAAAAATTTGTGCACTCAAGGGGGTCCCTCAGCCCGGCCTATGCCCTCTTGCAATCTGGGACCCCTTAGAGGATGTCAACCTGCTGGCTTGGGCCCACTCCCTGAGGGACCGGACCCAAGCTGGCAGTCAGACATCCCTCTGGCAGCCTAGCAGCCCTCTGGGGATGTCCACTTGCCAGTTGGGAGCAGGCCTAAGCTGCAGTCAGACATCCTTAGCGCTGCTGAAGAGGCGGGAGAGGCTCCCACCACCACCGCTGTGCTGGCAGCCGTCAGCCTGGCTTGTGGCTGAGCAGAGCTCCCCCTGTGGGAGTGCACTGACCACCAGGGGGCAGCTCCTGCATTGAGCGTCTGCCCCCTGGTGGTCAGTGTGTGTCATAGTGACCAGTCATTCCTAGTCGTTCTGCTGTTAGGGTCAATTTGCATATTACCCTTTTATTATATAGGATAGAGGCCTGGTGCACTGGTGGTGGCCAGCTGGTTTGCCCTGAAGGGGGTCCCGGATCAGGGTGGGGGTCCTGCTGGGGTGCCTGGCCAGCCTGGGTGAGGGGCTGATAGGTGTTTGCAGGCTGGTCACACCCCCTTCAGGATGGGGGTCCCCACTGGGATGACTGGCCAGCCTGGGTGAGGGGCTGATGGCTGTTTGCAGCGTCATACCCCCTTCAGGGTGGGGATTCCCACTGGGGTGCCTGGCCAGCCTGGGTGAGGGGCTGATGGCTGTTAGCAAGCTGGTCAAGCCCCCCTCCCAGTAGGGACCCTCACCTCATGGAGGTTTGGCTAGCCTGAGTGAGGGGCTGATGGCTGTTTTCAGGCTGGCCACAACCCCTTTAGGGTGGGGAGTCCCCACTGGGGTGCCTGGCCAGTCTGGGTGAGGGGCTGAGGGCCGTTTTCAGGCTGGAAATACCCCCCGGCGACAGAAGCTCTCAGCCTCTCCTTTTTTTCTTTTTTATTCTGGGATTTATTTACCTTCTATAATTGAAACTTTGTAGCCTTGAGAGGAGCTCAGAGCCGGCCAGGGCAGGTGGGAGGGAAGCTTGGCTTCCTCCATCGCCAGGGGCAACCCACTCCAGCTCGCTCCAGCTCTGTGGCCACTGCTGGCTGAAAACAGGTATCTGGGGGTTTATTTACCTTCTATAATTAAAACTTTGTTGCTTTGAGTGGAGCTCAGAGCCGGGCCGCGGCAGGCAGAAAGCTTGGCTTCCTCCATCATTGGGGCAACCAAGCCTCCTGCTTGCTCCAGGTCTGTGGCTGCTGTTCGCCATCTGGTTGGGTTAATTTGCATATAGTTGCTCTGATTGGCTGGTGGGCGTGGCTCAAGGTGTAGCGAAGGTATGGTCAATTTGCATGTTTGTCTTTTATTAGTGTAGATATATATTTCATTTTACCTTCCCAAATAACTATATGAAATAGGTACTATTTTTTCCCATTTTACAGAGAAGAATGGTGAGGCACAGAGATGTTAAGTCTCTTAGCTAAGTCATATGCTGTAATATGCAGAAATGAAATTTGAACCCACACTTTAACCACTGTACAGAGGAAGAAGGGAGCTCATTCCTGGCAGAGGGAAAAGGACCTAAAGAATAAAGGACTCTGTCTAGTCATGATAAATATTTAGTCTTAACAATGCAAACAGCAGAGGAGCAAAGGAGGCTGTACTCTAGTAGTGACACAATGGAGTATGGTTCATTAAGAAACAGCTCCCAAAGCTCTTCCAAATGTGAGCTGTATATCATTGGGTAAGTTACTTAAACTCTGTGTGCCTCAGCTTTCCTATCTGTAAAATGAAAATAATAATAACTACCTCAGAATTTTGTACAAAGGATTATATTACTATTTATAAAGTGATTAGGATATTGCTTGGCATGTAGTACTTGCTAAAATAAGCAAGCAAATGAATACTACAAGTGGCAGACGATGCTGGGGGCTGTTGTAATATGCCAGGTAAGAAATGATGAAGACCTAAGTAAGCAGTAACAGCAGAGACAAAGTGAGATCTAAATTAAGAAATTTCTCAGGTAGAACAAAAGTATTTGGTGGGCATTTAGACTTGGATGGGGGCAGGGCAGTGGTGTGTGGTAGTACCTAGGGGAATACCCAAGACCACCCTAAGCTCTGACACCAACTATAGGATCAGGGTCCCCATGACCACTTTCAGGTTTACTTATTAGCTAGGAGGACACACAGAACTCACTGTTATACTCACGCTTATGGTTATGGTTTATTACAGCAAAAAGATATGGATTAAAATCAGTCAAGGTAAGAGATGCATGATGCAGAGGGCAGAAAATTTCAAAGCATGAAGCTTCCAGTTGTCCTCTCCAGTGAAACATGAGTAAGGATAACTTCCTTGCCACAACGTGTGATAATTCACATAGGAGTACTGCCAACTATGGAGGCTCAGTGTCTACATTTTATTTTGCCTCAGCCATACAAAAATGATAGACAGCCTTATGTGGCCGATCGATGGCCCCTCAAGAGGTTGGAGATCAAAGGTCACAGGCCAAGCTGATGCTGTGGCCCAGAGCCCTCACCATAAATCATATTGTTAGACTTTACTGTGTGACTTAAGCCCCCAGGAAAACAGACACTCTTAGGCAGGGCATGGCAAGGACTGAGACCACCTCTAAGGACCTGAGGGAAAATGTCAGACCTGTTTTTGAGTAAAGGTCATTCTTAACTGCAAAGGCAGTGAAGGTGTGGAAAAGAGAGGAAACTAGATGGATGGGATGCCTTCAACGGAGATAAAGTATGCAAGTAGCAAATACAAAATAGAATTGGAAAGGAAAAATAATAATATGCTTTTGAGTTTGCTTGGCATAGAACTAAATGAAGTTACCAGAAAACACCTAGAAGTATGGGACTGAAGCCTGGGAAGGACTGGATAGCTTGAAATGACGGCATAGTGAGGGAAGTTTATAGACATGCCATGAGGGGCCTCACTGAAGGAGAACATGCAGGCAACAGGTAGAGCAAAAACAGAACCAGGGTAAACTCCAACTGATAGGGTTGCTCAGAAGGTGCCTGTGCAAGAGTGTTCATTACAAAACAATAAAATTAAAATAAATACTAAATCTTCTCCTCTACCACAGGAAACTGAAAATACTGAGCAAATTACTTTCTAGGTAGGACTAAAATACCCTCGCCTTTCCCTGGATGTAGACTGCAAACTAGATTGTACACAACATTATGTCTTGCAAATAAACCATCAAAAAACAGAAATATTTTTTTCTTCCCCCATGCTATTTTTCATGCTCAGACTACTTTCTAAACTGAGAAAGCCTTTATTTTGCCTATGGCAAATTTAGCACATGTTTATGCAAAACTTAAATCACCATGAAAACCCAACAAAAAGGTAGATGAAGCAGAAGGCACAGCTAATTAAATGGATTTGAGGTTCACTGCTCATTTTGTTTAGGGTCAAGTAATACTTTATAAATTTGTCTGAGCATATTAAATACAAAAATAACTCATTACAGGGTATGGGCAGCCAGATTACTATAAAGTCTGCACACAATATACCTCCTGAAACCTGTGGTTTTTAAAAAACCATCCATGTATGTATAATTACATCACAGGTATGAGAAGCATACAGAATAGAAGTTGGCAGTGGGAGTTCCTGAGTCAGAGCCTGGACACACATCTCAGCTCTGCCACTTACTAGGTGGATGAACTTAGGAAAGTTACTTAAACTCCATCCAGTTTCCTCAGGCTGAAAAATGGGAAACAAACCTCCTAAGTTCATTCTGAGGATCACAGTTAGTGTTGGGCAGCACGTAATAAGCATGCAACAGGAGTTTGGTTACTTGGTTCAATACATTGCATACTGAAAACCTCATGAATTTACTGTTCACTTCACTATCCATTCTTTCTCATTTATTCTCTATGACAGAAAATACCTATTTTAAAAACTAGTTTTGAAATAAAAAGCACAAAAATAAAGTACATTTTCATATCACAGTATTTACAAGTTATCAAACCTGCTTAATTTGTCCTAAAATTATCTCACAATCACCTCAGACTTAATCTCTTTGTTTTAAAAAGTGCTTTAAACTTCCTTTGTATAGAAGGAACTGCTATTGAGTTGACCCAAGAAGAGATGACTAAGACAGCCATCTGATCAAGTTCCAGATATTATCTATAGCTGTGTCACTTTTCTTCCCTGAGCAGAATGCACCAGGTTTTTGTCCCTAACTTCACAAGCAATGCTCTCTTCCCTCCGTCTAAAACGTCTGGCTCCTTTTGCCAAGGTAACTACAGACAGTCCTCGGATTACGTTGGACTTGACGTACGTCGTTTCATGGTTACGTCGCCATCTCCCATTTATTTATATAAAAAAAGTTCCATCATTTTGACGTATGTACATACGTGCTTTATGCTTTTTATTATTTATTTACCACAAGTAAAGGTCAGGAATGATCTTTCTTTTACATTTTTTTTACGGTCTCACTCATCACTGCTGTGTATGTGCTCCATGTGAGTGACGCAGGTGCTTATGTGGGTGGGTTCCGACTTAGGGTGAAAATCGCATTACGCTGCGCCTCAGGAACGGATCTCTGACGTAACCCGAGGACCTGCTGTATATAAGTCACCGAGACCTGACTGCTCCTCAGGCCTCTGCTGGCACCGTCGGATAAGCCCAGGTGCTCTGCCTATTTCTGTCAGGGTACTTACGGAATTAGAGGTTTCCATAGCTTTAACCAGGCCCCTCTCCCCCGTGACCACAGACTAAAAGCGCAGTGAGCACGGGGACTGTCTTGCTCTTTGCATCCCACAGGGCACAGTAAGCGAAGGGCTCAGTGTGAAGAGCCCAGAGAGTCACATCCCGAAAAAGGAAAAACTCACTAAACACACAAATCAGACTTCCCTCACTTACTTCTACGGGTTCAATGCTTATCTGTTTTCTATGATACATTTAAGGAATCTGTGTCTATACGTGTGCGCAAGCTCCCACGTGTGTTCAAAACATCGCTGCCATACAGAGGGAAGAAATAAGATTGCCAAAAAAAAAAAACTTTAACAAAGATAAAGCAGTGCTGGCTTTAAAGATGTGCTGTATTATCTTCTGGATTTCAGAAACAGGTCAAACATCCTCAAAAGCTTAACAGGGATTTCTGTTACAGTATAGCTAATGTTGTCAAATTGGAGGGCATGCCTGAGTCAGAGATCAAAGCAACTGCTGACGGCAAGGGCGTAACCACCCGTGTGTGCTGTCGCCGCGGCTGTCACCTCCCTGCCCGTGCCCCTGAGACGGACCCGCCTCCCCCGGCTCTCCCCTTCCGCAGCCTCAGGAGGCATCCGGCCAAGGTTAGACGCCTCTCCTTCAGTCCTCACGGCGCCCTCCCCTCCACGGCTCCTCTCTTACTCTCTGGCCAGAACTGAGTAACTCAGGGGTGCGTTTGACTGACCTTGCCGCGCTCCAGGCCTCTCCGAGTTCTCCGGAATACTGTGTGTCAAAATGGGCCAGTACCACTTTGCAGAGCTGCTTGGCAAGCGTCCTCTCTGGTTTTGCTGTCAGCTATGACGATAAGAAAAAGCTGCTGACACACCTTTGATACTACACATGTATTGAACCTCCACGTTAGCAGGCTTTTTTCTTAAGGGCACTTCAGATAATCACCAGTTCTTGCAATGGGAGCAGTACCTCACACACGAGCTAACTGTACTACCGCGCTCGGCTCCTGATTTTAAAAAGTGTTTCTCCGGTCGACTACGGCTCCGATGTACAGCAAGGGCAAAAGCGGAGTCTAGCGCTGTTAACACAGAAAGCCCACGGAGGTCATCATTTCAGATGTTAACATTAGGGGGGACTGGGCGAAAGGCATGTGGGAAGTCTGTATTGTCTTTGGAACTTTTTGGTAAATGTAGTTATTCCGAAATAAAGTTCATTTAGAAGAAAAGTCACTCTGGTTTCCTCGGAGACTTCCTTGCAATTGTTTCATTTACGCGTCCAGGAAAGGCTTACGGAGGGACGACTAAGTAACCGGCACTCTCTGCGCTGCCAGGCTGAGCGGGCCGGAGGGCGCCCGCCCCCGAGGAGCCGCCATCCAGCTCAGCCGACGGCGCAGGTCCTGCAGCCCGCGCGCGGTGCACAGGTTACCTGCGGCGGAGGTGCGTCTTGGACGAACACCACGGGCAGCGCTCACGAGCTAGCCTTCTGGACAGTGAAACCTGAGAAACCCGGGGACCCCCCCAGTTCCCGAGTCCCAGCGCCCTCCGGCCCCGCCCAGGCCCTTCCATAAGCGTCCGGCCCGACCCTCACCCGGGCCAACATCATCCCGCCAGGAGATGCCAAACAAGAGGTCTCCACCGTCCGACATCTAAAGCACCAGGGAACCAAAAGCGCCCGGCTTCGGCGTTTCGCCGGAATTTCCTTCCTTGACGTACTTTCACCTTCTCGCGAGATACTGCTTTGCCAGCGTTATCGAAATCTCGCCAAAGTGGCTTAGGTCCCGCAAGAGGCACTCGCGGAGTTCCTTCCAACCGCGGCTGGAGGGGGCGGAGCCTACCCCTGGGGGCGTGGCCGGGGTCCCTGGGCGGACCCGCGTTAGAACTCCGGCCGCGCGCTGAGCCCACTTTTTTTGTGCTCTTGGGGCTCCGTAAAAATTGTTTTTAAATGTTTTCAGAGGTGAAGCTAGTTGCCGAATCAATCTACCAAATCTCATTTCGTCTCTGTTAGCCCAGATACGCAGAACTCAGGATAAAAGGATGGATAAGGTGAAAGAGAAATGTCACATTTCCTAGAGATGGCCCATGGGGTAATCTTTTAATTTTAATGGGGGTTACATGATCGAATTGATTAAAATAAACAAGTAGAGCGCTTAGCGCAAAGGCTAGGAATCAGTAAACGCTCGAATGTTAGCTGCTGCTGTGCATTTTCACTATCATGATTTTTATGGTTATCACGTTCTGATACCAAATGCCTGAAGTTCAAAATGACCCACACACCGGCCCCCTCCCCTGTGCTAGGGGCGGTGTTACCGGCTCTCAGGTGAGGGGCTGCAGTTTGTTCTTTAAATGCTACTTTTCAGCTGCTCCCTTGTAACAGCAATCAGCAGCCTAAGAGAAAACCAGTGCTTAATGTGATCCCTGATATTTAATGAGCATCATGATTTTGAGACCCTTGACACTCAAAGTATCAGTGTAGGTGTGTAGGCTATAGGTGCAAATCTTAGGGCCATGTAAACAGGTAAATGTTATTACCACTAATGTGATTTGAAACTTTATTTATTTAAACAAGTTCTCCAGGAATCTAAATATAAATTTAGATTTGGTCGTGAAAAAATATATGGTATTAAGAAGTGAGATGAGCACTGTGAATATGCTTAAGCTACAAAGCATATTCACTTTCTAGAATACAGCATCTTAATAAGTTACTACTAAACAGAAAAGTATTTTTTTACAATCTTAAGCAATTTTATTGTTAAGTCATTTATCTAAGAAATGTTTCAGAATAAGTATACTTCATAGACTCCTATACTGTTTATGGATATTCATATTTACATAAGACATCTCTCCAAAAACTTCATGTTTATATAGAGGTTTATGTGTCAAAAAGCAAAGATAGACTTTATAGTAAAACAATCTGACATTAAGAGAACATTAAACCTGGCCGGTTTGGCTCAGTGGATAGAACAGCCGTGGGCAAACTACGGCCCGCGGGCCGGATCCGGCCCGTTTGAAATGAATAAAACTAAAAAACAAAAAGACCGTACCCTTTTATGTAATGATGTTTACTTTGAATTTATATTAGTTCACACAAACACTCCATCCATGCTTTTGTTCCGGCCCTTCGGTCCAGTTTAAGAACCCATTGTGGCCCTCGAGTCAAAAAGTTTGCCCACCCCTGGGATAGAGCATCAGCCTGAGAACTGAAAGGTCCCAGGTTCGATTCCGGTTCACAGCACATGCCCGGGTTGTGAGCTCGATCCCCAGTGGGGAACTTGCAGGAGGCAGCCGATCCATGATTCTCTCTCATCATGGATGTTTCTATCTCTCTCTCTCCCTCTTCCTTCCTCTCTGAAATAAATAAAAATATTGTTTTAAAAAAGAACATTAAGATGGCAGGAAAACACAGGAGACACCTGCCATCAAGCAGGAGAACCACGCATAGTTACAGGCACTTGGACTTCAGGTGAGCAGCTAGTTAGCTGAGGCTCTCAATTTAGGCTTCCAATGCCATGTGTACAAATCCCAGCAGACAACCCACTGAGAGTGGGAAGTAAATGTAATAACTTGTATTTTAATTTTATCTAATCTTTAAAAAATGTTTAGGGGGATATATGTATGAAGTACAATAGACCAGCGCATATAACGATTACGGGCTGAAACGTATCCCCTCAAAATTCATATGTTGAAGCCCTTAACGCCCAGTCCCTCAGGATGTGACATATTTGGAAAAGTGTCTTTCCAGAGATGATTAAGTTAAAAGGGGGTCGTTAGGGTGGATCTGACTAGAGTCCTTATAAAAAGATGAAATTTGGACACGAGGGGAGAACCTACACAGAGACAAGGCCATGTGAAGACACAGGGAGGAGGCCATCTGTGAGCCAAGGAAGAGAGGTTCCAGAAGAAACCATGCCTACACCTTGACCTGGCATTCCAGACTTCAGAATTATGAGAAAATAAATTGCAGTTATTTAGGTCACCCGGTCTACTCAAAACGCTTACTGAAAGGGATGCATTATTATAAAATTTGAAGACCACTCGTTCATTCCCTAACTCATATATTCTGTTTCCTCATCAGCACACAGAAGAAATTTACAACTCAGGTTCTAAACATGCAAATGATTTTTGTCCTGATTTTCCTTTAATTATAAGCTAATCCCCTTATTAAAGGAAATTCATTTATGATTTCCTATTTTTTTCCCAAAAGAGGGCTTTTAGTCTTCTGTTTCCACAAGCTATAGGATTATCACTATTTTGTTAATTTATACATTTTAATATGCATTTTGAAATATCTGAATTTTTTGTTCTTTGGATGAGCTGGACTATATATATTTTTTCTTTTTTTGGAATCTATTTCTTGGTAAATTAAATAGTCACTATTAACAGAATTTGATTTGCAACATAAACTCCTCTTATAGAAAAACTTATAGCAAAAGGTATTACAATTTATAAGTTACAGCTTCAGTTTCAGTTTTGATAAATTTTTGCTATCTGGAAGCATTGGTTTCTTTAGTGTGGAATGGGAGAAACTGAATAATATAAATAGCTTGGCATATAGAACCAAGTAAACTAAAATATTGTCTTAGTAAAAGAACACTTAGTAAGAAATCAACTGCAAATATACTGACTGGCATATTCTACAGTTGAATGTCTCTGAGCTACTGACAGGAAGTTTTACATATTAAGTGAATTCTATATAGTCCTTCATATGACACTTAAACGAGTATTTAATTTTAAACTTGCATAAAAATTTCAAATTTTCTTTCCTATTATACAAGTAAGCAAAATTATAAAAATTAGCTTGAAAATTTGAGGAAAAAACACAACCAATAACTCTAAAACAGATACTATTAGCATTTTGCAACACTTCTTTCTAATGTTGTTTCCATACCGTTTTATAATTGAAATCAATTATATACAATACTAGAGGCCTGGCGTATGAAATTCCTGCACTGGAGTGGGGGGTGTCCCTCAGCCGAGCCTGCGCCCTCTCGCAGTCTGGGGCTCTTGCAGTCCGGGACCCTTCGCTCCTTACCTCCCACCTGCAGCAGAGGCGGGAGAGGCTCCTGCCACTGCCACTGAGCTCTCCAGCCGTGAGCCTGGCTTCTGGCTGAGCGGTGCTCCCCCTGTGGGAGCACACTGACCACCAGGGGGCAGCTCCTGTGTTGAGCGTCTGCCCCCTGGTGGTCAGTGCAAGTCATAGTGACTGATCATTCCGACAGCCGTTCTGCCATTCAGTCAATTTGCTTATTAGGGTTTTATTATATAGGATTGTACATGTTATTTATGCATTTTACATATAAAGGCATAGAGAATTATCTTTCATATAAGTAAAAACATATCTTTTGGTCAGTAGCTTTAACTTAACAAATGACAGACATCAAATCATAGAGAATCATAAGATGATTTTTAACTGTCTTTAAATTATTTCCCACATATATGAAACCTTTTGCAAATTTTTCCCATGTAAAATAGCAAAAAATTATTTTAATCTATTGACTAAAATGTCTTTCAACAATTATATTTTAAAAGCTTTCTATTATTTTATTATCTCAAAGAAATAATTTAAATTTATCAAATGATAAGAAAAAACAGCATACTAATATAAATTATGTTTATTGTTGAAATTGCCATAATTTATGGTATGTTAATAAAAATGCAGCATATAACAAAATAGACATTTAACTGTTAAAAGCCACCTGGATTTACAAAACTTCTTTTAAAGTATTTTTAGAATCCTTTAAGAATACAAATTAATTTTTGAGATATATAAAACATGAATTCTGCTTCATTAAATATTTAATTTCAAAATTATTTTAATTAAATGGGCTCAGTGATTATTGTATACTACAGTAACCACAAATTTTTTTTAAAAAAACATTTATTCTCAAATTAGATGAATTTTAAAAAGATGGCAAAAGTATGAGTTTAGTTTTTTTTAAAATGAAGAAATGTAAACGTTACAAAAGAAACCAAAAAGATATACAAGTGAGTTTTTTATCTAAAATCCAGTTTAAAATTTATATCTGTCTCCTTGTGTTGATTTTCCTTTCATTTCAGCTGCCTATCACATTTAGGTTGTTACGAATTTTATATCTGAAGTAGAATGCTAGGTGGGTTCCATGTACAAAACTCAAAAAAGCTGACTCGAGTAATAAGTGACCTGATTAATGAAAGTTCAGGAAGTTTAAAATGCAAATAAATGGTGATGCTCTCAAGTAAAACTTTCAAATAATCACACTAAACTGCCTTCAACATACTTCTCATATTATTGTCAGTACAAGTTACCAAGTTAACCAATTTTGACAAGGTTATCTAGAAATCATACCGTTTGTAGTATTTTTACCGTGACAGAAATATGTGCTTTCAATTAAATGCAACATTATGAATCTACTCCTCAAAACATACATCTAAAAGCCAGACAAATAAAGAATCCTATAGATGCCATTCTTCTGTGCAAGAGAAATGCTATTATTTTAAAATGAGAAATTATTTTGGAATTATTTATTTATAAAAATTATTTTGGAATTGTTTCTTCATTCTTGCTTTAGTACCCAAGTATATCCCTGTTATGAAACACAAGTTTCTGAAACTTCAATAGCTTTTCGGTCTTTTTGCCTTTAATTTCAAGGCACTAAAGAATTACAATAACCTACGAGTCACTGTAGCTGCTGTTAGACAAAGGAGTGACAAGGAGAAATGATCTTGGAAGGGTTTTATCTTTTAAAGAGGGGCTTATTGGGACTTTTAATAATATCTCACATAACCTTTTAATTTCATTTTTCAAGTCTCTTTTATTAGGATCATCATCAAAGAAAACAACAACAAAAAATTGAACTTTCTGCTTGGGTAGTGCTTTCAAGTAATATAATTTGTTAGAATAGAGATCTGAGAATCTATTTTTAAAAAGTATTATTTTAAAATTAGGTCAAATTAGTATGTATACCTCAAGAACAATACTATTATAAAACATACCTCAAAACATATAAATATATCCTTTGTATAGTTAATGTTTGTCCAGTATACCAACTGTATTTTCCAGATACAATTTAAACAAAGCATCTATAGAAAAGTATACTGTCAATATTATAGTAATAAAATTCTTAAACAAAAGTTTTAGAAAAATATAAAAAGTTAAAAATTTAGGTTATAAATTCCCAAGAGTTCCTCTTCCATGCACATGTATCTTACAAAAAAGGTTTACGGTACAGAAATAAAGACTATTAAACAAATAGTAATGAAAGTGTGCAAAGTCCACTGGCTTTTTCTGAAAGGTTTTCCTTCAGGAATATGCCCAAGAGTGGGGATGTATAAACCAGAGTCAATACTAACTCCTGCTAATTTGATACATAATGCTCATCCCATCTGCTGGTCTTTTTGCTTCCTTTTTTTTTTTTATTAAACCATGAACAACATGAATAAGTAATTATCAGATCAGTGAGATCTTTGGTTGTCAATCTCATTGCTGAATTGCTATGGTAATCTTGCCCCAGTCATCAATGTACAGGGGTTTTCTTTTTTGAGAAAGAAGGTCTTCTAGGTCATCTTGCTGATATTAAGGCAGCTCATCCATGCAACTTGGTTATGAGATCATGTCATGAGCATCACCGTTTGGTCTCTGTCGCACCGCCAGCGGAGGCAGTGGCTTCCCATAAAAATCTATGTAGAGAAGGAATAATAAAAATACCAAACAGTTATGGTAAATAAATATTTCGGACACAATTCATCATTTGCCAACTAATACCTTAAAAAATAAAAAGAGATCTGACTTGACAGATGAAGCAATGGGAGAAAATCACAATCAAACTCAAAGAAAACTTGAATAAATTTAAAAGACAACCATAGAGTAAATTCTTAACTCTGGATTATACATTAATCTCTACTTCATTTAATAAAAAGTTGCACATAATGTATACATTATATTTGTGTTTCCAATTACACATTCACATTAGAACGTATTTTAATTTACATAATTTCAGAGTATAATAAAATAGGAACTAACCTATCATAGTCAATAAAAGCATTGTGATGTAAAGTCAGTCAACCAAACAGATGTGATTTCACTGTAATTCTGATATAGCCTAACGACAAACTTTTCTGTCTGTATTTATTTATTTTATTGATTTTGAGAGAGAGTGAAAGAGAAACATCAATTTGTTGTTCCACTTATTTATGTATTCATTGGTTACTTCTTGTATGTGCCCTGACAGGAGATTGAACCTATAAATTTAGCATATCAGGATCATGCTCTAACCAACTGTGCTACTGGCCAGGGCCAAACTTTTCTGTTTTTAGACATGAAAATAAATATTTTAAAGAAATATTTCATTACTGACCTATAGTATTCTGAAAAAGAAAGCAAAGAGCACATTTATATTTATATACTCTTTGAATAAAAGTATTTTATACAATTTCAAATTATATAGTACAATAAAGCTTTTTTAAAGATTACAATTCTGACTTTTTTTTTTTCTAATAGATGGGTCTCTGTAGGAAACCAAACTCTAGATTAGGTAAACAGAGTCATCAGAAAGCAAATTGCATGAACATACAATGGAGTCAAGACAGCCTCTTCAATAAATGGTGTTGGGAAAATTGGACATACATGCAAAAAAATGAAACTAGACCACCAACTTACACCATACACAAAAATAAACTCAAAATGGATAAAGGACTTAAACATAAGATGGGAAACCATAAAAATACTAGAGGAATCCATAGGCAGCAAAATCTCAGACATATGCCGAAGCAATTTCTTCACTGATACTGTTCCTAGGACAATGGAAACTAAAGAGAAAATAAGCAAATGGGACTACATCAAAATAAACAGCTTTTGCACAGCAAAGGAAACCATCAACAAAACAACAAGAAGACCCACTACATGGGAGAACATATTTGCAAATGTTATCACCGATAAGGGTTTAATCTCCAACATTTACAGGGAACTCATACAACTTAACAAGAGGAAGATAAACAACCCAATCAAAAAATAGGCAACAGACCTAAATAGATACTTTTCAAAAGAAGACAGAAGAAAGGCCAAAAGACATATGAAAACATGTTCAAAGTCACTAATCATCTGAGAGATGTAAATCAAAATGACAATGAGGTATCATCTCACACCTGTCAGAATGGCTATCATCAACAAATCAACAAATGACAAGTGCTGACGAGGTTGCAGAGAAAAAGGAACACTCGTGCACTGCTGGTGGGAATGCAGACTGGTACAGCCACTGTGGAGAACAGTATGGAGTTTCCTCAAAAAACTAAAAATGGAACTCCCATTTGACTCAGTGATCCCACTTCTAGGAATATATCCCAAGAAACCAGAAACACCAATCAGAAAGGATATATGCACCCCTATGTTCATAGCAGCACAATTTACCATAGCTAAGATTTGGAAACAGCCTAAGTGCCCATCAGCAGATGAATGGATTAGAAAACTGTGATACATCTACACATTGGAATACTACGCTGCTGTAAAAAAGAAGGAATTCTTACCATTTGCAACAGCATGGATGGAACTGGAGAGCATTATGCTAAGTGAAATAAGCCAGTCAATGAAAGAAAAATACCACATGATCTTACTCATTTATGGATAATAAAGACCATTATAAACTGATAAGCAAAAATACAGAGGCAGAGCAGCATGGAACAGACTGTCAAACTACAGTGGGAAGGCTGGGGAGGGTTGCGGGGGGAGGGTAAGAGATCAACCGAAGGACTTGTATGCATGCATATAAGCATAACCAATGGACACAAGACACTGGGGGGTAGGGGAGGACAGGGGAAGGTCAAGGGGGTAAAAAAATGAGACATATGTAATACTCTTTATAATACTTTAAGCAATAAAACAAAATTTAAAAAAAAGAACATAAAAATAAAAATTCCATTTTGCTAGCACTGTCTCTACATTAGAAATGGAGTTACTACTTTAAAATAAATAATGAGATACTTAAAAAAATAAGATACTCAAAATTTTTTCACTGGTTCTCTACTACCTACAAATAAAGTTTGAATTCCATAAAATAAAAAAAAGAAACTAGAAACACCAATTAGAAAGGATATATATACACCCTTATGTTCATAGCAGCACAATACACCATAGCTAAGATTTGGAAACAGCCTAAGTGCCCATAAGCAGATGAGTGGATTAAAAAACTGTGGTACATCTACACAATGGAATACTATGCTGCGGTAAAAAAGAAGGAGTTCTTACAATTTGCAGCAGCATGGATGGAACTGGAGAGCATTATGCTAAGTGAAATAAGCCAGTCAGAGAAAGATAAATACCACATGATCTCACTCATTTGTGGAATATAATGAACAACATAAACTGATGAACAAAAACAGATCCAGAGACAGAGAAGCATCAATCAGACCATCAAACCTCATAGGGAATGTAGAAGAGGGTGGGAGTAAGGGAGAGAGATCAACCAAAGGACTTATATGCAAGCATATAGGCCTAACTAATGGACACAGACAACAGGGGGGTGAGGGCATGAGTGGTGGGGGGGAGTAGAGGGGGTATCGTGGGTATGAGGACACATATGTAATAACTTAATAAAAAAAATAAAAAAATAAAAGCATAAATACAAATAAAAAAGCAAATTGGATGTTATTGATGGAGAAATCTATTGAGCTATAATATACATATATTATCCTTTTTGCATTCCAGAAATGTATCTTTGAAAGAATTTGGGCTGATGGTCTAAAATCAGAAATTCTGCCTGGTACAAGGCAGTCCTTTACTCCCAAAGGCCCTTTCTCTAGTTTTCCAGTTGTGGAGTTCTAATGCCATATGCTGGCTAGATTATACCTTATGTCAATTTCATCTAAAGAAAATTACTTTCTTGAGGCAATAAAGCCCTCGTAACTTTCTAGTTAGCTGAAGTTTATTTGGTATACTTTGATTAGTCTGATTCTACAACTGTGTTGATCTTTTTACTTCATTTTAATATTCAGCAGGTTGGTGTCTTATTAGAAGAAGAGGAAGAACAATTATATGACGTCATTCAGTATATTGAGTACATACATATAAGACAATGCAGTTTGTAAGCACTATAATTTTAATGTCTATTTAATTTAAATTGCTGTAAAGCCTTTCCCTATCCATTACTATTTACATAAATAAATAATGGATAAACATTTTTATCTCTGTATTCTAAGGTAAACATCAATTCAAATTATTTAGAGGCAAAGGGGCATTAAGAATAAAAAAATTAAATAGAAAAAGAAGATGTATAATGAAAAAGGATGGCTGTGGATTTGAAAGGCTTCCAAAAATAAAAGCTTGCTGAAGTAATGAGGTAAAGAAAAGTGAATGTAATATGTACAGATATTTGAAAACTGATCCTTTTGCATTACCATTATGACGTGTTTCACCAAGAGGCTCAAGTTTTGGAAGTCTAGTGACTTTGGGGGTTCCCCAGCCAACTAAAGAAAAAGAAAAACATTTAAAACACTGTTAAATAATATATCTTTAGTTTGGTTGAGAGGATCCCTCCCTAGACAGGAATGTATATAACATTTAATGTCAATTCATATATACTGAATGACACAGTACTGAATAGCCATAATCCCATTTTAAATTACTTCTATTTTAAAATATCACTATAGGCTGATAACATTTGCTTTAAATTTTTATTTGCCTTCAGTTAAAAATACAATCATCTTCACTACTACCATAAATAACCTTAGGCTATTGTTGTAACCGCTATCAGAAGCTATAAGAAATGTTTACTTATTAAATGGAATGCTAGAAATGAGTCTTCAAATAATTCTCAAAGGAAAATGTTACCATATAAAGCCTTCTGGCTGAGCTAAAAGGACACTATAAACATATATGTTTAGATATTTATTAAGCACCTATAGTATACGAGGTTCTGTGTCTAATGCTGAAAAATTACAAATATTATGCAGCTAATAAGTCCCAGGACTTTACCTGCAGTATTCCATTTAATTCTCATAACAAACTTAGAAGGTCAGTATGTAAATTGAAAATATAATGGAAAAATTCACATATGTTGGTTTCAAGTGTTTACTTTCAGGATGAAAGATGCAATTTTTTAAAAGCTCATATTAGCCATCCATTCAATAAGCTTAAATTCCTTTGAGCATCTGTGCACTGATATTTTAAATAAGATTGAATCCATTCTAGGAAGTGCCTGCGTAAGATTTTTTAATTAATTTTTACTTATTTTTTTTACAAAATTTTACATTTTTTTATTGTTAAAAAAGCAATAGGCAACTTATGTTGATAAAATATGAACAAAAGAGAGCAAAGAACTCTAACTTTTCACAAATTTACAAGATAATGAATATACTGAATAAAAACTACACAATTTCTTCCTTTTTCTTCATTGTTTAAAGCAGTATAAATTGTATAAATTCAGTATCGATATTAAATTACTCACCCGGAGGGGGCGGCGGGGGGGGTACTGGGCTCTTAGGAGCAGAGTCATCTGTAGTCACAGGTTCCACACGGTGACTCCTTTTTATTCGCAGTTTCTTCGTTTTCTTTTTACTGTTATCTACAGAATTGAAACATGGAATTGGGAAAATTAAACTTCTATAATAAAAATTAAGAACAAAACTAGAATATTGATATTATTACCATAGAAATATACCTTCAATTCAACCTTGAAATTATTACTAGTAATGAAATATGAACTTGCTTTTACTAAGAATTAAGCTATTAATGTTTCCTTATTAAATAATTAATGAATATGATACCAATAACAAAAGCCTGTATTCTAAGTTCTAAAAGAAGTTATTCGGAATACAAAGAAAGTTCATATAATATATTCTAGGTATAAATAGTCCAAAATAATTCTTTGAAGTGTGAAAAAGACCCCAATCAAATCTAAACACATTACCCATTAAAATAACCCCCAAATAAGTAAGGTATGCCCAAATATATATATAATCAAAACCCACATTAGACTTTGCAGAACTGAACTTGTGTTCTTTGAAAAAAAATAATTACAGTGTAATTACATTTTAAGGACGTGTATGCTGTTAACATGTAGACTTTAACAATGTAAGTCAAGATGGCATAGTCGTTAAATAAACAAACATTAAAGTTACTGAAATATTTTCATTGACAATCCCAAACTTACTTTATATACTATATATTTTCTAACATGGGAATTATCTATTACTTAAGAAATTACTTTTTAAAATGTATACACTCTGTAACAGCTGATAGCTCAATTTTGAAAATGAAATGTATTTTAATAAACACTGCCTTTATAATTACTCAAAGTGTGTGTATACATTTTGGGGGGACACCCTATAGTCAACATCTACAAAACCTACAAAGCAATGAGAAATACAACAATATTTAGAAACATATTTTCTAAATCAGTTAGTGTAATTTGACACATTTACTCCAGATAGAAACAAAGACATCTTTCTATAATTAGAGCTGCAAGCTTTACAGCTAGAAGAACGGAAAGAGAGCCTCCATAATGATATGGTACTTTAGGATGGACAGCAGTTTGGGTCATGAAAGAGTATACAAGATAGACCACATGATCCAAGGTGGGGTCTCAGCACAGCCACAGACAAGATGTATGATTTTAAATGCCATAACCGTCTATAGACACTTTAAAAAATAATTTTTCATGAGAAATTTCAACTGAAAATATTCAAGAACCTCAGAATTATGAGTAATATATTTACTTTTATAATACATCCAAACTTACAAAAAGTATAACTTTCAAATCCAATTATTGCTATATAGCAAAACACCCATGTTAGCTAATCTATACCTCAAGATTGAAATCTTATTTTTATAAACTTTTTGATACTACATAAAAATTCTCATATATAATGGAACCATACCGCTAACGAGGAATGGAAAGGAACTAATTAATTAGGTAGCTCCCATGTGTCAGGCCCATGCTCGAACATTGTAGAGTTATTCTTACTATAAGTAATCCTAAAATCCCTCTAAAAATGATGCTTATTTCCATTTGAGAGATGAGGAAGACTGAAGAACATCATATAACATAGCATGTGTCTAGTACCATGGTCGGCAAACTGCGGCTCGAGAGCCACATGCGGCTCTTTGGCCCCTTGAGTGTGGCTCTTCCTAAGCCTTAGGAGTACCCTAATTAAGTTAATAACAATGTACCTACCTATATAGTTTAAGTTTAAAAAATTTGGCTCTCAAAAGAAATTTCAATTGTTGTACTGTTGATATTTGGCTCTGTTGACTAATGAGTTTGCTGACCACTGGACTAGTAGATGGAAAAGTCAGGGTTCTATCCCAGGTTGTCTGATTCCAGACACAGGCTGTGTCTTTATGATACCAAAAGACATGAATTTCCTGTTAAATTACATAACTACTGAGAAAAAGAAAAATAATTATGAATTGAAATTTTTTGATATTAAAATAACAGGAAAATGACTATGTGATAAGACTTTTAGAATGTTCAACTAATTATGTTTGCAACCTACAGAAATAGCATGTCAATAAATAAAGTGAGGCTGATTATAGCATTATCAGTCTTAAAAAGAAACAAGGAAAACCTCAAAAAGGCTTAAAGGTATTTAATACATTCCAATGATTCCTGGGCTATGCTATATTCCAAATTTATGAAAGTAAAATTAAAAATTTCTGCTGAAATTCAAGTTACAAAAGAGTACATTTTAAGACATCATGAATAAAAACATGTTAGCAAACTAATGAGTAAAAACCATGAGAAAACCATGATAAATACTGCATTTGCAGATAAAAAAAAATTTTGTGTGTGAAAATAATGACAGGTGAAAGAAGTATAATTAAGTTATATATGTATATCTTTTTTATTTAATAACCAGATTTACCTGATTCTGATGATGGCTGGTCTGTCTCTTCATTCTCCAACTGCTGTGTTAATGCTTCATTATAATTTTCTACGGTTGCAAACTCATTGCTTTTCTGGCTACTGTCACTGATCTGGCTCTGTGTTTCCATTTGCTCACGCTCCATTTTATTTCTCAGGGGGCAAGCATCACAGTCTTTTTCCACATTTTGCCTCTTTTTCTCTCTTTCAAGTTTTTTTTCATTCTAACAAAAATGAAATAAATCATCTTTAATATAACAGTTGTATCTAAGATAATTTTAAGGGAAAAATGAAGTAATCCAAGAGCTTTCTGTACCTTCAGGGAACTGTGATATTTCCATTAAAAACTATTTGTTAAAAACATCACTGAAACATACTAATTGCCAAACATTCAGAAAAAAGATTGTATAAAGGAATGAAACAACTACTACCAGTAATTCCATAATCTAGAGATGACCACTAGTTGGTGTATAATCACTAAGAGATGTTTCTCTTTGCCTAACCGCACACGTACAGACATACACCACCCACAAACATACACAAATGTGATAGATTGTTTCTCTTAATATATACATATTTATTATTTGTTTTTAAACAAAAAAGAACTAAAGTTTTAAATTAAGAATATATATATATTTTTCTTAGAATAGTGCCTGACACCTCATAAAATATTAGCTATGTAAATGACATATATGTTAGCTATGATTACTTTCACCAATTACATTATCATTTTGAATGGTTATATCATAACTTATTTTACCAATTCATAATCAATGAGCTAAGAGGTTACTTTCAATTTTCACTATTAAAAAAACACAACTATTAAATTAGTTATTTAGAATAAATTCCTAACACTAGAATTGTTGGTAATGGGTAAGCACATTTTTTAAAATGTGACACACTACAAATTTCACTTCAGAAAAACTGAAGTCAATTTACATTCTAGGCAAAAGGTTGAAACTAATAAATGTTACTAATGTTTTTACCTTAGTGTGGGATTAACATACTGATTTCAATACTGTTTATCACTTTGAAGGTGAACTATTAAATACTGTTATTGCCATATTTCTTTTTCTTTAGGGAATTACCCATGGTAACCCAATATACACTTTTCTATTTGATTATCATTATTTTCATAGTAATTTTTAAGGGTGTTTTTTTTTTTTGTCCTATGTGTCTCAAATATTTTTCATTAGGGTTTGGTCACTGCCTGTAAATTTGTAGAAAAGCTCCTAAAAAAAATGAATATAATAAGATCTATCTATTTTTATTTCTTGACTTGTGGTTTGATTGTCCTGCTTTGAAAGTTTTTTCTCCTCCACATATATACAAATGTTTATATTATGTGCTAGTATTTTTAAGGCTTACTTTTTAAAAATACCTTTAAGTCTTCTAGGGTTTAATTTGGTATATACAGTGTTACTAATTTTACATTTTTCAAAATGATTATTCAGTGGTCTCAATATCCTCTTCTTCCACATTTGAAAAGTCACCTTTATCTTATACAAAATGGTTCAGTCATAATTATGTTTATTGAATGTTTATCAATGTTCCATTAATCTCTCTGTTCTAGAACCAATACCTCACCAGTTGTATTATTTGTGGTAAAAAAAAAAAAAATAAAAGGAATGTGAGGTGCTTCTCTAAAATACCACATTTTGAAATTGTGTGGGGAAAAAAAAGAAAATATACTTGGTATAAAATAGACTACAAGTAATTGGTTTTCATTTGTTTCATATATTTACTGATCATCTTCTTAAAATTATTGTAGCTTAACAGCATAATAAGTGCACGTTCCCCATGCCACTAATTAATTCAGGGATTTTCAATATAAGATATTGTTTACATCTTTAATCAGTGAAAAATACAATGTCGGTAGAAGTACTAAGGCCGTTTCTAAGTAACCATGTATAACAGCGGTTCTCAACCTGTGGGTTGCGACCCCTTTGGTGGTCGAACGACCCTTTCACAGGGATCGCCTAAGACCATCCTGCATATCAGATATTTACATTATGATTCATAACAGTAGCAACATTACAGTTATGAAGTAACAATGAAAATAATTTTATAGTTGGGTCACAACATGAGGAACTATATTTAAAGGGCCAGAAGGTTGAGAACCACTGATGTATAACAATAAAAGCATAATATGGTAATTAGACCGAACGACCTTCTGGATGACCTTTCGGAGGAAGCAGTGGCTGGGAGGGCTGAGGCAAGCCACCACAGCAGTTAGGGCCGAGCCCCTTGCATGAATTTCGTGCATTGGGCCTCTAGTGGTATTATAAAATTGGTCATCATTTACAAGGTAAGCTTTATTACACACACAATAAATGTTTCAAAGTTAAAAGTCAAACTTGATTTCTCTCTTCATCAATATTTTTAAAGAGCATAAAAGACAAAAATAATATTTAATAGGATGGAGACAAAAGGAGAGTTTAAGTTATTAAGACAACTTTACTGTACTTAGAAAAGCACACAGTTAAATGCAACAGGATTAATAAAAAAACTAAGTACCATTAACCTTCTGGTACCTAAGCAACTTAAGTACAAATAGTTCATATTGATAATTAATTTGCAAAATAAAGCAATACCAAAATTATCCAATCATCTTCTTACCTGTGGAGCTGCCTCCCTCCTCAGCAGCAGCCCCAGGAAGAAACAATCATCCACCTTTCCAGATGAGCACCTGCGTGGAAGGAGGCAGTGACAGGGGAAGAGGAATGGAGAACATGCAGGCAGTGGGACCAACAAACCAACTGCCACATTAAGCTCTGGTGAATGGAGGGGAAGTTGAGGAAGCTCTGCCTCTGAGGAGGCCTGGCTGCTGAAGCAGGGCAATTAAAGTAGGTCTAACGCAAAGTCTCTGTCGAAAATGAAAACAAAGACACAAATACAGACATACACACACACACACACACACACACACACACACACTTAACTTCTTCATGATTATAATCTACAAATTAATTTTGGTAAAATTTCTCATAATTAAAATAAAAATAAATCATATTTACATATAGAATTTATGATCATTTCAAACACTCTTAAGTATCCTGGGTAAATAAGTAAAAATTCATTTATGCATCTAAACATTACTGTAAAGAGATGACAGTAACAGCAATACAGGGACAAAGAGACAATATAAATAAGAGTAAATATATTACTATTATCTGAAATAAATGCCAAAAAAACGATTTATCAGAACAGTAACTATTACAGTTGCTACATTCAACCTTCATTTTCATTCTCAGTTAATTCTGAAGTCACCTTTCCTGTTTATACTAGATCCAAAGATAAATTTGAAGAGGATGAAAAAGCAGCAAACCTTAACCTGTCCCTCCCACTTAATGTTTTTAGAAATAATTGGTCTATGATAAAACAGTTATTTCTACCTCCCTACCTCCTTTCTCAATTCCCTGCCAACTTTAAAACTTACGATATAAAAATCACATGTGCCACTATTCATACCTCAATGATTACAGTTGCTATCGGCTGGAAAGGATTAACAATAATTGGCTCTGGATCCACCTCAGCCAGACCACTGGTTCCATCGAGTTCAGCCTGCTCTCGCTCTCTTTGTTCTCTATTGTTTGAGGGGAAAAAATTGTAATTCCTGAGAAAATGCTGAACCATGTTTAAGAACACTTGCAATAGGTTTAAGGCTATTAAATTTAGTAATTTAAACATCTGGATATGGCTTTAAATTACTGATTTTCAGAAATCCTTATGCAGTTTACAGGCCTCTACCCCTGTGTAAAGATTATTCATTTGAATTTTTAAAAGACAGAAATGACAAAAATAACATTCCCTATGACTGATTTCTTAATGTCAACAGTGCACATTAATTATCCTATGTGCTATTTATTGTATTTCGCAATTTATTAATTACCATCCCAAACCAATGCTGTCCTCTTCATTGATGTTAACAGATAAATGAGTCCTCTTGTTAACCCTCTTCTGAAGGGCTGTGTCAAATTACTTACCATATATGAACTAGGTAACGACTGCTGCTTTGCATAATAGAAGAGGCCATAAAGATAAGTTGCACTATATCACTTATATTAAGTAATTCCATACTTGTTACTACTGAAACATTTACTATCTCTGTGACTTTTAGTTAATGTTACCCCATACATGAAGAGTAATTAAGTTATAAAACAATTAGCTGGTGACTAGCGTAGATCTGCAACTGGGCTGCAGGTTTAGTACAGCAATGTGAATGTTCATTGCTATGACGTTTATTAATTATGTCCTCTGATGGAAAGATCTATCCTTTCATTCTGAACCTAGCAAGCCAAGATTTAGAGGGCTGCAATTTATGACCTCTTTGACCTCGGACATGTACCTGGATCTTTGAATGACAGTTTTCCCATGTGGATAAAAATATCTACTTCATAGGGTTGTTTCAGCTAAAGCAATATATGTGAAAGCACACTGTATATGAACATACTTATAGGACAGTAAATGTTATTAATATTACTAATTTATTAGTAAGCAGTTTCAGGTATTTAGTATTATTTTCAGATACCAAGAATAAATTTTTTACAGTTTTTCAAAAATACCTGAATCTATTAGATTGGATTTAATGAAGTAAAAAGGTTGTTTTTTTTAATAACTCCTCTCTAAATGCCAATTTACTTTTAATTATGGAGACTGTGCTCAACGGGAGAGGTCTTAGACCACACGTAGCATGGCTGGGAGAAAGGAGGAAAGGGGAATGGGTATTAGAAAAGCCTACCATCACATGACCTAGAACATCTTTATGGAAAAGGTAAGAACTTGGGGGTGGGGTGGGGATGGGGGAAATGACTAATATCAGATTTCTTTTATCCAACTCATTATTTTTTGTTCTCTTTGTTTTCTTAATGGAAAAAAAAGCAAAGGAGTCTTCAGAAAAGTATGGCCATATATTTTATTTTTATAAGTATACAAAAGGTAGACTTACATGAACGATTGGTTAACTGAGCTTTATATCATGAAAATGTACAGTAGGATAGAATACCAAATTTCTCACATGAACTAAAACCTTATATCAGTATCAAGAGAGATCCTAGATAAATGATCTGCTCATATTATTGAGCACTTGGCGATGGGGAGTTATCACTACAAGTATTTCTTTCCTTTAAGTCCTACCTATAAATTAAATGAAAGATACCTGTAATCAGAGGATTTCCTTTCAGAGTAAGAGAATACCTCACCAAGGCACCACCAGGGGCAGTTTAGTGGGTTCATGTCTACTAGGCTGCAAGTATGTTAGAGGACATGGAAGGCCAGTATTTCTTAGTTAGATGGGAGACAACTTTAGATCTTGCAAGAGCTCACTTAAATATCTTTTGATTTCTCCCCTTCCCTATTATGCAACTATCTAGTTGAGAAAAGAAAGAGAAATCTTGGGATAAAGTACTAAATTTGACTTTTAATCAAATATGAGTACTTTTTCACAGCATTAAGATTATTAGAAACTAGAGGCCCAGTGCATAAAAATTTGTGCACTCGGGGGACGGGGGTCCCTCAGCCTGGCCTGTGCCCTCTTGCAGTCTGAGACCCCTCAGGGGATGTCCACCTGCTGGCTTAGGCCCACTCCCCAGGGAATTGGGCCTAAGCTGGCAGTCAGACATCACTCTGGCAGCCCAGGAGCCCTCGGGGGATGTCCACTTGCCAGCGGGGAGCAGGCCTAAGCCACAGTCGGACATCCTTAGCGCTGCTGAGGAAGGCGGGAGAGACTCCCACCACCACCACTGTGTTGGCAGCCGGCAGCCTGGCTTGTGGCTGAGCAGAGCTCCCCCTGTGGGAGCACACTGACCACCAGGGGGCAGCTCCTGCACTGATGATTCTGTGGTAGAATTTATGAAATCAATGTTTTTTAATTCAAAGTTCACTAAATTTAGTTTGAAAGGTCCCTTTGAAAAAAATTTGAAAAATATATTTAAAAAACCTGAGACAGTATAATTTAGTTTATTTTGTGAGAAAACTAGTGTTGAAGATCAGATTTTGTTTCAGTTGATTGATCCACTATCAGCTTGCCTTCTGTCTTTGCTGAGACTAAAGAAGCATTTCTCAATAATGGACAGTGGACTCAATAATTCTCTGTTGTAGGGGACTGTCCTGTGCAGCACTAGCTGATGAGCAGCTTCCTGGCCTCTACCCACTAGATGCCAGTAGCACTCCACCTTATCCCCAGCTGTGACAAGTAAAAATGTCTCTAGACACTGCCAAATGACCTCTGAGAAGCAAAATCAGCATACTGATCGAAAACCACTGCAATAAAGGTACTCATAAGAGATAGAAATTTTAAATCTTAGAAATAATAAACACATAAGGAATAAATTTAACTACCCTAATACCACCAGGAAAAGTAGAATCCTGTCACCCAAACTTGTGTAGAGAAAGATCCATAAAAACAGAAAATTTGTATAGTGTCTTCCTTCAGACACAAAAAAGTAACTAAATAGACAGAACTAATAAATTATTCCTAAAATTGTGGTGGTTTTTTTGTTTGTTTTCTTTTTTATGTTTCAAATGCACTGTGGTATAAAATTAATCTACTTACCTTTCTTCTCGTAATTTTCGCACTCGTTCAGCCCTTTCTCGTTTCTCTTGTTCCTCAAGAGCACGTTGTTCTGTTGTGTCCTTTTGGATGCGTTCATTTAAGGCATCAAAGTCTCTTGCAATGATATCTAGCAGCCAATAAAGGCCTTTTTTAATGGACTTGTCAATTTTCTTTCCAGATCCCAAGATTGCTGAACAAGGTTCCTGAAAAACACCAATTTATTTGGCTTAAACAGTAAAACTGAAAGTTCTCCACAAAAATCTACTCAAAAACCATTAAGTATAATTATTGGTAAATCAAAATTAACCCATTAAATTAATGATATAAAGCACCTGCTTATTTAACTCACAAAACAGACCATTGAAATGACCACTAACATTAGTACATAGGAGCTGAAATATTTCAAGTACAATATCTGTAAGCTATGAGAGATACTATAACACAGGAAGTCAACAGTGCCAATTAAAACAAACTCACTGGAAGACAAAATCAAACTTCCAGTCCTTAAGGAATTTATAGCAGTAAACATCTTTTAAGTTTGACAGTCTTAATGTCCATCTTATGAAGCCAGAATTAATACTTAAATCTTCTGCCCATCTTTCTTAAGATTATATAACTCTCCTGATAAGATTTTTCAAAACTCATTGCAAACCTCTCATATGTTTAAATTTTGTATTTATATGTTTTCTTTACCATTTAAAAAATTTGCCTGGCTGGCATGGCTCAGTGGTTGAGCATCAACCTGTGAATCAGGAGGTCACGGTTCGTTGATTCCCGGTCAGGACACATGCCCATGTTGTGGGCTCAATCCCCAACAGCAGGCAAGCAGGAGGCAGCCAATCAGTGATTCTCTCTCATCATTGATGTTTCTTCTCTCTCCCTCTCCCTTCCTCTCTGAAATCAATAAAAATATATTTTTTAAGAATTATAGCAAGACGTGTTTGTATAGCTTACAAGTCCTGTCAGCAATATCTTAAACAAAAAGCAAATTTGGAGTCTTTGAAATCTCAAAAGACAGTTAATGGAAGTCAATAACAACTAAGCAGAAAACAAATATTACAATATAAAATAATAGCAACAAAACAGTGAGAATGCGATTTCCTGGGTAAAAAAAAAAAGTTCTTTCAAAACACTAACACATTATTTTGTTAGCTGTCTGCCACCTAATTGCCTTTCACCTTTACAAAAACTAAGTTCTACTGAACATATTTCACAGGGAAGAAAGGAAAACAAACCCCAACACTTACTATCTGACATAGGCACTTGTGTTCATTGACCATTTTTTCCAGAGACAGACATTCAATCACATCAGCTTCTCCTAAAGCCCCTTCCTTGTCTTGTTTATTTGCCAACCTACAGAGATATAAATAAAGTGTTTTTATAGCAAATGTATAATCAGACAGCCACTTAAAGATACTTTCACCACGTTCTCATCCCAAAGTTTTAAACCTATTGACTACAGAATATACTGGTTTAAGAGAGTACTACAGAATTTATTTCACCATTTTTTCCTAAAATAAGTTCGTGAGAACTGACCTAAGAAAGAGAAGTCAGGTAGGTTAAGAAAACAAGCAATACGTCAATAGGCCAACAAGATAGAAAGAGACTAGTTTCGTACCCCTCAGCGGTCAATTCTAATTTTCACATTATGTCTTTATCGTCTTAAAATACATGCACCATGATGCAAATACGCTTATCTTATGTCCTTATCTTCTGACAATACGAAATAGTCTTGTTTTAAATACTCAAATGTTCATTCTGAGCTTGTAATATTTGAGCTCATCTGTATTTCCAGTGTGTGAATGTGTCCACATAAATCATGCAATTTATGGAGAGGTGGAGCCACTTCTGTCTCATTTACTTTGCATAGCACTGCACATAAAGAACATTATATTCAATTAGAAACAAACTGGGAAACAACAAAGTGAAAAACATCAAAAGTTCTTTATATATATATACACATATATATGTGTATATATATATATATATATATATATATATATATATATATATATATTTATTATTATTGATTTCAGAGAGGAAGGGAGAAAGAGAAACATCAATGATGAGAGAGAATCACTGATCCGCTGCATCCTGCTCTTCCCAAACAGGGGATCGAGCCTGCAACCCGAGCATGTGCCCTTACTGAAAATCAAACTGTGACCTCCTGGTTCATAGGTTGACAATCAACCACTGAGCCATGCCAGCCAGACCAAAACAAGTTTTTTTTTTTAAAAAAAGAGTTATCACAAAATAACACAATTTGCTATCAGATGGCAGAGGTCAAACAGTTTAATAACACGCTGTCTAGGTTAGGTTTGATAGGTATTTCAGGTGAAAATATATTATTTAATGATTATATAGAACAATAAATCTAATGAACCCTTATCACCTATTTTTAAAAATTATCCACATCGCCCAGCTGGCATGGCTCAGTGGTTGAACGTCAACCTATGAACCAGGAGGTCAAGGTTCAATTCCGAGTCAGGGCATATGTCTGGTTTGCTGGCTGGGGTTGTGGAGGAGGCAACTGATCAATGATTCTCTCTCATCATTGATGTTTCTACCTCTCTCTCCCTCTTCCTTCCTCTTTGAAATCAACAATATATATATATATATATATATATATATATATATATATATATATATAAATAATGTATATTTTAAAAATTATCCACATGGTGGTTACTTTGAAGGCCTCTGGTTGTACCATTTAGTGATGTAAGATGGATCACTGGAGTCAGCTGAAGTCAGCCTGATTCAGCTAAAATACTTCCATCTAATGAATTTAGTATCCACTGATGACCTTTGCTAAATTCCATTATTTTGTAAGAGCTTATAAAATATGACTTTTCTATTTCTATATTCCTTTTGCATTTACTGGCCGAATTTTTGCTAAAAAGTAAGCTTTCATCAACTACCTGCTTACTCTTACTTAAATGCAATTTAGAGAAAAGTCGAGGTAAACCTGTGATCCTTTGGCTTCATTTCCTAATTTTCATAATAATAAATTGATGCTCTATCAACCTCCAAACGTGATCAAGTTGCTTTCTTTGGTTTGTGGGGCGCACAATTATGAAATAGGTTTTTAAAATACATGTTTCACTCTATTATAGTTACTTTTTAAAGATTTTTTTCATTGATATTTTGAGAAAAAGATGAAACGGGAGGGAGAGAAGAAGAAACATTGATGTGAGAGCGAAACATTGATCAGCTGCCTTTCACACTGCCCATACTGAAGATTGAGTGGTGGGAGGGGGGTTATTTTTGAGGCTCAAAATTACACAATTTGGTCAGTGGGAGTCCCCATGGTGTTGGCTTCTGTGTTCTTCCTGTACAACTTCCAGAGTCTTTGATATCTTCTTGCTTTTTTGTAAGAAACAATATTTCATACCTGGAATCATCCATCTTCCTAAGGAGCCCTTGTTCCTTCAGTGAGGAACAAGTGTGTGTTTTAAAGACCACAATCTGGGTGCTATGAACTTTTATTGCTATTGACTTGCCATTGTTTCCTAGACCTTTTCAGTGGACAAAACTGAGGGGAGGGGTGTAGTTTTTTTAAGAAAGAAAAATTTAAATCATGAGCCAATATTAATTTTCCCATTTTTAATCAAATATTACCACATTCTACTTAACTTCTTAAATTGTATCACTTTTTTCTTATGCTGAAAACTATAGTTCCTAATAATGCTGACATTGACTACTTGCTTTATCCTATATAATAAAGCGGTAATATGCAAATTGACCATCACACCCTCACAAGATGGCTGCCTATGACCAGGCTGGTAGAGGGGTTAGTGAGGGACAACCAAACAACTGAACAAGCAGGCTGCGTGGGGTGACTAGGCTGGCAGGGGGGTTAGTGAAGGACGACCAAACAACTGAACAGCAGGCTGCGTGGGGCGACCAGGTCATTGGGGGGCCGTGAGGGGCAACCAGGCCAGAAGCGGGGACAGTTGGGGGTGACCAGGCCAGCAGGGGAGGCAGTAGGGGGCAACCAGGCCAGCAGGGGGGGAAGTTAGGGGTGACCAGACTGGCAGAGGGGGGTAGTTGGGGGCAACCAGGCCAGCAGGGGGGGCAGTTAGGGGCAGCCAGGCTGGCAGAGGGGGGTGACCAGGCCAGCAGGGGGGTGACCAGGCCAGCAGGGGGGGCAGTAAGAGGTGACCAGGCTGGCGGGGGGGAGGGTTCAGTTGAGGGTGACCAGGCCAGCAAGGGGGCAGTTGTGGGTGATTAGGCTGGCGGAGGGGGGCAGTGAGGGGCAACCAGGCTGGCAGCAGGGGCAATTAGGGGCAACCAGGCCGGCAGCAGGGGCAATTAGGGGCAACCAGGCCAGCAGAGGGGGGCAGTTGGGGGTGACCAGGCCAGCAGGGGGGCAGTTAGGAGTGACCAAGCCAGCATAAGGGAGCAGTTGGGGGCAACCTGGCTGGCAGGGGGGGCAGTGAGGGACTAGGCTAGTGGAGGGGGGACAGTTGGGGTGACCAGGACAGCAGCAGGGGCAGTTAGGGGCAACCAGGCTGGCAGGGGGGCCAGTTAGGGGAGATCAGGCCAGAACAGAGAAGCAGTGAGGGGCAACCAGACTGGCAGGGGGGACAGTTAGGGGCAACCAGGCAGGCAGGCAGGTGAGCAATTAGGAGCCAGTGGTCCAGGATTCTAAGAGGGATGTCCGACTGCCGGTTTAGGCCGGATCCCCGGGATTAGGCCTAAACCAGCAGTCAGACATCCCCCGAAGGATCCCAGATTGGAGAGGGTGCAGGCTGGGCTGAGGGGACCGGCTCCTGTGCATGAATTTCATGCACCGGGCCTCTAGTCCTACAATATATATAAATTTCAACACAAGAATAATGATATCGTTGGTATTAACTAGTTGTAATATACTCTTATGAGTAACTGGAAAGGGGCAAAGGAAAGGCCAAATACTAGAGGCATGCCTAATAAAGTCTGGGTAAATAGGGAAGGGACTTACTTGCCTGTCAGTCACACCTGGGGACAGGTCATTGGCCAGGATAGGTGTGACCACTGCAAGTATAGGAAGATTTGAGATATCTAAACTCCTAAGCAAAGGAGTTTGCTCTCTTGCTTCTTGGTTCCTGCTCCTGGCTTGCAGGACTCTCATGCTCCTGCATTTGCCCACATGGTCCATGGCCAGGTGGACCACACACACAATGGACTATTGGACTGCAACTAGCCTCATGCAAAACCAGACCCAGCTCCAACATGGAACAGAAACTCTGGCCACTGGCTTTGCTTCTAGCTCTACTGAATCCTCAGCTGCACATTATCCAGGACTGGATTAAGGGAAATGGGACTTTGGAAACAGAGGGGTATAATTCCACGCAAATAAAGCTTTCTACCACATCTCATCCTCCTGTGAGTGCCTCCGGAAATGCTTATTCCAACAGCAGCACTCCAAGAACCCCACTCCCACTATGGAAAAAGACTATCCACACATTTCTCCGATAACAATGCCAATATTATTAAAAATAAGATTACTAAATGTAGGTTAAAATCTCTTCGTGATTATTCTTGCCTCTAAAATATATTCCACAAGAAAGGCACAGTCAAAATACTGACTTTTAAATTAATTAAATAATCCCTCTCTGGTTACGACACCATCTAGATATATAGCTAGGTTCACTTTTTCAGGCTGCTTTTGCTTTTTAGTTTTATTTATTATTTTAAGATTGAATTTTTAAAACATTTATGTGGTTCCAAAGTCAAAATTATAAAAACAAAGTACAACCAAAAGTATTACCCAACTCGGTCCCTTTTCTTCTTTCTATTCCATCCATTCTCCTATAAGTAACCCTTTTCATTCCTTTTTAGTTCACCATCACCCGCTCCCCCCCCCCCCCCCATTATTTCTTTTTGAAAATATAAACGTGTGTTTGTGGAAAACGATAAAGGTCACAATTTGGGTCCTACAGATATTCACTGCTATAGATTGATTGGGAGATGTTTGTGTATGTGAGTCTCCACACTCCCTTTCTTCCCCCAAAACTAGAATGTTATATATACTCTTGTGTATCACCTTCTGTTTTTTTTAAACAGGAAATCTTAAAAGTACCCTGAAGTAATGTAAAGACATTTTCTTTATTATTATAGTCTCTATAAATGAGCAAAATGCTCATAGGCTGTTTTATCGGTTATTCATCCAGGCCCACTCGGAAGGAACTTTTGGGTTGTTTCCAGTGTTTTGTTTCCACAAGGAGTGCTGTGAAGAATAACTGTGGGAACGAGTTATTTCTTATTCTGGGAACAGATTCCAGGAAGTAGGGATACTAAATCAAAGAATAAAGGCAATTGTCACTTTGATAGAAATTATACCAGTGTCCCTCCTCTTACCCTCAAATCACAAAAATCATGCAGAAAAAAAGGGACGGTAAGGAAATTTACTAATGTTAGAGACATTTCATTTCTAATTTTTCAAATAAATGTTTCACTCTGGTAAAAATTAATTTTGAATTGTTATATTGATAAAACAAACTGCATAGCATTGTGGCCCAACTTCAGTTTTTCTATACTGAAAACTCTGGAGGAAACTTATTTTAAAATAAAAATACCAGGTACAATAACAAGAAAAGTGGGGTGGAAGGTTTAAAGACAGGAGTTCTTTTCTGGCAGTTGTCATTCTGAAAATCAATGATTTTATGAGTGAAGCCCTTGGGATTTCCTAAAATAGAATAGAATTCAATCATTTTAAAGTAAATGGAACAAAAAGCTTTTACACCAAGCTTCTTTCCATTCCTATTTATTCTGAATTCTGTATATTTTAGCAAGTTTTGATACCTAAAAAAACCCAAAGAAACCTTTAATTACAACCCCCTTTTTATTAACTAATGCATTTTATATGTAATATAGAAATGGAATTACCGAGCCTGTGCCAAATACTCTATGTAGGCAGTTTAACAAGGACTTCCTGTTACCAACCCGCTCCAATGAAAATGATCTTCCTTTAATCTAAAGAATGGGCGGTTAACTGGCAGAACCGGATTCTCCAGGTGTGAAGTAAGCAATTTGTTCTTCTCAGCAAAAGGACAACTTTATCTCTAACTTATTTGGCTTCATAATTTGGCTTTCAATTAAGTTAATGATATGAAAATGTACAGAAATTGCCTGTGAACTATAAGATAGAGACAAATAATTTGATCAAAACGTTACAGAGGATAGGTTTTCCTCTCACAGGCAGGACTCCAACACCGCAGGTGGAAAAGCAAAAGGAACAAGACAAAGGTAATGAACCACTCTTTTCTGTGTTTTTTAATGTGAGACACCCGTAGCTGAAATTTGTGGCATTTAAAAATAGCTCAATAGATAATTAAAATCACTTGTTTTGTTCAGATTTGGACCAGGCTACCAGCAGCTGATCTGCTCATATATATTGCTAATAAATTGATCTTGGTTTAGAGATCTCAGAAATAGACGACCATAGTAAAAATCAACTTCTTCTTTTAAGTCCTTTAAAAAGGAGCTTCTCATTTTGGAAACACTGGAAATTCGGATCCTATAAAAACAAACTTTAAAAAAAAACAAAACTTAAAATTCTTTCTTTTATAGACTGGTTATAAATTAGTCATACTGTGCTTGCTTTACAGAACACTTAACACTGAATTCTGAAAAGAAGCTTATGCCTAAATTTGACACAAATGTATAACCTTTAAAAAGTTAACATAATTTTGTAGAAGGTCTTAATTAATTTATTCATTGTTGTTTCCCAGAATATTGTAAAGTTAATCTGAGGAAATTAGAACATAATCTTGTAAAAGGACCACTGTGAAATATCAAAGTATTAACTTTTAAAATGTTTTAGCTAGTATATGAAAAAGTATGTAATTGTAAAACTTAATATATTATACTTGATTTACAGTTTTACATTTTTAATTCAGAATCATTTAATTGCTACATATATATGATGTCTAACACTTTCAAAATAAAGCAATATATAGAGAGAGGCTTAACCAAAACACACTTTATTTTCTTATATTTCTTCAAAGTTATTTTATAATTGTTAACAAAGTATGTATGTACAGCATACTTTCATCAGGTAAGAGTCTTAATATTTAAACAAGTCAGTTAACAATTAACTTACTTAAACTAAATAAAAAGTAAAATAAAAAGGCTCTGAAGGACTGCATTACAAAAACATCATATAATTCAAACTTTGAGAAATTATATACAACTTGCAATCAGTTGTTTCTTTCCTCATTTAAGTAGCCAAAGTGGTGACCATTCCAATAACATCAGCTCCTTTCACCTTGAACTAGGGAAATTCTGCAAGCGGGTCTCATTCACAAAAGCCAAAAATAAAATAAAATGCCCCATTTTATGTTAGATAACAACTGGTTCTGATTACATTTCTTGAAATATTTTATTTAATCAATATAGTAACTATAAAAAGAAAATACCTTTAAAAATCTATAAATCTGTAATGTCTCTATCCCAGGGTATATTTCTTAAAGCACTAGATAATTTTCATATATATTCCTATTCCTGGAAATGCTCTCTGTCTGCATTAGGGTGGAGAAACTTTTAGTTGAGTCATATAAGTTTACTTTTCTATTTCCCAAAACAGTCAAAGTTGATTAGCATGTTTAAAAATTAATGCTCTTTCTTTTTGCAAATATGTTCAACCTAAAAAATATAGTCAATTATTGACAGTAGAATTCAAAACAGTATAGTAATGCATTAAGTTAAACATGCTGAAATATGATTCATATTTGAACAGAACTCTTCCAACATTAAGAAAATAAATTTAAGGTATAGTAAAGATTGTGTAAAATGGTAGTCTCATCTATTTCACCTAGCCTAAGCAATTAAATGATAACTGTGAGCTTAATATTTTATGTTCATAAACTTTGTCTCTTCTACCTTTTAAATTCTAATATGATTACATGTCTCACTTTGCCTAATATTCTATTTTATAAAGATATATTTTAAATTAAGCAATTAAATTGCAAATAGTTATACATGTAGTTATAAGTATGTAACTACTAGAGTACAATTTGCATACAGCATGTTAAGTGCACTTGAGTACCTACATTAAGTCGATTTCTGCAGAAATGAACAAGGATTTGAGGAACATTCTGAATTGTTAGCTCTGTAAAGAGAATCATTATGGCTCTGGACAGTTTGGCTCAGTGGGTGGAGCATCAGCCTGCGGATCAAAGGGTCTGGGTTCAATTCTGCTCAAGGGCATGTACCTTGGTTGCAGTTTCCTCCCTGGCCCCAGCCCTGGTTGGGGCTTACGCAGGAGGCAACCAATTAATGTATCATCAATGTTTCTTTCTGTCTTTCCCTCTCTATTCCACTCTCCCTAAAAATCAATGCAAAAATATCCTTGGGTAAGGATTAACAACAACAACAAAGATAATCATTATGACCTTCAGTCGAGATGAACAGAACAGAAATCCTCCCCTCTTCTACATACAGAAGTGTTTGATATGATCTTGAGAAAAGAAAAGACAAATTTTAAAACTACATATCATATTTGAAGTAAAGAAATTTCCAACTACCAGAGATAAGGAGGGAACATAATCATAACCAAAGCAGAGAACAGCAATTAAAGCAACTCCATGAGCTACTAAAAGCTGAGTTTTAGGTTTTTTTGCATAATAGGGAACTAAAACTGAGCTTCCTAGATGAAGCATCAACCAGAAAAAATAGAACACAGTCTATATACAGAGATAGGAAAATCTCTGTTGGCTTGTCCAGGATTACAACAAGAAGTGAGGGATCCACTCAGGCTATAAAATTAGGCCCATATTTATACTGCCTGGGTTACTCCATGGGGCCCCAAAATTGGATAAGACTGTATCCACATGCAGGGCACTGCAGGCATTCTTGTATAATATAATTCCCCACTGAAGATAAACTACTGACAAACTTCACTAAGTCCACTTGTCCACCACCTAGAGCAGGGCTGGGCAAACTTTTTGACTCGAGGGCCACAATGGGTTCTTAAACTGGACCAGAGGGCCAGAACAAAAGCATGGATGGAGTGTTTGTGTGAACTAATATAAATTCAAAGTAAACATCATTACATAAAAGGGTACGGTCTTTTTTTTTTTTAGTTTTATTCATTTCAAACGGGCTGGATCCGGCCCGCGGGCCGTAGTTTGCCCACGCCTGACCTAGAGAAACAGTTCATGACTACAACAAAGATATTTATTCCTCAGAGATCAAAATAACCTAATAATGTAAAGGATTTTTAACATAAATACCCTTTAACTATTCAAAGGAAATAAATGAAGACATGGGACCCATAAACCAAGATGAACACAGTATATAAACTTTATAGTTAATTTTATATAAACATCACTATATTATGCATGCCATGATATAAAGCCCCAAAAGGAAATGTTTTTCCTATAGTATCAGTAACATATAGAGATTCATATAAAAAAAAAGATTCAGCATATTTACTTGGTTTTTTTCCTAGTCAAATTATTAAGATTAATGAATACAAAATACATATCAATATATTTTGAAGAGTTCCTCAAAGTAACTTTTATTCAAATATGAAAGTATGGTAGGTACTCTTTCAGGAAACTGTTCTTCCACAGACAGGAGGAACCCAGGGAAAGACAACCTTTACAAGGATCAGAGTCAAAAATCTTGGTTTCCACAATCAGTGACAGTAACATTCACCTTCCTAAAGTATTTTGTAAAGGTATACTGTGCTACAATATCAATTTGAAATATTCTATTTCTTAAAAGCAAAAAATTTAATCTATGATGCTTTGGAAAAACAGGCTTTTGATGGAATTGGTCATTTATTTCTAATTTTTTAAAAAAAGGAAGACCCATCCAGCCATAAAAATGTTAGCGGGGTTGTTTCAGGATTTGTTCTAAGTCATACTACCAAAGAGAAAGTTGGAGACCTTGTAGTTTTTGAGAAATTGAAAGGTTGCTAGATGCTTCTTAGCAGTTATATAAACATCTTAGATAGAAGTTGATTCTCATAAATAAAAAATCAGAATGTTTTGTTTACATCCCCCTCATAGCTCATTGGAGTCTCCAATACTGTTACTCTTTTCTTTTTCCCATATTATCAGTATCACAAGACCATTTAAAAAACAACAACAGTGCACAAACAGCATATCTGCTATATACTTTGAAGCTATAAGAATTCATAGTTTCAGGTTAGTACAAGTGTAGGAAACAGGCTCGGCCAGTATGGCCCAGTGGTTGAGTGTTGACCTATGAACCAGGAGGTCACAGTTTGATTCCTGATCAGGGCACTTGATCCCCAGTGTGGGACGTGCAGGAGGCAGCAATCAATGATTCTCTCTCATCATAGACATTTCTATCTCTCTCTCCCTCTCCCTTCCTCTCTGAAATCAATCCTATATATGGGTAATACGCAAATTGACCCTAACGGTAGAATGACCAGGAACAACCAGTCACTATGATGTGCTCTGACCACCAGAGAGCAGACACTCAATGCAGGAGCTGCCCCCTGGTGGTCAATGCACTCCCACAGGGGGAGCTCCACTCAGCCACAAGCCGAGCTGACGGCTGCAAGTGCAGTGGTGGTGGCAGGAGCCTCTCCCGCCTCCTCCTCAGCGCTAAGGATGTCTGTCTGCGGCTTAGGGCCACTCCCCGCAGAGAGTGGGCCCAAGCTGTCAGTCAGACATCCCCTGAGGGCTCCTGGGCTGCCAGAGGGATGTCTGACTTCTGGGGAATAGACATCCCCGATCCCCTGGAGAATAGGCCTAAGCCAGCAGGTGGACATCCCCGAGGGATCCCAGACTGTGAGAGGGTGCAGGTTGGGCTGAAGGACTCCCCCAGAGTGCACGAATTTTTGTGCACTAGGCCTCAAGTACAAATATATTTTTAAAAAAGATTAGGAAACAGAAATCTCTGTATGTAAATAGTAATGAAGTATACTTCACTTCCATCTGTGTTATCTCAGGCTATGACTATGAGCTAAGGCAGAAGAAATTATAACAATCACAGTTTCTACATGATGTCAAGGATAGAATTCAAAATTTCTTAGAGACTTCCTGTGACCTAGGTCTATGAGATCAGTACTAATTCCTTTTCCTTTTCTCAACTGTAAAGTGTTTAGTTTGGTCTGATTAAAGATCCTAATAAAGCTGCAAACAACATAATTATTTTGGATCTGATATGCTATATTACCTTCAATAAGAATTTTTTCCTTTTAAACACAGTATCTTTATAATAAAAACCCAGAGGTTCTGACACTGTAACGACCAAAAACCGGCCACCAGGAGGCTTCGCGTACGGCGAGGCACACACAGGTGGGCAGGGCTGCGTGCACTGCGAGTTGCATGTGGGTGGCCGGGGCCATACGATTTCGCACACTGGGCTTCTAGTTTATAAGAATATTTGATACAGATCAACTTCATTTGTATGTTTCACTAGGATAATCCATCACTATGGATTAGGAAAAAAGAACAAGTCAGGCAGATTTATATCCGAATGTAGGCTCTGCCACTTTTTAGTTGTGTGGCCTCTGACAAGAAACTTTACCCTGCAGACACTAGGAATATTTAAGGTAGTTAAGGAAGTCACCATCCAAATAAGGGGAACTTCAAAGAAAAAGTTTACAAAGAAAATGGAGAAGCTGAAGTTCTTTAAAAAATTAAGATCTGTGCCCCCCAAGAAAATTCTAAACACATGAATTTTCAGATTGAGAAAGCTACTAAGTGTCTAGCAAATTCTGCATAAGGACATGCCCTGGGCTTCTTATTGTGAAATTTTAGAACACCAGAAATAAAGAGAAAAGGCCAAAAGTTTCATGAAAGGAAATTTTTTTTTTAAATCTCAGATTTTACACAAAATATCAGGAATCAGATGGCAGATTTCTCAAGGGCAACAAAAGAAGTTAGAAAAAAGAGCAAAATTTTCAAAATGCTAAAGGAATATATTATTATTTTTTAAAAATATATTTTATTGATTTTTGACAGAGAGGAAGGGAGAGGGATAGAGAGTTAGAAACATCGATGAGAGAGAAACATCGATCAGCTGCCTCCTGCACACCCCCTACTGGGGATGTGCCCACAACCAAGGTACATGCCCTTGACAGGAATCGAACCCAGGACCCCTCAGTCCGCAAGCCGACGCTCTATCCACTGAGCCAAACCGGTGCTGGCATATTTTTAAGTAAGAATGATATCCACAGAAAACATATCATTCAGGTGTAAAAATAGAATAAAATATTTTCAAAAATAGAAGTTGTTAGCACATTTACATTTTAAAAGGAAGTATATGGCAGGAGACATACTAGAAAGGAGAAAAAAAAATTCCAACACAACAGCTATGTGGTAAATCAGGTCAAGATAGAGGGATCTGGGGAAGAAGTCTCAAAAGATGAAATACTACAATGAAAAGGAAAAAACACAATACCTACTATATTTACTAGTAAATGTATTAAGAGGGTATTTTCAGCTCAACTTAAGAGTTTTGGAAGGAATTAGTGATGTATATGTAGAAAGTGAAGCAACTGAAAAACTTAGGTAATTAATAATTTCAAGAAAAATTAAAAAGTTAAATGGTTCTTGAGCATTGTGATGATTATATGGGTATGCTCACTTTGTGAAAAATCATCAAATTACACATTTTGTTTTAGGCACTTTCTGTGTATGTGAAAGTACGTCAATGAAAAGCTTTCCGAAAATAAAAGTGTAAATCTCTTAGCTCTAGCCACAGAAATGGCCTAGAAACAAACAAAAAACTTATTTGAGAAAGAAAGTATATAGTACCTTAGGTGACTCTAATGTGTATGATATTTGGTTATAAATGCAGAACACTGATTAACCCAAAACTGTGATATAACTATATTGAGGTAAAATTTGAGGAGATGATGGGTATAAAAAAAGGTTAAGTCCACATCTTTCACAACAGATATTCAGAATAATTTTTAAATCTAAAAAAGCAGAGATACCTACATAAGCAGATGACCAAGAAATAGGGAGTTTAAAAGCAACTTGTATCTAAGGAACTGACAATGACTTCCTTTGGGAACTGGGAACTGAAAATGAGGTGTTATGGGGCAGGCAGAGGTTGGCTGTATATCGTTATAAGCATTGAAACGATTTGACTTCTTAAGCTGTGTATATGTAATAACTTGATGAAAATGAAAAGCATTTAAAAAGAGACAATTTGGCCCTAGCTGGTTTGGCTCAGTGGATAGAGCGTCAGCCTGTGGACTGAAGGGTCCCAGGTTCGATTCCGGTCAAGGGCACATGCCCAGGTTGCGAGCTCGATTCCCACTAGGGGGCGTGCAGGAGGCAGCCAATCAATGATTCTCTCTCATCATTGATGTTTCTCTCCCTCTCCCTTCCTCTCTGAAATCAATAAAAATATATTTTTTAAAAAGGGAGACAATTTGTATTCCCACCAACAGTACACCAGGGTTCCCTTTTCTCCACATCCTCACCAACACTTGTTGTTTACTGATTTATTGATGATAGCCATTCTGACAGGTATGAGCTGATTCCTCATTATAGTTTTAATTTACATTTTTCTGATGATTAGTGACCTTGAGCAGCTTTTGATATGTCTATTGGCCATCCATACGTCCTCTTTGGAGAGGTATCTATTTCAGGTCTTTTGCCTATTTTTTTAAATTGGATTGGGGTTTTTTTGTGTGTGTTGAGTTTTATAAGTTCTTTGTAAATTTTGGATATTAACCCCTTATCAGATCTATCATTGGCAAATATGTTCTACCATTCAGTGGGTTGTCTTTTCATTTTGTTCATGGTTTCCTTGGATGCAGATTGGTGCAGCCACGTGGAAAGCAGTAAGGACTTAACCAAAAACAAACAAACAAACAAAAACTGCCAACGATTCCACTTACACTAATTTGAAAGAATATATGTAGTACCCCTATGTTCATTGCAATGTCATTTACAATAGACAAGATTTGGAAGTAGCCCAAGTGTCCATCAGCAGATGAGTAGATAAAAAAAAAAACTGTGGTACATTTACTCAATGGAATACTACTCTGCCATAAAAAGGAAGAAAATTTACCCTTTGTAACATTATGTCTGAACCTGGAGAACATTATGTTAATTGAAATAAGCCAGTCAGAGAAAGACACTTGTAAGTACCATATGATTTCACTCATATGTGGAATTTAATGAACAAACTGAACTACCAAGCAAAATAGAGACAGACTCATAGAAAGCAGGCAAATAGCTGGATGTGGGTGTGGGTGGGGGATGGAAGATTGAACAAATAAAAAATAAAAAGAGAGAACTCATGGATAAGGACAATAGTGTGGTGATTGCAAGAGGGGAGGGGATGGGTGGAGGTAGAAGAGGGCATAGAGAGGATAAATGGTGGCAGGAAAAATAAAAAAATTTAAAAAGCAACAATTTAAAAAAGGAAAAGCTATGGCTATATCAAAAGTGACATGATATCTTAAAAAACACTTTTTTAAAATATATTTTAAAGTTTTTAATTTTTTAAATTTATCTTTTTATTGTTGACTGTCTTACAGATGTCCTCCACCCCCCCCCCTTGACTCCCTCCCACCCAGCCCCCACTCCACCATAGGCCATCACCACACTACTATCTGTGTCCATGGGTTATGTATATATGCATATAAATTATTTGGTTAATCTCTTAAAGCCCCCACCCTTCCCTCTGAGATCTGTCAATCTGTTCCATGCTTCCATGTCTCTGGACCTATTTTGTTCGTTAGTTTATTTTGTTCATTAGATTCCATGTATAAGTGAGTTCATGTGGCATTTATCTTTCTCCGACTGGCTTATTTTGCTTAGCATAATCTCCAGGTCCATCCATACTGTCTCAAAGGGTAACAGACCCTTCTTTTTTACACCTGCATAGTTGTCCATTGTGTAAATGTACCACAGCTTTTTTAAAAATTCTTTAATTGTTGAAAGTTTTACATGTTTCCTTTTTCCCCTATTGACCTCTCCCAGCCCACTCCGGCCTCCCAGCACAGGCCTCACCCCCTAGTGTCTGTGTTCATTGGTTATGCTTCTATGCATGCATACAAGTCCTTTGGTTGATCTCCTACCCCTCCTCTCCCCTCCCCTGCTTCCTGCTGAGGTTTGATGGTATTCGATGCTTCTATGTCTCTGGATCTTTCTACAACTGGCTTATTTTGCTTAGCATAATGCTCTCCACACCCATCCGTACTGTTGCAAATTGTAAGAGTCCTTTCTTTATTACAGCAACATAGTATCCCATTGTGTAGATGTGCCACAGTTTTTTAATCCATTCATCTGCTGATGGGCATTTTGGCTATTTTCATATCTTAGCTATATAAATAATGCTGCTACAAATACAGGAATGTATATATTCTTTCTGATTGGTGTATCTGGATGCTTAAGATATATTCCCAGGAGTGGGATCACTGGGTCAAAACACAGTTTCATTTTTAATATTTTGAGGAAACTCTATACTGTTTTCCTTAATGGTTGCACCAGTCTGCATTCCCACCAGCAGTGTACTGGGGTTCCCTTTTCTCCACATCCTCACCAGCACTTGTTGTTTGGTGACTGATGGTAGCCATTCTGGCAGGCATGAGGCAATAACTCATTGTGATTTTTAATTTTCATCTCTCTGATGATTAGTGAAATCGAGCATTTTTTTATGTCTATTTGCCATCTGTCTGTCCTATGTGGAGAAGTGTCTATTCAGGTCCTTTGCCCATTTTTAAAAAATTATATTTTATTGATTTTTTACAGAGAGGAAGGGAGAGGGATAGAGAGCTAGAAACATCGACGAGAGAGAAACATCAATCAGCTGCCTCCTGTACACCTGCTACTGGGGATGTGCCCACAACTGAGGTACATGCCCTTGACCGGAATCGAACCTGGGACCCTTCTTTCCGAAGGCCTTTGCTCTATCCACTGAGCCAAACCGGTTAGTGCTCCTTTGCCCATTTTTTATTGGATTGTCCTTTTGTTGAGTTGCATTATATATTTTGGAAATTAATCCCTTACCAGATATATCATTAGCAAATATGTTCTCTCATAGTAGGATCCCTTTTCATTTTGATGATGGTTTCTTTTGCTGTGCAGAAGTTTTTTAGTTAGATGTAGTCCCACTTGTTTATTTTGTCCTTTATTTCTCTTGGCCTAGGACCATGGTCAGCAAACTGCGGCACGCGAGCCACATGCGGCTCTTTGGCCCCTTGAGTGTGGCTCTTCCTAAGCCTTAGGAGTACCCTAATTAATAACAATGTTCCTACCTATATAGTTTAAGTTTAAAAAACTGGCTCTCAAAAGAAATTTCAATCATTGTACTGTTGATATTTGGCTCTGTTTTTTTTTTTTTTTTATTAATTAAATCTTTATTGTTCAGATTATTACATTTGTTCCTCTTTTTTCCCCCCATAACACCCCTCCTCCCAGTTCCCGCCCCACCCTCCGCCCTCACTCCCCATCCACTGTCCTCATCCATAGGTGCACGATTTTTGTCCAGTCTCTTCCCGCATCTCCCACACCCCTTTCCCCCCCAAGAATAGTCAGTCCATTCCCTTTCTATGTCCCTGATTCTATTATAATCACCAGTTCATTCTGTTCATCAGATTATTTATTCACTTGATTCTTAGATTCACTTGTTGATAGATGCATATTTGTTGTTCATAATTAGTATCTTTACCTTTTCTTAAAGGATACCTTTCAGCATTTCATATAATCCTGATTTGGTGGTGATGAACTCCTTTAGCTTTTCCTTATCTGTGAAGCTCTTTATCTGACCTTCAATTCTGAATGATAGCTTTGCTGGATAAAGTAATCTTGGTTGTAGGTTCTTGGTATTCATCACTTTGAATATTTCTTGCCACTCCCTTCTGGCCTGCAAAGTTTCTGTTGAGAAATCAGCTGACAGTCGTATGGGTATTCCCTTGTAGGTAACTGAGTTTCTTTCTCTTGCTGTTTTTAAGATTCTCTCTTTATCTTTTGCTCTTGGCATTTTAATTATGATGTGTCTTGGTGTGGTCCTCTTTGGATTCCTTTTGTTTGGGGTTCTCCACGCTTCTTGGACCTGTAAGTCCATTTCTTTCACCAGGTGAGGGAAGTTTTCTGTCATTTCTTCAAATAGGTTTTTAATATCTTGCTCTCTCTCATCTTCTGGCACCCCTATAATTCTGATGTTGGTACGCCTGAAGCTGTCCCAGAGGCTCCTTACACTATCCTCGCATTTTTGGATTCTTTTTTCATTTTGCTTTTCCGGTTGGGTGATTTTTGCTTCCTCGCATTTCAAATCATTGACTTGATTCTTGCGCTCCTCTGTTCTGCTGTCGGGAGTCTGTATAATATTCTTTATTTCAGTCAGTGTATGCTTAATTTCTAGTTGATTCCCCAATATAACATCGAGGGTCTCATTAGTTTTCTTGTAGATCTCATTAAGTTTATCGGCGGCTTCTAAACAGTTCTTGAGAGACCTTAAAAGTGTGGTTCTGAACTCTAGATCTCCCATTGACAATTTTGTCCTGTTTCTTTGTCTCCGCATTTTGTTATGCTTCCTTGGTGCACCCCCTAGTGGTCTTTGTTCGTGGTTTTATAGTTAAATCTTGATTGTTGTAGCTAATTCCAGGGAGGGTTTGACCTCCAGGCCAAGTGGCTATGAGAATCAGCTGTGTCTGCAGTGAGAGAACTTCTGTCCTCTAGGGAGGTGCTAATCTAGCCTTTGCCTGAGGCTATCCGGCAAATGCCTGTGTGCAGGGCTTGGGCGGGGCGGGTCGCACAGGATCAACAGGGTGGGCCGGAGAGAGCAGTGATGGCGGCTCTCAGTCCTGTCCCCAGGGGCTCTGCCTCTCTGAGTCCCAGCACCCGCTGCAAACCTCGGAGAGAAAGCTGCACTCGCTCTGACCGAAGTCAGACAGTCCCGCTTCTCCCGTTTGAGTCTGGGTCCCTAAAGACTCGCCCGTATCTGGAGCTCAGAGTCTGCGACTCCCTCCCGATTGAAAACGCCAACCACGCCCTCCGCCGCCAGCCCGCTCCGCGCACTCCGCACCTCAGAATTTGACTTCAGCACTGCGCCTCCTCTGAGTGTCCGTATGCGTTTCTCTTTCCTCCTAGTTGTAGGACTTCCACTCAGCCAGCGTTCCAGTGGTTTTGGGTGATGTCCGTTCTGTCTTTTAGTTTCACTTTTGAAGTAGTTGTTCAAAGCAGCAAACTCCGGCGTTAACCTATGCAGCCATCTTGGTTCTCCTGGCTCTGTTGACTAATGAGTTTGCCGACCACTGGCCTAGGAGATGTATCAGTGAAAATTCTGCTACGAGAGATGTCTGAGGTTTTATTGCCTATGTTTTCTTCCAGGATTTTTTATGGCTTCACGATTTGCATTTAAGTCATTTATCTATTTTGAGCTTAATCTTGTGTATGGTGTAAGTTGGTGGTGTAGTTTCATTTCTTTTAACGGTTTCAAGAAATTTATTTCCTATTTTTTCTTTTACAGTTTTTAAAATTTATTTTTATTGTTGAATGTATTACAGATGTTCCCTTTTTTCCCCTTTGACCCCTTCTAGCCTGTCCCGACTCCCTGTCCGCCCGGCCTGCCCCAGGCCTTCACCACACTATTGTCTGTGTCCATGGGTTATGCATGTGTACATATAAGTCCTTCGGTTAATTCCACCCCTGCCTTCCCTCTGAGATTCAATAGCTTGTTCCATGCTTCTATGTCTCTGGATCTATTTTGTTCATCAGTTTATTTTGTTCATTAGATTCCATATATGAGTGAGATCATGATATCTGTCTTTCTCTGACTGGATTATTTTATTTGGAGGGGAAGTGACAGAGAGACATCAATGTGATAGTTTCATTTTTAATTGTATATTGTCCATCTCCCCTTGGATAGTAAATTATTCAAGGACAGGTATTATTGAAAATATAATACAGCACTTAAAACTTTGCATATAGTAAGCCATAGTAATTAATTGTTAAAATGTCAGTCCTTTAAAAACAAAGGAATATTATCAGGACATTGGTTTAACTTTTTATGCAATGCAGGCATCGTTTTTACATCCTCAACTGGGTCATCATTGAAGAACATCTTGAACATCTCCAGTGATGGCAAGCTTATTATCTCATGAAGCATTTCATTCCATCTCAAGACAGTTCTGCTTGCGTGAAGAGTCTTCTTTATACCAGACCAAACCTCTCTCCATATAATTTCCACCTTTGGAGTTAGGCCAAGTAAGTCGAATTCCTTTTACATATCCAGTCTTACACATTTTAGACAACAGTTGTAGATATTGCCCATATCTTCTCTTTTGCAGGGCAAATATTTCCATTCCTTTGAATAATTCTCCATATATTACGTATGGTCCTCCAATCTCATCCTTTCCATGACAGTTTGGAAATTTCTAATTTGTGAATTTTCGTCACAAAATACCACATTCAGAACTTAACACAATCCCTCTCCCATTTGCTTTGACTAACAGAGTCAGTGGAACAAATACCTTTCTTAGCACTATTACTCATGAGAGCAAAATGACTATTCTGATAGTTCTGATAGAAAGCTTGTATCTAACTAAAATCTCCAGTAATTTCATAAGCCCTGCTATGAATGCAAGGGCCTTCCATTTTGTAGATGTGAATTTGTTTTCTAAACAACTGGTGAACATTTTATATCTACCCTGATTAAACACATTGTTGTAACTTTTAGTATAGAGTTCCATGTTATTTTAATCTTTGAATCCCAACTCTGTACTTCCACATAATAAAGACCCCTCCAAATTCTGTGCCATCAACATATTTGATAAGCATGCCTTTATAAGAACATCTAAATCACTGATAATATATTTGCATAAATAGCCTCAGCCAGTTTGGCTCAGTGGATAGAGTGTCATCCTACGGACTGAAGGGTCTCAGGTTCAATTCCCATCAAGGGCACATGCTCAGGTTGCAGGCTCAGACCCTAGTAGGGAGTGTACAGCAGGCAGCCAATCAATGATTCTCTCTCATCATTGATGTTTCTATCTCTCTCTCCCTCTCCCTTCCTCTCTGAAAGCAATAAAAAATATATTTAAAAAATATTTGCATAAATATATTAAAACTGAGTCCCATAGCATAACAGCATAACATTAGAGTTCTTTTCTTGTGATTGATATTAATTCAATGTGTAGTTCAACGAGCTATTTGTAGCTCCCTTAACAGCTTCTTCTTAGCTGCAAAAATATGATGAAAGGTATTATTAAATGCCTTTCTAAAGTCAAGATGCTCTATAAAAATTAAATATTAACAAAGATTGCTTTTTATTCACTTCATTTCAGATATATATATATATATCATTACATATAAATTATGCACATCAACTTAATCCTATGGATAACTACCAACACAATGTCAATATTATCAGTGCCCCTAAAATAATAATTTATATTAATACTAGAGGCCCTGCACGAAATTTGCAGTCTGGGAGCCCTCGAGGGATGTCCGACTGCCCACGGAGGCAGGAGAGGCTCCCGCCACCGCCGCTGCGCTCGCTAGTCGTGAGCCAGGCTCTGGGGTTCTGGCTGAGTGGCACTCCCCCTGTGGGAGCGCACTGACCACCAGGGGGCAGCTCCTGCTTTGAGCATCTGTCCCCTGGTGGTCAGTGCATGTCATAACGACCGGTCATTCTGTCATCAGGCCAGGACTGGCTCTCCAACATTCCCCAAGGGGTCCCGGATTGCAATAGGGTGCAGGCCAGGCCGAGGGACCCCACCAGTGCACAATCGGTGCACAATCGGGGCCAGGGAAGGATGCGGGAGGTTGGCCAGCCGGGAAAGAGCCGTGCGAGGGCTCCAGGGCTTGTCTTGCCCGTCTTGCCCATCTTGCTCAGTCCCAATCGGCCAGACCCCAGCAGCAAGCTAACCTACCAGTAGGAGCGTCTGCCCCCTGGTGGTCAGTGCACATCATGTCAACTGGTCAACTGTCTGCCCCCCTGGTGGTCATGGCATGTCATAGCAAGCAGTTGAGCTGCCTTAGCATATCATTAGCATATTATGCTTTGACTGATTGAACAGCCAACCGGACAACTGGACACTTAGCATACAGGCTTTTATTATATAGGATATTCTCATTTTTGTAAAAATTTTCCTAATGTAAATTTTGTTCTAAGACAGTCTGGATATCTTTGCAGAATAATGCTACAATTGAGAAATCAGCAAAATCAGACCAAGACTAGGTTTCCATACGTATGCAATGGATAAGAGAACAAAACTATATCAAATAGTGCATTACTCTGGAAGCCTCAGTTATTTTAAGATAAATTTAACATTATCTATATTGCTTAAAGCTCTCATATGAAATCTTCCCTGTCACTATACTGGTTTTAATTAAAGCAAGTATATTTAGCAAAATGAGTACATGGACCAAATTAACCCAGAACAGTAGCTTTAGTAATAAGGGCACATCCAAGTGCCCTTTCCACTTTTAAAGTTAAAGATACGGTCAAGTAAAATCTTCCATTCCAGGACATATCTTCCCATATCAAAAAAAAAAAAAATCTATTATTATGTGACAGCATCATGACACAAAATATTATTTTGGGGCAGCCCAGCCAGTGTGGCTCAGTGGCTGAGCATCAATGCAAGCATCAGGAGGTCACCAGTTCTATTCCCAGTCAGGGCACATGCCCCAATTGCAAGCTCATCCCCAATAGAGGGTGTGCAGGAGGCAGCTGATCCATGTTTCTATCTCTCTTCCTCTCCCTTTCTCTCTCACTAAAAATCAATAAAAAAGAACTTATTTAAAATTACTTGGGGGCAGTTGTATCTCTGTCACTACTTTCTCAGCTACTTCACACAACTGAATAGACGCATAGTAGCCCCACAATCATGCAAAGTAATTTAGACATTATTTTACATCACTATTTTATCGATGCTTATGAGGAAATTCTTACTGATTTTTCTAATTTTTTAACCTCTTTTCAGAAAACTGGGAGGATTTCTCTGGGAGATAGAGATAGCTTTGTGAAGCCAACTAATCCATGGGGAAATGCTCACCTTTTCTTTGTTCAACTCAACCATTTTTGCTTCCTAGGAATAAAGGGAAGATGAAGGATCGACTTCAAGAACTAAAGCAAAGAACAAAGGAACTCGAACTCTCTAGAGACAGGCATGTGTCAACTACAGAAGCAGAGGAACAAGGAAGGATTCTGCAGCAAGCTGTTATTTATGAAAGAGAGCCTGTAGCCGAGAGACACCTACATGAGATCCAAAAACTTCAGGAGAGTATTGACAGTTTGACAGACGATGTTCAAAAATTTGGGCAGCAACAGAAAAGTCTGTTGGCTTCAATGAGAAGATTTAGTCTCCTTAAGAGAGAGTCGGGCATTACGAAAGAGATTAAAATCCAAGCAGAACACATCAAGAGAGGTTTGGATGATTTGGTAAAAGAAGCAAAAAAATCAGAGGCTGAAACTGGTCCCTCATCAGTGGTCACAAGGATACTTAAATCTCAGCATGCCGCAATGTTCCACCACTTTCAGCAAACCATGCTGATATACAATGACACAATAGCAGCAAAACAAGAGAAGTGCAAGACATTTATTTTCCGTCAGCTTGAAGTTGCTGGAAAGCAAGTGCCCGAAGAAGAAGTAAATGATATGCTTCACCAAGGAAAATGGGAAGTTTTCAATGAAAGCTTGCTTACAGAAATCAATATCACTAAAGCACAACTCTCAGAAATAGAACAGAGACACAAGGAACTTGTTAACCTAGAGAATCAAATGAAGGATTTAATGGAGCTTTTCATTCATATATCTCTTTTAGTAGAAGAACAAGGAGAAAGCATCAACAACATTGAAATGACAGTGAATGGTACAAAAGAGTATGTTAACACTACTAAAGAGAAATTTGGCCTAGCTGTGAAATATAAAAAAAGAAATCTTTGCAGGGCACTGTGTTGTTGGTGTTGTCCATGCTGTGGCTCAAAATAAAGAACCTGTTTTAGAAAACTCTTCAGCTTTAGAATGAAGGATGCCCTGTATTTCAGTATCTTGGTTTTCTTCATTTCACAGATTCATTCACATACTTTCTTATTATTGTTATAATTTCCTCCTTTGGTCCTTACCCACTAGAATTGCGTACACTTCCAAAGCCAGTGACATAAAACGTCTTCAATTACTAAACTAAAAACATTATGCTTAGCTGTTGAAAGTGAGGTGAATGATCTTGTTTCTAATCAGGTATGTATCAAGCTCTACCATATATTTTTGTAATTTCCAATGTCTTTAGGAGATGAACGTCAGTAAGTGACAACTAGTTAAACATTCTTTTGGTTCATTTGAGAATATTTTGGTAGGTACGAATTGTATAAAATAAGACCTCAAAGGATACTTACTATATTCAAGCAAATTTAACGGCACCTGCATCAAATCTTTTATGTTCAGATATTGCAGATAATTCAGTGGTCAACTAAATCCTGATAAAATCCAGCTATATACTTGATGAAGACTCTAGTTCAGCCGTGGGCAAACTACGGCCCGCAGGCCGGATCCGGCCCGTTTGAAATGAATAAAACTATTGAAAAAAAAAGACCGTACCCTTTTATGTAATGATGTTTACTTTGAATTTATATTAGTTCACACAAACACTCCATCCATGCTTTTGTTCCGGCCCTCCGGTCCAGTTTAAGAACCCATTGTGGCCCTCGAGTCAAAAAGTTTGCCCACCCCTGCTCTAGTTGGTAACTGGGAGCTGAATCTAGTTTAAGGCCTAAGAAGGCAAATTAAGGCACTGTTTCCCTGAACTTGGGTTCATTCGGGACACCGTGTAACATACAGAGCAGGAAGGTTGGGAAATGAAGTAAAAAATAAAGGTATTCTCAAAAGTTTCTCCATCACTTTTTTGTAAAGCCAGACACTACACTAGGAGCTAGGGATATAACTGGAACTCACAAAGGCATAGAAATCTGTAATTCACACTCTAGTGGAGAAAACAGATAACAAACAAATACAAATATCAGATCATGCTGTCTTGGTAAACTTAAAATAAGGGTATGGTGAGTTAGAGACTATCACTGCCAGAGTGGCATCTTTCGGTTGGGCGGTAAGAAAGGTAATATTAAGTGAAAATCTCAATGATGAGGACAAGGGATGGTATCTTCCAGGCATAGGATACAAACAGTAGAAAGACCCTGAGGAGGGTAATTTACTCTGGTCAAAGAAAAATGAACAGTATAGCTATATCACAGTGGCTAAAAGAGCAGTAAGGGAACAATGAAGTTAAAAAAGATCAGCAGGGGCTATAGTTAAGAGTCACGTAAGTCTGAAAATTACAGCACGTATAATCAATGAAAAGCCCGCAGATTATTTTTTTTGGGCCTGGGAATGTTATATAATCTATATCTGAGAAAAGTCATTCTATTGTATGCAGAGTGGGTTAGAATGGATTTGGGGGAGGTGAGTGGAAAATAGGAATATAGGTATAGAAAACAATTGGAAGGTTAATGAAGTAGTCCTCATAAGAGATGAGAGAGGCTTATACTAGGATGGGAATGGAGGTGGTGATGGTGGTAGAAGCAGTACTCATACTCAAGATGAATAAAGTACTTGCTATGTTCCAGCATAGTTCTAATAATTTCACAAGTTTACCAACAAGAACACTGAGATATATAGCGAGGTTAAGTAACCTGTCCCAAGTCACAGAAACTGTATGTGGAGAATCAGGATTTGAACTCAGGCAGTATGATTCCAGAATCAGCTATTAACTACTATATACTATACAGTGGTGATTTAAAAAAAAAATTAGACTAAACTGTGATAGATTTAAGAGGTAGAAACTACAGGGTACTGATTAGATGATATTGCCATTTATTGAGATGGGAAAAGACAGAAATGAAGGTTTGAACAAGGGAATCTGTGAGGATAATAAAATGTCCAAGTGGAGGTTTCTAAGATAGTAGTTAAATCAGTAGCAACTCTTGGGAAATGTCAGGGCTGAAAGTATAGATTTGGGTTATTTGAGTAAATAAATGGTATTTAAGATCAGCTGACTTTAGGATGAAGTCATCTAAAAAGTATATAAAAAAACTGGAGGCCCAGAAAGGAGCCTGAGGTATTTAAAGCATAAAAGGAGTTACTGAGAAGAAACCATCAATAATGTAGAAACCAAGAAATGTGCTACAAAATGCAAAAGAAGTGTGTTTAAGAGGAACCAAGTTGAGGAAACTGTCAATTTTATAGTTTGGCCAAGTGATAAACAAGAATGGCAAAGTGACAGGGGTTTTGGTAACATGGGGATATTTTGCTGAATCCAACAAGGGCAGTTTCAAGCAATTTTAGGGATGGAAGCACAAGTGGAGTATATTGAGGAAAGAATATGATATGAAGAACTACAATGGCCACTACAGACAATTCTTTCCAGAAGTTTGAATAGACGACTATAAAAAGGAGTCAAGAGCTGGGGAGGGATGTGGAGTCAGGACTCTGTAATAATTAAAGCTAAGAAACATGAGAGCACATTCTGCTATTGGGAATAATCCAGAGAGAAACTCTTGAAATAACAAAGGGAAGAGAGAAGATGGAGGAGTAGAGAGGGGTGGGATCTGGAGTACCAATGGAGAAGCTGGCCTAGGATAGGAGCAGAAATAATTCTTCCATATTACAGGAAGCAAGGAGAGGGCTAGGAATGAAACCGGATAGTTGGGCAAATTTGGTGTGGGAACTGAGAATTCTTATAAATGACAGTTTCTATTTCCTCAAGGAAGCATGAGGCAAAATTATTAACTGAAAGCACAGTGGGATTAAGAGAGAACAGAAATATACATACACATACCTCCTAACACTATAATTTTTAATTTATAAAATATAAAGATATTGAAGAGCTTTCCACTCTGTCAATTATCAACTATTACTGAAGAAAAAGATGTTTCACATATGCCAGCTTCAAATGTTTCAGGAACATTATAACAAAGATAAATGTAGAACTGATGATGAACTCTCCAGGTAATGAGGTAGCAGACATATTTCTTCTGCCCCTTCCAAAGCTGTGCTCTATCCTTTTATCTAGTGCCTTACCCATATTTGTTAACAACTGTTCCTAATTTTTTTATCATGAAAACAGAGAATATTAAGTACTATGTAATGTTCATTAGCATAATTATATCCAGATGGATTTATAAAATAATAATTTTCTAACAGCACTTATAGCTATACTTCGCATTTTAAAGCAAGACTTCAGCACAGAAATTTTCACAGCAATGTAATCACATACAACTTTGCTATATTTTAAAACCATAGTATCATCCTAACTTAAGCAACAAAAATAACATGATATTTAACTAATTAGTTGCTGAACATTTTGTATATTTTATTCACATATTTAATAGGCACTAATAGTAATTTTTCCTTCAAATCACTACCTTAATGGAAAAAAATTCTTAATCATTGGAGGCACAAAATATTAGTAAACTACTAGTTCTGAAAGTATGCCATATTAAAAATAAAAATATTATGAGTACTTGGGCTCATATTCTTACCCACTAAACTCTACTGTCTCCTCTAATCAAAAGCTTCATGTTGCCTAAATTCATATGATGAGACAGTGCCAAACTGGATCTCCTAATTCATCTCCATCTGGACACAACATAACATCAATAGTAATTATTCATATCCACTATCACATTTATAGAACACTAATAAAATACTGCACTATGTGCTTTAAGCACAGTATTTGGAATTTGCATGACGACACAGGCATTAAAAACCTTATTTACAAGTGGAGACACAGAAGCTCAGAAAGATTAAGTAAGCTATCAAAGGACTGACTCCAAAGCCCACACTTCCCCATATCCCAGGAGTTCTCAGTTTTTGCTGTGTACCAGAATTATCTGGGGAAAACGTGTGAAAGAAAAACAGATGTATTCCTGGCCCTATCCTCTCAAGTTTAGGGGCCTGGGCTGATATTGAAGCAGGCATTCCCTGAACAACATCTTGCTGCCTAACAACCCTATGAACAAGCTTTTCTGTTATTTTGTCTTTAAATAGAATGTGTTGGGATGTGGGTGGGGAAGGATGGGCATCTATGCAGGTTGCTTGTGCATAAATTACCTAGGACATCAAGGAACTGAGAAGCTTTGGTGTGAACTACAGCTGCCAGAGTGAAGTTGGATGCCCTAAGAGAAAAAGGAAGCCTCAGCAAAAAAGTGTGGAGGTGAATCAACAGCATAAATAAGATTTGTGAACATGAAAGCTTGGTAAAGTTTCACTGAAATAAGAGAAATCTTAAGTCCATGGACCATAGGGGTTTCAGATCTTAAGACCATAGGGGTTTCAGATGGTAACAATAGTAAAATTAGGGGACTCAACACTAGATCTGAGGGTGAAGTGAATCAGTGACACAGGTAATCCATACTTGCATACCTCTGGGTCTCCAGCACTCTATAAAGGACCCAGGTCCTTCTGGTTATTATTTAAAAGTCTAACTTAGTAAAAGTACTAATGAGAGTATTAGTAAAATCATAACCTAGTTAACTTCTTCTGGATACATAGGATAAAGAATATGATTTTTTTTAAAAAAAACCCAAAACTTGCAAAGTAATATTTGCCTGTTAATATTATCTAGAAAGAAGGTGAGTCAAGTAGGCATATAAAGGTCAGAGATGAAAATCCCATATTGGAAAAGGTAATAATAAAAGTTTAGTTACTGTGTCATCTAATATGGAAGCTCACTGTCATAGTTTTTAAGCTTTTTGGTCATAAACTCCTTTCAGTGTTTGATGAGAGCTACATTCTGCTCCCAAGAAAAATGTCCATGCACTTAGAATTGTGTATGTGATTTCACAGGGTCCGGTAGGCCACCCAGGTGCACAGACCTCTAAATCAAAAATCTCTTTTTTAGATATTGATGCTGTGTCATCCGTCTGCTTCCAGAACAAGTACCCAGGCCCCTCTGATATCTCCTGAATGAGAACAAGGGGATTTAATAAATGAATTTTAAATGTGCGGGGGAAAAAGTCTTTTTTTATTGAAATGTTCATAATATTTCATAAGATCATGTCAGAGATATTATGTTTTCTTCCCTTAGTGAAATCCCTCTATATTCATCACTTTTGTTGTAAAGCATCCAATTTGTGAGATTTGGCCAAAACTTAAGTTAGGTCATATGACTCCACAGAAAAGCAGGCAGTATGTAATGAGACAGTGGCGCCATTCCAAGAGTTCAAATGTGCTAACACAGGTAGAATTGTTATTATCCTGGGAGGAAATTTTAACTGGATCTCCAGCGTTATTCCAATAATAAATATTAGGAGATTCATCCATAAAAACGGAGGGTAATTTACTGTTTCTCAGAGGCTTACTTTCAAGACTACACGAGAGAGAGGAGATGTAGAAAGAGCATGTGCCTTCTTAGAACATCAGTGTAAGCTTGGGCTTCTGAAAATTCAATAGGCCGAAATGTTTAAAATAGCTCCCAGCTCAGTTCTTTCCATGGGTCATTAACAAATGGAAACTTTTTATGGTGGATGTTGAGCTTCAAATTTGGAATTACTGCTTGATTTTAGTACTTTTTAAAGTTGCAAAAGTTATTTACTTTTTCTTGGAAATGTTTTCTTTATGTCAAGATTACCAAGTTTTAGGTTTAAAATAAAGTTATAAATAGGCACGAGGGTATATAACATAATTCACACCATAATAAATCAGAATATAGGCTAAAGTTCATCTCTATATAGATATGAGAGAAAAATACTTTCTCGGAAAATAAACAGGTTAATTACAGAACAGAATGTTTGCATGGCATCTATTTCTGCTCTCTTTAGAAGGAATACAAATCACTTTTACCTTTTTACTGAAATGGATTCTTGGGATAACTACAGTATGGTTCATGTGACTATATATGGTGGAATACAAATGCATAATTAGAACACTTTACAGCTGCTTTTATTATAGAAGAGGTATTCAACCACTATCTGCGGAACAGACTTCAGGGCTAATAAAACGCAGAGGCCTAGTGATATTGTATGATTTTGATCTTTCAGGAGAACCCTCAAGCCTATGACATGAAGTGAAATTTGGCCGAGGCTTCATTTGCAATGACAGTTGCTGTCAGACTCATGTGCATGAGCAAGGTAGGCAGAGGTAGACTGTCCAGGACCTCTGTGGTCATCTACCCTGCTTCCCATAATATGAATGAATCTGGCTCTTATCAATTTGTAATTTTATGATTATAGACAAGATTCTCATTCTTCAGGTTTATTTTTCTTCTGTTGAATGACTGGCTCTTCTTGAGGTCTGTGGTTGTTCTCTATGTGCTCATAACAGGGTGGGAAAAGAAAATTATCTAGGTGTTTAAGTGAGCTCTAAGAGGCTTTGTGGGACCTACTAGTAAACTAGTGTAGGCTCAGACAAGGGTTGAACAAAAGAAATCAAATGCTGTAATTGGATTTTGCAGTTGAGAGGCCCAAATGTCTGTGGGCAGAAAGGAAGCAGCTGTGTGCAACAAGGAGCACTGTAGACTGCCTCCTAAGTCAGGGGCCCTCCCCATACTTCTCCATAACCTACCAGTCCTTAGCACTGAGCTTAGTCGGATTCAGCTGGAGGTCCTTCCCACTTATTATCCACCACACTTTCCAAGGCTACAACTATTAGGTGCTAGAGTTATATCAGTTAAAAAACAGAATTTATTAGCTGCATGACCCTATGAAGGCAACCTGAAGGTCTGTAAGCAGAGGAGTAGCAAAATGATCAAATTTGCATTTTAAAAAAGAAAGCTCATGTTCCTTATATCACTTGCTTTATATCACTTGTTAAAGAATCTAAAAGCATGTACCGGCTTTATAATTTTAAAAACATCAAATAAAAGAGCTCCTGCTAGAAACATAGAGGAGATTGGAGAATAGGCGAGTCTGCTGGCAGGGAGAGAAACTTGTTAGGAAACCACTGCTCTCAGTGACATGGAGGAAGTGATGAAGGGATGAAAGAAGGTAACAACAAAGGGAATAGAAAGTAGGAGGGATATGAATAATATTCAGTCAGTAACATCAAGTGGAAGAAGTAGCAGGAGAACTCTCAAATATGGGACTTGGGGAGATAGTCAAGAGGAATATAAACATAAGAAAGAATAGGATACAAAATTGTATATATTATGTGGTCACTGCATACATTATATTTTTACAAAAATATGCACAGGAATTCATCAAAATAGAAGTGGTTCACTCTGCATGGTAAGTCAATCATTTAAAAAAAAACAACTCCTCCCCTGAATCTTTTATATTTATTAAAAATATACTTTTTTGTACATTCTGTATATTTTTGAAGCACATTCATTTCGAAAGCAGTTCACCTTCTTAATAAAAATCCTATGGTTGTAAAACTCCCTTGAGAAAAATTGGTCAAACCAAATGGCAAACCATATTTCATAACACGTTATACCACCTATAATTAATTTTCATGTCTTTGTGAGATCTCATTGACTATAAAATTGGAATGGTGAAGCAATCACCCTAGCTGTGGGTCTTCTCTTTCTATTCTAGAAATTCACAGCTGAGAGAGGTGATGGAATTGCCAACAGTCATTTGATTACTCAGTAATCACTGTAGTCACTTATGAATTGCATGCTCCTGCCTAGGGACTTTTCCACTTCCATCTGTGTGACTGGCTTTCATCTCAAGTGTCATACTCTCAATAACATCTACTATGTTTATCCTGATTATAAGAATAACTAGTGGCCCGGTGCATGAAATTCATGCACGGGAGGAGGGTGTCCCTCAGCGCAGCCTGCACCCTCTCCAATCTCAGACCCTTTGGGGGATGCCGACTGCTGGTTTAGGCCTGATCCCAGATGTCTGACTGCCGGGATCGGGCCTAAACCAGCAGTTGGGCATCCCTTTCACAATCCTGGACCGCTGTCTCCTAACCACTCACCTGCGTGCCTGCCTGATTGCCCCTAACTGCTTCAGCCTGCCAGCCTCATCACCCCCTAACAGCTCCCCTGCCGGCCTGATTGATGCCTAACTACTCCCCTGCCGGCCTGATCATCCCCAACTGCCCTCCCCTGCTGGCCAGATCACCCCCAAAGCTTTTATTAGTATAAATATGACCCTTCACAGAAAATTTCACTAACCCTGCTTTACAATAAGGGATTGACGATTGAATCATAGGGGCACCAAGATTTCCTTTCTTTGAATAGTGGAGGGAATAATTATCTTGTCTTTAAATTGCCCTGAACATCAAATGAGATAATGAATTAGAAAGCATAAAAGCACCATATAAAGACAACTGTCTTTTTCATATACTGAAAAGACAATAAAGTGGTAAAATGAAAAACACTATTTTTATTCTCCCCCTTCCTTCTTTTACAGCCTTTATTTAAACTTTGAAATTTAGAAAAATTTCACTCCTATTTTCATTTCTTTACATTCAATATTATTTTGTATTAGTTTCAGGTTTATTAGTTATAGAATAGTGGTTAGACAATCATATACTTTGCAAAGTGTTCCCTGATATTTCCAGTATCCACCTGGCTTCATACCATCATTACAACACTGTTGACGCTATTCCCTATTTAAGTGACAATAGGTTTACAGGTTCCTTCCAATCTTTCTTTTGTGTTGCCCGCCCTTCCTTTTCTTTCTCATGTCCTCCCTCATTTTCTTTATATCGTATCTCAATTGGCCCTCAAAGCTCAGTGAAGGCACTGGGACACGCTTAACACATTTTACAGAGCAGGAAGCTGAGGCCAATTCCAGTTGGCTGTGGAACTGGACTCCTCGCGCAGGGAGCCCTCACAGCCGGCTCTCCGCCTTTCCTAAGGGACAGCCGCAGGGCAAACAGAACGAACCTCCCCAGGAGGCTTCCAAGCCTCATTCTCCAGCACATCTTCATCAAGGATGCTCCACATTCTTTCCTCTCCCCTGACCCCACCCCATTCTTTACTGCCCCCCCTTCTGGGGAGCAGGTGGTGTGCACCCCCATGGAGTGGGGCGAGAACTTGGGGCGGGGCAGGCGCAGGCTTGTTTTTGGGCCAAGGCAGGAGCAGGAGTTCTGGCCTCTCAAGTGTGCAGGCCGCGGGGAGGCCGGGTCAGCGCCAGGAGCTTCACCAAACCGCCGCAGTGGGGTACCCAGCAGTGCAGCGCTCCTCCACTGAGGTGGCGCCGCCCCTCCACCCCCGCCTCAGGGCTGCGAGTCTGCACCCCTCCACCCGGGCGTCCTTCTATGCCTGCAGTCATCGCCTCTTATTTCCCGCCTATTGGGGCCAATACAGAACCTCACTCTCCCCAGGCGAGGCACATCCCCCGCCTGCACCCTGCCCAGGCCTGAGCCCCGCCCAGTGCACCCCACCTTGGCACTGCTCTGCGCCCCTTGGGCCGCCCGCTTCCTGGCCAGCCGCTTCCCCGAAGCCATGGCACTTGCCCAGGATCCCCCATCAGGCGGAGGCCTGTGCACACGCCTGCAGACCCCATGGCCTCGGCTCCTGGCAGCCACTTTGCCAAAGGTTCCTCTACCTTCAGGCTCTCTCCTCAGACCCCCAGGAGCTTGGCTCCCGCGGCCCAGCCCTTCTGTGGCTCCCTGCAGCCCCCGCTCTCCTCAGCTCTCCCGCCACCCACCTGTCAGGATGCTTCCGGGCGCCTTGCTGCGGGCAGTGTGGCTCTGGGGCAGGGGCTGGGGGTGTGGGTAGCAGCTCCAGTAAAGTTTAGTAAACCCCAGGCCCCCAGCCCCTCCTTGAGTGGAGCCCAGGGCAGGCTGGGGGGCCTGGGTCTGAACACTGCAGCTGCGGAGGCCCTGCCCGCCCAGGGCCTCACACAGGGGTCCCGGCTGACGTTGGGGCTTAGGCGCCACACCAGGCCGGATGGAAGCTCGAGCTGGCCCTCCCTGCCTATAGTATGCAAATTAGTCGCCATCTTGGTTGGCAGTTAATTTGCATATCGCCCTGATTAGCCAATGGGAAGCGTGTCGGAGGTACGGTTAATTACCCTATTTGTCTATTATTAGACAGGATGTGTCCCTGTCACCACCACCACCACAGGATTCCCAATATTGTTTTACCTGCTTTGTTTTCAATGCACTTATCACCTTGAGTCTGCAGGCCGATGCTCTATCCACTGAGCCAAACCAGTTAGGGCCACACTTATCATCTAATATGTGACATAATTTATTTATTTTATTCAGTGTTTCACCCCCTAGAATATAAGTTCCTGAAGTCATACATGGATTTTTATTGTTTTTGTTCCCAAACGTGTCCGCAGCATCAGAACACTACTAGCACATAATCGATACTCAATAAATATTTGTTGAATTAACATATGCATAAATGAATAATGCATGAAAGAATAAATTAAATAACTATTAGATTTAAACAATCACATGAAATTACTTTACAAATGAATATCAGTCATTACTATTTTCTACTTTAGAAGTTTCTGATTTTCCGCTTAAACATTTGTAGAGACTAATTTAGCCTATGGAGTTCAATAAAGTTCATTCTTCTTATATATATCTATTAAAGTTTTCTGTAGATTCAAAAAGGTGAGGATCGTGTTAATAAAATAATATCTCTAATTAATTAAATGTATAAAAATTAAACAGTATAAGCTTTACCAATAAATGATGTAATAAAGTTTCACTTTTTGTAATTAGAGCTACCAAACTGTCTTTAAAGATATTCATTTGTGGATGAGGACACTGAGAAACCATGCTCACAATTTCTCATTTAACCACGTTTGTCTAGTTTTTTTAATCGTTAGTAATGAACAAGAATGAGGGCAAATGCACGAGAAGGGAAGGGCACACATTCAACTTCAAATATAAGAGCAATTTAAACTACTTCACTATGTCTTGGAGTTATGGCACCCTCTAGTGTTTACTATGCAGAAATGCTATGAGAACAAATAATGCAAAAGTCTAGTCAGCTTTTTTAAAAAATTTAGGCAGCTGGACAAAATGATATAAGCACATGACTAAGTGACAGATCAAATGTTTAATTTTGAAATATATAAGGAAAGTTGAGAAATCAAGGTGGCATAAGAATAAACCATTTAAATAACTTTGAAACAAGAATATTCTTCAAGAAAAAAAGGACAAAGGCAAATTAGTTATTAAAGAAGGAAAAACTTGAAAAACTTTCTAGAACTCTGTGAATAAACCATTTCAAAATGTAAAATTTGATAAAAGTAAATTATCAAATAACACAAAGAATTTATCTTTGAATACCCAGGAGCTATAATTATAAGGCTTTTTCATAACATAGCCTCAACCCTTAAACCCTATGGATAGCATTATAACAAGGCCTCAGTAGATTAAGAGCTCCCAGGTAACTAAAAAACATTTTATTATACTAGGGTGTGACTATTTCAGCTTATTCAGTATTTTCTAACTTAGGTAAATTTCTTTATTGGCTAATGCTGCTCCAGGTACATTTGCAATGACACTAATATTACTTACACCAATATAGGCTTTCCCGATATCCTAGGATGTCTTAGCACTTCTGACATTGTCTCTTTTGTCTCTTCCATTCTCTCTTCATCACTGGAATCCACGACAAATATTACCCCATAGGACTCAGCATAGTAATTCTTCCAGATTCCCCGAATTCTTTTTCCACCTCCCAAGTCAAAGATGGTGATTTCAAATTTCCCTTGTCTAAGGTCAATTTTGGAAAATCCAACAGTAGGAGCTACGTCTTCAGGATATTCTGTTTTGAATGATAAGCAATAAAAAATCTTTAGACTTTAAATTAATAACAATTTAACTTCACAACTTAAATAACGTACAATGGAATGAAATGTGATGGAATGGAATGTTGGAATAGAATGCTTATTATTTCCTTACACAATGAGCATTACATCTAAGCATACTGGTCTGGGGGAAGGGTGGATAATATAAAATACCCAACTAGAATTCACTCTCCATGCAGATAAGAGTTTCTGTCTATTTTTATTCATTTGCTTTTATTAATATATACCTAGCTCCTAGAATCATCCCTAGTGTATAACAAGTACTTAATAAGTATCTGTAGAATGAATGAATAAATGAACTTTTGCCTTTAAGATATTTACTCTCCGAGTTACAAACAAATTTCAATCTTTCAACACCACAGACATCTCCAGGAACCATAACAACATCTACACAGTTATTTTTTTTAAATCTGAACATTTAGAGAACAGTTTAAAAGAACCAAAGAATGGCAGAAGCTAAGGACCACTCTTTTTTAATTAACTGAATTCAAGCTATACTTAGAATTAATAAGACTTGTGAGGGCAGCTTATCAATATAAAAAGTATATTTCATTATTTCTACATGTTTTGGATGTTCTTGTAAATTTATAATTGAATTTTTTTACTTCTGTATATGACCAAGATGGTACTAGAAGTATATGATTATAACTACTAAGGATTGGTAATGACATTAAGGGATTTAAAAGATCACTAAGGTTCAAGAAAGACAAACTAGAAGCTGGGATTTATACCTTAAAGCTAGGAAGGATTTAGACAGAAAAGTGATCTAAGTAACAGAAACGGTAAAGGCAAGAAGTACGGACAAGTTGAACACTGTGGTTGGAGCAAACCCTTAAGATTGTTAATGCAGACTGAAGAGAGTTCTGAAGAGAGAGAATTGTGAGCCACAGAAGATATTTGAGCAGACCAATAATATAATTAAGGTGACTAGAGTGTGATTTATTAAGATTCATCTTTGCAAAAGTCTCCAGAATTGACTGGAAATACGAGTGACAGCCACTTTTCAAAGAGAAATGAAAATAAAAAGACATTATGAAAGAGTAACAGGACCTGTGTCTCAATGGTTATGGAGAAAAGTTTAAACTTTATGTCTGTTTCTTCCATTCTCTCTCCACCACTGGAATCCACAACCAATATTATTCTATGGGGCTTTGTTTATAGTTGCAGGGCTGAAAATTACATGGGGCTTTTAAATTTTAAACCAATAAAATAAAATAAAATAAAAAATTCAGTTCCTCAGCTGTATTAGCTACATTTCAAGTGCTCAAAAACCATATGTGGCTAGTTGCCCACCTTACTAGACACAGCCAATCTAGAACATACCCCTCATTGCAGAAAGCTCTAATGAATAACCCTGGTTTAAAGGGTCTTACCCCGCCCCCTCAACATGTGCATTACAAAGATAAATTTGAAAGGCTTCTGCTGCTAAGCTTAGGTGTGACTGACAAACAGACTTCCACTAAGCACTCTAGGGCACTTTACACAGCTTCCTAGAGAAGTTACAGGTCACATTTTTGTAAGACTTCCTTATTTAGAAGGAAAAAAAGGCAAGTTTAGAAGCAGTATAAGCAGCCAGATATTCTAAAAACAGGATTACACTAGACATTTAAAAATGTGAAATCTAGTCCAGGCCAGAACTGCTTTCCACAGTTAAAATAGGCAGCTGGTCTTTGAGTAGGATTTGAGAGCTATCCTCAGGACATTATCAGTGAAAATAAATAACTATGCTGGAGTAGGGACAAGGGAACTAAAATGTACAGAACACCTACTGTACCAGGATTTGTTAGGCCGTAGGATGTACAGGTAAATCAGATAGGGTTGCTATCCTCCAAGAATACACAGTTCAATACAGAGACAGCATATTAGCACGATTTTAGCATCATAAGAACTAATACATTAGACTGTGAAGGGGTTATGGACTGCATGTCTGTGTCCCCACAAAACTCTATGTTAAACCCCACCCCGAATGTGATGATATCTGAAGGTGGACCTTTGGGAGGTAATTAGGTTTAGGTGAAGTCATGAGGGTGAAGCACCCATGATGAGAGTAGTGTCCTTATGAAGGACACAGAGAGCTTGTTTCCCTTCTTTCCTTCTTCCACCTGAGGACACTATGAGAAGATGGTTGTCCGTAAACCAGGAAGAGGGAAACACCAAGAATCCGACCATGCTGGCACCATGATTGCAGACTTCCAGTGTCTGGAATCGTGAGAAATAACTGTTTGTTTCTGAAGCCATAGTCTATGGCATTCTGTTATAGCAATCCAACTAATAAGACAGTGAGCATTGTTTATGGCATTCTATTACAGCAGCCCAAACTAAAACAGAGGGCATTCAAGGGGAAAGGGATAAAAAGAGGGGTGAGTTATGGTCTAGAAAGGCTTCAGAAAGGAAAGGAAATGGGACTGAAGTCTGAAAAGCTACAAAATTATAACAAAAAAGGGATAAGAACATTCTAGACAGGAAACCAATGTAAACACAGATAAAATGATGGCCACATTTGCAGGAACCCAATCAAGATTAAGTAATTTTTTCAAGGTCACATGGTAGGCAGAGCCAGAACTCAAATACAGGACTTTATTTTTTTTTCAATTCTTTATTTTTAAAAGTATTACATATAGTACTACATATGTCTCCTTTTTCCCCCATTGACCACTCCCTGGCCACCCCCACCCCCAGTTCAAATACAGGACTTTAAAAGCCTGCTTATTTTGATACATCGAATGTCCTACCCTTCTTCTCTATTCTTTCCTCTGGTTCCTACGCATGATTCTGTGTTTCAAGATTCAAGACTAAATATTCAGGTTACAATCTTCCCCTAAATCTTTCTCTGACAATCCCTTCCTACTTTCAGCATCATAAAATTTCTTCTTGCTGGTTTTCACAATAGTCTATAACTTCCTAATAGCTGGAACCTATCTCTGTAGTCTTAGCATTCAGCACAAAGCATATAGTGGCTCCATCCATAACACCAGACTGCTAAGATAGCTGAAGCTGCTATCCTTATGTCTATTCTTCTTTTTCCTTCCATATATTTATCCACCCACCCATGCTTACAATCATTTATTGAGGGCCTATTATATATTGGCATCATACAAGAATCAGGGATAAAAAAAACATATGGTTCCCAACCCTGAGGATTTCATACAGTATGTGTTCAGAAAACAAATCTATAAAGTCTAAGATAAAATTAAAATACATAATAACTATTTATTAAACATCTGTTATGTGCTATGCACTGTGTAAGGTACTAGATATCTAAAGATTAATAAGGCCCAATTTTCTGATCTTAAAAGGCTATTACATAAGAAAAATAGGAGGAAACATATAAACAAATAACTATAATATAATGAATATGCATTAATATCCAACAATCGTAGGGACCAATTTACACAAAGAATTTTCCCACCCAAAATACCGATAGTTCTTTAGGAAATTTTAGGAAACAGCATTGGCTAGAGAATCCTGGATTATTTTATCTGAGCACATGGCTTTTTAGGATAAAGACTGCAGGCCCTAGTCTCTACAGCAGTCAGGTGTGGCTGAGAGAGCAGGTTCTAGGTAGTGTGCTGGTGGCATATTGTTAGACGTTTAATTGGGTCAGTGGAACTCTGATAGGTAGTGTTTACCATGTCCATGGTGAAAATACTCCCACTACGGACAATTTCAAACTACCAACATGAGATACCAGAATACAGAGTTGGAAAAGAAATGTGCACACTTGGCTCTTGCTTAACTGATAAGAGGCAATAAGCAGGAGCCAGACCCAGAACACCACTGATTCCAGTCAATGGCAGGTGGTGTCCTCTGGTCCCGCACTTAAAGGAAAGGAGGATGGCCTCCCCTTGCCCTTTATCTCTTCCTTCCAGCTGAAATGCATTAGGGTCATGAGCCACCGTGGACCACATAGGCAAGGGAGAATACTTGTAATGGCAAACAGGAGAGGGAACTTGAGTCCCTAACACCATGGAGATACTATACCAGCCATAGACTGCTTTTGGCTGCATTGTTATGAGAGAGAAATACACTTCTATTTTTAAAGTCACTGGTATTTTAGGTCTCTGTTAGAACAACCACATCTATACCCAATTCATACAAACATTTTGACACCCCTGAAGAAGAGAAGTTGATGCATAACCCATGGACACAGACAATAGGGTGGTGAAGGCCTGGGGTGAGGGACGGTCTGGAAGGGGTCAATGGGAGGAAAAAAGGGACATATGTAATACTTTCAACAATGAAGACTTTTTTAAAAAAAGAGAGAAATTAAGCTCAAGATAGGGAAAGTACTCTTAGTTTAGGAGGCTATAGTAATGCTATAGATGAAAGACACTGTAGGTCTGGATTTAGACAATGGCAATACAGTTAAAGAGGAAGGAGATATATCTCAAAAGAAACAAGCAAATATCAAAAACAAAGAAACAAACAGAGAAGAGCCAGAAATAAGCTGAAGAGAAGTCATGAGTAAAATGTTTTAAGAATATTGGCTGCAACACTTAAGATGTGACCTAAACTGTAAAACAAATAAAACTATCCTTTGGGAATTTACAATTTGGAGAGGTGGAAAGATACATAAACAAAAAGGCAATTAAGTGGTGATTCAAGCAAATTTAGTAAAGGTAAGAGTAGACCAAAACAGAGGAAATAGTTCTACTCATGATAACAGATGAAGGCAGCAGAAGATCAGAAAGGATTTCATTAAGAAGGCAACTGTATTACAAAAATATATATTCGGAGATAAGTAGCTATTCTATCTTAAAGCCTCAATTTGAAAAAGTTCAAGTACTTCTATATAACTGGAATCTTTAAAAAAGAAAAAAATTAGTCTCTGGAGTGTGCTGAAGAGTAAATATGAGGTGAAGAACAAAATCAGAGCCAAAGTTAAAGGTAGTTTTGACTATTTGTTCACTTGACACCTTGAACATTTTCTAACTCTGATAAAGAAACGAATGGATACATGAAGGTGGAAATCAGAAGAGGAAGGTCCACAGGGGAGGAAACCTTTTTTCTGCCAAGGGCCATTTAGCTATTTATAACACCATTTGTGGGCCTTATAAAATTATCAACTTAAAAATTAGCCAGCAGCCCTAACCGGTTTGGCTCAGTGGATAGAGCGTCGGCCTGCGAACTCAAGGGTCCCAGGTTTGATTCCGGTCAAGGGCATATACCTTGGTTGCGGGCACATCCCCAGTGGGGAGTGTGCAGGAGGCAACTGATCGATGTTTCTCTCTCATCGATATTTCTAACTCTCTATCCCTCTCCCTTCCTCTCTGTAAAAAACCAATAAAATATATTAAAAAAAATTAGCCAGCATTTGATCAAACATTTAATTAACTCACAGTTAATGCCTTGGCAGGGCCAGACCAAATGATTTTGTGGGCCTTATATGGTCCGCAGGCCTGAAGTTCCCTACCCCTGGTCTAATAGAAAGAGGATACTCTAGGTACACATAACAAATTAGATGATCTGATGAGCAGATTCCTAGAATCTGTTCCCTTCAATGTTAAGACTTTGAAAGAATAGAAGAAGGGAAGATGTTTAAAGGAGTCATGACTGGAAAGCCAAATCTGACTCACCAATGCTGTTGTTTTTTTTAATCCTCATCTGAGGATATGCTTTTACTGATTTTAGAGGGAGAGGGGAAAGGAGAAGGGAAAGGAAAGAGGGAGGAAAAGGGGGGAGGAGGAGGAGGGAGAGAGAAACATGGATGTGGGATTGACACCAATAGGTTTCCTCCGGCACATGTCCCAACCTGGTGCATGGGATGACACGCCAACTGAGCCAACCAGCTACAGCTTGCCAACTTTTCGTTTGTTTGTTTTTAACAGGTGTTGATCATCACAGATTTTGCTGCAAGAATCTTTGATTCTGAAATATAGGAGCCTGTGTAATTTTATCTCTAATTTTCCAAAGGCACCAAATGCCTGCCATTGACTTTTTCATTGAGCGCCTACTGCAAAGAATGTGTAAATCCTCTCTCATTTTCTGCTCTTATGACTGCAGTTTTTGAGTTCTCAGGCTAAGAATATGCTTTACATCTTAAAATAATTGCAAAAATAGAAAAAAGAAAATTTCATAACACACCAAATAAAGTTTCATTAGAACATGATCATGCTCATTTGTTTACACACTGTGTATGGATGGCTTTCATACTAGTATGTTAGAATTGTATAGTTGGAAGAGGGCATATGATCCTCAAAGGCTAAAAGATTTACTATCTGGCTCCGCAGAAGTTTGCCAAGCCTGGTTTAGATGATGACAGCAAGTGCTCTACAATATCTAGGAGATAGCATGAAGGTACCATAGCTTTAGAACAGTGGTTCTCAACCTTCCTAATGCCACAACCCTTTCATAAAGTTCCTCATGTTGTGGTAACCCTCAATTTCATTGTTACAAATTGAACATAATTAAACCATAGTGATTAATCACAAAAACAATATGTAATTATATATGTGTTTTCCGATGGTCTTAGGCGACCCCTGTGAAAGGGTTGTTTGACTCCCAAAGGGGTCGCGACCCACAGGTTGAGAACCGCTGCTTTAGAAGAATCCACAGACAATATGCCATTTACATCTAATATCACATAGTAAAATTTGGGGTGACAAAGTATTTTTCTACAACAGCAAGTTTTGCAAAATGTTAATTTTCTTTTATAAACTTGCATAAATAAAAGCTCCCTGACTGTCTGTATACATGGTATCTTCTTGAAACATCCATTTTCAGAAACAAATATATGTTAGGTTTTCTCCCACTTCATTCCCTTCAGACACCTGGCTGGTGCTATCTCTCCTAGGTACACAAAAAACTCCCTAGCACAGTTATTTCTATACTAGAGGCCCAGTGCATGAAATCCATGCATGGGTAGGGTCCCTAGGCCTGGGTGGTGATCAGGGCCCATCAGGTTCCCCACCTCCCCACCTCCTCGCCTCCCCGCCTCCTCCTTCCCTCACTCCCTCAGCACCCCACTGCCGCTGTTGCTGGTCTCCCACCATATTCCGCGCCAACCCCTGGTGGTCAGCACATCTCATAGTGAGCAATCGAACTCCTGGTCGAACTCCTGAGTTTGCATATTAGCCTTTTATATATATAGGTTGTAGTACAAAGCACTGAATTAAGACTAAATAAATACATCCAATAAGTTATAATATAAATGGCATAAAACCCTTTAACAATACAGAGGTCCTATCTATATATAAAACCCTAATATGCAAATAGACCGAACAACCGGTTGCTATGATGTGTGCTGACCACTAGGAGGAGCATGTGCGGAACATGGTGAGCGTCGGCAGTAGGCAGCAAAGTGTGGAACATGGCAGGCACTGGCCATAGCGGGATGGTGGATCAGGTGAGCAGGGGCGTCAGACCAAGGCGGGGCACTGGTCACTGTCATCGGGGCGAGTCTCTGACTGTTACTAAGTATTCTTTGCTCCCACACACTGCGGTTCTGCCCTGCACCCACACCTACTGCTGGTGCCAGCCCTGCTTGCACCCGCTGCCAGTGCCAGAGCCGCTGCTCATACCCTCTGCTGGCGCCGGCCCCGATCGCTCAGTGTTGTCAGCAGGTGCGAGCGGCAACTGCCGGCCCCAAGTGCTCCTCAGGACCTCTCCACCTCCCCCTGCTCCTGAGGGGCGACTGGGGCAGCAGCCACCGCTCACACCCACTGACAGGGCCGGCCCCACTCACACCCACTGCTGGCACCAACCCCAATCACTCTGCACCATCAGTGGGTGCGAGCGGAGCCGGCTCGGTCAGCACGTGGGAGCGGCAGCAGCGGGAGTGGGGCTGCCAGCAGACAGGGGAGCAGAGGCCACGGCAGGAGGGGCCGGGCGAGGGTGCAGAGGATGGGCCAAGACCCACCCCTGTGCCCACCGCAGCCTGGCAGCCCACAGTTCCTTTCAAGGTACACGAATTCGTGCAATGGGACCCTAGTCTTCAAAATAATTCTAAAACTTACATATCCTATTGAAAACATCAAAAGATGCAGACAATTGTGCTGGCTAATTATATTTCTACCTCCCTTTCATTTAGTGTAGCCTTGTGACTAAATTCTGGCCAAGAAGGTATAAGTAGAAGGTGGGTATTCTTAAAAACAGGGGCATGTAGCTTTTTTACTTTTCCTTCCTATGGGCTAGAAGACCAATGTAATCCCTATTAGCTGATAAAAGACCTCAAGGAGCCTCTGCATCTTTGCATTTATTCAAATATGAAACATGAAAACAGGCTGGTATTATGAAGGCGAAGTCTATTCACCACATTAGCCACAATACAGTGAGAATATAAAATAACGGAGTGCACGCTACCTGTACTCAAGGAATATGTAATAGAGAATGTAAATAGATAAATAAATTGGAATAATTTAGTAATAAATATTTCCTGCTTACCTCCTTGGATTCCTTTTGCCGTTGCCGTTTTACCAGCATTATCAAGTCCCACCATCACAAGAGTCACCTTTCTTAAAAGAACAAAAATTTTAAAATTACTTTGAGTTAATTCAATACTGAAAAAAATAAAAGCAAATACATTCATCCAAGCAACATTTAGGAGGATCTGCTATACAAGACAATCAGCTAGATATTAAGGGTAAAATGATGAATAAATGTAGACTAAAGAGCAAAATTCATGAAGAATACCTTTAAAGTATTATCCTTTCATTCTCTAAGAAAAAAAAAAAAGAGGGGAAGTGGGTTGGATTGTACAATAGAAACCCAAAGGATAGAGAAGAAATAAGGAAAAGAAAAGAGAAAAATGGAGGGAGGGAGATGGATTCTGACATGAGTTATGTATCATGACTAAAGATGAAATGTTCTAGTTAATTGAATTCTAAGGATTATCAGAAATCTGTTTTTCTTATGAAATTACATAAGAAAAGAATTATTGTTATATTCTAGGCACTACTTGTGTGCTAAACTGTTTTTAGAAATATGTAGCACCTTACCAAGTACAAATCTTACATATAGTATAGTCACATGACTATTAAGTGCTAACATATTTTCAAAGAGCACTACAATTACAAAGCTTAAAATGTATCTGGTGATATAGCTAAACTTCACAGAATCAGAAAAAAAAATACAGTCTAGTTCAATTTTACAGCTGAAAGTCATAAGCCCAGAGTTGGAAGACGTAAGACAATGAATAGGTTTAACAAGAACCAAAACCTAATTAATTCACCTAAATCCTAGAAAATTCTTTAACCTGGGACAGGTACAAAGGAACAAACCTATTATACTGGTCCTATTAACATGACAATTCAGTCCACCACTAAAACTCATTTCTGTTCTAGGCTACACTACTACACAATATGAGATGAGACTGTCCATTAACAGCATGGATTTGAGAATACAGAGAGAAAGCCACAGCATAACACAGCTAGTTGCTGGGTTAAAACCACAAGGCACCCTAGCCAGTTTGGCTCAATGGATAGAGTGTTGGCCTGTGGACTGAAGGGTTCTGGGTTCGATTCTGGCCAAGGGCACATGCCCGGTTTGTGGACTTGATCCCCAGTGGGGGGGTGGGGGGGGAGGAAGAGGAAGATGCCGGAGGCAGCCAATCAATGATTCTCATCATTTATGTTTCTCTCTCTCTCCCTCTCCCTTCCTCTCAGAAATCAATACAAATATATTAAAAAAAAAAAAAAAAGCACAAGGCTATGGGAGGCAACCAGTCAATGTGTTGCTCTCACATCGATGTTTCTCTTTCTCTCTCTCTCTGTTCCTCCCTCCCTTCCACTCTCTCTGAAAATTAATGGAAAAAGTATCCTCAGGTGAGGATTAACAAAAAATAAAATAAGTAAATTATGAGTTATATAGTATGTTGGAAAGTGATTAAGTACTATAGGAAAAAGAACGGAGCAGGATAAAGGGAGCAGTAGTGGGGATGGGAGGTGGGCTGCAGTTTTATATAGGGTGACCAGGGTGGGTCTGATTGAAAAGGTAAAGCCTGAGCAAGGCCTTGAAGGAGGGAGTTAGTCATCTGGGGCAAAAGAGAACAGCTGGACCAAAGGCACTGAAGTGGGGACATGCTGGCATGTTCCAGTGTCAGCAAGGAAGCCACTGTGGTAGAACTCAGTGAGAGCCCCGGCCCGATGGCTTAGTTGGTTAGAGAGTCGCCCAGTGCACTAAAAGGTGGCAGGTTCAATTCTCGATGAGGGCACATATCCATGTTGCAGGTTCCATCTCTAGTCAGGGCCCATATGGAAGGCAACCAATTGATGTTTGTTTCTCTCTCTCGCTCTCTCTCCTCTCTTTCTCTCTCCCTTCCTCTCTCTAAAATCAATAAAAGCATATTCTCCAATGTGGGTTAAAAAAAACCAAAACACAAGAGTGAGAAAGCGGCAGGGAAGGGCAGATCAGAAACACATCAAAGGCAAGATCATGCAGGACCTTATACACTATGGTGAGGACTTTGGCTTTTGTGAGTGAAATTAATGTACTCTCCATGTTAATTTCCTTTGTTATCCTGAAGCCTTAGTCTTTTCCAAATGTTTCAACCATCCCTACCCAGGATGGGGAATAACTGGAAGGATGTCTATGCTTGAGTCAGTGAAAGAACAAAGCAAGCCACAACTAGCAGCATCCCCATACACCATGCCCAGTCAGCCAGTGCCGGGATCAGAAAGCCAAAGAGATCAACAGCAGATTATGAATTTAAAGAGCTGAGATAGTATGCAGGTACTACTATCCATGTGAAAATTTTACCTGCATTATCAATTTTGAAAAATATCAGTTTATTTCTTGAGAAAGCTGTGAGGTATTTAGAGTATAATTTATTATTTTGTTTGAAGAAGTTGTAACTACCAAATATTCAGGAATGAGATTTAAATGCAAAATACTTTCCTAAACAAAATATAGTAAATGACTATACTAAAAAAGGTAAATAATGTAGCATTTTAAGCAATATTTTAGAAAATTCAAGACACTACATATACAATGAATTGGACTAAAATTATATTAAAGTTAATTCAATTGTTCTTTACTAATTTATAATTCAGTTCAAGATCTACAGTACTACTAACATCACCATGAGCCAAAACAATTACTTTTGGGAACAAATCACCATTCACTGCTTGTTTGCACCATTTATTCTATAAATATTGATTAAGCACCTATTATAAAATAGCAAATAAACATCCACAATCCCCAGCCCTCATAAACCATAGAGCCTAGCAAGAAAATAGGCGATGGAGAGGTAATTATGTGTGATGACTGTTGTCCAGGGAAAGCACAGGCAGCCACAGGAAGAGATAACAGGCAGCTGTGCCTATTCTGGAAGTCAAGGAAGACCACACTACACATATGCAGCAGCTGGGTCAGCAGTTCCTAGAAACATCATAAAACCTTTCAAATCCCTTATAAGACAAAGTAAACCATCTTAAATTACCTTTTAAGGAAAATGGCCCCTCATTCTCTTAAATGGGTAGCATCTTATGTCCACCTCCCCAACTCCATCCTTGTTAATATTTCAGTTTTAAAAAAAACTTCCAGCCCTGGTTGGTGTGGCTTAGTTGGTTGAGTGTCATCTCATGTACCAAAAAGATCAATGGTTCAATTCCTGGTCAGGACACATGCCTGAGTTGCAGGCTCAATCCCCGGGGGGGGACATGCAGGAGGCACCTGATACATGTTTCTCTCACACATCAAGGTCTTTCTCTCCCTCCCTCCCTCTTCCTCACTCTCTGAAAATGTTTGTAAAAATATTCCAAATTATTACTATTACACATTGTTCTTAAAGCTAGCTACCAAAAATGTTAGCTTTTACCTTAAATGTTTTCATTATTTAAAAGTGTATCTTGCCCTAGCCGGTTTGGCTCAGTGGATAGAGCATCGGCCTAAGGACTGAAGGGTCCCAGGTTCAATTCTGGTCAAGGGCATGTACCTTGGTTGCGCGCATATCCCCAGTAGGGGGTGTGCAAGAGGCAGCCAATCAATGCTTCTCTCTCATCATTGATATTTCTCTCTCTCCCTCTTCCTTCCTCTCTGAAATCAAAATATATTTTTTAAAATGTATCTTTATTGTTGAAGGTATTACAGATGTGCCTCTTCCCCTGCCCACCCCCCCAGTTGACCCCCTTTATCCTACTCCCACCCCACTCTCAGGCCTTCATCACACAATTGTTGATTGTCTATGTCCATGGGTTATGCATATCTACACTAATAAAAGACAAACATGCAAATTGACCATACCTTTACTACACCTTAAGCCATGCCCACCAGCCAATCAGAGTGGCTATATGCAAATTAACCCAACCAAGATGGCAGCCAGCAGCCACAGAGCTGGAGTGAGCAGGAGGCTTCATTGCCCCAATGATGGAGGAAGCCAAGCTTCCTGCTTGCCAAGGTGACTCTGAGTTCCACTAAAAGCAACGAAGTTTCAATTATAGAAGGCAAATAAACCCCAGGTACATGCTTTCAGCCGGCTGTGGCCACGGAGCTGGAGCGAGCAGGAGGCTTCCCTCCCGCCTGCCCTGGCCAGCTCTGAGCTCCTCTCAAGGCAACAAAGTTTCAATTATAGAAGGTAACTAAATCCCAGAATAAAAAAAAAAAAAAAAAAAACGAAAAAAATAAGAGGCTGGGAGCTTCCGTTGCTGGAGGGGGCTTGGCCAGCCTGAAAACGGCCCTCAGCCCCTCACCCAGACTGGCCAGGCACCCCAGTGGGGACCCCCACCCTGAAAGGGGTGTGACCAGCCTGTAAACACCCATCAGCCCCTCACCAAGGCTGGCCAGGCGCCCCTGGTGGGGTCCCCACCCTGATTCGGGACACCCTTCAGGGCAAACCAGCTGGCCCCCACCCGTGCACCAGGCCTCTATCCTATATAATAAAAGGGTAATATGCAAACTGACCCTAACAGCAGAATGACTGGGAATGACTGGTCACTATGACACACACTGACCACCAGAGGGCAGATGCTCAATGCAGGAGCTGCCCCCTGGTGGTCCGTGAGCTCCCACAGGGGGAGCTCTGCTCAGCCACAAGCCAGGCTGATGGCTGCCAGCACAGCGGTGGTGGTGGGAGCCTCTCCCGCCTCCTCAGCAGCACTAAGGATGTCCGACTGCAGCTTAGGCCTGCTCCCCAATGGCAAGTGGACATCCCCCAAGGGCTCCCGGGCTGCCAGAGGGATGTCTGACTTCCATCTTAGGCCCAATTCCCCAGGGAGCGGACTTAATCCAGCAGGTGGACATCCCCCAAGGGGTCCCAGACTGCAAGAAGGCATAGGCCGGGCTGAGGGACACCCCCGAGTGCACAAATTTTTATGCACTGGGCCTCTAGTATTCATATAATTTTTTAACAGGGTATTAGGTTCAAATAAAAAGAATTCAAACATGAAATTCACTTGGAATATTGTAATCATCCTGAGACGAGCACAAAATAAGCCTCTCTCTGGATTTCTATTTACTTTGACTAACCTTGCAAATTAGTTAATTTTGAAGATCATTAAGCCATATACTTGAAAACATGGATTTAATTAAATATTTGGGGTAATTAAAGCCTTAATGAATAATTATAACATTAGCAGTACAAATAAAAATCACACTGTGAATTCCGACATTCCTAATAAAACATTAAATTTGTACATTCATAATAGAATGAGTTTACAAGGTTAACATTTACCTAACACTCAAAATTCTATTTAACTCTTTATATAATGAAGATGTTACAATCTAATACATGTTAAAACGTACATGCCACTATAGTTTTTTAAAATATAGTAAATTATCACTGACTGGAAACAGTTTGGCTGTGGTGGTCTATGACCAACAATAAGAAGAAAGATTGTCTATGCCTGTTAATCTTGTGATTATTGATCAAATGCATTAGTCCTTCAATTGAAAAAAAAATAACATACAGTGTTCTTAGATTTACAGTATCTAGAAAAGTTGCCTAGTAATAAATCAATCATTTAGTCATTTAGTCAGACAGTAATTTATGAAAAAGTACATCAGACACTAAACATTGTGGACACAAAAATGCCTGAGACATATTCCCTATGCCAGAGTGCTCATCCTCTGAGAGTGACTAAAATGTAGACAAATATTGGTAGATTGTGACATGATAACAGTTTAAAAAGCTCATCTCTATACACAAGATGCTAAAGGAAAACAGAGCAAGGTGACTTTATCCAGCCTAGAAACATAAAAAAAATCAGGGAAGCTTCTTTCACAAAGTAATGCCTCAGCTAAGTTCTTAAACTGGAGGAGTCTGCCAAGCAATGGGAATGTGAAAGCAGAAAAAAGGAGGAAGAGATTCCAGACTGAGAACACTGTCTAAGGAGACACCACATCAAGGGGGTGCGAATTGGCAGCGTGTTGAGTTGCTGAACCCAGGAGTTAAGAACACACTTCAGTAGAGCAGCCTTAAACAAAAGGAGAACATGCTCGTTAGACTCATACATAATCACAAGTCAGTACAACCGTGTATTGAGTCTAAAGGGAACTTGACATCTTCTACTTAAGAAATCAGTATTGCCTGGCCCATGTGGCTCAGTGGTTGAGCATCGACCTATGAACCAAGAAGTCACATTTCAATTCCTGGTCAAGGCACATGCCCAGGTTGTGGGCTCAATCCCCGGTGGGGGGCATGCAGGAGGCAGCCAATCAATGATTCTCTCTCATCACTGATATTTCTATCTCCCTTTCCCTCTGAAATAAATAAGTAAATACATATATATGTGTGTGTGTGTGTGTGTGTGTGTGTGTGTATTACCAGTATCCTCAAATAGTAAGTAATCTAACCTTTACAGAAGTTGAAAGTGACCAATTCACTCAGTACAGTTATTCCTGATGTTCAATTATATAACCAAACTATAAAAGCTGATATGGGAAGAACTCTGGTATTGTAAGACATGCATTACATTTGTATAGTAAGTAACATAAAAGGGACTGTAGGCACTCATATATAGCCATAAACCTGGTGTAAGATCTGTGTTCAAATCCTAGATTTGTCACTTCCAAGCCTGGGACACATTATTTAATTTCTCAGCATTTCATCAGTAAAATGAGGATAATAACAATATCTAATCCAAAATTAAATAAGACAATGCAAGTAAGGTGCATAGTGCTTGTGGCACATATTAAGTGCTCAACCAACAACTACTCTTATTACAGTACCAAATTCAAGACAGGGAGTCCACGAGATGAGACCAGAAAGATGGGCAGGTACCAGGTAAGGAGGAGGATTAAGGAGTTCAGTTTTGCACATGTTAAGAGTGGTACTTGTCTGACACTGAAGTCTGAAGCTGGAGAAGATATTTGGACTGGGTTTATGAGACATATCCGTGGTAGTTGAAACTATGACAACAGACAAAAGAGCCAGAGAGAGCACAGGAGAAAGAGGCGCCGTGGACAGGGGAACATGGAACTCTGGGAATCTTGGAAGAAATGCTTAAAATTGTGATGAGAAAGAAATGAGCAGACCAAAGACATGGCAGCACTGGAGCAGTTTCCAGAAGGTAAAAAATGAACACTATCAAAGAGTGCAAAGTTTTGTAAAATAAAGGTATGTTTTTAGTAGTTGTTCCAAATTAAGTACCTCAGAAATAAATGCTTTCAGTTTTTCCCAAACCCTGCAATAACCAATGCTTTGAATTTATATAGCATGTCTTGACAGTCCAAAGCTATTTTACCCTGTCATTTATCTTCATACTGTCCCTGCAAGTGGAAGAGGTACAAGTTACCCAAGGTTATGAAATAAGTTAAAGCAGAATTAGGTAAACAGTGTAAGGAGTGGAAGAAGGAGAAATCATGGAGCTAGCTAAAACTACAAAATGTTTTGCAGAAAAAACAGGATAGCAGAAACACAGGATGTTTTTCTTGCAAGTGCAAAATAAAATGTTGTAAAAAGGCCAGGAACCAATCACAGAGCAGCACAGATAGACAAAGAGCGGGCCTTTAGCAGATATAAGGAAAAGAGCAGAATGCTTTGGTGGCAAACCATTGGGGGTTCCCTCTCGGAGTGGGGAGTCTGTGTTTGCCTGTAATAAACTCCTGCCTTGCTTGAATTCCTCTGGTCTATGGCTTCACTCCTCGATTCCATGAGACACGACCCTGGGAAGAATTCCAGCTCACCAGATCCAGTATCAGTTACAGTGATAATAAGAAGTTAGTCAACAGCAGTTTCCATGTGAAGTTTAAATACAATGGTTTGTAAAAACAATAATTATTATTATTTTAAAGGATAACTTGAACCATTTTGATAACTTGAACCATAAGATTTACTCACATTCATATGTATACTAGAGGCCCGGTACACAAAAATTTGTGCACTTGGGGGTCCCTCAGCCCAGCCTGTGCCCTCTCGCAGTCTGGGATCCCTAAGGGGATGTCCACCTGCTGGCTTAGGCCCGCTCCCTGGGGATTGGGCCTAAACTGGCAGTCAGACATCCCTCTGGCAGCCCGGGAGCCCTTGGGGGATGTCCACTAGCCAGCGGGGAGCAGGCCTAAGCTGCAGTCGGACATCCTTAGTGCTGCTGAGGAGGCGGGAGAAGCTCCCACCACCACCATCAGCCTGGCTTGTGGCTGAGCAGAGCTCCCCCTGTGGGAGCTCACGGACCACCAGGGGGCAGCTCCTGCATTGAGCATCTGCCCTCTGGTGGTCAGTGTGTGTCATAGTGACCAGTCATTCCCAGTCATTCTGCTGTTAGGGTCAATTTGCATATTATCCTTTTATTATATAGGATAGAGGCCTCGTGCATGGGTGAGGGCTGGCTGGTTTGCCCTGAAGGGTGTGCCATATTAGGGTGAGGGTCCTGCTGGGGTGCCTGGCCAGCCTGGGTGAGGGGCTGAGGGCTGTTTTCAGACTGGCCACACCCCCTTCAGGGTGGGGGTCCCTACTGGAGTGCATGGCCAGCCTGGGTGAGGGGCTGAGGGCCGTTTTCAGGCTGGCCACACCCCGTTCAAGGAGGGGGGTCCTGCTGGGGTGCCTGGCCAGCCTGGGCAAGTGGCTGATGGCCGTTTTCAGGCTGGCCACACCCCGTTCAAGGAGGGGGGTCCTGCTGGGGTGCCTGGCCAGCCTGGGTGAGGGGCTGATGGCTGTTTGCAGGCTGGCCACAGCCCCTTCAGTGTGGGGGGTCCTGCTGGGGTGCCTGGCCAGTCTGTGTGAGTGGCTGATGGCTGTTTGCAGGCTGCCCAAGCCCCCCAGCGGGGACCCTCACCCCATGAGGGTGTGGCCATCCTGGGTGAGGGGCTGATGGCTGTTTTCAGGGTGGCCACGACCCCCAGCCACCCAAGCTCCCAGTGGAGGCTGGCTGAAAGCAGGTATCTGGTATTTATTTATCTTCTATAATTGAAACTTTGTTGCCTTTAGCGGAGGTCACAGCCGGCCAGGGCAGGTGGGAAGCTTGGCTTCCTCCATCATTGGGGCAACCAAGCCTCCTTGCTTGCTCCAGCTCTGTGGCTGCCGGCCGCCATCTTGGTTGGGTTAATTTGTATATAGTCGCTCTGACTGGCTGGTGGGTGTGGCTTGGGGAGTAGAGGAGGTGTGGTCAATTTGAATGTTTCTCTTTTATTAGATTAGATATACACATAGATATACTAGTACATCAGGTATCCAGATAGTCTGCCTCATTTCCATCAAGATAATTTATAATTTTTTCCCCACATTTAGGCCTATCAGAATCATAACCTAGTTTCTGGACGTAATAGGTATATTACCTAATTATAGGTAAATTAACTAAAGTCATAAATTGCATGCTGTTAATAAAAGCTACCCATGATGTTGATGAAAATCAAGTCATAGTATTTTTCTGCTTAAAGTCCTTAAACAGAATCAAGAACAAACTCTGTAGACTCTTCTTCTGCCACTCCCCAGCAGGCCTATAAGACCAGGAATTCTCCCAGTCCTTCCTGACCATCTGTGCGACCACAGTAAATAGATCCTAACTTTGTCATGCAACTTATCATACAGTCTCCTCTACTAAAATCTCTCTTCATCAACTCTGTAGCCCCAGGATCAAATGTGTGAGGCATCCTTACTGAATGAAAAAACATAAATATAACATGTCATTCCCCCATTTGCTGAGTAAAAATTAAGCAAAATTAAAGTATATAACATTAAGCAAAAAGGTACATATACAATTTATAAAACTCTTTACCTCAAGGTAAAAGTTCAGTATTAAAGAATGTAATTAAAATCAGATATCTTCTAACATCAAACCGAGTAAGGTTTTCTGAAAAAGTTTACATGCTCATGGTTTCGGGGTAATAATTAACAGTGTTTATTTCAATTAACAGTTAAAAATTTTTTTAAAACTGAAATAACTTCCAGTAAAAAAAAGGAAAGTAGGGATTAAGAGAGTAAAGGCCTGTTTTATATATTTTATCTCATGGTCTCTTTTTATATAAAAATGTACAACGTAGCATACCAGAAATATAAGCAACATAATATTGGAGTTTTAACTTAGACTCAGAAAACACTTGAATTTGAATATTTTCTGAATGACATTACTGCAATCATTTGAACATCTACAACTCTAAGGAAGACAATACTTCAAAGGAGGTCATTACATAAAAGCTATTTCTAAAAAGTATTATACAAATCAAAATAAAATATTTCATTAAAAAACAAAACTTGAGACATCAAAACTGATATGTATTACCTAAAATATTTAAAACTATATGGAGCAGGTTCTAAATTTACAAGTAATAAACACATACATGAAAAGGGATTTGGAAACACTGTTTTATAACAGATATTTAAGAGAATGAAAAAAAAAACCCTACCACAAAGAAAATGACACAATGAAAAAAATTATGATGTGATTTTATTGTGCAAGTGTATGACTTTCTGAGATTTTAATTCAGATAGTACAGCCCAGGACAATAGCACACCAAAAACACTATCTGAACTCATGGAGTACTAATAAGTAGTAAGAGGATCAAACTTGGGATCATATGCTTTTAAATCTTGGTCAAGTGAAATTTTTAGTGTCAGTTAGTTGATTTCTAAAATATAAAGAGATAGAATCAGGATATCTCTAGGTCCTAACATACCCTGAAATTCTAAAATTCTTACCCTGAAAAACAAGAAGCTGTAGGGGGATAAAAAGAAATGTAGGATATTCCAGTTCTGCATACAACACATCAGATAATCCCTGCTAATCTGTATGTACAGCTTAATTTAAAAAATTAGGAACTCTGCTATTTCTAGAAATGGTATAGATTTACAGTTATATTTATTTACAACAAGAAAGATGGCTATTAGAGTGCTAACTGTTCCCCCACTGAAAAAAAATTCACAGCAAGGATGACATTGCATATCACTGTATGTTTCCCAGACACCACACTGGTCAATGCACACTGCTTACTGTGACATCTGAGGCTCTTCCTTCAGACTTGGTCACAGTGAATAGCAATTTACTTAGAAATTTGAAGGAAAGCTTTGCTTGTCTGAAATATGACATCAAAAAACACAGGTGGACAAGTAACTAGTAATTCCAGGGAGTGAGTAACTGTGGGGAGGAATGGTAGGAGATGAATATAGTGCAGGGAACTTCAAGGATTTATTGCCTTTTCTTTAGGAAAAAAAAAAAAAATGACATGTCATGAGCAAAGGTAAATATTCTTAAAACTTGGGTGATAAGCACATGAGTACTTACTATATTTCTCTTTTTGTTTAAATGATGGTAAAAATACTCTTATTATTTTTACATTATAATCCTATATAATAAAGAGCTAATATGCTAATTAGACCAAACAGAACAACCGTCCGGACAATTGTCCAGAAGATGCCAGGGCTGCGAGGGCTGAGCCCCTTGCACAAGTTTCGTGCATTGGGCCTCTAGTATTACATAAAATTCTTGCTGTAAACATTCTTTCACTTAAATTACTGTGAATTCACTTAAATTTTCTGCTTCTCATAAGGGGAGCATTCCTGAAATCATGCTCATAGTAAGCTTAGGGAGCACAGATTTCTTCAAGACCCAAGTAAAATTAAATCCCTCCCAAAATCCTGCTACCAATTCCTGATAAAAATCTTGAAGATCATCTTTCAACTGTTGAATATTCTCTCCTACTTTATATGCACTATTTCATCAACTAGATGCTACTTAATATAAAAATAGGAGTTCAGAGTAGGTAGGTGATAATATGTTAGGATGAAGACGTGCTTACAGATATTTACTGGTCCAGATATTTACTGAGCAGCATGGTTTAACAGACCTTGTGTTGAGCCCAAGATGAAGACTGCTCCCGATACACAAAATAAATCTGAATAGAGATCTAAATGTTAAAAGTTAAAACATAAGTGTACTAGAAGAAAGTATAAGTGAATATAATCTTGGAGTAGTAATGAATGTCCTAATTTTACACTGAAAGAATGATGTATTTGAATAAAATATTTTAAAATTGTGTGTTTCACCATTTCCCCTAAGAACAGGAACAAGACAGGGATGCCCCCTCTCACCACTCCTGTTCAACATAGTACTGGAAGTGTTAGCCATTGCAATTCGGCAAGAAGAAGAAATAAAAGGCATCCGAATTGGAAAAGAGGAAGTAAAACTGTCCTTATTTGCAGACGACATGATATTACACATACAGAACCCTAGAGACTCCATCAAAAAGCTACTAGACTTAATACATGAATTTGGCAATGTAGCAGGATACAAAATTAACCCCAAGAAATCTGAGGCATTTCTATACACCAATAGTGAACTTTCAGAAAGAGAGATTAAAAAAACAATCCCGTTTACCATCGCACCAAAAAAATTAAGCTACCTAGGAATAAACTTAACTAAAGAGGTAAAAGACCTCTACTCAGAAAACTACAGGACGTTGAAAAAAGATATAGAGGAAGACATAAACAGATGGAAGAACATACCGTGTTCATGGATTGGTAGAATCAACATCATTAAAATGTCCATACTACCCAAAGCAATCTATAAATTCAACGCACTTCCCATTAAAATACCAACGGCATACTTCAGAGATCTAGAACGAACTCTCCAAAAATTCATCTGGAATAAAAAAAGACCCCGAATAGCTACAGCAATCCTGAAAAAGACCAAAGTAGGTGGGATCTCAATACCAGATATCAAGTTGTATTACAAAGCCACTGTTCTCAAAACTGCCTGGTACTGGCACAAGAATAGGCATATAGATCAATGGAATAGAATAGAGAGCCCAGAAATCGGCCCGAACCAATATGCTCAATTAATATTTGACAAAGGAGGCAAGAACATACAATGGAGCCAAGATAGTCTCTTCAATAAATGGTGTTGGGAAAATTGGACAGATATATGCAAGAAAATGAAACTAGACCACCAACTTACACCATACACAAAAATAAACTCAAAATGGATAAAGGACTTAAATGTACGAAAGGAAACCATAAAAATTCTAGAAGAATTCAAAGGCAACAAAATCTCAGACATATGCCGAAGCAATTTCTTCACTGATACAGCTCCTAGGGCACTTGAAACTAAAGAGAAAATGAACAAATGGGACTACATCAAAATAAAAAGCTTCTGCACAGCAAAAGAAACCATCAACAAAACAACGAGAAAACCCACTGTGTGGGAAAACATATTTGCCAATGTCATATCTGATAAGGGCCTAATCTCCAAAATTTATAGGGAACTCATACAACTCAACAAAAGGAAGATAAACAATCCAATCAAAAAATGGGCAAAGGACCTAAATAGACACCTTTCAAAAGAGGACATTCAGAAAGCCAAGAGACATATGAAAACATGCTCAAAGTCACTAATCATCCGAGAGATGCAAATCAAAACAACAATGAGGTACCATCTCACACCTGTCAGACTGGCTATCATCAACAAATCAACAAACAACAAGTGCTGGAGAGGATGTGGAGAAAAAGGAACACTTGTGCACTGCTGGTGGGAATGCAGACTGGTGCAGCCACTATGGAAGACAGTATGGAGTTTCTTTAAAAAACTGAAAATGGAACTCCCATTTGACCCTGTGATCCCACTCCTAGGAATATATCCCAAGAAACCAGAAACACCAATCAGAAAGGATATATGCACCCCTATGTTCATAGCAGCACAATTCACCATAGCTAAGATCTGGAAGCAGCCTAAGTGCCCATCAGTAGAGGAATGGATTAGAAAACTGTGGTACATCTACACGATGGAATACTATACTGCTCTAAAAAGGAAGGAACTCTTACCATTTGCAACGTCATGGATGGAACTGGAGAGCATTATGCTAAGTGAAATAAGCCAGTCAATGAAGGAAACATACCACATGATCTCACTCATTCATGGATAATAGAGACCATTATAAACTTTTGAACAATAATAGATACAGAGGCAGAGCTGCCTCAAACAGATTGTCAAACTGCAGCAGGAAGGCCGGGGAGGGTTGGGGGGCAGGAGGTAGGGGGGTAAGAGATCAACTAAAGGACTTGTATACATGCATATAAGCATAACCAGTGGACATAAGACATTGGAGGATAGGGGAGGCTAGGGGACTGCCTAGGGCGGGGTGATAAAATGGACACATATGTAATACCCTTTGTAATACTTTAAGCAATAAATTAAAAAAAAAAATTGTGTGTTTCACAAAAACCACCAAAAAATTTAAAACCATAATAGAAGAAAAATATATTCAACATATACTACACAGAAACAGTTCCTGCGATAAACAAAATCTTTTTTTAAGAAAATTCAATAAGAAAATGAATGCAGCTGCCCAAATAGAAAAACATCAACGAGAATCATTGGGAAATTCCCCAGACAATACAAATGTCCAAGGAAAAATGTTTAATCTTACCAGTAAACATGAAAATAAAAACTGCCCGGCCGGCGTGGCTCAGTGGTTGAGCTTCAACCTATGAACCTGGAGGTCACATTTCGATTCTGGATCAGGGCACATGCCCAGGTTGCAGGCTCGGTCCCCAGTAGGGGACCTGCAAAAGGCAGCTGATTGATGATTCTCTTTCATCACTGATATTTCTATCTCTCTCTCCCTCTCCATTCCTCTCTGAAATCAATAAAAATATACATTTTTTAAAAAAAGAAAAAACTAAAACTAAATAGTGTTTTCCTTTAACAAAACAACTCCTGCTTTTTAAGGGGAAAAAGGCACTCTTAAACACTGCTAGTAGGAGTAGAAATTAGTTTAAAAAAAAAAAAAAAAGCTTTTCTGAAGAGGAATCTGACAATATATATAAAATGCCTTAAACTTTTTCATATTATTTGATCTGGAATTTTCAAAGATATTTATATAAAAATGCTCCCCAAAGCATTGTTGGTAAATAGTGAAATATTTTAAACATTCTAAATATATAGTAACTAGAGGCCTGTTGCATGAAAAGATTCGTGCAATAGGCCTTCCCTTCCCCTGGCTGCCGGCACCGGTTTTCCTCCGGCACCTGGGACCCAGGCCTTCGCTCCGGCCAGAGCTGCCTTCAAGCCTTCACTGCTCCGGCCATAGCCGCCTTCAAGCCTTCGCTGCTCCGGCCAGAGACACCTTCAGTCTTCACTCCACTGCTTCGCACCTACGTATGCAAATTAACCGTCATCTTTGTTGGCGGTTAATTTGCATATCTCACTGATTAGCCAATGGGAGGCGTAGCAAAGGTACGGTCAATTACCATGTTTGTCTGTTATTAGATAGGATAGGAATGATTAAACACACTTTAATGAATGTATGCAACACACTACTCTGCTATTAAAAATGATGTTGAAAAAAATACGTAAGGATGCAAAAAGATGTGAATTATACATTAAAGCAAAAATAAAAAATAAAAAACTATGAAACAGCACTATTACTTCATTGTTGTTTTAAAATTTACATGTCTGTAAGAAATTCTGCACTTAAAATACTAAAAATGGTAATCTCTAGAGGCATGAGCTAATGGGTAACTTAAATATCACTTTTAGCTTAACTGAGCCTTCAATGTTCTCCAATAAACATACATTTTTAAATAGCAATAAACACAAATTATTTTTAAATGTTTGAAAAATAACAATAGTTCCTGTCTACAAGATATCTTGGAGAACTAGTGAAAAGATTAAACATTTCACTACAATAAGTGATTAAATGTAGAGACAAATACAAGGTGCTAGGCAAATACAATGAAAGTGTGAAGAATGTAGCTGGAATTCAAAGACAGTTTCCTGAAAAAAATAATCTCCCAGCTCAGATTTGAAGCATGATAAGGAAGAGCCAAAGAAGAAAAGGCATTTGGAGGAAAGGAGGAACTAGAGAACTTAAGTATCCCAAATTTGGCATGACAACAGGAGAAAGAATGGCTTATGAAGAGTCCAGTTAGCCCAGGGGTCCTCAAACTTTTTAAACAGGGGGCCAGTTCACTGTCCCTCAGACCATTGGAGGGCTGGACTATAGTTTAAAAAAAAACTATGAACAAATTCCTATGCACACTACACATATCTTATTTTGAAGTAAAAAAACAAAACGGGAACAAATACAATATTTGTATTTGCATGTGGCCCACGGGCCGTAGTTTGAGGACCACTGACTTAGTCAGTTCAGGACAAATCATGAATAACTTGTAAGTAATAAGATTAGATGCTATTCGTAAGGCAATTAGGAAAGATTTTGAAGACTTAAAATCCATTGAATACTACAAAAGACCACTGACAGCAGTGTGGAGGATTAATCAAAAGGGGATAGTGGAAAGTCTGTCAAAGAAATGGGAGAGCCCAGCAGGCGTAGCTCAGTGGTTGAGCATCAACCTATGAACCAGGAGGTCACAATTCAATTCCTGGTCAGGGCACATGCCCTGGCTGAAGGCTTGATCCCCAGTGTGGGGTGTGCAAGGAGGCAGCCAATCAATGATTCTCTCTCATCATTGATGTTTCTCTCTCTCCCTCTCCCTTCCTATCTGAAATCAATAAAAAATATATTTAAAAAAAAATCTGGGAGAGAACGGAATAATGGATAGAGCACTGGGTATGGCAAAGCTGAAAAGAGTGCAAGATAATTAAGTGGTTAAAAAACAGGTAGAAATCAAAGGATTTTGATGATTTAAGAGAATAAAACAAAAGGGTGTCCAGGATTACATTTGGCCTCTGATTTGGGTAACAGAAAGACACAAGCAATTTGTCATGGAAATCAGAGACTTAAGCGCAACTTGGATGTGGTGGGATTGAGGGTTCTGTGAACTGGATATGTATGTCTTCAAGTGGTAGATGAGTCTTTGTGCTGGAAACTTGTACTTGGGAGTGAATGTTGAAGTGGTAGATGAAGTCCCAATATTAGGTGAGATTGACCACAAAGAGAGAATATGTAGAAGAAAATAGTTGAAGACAAACCCTGGGGCAATCCTGGGGAGTCAAATGAAGAAAGGCTAACTGGCAAGTAGACACAGAAAAGGAAAAAGGCAGAAAAGCAAAGATTTAAAAATTCAGGGGGAAAAACATCAGAGAATTTTAAAAAGGGAGTTGTGTTTTTTAAATTTAAATACTTATTGTTGAGAGTATTACAAATGTAATACCCACTTCCAGCAAGTTCCCACCCTGCCCCAGGTCTTCCTAATTTTTGTGTTCATAGTTAATGCATATGTACATATGTTCTTTGGTTAACTTCTTCTCCCCCACACCCCCTGCCCTCTGAGATTCATCAGTCTGTTCCATGTTTCCATGCCTTTGATCTATTTTATTCATCAGTTTATTTTGTTCATTCGATTCCTATTGATTTTGATTTTTAGATTAAATCATTGATGGATATGTATTTATTGCCATTTTATTGTTCATGTTTTTTCTTCTCCTTCTTTTCCTCTTCTTCCTGAAGAATACCCTTCAATATTTCATGTAATACTGATTTAGTGTTGATGAACTCCTTTAGTTTTTTTTTGTCTGTGAAGCTCTATATCTCACCTTCACTTCTAAATTATAGCTTTGCTGTGTAGAGTGGCTGTAGGTTCTTGCTATTGATCACTTTGAATATTTCTTTCCACTCCCTTCTGGCTTGCAAAGTTTCTGTTGAGAAATCAGCTGACAGTCATATGGGCACTCCCTTATAGGTAACTAACTGCTTTTCTCTTGCTGCTTTGAAGATTCTCTCTTTGCTTTAACCTTTGGAATATGAATATATATATATACATATACATATGCATATACATATACATATATATATAGACACCCTAATATGCAAATATACTGAACTGTGGAATAACCAAACAACCGGTCGCTATGACGTGGACTGACCACCAGGAGGCGCGCAGAACATGGCAGGTGTCGGCAGCAGGTGGCAGAATGTGGAACGTGGCGGGCATCAGCCGTGGTGGGATGGTGGAGTAGGTGAGCGGGGGCACCAGACCAAGATGGGGCGCTGGTGGCTGTCATCAGGGCAAGCCCCTGGTGATTACTAAAAATTCTTTGCTCCCGCACACAGCGATCCCGCCCAGTGCTAGCACCTGCTGCCAGGGACCCCTTAGGGGGTGTACGACTGCCAATTTAGGCCCAATCCCTGCAGTCGGACATCCCTCTGGCAATCTGGGACCACTGGCTCTTAACCGCTCACCTGCCTGCCTGATCGCCCCTAACTGCCTCTGCCTGCCTGCCTGATCTCACCCCCAATTGCTCTCCCCTGCCAACCTGGTCTTGCCCCCAGCTGCCTCTGCCTGCCTGGTTGCCCCTAACTGCCCTCCCCTGCTGGCTGATCTTGCTCCCAACTGCCCTCCCCTGCCAGCCTGATCACATCCCCAATTGCTCTCCCCTGCCAACCTGGTCTCACCTCCACCGGCTTGATCACTCCTAACTGCCTCTGACTTGGCCCCCACCATCACGGCTTTGTCCAGAAGGAAGTCAGATGTCCCGAAGATGGCTGGTCAACCCGGTCTAATTAGCATATTACCCTTTTATTAGTATAGATGATGCCAAGAGATTGAAAATAATTCATTGGATATAATAACCAGGCTGCATCTAATATAGTACAAACAACTGAATTGAAGGGTCTATGTCAAGCATGTCAAACTCAAAGGCTAATATGGGCCAAATATATAAGGTTTAAGTTTATGTGGGTCGCAAAAAAACAAAAGCTTCAATTTCATAGAAAAATAGGTTTATTTTGATAGAGACATGCTGAATACAAAGGGCTGAAATAAACAAGTAATCATTAACATAAAATAATGGAACATTTTAATAAAAACTGATATTTTTTCTTGAACATTAACTTACCAGACACTGAATAACTGCACAAATTAATAAGCATAATGCAAATAAACCTATTTTTCTTGTTCTCAAAAAGCGAAATATTTCCTATTGTGCACACCAAACAAGTCAGTACAAGACAAATGACTTGCCAATTGGCTGCTAAAATATTCACTTCTAGTATTAGTGAAGAGAAATGGTGCACCTGCACATAAGGGAAATGAATGCAACACGATTACAGTAATCAGTTATTAGCAAACATAGTTTGTTATTAATAACTAGAGGCCCGGTGCACAAAAATTTGTGCACTGGCGGGGGGGAAGGGGGTGTCCCTCAGCCCCACTTGTGCCCTCTCGCAGTCTGGGACCCCTTGGGAGATAACGACCTGCTGGCTTAGGCCTGCTCCCGGGTGGTAGAGGGCAGGCCCAATCCCTAGGTGCAGCCCCTGGTCGGGCTCAGAGCAGGGCCGATTGGGGAGTTCGGATGCCGCCCCATCATGCACAGAGCAGGGTGGATCAGGAGGTTGTGATGTCACCCCCAGTCACACTCAGGGTAGGGCCGATTGGGGGGTTGGGGCGCCGCCCCCTGTCACACTCAAGGCAGGGTCGATGGGGAGGTTGCGGCGCCACCCCGTCACGCACAGAGCAGGGCCGATCAGGGGGTTGGGGCACTGCCCCGTCATGCACAGAGCAGGGCCGATCAGGGGGTTGGGGAGCTCCCCCATGTCACGCACAGAGTAGGGCCGATAGGGGAGTTGGGGCACCGCCCCCGTCACCAACAGAGCAAGGCCGATCAGGGGATTGGGGCACTCCCCCCTGTCACACTCAGGGCAGGGCCGAAGGGGAGGTTGTGGCTCCACCCCATCACACACAGAGCAGGGCCCATGGGGGGGTTGGGGCGCCACACCCTGTCACACACAGAGCAGGGCCGATCAGGGGGTTGAGGAGCTCCCCCCTATCAGGCACAGAGCAGGGCAGATCAGGGGGTTGGGGCATCTTCCCCTGTCATGAACAGAGCAGGGCGGATAGGGAGGTTGTGGCCCCACCCCGTCACACACAGAGCCACAGGGCGATCAGGGGGTTTGGGTGCTGCCCCCTGTCACACTGCTCCAGGGGCCAGGAGGCCTTGCGGCTCCACTGATCCCAGTGCTGGGAGGCCTCGCGGCTCCGCTTGACACCGGGGCAGTGAGGCCTCGCTGCTCCGCTGATCCCAGTGCTGGGAGGACTCGCTGCTCTGCTGATCCCGGTGCTGGGAGGCATATTACCCTTTTACTATATAGAATAGAGGCCTGGTGCAAGGGTGGGGGCCGGCTGGTTTGCCCTGAAGGGTGTCCTGGATCAGGGTGGGGGTCGCGCTTGGGTGCCTGGCCAGCCTGGATGAGGGGCTGATGGCTGTTTGCAGCTGGTCACAAACCTTTAGGGTGGGGGTCCCCACTGGGGTGCCTGGCCAGTCTGAGTGAGGGGCTGAGGGCCGTTTTCAGGCTGGCGGGTGACTGAAGCTCCCAACCTCTCCTTTTTTTATTTTTTTTATTCTGGGATTTATTTACCTTCTATGGCTGTCACTGGAGCTGAGAGCTGGCTTTAGCTCTGAGGCTCAGCTCCAGCTCTGAGACCTCAGCTGCTGAAAACAGGTATCTGGGTTTGTTTGGCTTCTATAATTGAAACACTGTTGCAACTCCAGCTCGGCCAGCTGGCTGAAAGCATGGGGTTTGTTTAGCTTCTATAATTGCAACATAGTTGCTTAGAGTGCAGCTCAGAGCCCAGCAGCGGCAGGCAGGGAACCTTGGCTTCCTCCTTCACTGGAGCAAGCAAGCCTCCTGTTCACTTCAGCTGCCTGGCTGCCGGCCGCCATCTTGATTGGCAGTTAATTTGCATATCGTCCTAATTAGCCAATGGGAAGCGTTTCGGAGGTACGGTTAATTACCATGCTTGTCTCTTATTAGATAGGATTATGTATAAAGGATATTGTAAAAGTTAAGTTACAAAATTTTTATTAAAACACTAGAGGCCCAGTGCACGAAATTCATGCATGGGTAGGGTCCCTAGCGGCTGCCAGCTGGCGCTTCCCTTCATTCCACGCTGCCCCCTGGTGGTCAGCGCACATCATAGTGAGCAATTGAACTCCCAAGGGGACACTTTGAATATTAGGCTTTTATATATATAGACTAGAGGCCCAATGCACGAAATTCGTGCAAGAGTAGGCCTTCGCAGCCCCGGCTGCCTCGCCCGCCCTTGCATCCCTGGCTTCGTCTGGAAGGTCATCCAGACAGTCGTTCTGCTGTTCAGCCGTTCGGTGGATTTGCATAGTACACTTTTATTATTATAGATTTCGTACATACCGTTATATTGGCTGGGCTGCAAAAATATTCATTGTGGGCCTCGAGTTTGACATGCTTGGTCTAGGCAGAAGTCTTCTAATGAAAGATGTTAAGGAATATATGAGAGGGGAGGGAGCTGGTTGAGAAAGTGCCTGTAAGCCATTGCCAACTGTTGAGTTTGGGGTGAAGGGAAGGAGAAAGGGTAGTTAGTGACTGCAGGGAAAGAGGGTTATTTAATATGGTAGACACAGAATAATGGTTCCCCAAAGATGTCCACATCCTAATCCCTGGAACTTGTGAATATGTTACCATACATGGCAAAAGAATTTTGCCAAAATGATTAAGGTTCTTGGAGGAGGAGTATATCTTTGAGTATCCAGGAAATCACAAGATTCCTTATAAGGGAGAGACAGAAGATCAGCGGAGAACATGCTATGCTGTTGGCTTTGAAGATAGAGGGAGGGGCATGGGCCAAATAGCAGAGAGCCTCTTCCTTTGGTGGAAAAGACAAAGAAAAAAAGATTCTCTCATAGACCCTCCAGAAGGTATGCAACTCTGCTGACCAATTTTAGGCTTCTGGAGTCAAAACTATGGGATAACGAATTTGTGCTGCTTGAAATCACTAAGTTAATATAATTTGCTACAGCAGCAAAAAGAAACATTTAGTTTGCTTTGTTTTTGTTAGGTAAGGAAGCTGAGGGACTTTATGACTTTAATTAAATTTAGTTTTAAATCCTAGTTCTAGAAATCATATCTATCTCTATATATACCCCTCAGAGACCCAGGCTTTCCCCCACATAATCAGCAACCCCAAGGCAGAAGACTGTAGCCTAGACCTGACAAATGGTCACAACATCTGGACCTCTGGCGGGCTAACCACAACATCTTGACCCAAGTTAGGTTTCAGTTCCTGAGCCCTAAGGTGGAACCACCACTGGCTATTTTCCCATGAGACCAGACAGAGAGACACTGGAAAAGACCGCAGAGCTGTCCTCATGACCTGAAGAGATGATTCACTACCCTTACTCCACCTCCAACCAATCAACTCCCAGCTCAACCCAAACCCCTAATGCACCATGTCTTGAGATTTTGCCCTATATAATCTGTAACCTACACGCCACAGAGGAGTTCCAGCTTCTGAGCATTCGCTTCCCATTCTCCTGGATGGTGCCATTCATCAATACATTGGTCTTTCTCCACTGCAATTCTCAGGGTCTAGTGTTTGGCTTTGCTAGAGCCGAGTGAACAAACTCTTCCTGTTCTATAACCACAGTAAAAGGAGCTTGAACATGTTTATGTACTAAAGAAGAAATAGAAGCGAAGCTCTGAGGGAAAAACAGAAAGACTTATTTAGTTTGGATAATAAAATTGAATAATCAATTTTGGGATAAAAGTTTAGATTGATTCTTGCATCCCAGAAGTCCTATCACTGATCTCTAGCCAAATGCTGAACAACTGAAGTTCACCAGGAAGTGGGAAGAAATGAAATAAAGAGCACAGGCATAAGAATTAGCCTGGGAAAAGAAAATGGACCCTTCCTCCACTAACATAGAAAATGATAAGTATAAAATGAATCGAGGAGGGTAATTTACTAATTAGCACTTGTCTCCTAGGATCATAGGTGATATTTACTGAGTAAATACTATGTGCAAAGCATCAAGTACTTGGGTAAATTTTCTTTCTCAAAATGCTGCATGACAGAAATTATCCACACTTGACACATAAAAAAAATGGCCAAAACTCCTAGGATTCAAACTTGAATCTGTTTGACTCAAAACACTATACTGAGAAACTGGGCTGACACCACCATTCCAAGTGATCTAGGACTCGGTTAACACCACCAGTAACAAGACATATCAACATCACACACTCCTGGATGTAATATACTGAGAAGGATACCTCACCTTTGTGGTATCCCTCTGCCCAACTGATGCAACACCTTTACCAGATCACAACACCAAACACATTGAAGGGGGATTCTACAAAACAACTAACAAATACTCTTCAAAGTCTCAAGGTTATAAAAGACAAGGAAAGACTGAGGAACTACAGATTGAGGGAGCCTAAGAGACATGGCAAAGCAATATGGAATCCTGGGCTAGATCTCTGATTGAAAAAAGGGCATTAGGTGTTAAAACTGGTAAACTCAGAACAAAGTCTATAATTTAGTTAATAGCATTGTATCAAAGTTAATTTCTTAGCTTTGACCACTATATTGTGGTCTCAAAATAAAAGTTATTTTTTTAAAAACCCACACTGCCTGGCTGTTGTGACTCAGTGGTTGAGCATCAACCCATTAACCAAGGTCACCAGTTTGATTCCCAGTCAAGGCACATGCTCAGGTTGCGGGCTCGATCACCAGTATGGGGCATGCAGGGGGGAAGCTGATCGATGATGTTTCTCTCTCATCAATGTTTCTATCTCTCTCTAAAAATCAATAAAAAAATATTTTAAAAAATAAATAAAAATAAAAACCCAACACTATATTGCACTGCTTCTATAGGAGCACGACACTTATATAACTATGGGTCTAGCTATTAGTCTATTCAAAACTAATTTACATAGATTGAAAGCCTAGTTCAGATTCTGACTGTTGGTTAACAATAGCATGCCTATTGTCCCTGAATTATCTGGTATCTTGGTCCTCACTCCTGACCTAGACTGCTGCCTTAACAATTGATCTCTGACTCCTACCTTGTCCTTATCACAGGTTCCGAATACTGCATCTAATCCCTGATTATTGTAGTTTTCTACAATAATGTCTCCCTGGGAAAGCAGCTAAGTGAGGACAGGTGGGTAAACCCAAAAAGTGCTGGATATATTAGGTAAGTCAGCAAAGTAAACTCAAAACATAATGTATTAATAAACATCATCTTCTCTTACATCTCACATCTGTAAACATAGCTCCATAAAATATGAACATGAAAAGAAAATGCAATAAGGAGCAGCATAGCAAAAAACCTTCAAAATACAAAACAGTAGCTCATAAAAGCAAAAATTTGATATATACTTTAAATCAGTTTGCTCACCTCTCATTTATTCCAGTAACTGCAACTACATATGCCAATATTATTTACATTAAGATGATTATTGCTAAGGAGTGATCAAAATACATGCAATATTTTGCAAATATTTATTTAGGCACTATTATGAAGTAGGCATTGAACAATGATACTTAAAAGATGGGTGTAATCTAACTTGTTTTTAATTCCTTTGGGTGTAAACTCTATCCAACAATGAGAGATACTAGTATTTACCTATGCCTCTACATTAGGCCATGTAGATCAGGGAGTTCCCACAGAATTACACTGTAAACCAGGGGTCCTCAAACTTTTTAAATAGGGGGCCAGTTCACTGTCCCTCAGACCGTTGGAGGGCCGGACTATAGTTTAAAAAAAAAACTATGAACAAATTCCTATGCACACTGCACATATTTTATTTTGAAGTAAAAAAACAAAACCGGAACAAATACAATATTTGTACTTGCATGTGGCCTGCGGGCCGTAGTTTGAGGACCCCTGCTGTAAACCATATGTGTAAGTTTAAATTTTCTAGTAACTGCATTTTAAAAGTGAAAATAAAAGGTGCAATCATTTTACTATAATTCATTTAATCCTGTACATGCAAAGTTAATTCAACATGTAATCACACTGAAAAAAAAGACATAAGATATTTACTTATTTTACTTTTTGCATAATAAATCTTCTAAATCCACTTTGTATTATATTATATACTTCCGCATCTCTATTAGGACTTGCCACATGCAGCAAGTCACTACTCTACTGGACAACACAGATCTAGATGCTACTTAGACAAAGATACATTCTCCTTCCTCTGAACTCTATCTATTCTTTAAACAATTAACCCCGATGTTACACTATACCTGCTAAGAGAAGCAAACACAAAGAATGATGAATTAAACTGAAAACTCCTTTGGAGTGCAAGCTTTTTGGGTGTTTTAGTTAAAAGAAGACATGGTATTGTGCCCTCTTCTAAAAACAAAATACATTTTAAAAAAGCAGAAATAGGGGGTAAAAAAGAAGAGAGACCTCAAATCTCAGTAGAGATTCTGTTATCAGCACATAAGATGATTGGAACAAATCTATACACCCAAACACATCTTTGACTCTATCAATCATATTACTTATATTTAAACATTCAAATCCAATTAAGAGAGAATAATTTTAAAAGTTTTGTTTAAAGCACATTTCTTTTCCAAATGTAGACATACACTTTTTCCTTATAATATACAAGTATAGCTTTTCAGATTTACTCTTTAAAGGATAGCTCATCCTTACTGCAAACACTATGCTTGAAATGTTAATTAAAAAAAAACAACAACACAAGCCCTGACCAGTTTGGCTCAGTGGATAGAGCGTGGGCCTGCGGACTCCAGGGTCCCAGGTTCGATTCTGGTCAAGGGCATGTACCTTGGTTGCGGGCACATCCCCAGTAGGTGGTGTGCAGGAGGCAGCTGATAGATGTTTCTCTCTCATTGATGTTTCTAACTCTCTATCCCTCTCCCTTCCTCTCTGTAAAAAATCAATAAAATATATTTTTTAAAAAAGTTTAAAAAAAATTTACTACAATTTACCCTTGGCCTAATTCCAAAGTAGAACTGTAAGAAGTTGTTATTTTTTATAAAGAGTAACAAACTTAAGCTTTCTTTATAGGTTGAGCCCCTCAATTTAAAACAAAAAACATCACTTTTCACTGACTCCTTCCTAGTACAGTGCCTCTGGCACATAATATTTTCTCAACAAATACTTATTGAGAAGTGGATGAATGAATATCTGGTATCGGGCAATGAATATTAACATATCTGGAATTTCAAAATAAAAAGTTAAGAATTAGACTCTTTCAATGAAAAGGATTAACTAGATTTCATATGAAAATTGAGGCGACCCTCCAGTTAAGAAAACCCTTTCCATCAGTTACTCGCATTTAATACAACACTCCTGAGGCACAGATGTTATCACCCCTCATTAAATATATGAGGAAGGTGGGGCCAAAAGCCTGTAAAGTCATACACTGTAATTATGCAGTAGTGGAGCCAGATTTCAAGCCCACGTCCTCAAACGAAACGTGTGTGACTGTGTTGGAAAGGGGTGTGTGAATGTTATGAAAACAATATCCCATGCGTCTCTACTTAAAAAAAGAAAATCCTCATTACAGAAACTTCAGAGGATTAATACACACGTGTACAAAATCCACCACTCTTAAAGTGTTTTGAACCCATTGAAATTATAACAACAACAAGCGCTCTTGCTGAAGCCTTAAACGCAGCTCGACGAGAAGGCGGCATCCTTCCGTCCTTCCCTCCGGGGACCAATCAACCCGGGAGCGAAAGCATCCCCGCGGCCTGGGACAGGCTCGCCCGGCCCGAGAGGGGCGGCTCCCCGCCCGACTGCTCGGCGCGGCGCGCGGCGGCCCGGTCCCCGGGAAGGCGCGGGCCCGCGGCCCAGCCTACCTGACGGGCTCCTGCCGCCGCTTGAACCAGCTGCAGCAATTGGCCATCAGCCTCAGCATCCCAGGCTCCTCCCGCCGCCTCCCATCCGAGCCTGGAGCGGGGATGGGCCCCCGGTGGCCCCGGGCCGCGTCCCGAACCGCCTTCACTACGAAAAGCCGCGGCGCGGGGAGCCTCGCAGGAGAGGGCGGGAGGGGGGTGAGGGCGGCGGTCAGTCCGAGCGGAAGCCGCTATGATCGCGCCGGCCCGCGAGCCGACGACTGCGCTCCCGGCCGGGGCGGCGGAGGAAGAGGCGCAGATCCACAGACCCGAGCTGGGTAGCGGGCCGACCGGAGAAAACCCCCGCGTCGACGCGCTGACGTCCCTCCCCGGCGTGGCGGGCCCTTCCAAGCACCGCCCATACGCCCCTCCAATCATCGTTCGCGGGCCTGCGGTGGGGGTCTCTGAGTGGCTGGAGGACCCGGCTCTCCTCCCCTCCCGCCCCCCCGTTTCTGCCCGAGAGGTGGGAGGAAGAAGGGGGAGGGGTCTAAAGAAGGCGGTGTTGTCCCGGGGAGAGGATTCTCGTTACTAGGCAACGGGAGCGTCCAGCGATGATCGGAAGATCCCGGACAAATCTCAGGCGAGGTTTACCTGTACATCCATGCAGAAGTGTGTTACCGCCGAGGGTGCTGCTGCTCCTCTGTCTCCAGTCACAGCTGAGATCCAAAGATCTCAGGTCTTGTGCGTGTTTTGTTTTGTTTTATGCACCAGGGATAGTGATCCACTGGGATTATAGCAGGCTCTGCACAACTATAGAAACAATACATTGGGGGAATTATTACGAAGACAAGGGGAAAAACTCATTTCCTAATTATATCAACAGTTCAGATGAGAGTGACATGTTCATTTGTATAATGTTATTGCTGTTTGTTACATAAATGTGAAATGGAATTGTATATTGTGTGGGGTGGTACGATTACTAAAGAAATATATGTTTATTGTAGAAAATGTAAAAAAATAAAATAAAAACCACTAAAAAAGGAATAAGATTTAGAAAATAAGATGTCATTACCCAAAGAACATACATTTTGATGTATGTTCTTTCCAGGTATTTTAGATACATAGATTGCTAGCTATTTGGTTTCTGAAAGATGGAGTTGGTGATCTACTGGCTCTTTTGCAACCTGTTTTGTATTATTTAAAGAGATATGTGATATATTTTTTAATATTCTTGGAAAAAGAAATGGCAAGTGCATTCTTATAGGAAAAAATCATACCTAATGTATAAGGGCCTGTGTATGCATTCAGTTTCTACTAATATATTTTCAAATCCTGGTAAAAGGAGAGAGGGCCCTGGGAAACCCAGTGTATCCAGGGGAAAATAGTGGTTTGGAATTAAGAGTTTTTAAATTATTCTCTGTCTTTACTATGTAATCCTAATTCAAACTCATATACATTACTTACAGTTTACTATCTCTGAAACAAAGTACCCCAACTATAAAAGGAGAATAATAATGCCTCCTTTGCAAGGTTGCTACGATGATGAAATGAGAGAAATAAAGCTCAAGTGCTATTTGTAACAAATGAGAGCAGATTTTGAAGTTGGTGTTACCTGTCTCAGAAACATTAATGGCACATATCCTCGTACCTCTTTCCAAACAGCTAGGATCTTATTCACCACTAGTGACCCTGTGCACGGATTCCTGCACATTGAAAGGAAATTAATTAGAAGGTGGCTGGCAGGGCAGGACTGGGCGAGATGGGCCAGACACACCCTGGAGCCAACCTCCCATGGTCCCTCCCGGACCGCTGCACCTGGGGTGGTGCTGCAGCTGGAAGGGTGTCTGCAGAGTGAGCGGGGTCCCTCCAGCAGGTGGGGTCCCTCGGCCTGGCCTGGAGGGATTAGGTCAGAACCAGCTCTCCAACACCCCCCGAGGTGTCCCGGAGTGTGAGAGCTCCCTCCTCTCTGGTTCCGGGGTGCATCACCAGAGAACCACCGCTGACAAGTACAGCAGCTTGGCAGCTCCTGCATTGAGTGTCTGCCCCCTGATGGTCAGTGCGCATCATACCCACCGGCCAGCGGGTCGGATGGTTGGATGGTCACTTAGCCTTTTATATGTAGAGATAGATTCTCACTCTCCTACCTTCATAACGTCAACTTCCTTTACGATTACTCATAGATGTATGACCTCTACTGATTATCCTAATTTAACCTGCCCTTCCTCATCAGTAAGAGGTGCTGCCTCTGCCCAGACTGTTCTGCCCATATACTAAAATACCTCTAGAATACAGTACTAATGAAGAAAGTTGAATGACATCTTCCACACATTTTCTTCCTTCTCTGTTATTCCTGTTTCTTCTTAATTTCTAATAACTCAAGATATCTATAGTTCCTCTTTTCCAAGGTTAACCACTTTCCTGGGACTTTGAAAAACATAATTTTCCACTTTTCTGAAATCCTCATCCTTCAAGTATTTCTTCGTCCTCCAATATTTTAAATATATTACTCCTCATTTTCCCCCCTAGATCTTAGGCTACAGTCACCAGGGTGGGATGGGGGTGAGAGAGCAGAGCAAGATAAGGCTACAATTCCTCCTTAACTATGACCTAGGTTACTACTGTTCTGCTAACTCTTTAATTTCACAACCCAACTTCATAAACGAATGGTTCACAAACCCCAAAGCACTATATTTTGCTGTTCAATTGTTTTAATCAATTTACTGTGATTAGGCTTCTGTCCCATCTAGCTACTCAAAACATATTTTTATATAATTTATGTCTTCCTTACCAAATCAGTTCTCATTTTCTTTCACATTAGTTAATACTTTTAATACAGTTAACTCATCTAAAGCTCTTTCCTCCCTCAGCTTTTCACAATTATGCACTATTCTGGTTCTCTTCTCATCTCACTGGTCATTCCTTCTCCAGCTTCCTATGTGTATTCTCAAGATCCAACCATATCCCTCTGTTTTGTTTCTTTTTTAAAAAAAAATATGTTTTTATTGATTTTAGAGAGAGAGAGAGGAAGGGAGAGGGAGAGGAGAAAAAAAGCATCCATAAGAGAGCACCATCAATCAGCTGCCTACTGGGGATCCAGCCCACAACCTAGACATGTGTCCTGACTGGGAATAGAACCAGTGACCTCTCAGTGCATGGAATCATGCTCAACCCACTGAGCCACACCGGTTAAGACTCTCTGCTTTCCTTTAAAGAAATTTTTCTCTTAGAGAATCCAATGATTACTTTTGTGCCTGAGGGCCTTATTATGTGATGTTGCTTGAGCATTTGGATCCATACTCAACACCCTGTTTCCAAAAATATTTTCAACCAGTTCTACTTCATGGCTTTCCTAGTTCTGATAGTGATCCAGTAACAAACATTTGTAGTGCCAACATACAGTCTGTCAGTCACTAGCATATTACCCTCCAGTTTCATCCAATTAAGTTGACTATTAGCTTTCAATATAGTAAGTGATTTGGTAAGCATAAGTCTGCTCACTATTTCTAGTTCTCTTTTCCTCACAAGCACATGAAATAGTTATCCCCACCCTCTCAAAGTCATGGATTTGTTTCCTCCAGTAAAATGTGTGTGGTAGTAGTGTCACTTCTTGGTGAAAACATTTAAAAGCTTATGTACAATTCACTATGTTCTCTCTCCCCTTGCAATGTTAATTGTGGACGCCTATGTTAACTTTGAAGTAATATAAAATCAAAACAGCATGGAATACTGAGCCAACACATGGAGGACAGCTGCTTGGAAAGTCCTACAGTGGACTTCCCATGAGCAAGAAATAAACACTTGCCGTAGCTGTTTTGGCTCATGGATAGAGCACGGGCCTGGGGACTGAAGGGTCCTGGGTTCATTTCCAGTCAAGGGCACATGCACGGGTTGCAGGCTTGGTCCCCAGTGTGGGATGCAGGAGGCAGTGATTTTCTCTCATCATTGATGTTTCTATCTCTGTCTCCGTCTCTCTTCTTCTTTGAAATAAATTAAAATATATATTGGGAAAAAATAAATAAACACTTATCTTAAGCCACTGTAATTTTGTTGCTGTTTTATCACATTATAATCCATTTCATTTTGAATGATGAAAACAGTCTTACTGCCATCATTCTAGTCAAGAATCTCATTTCATCTCCCAGAGATTGTTGAAATAGAATCCTAGATATTATTTGGTTTCTGTTATTTTTTCCATCTTCACTGAGGTACAGCTGATAAACAAAATCATAATACATTTAAAGTGTATAATACAATGATATGATGTATATATACATTGAGGAATGGTTCTCATAATTGAGTTAATTAATACATAAACACTTTTTTTTTCAGTGAGAACATTAGAGAGCTATTCTTTTAGCATATTCCAATACAGTATAATTAAGTATACTCATCATGCTGTACATTAGATCCTTAGAAGTTAATCATCTTTCTTTTGTTTTTTACTTTTATTAGCATTTATTTTATGCTCAATTTACTCCCATGCCATAAGTTTTTGTTTCTTCTGTTGTATCATTTTCTTCTGTGCAATCTCCTCTTCTGGTTTAGGAACCATCTGATCTTTTTCAGTGAGGATCACCTCAGTGTGGGAGGGAGAGCTCCCATATGGGCTCTGTGCCATGTCTTAGGACAGTGATGGCGAACCTGTGACACGCGAACTCATTTTTTTGGTTGATTTTTCTTTGTTAAATGGCATTTAAATATATAAAATAAATATCAAAAATAAAAGTCTTTGTTTTACTATGGTTTCAAATATCAAAAAATTTCTATATGTGACACGGCACCAGAGTTAAGTTAGGGTTTTTCAAAATGCTGACACGCCGAGCTCAAAAGGTTCGCCATCACTGTCTTAGGAGCTTTGTTCACTTGGATATGCTTAATGACCAGAGAATCTACATCTAAACCTTTAAGTTCAGCATTACTCTCTGCAATTTTAAGCATGTCCAGCAGTACTAGTAATGAAGCACTCTTGTGGGGCCACCGACCCTGTGTCCAGCCTACTGTTTGGCTTGACCACACCGACAAACTCCACCATTGTAATGACAGAATGGCACACATTGCTTCTGTGAAATGACATCCTCTAGATCAGGGGTGGGCAAACTTTTTTACTCGAGGGCCACAATGGGTTCTTAAACTGGACCAGAGGGCCGGAACAAAAGCGTGGATGGAGTGTTTGTGTGAACTAATATAAATTCAAAGTAAACATCATTACATAAAAGGGTACAGTCTTTTTTTTTTCAATAGTTTTATTCATTTCAAACGGACCGGATCCGGCCCACGGGCCGTAGTTTGCCCACGGCTGCTCTAGATACTTGGTGGCTTTACAGATCGGCATACCCTTCATGGCCTGGGCAGTTTCACGAGGGTTCTTTAAGAGAACACAAAAATTTGAACCTCTTGTTTTGCATGATTTTGTGGGGTTTCCTGGGTTCAGTGAATAGCAAACCATTTTCAGAGGTCACCTCAGGCCACTTATGGGAAGAGAACTTACTCATCTTACAATTGAAAATGTATACATTTTGCCAACCTCTCCCCTTTTCCCATATCCCTCAGCCTCTGGCAACCACCATTCTACTCTGTTCTGGTTTAAATTTTTTTTTTAATTCCACATAAATGATACCATGCAGTATTTGTCTTTCTCTGTTTGGCTTATTTCACTAGCATATTACCCTCCAGTTTCATCCATATTGTCACAAATAGCAGTCTTTCTTTCTTTCTTTTGGAGCGGGGTAAGGCTTAATATTCTATTATATATACTTAATATACTTATATATGATACATATATAATTCATAGTATATTTATATATAACATTGGCTTATTCATTCATCCATAGATGAATACCTAGGTGGTTTTCATATCTTGGCTATTGTAAATATGATGAACATGGAAGCACAGATATCTCTTTGCGATAGTGATTTTATTTCCTTTGGTTCTATACCTACAAGTAGGATTGTTGGACTATATAGTACTTCTATATGTACTATACATATAGTAGTTCTGTATATATAGCTCTATTTTAGTACTTACATAGTATTTTATGCTACTATAAACATATAGTGTATCCTATCTAATAAAAGAGAAACATGGTAATTGGCATACAACCGCTACCCTTCCCATTGGCTAATCAGGGCAATATGCAAATTAACTGCCAGCCAAGAAGGCGGCCGGCAGCCAGGCAGCTTGAAACTAACATGAGGCTTGCTTGCTTCAGTGACAGAGGACTCCAACTTTCCCCGCCTGCCACTGCAGGCCTCTGAGCTGCAAGCAACTATGTAACAAACATAGAAGCTAAACAAAACTCCAGAAACCTGCCGGGTTTCAGTCAGCAGGATCGCAACATTGTAAGCAAAGGCCAGAAACCTACTTTCAGCAGCGGAGGCCTAAAAGCTGGAGCCAAGCCTCACAGCTAAAGCTGGCCCAGAATAAAAAAAAAAAAGAAAGAAAAAAAGGAGAGGTTGGGAGCTTCAGTCACCCACCAGCCTGAAAACAGTCCTCAGCTCCTCACCCAGACTGGCCAGGCACCCCAGTGGGGACCCCCACCCTGAAGGATGTGTGACCAGCTGCAAACAGCCATCAGCCCCTCACCCAGGCTGGCCAGGCACCCCAGTGGGGACCCCCACCCTGATCCAGGACACCCTTCAGGGCAAACCAGCCAGCACCCACCCATGCACCAGGCCTCTATCCTATATAGTAAAAGGGTAATATGCCTCCCAGGACCGGGATCAGTGGAGCCACGAGGCCTCCTGGCACCGGGATCAGCGTGACAGGGGGCAGCGCCCAAACCCCTTGATCGCCCTGCGGCTCTGTGTGTGACAGGGTGCGGCGCCCCAACCCCCTGATCAGCCCTGCTCTGTGTGTGACAGGGTGCGGCACCCCAACCCCCCCCCCACACACACACACCTCCCCCCCGCATGGGCCCTGCTCTGTGTGTGAAGGAGTAGAGCCATAACCTCCCCATCGGCCCTGCCCTGAGTGTGAGAGTGGTGGCATCCCAACCCCCTGATCGGCCCTGCTCTGTGCATGACAGGGGGCTGCGCCCCAATCTCCTGATTGGCCCTGCTCTGTGCATGACAGGGTATAGAGCCCCAACCCCCCTGGTGGGCCCTGCTCTGTGAGTGACAGGGGGAAATGCCCCAACCCCCTGATTGGCCCTGCTCTGTGCATGACGGGGTGGCGCCGCAACCTCCCCATGGACCCTGCCTTGAGTGTGACAGGGGATGGTGCCCCAACCCCCCAATCGGCCCTACCCTGAGCATGACTGAGGGTGTCATCACAACCTCCCGATCACCCTGCTCTGTGTATGACAGGGTGCGGTGTCCCAATTCCCCAATCAGCCCTGCTCTGAGCCCGACCAGGGGCTGCACCTAGGGATTGGGCCTGCCCTCTGCCACCCGGGAGCAGGCCTAAGCCAGCAGGTCATTATCTCCCGAGGGGTCCCAGACTGCGAGAGGGCACAGGCCAGGCTAAGGGACCCCCCTCCCCCCGAGTGCACAAATTTTTGTGCACCGGGCCTCTAGTATATATATATTCTATTTTAATTCTTCAGGGAACCTCTATACTGTCTTCCATATGGCTTCACCAATTAAATTCCCACCTAATGTGTACAAGGGTTCCCTTTTCTCCATATCCTTGCCAACATTTATTTGTTGTCTAAATGTTACTTTCTAATCTTTCCCACCTTTATTCATTTTGTAAACATTTCACAAGGTAACATTCTTAAAATACAACCACAAAAATCACACAAACAAACATATAGAAAACAAACAACAAAAACACAAGACTAATCCTTATTTCCTATGGCTTAAACACTTTAGCCTGGTTATTTGTTTTCACCAGGGAAATATTAAAAGATTATTGTAGAAAAATAAAATGTACCATTATGGAAAATAATACAATAATTAAGTAATGATACAAGAATAAACTGTTTTGCATACTCACAGCTATAAACCTACTTTTGCCCCATTCTATATAAATCAGCAAAACAAAAATGATCCATAATCCCACCATTAGAAATGATCTTTGTAGATATTTTGGCATAAATATTCCCAGAGTTGCACCATTAAATTGAATTTAGTTGAACGTTTATGTTCCAATCACTGTTCTGGGCACTAGGAATATAGCTGTGAACAAAACATTTTAAAAAATTTCTATAAAAAAAAAAAATTTCTATCCTCAAAGATCTACATCTAGTAGTGGGAAGGATGAGAGGACAGTAATAAACATAATAAATAAACTAGACCATGTATTAGCATCCTATCTAATAATAGACAAACATGGTTATTGACCATACCTTCGCTACGCCTCCCATAGGCTAATCAGCGCGATATGCAAATTAACCTCCAACAAAAATGGCGGCTAATTTGCATACTGTAGGCAGGGCGGGACAGCGCCATCCCACCTGTCCTGCCGCCATCTGGGCCTGCTATTTGCTACCCAGGGCAGCGAGCGTCGTGTTCGACCCAACCCGGGGCGGCCAGGCAGGGCAGCAGCGATCGGCCGGCCCGCCAGGGCATCCCGTGTGCAACCCGACCCAGGGTGGCGCCCCAACCCCAGGATCAGCCCTGATGTGTGTGCGACCCGGGGTGGCGGGGCAGGCACTGAGGGATCAGGCCTGCCAACTGCCACCCGGGGAGCGGGCCTAAGCCAGCAGGTGGTTATCTCCCAAGGGGTCCCAGACTGTGAGAGGGCACAAGTGGGGATGAGGGACACCCCCACCCGCCTCCCCCGCCAGTGCACAAATTTTTGTGCACCAGGCCTCTAGTAAGATTATATGAAGAAATATAAAACTGGGTGAAGGAATGGGGCTAGAATTAAAACTGGGAATGGTTTTAAGATTAGGACTGGGAATGGGATTAGATTAGTAGTTACATATTTGATAGGATTTAGTTGCAGATTTAGAACCGTATCAAAACCAAATTTTGGCCAAATAAAATTGACGAGGTTTTTATTGATATTGAGCTAAAGCCACATATCACCATCTCAGATTTTTAATTCTGAGATAAATTAAAAATTCAAAAATTTTATCCAAAGATGTGTTATTTAATTTTAGTCTTAAAATTTTCTGTATATAATTTTTCAAAGTTTGATGTTACAATATAGGCAGGATACAGTTTTCCAGCACTGGCTAGAATTGCTGTCACTGTAATACACATTTGTGGTATTAAAAAGTTTTTTAAAATTTTGCTGTCATATACATATTTTTTTTTTAGAACATCCCCTTTATTTGTGACTTAGGTGAAATGTGAAACACAAGAGATCAGATTGTTCTCCAGATAATTAACAAATACACAAAAACAAATAACTATAAATCATATGTTTAAAATCAAGTGAAACACCAGGATCACCATACATACAAAATAAAAAAAGTCTACCCTAGCCAGTTTTGCTCAGTGGATAGAACATCAGTCTGTGGACCAAAGGGTTCCTGATTCAATTCCAGTCAAGGACACATACCTTGGTTGCAGGAGGCAGCTGATCTACATTTAGCTGATCTACATGAGAAACCAATCCATGTGTTTCTCTCACATTGATGTTTCTCTCTGTCTTTCCTTCTTTTTAAAAAAATTAATGGAAAAGTATCCTCAGATGAGGATTAACAAAAAACAAACATATACATACACACACACACAAACAAAACAAATTCCCTGAACCTTGCCCTTTCAAAAGTAAGTTAATTCAGCCCAGCCAGTGTGGCTCAGTTGGTTGAGCATCATACCATGCACCAATACGTCACTGGTTCAAATCCCATTGCCCAGGTTTTGGGCTTGACCCCCAGTACAGGTGGGGAGTGCAGGAGGCAGTTGATCTACATTTCTCTCTCACTGTTGTTTCTATCTCCTTCTCTCTACCTCTCCCTTCCTCTCTCTCTTAAAAAAAATCAATGAAAACATATAATTTTTAAAAGCTAATTTAAATACCAAGCCAGCCCTAACTTTTCCTCGCTCTATAGCACACTTGAATAATAATACATAACACACTCTTTGTTTCTTTTTATTTGTTTGTTTTTTAAATATATTTTTATTGATTTCAAAGAGGAAGGGAGAAGGAGAGAGGGATAGAAACATCAATGATGAGAGAGAATCATTGATTGGCTACCTCCTGCACACCCCCACTGGGGATCGAGCCCACAATCTGGTCATGTGCCCTTGACCAGTATCAAACCTGGGACTCTTCAGTCCACCGGCTGATGCTCTATCCACTAAGCCAAATCAACCTAGGCCATAACACACTCTTTGTATTGTCCTTGGTGCTTTAATACAAATAGGCATTAATCATACCTCAAACTAGACCAGTGGTCAGCAAACTCATTAGTCAGCGGAGCCAAATATCAACAGTACAACGATTGAAATTTCTTTTGAGAGCCGAATTTTTTAAACTTAAACTATATAGGTAGGTACATTGTTATTAACTTAATTAGGGTACTCCTAAGCTGGCCTTTGCTAAAAACATCCTTATTCTGATTGAGGTACGTTCGCTGAGGTCGACCCCTTCCAACTCTCCCATCCTCAACTTGTGCATGAATCACCCCCCCCCCCCCCCCCGCCCTGCGCTGCATATCCTGCAGCCCGCCTGCACTGTGTCTCCCGTCGCCCGACCACGGACACCCCCCACTTCTTCTAACACCACTTCTTCAAAATAGACTCGCCCAGGCCGAAAACCGACTTCTGCGCATGGGCCACGAAGTTTCAATCGCACTGTATGTGTGCACCCGCACGTGGTATTTTGTGGAAGAGCCACACTCAAGGGTCCAAAGAGCCGCATGTGGCTCACGAGCTGTGGTTTGCCGACCACTGAACTAGACAGTAAGTTCCTTAGAGGACAGAGTCATAACAGTATCTATCACTACTGTGTAATACGCACCTATCAAAAACTAGCTGTCATTTATTATTTATTTATTAATTTTGTCATTTATTTTTTAGCAAGCATTTCTCTATGATCCGGTTGTAGTGAGAAGGATGATGTGTGCTGGTGGTAGGATATGGATCTAGGACAGTAAAATACAAATCACAAAACAGAGAGTCAACATCTAGTGGGCATTCAATGCAATCCCTATTAAAATATCAACAGCATATTTCACAAATCTAGAACAAATACTCCAAAAACATATATGGAACCAAAAAAGACTCCGAATAGCTGCAGCAATCCTGAGAAAGAAAAACAAAGTTGGACGGATCAAAATACCAGACATCAAGTTACACTTCAAAGCCACTGTAATCAAAACAGCCTGGTATTGGCACAAGAACAGGCATATAGATCAACGGAATAGAACAGAGACCCAGGAAATTGACCCAAGCCATTATACTCAATTAATATTTGACAAAGGAGCAAGAGCATACAATAGAGTCAAGACAGTCTATTCAAAGTCACTGATCATCAGAGAGATGCAAATTAAAATAAATGGGGTTGGGAAAATTGGACAGATACATGCAAAAAAATGAAGCTAGACCACCAACTTATACCACACACAAGAATAAACTCAAAATGGATTAAAGACTTAAATGTAAGTCATGAAACCATAAAAATCCTAGAAGAAACCATAGGCAGTGAAATCTCAGACATCTCTCATAGCAATATGTGTACAGATACATCTCCTAAGGCAAAGGAAACTAGGAGAAAATAAACAACTGGGACTACATCAAAACAAAAAACACATCAAAAGAAACCATCAATAAAACGAAAAGAAAACCCACTGTATGGGAGAACATATTTGGCAATAATACATCTGACAAAGGGTTAATATCCAAAATATATAAGGAACTCATACAACTTATCAAAGGGAAGACAAACAATCCAATCAAAAAATGGGCAAATGACCTAAGTAGACACTTTTCCAAAGGGACATACAGATGGCCAAGAAACATGGAAAAATGCTCAAAGTCACTGATCATCAGAGAGATGCAAATTAAAATGACAACGAGGTATCACTTCATACCTGTTAGTATGGCTATCAACAAATCAACAAATGACAAGAGCTGGGAGGATGTGGAGAAAAGAGAACCCTAGTACACTGCTGGTGGAATGCAGACTGGTGCCACCATTATGGAAAACAGTATGGAGTTCCCTCAAAAAATTAAATACAGAAACTGCCATTTGACCCCACTTCTAGGAATATATTCTAAGAAACCCAAAACACCAATCAGAAAGAATGTATGCACCCCTATATTCATAGCAGCACTATTTACAATATCTAAGATTTGGAAACAGCCCAAGTGCCCATCAGTAGACGAGTGGATAAAAAAGCAGTGGTACATTTATATCATGGAATACTCTGCAGCAGTAAAAAGGAAGGATCTCTTGTCCTTTGAGACAGCATGGAGGGACCTGAATAGTATTATGCTAAGTGGAATAAGCCAGTCAGAGAAAGACAAGTATCACATGATCTCACTCAAATGTGGAATCTAATGAATAAAATAAACTGATGAACAAAATAGATCCAGAGACACAGAAGCATGGAACAGACTGTTGAATCTCAGAGGGAAGGTAAGAATGGGCGGGTAGGAAGAAAGGGCGGGTAGGAAGAAATCAAGCAAAGAACTTGTATGTGTATATCCATAACCCATGGACACAAACAATAGAGCAGTGAAGGCCTGGAGTGGGCTGAGGGGGGGGGGGTTGGAAGAGGGGAGCAGGCTATAAGTGGTCACTGGGGGGAAAAGGTAACATATGTATAACTTTCAACAATAAAGATTTTTTTAAAAGTCTAATGGGCTGGCTAGACAAAAGGGCTAATATAGCTTTGATTTGCTAATACTAAAAGCCAAACTACAGTATAATTCTCAACAGTACAATATTTAAATGGAAAAAAAACCCTAAACACATGCACACTTTATTACAATCAAAGATTAGATTACAATTGTAACTACTACTCTATTTAAGGTCATCAACATTGTAGGTAATGTATAACCACAAAACATGCTGAAGATACGGTCATTCAGTCAAGAGCAATTCTGATATTGGTTTCCTGCTCCTTGTGAAGAAGATCCTCAAAAATCTGTGCTACCTTCCTTTGCAGCGTGCATTCTGGTTAACCAGCACAGAGGGTCCATTTACTTTCAGCTGAAGTCTTTGGAAGAGTAAAATTCTTCTCTGAGTAATTCACTTCTCTGTTTCTCTAACATTTCCTTTCATTACAGCCTTTTTTCTTTAATGTCTATATTGGAAGTGATTTGTTATGAATGCTGTTGAATCACAATTTTGGAGGTTTTCCCTCCTTGTGAAATTTTGGGATATCAAAATTGATATTCTACTCTTAATTCTTTCTCACAAGATGAGAAAGACCCGTGGCCTAAGTGCATTTAATAAATAAACATAGTACTTAGAGGTTATTTTGTTTAATGATATGATTGCTAGCACACCAAACAAATTCACAGGGATTAGAATCCTATCTAATAAAAGAGAAACCTGGTAATTAGCCATACCTCCGCTACCCTTCCCATTGGATAATCAGGGTGATATGCAAATTAACTGCCAGCCAAGATGGCGGCCGGCAGCCAGGCAGCTTGAAGTGAACATGAGGCTTGCTTGCTTCGGTGAGGAGGAAGCCAACGTTCCCCGCCTGCCGCTGCCGGCCTCTGAGCTTGCAGTTTGAAACATTGTTACAAATATAGAAGCTAAACAAAACCCCAGAAACCTGCTTTCAGCCAGCCAGGATCTCAGAGCTGGAGTTGAAACAGTATTTCAATTATAGAACCCAAACAAACCAGATACCTGCTTTCAGCAGCGGAGGCTTCAGAGCTAGAGCCAAGCCTCAGAGCTAAAGCTGGCCCATAATAAAAAAAGAAAGAAAAAAAGGAGAGGTTGGGAGCTTCAGTCACCCGCCAGCCTGAAAACAGCCCTCAGACACTCACCCAGACTGGCCAGGCACCCCAGTGGGGACCCCCACCCTGAAGGATGTGTGACCAGCTGCAAACAGCCATCAGCCCCTCACCCAGGCTGGCCAGGCACCCAAGGGGGACCCCCACCCTGATCCAGGACACCCTTCAAGGCAAACCAGCCAGCCCTCACCCGTGCACCAGGCCTCTATCCTATATAGTAAAAGGGTAATATGCCTCCCAGCACCGGGATCAGCATGACAGGGGGCAGCGCCCAAACCCCCAGATCACCCTGCGGCTGTGTGTGTGACAGGGGGCAGGGCCACAACCTCCCTATCTGCCCTGCTCTGTTCATGACAGGGGATGGCGCACCAACCCCCTGATCAGCCCTGCTCTGTGCCTGATAGGGGGGAGCTCCCCAACCCCCTGATCGCCCTGCAGCTCTGTGTGTGACAGGGTGCGACGCCCCAATCCCCTGATAGGCCCTGCTCTGTGTGTGACAGTGCGGCGCCCCAACCCCCCCTCCCCCCCTACATGGGCCCTGCTCTGTGTGTGATGGGGTAGAGCCATAACCTCCCCATCGGCCCTGCCCTGAGTGTGACAGGGTGTGGTGACCCAACTCCCCTATCGGCCCTACTCTGTGAGTGACAGGGGGGAGCTCCTCAACCCCCTGATTGGCCCTGTTTGGTGCGTGACAGGGGGGAGCTCCCCAACCCTTGATGGGCCCTGCTCTGTGCGTGACAGGGTACGGAGCCCCAACCCCCTGATTGGCCCTGCTCTGTGCGTGACAGGGGGTGGCGCCGCAACCTCCCCATTGACCCTGCCTTGAGTGTGACAGGAGGTGGTGCCCCAACCCCCCAATCAGCCCTACCCTGAGCATGACTGAGGGTGGCATCGCAACCTCCCAATCCGCCCTGCTTTGTGCATGACAGGGGTCGGCGCCCCAACTCCCCAATCAGCCCTGCTCTGAGCCTGACCAGGGGCTGCACCTAGGGATTGGGCCTTCCCTCTGCCACCCAGGAGCAGGCCTAAGCCAGCAGGTCGTTATGTCCTGAGGGGTCCCAGACTGCGAGAGGGCACAAGCCGGGCTGAGGGACCCTCTATCCCCCCCGAGTGCACAAATTTTTGTGCACCGGGCCGCTAGTATATTTATAATTTAATAATTTTGGGTGAAAAATAAAGTGGTGAATAGACTGACATGGTTGAATCAGACAGCAAAATGAAGAGAACTTAAAGGAGGGAAATGTAAAAAAATCTATAATTCTTTTGTTCTTATAAAAACGGTTATTTGGCTGTGTTTGCTCAGTGGTTAGAATGTCGGCCCATGGGTCTACCAAAGGGTCTCGGGTTTGATTCCCAGTCAAGGCTACATACCTCAATTGCAGGCTTGATTCCCAGCCCACCAGGCCTTGCGCAGGAAGCAACCAATTGATGTGTCTCTCTCACATAGATGTTTCTTTCTCTCTGCTCCCTCCCACCTCCCTTCCACTCTATTAAAAAGAAAAAAAGAAAAACAGCAATGGGAAAATATCCTTGGGTGAGAATTAAATAAAACAAAAACAAAAGAAAAAAACTGACTAGCCTCAACCTCATCCAGTTGGCTCATAGAACTGTGGTAGGCAGTTAGACAGATGTGATGTGAGCAGAGCAGGGCAGAAAGCCCTAGGAACCTAGCAAAGCACAATTGTAGGATAAGACCTTGTCCCCAGGGTGACATTTCTTCCCCTAACATATCACTGGTCAGACAGAGCTAGCACCTCAGGTGGGCCAGACAGAGCTAGCACCTCAGGCCCTGAGGCAAATCCTGTTGCTCTCTGGAAGATTAGAAACTGCCAGGTGTCCCTTACCTTGGAAGCTACATGAATTTAGGTTCTCATTTATCCAGCAAAAGATTTTGTTCACACACTCAGAAAGCAACTCCAACTGAAAAGCCAAAGTTAAAAAGCAATCATTCTTCCTCTCCCCCCTCCCCCGTCCTTAGTTATCTGTTCTTATGTTTAGCCTAGTGTCTCTCAACCCTTAACCTTTAGCTTTACTTCTAGGAGCTTATAAACAGTTTAAAGAAAGCCAGCCTTTTACCTTAAAACAAGGAGGTTGGGAATTCCAAGAAAAAACTCACCCAAGTCCACCTGATGCAAAGCAAGGAGCCAGTGGGCACAATGGGCCCCTGTTGGTACTGAGCACTGGTCTGGGTCTGCAAGGCGGTCCTGGATGGGTTCTCCCGAATCTTGCCACACAACCTTAGAGTCCAAGAACCTTAATACTGTGGGAGGGAGGAAGGGCACCAGGTGTCAGACTGATGGGATTGGACTGAACCTGGGTTCAGCAATCTTGGTACTTGGGTCCTGGCTAGGAAATAATTCAGAACCCAGACTCAAACTATAAAAGAACATTTATGTGGAAAACCACAGAGGTAGAAGTAATTTCTAGAAGAAATGGGCTTAGGAAACAAGTTATAGCAGTAAAGGAAAGTCCTTTGGAGCTTAGAAGTGAGGAAGGTAAAGGTGACTGTCTAGAGGTAGGGGTAGGGGAAGGGAAAGTCACCCGTATGCTCTCAGAAGAGTACTATGTCCTAAAAGTTTTAAGGGTGGAGATTTTAGGGGAGGTCCCAGGGGAAGATTTCAATAAAATATTTAGTAGTTTTCTAGGTGTGTCCTTTTAGGGTCTAGGTCTCCACTGATTGATTGGTCAGTACCAGGGCAGGGGGTCTTTACCCAATGCTGCTTGTCCTGAGGTGAGTTGTGGGATTACTTGTTTGTTGTTCCTACCTTTCTGAGCCTGGAGCTGAAATACAACTGAGGCCTAGATGTTATCTAGAGGGAGAAAAGGTCAGGGAGTCCAAACCATATGACCAGTAATATGGTAGGGCAGGAAATATCACCTCGGGGTAGAGGTACCACTCTACAATTGTGCTTTGCTAGCACCCAGGGCTTTCTACCCTGGTGACCTCCTGTACCTGGCCCAGCTTCCTTGCTCAGCTCATGTCTGTCTAACTGCCAACCACAGAACCATAGAAAGCTAGACTGGAAGAGACTCTTTGAAATATGATCAGCCTATCAAATTTAGCTCACACACATAGGGAATCAATTGATATATTCATTTGGTCAGAAATACTAGGTGTGGTAATAGTAAATATGTCTTAAGTACTACTATTTGATACACACTAATTGGTTTATATGTGTTATCTCTTTAAATCCTTACATTAGAGAACCTACCTAATACATAATCACAAACCCAAACAGACAACCAAAATGAGGAAACAAAGAAACAACTCCCAAATGAAAGAACTAGAGAATTTTCCAGAAGAAGAGATAAATGAAGCAGAGATAAGAAATTTATCTGAAACAGAGTTCAGAGTAATGATGTTGAAAATGCTCAACAGTATGAGAAAAGATATAGTAACTATGAAAAAAGAACAGTTTGAGATAAAGAATGACATAACACAAATAAAGAACACATTGGAAGGAATACACAGCAGATTAGGGGAAGCTGAAGATCGAATCAGTGAATTAGAAGACAGAGTTGAAAATATCACTCAATTAGAGAACCAAAAAGAAAAAAAAAACACAATTAAAAAACAGGAGGACAGCTTAAGGGAGCTGTGGGACAATGTGAAATGTAACAATATTAGAATAACAGGTGTACCAGAAGAGGCAGAAAGGGAGAAGGTAACAGAGAAGGTGTTTGAAGAAATAATGGTAGAAAACTTCCCTAACCTGGTCAAGGAAAAAGTCACACAAGTTCAGGAGGCACAGAGAACCCCAAACAAGAAGAACCCAATAGACCCACACCCAGACACATCATAATTAAAATGCCAAAAATTAAAGACAAAGGGAGAATCTTAAAGGCAGCAAGAGAAAAGAAAACTGTTACCTACAAAGGAGCCCCCATAAGGCTGACACCTGATTTCTCATCAGAAACTCTACAGGCCAGAAGGAAATGGCATGAAATACTCAAGGTAATGGAAAGCAAGGATCTGAGACCAAGATTACTATATCCAGCAAGACTATTATTCAAAATAGATGGTCAAATAAACAGCTTCCCAGACAAAAAAAGGCTAAAGGAGTTCATCTCCTCCAAGCCAGCATTACAAGACATGCTAAAGGGAATGCTATAAGGGATTGCTGAGAAGAAGAAACAGAGAGAGAAACCTACCATACAGAATTAAAATGCTATAAATAAGTATCTATAATAATAAAAGCATAATATGCTAATTAGACCAGACATCCTTCCTTCTGGACAAAGCCACAGCGGGCAGGGGCTGAGGCAGAGGCAGCAGAGGCCCCTGGCTGCAGCAGCAGTGGATGGGGACCAGGGCCAAGGCTCTTGCACGAATTTCGTGAATTGGGCCTCCAGTCTCTCAATAATAACCCTAAATGTAAATGGATTAAATGCTCCAATCAAAAGGTGTAGGGTAGCTGAATGGATACAAAAACATGACCCAACCATCTGCTGTCTACAAGAGACCCACCTAAAAACAAAAGACACACACAGGATGAAAGTGAAGGGATGGAAAAAAATTTTTCATGCAAATGGAAAGAAAAAAAAAACTGGAGTAGCAATACTCATATCTGACAAAATAGACTTTAAAAGCAGCATGCTAAGTGAAACAAGTCAGTCGGAGAAAGATAAATATATGATCTCACTCATTTGTGGAATATAATCCTATATAATAAAAGGGTAATATGCAGATGGACCGAACGGTAGAACAACCAAACAACCAATCAAAGCGTAAGATGCTAATGATATGCTAAAGCTGCTCAATCGCTTGCTATGACGTTCACTGACTACCAGGGGGCAGATGCTCTGACTGGTATGTTAGCTTGCTGCTGGGGTCTGGCCCATCAGGACTGAGCGAGATGGGCCAGACACACCCTGAAGCCCTCCCACGGTCCCTCCCCGGCCCAATCATGCACAGGTGGGGTCCCTCAATCCTGCACCCTCTCTCAATCCGGGACCCCTCAGGGGATGTCAGAGAGCCAGTTTCAGTCTGATCCCCCAGGCCACTCCCCTTGGGAGGGTGCCAGACGCAGGGATCATGGTTGGCGAGCACTGCTGTTGCAGCAGCGCAAGCCTCTCCTGATCAGGACTAACCGGGCATGAGCCTGCAGCAGGCACAGTGGGGCCCGGATGAGCGGGAGTGGCAGGTAAGAGCTGCAGGCAGTGTTGGACTGTGGGTTTCAGCCCAATCCCTACAGGCCACTCAGAGGGACCCCACCGGTGCACGAATATAATAATAAAAGCATAATATGCTAATTAGACCGGAAAGCCGAACATAACAATCTTCTGGACATCCTTCCGTCCTTCGGGACGACCTTCCAGATGAGCCGGGGCTGTGAGGACTGAGGCAGCTGCTGTGGCTGCGAGGGCAGAGCCCCTTGCTCGAATTTCATGCATCGGGCCTCTAGTGAACAACATAAACTGAGGAACAAAAATAGAGCCAGAGGGGGAAAGTATTCTAGAATATAATAGAAGTAATCCTGTTATTTGCAGATTTTTTATATTTCCTACAACTTTTGTGATATCATACTATGTTAGTACAGTTTTGGTAATATTATTATACTTAAAATTCTTTTATTCTTGAAATATTAATGTATATTGCATGTAATATTATTATATGTAAGATCATTTTTCTTGAATAATTGGTGTTTATTGCATGTAACATCATATTTAACACATTGTATGCGGGAAACGTATTTATACGTTTTATGTTGACTGGTAGTAGAGTGCATGACATGTATTAATACGTTTTTTATAGACTAGTGGTAGAATGCGGGTAACGTATAAATACGTTTTTTTTTATACTTTTTTATTGCTCTAAAGGGATGCTAACATACAGATATACGAATTCCAAAGGACAAAATTTGGATCTCTAACACATACAATGGTGAATTATGTATGTACTTCCAGGTATAACGGTAATCTATTCAACTGTGTAGAGTCATCCATTCACACAATTCCAGTATTTGTCTGTTTAAAATTTAAGAAAAATAATTCAGTATACATTTTATAGTAAATCACAAAAAGTTTCATTGAAAAAAAATATGTAAAACTAAAGTTATTGTAATTTTACTGAACGTTGCCATTTGCGCAAAAAATTAGCAAAAATGGCCCGCGCCACCTGTTAGTGTGCGATAAAACTACCTGCAAACAATGTGTTAAAATCATTTTTCTTGAAATAAAAAAACTGAAAAAAAAAAGAGTGACTTCCACTAGTTTGTGTTTGTGTGATTGTACAGAAATATATAATTGAATAAGGATCATGTGACATTTTTGGGAAAAGTATACTTAAATAACACAAAATTTTGTACCTATATTTCCATATATAGATGTGAATAACCCATTGAGTACATAAACTATTAACAATTTGCTGTAACCTTAAAATGGCATTTTTCTTTATCATTAACCTTGAGATTAGTTTTGCTTTGTAAATGTGATCATCCCTGTGTGATTTTTAAAATTTCTGTTCTTCTTATTGAAGATTTTATTTTATCTTTAAGGATAAAAATTATTAAGGTAGACTTAACAATTAACTCACTTAGGTGATATGCTCATTCATATTTATCAGCATTGGTAGTAAATAGCCAATTTATACCTGTACTCCCGATATTTAAAGAGAGTTTCCTTCCCTGTCTCTTATAGCAAAGTACAGATCAATGAATCATTTATAAGAGAATGTCAGTTACTCTATTTTGACTTGTTGTACTATGTAATAAAATTAAAACTAATATATGTAGCTGATACTAAGACTCTGAAAATTAAATAATTAGTTTGCAAGTAATTTAAAACTTTTATTTAAATAATGACCAATTTACAAGGGATGTAACTACATTGTTGAAATACCTAAGCTGGTGATATATAACAACTGAATGCAATGAGTGAACCTTAAGTAGATCCTGATTAAACTTAAAACACTCTTGGCTGTTTAATCTCAAGGCAGTCAATAGGATGAAGAACTTATATCATAAGTATGTGACTATCTCAACTTTTGTTGTTCTTCTCTTGTGACTCTGAGTCTGAATTCTCCAAAGAACTAATTTCGAGGGAGGACTGGATTGCAGAAGAGTGGGGACAACATTCACTCAAAGATCTCACATATTTTATTGATGCCATACTCAGCAGTGAGGAATTCTATCCATTTTGGGAAATCTCTGTAATTTTTGACTTGTAAGACATATCTGCATTTTATGTGTGTGTGATTTGAGGGTGTTATCAATGTTAAAAAAATACATTAACACTTACATTAACACTATTATGCCCATTTTACAGGTGATAATGAAGCATGGTAGCAATCACCTCGGGTAAACACTGCTGTTTAATTTTTAACCCTGCTGTTCTGGCTTCTGTACTTATTTGCTTGCTAAAATAATAGAGAAGTTATTTTGATTTTCTGAACTTATATAAATCATCCCATTCAATTGAATACCCCATTGATTGTGGTTTTACTGGTCTTTCAAAACACATTTCTCTGCACCTGGAGACCAGGAAGCACAATTGCTTTAATTGCTTTGTGGCTCCAGAAAATGTGTTTCTGTTGACGCAGTGGCCCCAAGACCTGAAACTATAATTAATCTTTGTACATAACTAACTTGCTTATTTTAGCTTCTGTAACAAACTGCTTTTGCAAACCAGATTCCTCATTCCAAACCTCGAGATGTAATCGATACCTTTGTGATATTTGCCTTTATAAGCCTGATGTTATGGCCAGTCGGGGCTTTGAGATTTGGAGAGCATTTGCCCCCTCGAAGCCGCCGGCTCTGAAATAAATGTGGCTCCTTAATTCGACTTCTTGAGGCGTCCTTGTGTGATTCGCGGGGTACAACACAATACAACTGAGGCTTAGAGGGGTTAATCAATTTGCTTAAAGTCACATAACTAATAAGTGGCAGAGCATTTCGATTTAAATCCAGGCAGTTTAGCTCCACAGGCAGTCTTCAACATTAAATAACACACATTTCAAAGGAGTATGCCTAAAGCACAAAAAGCAGAGGTAAGATATAAAAAAACAAAATGAGCTCTCTAAGGTGATGGAATTTCATACATTTTCTTTTTCTTCCCATCAAAACATTATTTCGCCATAGTTGTTTTAGACCATACGTGCAGGTACAAAATAAAAATGTTGGTGGTCAAACCCTCCCATTTGCTTCCCGTATCCCTGTGTTCTCCAGTCTTCTTGGAGTGGCTTCACTCACTTCTTGGTTTCAGTTCATGTCCTCACCCCTGATGTCTCTCTCCCCGTTTTTCTTCCCAGCAGGGATCCCCTTTCCCCGGAGTCCTCCACGTTCTCCTGGCCACTCAGCCTCCCAGCCTGGCTCGCCGGAGCTTTTTACTTCGCCTGCCGCCCCTTCCCCTTGGAAGCTCCCCCCTCGGGAGACCTGGGCCGAAACGCGCGAGTTGGGGCGCGGGCCAGGAAAGCTGCCTCCGCAGTGTTTACTGGGCCGCCAGCGCGTCCCCCGAGCCCTGCCCCCAGCTCCGCACAGCTTCCTGGAAATGTCCGCGTTATCACTTCCCCGCCGCGGCTGGGGGCTGGGAGCGGGCGGGCCTCCCCGCCCCCGGCGCCCGGGCCGCCGCCGCCCGCAGTCCTCGCGCAGCCCGGCCATGAGAGTCCTCGGCGGGAGCTGCGGGGCGCTGCTGGCGTGCCTCGCCCTCGCGTTCCCCGTCTCGGAGGCAAACTGTGAGTAATCAATAGCGTCTTGTCTTCTTCTGTCCGCAGCGATGCCAGCCGAGCCGCCAGCCTTGCTCCCGTTTGTTTTCCGGGGCTGCAGCCTCCTAGAAACTTTCCAAGCCCCGACAGCCCCCGGCGGAGGGAAGCAGCCCTGGGTCTTGCGGGCAGCGGAATGGTGTGGGGCAGGGTCGGTATTTGCTCTGCGCCGTGTTGCTGCCCAAAGGACCGAGGGAAGGAGCCGAGTAACACTAACTGTTAAAGAAGGAGTTAGAACACCTACCCATTTGCCCCCAGCAGCTGAAGTTCCCGGTCAGAGGACAGGGATGAGCACATTCCAGCATGAAAGTAGGGGAAAAGGCATCCCACTGTCTTCCCTTTGTACCCGCGCCTGTCCCCAACTCGCACCCCCTGCTGCAGCCTTACCCCACTTTTGCAATGTCTGGACTTTGAGCTTGGTTTGCTTATTTCAACACTGACAAACGAATTGTTGTAGGTGAGTTGAATTTTGCATAGCAGTTGGCACATAGTATCTGACCTTGAAATCAAAAGGACTGTTAAACATCGTATTTCTTAGATCATTTTGTACTGAGGATATTTGACACTGAGTGCCACTGATCTGAAGTCCTGGCAGGAGTTTTTCGTCTTTATCTTTGAATGTCTAGTTCTTTAGGTTCCCGTGCCTGGACTCAAGGCACAATATTGAGTTTTGTCTGAAAAATATATGAGGTGTATTAAGGCATTTAGAACATTTCAGTTGTCAGTTAACTCATTTGTTTTCTAGAGTTTAAGCATGTTCATTGATTAAAAATGCTTACTTGTACTGTTTTACTCTCAGGAAATGACATGGGAGAGATAAACTATGAATTAAAAATAACTTTTAGGTTGCGTAAAGCTCTAATATAAAAACTTCAAAGAAGTAATTTCAGGAGAATTAAGTAGGAATTTACTAACATTACACTAGTTTTTATTACTGCTCGTGATGAATGGAATATTTTAGCATTCTAATTTAGAGGCTAAAACATTATTTGTTGATTTTATATTAAAGAGCTACAATAGCAGAACTTCAACACTCATACCCCTATCATCACTACTAGTAAGCCTGCATGTGGACCATAGGCACTTCCTTATTACCTATGTAGGCCATTAGGATAATCAGATATTCGTTTGTTAATTAGTGCTTTGGAGAAGAGAAAGAGGCAAAATGACTAGCCACACTTCCTGCTTGTCATCACAGGAATTTTCTCAGCCCTTTCTTTTTATAGAGATTGTCATATTTTCACTGAATCTAGGCAGAGTTAAAAGTGTGTGTGTGCGTGTGTGTGTGCACATTATATGTAGGTATTCAAACCATATGTATGGAGAAATACAAGTGTTATGTATAGATACTGTTAGATAAATTAATTCTACCAGGTTACATATAAAGGCCCTATAATCTCTTAACTTAAAAAAATAGGATAGTTTGCCCTGGCCAAGTAGCTCAGTTGGTTAGAGCATCATCCAGATACATCAAGATTGTGTGTTCAATCCCTGATGAGGGAACATACATGAATCAATCAATGAATGCATACATAAGTGGAATAATAAATCAATGTTTCTCTCTCTCTTTCTCTGCCCCCTCCCTCCGTTCCTCTCTCTGTAAAAATCGGTCAATAAAAAATTGTTAAAAGTTTAATTGGATTGAAAATTATCTTGGTTTACTGATGAGAAAACTGAGATGAAGGTGGAATTATTTTACTCTTTAAGATTTTAAATTTGAAATAGAATTAGAACTCTAAATAATTGATTTACAATTCATGTTTAGTCCATAGAAATATAGTTGATATTTAAAGAAAATCAAATAATAGGTTTAGTTTTGAGAGAGTGAGAAATCATCCAGTTCAACCTCTTTGTTTTAACAATAAATTGTTCAGAGATGTTAACTGACTTTCCAGACATTTCTAGACCATATGCAGAGAGAGAGATTTAAAAGATATACTGTCTACATATTTTGTCATTTCCCCTTGAGGGCTGTGGTGAAGAGAACTAGAAGGAAGGGGAGTCCCGTTTTGGCTGTGCTAATTTGGCCCTACGGAGATTTCCACTTCTGGATGGATGTAGTCCATCCTAGACATTACGGACTCATATTTTCCTTCTCTGTTTTACTCTTTACTAACTGTTACTTTCATTGTTTATCCATCTTTGTCTTTACTTGAAGTCCCTTTATTTCAGAGTCCAAAATGTTGCACTGGTGAAGAGATTTTATCAAGGTTAGGTTAGAGTTGGGGTTGGTGCTAGAAAACTTAGAAGCAATTTCTGGTATGCAACAGCACCCTATGCCATATTCTCTTACCACTAATTATATGTAAGGAAACATAGTAATATTTTTCATAATAGGCCTTTTCTGTCCACCAAGTTATAAACTAGATAAACTAGAGGCCTGGTGCATGAAATTCATGAACTCACGGGTGGAGGGGGGTTCCCTCAGCCCAGCCTGTGCCCTCTTGCAGTCCGGGACCCCTTGCTCCTTACTGCCTGCCTGCTTGCTGCTCCTTAGCACTGCTGTGGAGGCCGGAGAGGCTGGCTTCTGGCTGAGCAGCACTCCCCCTGTGGGAGTGAACTGACCACCAGGGGGCAGCTCCTGTGTTGAGCATCTGCACTCTGGTGGTCAGTGCGCATCATAGCAACCAGTCATTCCACAGTTCGGTTGATTTGCATACTAAGTTTTTATTATATAGGATGTTCTTTATGCATAGGTAATTTTCAAAATATGAGAAAAAATGTAAGAAGCCTGGTAATACATATATCAGTATTCTTTATTTACAAGTAACAGCAATGATAAGGGAAGAAGGAAGAAATGGAGGGAGGAGGGGAGGAAGAGAAGGCAAGGAAGGGGAAGGAAGGAAGGGAAGGGAAGGAAATGTAAGGGGAAGGAAGGGGGAAAGAAAAGAGAAGAAAGAGAAAGGAAAAAGGAAGGAAGGAAAAAAGGAGCCAATGGATTTATTGGAAGGTTACTGAATGGCATGCTGAATAAACAGGTTTAGGGAAGCCAGGGACTGGGCATTTAGGTGTTCCCTACAGTGGGAACTCCCGTGCTCACTGTGTTAGGATCTGCCACCATGTGACTCCTAATTGCCTTCTAGTCCTGTGTGTCTCTACTCATGATTGAAATTCCTACTCATGATTGAGAGTCTCATCATTTGGGCTTAGCTTATTTCTGGAATCCTGTGATTGACACCTCACTAGAATCAGGTAGAGCCTGGACAGCTCCCACAATGCTGGGAAGGAAGCAGAAACAAGAGAAGTCTACACGTTCTAATTATACCCTGTGCAACATACACACATGACCTTCTTTCTATTAACACCACCTGAAAGTATTTCAAATATTTGCACATATTTATAATATCATGTAAATAAGTAATATACAACACAAAGTATCTCCTGTTGAATAGGTTTTAGTCATCATAACCAGAGAGGAAGGCTCAAGGCTGCCATTTCCTACTTTAGTATCCTTGGGTGATGTCCGTGCCTCCTCTAGTTCTGTCACAATCCCCTATCAATGTGGTCTGCTTTATGGACAAAATGATACATTGTAGTGTATCGACACATATTATATGCCAAAATGTAATAATAAAAAAGAGGGGAATACAGGTACTGGCTTTAGGGATTGGCTGTCTCTCTTGGTTATAAGCTTGAATTGGTATTTATGAGGGACTTCATCCTTCACTACTCAATTCACATCTCTCTTCCTCTCAGGGAGTTCCTCATGCTTGGGCTTTTGTCCGCTCCATGAGCTGAATGAACCACACCCTTCAGGAAGAATTTGAGCCCTGTTGTTCCTACCTGTGGAAGGCTCTATTAATCTCTTCTTTTAGAATTTCTACTGTTTACCATAGTTATCCTGGAGGAGTAACACTCCTAACCCTCATTTATATGTGGTAACAACACTATTTTGCCTCGATTATTGTCACTCCAGACAATCCTCTTTTCTTTTTTTTCAATGAGAGTAAGGAATTTTAACTGGCCATAAAGCAGGTTCAGCTTCTAATTCAGTAGAAAATATATTAGGTCCCTCATGAATGTATTCCTCCCTGGTTCGCCAACTTCTAGATGAACAGAACCCAGTTATGAAGGGAGAAAGCAAAAAATTCAAGAATAGGTCTTTGAATTAGTTTCTTAGGTCTGTTGGAACAAAGTACACAACCCTCACCCTAGCTGGTTTGGCTCAATGGGTAGAGCGTCGGCCTGTGGACTGAAGGGTCCCAGGTTCAGTTCCAGTCCAGGGCACATGCCTGGGTTGCGGGCTCAATCCCCAGTAGGGGGCGTGATCCCCAGTAGGGGGCGTGGAGGAGGCAGCCAATCTCTCTCATCATTGATGTTTCTGTCTATCTCTTCTCCCTTCTTCTCTCTGAAATCAATAATAATAATTTAAAAAGTACCACAACCTGGGTGGCTTAAACAACAGAATTCATTCTCTCACAGTTTTGGAGGCTAGAAATCTAACATCAAGATTTTATCGGAAAGGGGACCAGCCCTGAGCTGGTCTGCTGGTAGTGTGTGGGTTCTTGACTTCATGCAGGAAAAATTTCACAATATGGGTCCAGGTGATTTTTAAAGGACATTTATTAAAGCTGGGGACAGTGAAACAAGGAAGGGCCTCGGATTAGAAGAAACGACAGGAGAGAGACTAGGGGGGGGAAATGAGCCTCGGCTGGGCTTCTCCGGCTCACTAAGAAGTCGGAGAAAAGGGGATGGTGGGGACAGGTTCAGGGGGTTAGCCTGGAATGAGCTGAGGACTAGGAGGGAGAATCTGTTCCATGCTTCTCTCCTAGCTTCTGGTTTCAAAAGACATTCTCCCTATCTTCACATCATCTTTGCTCTGCACATGTCTATCTCTGTTCCACATTTCCTCTCTTGATAAGAACACAGTCATAGTAGATTAGCAACTACCCTATGACCTTGTCTTTCCTTGTCATCTGCATAGTTCCGATTTCCAGATACGGACAGGTTCACAAGTACTGGGGAATTAGGACTTCAATATCTTTATAGGGGACACAGCTGAAATCATAATAGCCACCAATCATGACAAAACCATATTTTTCCAACCCCAAATTAAGAAATCAATATTTTAAACATAAAACAACACATTTTTATTTATTTATCTTTTCATTTTTTGACATCTTTATGGGCTCAGAACGCTCAGTCCCTGTTGCATTTGCACACTCTCCACCTCTACCTCCACCTCCAATTATGGCATCAGCTGACATCAGTATCAATAAGGCTCGTGATTGGAGGAAGCCTGTTTGACCAGGTATGGGCAGCTATGCACCTGTGCGGCTCCCTCCTCGGCTGACTTCCGTGTATAAGATGCCCCTCGATTTTCAGTCTATTTTAGAAAAAAAATAGCATACACGGAAAAATACGGTTCTTATGTCTTTCTACCTTCATTTCTGACCTGTGTATTTTGGCTTAAGGGAAAAGAGCACCATGTATGAATGATTGCTAGTATTGAGAAGATACTACCTTTTTTTTTTTTTTTTTTTTTTGCCACAGTGGAAGATAGTGTTGTATCACAAAAGGCAGTGACTGAGTCCTCACTAATTGGTCAGTCTCTCATTCCCTGAGGCTACCTCCTTTAAGGTGTTAGAGTATACAATAAGAACAATGAAAACCACCATAATCATCCCATTCACTTATTTCCTTAATAAGTTAATTCCTTAGTTAAAGGTAATTTTGTGTGGCTTAGCATAAAGCATTGAATTAGTCTACCAATAGTGGTACTGACAGAAAAATTTAACCCAAATACAGAATAAATGCCTCTATCTCTGAGCACAAATTGCTGTTCCTGATAGAAAAGCCCTAACTAATCAGCCATCCATTAAGTCCCTGGTTCGATTTTGTAATACATCCAGGGCTGAGTCTCATCTGAAGCTCTTCTAGGCTCACTGGCAGAACTCATTTCTGGCAGCTGTAGGACAGAGGCCCTCAGACCCGGAGGCCTCCCCCATCTGACCATCTCCTCAAGGCAGGTTGCTTCTGAAAGGTAAACCAGAGGCTCTGCTGCTGCGCCTTGACTCTCACTTCTCTTTCTGATGTGGCATATGAGGCTCATGATGGGGAGGATTCCAGAGCATTTCCTGCAACGGACCTTTCCCTGCCTCTCTTCTCAGAGGGTCACTCTATCCTCCCTTCCCTGTGGTCTTTCCCCACGCCAGTCCTGTTCGGAAGACTTCCCTTTTACAGTCCTCCCACAAGCATCCCAGGTGATCTGTCTAAAGGCTTCTCAGACTTTAAGATACTTTATGAGAATTTGTTCTTTTTTTAAAGAATCATGGATTGGCATGTGATCAAGCTTTCTAGGATAATTACAGTGGGGCCTTGATTTACGAGTTTAATTCGTTCGGAGACCGAGCTCGTTAAGAAGCTCGTTAACTCAAATTACTCTATCAACTCAATGCAAAAAATCGGGGGAGAGACAGCTGGTATCTCAAAAAACCCGTTAGCCGTACACTCGTAAGTCAAGGCCCCACTGTATCTCCCTATTTATATTAAAGGATGATTTAGACAATTGTCCATTTTCTTTCTTTTTTTTAAAAAAATATATCTTTATTGATTTCAGAGAGGAAGGGAGAGGGAAAGAGAGATAGAAACATCAATGATGAGAGAGAATCATTGATTGGCTACCTCCTGCACATCCCCCACTGGGGATAAAGCCCGCAACCCAGGTATGTGCCCTTGGCTGGAATCGAACCTGGGGCCCTTCAGTCCGCAGGCTGACGCCCTATCCACTGAGCCAAACCAGCCAGGGCGTCGATTTTCTTGATTGCTATTTTTGGATACTGTATTTCAAATATATTTGGGGCATTTATTTATTTATTTTACTCTTGCTTTACTGGTAATTTTATTCAAGGAATAAACAGAAGTTATTCTGTCTCTAGAAGTACTGTCTACCTTTCAGAAGTACTCTGTCTCTATTTACTATCTATCTATCATCTATCTATCTATTTATACATTTTTGCTTTCTTTAGAGTCCTCTGATTCTTAGAATTAACAAAACAGCAAATTAGCACTTAGTAAATAACATCTGTTACTAGCATTAAACTATTTTAAAATTTTCATAATCTTTTATTACTTTGGATAAGATATGCTATAATATCTTTAATAACAATTTAGTAACACTTTAATCTCCAAATCTGCAAATCTCCAAATCCTAGTAGTTTAGCAAAATAAGAGTTTCTTTCTTTTTTAAAAAATTAATATATTTTTATTGCTTTCTGAGAGGAAGGGAGAGGGAGAGAGAGATAGAAACATCATCATGAGAGGTGATCATTGCTTGGCTACCTCCTGCATGCCCCCTACTGGGGATCAAACCTGAAACCCAGGTATATGCCCTTGACCAGAATGCCCCTGCAACCAGGGCATGGGCCTTTGACTGGAATCGAACCTGGGACCCTTCAATCCACAGACCGACGTTCTATCCACTGAGCCAAACAGGCTAGGGCAAGAGTTTCTTTCTTAATTGTGTAAAGTCCAATTTGGTTTTTGTAAATCTCTTCCATCTTTAGTTAAACTGTCTGGTACACATGGCCTCGAATGTCCCTGCAAGAAAAGAGAGCAGTGGAGGAGATGTATTTGTTCTCTACGGTCTTAGCACAGAAGTGACAAGACTCACCCCTGCTTAGGGTTCAGATAGCCACATCCCAAGGCAGCACATGGAGTATTTGGTCAGCATTGTTTCTGTTACAAATATTTTTCTTCTAAGGTTAAGATGTTAAGATTATGGTTTCTTTCTCTAAGAGAGGTGCAGGTACTTATTGCCTATTTAAATTTGGTCATATATATTCCAAAGTGTGAGGTTGTTGCAACTATGTGAAAAAAATTTGTGATAGACAGAGGGCACAATTAACTATGCCTATTATGACACAACACCTGGGGACTTAATATAATGACATTGAGTTGGTTGCTGATGTAGCAGGATGAAAAATAATATGGTAATAGCTGGCATTGCAATTGTTCCTCTGGTGAGAACTGCCATTATTTTAGAAATTACCTTCCACAATGGCTTTACATTTAGGAAGTGAAGTTCTGAAAACACGGTCTATAACTTTGCTACTCAAGCGGAGCCCATGGACCAGCAGCAGCAACATTTCCTAGGAGCTTATTGGAAATGAAGTATCTCTGGCTCCACTCCAGATCTGCTGATTCAGAATATGCATTTTAACAAGATCCTCAGGCAACTCCTCTGCACACTTAAAGTTTGAATCATGTGGTCTGTAAGGGGATAGCAGGGAAGATAGATAAATGGTTCTGCATAAGAAGTGAACAGATTGCATGGGTGGCAGTAGCGGGCAGAGAAGGGAGAAAAGAAGCTGAGCCACAGAGAATGCAGCTGGTGTGGAAGGTCTCCTGGCAGAGATTATTAGATGCCAGGTGGACAAAGGATTTTAGGAACTGGCATTTCTAGGTCTCAACTTTAAGTGGCAAAAGTTGCTTTAAATGTAAACTGCCCCCAGGGTTTCTTCAGAAGAGGTTGATTTTGCCCTAGCAGGTTTGACTCAGTGGATAGAGCGTCAGTCTGCGGACTGAAGGGTTCCGGGTTTGATTCTGGTCAAGGGCACATACCTTGATTGCAGGCTCCTCCCCAGCCTGGACCCTGTGTTTCTCTCACATCAGTATTTCTCTTTGTCTTTCCCTCTTCCACTCTCTCTAAAAATCAATGGAAAAATATGCTTGGGTGAGGATAAAATAAAAAAAAAAAAGAGCTTCATTTCCACATCTAGGCTGATTAAGAATGAAGAGAAGAGAGTAGTGAGATTGTATTTAAAGGGCCAGAAGGTTGAGAACCACTGCTCTAACGTATCTTATAAGGACACTAATTTATTAGAATCTGGGCCCCACCTCTATGATCTCATTTAACCTTAATTACTTCTTTAGAGTCCCATCTCCAAATATAGCCACACTGGGGATTATAGCTTCCGCATATGAATTTCTGGAAGAAGCAAACATTCATTTCATAATGACCATCAAGTAGAACACAAATGCTTATTTTCTTATTACTATGGAAGAAAACAAGTACATTTTATATTTTGTCTGGGTGGTTGTTTTTTCTTTTTCCTTTTTTTTTAAAAAGTGGCCCTGAGTTTCTATATGTTACATGCATCTTTCCTTATAATTTGTTTTATTTTCCTTGACTCCTTATCCCAGTCATTTTCTCTCCTTTTCTTAATAGGTTATCATTTTATTCCATTGTTATTTAGCCTTTTGGAATGTCAACAGGGAATTCTGAGAGGCTGACAGAAATTGTATTGAATTTTAAACACCTACTCAATGATATACCAATATGTCAAGTAATCTCACATTCACATCTGCACTTAAAAAATATATATATATCCTAAGAGTCAGAAGGGAAGCCATTGAGATCTACAGTCTTTCTAAGCCTGTAAGTATACTTCAGATTTGCTTATTGTGGAGATCTGGGAGGTATTGCAGGAAGTGGGATATTGTAGCATTAGGCCAACAGTTTCATTGTTGCCTTAAAAACATGTCCAAAAACAATTTGCCTGTTGCTTCATAAATACACACACAGGCCAGTGAACTAATGATATAATTGATGGCATCCTAAAAAAATAGGTCAAATAGAACAAAAAACAAAACATTTCCTGTGTTGTAAACTCTTGATACATGACATCAAAATCACATGGTATTTTGGTCTCCCAGAGTGTAGCAAATAGAAAAGACATGAGGACTGACTGCCGGAATATCTTACTGCACGTCACAGAAGAGACCTCCCACTACAGCCTCAGAAAGTATAGCCAATTGGCAATGTAGTAGTTGAGAGAAGAAAAGACAAGGCTATAGAAAATTCCTCTTCATACCTTGCAATAATCTGAACTCTTATGATGTACAGTAATTTATCATTTACTGAGAGCAAACAGATCAAATAAAAAAGATGGTCCATATAATTATTTCCTGAGTAATAAAAGGCTACCTGTTCTGTCTTTTGAGTAAAATGTACTGCTTCCTCTCTTTGTGGCTGAATGAAAGGTGATCATCTTGAGGAAACAATGGCAGAATGTTTGATTTATTCTTTTCCCCCCCTTAGACTGAGGCAGTAAATTAAACATTTAGTTAAATCTCGGAGTAAGGAGAGGCCCATTTCACTTCTGTTGTGACTGAACAGTTTAGGCATTGTTTCCCTATTCATTCATTGATCTGACCCAGAATGGAGGTCAATGGCCATAGGTTTGTTTGCATGTTTGTTTTTTAATGCCAGCAATGGCTTTCCTATTTCTAAATAAACGACAGCCCTCACTCCTTCCAATCCAAATGTTTTAGAACTCACTTTTATGAGTGCAGCATATAATTCATAGATTATTTCATCTTCTTTCCCAGATTTGTATCTGTATCTTTTATGATCTTTGACTACCTTAAAGCCAGCCTATTTATTGCTCACTCCTTTGAAGGACAGAGGCATAGTTCACCTTTTCTTACATTTTTCTTACCATTAGCACAATAACATTCGGAGAATCAGCGTTCAGCAACATAGTGCTCAATATGAAAAAAAAAAAGTGAAATCTAGAGAAAAGCAAGGGTAATACCTTTCTTTAAAATTTTTTAAATTGATGTATATTGCACATACAGACATAGCATTTCTTTCTGAAGGCTAATAAAAGCTTTTCTGAAAGTTCATAATAATTATATAGACTGATGAATGCCCAAGTAAAAATCTGTCTTTGGAGTTTTCTTAATATTTGCAACCTTCACTTTTATAAATATCCCCTCAATTGAAAATCTTCTGTAGTAGATTTATTTATTTAAAAAATTAAATTATAGTTAATTAATATGTGATAACTTAAAATTTGTAATACCAGGTATGTGGTCACATGTTTTCCTATCACTATTTACTAAAAGTTTTTCTATATTAACATGCAATTATATTTTTTTTCAGGCTTTAACTAAGGAAAACATGCCATTTTAACAGTTGAGACATTAGAGGTACAATTATATCTCAAATTATTATCTAGTTGTTCTGTTTGTACTTTGAAAGCCATTTTCCCTGAACCCATCCCACACTGAAGCAGAAACAAAGATTCAAAGATTTTGATAACTCAAATGCTAGGCAAAGATTCTCTTCTCAAAACAAACACACAGAAAAACAGTAACAAAAAACAAACACACAAAAGATTCTCTTCTCAGACACATTATTTTAGGGGCAGTTTTTCATTTTGGGATGCCAGATAATGAGGGCCTGGGGAAAGGAATGACAGAAAGCAAAACTAAAAAAGAGATGACCTTTTGGAGGGAGGAATGTACGAATAGTCGTTCCAAGGACAAGAAAGCAGAATGGAAGTGATTCAGAGGATGAGCTGCTACCTCCTCCATCTGCTACCTCCTCTTCTTCTGACTGATCAGTTTTGGGCAACCTGCAGACTTACGGTCCTGACCCACCTGAACACAGGGTAGCAAACTTGGACAACCAAGTGGGAAAGGGGCCTGAAGAAAGGAGTTCCCCTTAACCGAGACCGAGGTTCAACTGAATAGAACAGTGAGGAATTTTCTTGTGAGTATAGGCATTACTAACTCCACTATCCTTATTACGGATGCTTAAGTGACGCATCTGTAATATGCTTAAGGATAAATTACTTTTTTGGAGATAAACTTGTGCTGGAAAAAACACACAAAGATTTGTTCCCACAGAAAATATTGAACCTGTGAAGGCTGTGAAGACCATTTCAAAAGAGAATTCCGGTTAGTGTTTGAACAGTGATTATGTTATTGACATAGTTGTTCAACTGGCTGTGGTCACTTTTTGGAGAAGGGGTGACCCAGATAAGTTAAAAAAAGAAGCCGATTCAGTTATGCTTCTAATCTTGAAAGACTCATAACTAAACATTACAACCTAAAAGTTTGAATCTGAATGTAGCTCTTTTCAAGCAACATAGTTGGGTTTTAACAAGGATTTTCTTGAAAAACTTCTCCATTTAAAGAAGTGAAGCAAGCGATTTAAGACCGAGTGGTAATGCAAAAAGAGAACAGGTTTTGGAGGCAGGCTTGGTTTGTTCTCAGCTCTGTGAACTTGATAAAATTAAACTCAACTTCAGTTGATTTTTAGTTCCTGTGTAATATGGGAAAATTATTATATATTTAGAGCAGTTGTGATTAGGATTAAAGGAGATTAAAACAAAACAGCATTTATCTGCTTATATGCCATGGCTATCATGATGATATTTAATGGAACTTTTTGGACATTACTGCAGGCCAGTAGGTTGGGTGTTTTGGGGCTTATAGATTGAACCAGCTGTTTAAAGCATGTCTAACCACATTATTATTCTCATCCTACAGTTTTGTAGTTTTTAGTTTGGATCTGTGATTTCCTATTTATACCTTTTGACAAGGAATAGTAGACTCCTTTACAAACACACTCTGTTGGAGGGGTTTATTTTATAAAGGACAGTAAATGTCTTATTTACCGTAAGCTATCAAACTTGTCCACTCCACAACCACATAATTTCTTTTCCTTTTTAAATTAAGTGCATTGTGGGTGTTGGAGTGACAGCATGCATAGAAGAAAGAGCACTGGATTAGGAGGATGGGGATAACTTCACTTATTTATTTATTTTTAAAATCTGTATTGTTGAGAGTATTAAAGATGTCCCCTCCCCCAATTTCCCCCCTCCACCTAGTTCCCACCCTGCCCCAGGCCTTCACCACCCTATTGTTTGTGTCCATAGGTAATGCATATATGCACACAAGATCCTTGGTTAATCCCTCCTGCCCCCCCCCCCCTTTCCCTCTGAGATTCCTTAGCCTGCTCTATGCTTCCATGCCCCTGATTCTATTTTATTCACCAGTTTATTTTTTCATTACATTTGTTCATTTATTTTGATTTTTAGATTCAAATGTTGATAGATATGTATTTATTGCCATGTTTATTGTTCATATTTTTTATCTTCTTCTTCTTCCACTTCTTAAAGAATACCCTTCAACATTTCACGTAATACTGGTTTGGTGATGATGAACTTCTTTAGCTCTCTCTTGTCCATGAAGCTCTTTATCTGACCTTCAATTCTTTTTTTTTTTCACATTTATTTTTGAATGTATTTTTTTAGTATTGATAGTATTACAGATATCTTCCATTTCCCTCCCCCTCTTTCCCCCTTCCTCCCAGCCCTTACCTACCAGCCCCCCTGCCAAGTCTTCACCACCCTATTGCCCATGTCCATGGGCTATGTATATAACTATATAAGTTCTTTGGTTTATCTCTTCTCCTCCCCCTAATCCCACATTGAGATATGTTAGTCTGTTCCATGCCTCCCTGCTTGGGGTCTTACTTTGTTGGTCAATTCCTTTTGTTCATTAGATTCCACAAATAAGTGAGATCATGTGATATTTGTCTTTCTCAGTTTGGTTTATTTCACTTAGCATAATATTTTCCTGGTCCATCCATGCTGTCCCAAAGGGTAAAAGAGTCCTCTTTTTTTACAGCTGCATAGTATTCCATAGTATAAATGTCCCATAAGCTTTTTTATCCATTCATCCACTGATGGGCACTTGGGCTGTTTCCAGATCTTAGCTATTGTAGATAATCCAATTTTTTGATTGGTGTTTTGGAGTTTTTAGGATATATTCCCAGAAGTGGGATCGCTGGGTCAAACAAAAGTTTAATTTGACCTTCAATTCTAAATGATAACTCTGCTGGGTAGAGTAATCTTGGTTGAAGGTCCTTGCTATTCATCAATTTGAATATTTCTTGCCAATTTCGTTTGGCCTGCAAAGTTTCTGTTGAGAATTCAGATGACAGTCCTATGGGTGCTTCCTTATAGGTAACTAACTGCTTTTCTCTTGCTGCTTTTTTAAAAAATATGTTTTTATTGATTTCAGAGAAGGGAGAGAGAGAGAGGGAGAGAAACATCAATGATGAGAGAGAATCATTGATTGGCTGCCTCCTGCATGCCCCCTACTGGGCTTTGAGCCCGAAACTGGGCATGTGCCCTTGATCAGAACCGAACCTGGGACCCTTCAGTCTGCAGGCCGATGCTCTATCCACTGAGCCCGCTAGGGCTTCTCTTGCTTCTTTTAAGATTCTCTCTTTGTCTTTAACCTTTGGCATTTTAAATATGATGTGCCTTGGTGTAGGCCTCTTTGGGTTCTTCTTGTTTGGGACTCTGTGCTTCCTGGACTTGAAAGCCTATTTCTTTCACCAGGGGAAGTTTTCTGTTATTATTTCTTCAAATAGGTTGTCAATATCTTGCTCTCTCTCTTCTCCTTTTGGCACCCCCATAATTTGAATATTGGTATACATGAAGTTGTCCCAGAGACTCCTTATACTCTCTTCAATTTTTGGATTCTTTTTTCTTTTTGCTCTTTTGATTGTGTTTTTTTTTGCGTCTTCATATTCCAAATTGTTTATTTGATTCTCGGAATCCTCTACTGTTGAATCCCTGTAAATTATTCTTTATTTCAGTTAGTGTATGCTTAATTTCTGAGTGGTTCTTTGTCATGTCTTTGAAATTCTCACTAAGATTCTTGAAAATCTCACTAAGTCCCTTAAAGCTCTCATTAAGATCCTTGAGCAACCTTATAACCATTGTTTTGAATTCTGTACTAGTAGTTTGCTTGCTTCCATTTCTTTCATTTGTGACATGTTTCTTTGTCTCCACATTTTGGCTGCTTTGCTGTGTCTGTTTCTAAGTATTGGGTAGAGCTGCTATGTCTCCTGGAATTGGTAGAGTTGGCCCTGTGTAGTAGGGAGCCCAGTAGGGTCCAGTGGCTCAGCCTCCCCAGTCATCTGAGCTGGGCCCTCTAATTGCACCCCTGTGTGGGGTGTGTGTACATTCTTGTTGTAGTTGAGCCTTCATTGCTGTTGGCATCACTGGGAAGAATTGATCTCTAGGCCAACTGGCTGTGAGAACCAGCTGCAACTACAGCAGAAGAGCTGCTGTGCAGGAGACACCCATATGGAGCAGGACTTGCTTCAGTGGGGCTTTGGTGCTTACCGAATCTGCCTATTGAGTATGTCATGCGTGGATGTGTAGAGTTGTAATCTGGTATTGTCTGAAGCTGTCCACCAGATGCATTGTCTCTTGGGTCTCCAGGGAGGTGCAAAGTCAGCCACTGCCTGGGGCATCCAGCAGGAGCTACAGAGAGATCTGCAGATTCCTCCTATTTGTATTGGGTTTGGAAGTGCCCAGGTGAAGCCCAGCTGTGAAGCAAGGCAGGCTGGTGCTGGTGCTGGGTCTTGGGCCTCTTATTGATAGGTTTGGGGCATGCTGAAGCCAGCTGCTGCTTGTTTGAGAGGTTTTTTTAAAAGAGTGAAGGCTGAGCTGGGACAGGCCATTCATATGGAAAAGACTCTGCAAACAGCTTGGGTGGGCTGTAAGTTGGATGAGGAGGGTCTCAGGGAATCACCAGGGTGGAGTGAACAGTGTGGGCCATGCTTCTGGAAACTCAGATATAGCTGTCAGTCGGCTCTGCAATGGGGAGGTCCCAGCATAGGAACAATAACCCCTGTGAGCACCCCAGTCTGGGAGAATGCTGCCCCCAAGTTCCTTCCCCGATGCCAGACAATCCAGTTCCTCCCCATATGTCCCTGGATCTTCCAATGCAAACCCCCAGTGCTGGAGGAAGCAGGACCCTGTAAGTTTATGTGCCAACCCTTTAAGAGGAACTCTGTGAGGCTCTATAGCCTCAGCTTCACTCAGTCCCAAACCCTGATGGTTTATACAGCCCGGCTCCCAGGCACTGAGGCAGCCAGGCAGGGTGCCCAGCCCCAATCGATCGATCTGCAGGCGGGATGGTAGAGCAGATTTTTGTGTAACAGATTTTTGTTTCTTGAAGAGGAGTTTGAGGTCTTTGATGGGCTTACAAAAATAGGTCTTAGGTTGTAGTTCCTGTGGGGACTCATAAGAAACAGGTTAAATTTGAGATAAGTGAGCCCAACTGGCTATCGCTGTGAGCTTTACTGGAGTTGGGGTGCTTAGTAGGATCTGATGTGGGCCCTTCGGTCTGGTTGTAGTTGGGATCAAGACAATTGTATTTCATTTTGTAAGGCCCAAGAGACTTCCTCTGTGGTGTAGGAGGGCCTTTTAGGGGCCGAGGGAGGTTGGGGAACAGGTTTTTCTCTAATTATAAGACTCCAGTGAGTGCTATGAGTTCAGCTTTTTGGGCCCAACTAGTGGGAGACAGAGGTTTTACCCCTTGTTTCCTGAAGATTGTTAATGGCATACCCAGCCCTTCTGACCCCATCCTTTATAATAAAAGCTTAATATGCAAATTGTTCAACCGGGAGTTTGACCGGGAGTTCAACTGCTCGCTATGACATCTGCTGACCACCAGGGGCAGTGTGGAACATGGTGGGCATCGGCAATGTGGCACTGCAATGGGTGGCAGTAGAGGTGCTGCCGGCCCCAAAGGGCCCCAACAAGAGTGGGACCATGGCAGGATGGTGGAGCAGGTGAGCGGGCAGCACCAGGCCAAGGTGGGTGCAAGTGGGGGCCCAATCGCCCGTCCAGTTGCCCCGCAGATGGTGACCAGCGACAGCAGTGGGGGGTGGGGTCACCGCCTGGCTCCCAGGCACTGAGGCAGCCAGGCAGGGGGCCCAGCCGCAATCGATCGACCCACAGGCAGGATGGTGGAGCAGGTGAGGGGGTGGCACCAGGCCATGGTGGGGTGCCAGGCAGGGCTGCAAGGCTGGGGGTGCAAGCTTGGGCTGTGAGCCTGGGGGCACGAGCTGGGGCCCGATCCCCACAGGCCACCCCAAGGGACCCCACCGTGCACAAATTCGTGCACCAGGCCTCTAGTCTTGTATAAAACTTCTGCCATCTATAGACTATTCTGTTTCAAGATGAGGTAAAAGTTCATCTTTTATGTCAGGCCTGCTTGAATGTAATTGTTCAGTAGTTTCTATGGATTGGTGTGTGACTTGTTTTTCTATATTTATTGGTAAGAGGGTGGCAGGACTAAAAGTTTGGAAGACCTTCAAGTTAATGCAAGAGAGTTGAGGAGGAAAGCCTGATATTTACTTAGCCTTCCCCTGTGAGCCATTGAGAGCCCTTTATTTCTGTTGTGGGTAGTGAGACTGGCACCAGGTGTTAGCCCAGTGGGGTCAGACTGGACCTGGGTTCAACAACCTTGTCCTTGAGTTCTGGCTAGGAAAGTACTATTCACAATCGAGATTCAGACCATAAGAGAACATTTATTTGGAAAATCACAAGAGGTAAAAGAAGTAATTTGTAGAAGAAATGGGCTTAGGAAACAAGTTATAGAGGCAAAGGAAGGGCCCTTGGAGCTTAGAAGTCAGCTATATTTCCCTCCAATCTGTTGCTTGATGTTGAATTTTGTTATGTAATGTTTGTTGTTATCCAACTATTTAAAATTTTTCTTCTTTGCCTTCTGTTTTTTTCTTGCATAGTCTTTATATGATGCCATTAAATATTTTTAAACAATAAAATAAGTGTTATACTACCAAATAGGAACATGTAATACGTTAGTCATATTTAATTATATTACTTATTTTTTAAAGGTGGACAAATCTTACATAATATTGGTTTGTCACAATATTTAATAATGTTAGTTAATTAGTTAAATTCCTCAAATTTTAAGAAGGAAATATTTCCTTTGGTGACAGCATGGATGGACCTAGAAAGTATTATGCTGAGTGAAATAAGTCAAAGAAAGACAAATACCATATAATCCTATTTATATGTGGAATCTAATGAATAAAATAAACTGATGAACAAAATAAGTCTAGAGGCATGGAAACATGGAATAGACTGATAGTTGTCAGAGATGAGGGGGGAGAAGGGGACTGGATGAAAGAAGGTGAAGAGATTAGCCAAAGAACATGTATGCATAACCCATAGAGACAGCATTGTGGTGATAGCCAGAGGGCAGTGATGGGGCTGAGGCTGGAAGGCGGTGGGCAAAGGGGGAAAATGGGACATCTGTAATAGTGTTGACAATAAAAATAGAGCTAAAAAATAAAAGAAATTGAAACTGTGAAGTGATGGATGTTAAACTAAACTTATTGTGGTAAGAGTTTATATATATAAAGTTATAATGAATTTTGTTATGTCATTTTTGTTGTTATTCAACTATTTAAAAATTTTTTTCTTTGCTTTCTGTTTTTTTCTTACATAGTCTTTATATGATGCCATTAAATATTTTTAAACAATAAAATAAGTGTTATAATACCAAATAGGAAAATGTAATACATTAGTCATTTTAATTATATTAATTAATGAGATTAGCCAAAGTATAATCTATACTAATAAAAGGGTAATATGCTAATTAGACTGTGAGACCTGCCTGGGAGGCCAGTTGGGGGCCATGAGGCCAGCAGGGTAGGGCAGTTGGGGGCGATCAGGCTGGTGGGGGGGCAGTTGGGGGCAATCAGGCTGGCGGGGGGGCAGTTGGGGGCGAGCAGGCTGGCGGGGGGGGGGGGCTGTTGGGTGTGAGCAGGCCGGCAGGCAGAGTGGTTAGGGGCAATTGGGCAGGCAGGCAGGTGAGCGGTTAGGAGCCAGCAGTCCCAGATTGCGAGAGGAATGTAACTGGAGTCAGATATCCCCTTAGGGGTCCCAGATTAGAGAGGGTGCAGGCCAGGCTGAGGGACGCACCCCACTCCCCCCATGCACTAGTAAACCTAGTGATTACTAGTACTATATATATATATATATATATATATATATATATATATATATATATTAGTTATATATAATGATATAAAACGTGCACCTAAAACTAATACAGTGTTATATATCAATCATATCTCAAACTGGAAATGACAACTAAAGAAATTCCTAACATTTTAAATAACTTTGTAAAAACTAATCTTTTTCAGATATTCAAGTGTCACAGATAGTGTTGCCTGATTTTTTAAAATCTTGACTCATAGTTGGTTAAAGAACATGTTTTATTAATTTAATTATGGGAGTTTTAAAATGAAAACATACACCAGTTGAGGTGGTGAGAAGTGATCATATGTTTTATAAGTATTTATTTATTTACTTATTTTTAATCCTCAGCTGAGGATATTTTTTCATTGATTTTTAGAGAGAGTGGAAAAGAGAGGGAAAGACAGAGAGAAGTATCAGTGTGAGAGAAACACATTGGTTGCCTCCTGCACACACCCCAACCAGGGCCCAAGTCAGGGAGGAGCCTGCAACCAAGATGTGCCCTTGACCAGAGTCGAAACTGGAACCCTTCAGTTCACAGGCTGATGATCCACCCATTGAGCCAAACTGGCTAGGGCTGTTTTATAAGTCCTAAAGAGAAAGCTGAGAGGATTTTGTGATGATGTAGAATTGGGTTTTGAGGTAGGGGGAGAGGGGAAAGGGGAATGAAGGATTATTTCAAGATATTTTGTCTGAGCTCTAGAAATTACCATCAATTGAGAGGTCAAGTGGAGGCAGTCAGATGGAGTGTGGAAATTAAAAGTTCACTTTTATGATGCCATATTTGAGATTTTTGGTCATCCAAGAGATGCCCACTAGCCAATTGGACATATGATCTGAAGTGAGGAGGGAGGCTCTAGCTAGAGATATAATGTATCATTAGGATATAGCCATGAAACCTCAAATAACCAATATTTACAGGTCAGTAAAAGGGGTCTGGGTCTGGTCAATGAGATACAAGAATAATGAAAACTGCCTTATGATCTGTAAGTTAGGTTTAAATATTGTGTCCATGAAGCAATAATCAAGGCTGTCAAATAATACTTGTAGGTCATGGAAGATGAGGACTGATAATTAACCTTTAGAGCTCGTATCAGGATCTTGATAAAAGCAGCATGGTTAGAGTCACACAGAAAAGCCTGATTGGTGTGAGTGTGAAAGAATGGGAGGGACAGCTGTGCCAAGTGGAGCAGAGAAATGGGAGCATTTCTGATACGATTGAAATGCCCGTCATTAGAGGATGAAGAAGGCCATAGAGGGCATGCTAGGATTAGTCTCTGTGGATTCTAGAGTCTTCTGTACGGGCTTGCTTTTACCATGAATTTTTAGCTTCCTGTTTGTATGAATAATTGTGTTAGCCTATTGAATATATTTTAAGTAGCTGATTGGACTATACTTCTGCTTTAGTGATCATGTGAGTTTTTCATTAAAATTAAGAAAGTGGCTTTCAAGATGGGATAGCTATGACTTTTTACATAGTCATTTCAGCATGATGCTATTTCCAATGTAGTTATAAGATAAACAGAAGTATCATCTGGTATGTATGACCTCCAGCATGAGCATGAAAAATTTGTGTAGATCATTATACTAATGCTATAGTTGGACACCAAACCTACTCTTTGAGTTGTTATCAAAGTGCTGTATATCTGCACTTTTTTTTTTCAGTTCAACCATACTGATTTTAAATGTCATACAATTCGAAGGCAGAAAATGATTCCAATTATCACTAGAGGCCTGCTGCATGGATTTGTGCACCAGTGGGGTTCTTTGGCCTGGCCTATAGGGATTGGGCCAAAACTGGCTCTTTAACATCTCCAAAGGGGTCCTGGATTGCGAGAGGGCACAGGCCAGGATGAGGGACCCCACTGGTGCACGATTGGGGCTGGGGAGAGACCACGGGAGGGCTCCAGGACGTTTCTGGCCCGTCTTGCCCAGTCCCGATCAGCTGGACCCCAGCAGCAAGTTAACTTACTGGTTGGAGCATCTGCCCCCTGGTGGTCAGTGCATGTTATAGAGACTGGTCAAATGGTTGAACGTATGGTTGGACACTTAGCCTATTAGGCTTTTATTATATAGGATTGTTTAAAAAATAATATATTTTATGTGGAGAAATGAAATATTTCTTTATATAAACTTATTTTTTTCCTTCAGTTTTGTCAAAGCAACATGCTTCACAAGTTCTGGTTAGGAAACGCCGAGCAAATCATCCCTTTGAAGAAGTCAAACCGGGTAATCTTGAAAGAGAGTGCATTGAAGAACTGTGCAATAAAGAAGAAGCCAGGGAGATCTTTGAAAATTACCCTGAAACGGTAAGAGCTCATGACAATTAACGTTAGCACAGTTAGTCATACAATTATAGACAGAACAGTTTCAGCTTGAGTCTGTGTTCCTTTTTAATGTTAAGTGATTGTGTATATATCACATTTCACATGTAACCATTGAAGTATTTCAGAAGGAAATACCTTCAAAGGAAGGTGGACTAGTCAGGAAGATGCTATTGCCAAAAGCAATGCTCTTACCAATCTAGTATTTAATTATAAATTAAATACTACCAGCAAATAGTATCAACCTCATGGTTTGTAAATACTTTCTTCCAACTATAACTTGGTAATATGGGGTAGGGAGGGAGGACATCTTAAATATAATGTGTGTGCATGTTTGTGTGCGCATATATACAGACATGGGTGGGTACCAACATGTGATTGCATTGTTATCACTATACTTAATTAAATATCTCCAGGCATTTTTAACCAGCCTTTAATCTAGAGCTTGGTACATAATAGGTACTCTGTGAATCCTTACTGAAGAATTCACTCAGGCCCTAGCCCGTTTGGCTTGGTGGATAGAGCGTCGGCCTGTGGACTGAAGGGTCCCATGTTCGATTCTGGTCAAGAGCATGTACCTTGGTTGTGGGCACATCTCCAGTGGGGGGTGTGCAGGAGGCAGCCGATCAATGTTTCTCTCTCATTGATGTTTCTAACTCTCTGTCTCTCTCCCTTTCTCTCAGTAAAAAAATCAATAACATATATTAAAACAAACAAAAAAAATGAATTCTCTCAGCACTGTATTTCCTGAGTATATTTTGATTTATTCCATAAATCCTTGAGAACTTTCCTGAGCCATTTTATATCATCAGTCATTCCTAGGGTTAGAATTTACATCTTAGTGTATTAATTTTTCCAAGTTAGTTTACAAAAATCTAACCATAAACATCTCTAAATATGCAGAAATACGACCTTATCTTTAGTCCTCTTACTTCCCAGGCCAGGATATTCTCCAAAATATACTGTAGGTGGCAGTATAAATAGTGCCTCTAAGAATTCAAGTTTGATAACCTTCATGGTCACCTCAGATATTTTCTTTTCTGAGATGAACTATATAACCAAAAGGAAATGAGGAAGAACATATATACAAAGGCCCTCCTGTACCTCTCCCATGGCTCTTAGGACCATGAGATAACGAGGAAGAATCATCTCTATAGTTGGAGAACTTGTCCAAGACAGTAATAAGTTGTGTTCTCTTTAATTCTTTTACCTCCACCTACCTTTATAGGTTCAAAAGGAATTTTTTCCAAGGTACCTAAAGATTCATTTTTAATACCCTCTGGGATTGAAGCAAAATGTTTCTCTTAATTCTGTTGCTTTTGTGGATAAGCACTTGGCAAGAGAAAAATATTTTCTTCCACACAATATACAGAGTATTCTTATTTTTTAGGAAATAGATACACACACCTTTATTTTTATTATAGAAATTTAAAATATATACCAAAATACAGAGAACAATATAATAAACCCCAATATACCTTCCCTTCATTCTCAACAATGATCAGTAATCTACCATACTTGTTTTACCCGTTTTCTACTATGCCCACTCTAGTTTTGTTTTGTTTGCTGGAACATTTTAAAGCAAGTGTGCATGGCTGAGATATCATACTGTATCACTCATACATAAATACTTGATTATGTTAGCATCTGAGTAGCAAATAGGGAGTGAGGCCGAAGACCATAATGGAGTGAAGGGAAGGTAGTGGGGAAGGGAACTCATGAATGTTTTTTCTCTCCACTCATTCTGATGGAGGTCTCATTGACAAAAGAGAAAGATATGACAGACAAAAGAAGAAATGGGAAAAATAAAAGGAAAGAAGAAACATTTGTTACTGCTTCTCACTTCCATCCTGCCTCATCCACTCACTGTCCACGTCCCTAATACCCTAATTCACATTCCCAATCTCTACCCCATTGTTTACCTCCCCATTATCCCTAATACATTCCTTTCATCCATCACATAATCTCCTTTTGAACCTATTCATTATTGCTTATCCTCCTGGCTTCTGTTCTGTAGAAGACACTGCTGTCTGAAACACTTGATGGGAGATCCTATCCTTATAAACTAGTAGATGTGTTGTGTAGGTTTATATGTGAGAGAAAGAAACAGTGAAGACTTTTGACTCTGTGTTGGATGAAGTTATAGTTTGCACTTCATTATGTTTTTGTGTAGAAACACTGGTTCCTCATGGGGTGTTCTTGTGCTTCTAATGTTACACATTAGATATATTATGGCTTAAGAAGGCTTTTGTGAACCAGCCTGAGAACCTTACCATTAGAAATCATTTTTAAAATTTTCTCTCTCTGGTGAAGTGTATTTCTTAGTCCAAATTACTGATTTACAGACAAACTTTTGGTACATAGCCAATTAAAAAGTAAGGTATTACTTGTACTCATGGATGCTAAAAGATAAATGTCCACTTCAATTCAGTTCAGATGATGTCAGTCTTATTCAGCATTGGATCTGGTATGTGTAATCAGCATGGCATGAAATGTGTCAAATGATTATCTGATCTCTATGGGAAAAATAAAGGATTTACAAAAAGGGGACATATATGATTATAATTGATAGCTTCAATAGAACCTGTTTACAGATTAGAAATTTTTGAAGCATAATTTAATAGATCACTATTGCCTTAAGACTAAGCATCTGATTAGCTGAGTGTTATTAGTTATCTACTCCTAGTATGTTTTGCTATAGAAAAGAATCTTATAATGTGGAGATGACAATTGTATGTAACTTATTTGCATCTTTAAAAAGATATATATTTAAAGTTTTTCGCCTTCACCATTTATTCCCCCTATACCCTCCTCCACATTCACCTACACCCCTCCCCTCCTCTCACCACATATTTGCATCTTTAAAGTAAAAACACATTTCAAAATTGTTTTAACTCTATAGTGAAATTTAACTTTCTAAGATAACTTATTTATTTTTCTTTCTTTCTAGGAATATTTTTATCCAAAATATTTAGGTAAGTTCAAAGGCTTTTATTCACATAATTCTAGAAATGGAAGGGAGTTAGATATGATCAAGTCTAGTCCTCTACTTATATATGTCATCCAATACAATTTCATTGGCCTTGGGAGGAAGATTCCATTCTATATGCAATATTGCTGTTCTTTTATTAAAGTTATGTAGAAAAATTTTAGAATTGTCCTTTAATTACCGTGTGGAATTTTGACAATTAGTTTTTTCAATTTCCTGTCTTTCTCATAGAGTCATTGGGCTAATACTAAGTTATATTTAGGTCCTGGGTTATCTTTTAATAAAAGAAAATATCTCTGAAAGAAAAACTCCCCAGAGCTGTGGCATAAATAATTATTGAAATGATTAACAACTTCTCCCTTGGCAACATCACTTTATCATTTCCTCCAGTATCTCTCTCCATGTTTTGCTTTGGTACACAATTCTGGACTTCCCAGGAGTGAGGTCATTTTTGTACCCAAACAGATGAGATGATTTCAACTAAATATCAGTTAAAGATAACTAGGTTTCGGTTTGCTTTAAGGAAATATGAGAACATTTGTATTAATATTACTTGGGATAGTTGTTAGCATTCTCAGCAATGAAAGTCGAGTATAATTTTCTCACCTCTTTCTGATGGGATTCTCTGTAGGTGGAGCCCACAAAGGTGTGCTCTTGTCCTCTTTAGGCTCAGATTACTCCCCATTGGTGCCTCTTTCCATCCCACTCTCATCCCAGCCAACGTGAGCTTCGAGCCCTGTGAAAAAGAAAAATGAATCTTCCTTAAAAAAAAAAAAAAAAGGTAGAAATGTACTCTGATACACTATGTAGCTTAAAATTTATTGATATAATTTTGCGAATAACTTTCTATTACTCTATTTTTTCTCTTGAAATTTGAGGGTTTAATTATAGTTTAGAGCTTCACTTTTTGTTTGTTTTTGAATACCCATGCACAGACTCCAGAGACCATGTTTAGATTGGGTATATCTCTTCTTTCCCCCCTTTCCTCGGGAGCCTGATATTGAAATGATGGTATGTGCTTATATCTTCCCTTCAGGACAATTAACAATTAGGAGCCTAAGACCACTGTGTAGAAGACCCTTTTAGGACCAAGTGCTCGTTTTCATAGTCCTGAAGTAGTTACTCTTTCATTTATGAGTGTCCACAATGGTCTGGCTCACTTTCTTTTTTTTTTTTTTTTTTTTGGTAATCCTCACCTGAGGATATTTTTCCTTTGGTTTTTAGAGAGACTGGAAGGGGCAGAGAAAGGCACAGAGAGAGAAACATCACTGTGAGAGAGTCACATCAATTGGTTGCCTCCTGTACACGTGATAGAGCCTGCAACCGAGGTGCGTGCCCTTGACCAGAATTGAACCCGGTACCCTTCAGTTCGTGGGCTGAAGTTCTATTCACTGAGCCAAACTGGCTAGGGCTATACATGACTCACTTTCTAAAGCAAAAAGTACAGGTTTGCACTGTTAAAGTGGAGAAAACATAGAATAATAAGACTTTCAGCTTCTCAATATTAGGTAGAAATTTGATTATATTATAATTAAAACAGACAATATTTGAATATTAAAAAGTTACAAGCTTGCATTAAAAAACATAGTGTTAATCTCTATTTCTTAAGTCCATGTATTGAAACTGTTTCTGTAGGTGTCTAAACTCTAGAAAATATATACATTTGATCACAGAGTATATTTCGATAAAGATAAATAAGATTTTAATAGAATATTATGTGTTTTGGAGGAGTTCCTTAGGTAAAACATTTTTCCTTTATTTTCCTTTTATTTTTCTCAACTTCCTCTTTGCTGGCTCAACCCAACTTTCTCTTCTCTTTACCTGTCTTATTTGGCAGCATGGTGGAAAAGCTAAGTATCAAATAAAAAAATAAGTAAGTAAGATGTAGGCTCTAGTTAAAGACCTAAATCATTTCTACTGTGTTAGGTTATGCAAGTTATTTAACTTTTTAGCTTCTGTATTTAAATGTACACTATATTTTTTAACTTCAGAACTATTGGGAATACCAAATAAGTACATTTATGGAGATACACTTTTTATTGTGTTAATTTTTTTAAATGTAAAGTATTATCATTTAACCAACCCATATATGAAATAAAATATATTCTTATTATGGTTTATTTTTTTAATTCACATTTCATATTTTGGACCTTATTTATACACAGGCATATGTGATTAATTTCACTGTTGAAGACAGAAAAGAAATGCTCTAAGTTAAACTTTTCTGTCATTTGATTTATATATTTTGTAGGCCAGATTTTTCTACTTGATAAAAAACCTTTAAAATCCTATCCATGGTAATCCTAACATTAATTTTACTAATTACCTCAGTCCATGCATAGAGCTCCTTACCGTGAGATAAGAACACCCAAGAGATCAGATCACTAATAACCCATACTTTTTGGAGAGTGTTTAGATTTGGAGTTTCAGGGGTTTAGAAAGCACTTCAATCTCTCCACATACCCCATTACTGCATTGAAAACATAGAATTTGGACAGAAATGCTCTGTTTGTTTTTATATTTATTTTTTCTCAGGTTATTTTTTAGATTTTTTAAAATTAATTTTTAGAGAGAGAAGGGGAGAGGGAGAGAGAGATAGAAATATCCATGAGAGAGAACCATCATGGATTGGCTGCCTCTTGCACACCACCTACTGGGGATTGAGCCCCAAACCCGAGCATGTGCCCTGACCCAGAATGGAACATGACCTCTTGGTTCCTGGGTTGATGCTCAACCACTGAGCCACAGCAGCTGGGCAATGCTCTGGGTTTTCAAGTTGTGTTCTTTTCCTTAGAAAATAGAATAAATAACTCTACCAGATATATTACCTTTAAAATATCACCTGATAGAGTGGAAGATTCTATTAATGGGAGAGAAACTTTTTGGGAAGAATGCTAAATTCTGAGCCTAAATATAAACATTAGAAATTATTTTTAATTTCTAGTTCTTACCAAGTTGGTGAATTAGCCCAGACTGCCGACTTCCCTTAAAATCATCTCAAGGGAAACATTAGCATTCCAGGCACTAATAATAACAAAATAAAACTTTAAAACAAAAACAAGAAATATGAGAAACCCATGGGTAGACTAAAGACTGGTTTGACCTAGCATGGGAATCGGGGTGCTGACTGCTGATGCAGCAGTTGGAGGACAGATCAGAATACTTAAAAAAATGATCTAAGCATTCCAATCAAGAAAAACTTTTGAAGGTAAACCCTGAGTAACAAGGAATAAGGAAATAATAAAATAGGGATAGAAATAAGTTAAATGGAAAACAAAAGAGAGATTAACAAAAACAGTATATCTTTCTTTGAAAAGTATAAATTAGACTGACCTCTTGTAAGAATAATCAAAGAAAAAGAAAGAGGGAATGCCAAAACAAAGTGGAGGATAAAAATGGGAAATACTGGAAACTCCCAATATAGATGAGATTTATAATAAAATAAAGATCATCATAAAATAAAATATTACAAATAGCTATACCAAAATATATTTAGAAACTGGATAAAATGGACAGTCCTAGAAACACATAAACATCTATAATTTTACATGAAGAAATAGAGAACTTGATTTTATAAATAAGAACTAAATAAGTTAACCTCCTTCCCACTTAAAGCTTTCTCCTTTGTATTCCCCCAAATCCGAACCCAGATGTTATAGGAATGAGTTCTTCTACATTTAAAATTGTCCTAGAAAGTAGAAAAATAGAAAAAGATCTATGTTGTGAGTTTATTCTAAAAGACTGGTATGGATCTTGATTCCAAAATCAGATAAGGACAACACAAGAAAATAAAAATATAATTCCTTTTCATTTATGAATTAGTTCTAAGTAAAATTATATCCAATCTGATGTAAACTATATTAAAAATAATGTCATGGTAAAGTAGATTTTATTCCAGAAATTCAAGGAGGTTTAACATCAGAAAATCCATTAATGTAATTCTCCACATAAATAGTTTATTAGTACCTCAATTCATACAGAAAAAGTAGTTGATAAAGTTCAACACTTAATTATGATAAAAAAAACTTTTGGCAAACTACAATTACTAGTATAGGAGAACTTTCTGAGCTTTGTAAAGGTTATATATAGAATAACCATGTAATTTATCTTTCAAATTTTGATATTTTGTTTAGGTCTAATATTACACTAGATAAATGCCAAGTAAAAAAGAATAAATAGGACTCTTCTGGGTAAATTGGCATGCTAATGATATACACACAACATGAGAGAAAGAAAGAATGGAAGGATGGAAGGATAGAATAAGAGAAAGAAGAAAAGGAAGGGAAAAATAAGAACAAAACATTATACTTAATGGGTAAACTTTAGATATAGTCTCTTTATGATTGATAGCAAAAATAGAAGCACTGCAGGTTACAGATAACTCAAGGAAAGAAAAGTAAGAATAGTATAGATCATGAGGCAAAATCTATGACTATCATTATTTGTAATTGATATGATGATATGTTGCTAGGAAAAAAACATTATCCACAGACAAAATATTAGAACATGTAAGAAATATTAGATAGTTCTGAGTCTACCCCATAAAAATCAGTAGTAGTTCTTTATACAAACAACTAGTAGCCCTGCACACGAATCCGTGCCCCTCTCATAGCTTGCTGCCCTGTCCCCTCCTGTAGTTCTCTGCTGCCCGCTTGTAACCAATAGCTTGCTGCCGCCCTCCTGTAGCTCTCCGCCAGCTGCCCTGCCCTCCTGTAGCTCCCCATGCCCCCCCACACCCCCTTCATAGCTTGCTGCCCTGCCCCCTCCTGTAGCTCTCCGCCACCTGCTTGTAGCTCACTGCCCCACCCTCCTGCTGATCCGTGATCTGGTTGTTACGTAATGACCATTTGCATATTACATCTTTATTATATAGGATAGTCCAGGAAAAAATAAAAAGTTGATACCATTCACAATAGCAGAAAATCCAATAGAATATCTACAAATACCTTAGGAATATATAAAACCGCTAGAGGGAAAATTTTAACTCAATTTAACACATTGTATGCGGGAAACGTATTTATACGTTTTACGTTGACTGGTAGTAGAGCGTGGGACACGTATTAATACATTTTTTATAGACTAGCGGTAGAATGCGGGTAACGTATAAATACGTTTATTTTTATACTTTTTTATTGCTCTAAAGGGATGCTAACATGCAGATATACGAATTCCAAAGGACAAAATTTAGGTCTCTAACACATACAATGGTGAATTATGTATGTACTTCCAGGTATAACAGTAATCAATCTATTCAACTGCAAAAATGGCCCGCGCCACCTGTTAGCGTGCGATAAAAACTACCCGCAAACAATGTGTTAAGGTCATAGAAGATGAACTGAAATCATAGAAAAATATTTCATGTTCTTGAATTGAGTGATGCAGTAGCAGCGGGGTGATGGGGGTGGCACCTTCCCCTGATTGGCCAGGTCACCTCTGGCAGAGGGAGGCTTAGGCTGCGGGCCAAGGTAGAGGTGGTTAGGGGCAATGCGGCTGGCAGGGGCCAAGATGGGGGTGATCAGGTTGGCAGGGGGCAAGGTTGGGGCAATCAGGCTGGCAGGGGGGCAAGGTAGGGGTAATCAGGCCGGCAGGGGGGCAAGGTAGGGGTGATCAGGTCGGCAGGGGGGCATTTAGGGGCAATGAAACTGGCAGGCAGGCAGAGGCAGTTAGGGGTGATCAGGCAGGCAGATAGAGGGGTTAGGAGTGATCAATCAGGCAGGCAGGCAGGCAGGCAAGAGTTTAGGAGCCAGTGGTCCTAGATTGCTAGAGGGATGTCCATCTGCCAGTTTAGGCTCGATCCCTGCAGGCAGTCGAACATCCCCTGAGGGGTCCCAGATTGGAGAGGGTGCAGGCCAGGCTGAGGGACACATACCCCCCATGCATGAATTTTGTGCACCGGGCCTCTAGTTAATAATACAATGCTATAGAAACAAAACCACTTGCTATTGTCAAAGGAACATGTAGACTAATGAACTTAAAGAGTTTAGAAACATCCATTTATATATGGAACCTAATATTTGGTAAAGATGATACCATATGTCACCTTGAATTGTTTAGAAGATCATGTTGGAAAGACTCGCTAACTATAACCAGAAAAATAAATCTGGGTTCCTAACTATCACCAAATGAAAAGATGGATCATAGGTGAAATAAAAATACACAGTAATGTTAAAATAAAGTAAAACAATTGAAACGAAACAAAAACTATATGAGAATATCTTTATGATCAATGTCATGGAACAAAAAAACCTCAAATGCACAAACCATAAGGCAAAATAATTGGTAAATTTGATTACAATAAAATTAAGGACTTCTCTTAAAAGACAAAAGGGATATGATTAAGAGACAGGTAAGAGAATGAGATGATATTATAAATGTTTAAAGTTTTGCAAACCTACATGAACAATGGGTAAGTGCCAAAAGAAAAATGGTTACAAAATAATTAACTATTCAGAGAAGGAAACCCCAATTTTTATTTATTTTTTAAATATTTACTTATTTATTTAGTGTTAATCCTCACCTAAGTATATTTTTCCATTGATTTTTAGAGAGAGTGGAAGGGTGAGGGACACATCAATTGGTTGCCTCCCACATGTGCTGGACAAGGGCTGGAGATCGAGCCTGCAACCGAGGTCTGTGCCCTTGACTGGAATCAAATGAGGACCCTTCAGTCCACAAGACAATGCTCTGTCCATTGAGCCAAACCAGCTAGGGAAGAAACCCCAATTAAAAAAAAATGAGATATGCTCCATCTCAGTGGAAATCAGAAAAACAATGAGATGTCACTTTATTACCCACTAGAGGCCCGGTGCACAAAATTCGGGCATGGATAGGGTCCCTAGGCCTGGCCAGTGATCAGGGCTGATCGGGGCCTTCCAGCTGCCAGCTGTAGCCTCCCTTCCCCAGCTGCCAGCCAGGGCCTTCATTTGTCCTGTGCTGCCCCCTGGTGGTCAGCACACATCATAGCGAGCGATCGAATTCCCAGTTGAACTCCCAAGGGGACACTTTGCATATTAGCCATATATATATAATATATATATATATTAGAGACCCGATGCACAATATTTGTGCAAGAGTAGGCCTTCCTTCCCCCAGCTGCTGGCACCAGCTTCCCTCTGGCACCCAGGTGCGGGCATCCCTTGCAGCCCTGGCTTTGTCCGGAAGGTCATTCGGAAGGACGTCGGTCTAATTAGCATATTACACTTTTATTATTATAGATATATATTCTGGAAACAATTAGAAAGCCAGAATACGAAAATTCTTATGCTGTGATGGTGGGAGTGCACCTCTGGAGAGCCCCTAAGTTCATGCCTAGCTAATGATCCCGCAATTCCAGAAACCCTTTAGAATCTATTCCATAGAAATTTCTTATTCATGTGCTAACGAGACATGCATGAGGATATACCCATTGCAGTGCTGCTTATAGAGGTGGGAAATTGGAAGCAATCTGAGTATTGCAGATAGAGAGGATTTTTAAAATGGTGATTGCATGCCATGAGTAATATTTAGTAGTTAGAAGCAATAAGTTATATATAATAGCATGGGTAGATAGATCATAAAAGTATAATGCTAAGGAAGAAATATCAGAAAACATGATACATATTACACAACCATTTATAGAAATGAAAATTCATGTACACAAAATTATAAATCTATATTTTATAAGAACACATACAAATAAAAAATGCATGTTAATTAATTAGAATGATTGCATAAGGAGTGATTGGGAGTGGAAATGGAGATAAAAAGCTGCAAGCAACAGGCTTTTTAAAGACAGATAATAGTAATGTATCATCAAGAGGGGAATATGAATAACAGTCTTCCACTTAATGAACAAACACTTAGATTTTTATGTGATGGCATCTTCTGTGATATAAAGACAGAAAGATGCAAATGTAGTTTCTCAAAGAAAAGAAAAATTTGCCAGACTCTGGTTCCACTACAATGCCAATAAAACTTTTGTTTAGGGCAATTTGAACTATTTTTTAAAATTGACCAATTCAGATAAGTAGTTCAGTGGTGCCTATATCAGGTGGTAAAAGAGAATCAAATAATTTGGTCCCTAATAATATTAATGAGGAAAAAGGTGAATAGAAGGTGTGTGTAGGAATTTTCATAGTCTAGACCAGTGGTTGGCAAACTGCGGCTCGGCAAACCATGGCTTGCGAGCCACATGCGGCTCTTTGGCCCCTTGAGTGTGGCTCTTCCACACAATACCGGCTCTTCCACAAAATACCGACTTCTGCGCATGGGCCACGAAGTTTCAATCACACTGTACGTGTGCGCCCACACGTGGTATTTTGTGGAAGAGCCACACGCAAGGGGCCAAAGAGCCACATGTGGCCCGCGAGCCACGGTTTGCCGACCATGGGTCTAGACCAAGTGTAATCATCAGGGTCCTTATAGAGGGAGGCAGGAGATCAGAGTAGGTAGTAGGTTATATAACAATGAAGCAAAAGTTGGTAGTGATGTGAAGGTAGGCCTACTGGTACAAGCCAAGGAATGCAGGTGGCTTCTAAAATCTGAAAAAAGGCAAGGAAATCAATTCTCCCTTGAAGTCTCCAGAAGGGATGCAGTCCGGCTGGGACTGTAATTTTAGACTTCTGGTTCCTATAGCTGTAAGAGAATAAACTTACGTTGATTTAACCACTAAGGTTATGGTAATTTGTCACAGCAGCAGTAAGATACTAATGTACATATTGACTTCAAATGGAGCCTCTGAATCAATCTGTTATACATTGTACCTTCCACAAATGGCTGCAGAAATATCTCCCATCACACATACTCTTCTGCAATACCTCTTGCCACTTCCCATTCACTACATGGAGTCCATGCTTGCCACCTCTCCCCCTTGAATCTGTGTGGAACCTGGGACCGCTTCGATCAATAGAATGGTGGAAGTGACAAAATGCCTCCTAGTTGGCCTGGCAACTTCCACTTTTTCCTCTTGAAAGCTAGCTACCCTGAAAGAAGTGCCATGTTAGAACCAGCATGCTAAGAGAAACTCAACCACATGGAGCAGCCCTGCAGCATGATGTGCCATATGGAGAGAGAGCGATGCCACAGAGCCTGAGCTGTTGGACATGTGAATGAAAAGCTATCTTGGAGGTGGATCCTCCAGGATGTGCAGCAGAGACAAACAACCCAACACTTTCTAAATATTTGACCCACAAATTCATGACTAAAGTAGAATAGTTATTTTAAGCTACCAATTTTAGGGTTTGTTTCTCAGCAAAAGATAATGAAATCCACCTTTTTAGTAAGCTGATGATTGTCCGCACAGTGAAGTGATATACTGTTGTTTTCGGGGACTATTAAAGAACGTATTGTTGGCACTGAGTGACCCCTAGTTACTTCAAAGACTGTAAGTATTTTATCTCTATTTTTTCAGCTGTTATTTCTGCCAGATTGCCATATGTAATTTCATAGCGTTATAGTGAGGAACAAAATGAATGCAGTGAACCTGCTTTGCTTTGTACTATTGAGGCATTAGGCAAATACTATTATGTTCATCTCTATTCAACATTGGAACAATTGGAAGTTGTTTACAGCAACCAGAAACACTAACTAATTCTATTGACTTAATTACAGACACTTTCTAAATCAGGCTCTGATCTACAGATTTGAGGAAAACTGTATAGGTCTTTGCTATAGAGATTTTTGTGTGGCAATAAATCTCTTTGCAAATCCAAGAACATTTTCACTTCTGGCTTTAAGGTTCTTTTCCAAAGAGAACTTTCATAAATCTACTAGAGGCCCGGCACACGAATTCGTGTACCAGTAGGGTCCCTCGGCCTGGCCTGTGCCCTGTCACAATCTGGGACTCCTCAGGGGATGTTGGACTTCTGGTTTCAGCCTGATCCCCACAGGCCAGGCTGAGGGACCCTACTGCACCGGGCCTCTAGTATGCATATAAGATCTTTGGTTAATCTCTTCCTGCCCTCCCTCTTTCCCACTTCCTTCTGAGATTCATCAGTCTGTTCCATGTTTCCATGCCTGTTTATTGAGCGTCTGCCCCCTGGTGGTCATTGCGCATCACAGGTACTCATCGAACTGTCAAATGGTCGCTTAGGCTTTTATATGTATAGATTTTTCATGAATCTGTATTTTTGCAATATTGCTTTGAATGCTGAATCTGTAAGTCCACAGGAATATAAATAATGTGCCTCTTTGCATAATTTCTACCATGATTTCAGATCATGTGAGCATGCCCACTCTAAAAAGATTACATTTGTTTGTATTTACAGGCTGTCTTGGCTCCTTCCGAGCTGGATTATTCACTGCTGCACGTCAGTCAACTAATACCTACTCTGATCTAAGGAGCTGTGTCAAGGGTAAATACCTCTGCAATCAATTTAAAAACAAAACCCAACAAAAACCTGGGAAAAGTACACCCATGTAAATATGTTTAAAAATTAACAAATGAACCCTTGAAGGTTATGCCCAATAGGGAGGTTGGCTTAAAATGCACTTGAAAGAATGCTTGTCATATGTAAATGCTACTGTTTTATTAAAAATGAATTTTTCACCTAATGTTTATTGAGCCTTGTTTACTAAGCTTTAGGTCACGGATTTCAGAATTTTATTCCCAACAGCTTTATTTTGTCTATTGTTGCATAATCATGTAATATGACCAAATGTTACAGTTAATAGATCAAAATTGAGCCAAGTTATTTTCCTAACTATTGGCATCAATAACGTAAGTGTGGAAAATGTTATGATCCCAAATTATCCTTCTCCCTCTGAAGTTCACATAAAGTCTAGTGATAATCCTGGTACATTGTCTATCTCTGATTTACCAGTTTCCTGAGAGTCATAGTGAAAAAGGTGAAATTGCAAGAAGTTGAAAATGCAAGATTGGAATGTTTGTCCAGTGAATGTTTTACATGGAGCATTGGCAATATCTAGATATTTATCTGAATTTTCTCTAATATAAAGTTAGTTAAACTTACATAAGTATAAAACTATTTGAACACACATATTTAATTCACACTTTATCAGTTTTTTAATTTACCAAAGGACAGAAAAGTAATTTGATAACAATTTCTGATTGGTCTTTCTGTTATTTTAATTCCTAATTTATTACTATTTTAACAAACAACTTGATGAACTTATGAGGACATTTAAAAACATGTGGTAATTAAGTTTCAGCTAGGTTTAAAATGATTTTCTTTGCAAGAAACAGAATTTTCCTCTAGCTAACCTAAGCAGAGGGGGCTGTTTGGGAAGTACGGAAGGAACTCGCTGAGTTGACTAGGAAGGCTGGAGAAGCAGGCATGGAAATGTGTAGGAATCAGGGACCCTGCAGTGTCCCGTGAGGAGAAAGAAACCACAAATGACTAAAGAAACAAATGGGCATGTCATTAAGATGGTGATAAAGTGCTCTGACATTTTATGAAGAAAATTCCTTCCCCTAAGGATCACAGTACTCTGCTACCTTTTTTTAAATGTCTGAAAACCATTATTTCATGTATTTTGACAGAGTTCTATTTATCTAAGGCAGGAAGATAAATCTGGTCTCTGTTATTCCATTTTAGCCCAAATTGGAAGTCCCCAATTTTTTTTCTATTAATATTGAGAGTAGTTTTATGTGTCCTGTATATCTCATGGAACTGTTTTAATGGTCAAGTATGGTAATATATATGAAAAAATATCTAAATTACAGTTATAAAATACTGTATATATTTGCAAATATAAGAGTAGTTTCCTTTTGCAAAATAAAAAGATTGTCTAATGGACTCAGTATTTTATGAAAAAGTATTATTTGAAAGAAGGATTTACAATTTTTTGTTTGTTTATTATAGGCTTCATGCACAGGATTTCTTTTTTTAATTTTTTTTCTTTATTGGAAGGAACTCTTACCATTTGCAACGGCATGGATGGAACTGGAGAGCATTATGCTAAGTGAAATAAGCCAGTCAATGAAGGAAAAATACCACATGATCTCACTCATTCATGGATAATAGAGACCATTATAAACTTTTGAACAATAATAGATACAGAGGCAGAGCAGCCTCAAACAGATTGTCAAACTGCAGCGGGAAGGCCGGGGAGGGTTGGGGGCAGGAGATAGGTGGGTATGCATGCATATAAGCATAACCAATGGACATCAGACACTGGGGGTTAGGGGAGGCTAGGGGACTGTCTAGGGCAGGGGGGGGGGGCGGAAATGGACACATATGTAATACCCTTTGTAATACTTTAAGCAATAAAAAAAAATAATGAAAATAAAAATAAATAAATAAATAAATAATTTTTTTTCTTTATTGATTAAGGTATTACATATGTGTCCTTATCCTCCCATTGTTCCCCCACCCCCCAGCTCATGCCCTCACCCCCCTGGTGTCTGTGTCCATTGGTTAGGCTTATATGCATGCATATAGGTCCTTATGTTGATCTCTTCCCCTTTACCCCCACCCTCCCCTACCTTCCCTCTGAGGTTTGACGGTCTGATCGATGCTTCTCTGTGTCTGGATCTGTTTTTGTTCATCAGTTTATGTTGTTCATTATATTCCACAAATGAGTGAGATCATGTGATATTTATCTTTCTCTGACTGGCTTATTTCGCTTAGCATAATGCTCTCCAGTTCCATCCATGCTGTTGCAAATGGTAAGAATTCCTTCTTTTTTATCACAGCGTAGTATTCCATTGTGTAAATGAACCACAATTTTTTAATCCATTCATTTGCTGATGGGCACTTAGGCTATTTCCAAATCTTAGTTATGGTAAATTGCATGCACAGGATTTTTATAAAAAAGTATATCATTTTATTTACTATGGCATGTGGTAAAAATTAACTAGATGTCTATTTCCTTTAGCCATTCCAGACCAATGCAACCCTCTTCCATGCAATGAAGACGGATATCTGAGCTGCAAAGATGGCCAGGCTACATTCACTTGCAAGTGTAAATCAGGTTGGCAAGGAGAGAAGTGTGAATTCGGTATGTATGATATACCCATTTGGCTTATCTGGATCAACCCCCTGAGGAATTTTCTGAAGGCTTTATCACTTTAATAATAATTTATGTTCTGGTTTTTAGATATAAATGAATGCAAAAATCCCTCAAACATAAATGGAGGTTGCAGTCAGATTTGTGATAATACACCTGGAAGTTACCAGTGTTCTTGTAAAAGTGGTTTTGTTCTACTTTCAAATAAAAAGGACTGCAAAGGTAAGAGAAAGAAGGTAGAATAAGAAGATATTTACCATGTGAGAGCAAAATTCAGTTAGAGAAATTTCCCTAGGAAATTCTTGGGAAACTCTCTGGTTATAAGCTGTTATAATAAATATACATTACTATGCACTTTGAAGCCTTTCGATATTAAGGGACTGCCTTTTAATTTTTTATAGGACATTTATTGTTTTCTTTTTGTATTTAATATTTATAGAGTATTTTTTATTGCATATGTATGTGTGCACACACGTGATCACATTTTAAAAATAATTTCATTATGCCCTGGTCAGGTGGTTCAGTTGGTTGGAGCATTGTTCTATACATCAAAAGATTCCGGATTCGACCCCCTATCAGGGTGTGTACGGGAAGCAACTGCTCCTTGTTTCTCTCTCTTGCATTGATGTCTCTCTCTCTCTCTCTCTCTCTCTCTCTCTCTCTCTCAAAATAAAACATATCTTTAGATGAGGATAAAAAAAAAGAAAAAATAATTTTGTTATGTGGTGATAAAGTGAAGTTTCAGTGCAAGTCCTTGCATACTACAGTGCTTGCAAAATTGTTGTTTATACTTTCTATGACAGACACTATAATATTATACCTTTATTCCAATGAGATAAACAACTATACGAAAAAATCCAACACAATGCTTAGTAACTTTTTTCGTTGTATTTTGTTTCCTTGTCAGAAATATCTCTTTAATTTCCAATATAAACCCTTCATCTTACACCTCATTTCCTGTTGGAAATTTGGGGAAAATGAAGCACAGACTTTCTTTCTTTATACTACATCTAAGAGCACATCATTTGTCATTAGTCTTGTTTTTTTTTTTTTTAAATCTCAGACTTTAGTGATTCCTGTCAATTTAGCTTTATAACAGTCATTTTGCTATAGTATATTTCTTTTTTTCTTTATGCTTCTCTGTTCCCCGAGTTTTGACTTTTTTATCTCTGCATGTCTTTTCCATTAGACTACTTTATCTTCTAAAGATTTAACTACTTCTAAAGATTTAACTACTTCTAAAGATTTAACTACTAAATCTTCAAGTGTAATTGGTAGGTATGTGGATGACTAAAAAGGGAAATTTCCAGCCTGAAGTTCAATTTTGCCTTAAGAAGCTAGAAGTTTTTCTTTCCCTCCCTCCCTCCCTCCCTCCTTCCCTTCCTTCCTTCCCTTCCTTCCTTCTTTCCTTCCTTCCTTGCTCCTCCTTCCCTCTCTCTCTTTCTCTACTACTCCTCTACCTCCTCCATCTCTTTTTGCTGCAAGGTGAAAAAAAAAAATAGTAAATTAAAATGTAAAGTTTTCTCCATTCATATCTGCTTTGGTAAATATACCAAATTGAATTCATAGTCAAGGAAAGGCCTGCCCCTCAATGCACTGCAGTGTTTGGTGGGGTATAGTTTACTATAATATTATTTAAACTGCAGTTCAATGACTAAAGTGAAGTGTATGAAATAACAATTTCTTCTAAACCTATACCTAATTTGTAACCATATTATATCTTTCTTATTTGCCTATATGAAAGTCTGTTTGAGGTTTAAACATTTAGAATACCAATATCATTAGAACATCAGTTATAGAAAACCATCATAATGCAAGATACCATATGCATGCCATAAACAAATAGTACCCATTCATACTCTACATTAAAAAACTTAAATAGTCTGTTCTTCTAAAGAATTTGTGACATATTTTTAATTAAAAGTTATTTAATCCTTATACACTGAAGTTATACATGTGCATGCAAATTATCACAAAAAGTACTCATAAATAAGAAGGTCCCGATTGACCAGAACATATGGTCTTGTGTACTTCATTTGCATAGCTTTTTATCCATGACATCTAATTAATAGAGTACAGAACTCTGAGAAGAATGTGTATACAGCTATTACAATGAGGCCTTTGTCAACATGTGGATATGCTTGGATCAAGTTGCCAGGAAATGTCTGAAAAATTCAAGAATCGAACTTTTCATCAGTCATTAGATGTCAGTGTAGAGTCATAAAATCAATGAGCTGTAGCCTGAACTCATATGATTTAAATAATTCCTTGCCATTTTTCTCAGACCAAATAATTTAGGCATATGTTTTCACTTTCTTTTAAAAATATTAAATATTTTATTTTGAAGTAATATAGATTCACATGCTGTTGTAAGAAATAATAAAAAGAGATCCCACGAACCCTTTGCCCAGTTTCCCCTAATTGTAACATTTTACAAAACTGTAGTGCCTTATCACACCCAGGATACTGACACTTATGGAGTCAAGATATGGGGAAATTCCCTTACCACAGGGATTGATTCTGTTATATTTGTGCATGTCATTTTATGTTTATTTTTTTAATATATATATTTTATTGATTTTTTACTGAGAGGAAGGGAGAGGGATAGAGAGTTAGAAACATAGATGAGAGAATAACATCGATCAGCTGCCTCCTGCACACCCCCCACTGGGGATGTGCCTGCAACCAAGGTACATGCCCTTGACCGGAATCACACCTGGGACCCTTCAGTCCGCAGGCCGATACTCTATCCACTGAGCCAAACCGGTTAGGGCTATTTTTATTTTTTTTTATCCTCACCCTAGAAGTGAGGATATTTTTTCTGATTTTTAGAGAGAGTGGAAGGGGTGGGGGAGGGAGAGAGAGAGAGAGAGAAGAGAAAGAGAAGAGAGAAACATTGGTTGCCTCCCATGTGTGCCCTAATGTGGGTGGGAGAAAAGGTGGGTGGGAACCAGACCTGCAACCCAGGTGCATGCCCTTGACCAGGAATCTACCTGCGACTCTCTGGTGCACAGGCCCATGATCCAACCACTGAGCAATGCTGACCAGTGTGCATGTCTTTTAAAATAGAATAATGTCTGAAATGTTGGTTATTAGTCTGTGGAAAAGTTAAAATCCCAGCTTTTAAAAGAAATACATATTTTTTTATTTATTTCAGAAAGAAAGGGAGAGGGGAAGAGAGAGATAGAAACATCAATGGTGAGAGAGAATCATTGATCATCTGCCTCCTGCATGCCCCCCACTGGGGATCGAGCCACAACCCAGGCATGTGCCCTTAATCGGAATTGAACCTGGGACCCTTCAGTCCACAGGCCAATGCTTTATCCACTGAGCCAAACCAGCTAGGGCAACTTCCAACTTTTTAAAGTAGAAAGTATATTTTTCATTCTAAACTTGCTTTCAGAGAGTACAAATGAGAAAAGTTCACTTCTAATTAGATCTCCATTGAATTATTTCTATCACTTTTTTTCTTTCTTTTTTTTTTTTTAAAAAAATATTTTATTGATTTTTTTACAGAGTGGAAGGGAGAGGGATAGAGAGTTAGAAACATCGATGAGAGAGAAACATCGATCAGCTGCCTCCCACACACCCCCTACTGGGGATATGCCCGCAACCAAGGTACATACCCTTGATTGGAATCGAACCTGGGACCTTTCAGTCCGCAGGCCGATGCTCTATCCACTGAGCCAAACCAGTTAGGGCCACTTTTTTTTTCTGTTTTTACAGGTTCTTATCTAGTAGCTAGTTGCAATCAATACTTTGTCTCCTACTCTACTATGTAATGTAATAAACACATCTGAAATTTCAGGAATATTAATTTAGCATTACAACTTGTATTGGATTAACTGCAGCTTTATAAATACTTTGAGACCTTATTCAATTTCACTTTAAATTTGAGTCACTCTTGAATATTTTAGGTAACAATAATGGTATGCAGTTTAGCTATTGTTTTTCCAAAGGAAAAACATAAGACTGATGAGCCATCTCATATTTGTTTTTTATATTTGTGATAATGCAGATTGTATATACTTTTAAGACCATATTTCAGAAACATGTATTTAGAAATACATATGAATAATATGGTGGCTCTGGCTGGTGTGGCTCAGTTGGTTGGGTTCCATCCCATTCAATGAAAGGTTGCTTGTTTGATTCCTGGTCAGGGCACATGCCTGGGTTGCAGTCTCAATCCCCAGAAGGGGCCTGCAGGAGGCAGCCAATGTTTCGCTCTCACGTTGATGTTTCTCTCTTCATCTCCTTCTCCCTCTCTCTCTAAAAATCAATTATATATATATAGATATAGATATTAAAAGAAATGTGTATGGTAAATCCTTTATCCCATTTATTTTCATACTGTAGCCTGGTAGATAAGACAATAACTAAAGCCCTGTCTTTCATTTACGTAACTACACATTGCAAACATCAATCAAATTCTCTGCACTTGCATGAAGATATAATATTTAGTGAACTAAAATATGATGATAGATTTAATATTTTGTTATTCTCAGGCCACTCTGTTATCTTATTTTATATATTAAACCAGATCCAGGAAACACAGATCAAGGGTTTTTTGCTAGCTTGGTATGGGAAAAATGTCTTTTAATACATTGGTTTCATTTATAGATGTGGATGAATGCTCTGTGAAGCCAGGCATTTGTGGCACAGCTGTGTGCAAGAACACCCCAGGAGACTTTGAATGTGAATGTGCTGAAGGTTACAGATACAATCCCACATCAAAGTCTTGTGAAGGTAGAGTTGTGGTCATGTCATTGTTGATGGTGGAGAGGGTGGGTTTGAACCCTGGTTTGGTATTAGAAGCATTGGTTCTGTTTGACATCAACAATCAGATTTTCTAAGATGGTCAAATCCATCTTAGTTTGTTCAATTGAATAATCATTGGCTTCCTTCCAAAGTAAAAATATGCAAGACACATGGTCTTTAGTTTTAGTGTTAGTGCTCCAGTGGGCCCTCTAAGCTAAATATGGATTAGAGACCCCCCAATGTATGATAAAAGCAAAATAAACATATTCTCACATCACTTAAATAATATTCAAAGATAAAAAGAGTTTCAAGCTGGAAGGAATAACACACACATACAAAAAAAAAAAAAAAGACAAGTTTAAAAATCACGTGGGAGTTACTTACAACAGGGGTGGTTAGAAACCTTCAGTTCAATACCAAGCTTATCAATGATTTTTTGTGTGTAAGTTTTATTTATTATAAAATAAGAAATGACAAAGTTCTATTATAAGTAAAAGCATATGAAAGAAAAAAATAATCATAACCAAATGATAGCTAAGTTCTAGAAATGAGAGAGTACTGATTAGTAGTGTCAGTGCCTGTGGATTAGGAAGAGCCCTTGGACTTGCTGCTTCATTTGGCCACAGCAGTGCTTGGACGTCATAGTGGATTATTATTTTTTTATTTTTTATCATGGATATATACAAATTATCTCACATCCTCCTTTAAATTTTTTGAAGTTTCAAAATGAATTTAATACCATGACTAAAACCGATGAAATGAATATCAGTTTTGACAAAGTATATTTGAGATACAATGTGGTCATTTAACCTTTTTTAAGTGTACAATTCAGTGGCATTAATTACATTTTATATAGATATGCAGCCATTGCCATTATCTGTTCTAAAACAACTTCACCACCCCAAAGAGAACTCTGTAACCCTCCTCCAGTCCCTGAACCTCTAATCTACTTTCTCTTTCTACAAATATCCCTAATCAATAATAATTTTAGAATAGGGTTTTTTCCAGCTACATATACTTCTCTTGAGATTTTGAGGCCTTATCTCTTCGTGCATGCACCAAAAATACCTGCTCGTTCTGACACACATACGTCATTTCTACTCTCTCACCACTCCAGATGAAATTACTGTAGTAAACCATAACCATTTATAGATGGTAATTAGCTCACTTCATCATCTATATTGTAGCTTTATTCCATGAACAACAATTAAAAAACAAAATAACAGATTTATATGACATACAATATTTTATTACTTTAATCATATAACATTTTAATGGCATTGAGGGATCACTAATATGGGGGTTTTGTTTTAAACAGTTGTGTGCTATAATAGCATTTATGAATTTGGGAATTTTCAAAGATATCATTGGTTCATTCATCGAAAAAGTCAGGATCTTAGTAGCTCTGGATCTTAGTAGTGGGCTTTAGCTAAAGAATATTGTTACAACTTTTCAAGAATGACTTTCTCAAAATATGAAGATGGGACAGGGATCATTATACAAGATTTCACAATATGGGAGGTAATATAGCACAGTGAGTTTTTAATAAAAATAAGAATACAGATATGCCCTTTAATTTAATGCCTCTATTAATCATTGCATCATGTAGAGTCAAATGTTTATGATATTATCATTTAGTTATCAATTACATTGACCTTCAATTAAAAGGGATCTTTTCATCCCTATCTTCCCATCCTCCCCTTCCTTCTCCTCCCCTCTACTCTCCCCTCTTTTTCTTCAAAGCAAAGAATAGGAAAGGTAGTCTCAATGGAATTATATAATCAGAAATGCCAACTAACTTGAGACTGTTGGTCTTTTTGCCTTCAAATTCAAAACCAGGAAATTAGTATACTTGTTATATTTTTGTTAAGTATTAATAAAATTTAAATATTAAATTTGTTATTTCCAGTGTGTAAATAAAAAGAAATTAAACTTGTGACTCATTTAAATTTTCATGCCAGTGTTTAAATGTAATTTGATGTCAGAAATTTCTTTCATTATTGTCACTGATATCGCAGATTAAAATCAGAATACTTCTTCTGTTGGGTTGAGCATTTAGAAGATATTAAGATTTATGTTCTCTTTTTCTCTAGATGTGGATGAATGCTCTGAGAACATGTGTGCTCAACTTTGTATCAATTACCCTGGAGGTTATTCTTGTTACTGTGATGGGAAGAAAGGATTCAAACTTGCCCAAGATCAGAAGAGTTGTGAGGTAACATTTTGCAATGCTAAACTTACTATCTCTTTTCTAAAATAAGAGACCCAGGTACTTATTTCCACAGAGCTGAGATAAGTCAGGAAAATACAGATGTTCTACAATAATTTCTGTAGTTCCATCTAGGCTCTGAGTCACAATCTATTTACTAATTATGGATGTGTAAAGTTGTAAACAATTGGGAATAATTAGTGGCCGGGTAAAAATAAAAGCTGCAGGGTCACAGTTCAGAGAGTACAGCATGTACATTTACAAAATACAAAATATATGCTTATTTAAGAAACTTAAGGAAAGCTGAGGTTTATACTGGTCTTTGTGAGAAAAAGAATCTTCCATAGAAACTTTAATGAAAACATTTCTCAGTGTCCACTTTTCTTTATTTACCATTCTGACAACTTTGATCAAGCCTTAGGCATGTTAGTACTTTCAAGAATTGTCATAAAATCTTGGGTGGAAACATTGTCAGACTAGAAGAGTTAGTGGGACTTACATATATCAAAATTCAGAGAGTTTGATTTTGTTAATCTGTATCTCTTAAATTTGCTTTTAGTTACTCAGATTTAACACATAATTGACTCAGAAATTGAATGTTGGGGTAGATTCTAGTTTTTCCTTAATTGAAATGAATAGATCAATCTCTGAAGCTATTTTTTTAAAAAATAAGGATCATGTGTTAATGATCCTTAGTCCAATTATTGTATCTCCTTTACTTTTTTTCAAGTAAAAGTGAAATTTATATGATTCTGAGGCAAACAGTAAAGATACAGAAATCCTTAATAATGATTTAATCATATGTACACACATACCTCTTTATCATCAACACAAAGCTTAAGTACTCCAAAAATGTAACATTCAATATTATTCTACCTACTTGATAAAGGAAGATAAGGTAAGATAGTTGCCTATGTACTGACTTTAGTAGTACAGTACTTAATTGAAATGCCATGCTGTGTGAATGTCTATTTTGTAACTTAGTCTCTTATGATTTAAGTATTTGTTGTAGTTAGACATCACCATCTGCCTCAGAATAGATTTATTAAAGTTCTAAGAGGAAATTAAATGTTATTTCTGGACCTAGATTTAATACAGTGCTATGTACATAATTCCTTCCAAAATAGCCATTTATAAGACTTTCCATTTTAATGTTTATTTTTATTTTTAGGAAAAAAAGTACTTAATTTCATATTTAATGATTCTAAATCACTGTTTTTGTAGCTTCCTTGAAGACTATGATGATATCTCATTTCTTTTTATTCCATCCAGGTTTTCCAGTATTCCCTTTGCTACCTAGATAGCACAGTTTTTGCACAGAAATTTTTTGCTTAATAATGAATGAGTGAATAAATGAGGTCCTATTTATTGGTACATTAATTTTCCCACCTACTTCTGACTCCAAATAAAAATTATTTTCAGACATAATTCATGGAAGGTCTGATACCTGTATCAGTTGAATAAGGGATCACTTGTAACTAGAGGAAAAAGTTTGTGTTTTTGGACTGCAATTTATAAAGGAAATATTAAAGACAAAAATATAAAGCCATGCACATTGAACAAAATTTTAAAAAACACGTATTTTTGGGGGTTCCACTGCTAGACTAGACAAGGAAGTAAAGGTTATTGCTTTATTATTACCAGGGTGTCTTTAATTCATTTTAGTGTATCATGGAGGATACATTTGACAAGAACACTAGGAATCAGAGAAAGGATGCATAATCTGACAAAAAACAAGCAGTTAACTATAGTTTTTGTTTGTTTTCTTTTCTTTTCTCCAGGCTGTCCCAGTGTGCCTTTCCTTGAACCTTGAGAAAAATTATGAACTCCTTTACTTGGCAGAGCAGTTTGTAGGGGTTGTTTTATATCTAAAATTTCGCTTACCGGATTTTATCAGGTAAGGTACCACTGTCAATGATAATTTCTAGCAGTAGTCAGGTTAGAACAGAAGAAGGAGGGGACTACAAAAGTTTGAAATGTATGAAATTGCATTATAAATCAGATGATTTAGGTATATTATCATTCAGATGACTTGGGGAACCATAAAGCTAATTTGCTCCTTCACACATGTAATTTTCTTTTTTTTTCCTCTTTTTTTATTTTTTTTAATTTTTCTATTGCTTACAGTATTACAAAGGGTATTACATATGTGTCCCTTTTTTCCCCCCCGCCCTTGACAATCCCCTGGCTTCCCCTACCCCCCAGTGTCTTATGTCCATTGGTTATGCTTATATGCATGCATACAAGTCCTTTGGTTGATCTCTTACCCCCCTCCCTCCTGTCCCCCAACCCTCCCCGGCCTTCCCGCTGCAGTTTGACAGTCTGTTTGAGGCAGCTCTGCCTCTGTATCTATTATTGTTCAAAAGTTTATAATGGTCTCTATTATCCATGAATGAGTGAGATCATGTGGTATTTTTCCTTCATTGACTGGCTTATTTCACTTAGCATAATGCTCTCCAGCTCCATCCATGCCGTTGCAAATGGTAAGAGTTCCTTCTTTTTTACAGCAGCATAGTATTCCATCGTGTAGATGTACCACAGTTTTCTAATCCATTCATCTACTGATGGGCACTTAGGCTGTTTCCAAATCTTAGCTATGGTGAATTGTGCTGCTATGAACATAGGGGTGCATATATCCTTTCTGATGGGTGTTTCTGATTTCTTGGGATATATTCCTAGAAGTGGGATCACTGGGTCAAATGGGAGCTCCATTTTTAGTTTTATGAGGAAACTCCATACTGTCTTCCATAGTGGCTGCACCAGTCTGCATTCCCACCAGCAGTGCACGAGTGTTCCTTTTTCTCCACATCCTCTCTAGCACTTGTCGTTTGTTGATTTGTTGATGATAGCCAATCTGACAGGTGTGAGATGGTACCTCATTGTTGTTTTGATTTGCATCTCTCAGATAATTAGTGACTTTGAACATGTTTTCATATGTCTCTTGGCTTTCTGAATGTCCTCTTTTGAAAGGTGTCTATTTATGTCCTTTGCCCATTTTTTGATTGGATTGTTTATCTTCCTTTTGTTAAGTTGTATGAGTTCCCTATAAATTTTGGAGATTAGGCCCTTATCAGATATGACATTGGCAACACACATGTAATTTTCATGCTAGAACCAATTTGGATCATTCTAGGCTGGCCTTCCTAGTGATCCTTCAGTCTTCCTTATTTATTTATTTATTTATTTATTTATTTATTTATACCTATACATATGTATTTATTCTTTGACAAACATTGAAGTCATCCTGTACATGTAGTTTTGTAATCTGCTTTTTTCCAAATACCAGTTCACTATAAGCATTCTTCCCAATATAAATATTTCTACAGAATAATTTAAAAAAAATCTTTATTGTTGAGAGTATTACAGATGTCCCTCTTTTTCCCCCCATTGTCCCCTTCCACCTAGTTCCTGCCCCACCCCAGGCCTTTGCCACCCTATTGTCAGTGGCTATAGGTAATGCATATATGCAGATAAGATCTTTGCTTAATATCTTCCCAATCCCTCACCCCTTTCCCTCTGAGAATCTTCAGTCTATTCCATTCCCATGACTCTGATTTTATTTTATTCACCAGTTTATTTTGTTCATTAGATTCCTTGTTCGTTTATTTTGATTTTTAGATTTAATTGCCGATATATATGTTTTTATTGTCATTTTATTGTTATACTAGAGGCCTGATGCATGAAATTCATGCAAGAGTAGGCCTTCCTTCCCCCAGCTGCAAGCACCGGCTTCCCTCTGGCACCCATGACCTGGGCTTCCCTCTGGCACCTGGGACCCAAGCTTCCCCCTGGCCGCCAGCAGGCACCCAGAACCCAGGCTTCCCTCTGGCCGCCAGCAGGCACCCAGAACCTGGGCTTCCCTTGCAGCCCCAGCTTTGTCTGGAAGGTTGTCCGGAAGGACATCCAGTCTAATTAGCATATTATGCTTTTATTATATAGGATTTTTTTTCTTTATTGATTAAGGTATTACGTATGCGTCCTTACTCCCCCATTGCCCCCCAACCCCTGCACTCATGCCCTCACCCTCCTGGTGTCTGTGTGGATTTTTTATCTTTTTCTTCTCTTCTTCTTAAAGAATACCCTTCAACATTTCATGTATTACTGTTTTGGTGGTGATGAACTAACTCCTTTAGCTTTTTGTCTGTGAGGCTCTTTATCTCAACTTCAATTCTAAATGATAGCTTTGCTGGGTAGAGTGATCTTGCTTGTAGGTCCCTGCTATTCATCACTTTGAATATTTCTTGCCACTCCCTTCTGGCCTGCAAAGTTTCTGTTGAGAAATCAGCTGACAGTTCTATGGGCACTCCCTTGCAGGTAACTAACTGCTTTTTTTCTTGCTACTTTTAAGCCTCTCTCTTTGTCTTTAGGCCTTGGTATTTTAATTATGATGTGTCTTGATGTGGGCCTCTTTGGGTTCCTCTTATTTGGGGTTCTCTGTGCTTACTGGACTTGTAAGTTTATTTCTTTTACCAGATAGGGGAAGTTTTGTCATTATTTTTTCAAATAGGTTTTCAATATCTTGCTCTCTTCTCATTCTGGCACCCCCATAATTTGAATCTTGATACACTTGCAGTTGTCCCAGAGGCTCCTTACACTCTCTTCATATTTTTGGATTCTTTTTTCTTTTTGCTCTTCTGATTGGGTGTTTTTGCTCTCTCATATTTCAAATCGTTGATTTGATTCTCAGAATCCTCTACTCTACTATTGAATCCCTGTCAATTATTCTTTATTTCAGTTAGTATATGCTTAATTTCTGAATGGTCCTTTTCCATGTTTTTGGCTTCTCACTAAGATCCTTGAAAGTCTCACTAAGTCCCTTGAAGGTCTCGTGAAAATCCTTGAGTAACCTTATAACCATGGTTTTGAACTCTGTATCTAGTAGTTTGCTTTCTTCCATTTGTGACATGTTTCTTTGTCTCTGCATTTTGGCTATTTCCCTGTGTTTGTTTGTATGTGTTGTGTAGAACTGCTATTTCTCCTGGAGTTGGTAGAGTGGCTTTGTGTAGTAGGTGTCCTATAGGGCCCAGTGGCTCAGCCTTCCCAGTCACCTGAGGTAAGCCCTCTAGTTGCACCCCTTTGTGTACTGTGTGCACAGTCTTGTTGTAGTTGAGACTTGATTGCTATTGGCATCACTGGGAGAAACTGACCTCCAGGCCAATTGGCTATGAGAAGCAGCTGCAACTACAGCAGAAGAGCTGCGGTAGGAAACACCCCTATAGAGCAGGACTTGCTTCTGTGGGGCTTTGGTGCAAATTGAGTCGGCCCCTTGAGTGTGTTGCTTGTGGATGTGTAGAGTTGTAATCTGGTATGGTCTGAAGCTGTCCACTGGGTGTATTGTCTCTTGGGTCTCCAGGAAGGTGCATTGTCAGCAGAGAGATCTTCAGATTCCTCCTATTTGTATCAGGTTTGGAAGTGCCCAGGTGAGGCCCAGCTATGAAGCAAGGCAGGCTGGTGCTGGTGCTGGGTCTTAGAGTCATACACTCTTTGAAAAAATGAAATTGGAGGTTTGTTGGAATAAAGTAAAGAAAACATGTTTAGACTGGCTATAGAGTCCAAATTTTAACATTTTCTTTTAAATATATATTTTATTGATTTTTCACAGAGAGGAAGGGAGAGAGACAGAGAGCTAGAAACATCGATGAGAGAGAAACATTGATCAGCTGCCTCCTGCACATCTCCCACTGGGGATGTGCCCGCAACCCAGGTACATGCCCCTGACCGGAATCGAACCCGGGACCTCTCAGTCCGCAGGCCGACGCTCCATCCACTGAGCCAAACCGGTTTCGGCTAAATTTTAACATTTTAATTAAATAAGCAAGGTGACCTAGAATTTAATTCATTATATATGAGTGATTATTCATTAACTATAAATTCATAGAAATCTTTGCATTAAGAATCATTGAAATTTATTCTAAGATTCCCTGATGTAATTGTGCTCCTTCAACACTCATTTTCCACTATGACCTGGTTTTCCCCTTTAATATCTCAGAGCAAATAGTATTGTCTGATGAGATAGACTGGAGACAGTATTCCTTGCTATGCAAATAATGAGAATGACAGAGAAAAAAAATAATGTTTGCATACTTTCAGGCATGTTCAGGGGTATTGCTTTCTCAGAGACAATTCATAATAGCTTGGGCTCAAACAGTGGATCAAATTGGACAAATAATAATTTTTCCTGGTATTATTTAGTTAATTAGTTAAGCTTTTTATTGAGATAAAATATATACAGAAATGGACATGTCTGAAATGTGCAGCTTGATGAATTTTTTATGAACCTCACCTGTGTAACCAACACGAAGAACAAGCTAGCTCTTTATTACTTTATTTTTTTTTTGCAAATCCCTTCTGTTGTTTCCTGTAATCAGATACTCTACCCAAAAGTACAGATTCACTAACTTTAAATGTAAATGGATTAAATTCCCCAGTCAAAAGGCATAGGGTAAATGAGTGGATAAGAAAACATGACCCATATATCTGCTGTCTACAGGAAACCCACCTCAGAAAAAAAGACGCACACAGACTGATGGTGAAGGGATGGAAAAAGGTTTTTCAGGCCAATGGAAGTGAAAAAAAAGCCGGGGTAGCAATACTTATATCTGACAAATTAGATCTCAAAGTGAAGGACATAAAAAGAGATCAAGAAGGCCACTTCATAATACTAAAGGGAGCAGTCCAACAAGAAGAAATAACTCTGGTAAATATATATGCACCCAATATAGGAGCACCCAAATACGTAAGAAATCTTCTGGAGAAGATCAAGGGAGAGATTGACAGCAATACAATCATAGTAGGGGACCTTAACACCCCATTATCGCCACTGGACAAATCCTCTAAACAGAAACTCAGCAAAGAAACATCAATCCTAAATGACTCACTAGATCAGATGGAATTAATTGACATCTTCAGAACATTTCACCCCAAAGCCACAGAGTATACATTCTCCTCAGGTGCACATTTGTCATCTTCAAAGATAGACCATATATTGGGTCACAGACAAAGTCTCTTCAAATTCAAGAAAATTGAAATCATATCAAGTATCTTCTCAGACCACAAAGGCATAAAACTGGAAATCAACTACAACAAAAACAATCCAAAAAAATCAAACACATGGAGACTAAATAGCATGCTATTAAACAACGAATGGGTCACCAGTGAGATCAAAGAAGAAATAAAAAACATCATGGGAACGAATGACAATGAAAACACAACAATCCAAAACCTATGGGACACAGCAAAAGCAGTCTTGAGAGGGAAGTTCATAGCTCTACAAGCCTACTGCAAGAAACAAGAAACAATGAGAATAAATGACCTAACTCTACAACTCGAAGAATTAGAAAGAGAGCAACAAAAAAAGCCCACTGTAAGCAGAAGGAAGGAAATAACAAAGATCAGAGCGGAGATAAACGACATAGAGACCAAAAAAACAATACAAAAGATCAACAAAACCAAGAGCTGGTTCTTTGAAAGGATAAACAAGATTGATACACCTCTAGCCAGGCTCACCAAGATACAAAGAGAGAGGACCCAAATAAACAAAATCAGAAATGAAAGAGGAGAAATAACAACAGACCCCATAGAAATACAAAGGATTGTTAGAAAATACTATGAATAACTCTACTCCAACACACTAGACAACCTGGAGGAAATGGACATATTCCTAGATAAATACAACCTTCCAAAACTTAACCAGGAAGAATCTAAAAATCTCAATAGGCCAATAACTATGGAGGAAATCGAAGCAGTAATCAAAAAGCTTCCAGCAAACAAAAGCCTGGGGCCAGATGGCTTCACAGGGGAGTTTTACCAAACATTCAAGGAAGACCTAAAACCTATCCTCCTCAGACTATGTCGAAAGATCCAAGAGGAAGGAACACTTCCCAGCTCATTCTATGAAGCCAACATCACCCTAATCCCAAAACCAGATAAAGACAATACAATGAAAGAGAATTATAGGCCAATATCCCTCATGAACATAGATGCCAAAATCCTCAACAAAATCCTAGCAAATCGGATCCAGCAGTACATCAAAAAGATCATACACCATGACCAAGTAGGATTTATCCCAGGGATGCAAGGATGGTACAATATCCGCAAATCAATAAACGTGATACATCACATAAACAAATTGAGAGAAAAAAAACACATAGTCATATCAATTGATGCGGAAAAAGCATTTGACAAAATCCAACACCCTTTCTTGATAAAAACTCTCAGCAAGATAGGAATTGAGGGGTCATACCTCAACATAATAAAAGCCATATATGACAAACCCACAGCCAACATCATAATCAATGGGCAAAAACTAAAACCATTCCCCCTAAAAACAGGAACAAGACAGGGATGCCCCCTCTCACCACTCCTGTTCAACATAGTACTGGAAGTACTAGCCATTGCGATCAGACACGAAGAAGAAATAAAAGGCATCCAGATTGGAAAAGAAGAAGTAAAACTGTCCTTATTTGCAGATGACATGATACTGTACATACAGAACCCTAAAGACTCCATCAAAAAATTATTAGACTTAATAAATGAATTTGGCAATGTAGCAGGATACAAAATTAATGCTAAGAAATCCATGGCATTTCTTTACACCAATAGTGAACTTACAGAAAGTGAAACTACAGAAGCAATCCCATTTACCATTGCACCAAAAAAATTAAAATACCTAGGAATAAACTTAACTAAGGAGGTAAAAGACTTATATGCTGAAAACTACAGGACACTGAAAAAAGAGATAGAGGAAGACATAAACAGATGGAAGAATATACCGTGTTCATGGATTGGTAGAATCAACATCATCAAAATGTCCATACTACCCAAAGCAATTTATAGATTCAATGCAATCCCCATTAAATTACCAACGGCATATTTCACAAATCTAGAACGAACGTTCCAAAAATTCATCTGGAATAAAAAAAGTCCCCGAATAGCTGCAGCAATCCTGAGAAAACACAAAGTAGGTGGGATCTCAATACCAGATATCAAACTGTATTACAAAGCCACTGTTCTTAAAACAGCTTGGTACTGGCACAAGAACAGACATATAGATCAATGGAATAGAATAGAGACCCCAGAAATCGACCCAAACCACTATGCCCAATTAATATTCGACAAAGGAGGCAAGAGCATTCAATGGAGTCAAGACAGTCTTTTCAATAAATGGTGTTGGGAAAATTGGACAGATACATGCAAAAGGATGAAACTAGATCACCAACTCACACCATACACAAAAATAAACTCAAAATGGATAAAAGACTTAAACGTAAGACGGGAAACCATAAAAATACTAGAGGAATCCACAGGCAGCGAAATCGCAAACATATGCCGAAGAAATTTCTTCTCTGATAATGCTCCTAGGGCAATGGAAACTAAAGAGAAAATAAACAAATGGGACTACATCAAAATAAAAAGCTTTTGCACAGCAAAGGAAACCATCAAAAAAACAACAAGAAGACCCACTACATGGGAGAACATATTTACCAATGATACCACCGATAAGGGTTTAATTTCCAACATATACAGGGATCTCATGAAACTTAACAAAAGGAAGATAAACAATCCAATAAAAAAATGGGCAACGGACCTAGATAGACACTTTTCGAAAGAGGACATACAGAAGGCAGAAAGACATATGAAAACCTGCTCAAAGTCACTAATTATACGAGAGATGCAAATCAAAACGACAATGCGTTATCATCTCACACCTGTCAGAATGGCTATCATCAACAAATCAACAAACAACAAGTGTTGGAGAGGATGTGGAGAAAAAGGAACCCTTCTGCACTGCTGGTGGGAATGCAGACTGGTGCAGCCACTGTGGAGAACAGTATGGAGCTACCTCAGAAGACTAAAAATGGAACTCCCATTTGACCCTGTGATCCCACTCCTAGGAATATATCCCAAGAAACCAGAAACGCCAATTAGAAAGGATATATGCACCCCTATGTTCATAGCAGCACAATTCACCATAGCTAAGATTTGGAAACAGCCTAAGTGCCCATCAGCAGATGAGTGGATTAGAAAACTGTGGTACATATACACAATGGAATACTATGCTGCGGTTAAAAAAAAGGAACTCTTGCCTTTTGCAACAGCATGGATGGAACTGGAGAGCATTATGCTAAGTGAAATAAGCCAGTCAGAGAAAGATAAATACCACATGATCTCACTCATTTGTGGATTATAGAGAACAACATAGACTGATGAAAAAGGACAGACCCAAAGACTGAGAAACAGCGATCAGGCTATCAATCCCCAGAAGGAAAGTAGGGGAGGGCGGGGGTAAGGGGAAGAGATCAACAGAAGGACTTGTATACATGTATATAAGCCAAACCAATGGACATGGACAACGGGGGGATGGGAGCATGAGTTTGTGTGTGGGGGGGAGGTTGGGGGTTAAAGGGGGGGATGAGGACACATTTGTAATACCTTAACTAATAATAATAAAAAAAAAAGTACAGATTCACTATTTTTTTACTCTTTAATACTTCTGACAAAGAATGAATTGTTCCCCAATGTGATGAATCCGCATATTGATGTATTTCAGAAAGAAAACATACAGAACAGGACTCAGAATTACTGGTTTATCATGATTTTACAAAGAGACAGAAATTATCTCCATAATAGGATCAAGTTATGGAAAATTCTGAGCATACACAGATTAAGGTTTTGGCAAGATAACACATGCTTTACATCAGCAAGATGTGATGAGTATGAAAAAGAATGGAAGCACTTATTATAAGCAAAATTCTTTTTCTTATAAAATAATTTGGGTTCAGTGAATTTCTACTACATTGCTATCCATTCAACACACTTTACTTCACATTTACATCTTTAGAATATTTCCTATCACCTTTTCTTTGTTCCATTTGAGGTAGATCTGTTTCCCATTGCAAATGGTGCCTGTGTTGTTATTACTGCTATATGTGGGGATAAGGTGTGTATTCCTTACTTTATTTAGCAATTATTTGAAATCCTAACTTTTTAAGTTAAATTATCTTTATTTTAACTAATCATTATACCAGTACTTTTCTATTCCCTTTTGTCTTTTTTCAGTCATTTTGATTTGCTGGTCCCTTGGAAACTTTATTGCTGATTCTCATTAGATAGTGTCCTATGGGCACTGAATCAGCATGTGTTATTTAAAAATATAGCGTGCTTAAGATTTTTCCTCCCTTGTGGTAGCTACATATATGTCCAGAGTCTTTAATAGGCATTGCCAGAGCTCTGATACCCCAGAACACATGGCTAGACTTTATCTGTTTCTTTGAAGGTAAAATTGATATATGACATAATATGTCTCAGGCATACAACATTATCTGTAATAATAAAAGCATAATATGTTAATTAGACTGGACATCCTTCCAGACGACCTTCTGGACGAAGCCAAGGCTGCGAGGGAAGCCTGGGTCCCGGGTGCCAGAGGGAAGCTGGTGCCGGCAGCCAGGGGAAGGAAAGCCTACTCTTGCACAAATTTCGTGCATCGGGCCTCTAGTAATTTGATATTTGTATATATTACAAAGTAGTCACCACAAAAAATCTAGTTATTGTCTTTCACCATAAAATTGACCCCTGCAGACTTCTTACTCACTCCCCACCCAATTCTCCTCTGGTACCACCAACCTGTCCTTACTTATATATTTGAGTTTGTTTTTGCTCATTTTTGTTGTTGTTGTTTGTTTGTTTGTTTTAGATTCCACACATGAGTGAAATTTTTCAGTATTAGTCTTTCTCCATCTAACTTACTTCACTCCATTTGTTTTGTCTCAAATGGCAAGATTTAATTCTTTTTATGGCTGGGTAGTGGTCCGTTGTGTGTGTGTACCACATTTTCTTTATCCATTCATCCATCAGACACTTAGGTTGTTTTGTTTTTTATATCTTAGCTATTGTAAATAATGTTTCGGTGAACATAGGGGTGCATTTATCTTTTCAAATTAATGTTTTGTATTCTTTGAGTAAATACACAGCAGTGGAATTGCTGGATCATATGGTGACTCTCTTCTTAAATTTTTGAGGAATCTTTATACTGTTTTCCATAGTGGTGTGCTACTTTACATTCCTACCAACAGCCTATGAGGGTTCTCTTTTCTCCACATCTTCTCCAACATTTGTTGTTTCTTGTCTTTTTGATAATAGGCATTCTAACAGGTATGAGGTGCTATCTCATTGTGGTTTTGATTTGCATTTTTCTAATAATTAGTGAAGCTGAACATCTTTTTATGTACCTGTTGGCTTGCAGTATGTCTTTGGGAAATACATAGTCAGATTTTCTGCCCATTTTTTAAAGTCGGTTGATTTTTTGTGGTTGTTGAGTTTTGTGAATTCTTTGCATATTCTGCATATTAATCCCTACTTGGATGTATAGTTTGCAAATATCTTCTCCAGTTCAATAGGTTGCATTTTCATTTTGATGATGGTTTCCTTTGCTTTGTAGAAGTTTTTTTGTTTGATCTGGTCCCATTTGTTTATTTGAATTTCTGTTTTCCTTTCCTTTGGAGTAAATTCACAAAAACATTGCTAAGACACATGTCAAGAAGCTTACCTGCTATATTTCTTCTGTGTATTTTATGGCTTTAGGTCTTCAATCCATTTTGATTTAATTTTTGTGTATGGTGTGAGATAGTGGTCTAGTTTCATTGTTTTGCAGGGGGCTATCCAATTTTCTCAGCACCGCTTATTGAAAAGTCTGTCCTTTCGCTATTGTATGTTTTTGACTTCTTTTTCATGAATTAGTTATCCATAAATGTGTGGGATTATTTCTGGACTCTCAATTCTGTTCCATTGATCTGTCTATATTTATGCCAATATCATACCATTCTGATTACTATAGCTTTGCTGTATAGTTTGAAATCAGGAAGTGTGACACCTCCAGCTCTGTCCTTTCTCTAGCTTGCTTTAGTTATTGGGGAAGTTCTGTGGTTCCATACAAATTTTAAAATTATTTATTCTACTTTAGTGAAAAATGCCGTTGGAATTTTTTGTGTGGCTGGTATTTGAGGAGACAGCTCATGGGGACTGATAGGTGGTTCCCCCTGCCCAGATGGCCGTGGGGGTACCCAGGTATGGAACTGGACAGTGCCCTTCAAAAGGGGCTAAAAGGGGGGAGACTCTGTGGAATGGGAGAGGGTGGGCTGTGGACCAGGAAGGTAGAGCGGGAGAGAAAGAGGACCGACAGAGGTGGAGAAGAGGAGGTTCTGAGGGATGGGAGAGACAGAGAGTTCCAGTGGGAGGAAGCGGAGGGAGCCAGGGCGAGAGGGAGAATGACCAAAGGACAGAAAAACAGAGAAGGGAGGGAGAGACTGAGAGGGGAGAAAGGGGAAGAACAAGAGAGAGAGAGAGAGAGAGAGAGAGAGAGAGAGAGAGAGAGAGAGAGAGAGAGAGACTGAGAGGGGAGAAAGGGGAAGAACAAGAGAGAGAGAGAGAGAGAGAGAGAGAGAGAGAGAGAGAGAGAGAGAGACTGAGAGGGGAGAAAGGGGAAGAATGCGCGCGAGAGAGAGAGAGAGAGAGAGAGAGAGAGAGAACAGAAATTGAGAGAGAGAGAGAGAGAGAGAGAGAGAGAGGGGAGAAAGGAGAAGAACGAGAGAGAGAGATAGAGATAGAGAGAGAGAGAGAACAGAAATTGAGAGAGAGAGAGAGAGAGAGAGAGAGAGCGCACACTGGAGGGGGTTTAGACAGAGACAGACACAGGGAGACACCTAGAGACGGAGGTGGGTGGAGAAAGAGGAAAGAAAACAAAACCAGCCCCAGTGAGAGATGAGAACAATGAGTGGTCAGGAGAAGGAGGATTGTGGAGGGCCAGACCCTTCTGCCTTGGGAGAGAGGGCCCTGTCGCTGGAGGGCGGAGCCATTGGAATTTTAATAGGGATTGCACTGAATCAGTAGATTGCTTTGAGTAATATGGATATTTTAACAATAATAATTCTTCCAGTCAATCAGCACAAAATGTTTTTCCATTCATTTGTGTCTTCTTCAGTTTCTTTTATCAGCGCCTTATACTTTTCAGTGTATAGGTATTTCACCTCCTTAGGTAAATTAATTCCTAGGTACACGTATTTTATTCTTTTTGATAACATTGTAAATGGGATTGTTTTCTTAATTTCTCTTTCTGATAGTTTGTTATTAGCATATAGAAACACTACAGATTTCTGTACATTAATTTTGTTTCCTGTAGCTTTGTTGAACATTTATTAGTTCTAACAGTTTTTTTGGTGATATCTTTGGGGTTTTCTATATATATATGCCATTTCCAAATAGTGAGTTTTAATTCTTCCTTTTTGACTTGGATGCCTTTTCTTTCTTTCTCTAGTCTAATAAAAGTGGCAAGAGTGGGCATCCTTGTCTTGTTTCTGCTTTCACTTTTCCCAATTGAGTATTGTTGTTAGCTGTTGGTATGTCATATGGCCTTTATTATGTTGAGCTATGTTTTTCTCTATACCCACATTGTTGAGAGTTTTTACCATAAATGGATATTGAATATTAGCAAATATTTTTTCTGTTTCTATGGGGATAATATATGATTTTTATTCTTCATTTTGTTAATGTGGTGTATCACATTGATTGATTTGTGGATGTTGGATCATCCTTACATCCCTGGAATAAATTCTCCCTGATCATGCTATATGATCCTTTCAATGAATTGTTGTATTTGGTTTGCTAATATTAGACTATATCTTTTAAACTTTTTTTACCATGTAATCTAGTATAGTGATTTATGCTGTTAGAGTTTGGGAGACCCTTTGAAATCAAGCTAATAGATAAATTTTAAAGCTTTTGACTTTACCTTTTTCTACCACACATGAAAGCTTAACTGTGTTTGCAATCATTCAGATGCTGAGTGATTCCTTCCTGACATATATGAAATCATAGGGAGAATATGCTTTTTGATGGATAAACCAATCATGAAATTGTAATATCTTTCACTAACCACTTACAGATACAGCAATAAAAGAATCTTAATCAGATTATATAGTGTATAAAAGGTTCCAGAAGAGATTCAATATGTCTAATATTTGTACATGTGCCTTAATTCCAACATTTGAAAGAGTGCCTCCAAAACAAATGCCAAAAAAAAGATGAAAAATTACCAAAGTATCTGTTCTCTGGGAAAAAAAAAGACTCCAATAATAAGCAAGAAAATTTAATAACTTGATTTTAAACACACATGGAGCCAGAGATAATACACCAACAATCTAATTCTGCCCTTTTCTTTTATTAATTCCAGGGACGGAAGTAGTTGACTCAACAGAATGCTTTTTGCCAGTACAAGAAAAAAAAGAATAATACATTGAGCCTTCCATGTTCTCACTATTAAGGCTCTCTCTTTGTCCGTTATTTAGATTTTCAGCCACATTTGATTTCCGGACATATGATTCCGAAGGTGTTATCCTGTTTACAGAAGCTCTTGACCACTCAGCTTGGCTCCTGATTGCACTTCGTGACGGAAAGCTTGAAATTCAGTTTAAGAATGAACATACAACCCAAATCACAACTGGAGGCCAAGTTATTAATAATGGTCTATGGCATATGGTACGTTGTTCAGATTTCATAAAGAATCTGTCCACTTTGACACAGTTTGTATAAAATCATTAATAATTTATTTTTATTAGGTTTAGTGGTACCAAACCTAAGTGGCTTTGGTTTTAATCTGATGTTATATGAAGTATATTCTATGTACTGCAAATCCATGAAACAGTCTGAGGAAGGATAACCTCCCTTAATGTATTTAAGATTTCTCATAACTGACGTTGTTTCCAGTTATTTGCCTGACCTTGTCTGTCTTTAGCTTCTTACCCCTTTTAGTGTCTGTCACTGGCTGAATAGTTCAGAGATTATTAGCTAGCAAACTAGTTTATGTAAAGACACCACTGATCGAGGACAAGTATACTGGATAGCCAACAATTTTTTTTTAAATGTAAAGAATTACACTTAGGAACAAAATCAAAGTTACTTCAGCTTTAAATATTAGCAGATAGATAATCAGTTTGTACAGTTGACATTAGCTGGTAGCAATCAGAGTGCCTAGAAACTAGCATTTTTAGATAATCCCTAATCATGAGCCTTCATTTTAATAATAACATTTTAATCAGCTGGATCATAGTGGAGATTTTCTTTGAGAAGGGATTGCTGCAAGTCTATAGCGAAGAGAATTCTTTTCTGCAATAGAACCAATCATTTCTTCCAGGAGAGGCTAGCTAAGACCAGCTTCACCTTAGAATGTGGCACCCCAAAGAGGAACTTTCTATGCCTGTGGGAGCTGATGAGAGTCCATGTGGCGATGCCATGTGAAGTCATCACTAAATTATTTCATTCCATTATTTACCCACTCATGCACTCATCTATTCAGTACACTTAAAGTGAGCACTTTCAAAGTGCTAAGTTCCTAAGAACTGGTCTTTCTTACTCTTGAACTTAGCACCTCACAATTTAGTAGTTGATGTTGCCTTATGAATTAGTTGTCCATATCTGTGTGGGTTTATGGACTAATGCAGTGGAATGTGAAATATGCTACAGTAGAAGGAGTGATAAAGTCAGTTGAGCACAAATGTGGTTCACCAAAGAAGGGCTTTCTGTCCTTTGATAGCCATAGATTTTGGGCTCCTAACTCTAAAAGAATACTGTCTGCACAGGTTTAGATGCAACTGTCAGAAAAATCACTAAAATTCTCTGACTTTGTATGCTCTCATTAGATGCTTTGCTACTGTGTCTCTCCTATTACCCCTGTATCAAGAGCAGTTTATGAATCTAGCTAAAGGATATATTTTACTGCCTAATGTCCCAAACGCATATCTCAAATCACTAAAATCACTTTCAGCAAGAGGATAAACATTTTCCCCCAATGAGTTTATACAAATAGAAAATAGCTGTTTGAAGGAAAATTTGGTAAATGTCTAAGTAGAATATATTATGTATAAGGAAGAAGGTAACTATTTACCTGTGAGATTAACAACATGAATTGTAGATTGTATTTATTTTTTAAAATTTTATTTATAAAAGGGGACCTAAGAGATGGTGACAGAAGAAGATTTGACTTTGGTGGTGGCCACACAGATCTTATATCCTAGAAATCTACACCTGAAAACTATATGATTCTATTAACCAACGTCACCCCATAAATTTAATACAAGAATCAAGAAAACAGAAGGGAAATATTTAAAAACAAACAAAAAATTGTCAATGAATCATACTGCTGAAGGCAAGATTAATGGTTGGATGTAAGGCAGCAATTCAGTTTAATGCATTTTGTCCTCTATGTTTATGATCCTTGTTTAAAAGAAAGTATTTAATGTATATCCATGTTTCAATTAAAACATTTTAATTAAATTATTCCTTTATAAACAATTCAATTTTATATAAAAGTAAAATGTAAGAACTATAAACAAGTCAGAGAAAAACTTTAATCTGGTAATAAATTTGGTATTGGTAGTTTTTCTTAAATTCTTAATTCAATATTTTAACAATTTATGAATTCCTCCCCACCATATAAGTGGGATTTTTTTTCTCACTCTGTATCTTTTGTTTTTAAAAAATTACCACGTGCTATTTTACCAGCTTATGATTTTGATGGTTTATTAATAAATTATACTATTTTGCTGAACAAATTTATTCAGCACAGAAATTATTTGAAATAAATATTTTAAGTTAGTAGAGTATTTACTATAAAATGACTGTTTCACCAATTTTAAATTATTTAAAAATTTAAAATAAAATACTTAAAAAATAAATCAAAATTGAAATGCATGACAATTATTTTATAATTCAGCTAAAGTGAATAGAATGTGTACTTATTAAGTACTTATAATGACTATAACGCAAATAAATAAATACTGATTGTTTAGAATGATTATTATATCTCATATTTGGGTTTAATCCTAATATTGGTTGGAAATCTATAATTTATATAATAATTTCATTCATTTAGCAAAATATTTATTGCACTTTATGTGATATTCTGTCTAGGTGGTGAGGATACAATAATGAATAAAATAAAGTCACTGCTCTTATGGAACTTTCATTCTAGTAGTGGTGAGATGAAAACCACAAATACACAAATAAATAGATATATCAGATATAATGAATGCTATGAGGAAAAAGAGAAGGCCAGGCAATAGAGAATGATGATGGTGAATGTGCAAATGGAATCAGGAAAGCTATCTCTGATTAGATTACATTTGAGCAAATATTTGAGGCAAAAGTCATGAGAAATATATGGGGAAAGATGATTCTGTGCCATATGAACAGCAAATACAGTCTTAGGCAAGAGGATGTGTTTGAGGAATAACACAAAGGTCAGTGTAGATGCAGTGGAGTGAGACAGAAAGAGAGCATGTAGAAAATGAGGTTAGAAATATGATATGGAATAACATCATGTAGGGTTGGAGAACATAGTGAGTACTTGGATTTTTTTTTTTTTTTTTAATATGGAATGCTTCACGAATTTGCATGTCATCCTTTGCGCAGGGGCCATGCTAATCTTCTCTGTATCGTTCCAATTTTAGTCTATGTGCTGCCGAAGCGAGCACGAGGACTTGGATTTTATGCTAAGTAGAAAGATATTGGATGATTTTGAGACATGACATAATCTAATTTGCATTTTTAAAGATAATCTTGATTAGGTCCTCATGGCTTTGTGGAAACTAGATAGTAAAGAATAAGGGTAGAACAGGACACGGAGCCAGGAGACCATTGAAATAACCTAGAAGAGAGAAGATAGTAGTTTTGGCTGGAGTGTTGATCGTGTGAGTGGTGAGAAGTGATCTGATTCTGGGTATATTTTTAAGGTCAAGCCTTCAAGGTACATATAAACTTTCAAATATTTAGCATAAAGAGGGGGTTAAAGGCCATGAAATTGAGTATATCAACTGGCGGTTCTAAACTCTCTCATCCATTGCCCAAATGTTTATAATGTTCTTTTACTGTCCTATAATGAAATGCATCAATAATGAAAACCACCTTCACATATCCCTAATAGAAACCAATAGAATGCTTCAATTATTATATACATGAAGGAAAGCAATTTATAAGAATACATATTTCAATTTATAAATGTTCAATACAAGTATAATACTTGTCAAATCTTGCTCCTATACATAGAATAATGAATAATGTGGAAGCTATAAATGAAGACTTATGCTGAGTATTGTACTGGCAGCTCAAATACCATAACTGCATAAATGGGTTTGCCATCAGTAATAGTAATTTAATCCATAAATTATTTTGATGGTTTATTAATAAATTAATTGCTCTTATACATAGAATAATGAATAATATGTAATTATATATGTTTTTTTCTGATGGTCTTAGGCGACCCTTGTGAAAGGGTCGTTCAACCCCCAAAGGGGTCGCGACCCACAGGTTGGCGACCCACAGGTTGAGAACTGCTGCCCTACAAGAATAGCCAGTATGGTTATTTAGAAGGTTTGCAGGATATTGGATTTTTTATTATTTATTTTGCACAATTATCCTTCATATTACAATGTCAGCATACTTCCTACTCCTTGTGACAACTGAAAGTACCCCCTCCACCCCACATTTTCCAATGCCCTAGAGTGGAGCATAGAGTTCCCATTTAGAAATACTTGTGCGGCTAAAGGAAAAAGGTCAGGAAGCTGAGCTCTGGGGCTTATAGAGATTGAGAAGAAGAGGAGAATCTAGCAAGGAGACTGAGAAGAAATCATAAGAAGGCAGAAGAAGCAAGGTTATTAGGAACATCTCCCCCCTCTGCCCCCCCCCTTTCTTTTCTTTTCTTTTTTTTTTAGGAAATGTCTTTCAAAGAGGGAATAGTCATTAAGGCAAAGTGACATGATAAGCTATATATATATTTTTTCCTTTACTGATTAAGGTATTACAAATGTGTCCTTATCCCCCCATTGTTCCCTCATCCCCCCACTCATACCCTCACCCCGCCTTCCCCGTGTCTGTATCCATTGGTTATGCTTATATGCATGCATGCAAGTCCTTTGGTTGATCTCTCCCCCTTAGCCTCACCCTCTCCTGCCTTCCCTCTGAGATTTGAGCATTGATCGATGCTTCTCTGTCTCTAGATCTATTTTTTGACTAGCTATATTAAGGAGAAAGTACACACTGCCTAAATCTGTACATGCTACCAAATTTATTTTGCTTTAGAGCGTAGGTTTTCTTTCTATAGTGGTGTTTTAATATGCCTTTTGTTTGGCCTCCATTAATAATTAATAAATGAAAAATTTGCATGTTGAATGATACAGTTTAACATGAGATTGCAACAATGGTTCTTTGGGTTGCCTTTATAGGATTTCTTAATTGTTGTTTACCATTACTACCAACCTTTATTTTAGAACACACACTACTTTCAAAATTGGAAAAAAAGTTAAAATTTCATGTTTTGTGCTTCCTAATGATCTCAATTACTTTGGAATTTTGAAACAAAATATTATTTGTTGTGTAATAACCAGAATGATGGATGTACTGATTTCTCTTAATTTATATGAATACTTTATTTACATTATTGATTCTTTATGTGTATTATAATACAATTGTCAAGTAAGAACACAAACATTTTCTAAGATTTTGTAGAGTGACTCACTTTTTTTTTTAATATATTTTATTGATTTTTTACAGAGAGTAAGGGAGAGAGATAGAGAGTTAGAAACATCGATGAAAGAGAAACATCGATCAGCTGCCTCCTGCACATCTCCCACCGGGGATGTGCCCACAACCCAGGTACATGCCCTTGACCGGAATCGAACCCGGGACCCCTCAGTCCGCAGGCTGACGCTCTATCCACTGAGCCAAACCGGGTTCGGCAAGTGACTCACTTTTTAAAAACTATCTATTTTATGACATACTGGCTTGAAGAATACATATTTTAATTGGATGTTTAAATTTAACAGAATAACATTGATTTTTTTAAACTTTAAAAGACAGTCATTTCATTTTTAATCATGTACTATTCATTTAAAACACATTTTTTTATCATCTCTATAATCAGTTGACATTTCAAATGTATTGGGGCAAATTAATAATTACATTAAAATGATTACTTTAGAAAACTATTTACTGGAATATTAACAGGATTATTCAAAATTAGTATTTAATATGACATTCAAGGATCTTTGGTTGTTTGATAATCTCTGTCTTTTTAATTGTAGGTCTCTGTGGAAGAATTAGAACAGAGTATTAGTGTGAAAATAGCTAGAGAAGCCATAATGAATATAAATAAACCAGAGAGCCTTTTTAAGTCTACAAGTGGATTTGTAGAAACCAAAGTATACTTTGCAGGCTTACCTCGGACACTGAGGAATTCACTCATTAAGCCGGTAAGGATCCAAGCTTTTTACATTCATTCATCAGGGATGAATTCCTTTTATTTGTAATAGATTTGAAAAGATATTGCCAAAGTCAAAAGAAGTTATTTTATTGAACACACCAACTGTGACAACTTGAATTGAACATGGAAAAATAACATTAGTGGCCCTTGAAGTTATATTAAGAAAACAGAAAAATGAGTATAGTGTTTTTGAGCCCATTTAACCTCCAGCAATTTTTATTATTTTTTATTTTTATTTTGGCACCAGAACTTGGAAAACATTTATTAGACATGATAGGGAAAGTTCTCATGATGCATTATAAAAAGGACAGCCATATATCAACTGTTACAAAAATGAAGTAAGGTGAACATTTTTAACAAACTGAAGTATTTTCTTAAAGAAACTTCCTCTACTGTCAGAGATCTTGAAAGGCCTCTTGGTCAGTCGTTGGAAGCAATGCTTCACATAACTGATAAGCTTGTCTTCCACTTTGGGGAGAGAACCACCTTTTTCTATTCTTGCTTGCGGTGAAATAGAAAATTTTAAATTCTTAAGCTTTAATTCACAGCTAACATCATAATTGCACATAGCCATTAAACATAAAACTACATATATTTGAATCCCCAAATACATTATTTTATAAAGTCAGTTAAAGAGCCTTCTTAGGTCTACTTTAGAACTTAAATTTGGGAGATAAGAAAGGCATATAAGGTGGAACTTTTTTTATTTAAGAAATCTTTACTAGCAGTATGACTGCAGCTTGTCATAAATTGAAGTTACATACAGTAGATGATTTTCTGAATGTGATGTTTAATAACAGTGGAATAGGTTTCATGAAGGAGACTAATCACTGTCCTTAGAGAGTTTTAAATATTTCACCTGTATTCATGGATCTGCCAATTGCACCTGCTGATTTAACTTAAATATTTACTATTTTATATCTATCTTTCACTCATGGCAATTCAGTTACCTTAAGTTAAAAGATTTCTGTAATATGATATAAAACCTGAATTAATTAACCCATGTCAGAGTGAATATACCTGTTCTTTGAAATTGATAAATCCAGACACTTTAACAATAAAATAAATTATTCAAAAAGAATCAACTATTTATGACATGGCCACCACATATCTTCAGTCTGACTGGATGCCATGGTGAGGCTACAGAATGGAAACACATGGGGTCCTCTAATTGCATTTACCACACAGGTCTGTCTTGCCAATGTTTGAGTCTGATGGCAAGACAAATCTGTGTAGTAAATGCAATTAGAGAAAAATAGAAACCAGCCTAGAACCCAGGGCCACAGCTAGACACATATATGGAACTTGAGAGCAGGAAAGTTACCCCTGCATGCCATAGAAGAGGCATGTAGGGCTTGAGATATTAAAAATTATTAGGATCTTAATGGAGGCCTGTGGTGGCATAAACTCACTACCTGGAAAAGACTATGCATCTGATAGTCTTTTCTTTGATGTCATTTAAAAATATTTTTAATATCTTGAATTTTATCTAAAATTTTCTTTTCAAAGTGTTCTTCAGATGGATAGTCTTTTCCAGGTAAAGTGAGTTTATGCCACCACAGGCCTCCATTAAGATCCTAATAATTTTTAATGCCTCAAGCCCTACGTGCCTCTTCTATGGCATGCAGGGGTAACTTTCCTGCTCGCAAGTTCCATATATGTGTCTAGCTGTGGCCCTGGTCTCTATGCTGGTTTCTATTTTTCTCTAATTGCATTTACTACACAGATTTGTCTTGCCATCTGACTCAAACATTGGCAAGACAGACCTGTGTGATAAATGCAAAAAGAAAAGATTGTCCCTCTAAGTGAAAGCCTGTTTCTATAATCAGTTAAGCCACTATCAGTCTGACAAGTTAAAAATGCACTCCTTGACATATATTCTATTTTGTTAGATTAATCCTCGTCTAGATGGATGTATGCGAGGCTGGAATTTGATGAATCAAGGAACTGCAAGAGTAGATGAAATTATTCAAGAAAGACAAAATAAGCATTGTTTTATCACTGTGGAGAAAGGTTCCTACTATCCTGGTTCTGGAGTTGCTCAATTTAGCATAGATTATAGTAAGTGATTTCCCATTTTATCTCTCTTTTCTCATTAATGACTAAATTTATTCATTGACAAATAGCAGTAATTCCTTCAGTAAACATTATGAGTGCCTACTTTTTGCCAGGCATAGTATTAAGCTTATTCATATTATTATATACTTTTTATAAAAATTTCCCCAGCATATTGAGGGAAAAAGTAGTTGAATATGCCTATGTTATTTTTTTTTAAAATATATTTTATTGATTTTTTACAGAGAGGAAGGGAGAGAAATAGAGAGTTAGAAACATCGATGAGAGAGAAACATCGATCAGCTGCCTCCTGCACATCTCCCACTGGGGATGTGCCCGCAACCCAGGTACATGCCCTTGACCGGAATCGAACCTGGGACCTTTCAGTCCGCGAGCCGACGCTCTATCCACTGAGCCAAACCGGTTTTGGCTTTTATTTTTTTTTTAATATATTTTATTTATTTATTTTTTACAGAGAAGAAGGGAGAGGGATAGAGAGTTAGAAACATCGATGAGAGAGAAACATCAATCAGCTGCCTCTTGCACACTCCCTACTGGGGATGTGCCCTCAACCAAGGTACATGCCCTTGACCGGAATCGAACCTGGGACCCTTGAGTCCGCAGGCTGACGCTCTATTCACTGAGCCAAACTGGTTAGGGCCCTATGTTATTATTTAAAGATTACTGGCACATAGCCTGATTGATTTTGGGTAAATTCAATTGAAGCTTCAACAATTTCTCAGTTGTATTGAGTCTACTAATTAATATAATTAAAAGGATGCATCTTCATTTCTAGTATTTTCATTTGCTTCTTTCTTAAAATTTTCACCTCTCATGAAATTTCTTTTCTGTTCATACATGTTGTCCCATCTTTTCCAATGAGCCTTCAACATATTAATTATAATTTTTTAAAATTTCCTGTCTGATAGTTCCAATGTCTGTGTCATATCCAAACCTGATCATGTTGATTGCATTGTCTCTTGACCATGTGTTGCTTTTTTCATTCTTTCTTCCACATCACATAATTTTTGTTTTAAAGGTGGGCATCTTATGCAGAACAGCAGAGACTGAGATAAATAACATTTAGATCTGGAAATGAGCGCACTTCCACTTTTGTTAGGCTCTTTACTGAGGGATGATGAATCAATCTACTCAAGTGTTGAGCAGCTTAGATTTTGTTATTTCTGTGACTACTTTTCAAATTCTTTTAATATTATCTTGTGCTTAGGGTAGCAGTTGGTAATCCAGAGGTTTTTTTTTTTTTTAATTCTGTATGTTGAAAGTATTACATATGTCTCCTTCCCCCTTCCCCCCGTAAGTGACCTCTCCTAGCCTCCTCCCATTTCCCAGCATAGGCCCTCACTCCCCTATTGTCTGTGTCCACTGGTTATGCTTATATGCATCCATACAATTCTTTTGGTTGATCTCTTACCCTGTCCCCCTCCACCTTCCCCTGCCTTCCCTCTGAAGTTGACAGTCTGTTCGATGCGTCTATGTCTCTATTTTTGTTCATCAGTTTATGTTGTTCATTATATTCCACAAATTAGTGATATCATGTGATACTTATCTTTCTCTGACTGGCTTATTTTGCTTAGCATAATGCTCTCCAGATCCATCCATGCTGTTGCAAATGGCAAGAGTTTTTTGTTTGTTTTTGTTTGTTTGTTTGTTTTTACAGCAGTGTAGTATTCCATTGTGTGGAAGTACCACTGTTTTTTAATCCACTCATCTGCTGATGGGCACTTAGGCTGTTTCCATATCTTAGCTATGGTAAATTGTGCTGCTATGAACATAGGAGTGCATGTATCCTTTCTGATTGGTGTTTCTGATTTCTTGGCTATAGTTCTAGAAGTGGGATTAATGGGTCAAATGGGAGTTCCATTTTTAACTTTTTGAGGAAACTCCATACTGTTTTCCATAGTGGCTGCACCAGTCTGCATTCCCACCCGCAGGGTTCCTTTTTCTCCACATCCTCTCCAGCACTTGTCTTTTGTTGATTTGTTGATGATAGCCAGTCTGACAGGTGTGAGATGGTACCTCATTGTCATTTTGATTTGCATCTCTTGCATGATTAGTGACTTTGAACATTTTTTCATATGCCTCTTGGCCTTCTGTATGTCCACTTTCAAAAAGTGTCTATTTAGGTCCTTTGCCCATTTTTTGATTGGGTTGTTATCTTCCTTTTGTTAAGTTGTATGAGTTCCCTATAAATTTTGGAGATTAAACCCTTATCGGATATAACATTGGCAAATATGGTCTCTCATGCAATGGGCTCTCTTGTTGTTTTGTTGATGGTTTCTTTTGCTGTGCAGAAAGGTTTTATTTTGATGTAGTCCCATTTGTTTGTTTTTCCTTAGTTTCCATTGTCTTAGGAGCTGTATCGGTGAAGAAATTGCTTCGGCATATGTCTGAGATTTTGTTGCCTTTGGATTCCTCTAGTATTTTTATGGTTTCCCGTCTTACATTTAAGTCCTTTATCCATTTTGAGTTTATTTTTGTGTATGGTATGAGTTGGTGGTCTATTTTTATTTTTTTGCATGTATCTGTCCAATTTCCCCAACACCATTTATTAAAGAGACTGTCTTGACTCCATTGTATGCTCTTGCCTTCTTTGTCAAATATTAATTGAACATAATGGCTTGGGTTGATTTCTGGGTTCTCTGTTATTTTTCATTGATCTATATGTCTGTTCTTATTCAAGTACCAGGCAATTTTGAGAACAGTGGCTGTGTAATATAGCTTGATATCTGGTATTATGATCTCTCCAACTTTGTTCTTCTTTCTCAGGATTGCTGTGGCTATTAGGGGTCTTTTTTATTCCATATAAATTTTTGGAGAGTTTGTTCTAGGTCTGTGAAATATTCCATTGGTATTTTAATGGGGATTGCATTGAATCTATAGATTGCTTTGGGTAGTATGGACATTTTAATGATATTGATTTTACCAATCCATGAACATGGTATATTCTTCCACTTGTTTATATCTTCCTCTATCTCTTTTTCAATGTCCTATAGTTTTCCCAGTCTTTTACCTCTTTAAGTTTATTCCTAGGTATCTTAGTTTTTTTGTTGCAATGGATTTTTTAGTTTCTCTTTCTGTGAGATCATTATTGGTGTATAAAAATGCCATAGATTTCTGGGTGTTAATTTTGTATCCTGCTATGTTGCTGAAGAGGATTTTTCTTAATAGCTTATTTGTCCCAAGGTTTAGGTGTTCTTTCTTTCTCTCTCTCTCTCTCTCTCTCTCTCTCTCTCTCTCTCTCTCTCTCTCAATTTTTATTGATTTCAGAGAGGAACAGAGAAGGAGAGAGAGAGAAACATCAATGATGAGTGAGAATCGTTGATCAGCTGCCTCCTACATGCCCCGTCCTGGGGATCGAGCCTGCAACCTGACAGGGCATTGAACCATGACCTCCTGGGTCATAGGTTGATGCTCAACCACTAAGCCAGTTCGGGCCAGGCTAGGTATTTTCTTTATGACATCATCAACAAAGTGTCTCTGCATGGTCTTGCCTCACCCAGCAGAGTGTTCTTACTCATTCCTTAATATTTGCTAGCTTCTTAGAGGGGTTGGGGGGTTGCAGGCTAGAGATGGGAGGAGTATTCTCTATTATTCTGGTGCAGATTCAGTCTTAGTGTTACCGGGGAGATGATGAAACCTTGGGTCTTGTCTTCTTGAAGGAAATATTCCAATCGAGAGACAAAGTGTAGCAAAGTAAGTAAGAATTTACAGGCTGCAGCAAAAATATACTTAGGACAATAAAACAAAGAAGGGCATAGAAGAAGCAATAGGAAAGCCTACGCTGGGATGCTTTGGCTCACTGAATAGTCAGAGAAAAGAGGGCTTGGTGACAGGGCTTGGCGGTTAGGCCTGGACGAACTGCTGCTGCCTATTGCTCCCGTGGTTGCAAGACTTGTGGGACCCTTAGAAGGAAGGAGGGCAAAGGGAATAGTGCATGTGTACTCCCCTGGAGGGGGCAGGGGCGGGGAGTGTGCACTGTGTCCTTAATTCTGAGCATACTTATCTCTCTCTTGCAGGTGGAAATCTTAGGGAGGTCTCAGGGGAAGGTCTCAATAGAATATTCATCAGCTTTCCAGGTGTGCCCTGTCAGGGTTTGGTATCCACTGATTGGTTGGTGCCATGGCAGGGGGTCATTAGTCAATGTAGCTGGTCCATAGCATCACTTGTCTGGTTTTGCTGCTTTTTTGGGTCTGGAGTTGAAATACAACTGAGGCCTAGATGTTATCTTTAGGAAGGAAAAGGTCGAGGTGGTATTCTAAACTTGCATGACCAGCAATATACTAGGGGAGGAAAGGTTGCCCTGGGGATGAGGTTCTTTTCCCCCCCAGTTTTGCTCCTTGTTAGGCATCTAGGGCTTTCTGGTCTGGTGAGTTTCTGTACCTGGCCCACCATCCTTGCTCTGCTCCTGTCTGTCTGCCTATATAACATTGGGTGAGTGTTGTATTCCTGGGGCTCAGGATTGGACTTTTCATTGTCTCTCTCCCTCACAGCAGTGGGGAGATGTCTTGGATTCAGGTATTTTTCTGTTTCTCCTTCATGGTAGATTGTTTTTGTTTTCTTGTTTCCTTTCTATAATCTGTAGGTACATGGGTCTTCATATGTGTCCTAATGGTGGCAGGTTTTCGACTTTCCCCCCATGCTTTAAGGCTTTAATTGTGTGGAAGACACAGAGAATGATCTGGGTGAGACTTTGTGCCTTTCCTGCTGGTTACTGCTTCTCTTTCCTAGGCCTGCACTAGGAAAAAGGCACTCTTTAAACTCTTTCTCTGCCCCCAGTTTTTCTCTTGAGCACCCAGTAAGGTCTGTGTAGAAAGCCTATGAATGGGTATGAATTTATAGTGTTTCTGCAGTTCCCACAGCTTATTTATCACACCAGCTCCCACTAAGACTTTAGGAAGTTGTTAAAATTTTACCTAGTTCTAGAACCAAGATGACGGCATAGGTAAATTCCAGTACTCACTGCCTCCCACAACCACATCAAAATTACAACTAAAATACAGAACAGCCATCATTCAGAACTGAAATATGACTGAATGGAAGTCCTACAACTAGAGAAGTAAAGAAGAAAGCATATTGAGACTGATAGGAAGGGCAAAGGCGTGGACCGGCTTGGTCCGACACCCATGTGTAGCATGTTTTTAATCAGGAGGGATATCTAGGCTTCAGAGGCCTCCAGTGGTGAGCAAGGCCCACACCAGACTCCTCAGCCCAGGGTTCCAGTGCTGGAAGAGAAGCCCCCCCAAAACTTCAGCTATAAAAACCAGCAGGGATTATGGCTGAGTGACAGGGAGACTGCTGGAGTCCCAGGCAATTTCTTTTAAAGGGAAGCACATAGACTTACTTAGACTCACTCCCTCTGAGCTCCAGTGCTTGAGGCAGTGGCTTGGGAGGATCCAGGGACATACAGGAGGAACTGGATTGTCTGGCATCGGATCAAGAACTTGGGGACAGCTTTCTCCCAGACAGGGTTCCTTGCCGGGGTCATTGTTCCTATGCTGAGACCTCCCCCTGACTGGCAGGCACCATATCCAAGTCTCCACCAATCTGGCTCATACTGTTTGCTCCACTATGGTGATTCCCTGAGATACCACCCCACTCAATTTGCAGCCCCACACAAGCTGTTTGTAGCAGCTATTCCATATGAATAGCCTGTCCTGGCTCAGGCTTCAGATTTTCCTAAAATATCACAAATAGGCATCAGCTAGCATTAGTGTGCCTCATACCTCTCAATAAGAGGCCCCAGGCCCAGCACTAGCAGCAGCCTGCCTTGCTTAACAACTGGGCTCTCCTGGGCACTTCTAAGGCCAACACAAGTAGCAGCCATCTGCAGATCACTCTGTAGCTCCCGGTAGGTGGCCCCAGGCAGGGCACAGGCAGTGGCTGACTTTGCACCTCCCAAAGGGCCCCAGAGCCAATGTACCTGGTGGACAGCTTCAGACCGTGCCAGATTACAGCTTTATACATCCACAAGCAACACGCTCAAGGGGCAAACTCAGTGAGCACCAAAGCCCCATTGAAGCAAGTCCTGCTCCATAGAGGTGTCTCCTGCATAGCAGCTCTTCTGCTGTAGTTGCAGCTGGTCCTCACAGACAATTGGCCTGGGGGTCAGTTCCTTCAATTGGCCTGGGGGTCAATTCCATCAACAGCAATCAAGGCTCAACTACAATAAAACTGTGCACAAAGCTGACACTGGTGTGCACATAGAGTGCCCATCTCAGGTGACTGGGGAGGATGAGCCACTGGGTCCTACAGGACACCTGCTACAGAAGGCCACTCTTCCAGTTCCAGGAGACATAGCAGCTCTACCTAATACATAGAAACAGACATGGGGAAGCAGCCAAAATGTGGAGACAAAGAAACGTGTCACAAATGAAATAACAGAAGACATCTCCAGAAAAAGAACTAAATGAAATGGAAATAAGCAAACTACTAGATACAGAGTTCCAAACAATAGTTAATAAGGATGCTCAAGGATCTGAAGGAGAGCTTCAAGGATCGTAGTGAGAATTTCAAGGAAATTAGTGAGAACACCAAAGACATGAAAAAAGATCAGTCATAAATGAAGGATACACGAATTGAAATGAAGAATAATTGATAGGGAATCAACAGTAGAGTAGAGGATGCAATTTGGAATATGAGGAAGCAAAAAATACCTAATCAGAAGAGCAAAAAGAAAAAAAATCCAAAAATATGAAGAGAGCGTAAGCAGCCTCTGGGACAACTTCAAACATACTATCACTCACATCATGGGGGTATCAGGAGAAGAGAGAGGGGAAGCTATTGAAAACCTATTTGAAGAAATAATGACAGAAAACTTCCCCTACCTGGTGAAAGAAATAGACTTACAAGTATAGAAGCACAGAGAGTCCCATACAAGAGAAACCCAAAGAGGCCCACATCAAGACACATCATATTTAAAATGCCAAAGGATAAAGACAAAGAATCTTAAAAGCAGCAAGGGAAAAGCAGTTAGTTACCTATAAGGGAGTGCCCATAGAACTGTCAGCCAATTTCTCAACAGGAACTTTGCAGCCCAAAAGGGAGTGGCAAGGCTCTACAGCCAAGATCACCCTCCCCAGGAAAGCTATCATTTAGAATTGAAGGTGAGATAGAGTTTCACAGACACAAAAAAAAAGCTAATGGAGTTCATCACCACTAAACCAGTATCACATGAAATGTTGAATGCTAATCTTTCAGAAGAAGAAGGAGAAGAAAAGATAAAAAATCAATAAATACATATCTATCAACAATTAAATCTAAAAATAATAAATGAACAGGGAATCTAGTGAACAAAATAAATTGATGAATAAAGTAGAACTAGAGGCATGGAAATATGGAATAAACTGACAAATCTCAGAGGGTAGGGTGATTGGAGGGTGAGAAGAGATTAACCAAAAAACATATGCATATATGCAGTACCTATGAACACAAACAGTAGGGTAGTAAAGGCTTGTGACCCCGCGCAAACCAAGTGGATGGGGGGCAATGGGAGAAAAAAGGGCAACATTTGTAATAGTTTCAACAATAAAGATAAAAACATTTTTTTAATCTAAATTCTTCTTACCAAATTGTATAGTATGTAGTGTTTGCCTTGGGTAAGTGAGTACTCTCATCCTGTCCCTCCTTGGAAGCACCTGTCTTTCTTTAGGTTTCTAATTAGTTGCTCTGCCAAGACAAGCTGTGATTATGTAGATAATTGGGCTCTTGATGTTGTAAGGGCGGGGACAGTGCTCTTTCCAGTTTTCTACAGACTTGCCAGACTGATCCCAAGCTTTTACCTTTGCAAATAATTCTTCCATGAGTATCCTTGGGCATGCATCCTTGTACCTTTATGTAATTAAGTCTTTAGGATATTCTTAGATTATTTCTCTCAGAGGTTATGCAAATGTACTTCTTACTGTTTGATCAGATTCTCTTCCAAAGATTTTTGTCAATTTCTACTTCTACCAACAGAAAAAACAGGTTTATGCCTGAGATTTCTTTTCAATTGGAGAATTCATAAATTAAATCTTATACATAGTTTTAAATAGTATTATCCCAATTTTTACTAAAGTTGAGTATCTCTCCATATGGTATATTTTAATTATTTTATTGGGTTCTTTGTCTTTTTCTGTTTTATGAGTTCCATATTTGAGCTACTAAGAGTTTACATTATAAAGTTAGTGTTAATCTGATATCTCTGCTTTAAGAAAACATTATATTTTAATTGTGTTTATTTGCAATCTGAAAAAGACTTACTACAGTTTTACGGAAGAGTCTTATACCAATACTTTCTGTTTCTTTTTTTTAACATAAATTAATACAGTGCTTTAAACTTTTATTTCTGTTCTGTAAATAAAGGCTTTTTGTTGTTGTTGTTGTTAATCCTCACCTGACGATATTTTTGCACTGGTTTTTAGAGAGATTAGAAGGGAGAGGGAGAGACAGAGAGAAAGAAACATTGATGGGAGAGAGACTCATCGATTGCTTGCCTCCTGCACATGCCTGGACCAGGCCAGGGATTGAGCCTGCAACTAAGGTATGTGTCCTTGACCGAATCAAACTGGTGACCTTTCAGTTTGGGCTCTATCCACTGAGTCAAATCGGCTAGGGCTAAAGGATTTTTAAAAATATTTAAAGTGGATTGATTACTGAATACAGGAAAATAATTGGCCTACAACAATTTGTTGAATTGAGGAAAAAATTCAGAAAAAGAGGAAAATAAGAATTATATTGTGTCTGAAAAAAGAACTTTAATAAGCAAGTAGTTTTTTATGGGTAATTTGAAAGAGATCTTTTAAATTAATATTTAATTTTACATTGTAGTTTCTGAGCATTTGCACGTTCATTTTAGTTTGACTTTGTTATTGCCTTAAATTTACTTAATTCAAAATGATTACATAAAAAATATTTTTTCTTGAAGGGAATTAGACTATTATAGTGAAAAAATATAATAGCATTAGATGTGGCTAAATGGAAGAACATGTTGTCAAAGGAAAATTATGTTGTCCATTCACATTCATCCTTTCAAAACCCCTAAGTGGTATTTGAGTTATTGTTATATTTTACTTTATTAAATGAGGAAGGCTGCATTCAGATTGTGAACTAATATTTTTAGGAATCAAACAATTTTGGAAACATTAATTCAACAAATATGTGTTGAGTGACTTCTGTGGAAAACACAATGATGGTAGAGACATGTAGAGAGCTTGCATCGTAATGTGGTAGGCAATTAACCTAGTAATTAAGAAAAAGAATGTTAGGTATTATGCAAGAGAGTAACAGAAGAGTCTCTATCAAATGTCAAAGTTAGCTGTTGACTTAAGAGTATCTCTCTATTATCAAACTACCCAACTCCCCTATGCATAGAAATCATATTTTTCCTTTCTATTGCTCTAACCTCACCTCTTTATGGATGGGAAGTGGTGATGTTGTAATGACAGCTATACCCAAATTTTCCCTCAGATATATTACAATGAAGTTGTTGAATTTCCTTCTAAATGTGTACTTTAAAATATGACCACTCTGAGATTTGAGCATTGGTGAGTATGCACAGCAGAAGGAAGAGCTGTTAAAGAGCAAACAAGGAAAATGCATAATAATCCTAAATGCCACCGTCCAGAATTCCACTCTGGGAAGAACAGAAAGATGGGGTTTTGTTTATGTGTTTCTTGCCTGCATTAATGTTTCTCTGTGTTTTGTTTTGCCTACGTCATATAGGTCATTGAGCAGGAAGAACTAAAATCTCTAGTATTACACAAAAATGGCTTTGAATAGTAATGAGATTATATTTATTCCTTCTGCTGTACTTTGATCCTAATTTTTGTTTGTTTGTTTAAACAGATAATATATCAAACCCTGATGCTTGGCATGTAAATGTGGTTTTGAATATTCGTCCATCCACGGGCACTGGCGTTATGTTTGCCTTGGTTTCAGGGGACACGGTGCCCTTTGCCTTGTCCTTGGTGGACTCCTCCTCTGAGAAGCTTCAGGTAACTTTATTCTAACCCTTTATGATCCGTGTTTTTTGTTTTTCTTTTTAAATATATTTTTATTGATTTCAGAGAGGAAGGGAGAGGGAGAGAGATAGAAACATCAATAAATAGAGAGAATCATTGATCTGTTGCCTCCTGCATGCCCCACACTGGGGAATGAGCCTGCAACCTGGGCATGTGCCCTGACCAGGAATCAAACCATGTCCTCCTGGTTCATAGGTCAACGTTCAACCACTGAGCCATGCCGGCCAGGCTATGATCCTTGCTTTTTATTTAAATCTGTAAAATGAATTTAATAGCAGTCTTTACCTCAAAATGCTATTCTCATGATTAAATGAGATAACTGATGGTGAAGTATTTGATACAATCTCTAGCACATCATTAAGGACTCAATAGATATCCATTATTGTTACTTTTTTGCTGGCTTATTTCTGAGGTCTGAACCCAGAAGTAAGGGTGAGAAATTGAAAAGCTTTATTGCATCTGTAGCTAAGATTAAGCAGACTCACACACAGGCTGCTTGGGGCCTTTCCAGAGTACATAGGGATCCACCCTTATTCAGAATTTTGGAGGAATCATGGGAATTAGTCTGTACTGGCACAATAGAAATGAGTCTGACTACAATCTGCTCTCAGCTATTCAGTGCCTAATTATAATGCTTGTGTTTTCTGGCACACGTAATCTTTTCTCCCACGAGTAAATTAGGAAAGACTAGAGAAAACTAAAAGCAGTTCACGTGGCTTCTTGCTGGCAACTCTGGTTTAAAATTAGGAGGCAGAACAGGAAAAACGCTTGCTTCAAAGGAAACATGAGACTTATCAGAAGATCTGTATTATTCCACTTTCTATTAGAGGCTGATAGCTCTGTTCTCATGTTACCCACTGTGGATTCCAACAAGCTACAGCAAGAAGCTTACATTTGTGCCAAGGTTGGCGTGGATGCTCTCTGGAGCTTTTAGAAAGAGATATGTAATTGAATAATGTCTGTAGTAATAAAAAGGTGTTGTTTGCAACTTAAAAGATGACCTGGAGGAGTTTCTGGTAGTTAACTGTAAGCAACCTGAAAAGATCCTGCTGAGTTTTTATCTCTAATCTACCACCACAGGAGCTTACCATACTGGGATCACAGCTTTTTGTTTGCTTGTTTTTTTGTGTTTTTTTTTTTAAATAAACAAAATGGAATTCCTATCTTTAACATTACGTTCATCCTCCTGCTGGCTATGCCTTTGATATTTATGTCATCTCTTTGCCATTTGTCTCCGTGACTCCCTATTTTGGCATGTCAGATTGCTTTCTCAGGATCTGTGTACTTTGTTTTATAATATTATTCCACACGCTACTGATCATTCTGGAACAGCTTTTCAGCTGACCATCTTTAAGTCTAAAGGAGTTCAAGGATCTGGAACATGTAACACAGTAACAGATCTTCCTGAGTAACCTGTATTTGAGATGTATAGACTTAACATAAGCATCTTGGATGCCTGAGTAGGCACTTCAGACTCTCTCTGCCATCTGGGAAGCATGCATCTAGCACTGCATCTCTCTGGTTTTGATTTTATTTTCTCTCTTCACATTAACATTTCCTCTGTACCCAAATAAGCTATATGCATAAATCACACTCAACAAGTTGAGTACTTTTGTGTATCAGTAGTTTGAAAAGTTCAGCAAAATAAGTACATTTTTTCTTTTGAGAATCATCTGTTAAATACTCTGTAACTTACTGCTGGTGATCCCTGTTGTTTCTCTCTCCTGGTTTACTCATTCACTTTTTCCCAAGTCTATAAGATTGCTTAGGTGATACAAAAATCTCTTCAGTCTTACTAGAGCACTTTAAATTTTCCAAGTCTTTTTTCCTAACAAATAGTGATTCAGGATATATATATATATATATATATATATATATATATATGCAAGTCTTGCATATATATATGCAAGTCTTGAAGTGAGGAAGGTTCATAAATAGAAAAACATTGCTTCAGACACTAGGTTCTTGTTGGTATCACAACTCTGATGGTTTATTGAATTTTCAGAAGTCACTGTACATTTACATCTTAGCTAAACCTGAAGTTTATAAAACTAATGTATATTCTAAAATTATGATTATTGCTAGAGGCCCGTTGCACGAAATTCTTGCATGGGTGGGGTCCCTAGGCCTGGCCAGTGATCAGGACTGATTGGGGCCTTCCTTCCCCAGCTGCCAGCAGAGTCTTCCTTCATTCCGTACCACCCCCGATGGTCAGCGATCGAACTCCTGGTCTCCCAGTCAAACTTCCGAGGGGACACTTTGCATATTAGCCTTTTATATAGAGATAATAATTAGTAGTGTTCTCATTTAAATTTGGAGGCTCTATCATACATGTTTTTCTCATTGAAATTCAGTTTTTGAGTTTCAAAAACCCTAAATCACTCTTAAGTAGTATTACCATCAGTACTTGCTTATACTGTGTCTGCCTATTCTTTAGGATATCCTGGTATCCGTTGAAAATACGGTAATATTCCGGATAGAGGCCTTAAGTCTGTGTTCCAGTCAACAATCTCATCTGGAATTCAGAATCAACAGAACAAATCTGGAGCTGGTGACTCCACTTAAATATGACATCATCTACTCTGAAGATCTTCAAAGAGAATTTGGCATCTTGGACAAAGCAATGAAAGGAAAAGTAGCCACTTACCTGGGTGGCCTTCCGGGTATCTGCTTTTTCTTCAGTTTTAAAAAGTGTATTTTTAATCACAGGGATAGTTGTTAGAGTCACCAAAGGAGGAACGCATGAGGCCAAAGTGGTGAGGGATTATGAATTTATTAGGTCGTCTGGATAACAGATGGGCTGAGCCCCAACATGATGCCAGCACCCAAATACAGGGAGTCAGAGATTTTAAAGGACTCTAGGCAGGTTTTTTCCTGGGCAGAGTATTCTCTGTGCAGGTCCAGATCCTGGGAAAGTCCAGAGGGGAGAGATAATGGCCTTAGCAAGTGGAATGTGGTCTAAGGGGAAGGGAATGTGTATTCTGAAGTGGCCTACAGGTCAGTTCCCAGGGGAGGGCTAGTGATTCAATTATTTGATCAAACCTAACAATAGTATTTTAAATAAGTAATTTTAGTAAAAGGACATCGGAGGGGAAAACAAAATTCCTATATCCATTATTCTTTTCCTCATGGTTTGAATTGACATTTTATTGTACATTTTTGTTTATTTTTTTTAAATGTGAACTGAAACTAACCACATTTTGCCTCATTTGGCTATCCTAGCCAGAAAGAATTTATTATTTCATTTCATCCTCATAATAGTCTTGTGAATTCAATATTTATTCTTCAATTCATCCATTCTTCACCCAGTATTTCTTAAGAATCTACATCCTGGCACTAGGAATACAGTAATAAACAGATATGATCCCTGCTATTAAGGGTTTTACAATCTAGTGGCAGAGGCAGACATTAAGCAAGTAATTAGAAAAATTTTAAAAGATAAAATTGTCGTAACTTCAGTCTCCTTCCATTACCATTTATTTCCCCTTTAGCCTCTTCTACCTCTCGCCACCCAAGATATAAATCTGGTATTTGAAGGATTAAAAGAATTTAATCAGGTGGTGGGAGTGGGGATTAGCATTAATATGCAAATAAAATGGTCCATGTGCTGGAAAAATGGGAAGGGGTTGACATGCTTGGGGAATATAGAGATCAGTATGGTGATAGCACACTGAGCAGGGGGATGGCAGTGCAGGATGAGGCTCTGAACTGGGTGGGGGTAGCGGGGAATTAGGAGGCTTGTACTCCTGGGACAGTGTCCTGAGTCTAATTTTAAGAGCTATGAAAATCATTACAAAGTTTTAGACAAGCAAGTTGTATATCATCAATATAGCACCCTGTATAATGAATGGAGATGGACAGATGGGAGGAAAAAATGGACAAGATGAGTTGGGGGCTCCGGAAGTAGTCCAGGTGAAGGCGCAGTATTAATAACAGCAGCAACAACTGTACTACCTGTTCATAGTGCTTCACATGTATCCACTCACTGAATCTTCAAAACAGTTTTGTCAAGTAGGTACTCTTATTACCCCATTTTACAGATGAGGATGCTATTGAACCACGGTGATGGCAGTGGAGATGGTATACAGTGATTAAATTGGAGATGTATAAGAGAAATGAAACTAATAGGATTTAATGATTACTGGGGTAGGATCTCCTAGGCATCCGGCATGAGCAGTAGCATGGGTGGGGGTTTCACACCAAGATGGAAAAAACTGGAGGCAAAGCAGGTTCATCTTTAACTTAATATTAGAAAATACGAAATTGGCATAAATATTTTACTTTAAATGGCAACAAAAAAAAATTTGAGGCAGAAAGTTCTTTAAAATAATTTTCAAATACCTTTGCAGGTTACTCTTATGGGGAGAATTCTGAGTTTGATGTCTGGACTTTAGTAACCTTCATTCCATTACTTTAACTGATCAGGATCTTCATTTCCCATATATGGCATTTATATCTGGGTTTTGGAGGAATAGAAATAAATAGGCTCTAACAGTTATAGATAAATAGACAGATAAAGATAACTATGTAAAGTTGGTTGATTATTAGGAAGTTAGTTAAGTTAGCATGGTTAATTATTAGGAATTATAATTAGAGTTCAAATGAGTAAATTCTACATTGAAACCCACTACTATCTCATTCACAAATTATTTGAATGCAGTTTTTAAAAGAAGTGAAATTATGAAAACTTCAGTGGTTCCAGGACTTTGGCAACGGCACTGAAGACTGACTTCAGGCGAGATGGGTTTAGAAAAAAGAGGAAAAATTAAGGGGAACTGAAAATTGAGATATTAAGAGTGTATGTAAACTGTCGGATGGGTAAATTATAATTGTTATGCAAAATAGGCATAATAAATTGCATGTTATGAATTGAAAATCAGGGAAAATTGATCATTCTGCGGTATTTTTATAATAGTGGCATAATCCATAGTGCTCAGCCACAGTTAAAAGGGTTTCTTAATAAATATAAGCCCACAGAAAAGTGTATTGTCAAGTTAGTGTAGAAAATTTAAAGTATATATGCATATATGTATATATATACATATGTGTGTGTATGTATGTGTATATATATATGTGTGTGTATATATATATGTGTGTGTATATATATATATATATATTTGCTTAAGGTACTGAGGAAGAAGAGTAAGGACTGAGAATATCTATTGGGAATTAAGATTCATGGAGTGGAGGTGCCAAAAAAAAAAAAAAGAGAGAGAGAGAGAAAACAATAGAGAGATAGATGTTTTTATGGTGAACTGTAGTTCTTAGGAATCCAAGGATGTTACCTACGTATTAAATTTGATAAAGAGAGTGAAAGTATAGAAAGCCCCAGAGGCCATAAACTATTCACTGAAGCATCATTAAAATTGTTATTTTTTTAGAACCAAACATTACATAAAAGTGAATTCCCTATCATGATCTGCCAATGTGTGCTCAGCAAGAAACTATTTCTTTGGAAAATAAAGAAATTTGCTTTAATTCCAGTAATAATAAAAGAAACATATTCATCATGGCATTTAAAAAAGATTTCTAAGTAACTATAATTTAGAGTTGAAAAAGTGATTTAACAGTACTTAAACTGTTGCTCAGATTTAAAGAGACAATAATGAAGTTCCACATTATAAGTAAGAATGTGCTCATTTCTCCCTAGTGTGTTTATCTTAGGTTTGGGTGGAACTGATTGTGTTTATGAAATGAAAGGAACTCATGTATTCTGAGTTCAGTGCTATGCTCAGTGCCTTATACACATAGACTCTCTTATATAAATTTATTAAATAGAATTACATTATTAACTTTTCCCTTAGGGGTAGAATTTGGTTGGAAATGGGAAGTTTGAGTGATTCCACTAAGTGTAAGGAAATAAGATGGTAAAAATCTTGGACTAATTTTTTTAATATTCTCTTTTACAGTTGTACCATTCAGTGCAACGCCAGTGACTGCCTTTTTTAATGGCTGCATGGAAGTGAATGTGAATGGTGTACAGCTGGATCTGGATGAAGCCGTTTCTAAACACAATGATATTAGAGCTCACACATGTCCATCAGTTTTGGAAAACAAAAAGAGCCCTTAAGTCATCTTTTGTCTGCTGATAACATCTTTTCCCCTTTTTGTAATTATACCTACATTTCAAAAATAGTTGAAGGGTTTTACTTATGATGGGCAGACCTTAATTATTTTATGGTACTTTGTTTGACCTTGGAATTTTAAAAAGGTCCTTTTTTGAGAAAACAAGATTCTCTTGTGATATAAATCACATTAAAAAGTTCTTACCTCTGTTGCTGTCTAGAAATTAAATAATGAAAAAACATAAGAAAGTTAATTTGAATTTTTGCTACAAATGACATTTCTTCATTTTTATGTTTGTAAAGGTAAATTTTAATTGTGTCATCATGAACTAGTGTCTAAATATCTAGTTTTCTTGGAAGGCAAGGAAGTAAACCTAAACAAATGTTCATGAAACTAAGTACTATTGATCATAGCAGGTACTATTTTGTTTTTGTTTCTTCCTAATGAAAGCAGAAGAGACAGCGAGTGGCCTATTCATTTGAGTTGAGTGGGAGGCCTTACAGCTTTATTCCAAAACAACTCCTCAGGGGCACCAGCTTCGGCTTCACCTTTCTTTCACTGGCTTCACATTTGAACCAGTCGTTTTACTGAATTAGAGAACAAGTGGACACATTTTCAGACAGCAGCACATGAATCTTATCAGTTACTTACTGGATTCCACGAGGATGAGCTACCAGATGGTGCTGGGATGGGTGTGGAAACTGGGAGTGGGTACATTCTTTAAATTTGACTGTGCTGGTCACACAAGCTCCAGATTAGAAAAAGTAGAACTTAATGATGGAAAGAATGAATGATTCCAACTTTAATTACCTGAATAAGTTGCCAGAGTGTGACTGTTTATTGAAGGATAAAGGGAACTATGAAAACTAAAATAGGTTTTAATGAAAGAGTAACAACAGAGGGACATCGTTAATATTGTGTCTTTGGAGCAAGTAGTTCTATCACTCCTAAACCTGTGATTCACATTAAGAATGTATCTTATGTTTCATTGACAGTTTTAGAGAATAAACTATTTTTTTCCCACTAGAGGTATTTTATATCATGTAAAACATAATAAATTGCTGTATATTTTTAAAATTTATATGAATGTTATCTATATTCTATCAACTCTTTGAACAGAACATAAAGTTATAGACCTGGCCAGGTAGCTCAGTTGGTTAGAACATTGTCCTGATACTCTAAGGTTGTGGGATTGATCCCTGGTCAGGGCACAATACACCAGTCAACCAATGAATGCATAAACATGTGGAACAACAAATCTCTCTTTTTCTCTCAACAATCAATAAATTTTTAAAAATTGCTTAAACAATATAAAATTACATAGTATGCATATAACTCTTCATGCAGCACAGTAGTTCTTTAGTTCAAAGATAGATAAAGCTCAAATATCTGATGAATAGTTAAGGCTGCATTGTACACACGGGAGCTGAGAAAGGAAGAAAAGCAAAAGTCACATGTATTAAATATTTGCCAGAAATTGTGCTAGACCATCTTAATGGATGTAATTTTTCTCCCAATTACTACCATGTACTGTGGGGAATACATTTCAGCAAGCAACTACTGATGATTACTTTGGTGTAAAAAAACTAAGGAAGTGGAGTGGTGGCCTGTGTGGCTCAGTTGGTTGGAGCGTCCTCCCAGGAGGGCACACCGGAGGCAACCGGTGGATGTTTCTCTCTTCCTATCCCTCTCTTTAAAATTAGTAAAACATATCCTTGGGTGAGGATTTAAAAACAAATAAGGACCTAGAAAAACAAAGTTTATGAAGAGAAAAAGAGAATGGAAGAAAGGGAAAAATGAATTTTTTTTGAGAGGGGAGTTCTCTGATTCTCATTTAACTATGTCCCACTGCACTGAACTATACAGATCCATTCCACATTTGTCATTAGAAATAGAACCTTCCAACGTGCAGTAATCTTCTTAGAGGCTCCATGTACTTATTTATAAATTTCATCTATCTTTGAGATGGACTCACATGTGGCTTAGAGAGAGAAGGTGTCTAGACCTCAGGCTAAGAATCTTTCATTTGACCTTTGATCTTGATGTTTGCCAAGAAACATAGATTCCTAATTTTAAAGAGAACTCTGGTACTGAACATTATGCAAGACAGGTTGTAGATTGCCAGCTTGCTGATTAATACATTGGAAAGTATAGATCTGCCGCAGCATGCCCAGGCGCAGTGTTCCTGAAAGCATTTGGATTCATCCGAAGGGGGGCATTTAGATACAGCAGGTGTGATGACTAACAAGGATGAGATTTCATATCTGCGGGGAGGCATGGCCGGAAAGCCCAGGGGTACCCTGATAGAATTCTTGGTTCAGTTCAGGGAAGACGGTGCTTAGTTCAGATACTCTAGAATTCCTTCGTTCTGTCTTAAATGGGCAGTTGAGCTTCAAAATATTTTGCAATGGATATGAAAATCTGTTAAAGGAAACAAAAGATAGTATTTCAAATACAGGAAAAAATGAAATTTGTATGCCTTGATTTGTTTTTTTCATTTTTATGCAGAGATTAAAAAATATAAAGCTATATGTTGCTTAGCAAAGATTTTTTAGATACCCTATATGTAGGATGATTGATTAGAAAAACAAACCTAATCACTTTTCAGAGTATATGTTCTTAATTGAGGAATGAAATTGTATTTCAGATTTGTGATGCCAGGAACATGAACAAACTAAAAGTTACTGTGCAGTTTTCAGAAATAATAAATCCAGCTTTTTATGAAAAAATAAAGAGAACAGTGGTTTATATTTGGTGCTATTTGAGCTTTGTGTCATGAAAAATCCAAGTGACAGAGTCATTACATTGTCCCCCAGAACTTACTATTTTCAGACAGGTTATGGGTCAGTAATAATAGTGGTTCATTTGTGAGAACAGAGTTACTAACCTTGGTTTTCCTGTCTGAAGTTTTAATTCCTGTATCAATCCCTGTGAGTCTTATAATCTTTTCATTTTGAAAGTGGTATTATTGATAGGGAATTTTTTTGGAGGGTATATTTGTTTAATAATAGACATTTCTTTGGGAAACCCCTTAAGCCTTTAATCTCTACAGTCAGTACAGAAGACTGGGATATTAGAGGAAATTTTATTTATTTAACCCTCACTGGAGGATATTTTTTCCATTGATTTTTATTTTTATTTTTTTGTAATTAGCTAGTTATTATTTTAAATCTTTATTGTTGCAAGTATTACATATGTCACCTTTCTTTCTCCCATTGACTTCTTATAGCCCACCCCCACCCCCATCCCAGGCCTTTACCACCTTATTGTCTGTGTCCATGGGCTATGCATATATGCATATAAGTTCTTTGGTTGATCTCTTCCCTCCACCTACCCACCCACCCCTGCCTTCCCTCTGACATTCATCAGTCTGTTCCATGCTTCTGTGTCTCTGGATCTATTTTATTTTATTCATTAGATTCCACATAAGAGTGACATCATGTGATACTTGTCTTTCTCCATGCTGTATCAAAGGATAAAAGATCCTTCTTTTTTACTGCTGCATAGTATCCCATGGTGTAAATGTACCACTGCTTTTTTACTGTTATGAATCGTAATGTAAATATCTGATATGCAGGATGGTCTTAGGCAACCCCTGTGAAAGGGTCATTCTACCGCCAAAGGGGTCGCGACCCACAGGTTGGGAACCGCTGCTCTAGAGACAAGTGTGAAAAATTTCTAATTCATTTATTTAGCAACAAATATTATTGAGTAATTACTCTGCATAAGGTAGAATGTCTGAAGAGATAAACCCAACTGAATAGGAAATGACAATACTCAAGTCAGCCTGTGGTAGGCCTCATATTCCTATTCCTTGGGGTTACAAAGCAGGTTCTTTCAAGTTGTACTAAGAAATGGAGGCAATACAACTTTTGATCATTGTTTCTACATTAAGTAGTTTGTTCCTTACAAACAGATTGATTTGACAGTGATCTTACACATGGGTTACTAACTAATATCAGGTTTCAAGCTTTCACAGAGAATTTATATTTGAAAATTGGGCTTTCTTCAATGGAAGAGACATTGGTCAAAGGTTCATCCAGTGATGTACTTGGGTCCACTCCTAGCTCTTGGCTATCTTGTGTTCATGTTTGTAGAGTATGACAGTGAAGGGCAGTTTCATGGATCAGCATCCTATGCGGTTTTCTGGTACATATTAATATAAACACTGCAAGGTCTGATTACCAAATCAGATTGATACCATGAAAAGATTGAATCAAGATAATGTGAAGCTAAGAAGGTCAGAAGTGGAACGAACTGAGTATGGAGTGGTTTGGAACAAGTAATACCCTGAGGTTTTGAGGCATATCCTGAGCCACAGCAACTACTTCTGCAATGCTGCAGACCTGCCATGGTATAGCAATGACCTTGTGGATAAGAGTAGCATCCAGTGAACTTACAGACTCACTTCTGTGTCCTGCAACTACTTTCCACAGCAAGCCCACTCCAATGATGACAATAGTTCTATGTGAGAAATTGTACAATACAATTTGTATTTTACTGGTGAGAAATCTTTCCTGCTAAAGTTTCAAATGGTGGAATCTGAAATATTATTCTGTAACTAGAGGCCCAGTTGCACTGAGGGGGGCGGGGGAGAGTTCCCTTAGCCCGGCCTGTGTCCTCTCGCAATCCAAGACCCCTTGGGGGATGTCTGCCCGGGGATCGGGCCTAAGCCAGCAGTCAGACATCCCTCTCAAAGTCTGGGGCTCTCGCAGTCCAGAACCCCTTGCTCCTTACTGCCCACCTGCAGCGGAGGTGGGAGAAGCTCCTGCCACTGCCACTGTGCTATCCAGCTGTTGAGTTTGGCTTTTGACTGAGCAGTGCTCCCACCTCTGTGCTTGCCAGCCGCGAGCCCACTGTGAGCCTTTGCATGGAGGTCAGTGCTGCGCTTGCCAGCCATGAGCCCACCGTGAGCCTCTGCATGGAGGTCAGTCATTCCACCAGTCATTCCACCCTTTGTTCGATTTGCATATGAAGGTTTTATTATATAAGATTAGTCTCCAGATGGAAAAAATAGCTTGGTACATTTGATCCTTCTTCAAGTTGATTTGAACAGAAGGGAGATTAGGCTAATATTTAACTGACATAGGGAGAATCTAACATTATTATCTGTAGTTCCCTAGTCATAAGCAAACAAAATAATAAATTATATAAATGTAAGTAATAAATATAATGCATATTAAAGTGTAGTTAAAGCCCTATTGAACCTTGGAGTTGATGCTGGAGCCTTCCTGAGCCAATTTGGCATGTACAAGGTAGCCACAGAGGACTAGTAGCTGGCTTTCCTGAAAAATAGGCACAGACTTAGTCTTCTTTATACATGCAACTAGCAAGATGTCAATCTGGAATTGTATCCCAAGATGTACCCAAATTTGAAACTATATGTGCCTTTATTCTTATTAGTTATCCCATCACTTAGTAAATGTTATATTTTTAGAGTAAACAAATTTTATCTCCAACTCTACATACAGCCTGCTGTATCATTGAATCCCAGCCAATAATATTATCAATTTAATAGTTCTGAAGACAAATGTGATATTTTTTCAATTAAGCAAATGCTGATGATGACTCTGAAAACTTGTATCTATACTAATAATAGAGGAATATGCAAATTGTCTGGGATGCCGTCACAGTAACAGTAATGACCAAACAGCAGGCTGCGTGGGGTGACAAGGCCAGCAGGGAGGGCAGTTGGGGACAACCAGGCTGGTGGGTTGGGCAGTTAGGGGCAAGCAGGCCGGCAGGGGAGGGCAATTAGGGGAGACCAGGCCAGCAGGGGAGGGCAGTTGTGGGTGACTAGGCCTGCAGGGAGAGCAGTTGGGGGTGATCAGGCCAGCAGGGGAGGGCAGTTGGGGGTGAGACCAGGCCAGCAGAGGAGGGCAGTTGGGGGCCATCAAGCTGGAAGGGGTGTTGGGGGCAAGATTAGGCCAGCAGGGGAGGGCAGTTGAGGGTGACCAGGCCAGCAGGGAAGGGCAGTTGGGGGTGATTGGGCCAGCAGGGAAGGGCAGTTGGGGGTGATAGGGCTGGCAGGGGAGCAGTTAGGTGTCAACCAGGCCAGCAGGGGAGTGGTTAGGGGGTTATCAGGCAGGCAGGCAGAAGCAGTTAGGGGTAATCAGGCAGGCAGGCAGGCAAGCGGTTAGGAGCCAGCAGTCCCAGATTGTGAGAGGGATGTCCGACTCCCCGTTTAAGCCCAATCTCTAAACCAGCAGTCGAACATCACCCAAGGGGTCCCAGATTGGAGAGGGTGAAGGCCAGGCTGAGGGACAACCGCCCCCCCCCCCGTGCATGAATTTCATGCACCAGGCCTCTAGTAATCATATAATTGGAACTCTGGGCTAGATACTGTCCTAGGAAACAGTGAAGAAAATGCTCTAGTCCTGCCACCAACAGTTTTATAGTCTAGGGCAGTGGTTGGCAAACTCATTAGTCAACGGAGCCAAATATCAACAGTACTTCTTCAAAATAGACTTGCCCAGGCCGAAAAACAACTTCTGCGCGTGGGTCATGAAGTTTCAATTGCACTGTACGTGCGCCTGCATGTGGTATTTTGTGGAAGAGCCACACTCAAGGGACCAAAGAGCTGCATGTGGCTCGCGAGCCGCAGTTTGCCGACCACAGGTCTAGGGAATAGAAGACAAATGGACAAGTAATTAAAACATGAGCTTGAGTTTGATAAGTGGTGCAGCAGAGAAATAAACATTTCAGGAGGCTATGCGGAGGAATAAATGGATTACAAATGGAAGCTTAGTGAAGTAGGCCCTATTTGAATTAGGCCCAATAAGATAGGAATTTCCATTAGTTTCTCTGCTTCCAAGTCCTGTTGCCCACAATGTTTCCAGATGATCTCTCACACAAAGATCATATTTCACTATAATCCTCATAACCTCCTTTGTTTATCTATTGATTATTGCCTGAAGTACATATGATTAATTGGGCTTTCAAGGGCTGTCATCATTAAACCAGTGGATCTTGACCCAAGATGCTTACCAGATTCACTGGCCCCATCCCAGACAACTAAATCAGAAGATTCCCATGGGTAACCAAGTAATAAGCCACAGATCCAGCCTCTGGGTTACTCTCTAGTCCAGTAATTTTCTTTTTTTTAAAAAAATTCTTTATTGTTTAAAGTATTACTTATAGTATTACACATGTCTCCTTTTGCCCCCATTGACCTCTCCCCGGCCACCCCCACCCCACAGCACATGCCCTCACCCCCCTGGTGTCTGTGTCCATGGGTTAGGCCTATATGCATGCACACAAGTCCTTTGGTTGATCTCTCGCCCTCCCCTCCACCCTCCCCTACCTTCCCTCTGAAGTTTGATGGTCCGATTGATGCTTCTCTGTCTCTGGATCTGTTGTTGTCCGTCAGTTTATGTTGTTCATTATATTCCACAAATGAGTGAGATCATGTGGTATTTATCTTTCTCCAACTGGCTTATTTCACTTAGCATAATGCTCTCCATGCCCATCCATGCTGCTGTGGATGGTAAGAGTTCTTTCTTTTTTACAGCAGCGTAGTATTCTCTAGCCCAGCAATTTTCAACCAGTGTGCCGCAGCATACTAGTGTGCTGCAAGAATTTTTAAAACACGCAATGCCTGACTAGCCAGGGGCACTGACCTCTTTTTCCTTAGTTTGTCAAATAAAAAAATGACAACAGTCAACACAACAGTAGCTATCCAGTTGAAGTATAGTAATCTCCATCTTGGGTAAAAACTGCTGTTTAAAATTTTAACCCTGCTATTCTGGCTTCTGTAAACATTTGCTTGCTTAAATAATAGGGGAAATAAGGCTACTCCCCATTCCAGAGAAGCCATAAACTATGCCCCAGACAGAGTTGTCAGTGCTGGCGCCAGGCCAGGCCTTGAGATATGGTCTCACAGCCCTGTCCCAGCAAACAGGACTTTTTCTCAGAAGGTCCGGAAGTCTCATTCCAAATTTGGAGACAAAGAGCTGAAAAACATATAAATTGAAAAGACTTCCACCATATTGGGCCCCAGAATTTGAGAAGCAAGTGTTCTTCTGGGCCTGCTAGTGCTAGCGAAAATGAACATGACTCCAGTTAAATTTGGCTTATTGATTAAGGTGTCTTCTGATTTACAATATAGCACAGTGTGAACCATAAATATATAGGTCATGTAATAGAGTTGCATCTTATTGGTCATGTCATATAATAAAGTTGTGTCTGATTGGTTAATTCTTGGTACTGAAACCCTTATAAATATGTCTAGGCATCTGATTTTTAAAAAGTCACTTTGGAGAAAAAAGGATAGGTAACTACTGTTATTATTTGTAGATCAGTCAAAATTATACCATTTTTTTTGTCAGATTAGCAAAAAATACAATTTATTTTTTGGTATGCTGCAGAATTTTAGTAATTTATGTGTATCATGAAAAAAAAGGTTGAAAATCACTGCTCTAGCCTCATGTATTCCCTTCCCCATTCCTTTTGTCTCCTGCGTGTATATGTACACACACACACACACACACACACACACACACACACACACCAGAAGGGCAGACAAAGCATGAAATTGAGTGAAAAATAGAAATAAAGGAAAGGATACAGAGGACCAGGTGTGTGTACAAAACCAGGAGAGAAAAAGACAATGAAGAAAAAGTATATGAAAACAAAGATTCACTGAGAGGTTTGGTAAGATACAAAATAAATAATGAAGTGGAAGAAAGAGAAGAAACAAAGACTACAAAAGATACTGGATGAATAGGATAAGATAGAAATAGAGAAAAATTCAAAAGGAAATGAAATATCTACTTCCTTGTAGTCACTTAAATAAGAGTAGATAGAGACAAATTGAGATACCCACAGAAAAAGAGAGATTTAAAGGGGACAGAGATGATGAAATAGGGACAGATATTTAAAAGACAAGCCAGCTGTAACCGGTTTGGCTCGGTGGATAGAGTGTCGGCCTGCGGACTGAAAGGTCCCAGGTTCGATTCCGGTCAAGGGCATGTACCTTGGTTGCAGGCACATCCCCAGTGTGTGGTGTGCAGGAGGCAGCTGGTCGATGTTTCTCTCTCATCGATGTTTCTGACTCTCTATCCCTCTCCCTTCCTCTCTGTAAAAAATCAATAAAATATATTAAAAAAAATAAAAATAAAAGACAAGCCAAAGAATGAAAGAAAAAGGAAAGAAAAAAAAGGGAGAGCGAAACAGAAGAAAAAGACCAAGTAAGCATGAAAATAGGGGAAAATATTAGGTAGAGGAAAGGAGGATGAGCCAAATATAGAGAAGGGAAGAGTGAGATGGGAAGAAACAACAAATACTAATGGAAAGAAAGAAGGAAAGAGCTCCAGGAGGAAAACAGCAAGGAGAGGCAGACATAGAATTATATAAAAAGGGGAATATGTCTGGAAGAGGAAAGTGGGAACAAGAATAAAATAATAAAAATTAAAACGGAAAAAATGGATGGAGAATTAGACAAAGAGACTGAGAAAAAGAAAGAAAAGGAGAGAAGTATAGAGGGGGCAGGGTAGTTTTATAGTTGTGAGTATTACAAACACAGTTTATTCTCATATTAATTTTTATATTATTTTCCATATGAACAACTATAAACCCACTTTTGCCCCACCCTGTACAGAGAGAGGCAGGAAGAAGAGGTTGTTCAGCTAGTTTATCCAAGGTGAGGATGGCAACCACAAGGACATAATGGGATGGCATTCCATGCCCTGATGTGCCGCCCTTGGCCAAGTAGCTGCTGAGAGTGTACAGTCAGTGTTCCTGAAATCAGTCATCAGGGAAGTCCCTGTAGGAGCTGATTGTTCAAAATCCAGGTGCCAGGGGTTTAGTTTTTTCTAAAGGCTGTGAGGGGAGGATCTGTTTCAGGAAAAGGGTAAAGTTTTAAAACCTTGGAAGATGTATTGATGCTATCTGTTTTCACCATTCCAATTTTCACCAACATCACTAGAACATACATTCAGATTTACTATGATGCAAGATCAGAAGTGCTGTTCAGTTAAGCACTCATGTTAATGTTCCTTTAACAAAAGACATAGATTCTGACTCATAAATTATGTTAGGGGGAAGGTAAAGAACCTAGAAAATAATTATCTAACATAAGTAATGTAGATGCATTTCCTCTGAAAGCAATAAAATATCTTTGCTGCTTCCTGCAGAAATGACTTTAAGGCATTGATATATTGTGGTTCTTCTACATAATATTTAGATAGTGTGGTTTAGAAAGTAAAAAAAAATACTCTAGAATTTTATATTCAACTTTGCCCCCATTTGTAAATCATAAATTTATTCAAATAAAAATTATTTTCCAATTATATATGCAGTTATTATTCAATGCTTTGTTCTGTGATTTTTTTTTATTTATTTTTAAAACCCCTGTTATTATATACAAATATAAGACCTCTTTGGGTAGGCAGGATGGGAGATACTAAATAACTCAAGTATTAAATAAGAAAGAAGTCAGTTTTAACTAATAAAGCTGTTTCTGAAAGTAGTTTCTATCTACTTCTTTAGTTTGCCTGAATAGAAACTGGAAAATGTCAGGCTATGAGATCTAGAAAAGTGATCTGATGACCATGCTGAGGTAAAGTCAGAAAAAGAACATATATTTCAAAATTTTCCTAGGGATTCTCTATTACTTTGCATTCATGGGACTACTCTGTAATACTTCAAACGTAAGACATATTTAGCTCTACTAATTGCATAATAAAGTGTACCATACTCAAGTACACTTAGGGCTGAGAAAACAAGCTGAAAATATTTATTATGAGCTGTTCCAAATTCAATAATATGATTAGATGCTTTTCATTTTTATTCTTTTTTTAATTAAATCTTTATTGTTCAGATTATTACATTTGTTCCTCTTTTTTCCCCCCCATAACTCCCCTCCTCCCAGTTCCCGCCCCACCCTCCGCCCTCACTCCCCACCCACTGTCCTCATCCATAGGTGCACGATTTTTGTCCAGTCTCTTCCCGCATCTCCCACACCCCTTTCCCCCCCAAGAATGGTCAGTCCATTCCCTTTCTATGTCCCTGATTCTATTATAATCACCAGTTCATTCTGTTCATCAGATTATTTATTCACTTGATTCTTAGATTCACTTGTTGATAGATGCATATTTGTTGTTCATAATTTGTATCTTTACCTTTTTCTTCCTCTTCCTCTTCTTAAAGGATACCTTTCAGCATTTCATATAATCCTGGTTTGGTGGTGATGAACTCCTTTAGCTTTTCCTTATCTGTGAAGCACTTTATCTGACCTTCAATTCTGAATGATAGCTTTGCTGGATAAAGTAATCTTGGTTGTAGGTTCTTGGTATTCATCAGTTTGAATATTTCTTGCCACTCCCTTCTGGCCTGCAAAGTTTCTGTTGAGAAATCAGCTGACAGTCGTATGGGTATTCCCTTGTAGGTAACTGAGTTTCTTTCTCTTGCTTTTTTTAAGATTCTCTCTTTATCTTTTGCTCTTGGCATTTTAATTATGATGTGTCTTAGTGTGGTCCTCTTTGGATTCCTTTTGTTTGGGGTTCTCCGCGCTTCTTGGACCTGTAAGTCCATTTCTTTCACCAGGTGGGGGAAGTTTTCTGTCATTATTTCTTCAAATAGGTTTTCAATATCTTGCTCTCTCTCATCTTCTGGCACCCCTATAATTCTGATGTTGGTACGCTTGAAGCTGTCCCAGAGGCTCCTTACACTATCCTCGCATTTTTGGATTCTTTTTTCATTTTGCTTTTCCGGTTGGGTGTTTTTTGCTTCCTCGCATTTCAAATCATTGACTTGATTCTTGCGCTCCTCTGGTCTGCTGTCGGGAGTCTGTATAATATTCGTTATTTCAGTCCATGTATGCTTAATTTCTAGTTGGTTCCCCAATATAACATCGAGGGTCTCATTAGTTTTCTTGTAGATCTCATTAAGTTTATCGGCGGCTTCTAAACAGTTCTTGAGAGACCTTAAAAGTGTGGTTCTGAACTCTATATCTTCCATTGACAATTTTGTCCTGTTTCTTTGTCTCCGCATTTTGTTATGCTTCCTTGGTGCACCCCCTAGTGGTCTTTGTGCGCAGTCTTATAGTTAAACCTTGATTGTTGTAGCTAATACCAGGGAGGGTTTGACCTCCAGGCCAAGTGGCTATGAGAATCAGCTGTGTCTGCAGTGAGAGAACTTCTGTCCTCTAGGGAGGTGCTAATCTAGCCTTTGCCTGAGGCTATCCGGCAAATGCCTCTGTGCAGGGCTTGGGCGGGGCGGGTCACACAGGATCAACAGGGTGGGCTGGAGAGAGCAGTTATGGCGGCTCTCATTCCTGTCCCCAGGGGCTCTGCCTCTCTGAGTCCCAGCACCTGCTGCAAACCTCGGAGAGAAAGCTTCACTTGCTCTGACCGAAGCCAGACAGTCCCGCTTCTCCCGTTTGAGTCTGGGTCCCTAAAGACTCGCCCGTATCTGGAGCTCAGAGTCTGCGACTCCCTCCCGATTGAAAACGCCAACCGCGCCCTCCGCCGCCAGCCCTCTCCACGCACGCACTCCGCACCTCAGAATTTGACTTCAGCACTGCGCCTCCTCTGAGTGTCCGTATGCGTTTCTCTTTCCTCCTAGTTGTAGGACTTCCACTCAGCCAGCGTTCCTGTGGTTCTGGGTGATGTCTGTTCCGTTTTTTAGTTTCACTTTTGAAGTAGTTGTTCAAGGCAGCAAACTCCTGCGTTAACCTATGCTGCCATCTTGGTTCTCCTTCATTTTTATTCTTAACTTAGATTTAAACGTAGCACTTTGGATCCACTTTCCCTCCACTTATGCTTTCGGTTTAATACAGAAGTAAAACCCATGGGAACTAGGGACACATGTGGCAACTTGCTATACGCCCTCAGTTCCTTTCCCTGCCTTTTCACTCACCTGCAAAGTTCTCCAGTCATAGGAGAATGCGTACATCCTCACTACAGACAAAAGAGAGGTGAATCCTGTTGTTAAACTCATTTTAAACACAGACTACTTCCTTGGCTATTAATTGCTTTGTTTTAATCTCAAGTTCTCTACAGGGTTTCCAAGGCCCTTCCTAATCTTTCCCTTCCTCCTGTCCCCAGACATCATCTCTACCTCTTTTGATCAGTTACTCATGGCCCTTCGTGGGTTACCATTTAACCCACTTGTCTTCATTCTGCTTTGGCCTGTGATTTTCATTTGACTCATGGAGCCCTCCCATCTTTATTCACCTTGTAACATTTGTAGATATTTTCATGTATATTGTTTATTTATGATGTGTCTTTCCATAGGCTGTAATTTTCATGAAAGAAGGGGCATTATCTGTACCCCAGTAGCTGGCACTTAATAAGCTATACATATTTGTTAAATAAATAAATTCTATTGTTTACATGCACTGGCTTTACTTCCTCTCCAGCTAGGTTGTAAACATTTATGCACATGGAAAATACCCGTTATTCTTTTTATCCAGAGCTGCTTTGGGACAACCTCATTGCCTCCTACAATACCATTGACTTCATGGATACTTAATAAATCTAGGCTCATTAAAATCTGGAGGCACTAGTGAAAATCAAAGAGAGCATGAGGAATACGGTAAACAGGAGGGAGGCGTGAATGTTTTGTAAGCACTGTTCCAGCATGCCGAGATGAGCTGTGTTATGCTTCGCCTTCCTCTGGTCCAGAAGAGAGAATAATTCGACAGTGAAGAGCAGAACATCTGCAGCAGATAAAGGGAAACACTGAAGGTGTCTGTGTTCTGTCTGGACGGAAGCAAGAGTGAGGGGCTGTCCCTACTCAAGTCCACAGCACGATGGCTTGGGGTAAAAGGCCTTGCACTATAAAGGGACACTGCACTGCAAGGAAGATGTAGACATGCAAAGACTCATCCTGCTTTTCTCCTCATTCTTGGAATTTCATGTCCCAGGCTAAACAGATGACTCTTATTACTGAAGAGCAGCCCACATCCACAAATCTTGGCAGGACTGTCTCACAGGAAATCCTCAACTTTTATATCAACCTGGACATGTGATTCCCCCCCCCCCCCCCAAATACTCTTGCAAAGGAGTGTTTCATCATGTCTTTGACATCCTTGGGAATAACTCAAATGAATTCTACTCAGTTGCAAAGAAAAAAATCATCTCCAATTATTTACATTTAACAGACCTATTTTTCCCCTCCTGACATGAAAGCCCAACATCCAACTACATTTTTGGAGGTACATTTTATATTCTTGCCTGCAATCCTGCCTTTGTCTCTGTCTGCCTTTGATGATAAACCCACATTTCAGTCGTAATTTGTTTCATGTCAGTAAAGTTAAAACAGAACTGTAACGCATTTGGCGGAACACGTTACGGTGTTTGGGAATCCTGCTCTCTTCCTTCCTATTGTCTCGTACTGACTGCTTGCAGCTTTCCAGGCCCTCGCGGCTGCTCACTACTTTTTTCTTTAATTGAAGTAAGATTCACAGAACGTGTAATTTGCCATAAAGCCTACCCAGCGATCGGCCCCTCCTCACCCCTCTGCCCCCCAGAGCGGAAGCAGCAGTGTTTCCCCTGACCAGGGTGTCTCCTGTCCCATGTGTCCAGCTTCTGGGTGCCCTCTGCCACCAAATATTTTGGGGATTTGTTACCTTTTCTCAATTACCACTGCAGCGCTGCTGCCCTAGGCTCACAATCTCTCTCACCGGACTCACCGCATTTGCCTTTCAAATGTCTTTCTGCCTCAAACTTTCCCATTTCCTTATATTCATCTTCTTTTTTTGTTATTATTTATATATTTGAAAATAAAGATCCATCAAGTTATTTTTGTACCTTACAACGGTCTTTGGCTGTCCGCCGCCGAGAGGAGGAAGTTCAAACTCATTTTCTGCTTGCCTGGGTTTCCATCACTGTTTCTTCTATGCACTCCACAGTTCATCCACTGTGCATGCACTTATTTCCCGAACACATTCATTTCCTCAACAGCTGCTGTATGACAGCATTGTGATGAGTGCCGAGGACAGGACAATAAATGCACCGCTGTGAGCTTCTGCTCTCAAGCAGCTTCAGTGGAAGCGTCCACTGGTTTGGTAGTGCGTATGCATAGAATCAATAAGGACTAAATCATGTTGCAACATGATTGTAAGTTCCCTCTTTATGAGCAAGACTCACAGATTCCTCATAGTGGGAACCTCAGAATCAAATACAGTGCCCGAGTCATAATAAAACATGTAGTTCAGGCATACTGTGCTGAATTGGGTTTTAATTATTTAGCATAATAATGAATGTGTAGTCAGCGACAGATGCTCTATGTTTAGTGATCTGTAAATGTGGTTCAAATGAATGGATGGAAGTACAAATAATAAAAAACACGGTAATGTAGATTACAATTAAGTTTTGTATTATTTTCATTAATTTCTATGATACCTCAGTTTATCTTAATGATTAAAAATGTACATTCTTATTTTTCTGATTTTCCCTAAGGTGGGCATTTTTTATGGTCCCTGATATACAGCTTCAGTGGGACAAAGCCATATCTAAATTCCTATTTTCAACAAAGACAATCAAGAACTATTCCTCATCTTTAACATTATTCAGTGTCTTAGGTTCTATCTAGCTAATTTTCTTTAAGAAAATAACCATTGTAGAGTGAGAAAGCATTTGGTATGTTCTTTTGCCTGTTGTCTAATTGCACTTAATTCAGTTCAGAGACCAGAGCATTTAAGCTTGTTTGGAAGTTCTTACAGGAAACCAGATGAAGGTTTATAACCCCCCATAGAGGAGGTGTGTGCACATTCTGCAAAGCTGGACAAGGCATGAAGTGGACCATGTATACATGCTCTTTACCCTTCATGAGTCTTCAGTCCTCTTCCATTAATACCATACACCTTAGAGAGGACTTCTGAAAAGGAAGTGAGGCTGGGCCGCTGGCATAGTGGAACAAGCACTGATTAGGAAACAGGATCGTTGGTTGACACACTGGGGGAAGAGTTGTGGACACAGGTTAAGATGGCATGGTTGGGAAGAAATGCCCTGGACTTTGCTAGCAAAGATCTAGGTCAGGGGTGGGCAACCCCTGGCACGCGTGCCAAACATGGCACACCAGTAACTTTTGCTGGCAAGCAAAACCCTCTCTTATAATCTTCCATTTACATTTTTTTCTTAATATCAACTTTTTTATTTTTCAGATAAATTCAGTGTAGGTGCATCTTAGATAAATAAATAATTTTACATAACAAGTTATCTTAAAGACCATAGACATGGCTGACTTTGAAATGCAGTTGATTGAATTTCAGAGTAGCTCAATTTGGAAGCAGAAACTTATTGACCTTAGAGTTGACCTGGAAAACATTGGAAAAAAGCGATTAGAGACAGGAGTACCAGAGAGAAGTGTCGAAAATGAACTATTGAAGCCTTGGAATGCCATTCCAGAAAATTTTTTCTGTTTAAAAAACTTTGCAACAGTGTTACTCTCCATGTTTTCATCCACACATGCTTGTGAATCTTTGTTCTCAGTGATGAATTTTGTTAAGTCTTGTAATAGGAGTAGCCTGATGGATGAAAGTAGTAGCTCGTGCATATCTCTGAAGGTCACGAAATATAAACCTGATGTAAAATCTCTGTCATCAGTGATGCAGCAGCAAAAGTCCCACTGATAATATCAAACGGAGTCATAAATTTTTCTGTTGGCCTATCAATGTACATGTATACATTAAAAAATAAATGTATTTTTCATCATCATATACTGTGTTTTTGTCACTCGAATTTTATTATTTCTTCAAGGTTCTTCACATACATACACCTTAAGAGATATCAAATAGGTGTAACATGTTCTCAAAAAATTAGGGTTGGCACACAGAAGAATTTTGAGTCAGAGATTTTGCTGGTTTTGGCATGCACTCACAGAAAGGTTGCCCACCCCTGATCTAGGTTCTCTATCCAGGTTACCATCCTTGTGACTGTGATTGAATTATTGCTTCTTGAGTTTCAGTATGGGGATCTTTAAGATGGGAATAAAATACATTTCAAAGAGCGACTATGACAAATCAATGAGAAATTTAAATACAATGCCTGGTATATAATAGGTATTTATTAAATACTAGAAACCTGGTGCACAAAATTCGTGGGGGGGGGTGGTGGTTTCCCTCAGCCCGGCCTGCACCCTCTCCAATCTGGGACCCCTTGGAGGATGTCTGAATGCCTAAACCAGCAGTCGGACATCCCTCTCACAATCCAGGACTGCTGGCTCCTAACCGCTCACATGCCTGCCTGCCTGATCACCCCCTAACTGTTCCCCTGCCAGCCTGATTGATGCCTAACTGCTCCCCTGCTGGCCTGGTCACCCCAATTGCTCTCCCCTGCCGGCATGGCCACCCCCAACTTCCCTCTCTGCTGGCGTGATCACCCCCAATTGCCCTCCCCTGCTGGCCTGATCACACACAACTGCCTTCCCCTGCTGGCCATCTTGTGACGGCCGTCTTGTGGTGGCCATCTTGTGATGATGTTGCACATGACACCACCTAGGCTTTATTATGTAGGATTATCTAGCTTTTAAAAAGTGATGATAACATTGTATTAAATCACAGTTAATAGAAAAGTTATGTTAAATTAGTCTAACCCAGTGGTCGGCAAACCATGGCTTGGGAGCCACATGCGGCTCTTTGGCCCCTTGATTGTGGCTCTTCCACAAAATACCGACTTCTGTGCATGGGCCATGAAGTTTCAATCACAATGTATGTGCGCGCCCGCACGTGGTATTTTGTGGAAGAGCCACATTCAAGGGGCCAAAGAGCCGCATATGGCTCGTGAGCCATAGTTTGCCGACCATTGGTCTAACCAATAAAATTCCCAATGACCAAGTTGTGATTTTAGTCTTCTGAAAATGGCTTACTTATTAAAATTTTTTCTTTATGTTTCATTCTTGCTAAGCTTTTTCTCTACTCAAAGACAAATACATTATGGGTCCAGGATATGCCTCTCTGTTAATCAAGGTTTCCCCGGTTTGCTTCTCTAGATTAAGACTCCAAGAATAAGGCTCCTCAATTCTTCCTCCAGCAGATATTTCCTGTAGCTTGAACTTGTGTGGTATCTGGCCACACTATGCACCTCTTCTCTTAAAAGAGGAGAACATTCTTAAAAGTGTGGCACCTGGAAGTCATTTGTATATTTTATAATTCTACTGATCCTACCCAATATCATTACCATTTTCTCCCAATATAATCTGGGCCAATTAGATTCACATCTATTCAACACTTGAATGGTACTGAGAGAAAAGTAATCTGGTTTATCACTATAAAGAGTTTTGTAATTGTTTTAAAGCTGTGAAGTCATCCTTTTCTATTAAAGCTCATAGAATAAACTGCTTTTATGTGAAACTACTGTAAAAGTTATAAACTGTGGAAAGTTACTATGTTAAGTGGAAAGAACTTTTAAATTGAGACCCCAAAAGTTTTGTTGAATTAATAATTTATGTACAGTAAAGCAAAGTCAGGTGTGTGCAAAGAAAAAATAAAATAATCATGTAGAGAGAAGCAGATAGTTCATGAGGCTCTGAAGGTCCAGAGAGAGCTGGATAATCTGGTCTAGTTCCTCAATGAGGTTTGGATGCATATATTTTGTTTGTATGAAATAGCTTTTGTCATAGGTTGGGTTCTCCAGACTAAGGGGACATTAAGCAAGGTATCTATTTGTGTTGGGTCAATTTCTTCCAAATAAAGGGACCTTAGGCAAGGGATTCATATGCAAAAGAGAGAAGCAAGGGTACTATTTCAAGCAAGGGTAGTGACAGCCAAGTTACAATGCACTGTCTGTCTGTCCTGACTCAAGGCAAAGTTGCTGGGCTTTCACACTACCTCACCAACCAGTCATTGGCTTGTGGCTGCAGTGGTGGTTATAAACTCTTAAGTGCTTCCTGCTCTCTGCTTATGCTGGCAAAGGTGCTTCACTAGCTCAAAGCCCCCTTTTAAAAATCATGAAAGGAGTGGCCTCCAGAACTGTGAGAGAATACATTTCTGTTGTTGTTAGCCACTAAGTTTTTGGTAAATTGTTGCAATGGCCATAAGAAACTAATACAGAACCTATACATATTTTTCTTAAAATTTAAAAATAATCAAACAAAAGTACTCTATCAACTGTTACACAATTTTCTAAATGCTTAATTTCAATTTCTATAACTAATCCCATCATGGTTTTTGGATTGCTCTTTGAGTAGCACCACACACACACTTATATATTTCAGAGAGGAAGGGAGAGGGAGGGAGAAAGACAGAAACATCAATGATTAGAGAGAATCATCTATTGACTGCCTCCTGCAGGCCCCTCCACCGGGGATCAAGCCCACAACCTGGGCATGTGCCCCAACTGGAATTGAACCGTGACGTCCTGGTTTATAGGTTGATGATCAACCACTGAGCTACGCTTGGCAGCCACCTCCCCCCTTTTTAAAATTGTTTGATTTGATTTTGTTGCTAAACACTGATCTGCAGAAGCAAAGGGAATGTGTCTGATATTCACTGGTGTTTCCCTTAGCACTCAGCCCAGACTAGGGAACACTATATACTAATATCCAAACAATGAATGCCACTTCTTTGCTTAATCGAAAATGAGTTTCTGTTATTTGCAGTCAAAAGAACAGTTGACTAAGATTGTCTCCAGTCTTTGTTCTTCCTAATAGAACAGATATGTATCTGTGAAGAAGCTGACCAGTACTCCTTCTTTGATGTTGCCCATGGCCAGAGCTTCTGGACACCCTTCATCTCCTTTATGGGGATTGAAGATTCAGGAGACTTTTGATTTGTAGCCTTCCCATCAGCAGCTGCCCCTGACACTCCTGTTGAACCAGTTTCTGGGATTGTCAGACAGTTAAATAACTTGTTAACTGGTCTTAACTAGTGGCCCCATCCCCCTAACTATTAAGTCCTTTAACTGTGTCAAGATTCCATTAGGCTTTCTACTTGTTTTATTACTGTATGTCTAGTTACTGGGTTTGTTTTATTTTCCATAATAGACACTCATAACCAAAATAATTGTGTTTATATAATCTTTGGGTTAAATAAGCTCTATGTCTACTCAATACATTTTTTCTTTCTTCATTAGGATATGTACTAAGTCATTTTTCTTTTTCTTTCATATACAGATATACTTCTTTTCTACTAAGAGTGATCAGAACAAACTTATTTTACATAAAACTATCATAAACTCATGAACATATTATAGAAAGTCACTATATTAAATAGAACATATAGAAGTAGTGACAGTTTGAAACCCCAAATTTAGATTTATAGTTATGTTCTTTCTGGTTTTATATCTGTTGATAATTTTATATCTTTTAAATGTAATAAGCAATTTGCAGTTGGTGTTCAATAGAGAATAGAAAAGTAAATTAGAAATTTGTTCCACAAAGTTGACTGGTGTATTTAAATTTTATAATCTGAGCTCTGGCTGGGTAGTTCAGTTGGTTAGAGCTTTGTCCTGATACACTAATGCTGTGGGTTCGAACCCTGGTCAGGGTACATATAAGAATCAACCAATGAATGCATAAATAAGTGGAACAACAAATTGATGTTTCTCTCTCTCTAAAAAGTTAAATTTTATAAATTTGAAAGCACTTGGCATTTTAAAAATAATATATAAATCAGTATAGTTTAAATGACCAAATTTCTCTCTTTTTATTCTCAATTAAAGGGAACAGTTTCATCAGCTCATTTAATGCTTTATAAAGTAAGAAAAATCATTAACAGAATTGCACTTCTCCATAGGTTTTACTATGTTTAAATTTTAGTAATGTTTTATACCTGAAAGAAATTTAAGGATTTATAAAAATAACTTCTGTATTTAAATCCTGAATCACTCCTTTACCAACTTGTGTTTTTGATTTCTGTGTTTAGACCTTGAGAGAAAAAAATTTTACTTTTAAAATATCAATCTGCATGATACCCTCCAGGTCAGAAATACTAGTAAGCCAGTCAGGGAAAGACAAGAATCACATGATCTCACTCAAAGTTGGAATCTAAACAACAAAATAAACTGATGAACAAAATAGATCCAGAGACATGGAAACATGGAACAGACTGTGGAAACTCAGAGGGAAGGTGGGTGTGGGTGTGTGGGAAGAGATCAACCAAAGAACTTATATATATAATATTCATAACTCATGGACACAGACAATAGTGTGGTGAAGGCCTGGGGTGGGGGAGGGAGCAGGCTAGAAGGGGTCAGTGGGGAAAAAAGGGGTGCATCTGTATTACTTTCAACAATAAAGATAAATTAAAAAAAATAAAAATGGCTTCAAACACACACACACACACACACACACACACACACACACACACGCTGTTAAAATATCCTCATTGTCACCCTAACCGGTTTGGCTCAGTGGATAGAGTGTTGGCCTGCGGACTGAAAGGTCCCAGGTTCGATTCTGGTCAAGGGCATGTACCTTGGTTTGCGGGCACATCCCCAGTGGGGAGTGTGCAGGAGGCAGCTGATCGATGTTTCTCTCTCATCGATGTTTCTAACTCTCTATCCCTCTCCCTCCCTTTCTGTAAAAAATCAATAAAATATATTAAAAAAAATAACCTCATTGTCATGATTTAAATGATTATACCCATCAGTCAGTATTAGAGATGATATTGAAAATTAAGTAGAATAAAGTTGGAACAAAAGTTTTGCTTTGTACTTTTGAAAATAGATGCACATGATTTAAATGAGAAAAGAACAATGTCATGCTATGTGTTTAATATATAAATTGCTCTGATTTGCCCCATATGTGCACTTAAACGTGTCTATCCATATACCCAGATTTTTTTAGTTAGATAAAAAGGTCACTATGGTTATATCATTTTGACTGTAACTTGTGATTTTGGAAATAATTATAGAAATAACACAACTTTGAACCGTTGATAGGCCTTTTATATAAGATGTCCAAATATTAAACAGTTTTGAAGTGGGAAGAGCTATTTGCTGCCTCAGGTCTTCTCAGCTATGTTGACTTGGTTCTGACTTCAAACAAGCACCATCTGAGCCTGCTGGTAAGTCAGTGCCTGGGCTTAGGTCTGTGCGATGAGGTGACCACAGCCAACTCTTTTTAGGCGCTTTTTGATAAGATGAAGGTTCTCAGCTTGAACTAAATCCACCAAATAGCACATTCTTTCTCTTTTGGGACTTTTAAGACTTTCAAATCAACAGGTATGTGCTTGGCTGACCACACGATGGCGCTACATGAAAGCCTTACAATAAAAGCAAGAAAGAAAGCTTGTCAGACTGTATAATGTAACAACCCAAATTACCCACTTACAATGTGAATGTGACCTAATCCAGTTCTCTTATTCTACAAAACATGTTCATACTGAAAATATTGTCAATGTATGCTATTTATATTGATGTTCTCTGCTCCCCACCACATACATAGGATTATTAGGAATCAGTGATAGCAGGTAGATGTTAAAGGCATTGTTGTTTTGGTTTTATTTTTAGTAAATGATCAGAGGCATTAATAATGGGGAGGAAAACAGTAGCATTAACTCTTTATCAACCTATAACTCTTGCAAACCTCATTATTTCATTTTTATAAGTTTTTTTTTCTCTTGTATTATTAATTCTCAGGACATTCACCAGAGGTAAGTAATAAACTAAGTAGTTATTATTTTCAAAATGAACAATATGTTACCTAGATATTAAAATTTAAAGATAGGTGATAAATAATAAAAGTTACCATTTAGAAGGGGACAATTTTGAGATCAATGTTAGTACCCTTATCCACCAAACTGAAATAGAACCATGGTTAGGAGTATACATATTTTATTTTATTTATTTATTTATTTTTTAATCATTTAAAAAATTTTCAATTACAGTTGACATACATTATTATATTAGTTTCAGGTATACACCCCAGTGATTAAACATTACATAACTTATTAAGTGATCATCCCAATAAATCTCGTACTCATTCTGACACTATACACAGTAATTAGAATATTATTATCTATACTAGAGGCCCAGTGCACAACATTCATGCACTTGGGGGGTGGTCCTCAGCCCAGCCTGTGCCCTTTCACAGTGTGGGAGCCCTTGGGGGAAGTCCAACTGACAGCTTAGGCTGCTGCGGAGGTGGGAGAGGCTCCCAGCACCGTCACTACACTTGCCAGCCATCAGCCTGGCTTCTGGCTGAGCAGTGCTCCCCCTGTGGAAGAGCACTGACCACCAGGGGACAGCTCCTGCATTGAGCATCTGCCTCCTGGTGGCCAGTGTGCATCATAGAGACCGGTCATTCCGACGTTCAGTTGATTTGCATATTACCCTTTTATTATATAGGACTCCTTATGTGTACTTTACACCCCTTTGACTATTCTGTGACAACAAATTTGTACTTCTTAATCCCTTCATCTTTTTCACCCATCCCTCCAGATCCCTCCCATCTGACAACCGTCAAAATGTTCTCTGTATCTATAAGCCTGTTTCTATTCTGCTTGTTCACTTTTTTTTTTTAGATTTAATTGTTGATATATATGTATTCATTGTCATTTTATTGTTCATTTTCTTATCTTATTTTTTCCTTCTTCTTCTTAAAGAAGACCCTTTAACATTTCATATAATATTGATTTGGTGGTGATGAACTTCAGCTTTTTCTTGTCTGGGAAGCTCTTTATCTATCCTTCTTTTTAAAATGATAGCTTTTCTGGGTAGAATAATCTTGTTTGCAGATTCTTGGTTTTTATCACTTTGAATATTTCTTGCCAATCCCTTCTGGCCTGAAAAGTTTCTGTTGAGAAATTAGCTGACAGTGCTAAAAGAACTCCTTTATGGGTAAATGCTTTTCTCTTGCTACTTTTAAGATTTTCTCTGGGTATTTAACAATTTGCATTTTAATTATGATGTATCTTGGTAGGGGCCTCTTGGATTCATCTTGTTTGGGATTCTTTGTGCTTCCTGGACTTGTATGTTTACTTCCTTCACTAAGTTAGGGAAATTTTCTGCATTATTTCTTCAAATATGTTTTCAATATCTTGCTCGCTCTCTTCTCTTTCCAGTACCCCCATGATGCACTTATTGGTATGCTCAAAGTGGTCCTAGAGGTTCCTTACACTACTCTCATTTTTTGTTTTCATTCCTTTTTTTTTTTTTTACTGTTCTGACAAGGTGTTTTTTTCTTCCTTATATTTTAAATTGTTGATTTGATTCTTGGCTTCATCTATTCTACTATTGATTCCCTGTAAATTATCCTTCATTTCAGTTAGTATATCTTTTATTTCTGACTGGTTCTTTTTATGCTGTTGAAGTTCTCACTAATTTCATTGAGCATCTTTATAACCAGTGTTTTGAACTCTGCATCTAGTAGGTTGCTTGTCTCCATTTTGTTTTATTCTTTTTCTGGAGTTTTGTTTTGTTCTTCCATTTGTGACATGTTTCTTTGTCTCTCCTCATTTTGGCAGCCTCCCTGTGTTTGTTTCTGTGTATTGGGTGAAGCTGCTACATCTTCCAGGCTTGGTAGAGTGGCCTAATGTAGTAGGTGTTCTGTAGGGCCCAGTGGCACAGCCTCCCCAATCACCCAGGCTGGGCACTCAAGGTGCACTACCCGCGTGGGCTGTGTAAACCCTCCAGTTGTAGTTGAGCCTTGATTGTTGTTGGCATGTCAATGGGAGGGATTTACCCTCCAGCTGATTAGCTGCAAGGACTGGCTGTGACCATCAACCACCACGGAGGGTCAGCTGTGCAGGGGCCCACCTCACAGAGCAGGATTTACCTCAGTGGGGCTCTGGTGCCCACTGAGTCCACCCATTAAGTAAGTTGCTTGATGGATGGGTGGTGCTTCAACATGGTCTAAAGTTGTCTACAGGGCCTGCTGGCTCTGGAGCCTCCAGGGAGGTATAGACCAAAGTTAGCCACCACCTGGGTTGTGCTTGGGACCACCGACATGAGCTACAAAAAATCTGCAGATAGTTGCTGCTTGTGCTGGGCTTGGAGAGGCCAAGCTGCCGGCCGACCTCTAGTGCCAGACCTAGGACACTTAAGGAGAGGTATGGGGCATTCTAAGACCAGATCTGTTTGTGTGAGAGATATTAGGGAAGTCTGAAGCCTGAGCTAAGACAGGCCATTTGTATGGAAAAGGTACTAGAAACATCTTGGGTGGGCTGGCAAGTTGGGTGGGGCGGAGTTTCAGGGAATTTCCAAGGTTGGGCAAACATTATGAGCCAGGTTGATGGAGGCTCAGATATGGTACCTGCCTCCCAGCTCAACAATGGAACAATGGCCTGTGCCAGCACTTCTGTCTGGGAGAAAGCTGTCCCCCAGCTTTCACCCTGATGCCAAATAATTTAGTTCCTCCTCACATGTCCCTGCTGCCTTTTGAGTTGTTGCTTCAGCATTGGAGCTTAGAGGGAGTGAGTCTGAGTAATTTTGTGCACTGGCCCTTTAAGAGGAACTGCCTGGGACTCCAGCAGCCTCCTTGCCACTCAGCTACAATACCTGCTGGTTTTAAAGCCAGAAGTTATGGGGACTTCTCTTCCTGGCATTGGAACCCTGGGCTGGTGGGCCTGTTGTGGGGCTGCGACCCCTCACTCCTTATGGCAGACCTCTGCAGCCAAGATATCCCTCCAGATTTTTATTCCCCATACATGGGTGTGGGACCAGCCCTGTCAGTGTCTCCACCCCTCCTACCAGTCTCAGTGTGGCTTCTTCTTTAATATCCGAGTTGTAGGACTTCCATTCATTCAGATTTCAGGTGGTTCTGAATGATGGTGTTTTGTTGTTTAGTTGCAATTTTGAGTGGTTGTGGGAGGAGGTGAGTACTGTGTTTACCTAAATTCCACCGTCTTGACCAGAAGTCGAGAATACATATTTTAAAAAGAGAAGTGAGACCATAGAAAGTGAGATGAATTTGATTATTTATATTACATTTAAACCTCATATTTTTTTTCTATTTACAAAATGTAGGTAAAAAAAAGAAAAAGTCATTCCTATTATTCATACATTTTCATGTGGCACCGTATTTCTTTTAATTGTTGTATTTTCAAGCACCTTATTTGTTTGAGGTTTTAAAAATGCATGTCAGCCCAGCCTGCAGTATAATCTCACTATTTGTGAGTTCATTCTAATAACGAGGTAATAATACTAGTCCATTTAGGTTGCCCTTTGATTAATAGAAATTCCAAACTTCTATATAATCTCTGTACACAATCTTGCTTGTCTTCATTATTTTTACTTATTTCCTCAGCCTTCTTGGATGATAGAAGTCAATCATTGATTCAAATTCCTCTAACAATTTTCCCCCTAAATCTTCCCATGTGTAAACTAAACACAGAGCTCCTGGTTGTCTTGTGGATGCTTCTGAGAATAGACAACTATTGACCTGTTTCCCTTTATTAATTTATTTGGATGTGTAAACTCTAGTACGTGCACAATCACAGAGGATGTCTATTAAAAGAAAATCTTGTCTGTTCTGATTTCATCCTTTGGATAAATCAATTCTTTGTTGTTCGGCTTACTGACTTAAATCACTTTGAGTGCAGATCATCAGAGCTATAGAGAAAGGACTCATATAACAAATTGCACCTTTTTTTCTCTCACCTCTTTTATCCTTCTCTTTTCTTCCTCATTCTTCATGTTCTCTCTTTCTCTTCTCTCTCCTCCCTTATTCTTAAATTTGGAATTCTAGGTTATCAAAACCAGACAAGAACAACATGGAATCAGAGGTGTGGGGTGGGGGGAACACAACTGTCAAATTACAACCTCAAGAGACACAGTAATAAACATCAATCTGAGGTTATTTTGGATTAGATTGCATAGTTTTTATAAGTACATGCAAACCAAATGTAAATAAACTTATGACCCACTTATTGATCTTGGAAGTTACAACTAACTTCTTCAACACTGCTCAATCTATCATGACATTTCTCTGTCCTCAGCATGAAAGATTATCCCTATTAAAAGTAACATCAATATTTTTATTTCTATAGCTTTAAATACAGAGCCAAAATAAGCATTTGTGAACTGTTGCTTCATCCTGTCATCCTCATCTATTCAGCCACAATAATTATACTGCTGTAACCAGCCTGAATTCTCCTGTAGCTCTAATTCTAAAGTGATCCACGTTTCTGTGATGAATATGTGTTTTTATGGAGCGGCTTCATTTCCTCTTCCTCACGATTGGGTGATTGTGTTTCCTCTCTGGATGAATTAGAGCAGTATATTTGAGATTATATTTCATTAGTTTTATTGCTGCTTGTTAAAGTTTTATTATCCTCCCTGTGTTATATTTCAGGATGGCAACTCTTGCCAGCAGTGCTAAGTGACTTGATATATATGAATCATAACTCTGTGACCTAAGAATATGATGTCTGAAAATATAATGGTGTCTTAGATGTGATACTCTGTAATGCTATTAAACATATGCATTCACAGAATAAGCAAATATGCTTAAAACACTTTTAAGCTATTTAAAATTAAGGAACTCTATTTCAAATTTTTTTTATCCCAGTTAAAGTTCTTAACATTTCTCTTAAGAGGCAAGTGGTATACAATATGTTTTAAATAATAATTCATTCACTGTGTATGGTTTTCATTTATTTCATGTCATTGTTATCGACTACTCAATTATAATTCAATTAGAGGTCCGATGCATGAAATTTCGTTCAAAAGTAGGCCTTCCTTCCCTTGGCTGCTGGCAGGCACCTGGGACCTGGGCTGCTTCCCTCCTCCTGCTATCCACAGGCACCCAGGACCCAGGCTGGCTTCCCTCTGGCCCTGGCTTTGTCAGGAAGGATGTCCGGAATGATGTCTGGAAGATGTTTGGTCTAATTAGCATATTACCCTTTTATTATTATAGACTAGGGGCCTGTTGCACAAAATCTGTTCACTGGGGTGGCCTGTGCCCTCTCACAGTCTGGGAGCCCCACAATGGATCGCCCTAAAGAGGTAGGCCCTGCCTACCCAGCCAGGGCTCCTTGATGGATTACCCCTGCAGAGGGAGACCTCAGCCCACCAGTCAGTGGGCTGGGCCTCCCTCTTGGGGGTGATCGTGGAGCTCCCCGATTGATCAATTGCCCTGCCAGCCAGTGGACTGTGCCTCTCTCTTCAGGGTGATCATGGGGTGATGGCCAAACCCCTGACCAATCGCATTGCACCCACCTTGGCTGGCCTGGCACCAGTGGGTGTCATAGAGTAGTCATCTGGATGGTCGTTCCACTGTTCGGTGTTCTGTTGATTTGTGTATTACACTTTTATTATTGAAAATAATGTCTTTTAAGCAATCTAACACTTGGGTAAAATCTGAAACTTGGTGCTCCTTAGGTTGATGTCTCTTCACTCAGCTGAATAAATAGTTATGTGGATATAAAGCATAGTTACACATCACATAATTATAGTAGTACTAGACAGGGCAAGGGTTGACTAGGAGGTATGTTGGAATATTCTAATATTTTCTAGCATAATTCTAACCCCTACTCCTCTGAACTCTCTATACTGTGGTTTCTTGTTATGTAAATGAGATTAAGTGTAGCACTCCCTGATACATTTAGAGTTATTAAAATGTGTGCAATATTATCATAGAGAACATGATTTAAATAAACTCCCTGAAATTGTACTCTTTAAAGCAAATTTGCTTAAAGAATTTTTGTTTTTCAGAAAAAAGTAATGTTTTAGTTTTCTAGTAAAGAGATTGTCATATGCAATCACCATCAAAAATTTAGTCTTTAGAAGGAGGATGATTCATTTCTGAATATTTATCAAGGTCTTACTATGTGCCAAAGGGTACCTTAAATTGTGTTTAACACATTGTTATTTTTGTATCATTTCACTTTATGCAATTGAAACTAGTGATTCATATAAATATCTCTAGTTAGCTAGATGTTCACTACCAATAACATAAAATTCTTTGACTATTTTAGACAAAAAGGAATGTATTCCTTGTTTTTATAGCGTTTTTCTTTCTTGGTAGTACTCTAACATTTAAAAATTAAATAAAATTTGATTAATTGTGAAATTGAACTTTTTCTTACTCATTAAAAGCAGAACAGGACAAAATCAAAGTCTGTGGGGGAAAAGGAGGCAAGGTGGAAATGCCAGTTCACGAGTTCTTGGAGCAGCCATGAATTCCACGCCTGTTTCCGGTGAGTGGCAATGCAGAAAGCCACAAGTCTGGGAGCACCGTGTCTCCACGCTTCATCTCAGGTGCCAGGAAAGCATTTGGCATCTCTAAGGTTAGAGGACTCCTCAGGTCTCTGTGGTTTGACATGGAAATTTCTATGTAGTTTCCCACTGATTTCAAAAGCCCAAGGGATCCTGAAAGAGAAAACTTCCTGAGAATTTTAATTGTTTTCTGAAGAGCCTGGAGTTTGAGAACAAAATATAACATAATAACAGTAAATTGTTTAGAAACTAAGTATTTACATGTGATGGGAACAAAAAAAACTTAATGTGTGCAAGCTTTCCCATCTCCACATTTGCCCCTTCTTTTCTCTTTGCCCCTCACCTCCAAGGAGAATTCTTTCAGTTTCTATATTTCTTAGATGCTGCTGCTTTGAGTCAATGGTGCAAGGGTGTTAGGGGGGGGAGGGAGGGGAAGAGGATGGGATATTTACTTTGGGAAGAGATAAAAGAATAGTGACAGAAGGAAAGAGAGAGGAAGGAAAAACAAAAACCCTCATGGGATGGTGGGCTGAGTAGAGTGGTTGGTTGGAAGTTGAGAGTATCAGAGAGAAAGATTTTTAGGACTTGCTGCTATCCATGTGGGGAATGTTAAGAGTTAGACAGATGGGCAGAATGGCTATTTAAGAGGATTTGTGGTTTTAAAAGTATATTTTCATACTGTTGCCATTTTTTAAAAGGACGTCTTTAAATAATTTGAATGTCTTTTAATCCCTTCTGGTTTCTCTATTGTGTTTCTTTAATAATACGTCTGCGTTGAGCCTGGACTGGATGGGCCTGGCTCTTCTTGGGTTACTCTTTATTTCCAGAAGACATCAGGCTGCCAAATGTAGGAAACTCCTGTCTTCATTTTGCTTATTTTCTCCTGGGAGCTTGCATCTTTCCGGGAGTGCAAGGATGGACGATACTTACTCTTCACCTTGATATTCTAGGCCCCTTCAGCAGACTTGTCATTTTCTAGTGTCCTAGGAGTAAGTTCCAGTTAAGGAATTAGAAGACTCTGGGCAGAGTTAGGGAAACTTTTGGTGCATGTGGGAAAGTGAGCCTGTCAGAAATGCTGTGGAAGGAGGCTTGACTCAGTGTCTCTGACTTGAACTTTATTCCTCAGAGAAGCTGAAAATTGGAGACTCCTAGGGATGCTACTGAAAACTTCACTCAGCATGTCCATTGCTCTGTGTGTCTGTGTTGAAAGAAGAGAGGCTGTGGTCAAAATAATTAAAAATGTTAGTGATTGTGCTTTTCCCAGTAGCAGAAATGGTAGCAGCAATCTTGTCCTGTCGTCACTTCTCATGTTGTTTAGGCATTAACACCACCTTCATTTTCTTCTGGTGGTCACCAAAAGGACGGAGAATTCAACACAGTCAAAGCCAAATGCAAGCTTTTCTCTCATGAGATCCCCCCCCCCCCCAGACTTACTTTGGCATTGCTCCCCTGGTTTGGAATTTAGAAATAATCTTTTATTTTTATCTTTGCTCTTGTCCAATCTTTCATGACAGATAGTTTTTCCTTTTTAATGTTTTTCAGACCCTGATTGTTGCCAATGATAATATTTTACTCAAGTTGTTTCTCCAAATGGGGACGCCTGCCCCCTTCTCTCTATCCCATCCTTTTAAGAACAAAATCGAGTCTCCTGCCTTGGAGCAGTGTCTGCTCCTCACTCTAATGCTCAGGCCTTTCCCTTCTCCATATGTGCTTAGCGATTACTTTATTGCTGTGGGAACGAATGTGGGGGTGTTAAAATGCATTATTGCATGTGTATCTGTCCTATATGCTTACTGAGTCTGTAAGCTATAAAAATTACCCTGCTTGCTTTATTTCCTTAATTACTGCGTGATCCTCGAGTATCCCTTTGAATACATATGAAGTGCAGGATGTGTAATAAATTCTCATTACCCGTTGAGTTTTCTTAGAGAAACAAAGCTTTGCTTGTATAATTCAGGGTAAGAAATGCAATTGACAGTTCACTGGGCCAGGGGGGAAACAATACAGTCTTACTCAAACGTTTCCTCAGAAGTCCCCCCTGAAGCAGTGGTGAGTATCCAGGTAGCTGAGGTGTAGCCTGAAGCAGCTGTATCATGTATGTTTGATGTCTCTGGTTTAATCCTAAACATTGGGGGAATTGTTCTCATCACTATGTTTTCAGTATTTGTTTTAATATAAAAACAATGTTTTAAGTTATATATAGTAGTTTAACAATTTCTTTTCTGATTCTGTCTCCCAAATCTTGCTATAAAATAGATGGTTCAGGAAAATTTGTTGGATTAATGGTCTTTCTCATCCTTTGAAAGATAACTTAGTTTGAGATTTTAGAAATTTGCTGATAATGAGACCGGCAGTATGCAGAAAATGAATGATGTATTAATAACTATAAAACAACAGTGGGGAACTCTCACTTAAGTAAATTTGTATATATTTTCACTTACTGATATTGTAAATATAGTAACAGATTTAAAATTTGAAACCTTTGTTTGGATCATAATGATTCATGTTTATTCAATTGCAATTTCAGTATATATCTCTAAAATATAAGATGTAATTTCAAAAAGTGTTCTATAAGAGATTAGTTTTACTTCCAAAGAGATCTATATGAACTTAATGTTTGAAGGCAATGTTTCTTAATCATTAAAAAAAATGAAAACTTGTATTAGGTTAGAGGTAGTATTAGAATGTTAATATCAAAACTGATTTGTTCAAATGACACATACATATGGTCAAATGATTTAATTATATGCATAAAATATTACACATTTGCATTTTAATTATGTATAACATTAACATAAATAATTGAATAAAATAATAAAATTATTTAAGTAAATATATTAATATTATGCAAAATTAATTATAAAATTAATTATTGATATTATGTTTCTAATCTCATCTATTCTTTTTCTATTTGTAAATATGTTTGCAATTATTTTGGTTATGGCACAATTGCAAACAAAATGAAATATTACTAAAATATTAAATATATTAAAATGAACACAACAAAATGCAACATTAAAAATATAACCAACATAACCCACTTGAGAATAGTATATTAATGACTTGTATTTTTAAAAAATGTATTGTAATTATGTAAATGTAATACTCATATTTATTGTAGATGATCCCCTGGCATGCTGGTAATCTAAAAATTTTCTTTCCTTAAATTCCACTCAGTACACTGTTTTGTCAAACATTTTCCCCCCACTTATACATTTAAAGATATGTGGAAAATTTATTAGACATTCAAATTTTTTGGCTATAAAAATTAGGTTAAAATTGTCTAATTGTAAGTGGTTCCAATTTTCCAGAGCCCTACAGTTGTTATTTGCATATTTTTGGATGGGGCAGCTGGTACTGAGAAGGTATAAGTAAGTCTCATAATTTCAATTTCAGAAAGGTAGACAAGGCCAGACTTGATGCTGTCCGTAGACGCCTAATCCTGCTCTTCACACCAAGTGCTTTCAGAACATAGCTTGTTAAAATTACTTTAGTTCATGGGGACTATGAGTTTTCTCAGAAATATTTGCTGCACTTGATCAATGCTTAAGGCTATGTTTAACCACACTGGTAGCATTTCAGTCAAAATGGTCATAATGATGAGATTTGGGTGGGGGTGAGGAGAAGGAAGTATGGCATCAAGGCAGTTACCTTTATAATTCAACTACAGAGAGAATTAACCACTCTATTTACAATTTCAGGTGCATTATTTTGTTTGTTTATAAATTGCCTCCTTTGGATAAGATTTTGTGGTAGCTAGATTTTTACCCCCAGATACTAAGATATTCTTAAATCTAAAATCTGAAGTATTTTGGGAATAATAGTTCCCCAATGTTTCTTATTCTTTGTATACATTAGTTCTTTGAGATAAAAGTTCAAAGTTGCTCTGTGAGACTGACAAAATATCCTGTAGTATAAAAGTCTTCTGAAGATTTAGGTTGCTTTCCTAAAATCAAAGTATATATATGTTTATATATTTTTTTTATTTAGATATGTGTATATTAAAAGATATGTATTTAAAATACCTTAGAAATTGAAATAAATAATTTAAAACAATTCATCCTCCACCAGCCAATCACTAATACTTATTGAAGTCCTGTCTGGGCTTGATCTGTTGAGATTCCTCAGTTGATTTAAAACGGGGCCTCGGCTTTACTTGGTCAAATGTCACAAGAACACTAGAGGGATGTTTGCAGAGTATTTGTCTTTCAAGCTCATCAGACTAGCAAACCAAAAGCCAATTAAGGAAGAATAGCACTCTATCCTTATTCATTCTTTTCTTTTATTTATTTTTTTTAAATAGTGTTATGCCTAATTCATAATTGAAATTTTCAGTGAATAAAAATTATAAAGTTGAAAGAATGGGGAGTTATAAGGTGCTTAAGATCTCTATTTACTTTTCCCCAAAGCTTCGTCTAGCACTAGGCTGTTTCCAAATTCTGTTAGCTACAAGTGTAAAGTTTGTAACTATAAATGTAAAAGTGGTACTATAAAGATTTTATGTATTTTATGATAAATAGTATTGTCTATTTTCTTTACAAACTCAGTGACCTCATTTTTATAGTTTCTTTGTAATATAAGGCAGTGGGTGCTCAACCTTGACTGCATGTTAAAATCACCTGGGGAACTTTTAAAATACAGCAATTCCCCAGCCATCATAGATGTTCTTTCTTAATTGGACTAGGGAAGAGTTCTGGCATCTGTATATCATAAAAGCCTATAGAGTGATTTATTTGAATTATTTGGAACAATCCCATCACTGGGCATATTCATATATCCTGTGTGGATAGTTACATAGCATATGTTTTAGAAAAGCTCCCCCACCAGTTCTAATTATGAAGTAGACCCCAGTGTGTAACACAAGTTCCTCCATGTGTTTTGTTCTGCTGTCCACTGCAGGTCTTTGGAAAAATAACGTTGGCGGGAGTTTGGTTTATTCAGCCGCATAAAAATTAGTCAGTGTCAGCAAACCATCTCCGTACTTCCTGGCATATTGACACTCTAGTTTGATTTGTTGCTGTGGACAACCTAGCAGGGTGGAAACAGTGCTGGCGCCCTGTCACCAAAGTAGAGAAGATGCTGGGAAGGAGAAGAGCCTTCTTCGTAATTGTACCAAGAGTTGATCCTGTGTCTATTTTTTCACTAGTGTCTCAACGTTTTATTTAGAAAGCTGTTCCTGTTGGGTGACTAAGTGCATGAGAACTTTGTCACTGATTGTGACTAAAACCAATCACTTTGAACATTCAAATCTTATTGTTTCTACCAATATATGATTAATCTGATTTTTTTCAATAGTAGTCTGCAATAATAGATTCTGAGAAAAAAGGTTATTTCTTTTTCATATTGGGTTCAGCACTTGTGTACAGATGAGAACATGTGTGGGTAATTTTGTGTGTCAGCTTGACTGGGCCATGGTGCCCAGATATTTGGTCAAACATTATTCTGGAAGTTTCTGTGAAGGCATATTTTTTTAATATTAACATTTAAATTGGTGGGCATTGAGTAAAGCACATAATAATCTGGGTGGGTCTCATGAGCTGAAGGCCTTCATAGAACAGAGACTGACCTCCCCCAAGCAAGAAGGAACTCTGCCAACAGAGAGCCTTGGGACTGAAATTGCAAGACCCTGGGTCTCAAATCTGCTAGCCTACCTTTCAGATTTTGGACTTACCAAGTCTCAACCATCATGTTAGCCAATTTCTTAAAAAAGAAAGAGGCATAAAGAAAGAAAGAGAGAAAGCAAACAAAATACCTAACTATATTTATATCTATACTTCCAGATGGTTCTGTTTTTCTGGAGAACCCCAACTAACACAGGCCATACTTAAGATGTGGACAATATGATGGTTACTATGGACTCACATGCCCCAAATTCTGATCACTGGACCAGCAATATGAGCATTCATGGGAACCTGTTATAAATACAAACCTTTGAGCCTTATCCCAGATCTACTCATTCAGAAACTCTGTGGTGTAGCTAGCAATCTTTATTTTAGCAAGTCCTCTCAGTAATTCTAATGCACACTAAAGATTAAGAACAACTGTTATAAGTCATAGAAATTTTGAAAATTAGCATCGCTTATTTATCTCTAACCTCATTGTGACTATATTTTCTAGAGGTGGCCCACTTCGGTAAGAAGGAACACAGATTGGTGGTTCTTAAACTTGGCTGCACATTGGAATAACCTGGGAAGCCTTTAAACATTCTAATGCCCGGGCTGTAGCCTACACCAATTATAAGTACTTCTAACAACTGCCCTGGTGATGCCAGTGCGCAGCAAGTTTGAGAAGCAGTGGCATACCTAAAGAAGCTTCATGTCCTGATGGGAATAGAGAAAATAGTTATAGTGTCATACAGTGAAAATGTCCTCTGAGTAACTGTAAAGTACCAAATATCCCATATAATAAAAGGGTAATATGCAAACTGACCCTAATAGCAGAAAGACTGGGAATGACTGGTCACTATGACACACACTGACCACCAGGAGCTGCCCTCTGGTGGTCAGGGCGCTCTCACATGGGGGAGCTCTGCTCAGCCACAAGCCAGGTTGCCGGCTGCCAGTACAGCGGTGGTGGTGGGAGCCTCTCCCACTTCCTCAGCAGCGCTAAGAATGTCAGACTGCAGCTTAGGCCTGTTCTCCTCTGGCAAGTGGACATCCCCCGAGGGCTCCTGAGCTGCCAGAGGGATGTCTGATTGCAAGCTTCGGCCCAATCCCCCGGGGAGTGGACCTAAGCCAGCAGGTGGTGTTCCCCAGAGGGGTCCCAGACTGCAAGAGGGCACAGGCTGGGCTGAGGGACTACTCCCCCCACCCCGAGTGCACAGATTTTTGTGCACCAGGCCTCTAGTAGCAATATAACTAACATTCATTTTTTTAGTTTTACAAATACATATGAACTCATTTAATTCTTGTTGGGGGCCAGATGTAAGCTGGCAAGGTCCTTGCACCTGAAGGGGCTAGCAAGGCTGGGACCCTTACCCACACAGTTTTCCCAGACCTGTTTGGATGGCGGTTATCAGTAGAATAAGAACAACCTTTGTAGAATGAGAACAGCCTTTCATGGCTTACCAAGAAGTCTGTAACTATTTACTGAGATATGCTGTACCGAGAACTTGTCCTTCTGTTCTGTCCCTCCCTTAGAGATTAAGAGAAACAAAGAATACATTCCACTTGACAGACCTCCTATTCAGTGTGTTGTGTATAAATAGGATTGTATAGCTAATAAAATTGCTTCAGTTCCTCAAGAACTGGAGTCCTCCCGATCCCGCTTTCCTGTCTTTCTCTCTTTTCTCATTTCCCACTTCCCTACCTCATCCTGGCTCAGCCTGTCAGGCTGGCCCTGACAAATTCTCATAACAACTTTGTACTTATCTTCCTTTTGCAACTGAGGCAACTGAAGTGAAGAAAGTTAAGTGACTTGGTAAAAGGTACAGGACAGGAACTTGACTGAAGCCCTCTGGCTCCAGCGCTCTTGCTCTATTATTACCCACCACTACCTTGCACATGGCAGGTCATGGCACTGAAAACAGCTGGCTCATCACTTGAGGAATGCTTGCATTTTCCATTCTTGCTAATTGGCTCTTAGGGATCTCCACAAGCATTAGAAGACATAGTTAACCAAAGGCCAGAACATAAGTCACCACTCATTAACAATTGAATGAAATTAGACTACGGGTAAATAGAAAAAAATCTAAAAAATATGAAAAGCTTTTTGTGTTAAGCCCAGAGGAACAAAAAGAAAAAAAAAATGAGCAGATTCTGATTGGTGAAAAGGAATTGTCCTCTCTCTTCATGTTATTAGCCTAGCATTGGCCTGGTTCAGTGGTCGGCAAACTCATTAGTCAACAAAGCCAAATATCAACAGTACAACGATTGAAATTTCTTTTGAGAGCCAAATTTTTTAAACTTAAACTATATAGGTACATATATTGTTATTAACTTAATTAGGGTACTCCTAAGGCTTAGGAAGAGCCACACTCAAGGGGCCAAAGAGCCGCATGTGGCTCGCGAGCCACAGTTTGTAGACCATGGGCCTAGTGTCTTCATTAATGGAGTCATATAATATCATCAGGGATGTATTCGTGTGGAGAAAAACACCACACATTTTCAGAAAGGATTTTTGTTTTGTTTTGTTGCTGCTGAATCTTTAAATCTGGTTTCCACATTGGTAGTTGAGACAGGGACCTCACTCAAGAAGGTTTTTAATCAATTCTTGCATGCTCTCACTCATGATGTGTTGTATATGATGCAAAGAAAAATACTGTGTTTGCATTATATGCTTGTTAAATGTTGGGACTTTCTAAATATAGTATCCATTGAATCTATTTAATGTTCACTATATTAATTAAGTCTGAAACTTTTTCTGTTTTATCATCTACACATAATTAAATTTGGGGTTACAGTACCATTTACAGATTCCCTCTGACAGGATTTTAATTCAACTTGCCAGTATCAGGGTCTAATTTTGGGAAGGAAGCAAAAAAATATATCAAAGGCATAGCTGAAGAACAGCTACAGTGACTTCTTTGTGGACGTCAAACACCAATCTGATTGATTTCGGTAGTTAACACGATCTTTTTGTTACTTGAGAATTGTAATACAGTGGTGATTGTTTGATTTCACAATATGGATCTGTCTTAGACATAATGGCAGGCTATCTGTGTTGCGGGGTGGTAAGAATGTGCCGAGTAATTCCCTTCCTGTGAAAGGAAAACTCACAGACATGAAGCGTGGTACATACATATCCTATCTAGTGATTTCGTCTCAAGCTCAGGGAGAATGACAACCCTTTTCTCAGTTTAGAGATGCACTCAGTGCTTATTTACCAGTATATTACGGGTGTAAAACTTACACTTTGAAACATTCTTTAAGCATTTTAGAACATTTGGATATATGCTTTATTTTGGTTTTATTAAAGTACGAGAGCTTCTGAAGAAATTGACTAGTTTACTTTGAAAATGTTTAACTTCTTCAATGACCACTAAACAGATGTAGAAATCTATTCTTGGCAATCACATCACATGAATTCCTACTAAAAAGTCTATACTGGAGAACAACTGGCCTATTTCCTGTTCATTGTAAAAGTATTGGGCTGCAGAATACAGAGGCACTGGTGATCTTTTCCCTAATGAAACTCTTCATCTACTGCTATTTGTTGACCAATAAAAATCTTTGTTATTGTCTTTGTTGTAAATTCAGAGGAACAGTACATGTAAACATATAAAATATAAAAACAACACAAAAGTATAAAATTTCCCCCCAAATAATAGGAATTCAAGGGTGTAAAGTGTATACAAAGTAAATTCAGTCTCATAATTAGTTTAGCTGAAAGCATTTGTTAAACCTAACACATTTTCTCTGAAATAGAAGTAAATAAAACCAGGTAAGAGACCATCTACTAATCTTCTATTAGCTGTTATTTTGTAAAAATAAAACACAAAAACCAGAAAAGAACTTTATACATTGATACATTAATAATAAAATGATACTTCTTTTATATTTATGTGTGTGTGTCTGTTTGAGAGAGTGAGAGAAAGAGAGAGAAATATTGATGTGGGAGAGACACATGGGTTAGTTGCTTCCTGCAGGCATCCGCACCAAGAGGAGGATGGAACCTGCAATCCAGATATATGCCCTTGGCTGGGAACCAAACCCACTGACCCTTCAGTGTGCAGGCAGAAGCTCTAACCACTGAGCGACTGACCAGGGTGAGAGTTTTAATTTTTAATATGTAGTAATTTAGCCATGCATATATTTCCATAAGAAGTTAGAGCATGGTTAAGATAGAACTGATAAGCAGAAACTTGACACACAAAAAATGATTCTCCTGTAGTGGCAGCACAGCATCTTAACCTTTTTATCACTTAAGACTTAAGATAGATTTTTAGTTCTTAGGAAAAGAGTGATGTATGTATATCATGAGGAATTGCTTTCACGTGCTAAAAATAAAGGTTTTTCTAAGAAATTCATTATCATACTGATGCCACTTTTAGTTACTCCATGTCAGGAAAAAGGAAGAGGTCATTGCTGATATATAGTAAATAAAATAATGTATGTAAGTTACACTGTAAACAGCATACAGGTATTAATTTGAGGTGTATTTTAGTTTCCCCTCTTAAAAAAAAAGCCCACAGATACCATTGACAAAGAAAGTAATCCATTTGAAGGGGCTAGAATTTTAATATAATGATTTTAGGAAGTAGACAACTTTGAAAGGAGATGATGAATTGCCTAACTATATCTCATCAAATATATAATTTATACAGCTTTATCATATTTCTCTCATCTCTTCCTTGTCTTTTTTCCTTATATTAGCTTCTTGTATGACACTTGCTAAGTTAGTTCCCTAAATATATCAGCTCATAATGATTAATAAAAATCAAAAAAATTCAAATATAGTTTGAATTAAATTGCATTATTCTTGTAATAACAGTTTTTAGTATATTAGAACAGATGACACAGGTGTATAAACTTTAACAATATAAATAAAAGGATAGATAGTGAGCACAAAGGAGCAGATTCAGATAGTGGGTAAGAGCATGAACTCTGGAGTCATAAAGCCTCTGTTCAAATCCAAACTTTTACTTTCTTACATGTGACATTTGGCAATTAACCTCTATGTGCCTCAGCTTATTGTCCTGTATAATGGGATTAATAATGTACTTACCTTACAGAATGGTTGTGAAGATTGAATTAGCTGACATATAAAATGTGCAAACCTTAGCTCTATTGCAAACAAATCAGAGAAGCACTTGAAATTGGTGATATGTGTAAAAGGCTCATAAGCTGGGGAAATTGATTGGTTTACTTTAAAAGTAGGAGAAGCCGAAACCGGTTTGGCTCAGTGGATAGAGTGTCGGCCTGCGGACTGAAAGGTCCTAGGTTCGATTCCGGTCAAGGGCATGTACCTGGGTTTCGGGCACATCCCCAGTGGGGGATGTGCAGGAGGCGGCTGATCGATGTTTCTAACTCTCTATCTCTCTCCCTTCCTCTCTGTAAAAAATCAATAAAATATATTAAAAGTAGGAGAAAAATCCTGGGGATTTTATGTTGCAGTTTTGGGGAAAAGGAATGTGTCAACTTCCTTCTATTAACTATGGAAAGCTTTGAGGAAGAAGGAGAAAGAGTAGGAAGGTTGATGTGTAGACTGCGAAGGAGAACTTAGTTGATGACAGTGGAAAAAGAGAGTTAGGCATTGCAAGCTAGAGAGATAGCAGTGCGAATTCAAATGAGCCATGAGAAAAAGGTTTTACTTTTAATCAGATATTATGGGAAACCATTTTAAGAGTGTGAAATAAGTCATACTTAAAAAAAGAGATAGGATTAACTGTAGCTTTTGTAGCAAGAGGAAGTTTGTATATAGAAGTTACTGAGGTAGAGTGCTTGTGTAGAAATAATAGCATTTATATATAAGATACTATATTATAGTTCTAGCTGGTTTGGCTCAGTGGATCAAGTGTGGGCCTGCAGACTGAAGGATCCTGGGTTCGATTGCAGGTCAAGGGCACGTACCTGTATTGCAGGCTTCCTCCCCAGCCCCTGTCAGGGCACATGTGAAAGGCAACCAATCGATGTGTCTCTCTATGTTTCTCTCTGTGTGTCTCTTCCCTTCCCTCCCACTCTCTCTAAAAGTCAACGGAAAAATATCCTCAGGTGAGGATTTAAAAAAAAAGAGAGAAAGATTATATTATAATCTTATATAGATTAATAAAAATAATAGAATTCATATACATACACACACAGAGACATAGATAGATAAGAACAAAAGATTTTAAGGTTAATTTACTTGGCAGTTAGTTTTTGATAACTCTTATTTCATAGACTTCAGAGAAGGAAAAACCAAAATAGATTAAGTCTAGGCATGAAGTGTCTATAGGGAAACTCATACTCCATGGAACAGATGGGCCTCTATCCATATTTCCGTTTCTGGTGGTATAATCACTTGTAATGGCTAATATGCATGGTATAATTTGATAAATCATAAAAAGTCTCTCTCCTTTTACCGGAGCAATGTAGTAACTGAATCATAATTTCTTTTGTGTCCAGTGCCAGCCGATGTTAAGCATGGCAAGATCATATAACTGTGTGTCTAGCGTAGGTCTCTTCCCTTTGCCTAATTGGTGTCAGCTGAATCTGATCCTTCTCAGTGCCCCACTTTTCAATAGAGGTCAAGTGCTTAAACCTTTCCTTCATTAAAAACTCTCAGGCCTCAGTTTGAGCATTTTTCGTCAAAATGCTCAAAAGTTGTAAACGAATTAGATCATTTTGTAGACTGGTCAGTGCTCTGCTGTTAATGATTTTCACCTACAGTGAGTTCAAAAAGTTTTGAAGGAATCTTCTTCACTAAGTATAATGCATTCAGACTCCTTAATCCAGGGGAATAAACTGTTCTTTTTACTGGGTAGAGCTTCTTACCCAGTATTTTTTTATAGATTCTCTTGACCTCTACCATATTTACTAAAGGTAAATTATCAAATGATGAACTATGTTATTTATCTTAGAAGGTAATAAAAATAGATTCAATGATAATTTCTCCAATATATTTCTGTATTCCTTTACCCTTAGGATTAAACTAAGAGTGATATATATGTCACCATAGGTAATATATATATGCACAGTTTTAGTATAATTAGCCAAAAGATTTTTTCCTTATTTTTAAATATATTTTTATTGATTTCAGAGAGGAAGGGAGAGGGAGAGAGAGATAGAAACACCAATGATGAGAGAGAATCATTGATAGGCTGCCTCCTGAATGACCCCTACTGGGGATCAAGCCCGCAACCCAGGCATGTGCCCCCAGCCAGATTCAAACCCGGTCATTCTGCAAGCCAACGCTCTATCCACTGAGCCAAACTGGCCAGAGCAACATTATTTCCTTCTTTAAAATATTCTATTTAGATTGTCTTAATCTGGAGGCATATTTTATAGGACGTTAAAATTTCTAATTATTTTCTAGATCATATTTATTACTGATTCAAAGAATATACAAAGGTAAGACCTTACATGCTCATGTTCCCGTTATTTTCTGTCATTTTTTTCTATTTCTCCTCCTTTCATTCTCTCCATGTCAGCCAAGCTCCTCCTTGCTCTTCCTCAAACAGCCAAGCCGACTCCTGACTCAGGGACTGGGCCCCTTCTGTGACTTCTCCCTGAAATTCAACTCATTTAAATATTGGTCCAGTTAGTTCCTTTGTGCTTTCAGGTTTTGCATCAAAATTCACCTTCACAGTGGGCCACTGGAGTCAGTACTTAAAATTGCAGCCTTCTGTATCCACACTCCATATCATCCGTCCCTATTTTACCTTTTTCTCCTTAACATTGATTACAGCCTAACACATCATATAGATAATTTATTTTCTACCTTCCATATAACAATTTATATCCCATGAAAGCAAGATTTTTTTTTTTACTATCATATCCTCAGTGCTTAGTAGAATGTTGGCACATCTAAGTATTCCATAAATGGTTGTTAATTTAATTATTGAAAATAGAATGATTTCATGATGTCTTGGCATATAACTAAGGTTTTTCTTCCTCAAGTGTAGTCTGTGCTCAATGTAAATCTCTCCTTCTGTGTGTAAGTCCAAACTCAGAATTTTTGGAAGGCATAGAATTAGTTTAAAACCTGTATGGCATCTGATTTGTTATTGCAAATAAGGGTCAATGTGTTCAGGTTGTACATGCCTTTTGTAAAACCCTTGGATAAGTACGTTATATTTGTGTCACATTGCTTTATTTTTATTCTAAAGAATAAATAAATCAGCAGAAAAATATTTAGATAGGTGGTATGCAATGACACCATAGGGAACAGTATTTGATGACTTTCAATAACCTATGTTCCAAACAAATTATAATTGCTGCCCAAGAGACAAAAGCAAAAACCAAGAACTGTTTCTGTCTTTATTTGGTGGGAGTTGTGTGCATATAAGGTTGACAAAAACTAATGACAAAGAAGATGTACAACTATCTGCAGCCAAATATTTTTAATTTCACAATTGGATACATATCAAATGAGTCTGCCTAAAATGGAGGGAAGTCATAAAAGTTTTCAAAAGCAATTCCTAGAAAAAATAAGAGCTGACCTATTTTATTTTTTTCAGTTATAGTTGACATTCTATATTATATTAGTTTCAGGTGTACAGCATAGTAGTTAGACATTTATATAATTTATGAAGTAATCCCCTCTATAAGTCTAGTACCCACCTGGCACCACACATAGTTATTACAACATTATAGGCTATATTCCCACGACCATTTTGTAACTGTCAATTTGTACTTCTTAATCCTCTCACCTTTTCACCCAGCCCCCCAAACCCTCTCCCATCTGGCAACCATCAGCATGGCTGTTCTCTGTATCTATGAGTCTGTTTCTATTTTGTTTGTTCATTTATTTTGTTTTTTAGATTCCATATGAGAAGTGAAATCATATGGTATTTGTCTTTCTCTGTCTTACTTATTTCACTTAGCATAATACCCTCTGGATCCATCCATGTTGTCACAAATGGTAAGATTTCATTCTTTTTTATGTTTGAATAATATTCCATTGTATATAGTTGCCACATCTTCTTTATCCAGTCAACTACTGATGGACACTTGAGCTGCTTCCAGAGGTTGGCTATTGTAAATAATGCTGCAATAAACATACAGACACATATATCTTTTCTAATTAGTGTTTTGGATTTATTCAGGTAAATACCCAGAAGTGAAATTGCTGGGTCATAAAGTAGTTCTACTATTAATTTTTTGAGGAACCTCCATACTGTTTTTCATGGTGACTGCACCCATTTGCAATCCTATCAACAGTGCAAGAAGGTTACTTCTTCTCCACATTCTTGCCAACATTTGTTATTTGTTGATTTATCAATGATGGCCATTCTGACAGGTGTGTGGTAATATCTCACTGTGCTTTTAATTTGCATTATGATTAGTGATGTTGAGCATCTTTTCATATGTCTTTTGGCCATATGTATAAGAGCTGACCTATTTTAAAAGAGCCTGTTCTTTGTGCCTGGAACCGTGCTAGAGACTTTGTTCACATTAACCATTAACTCCTCCAGCAACACTGTGCAGTGGCTACTATTCTCTCCATTTTGCAGATGAGAAAATTGAATCTCAGAGAGGTTGTGCACCTTGCCTAGTTACTGCACAGCTGTTAAACAACAGAACAGAGATGCTTTCCTGGGGCCCCTTAACTACACAATATATTGCTGTGCATTGGGGCCATAACTCAGATACAAACCTAACAGCCACTTTTGGCTGTTTAAGCTCAACTCTATGCAGCCAGACATCTTTAGGGCATCCCTTAGGATTAAATTACCCAACTGAATAGGAATAATGAATGTATTTTATAACAACTCTTTTACATCCAGTTTTTCATAGTCATCAGAAGCAGAAAACAATCCATGGGGAATATAGTGTTCTGGGTTTACATCAATTCTTTAACTAATTTATCTGAGTTCTGAAGTCAAAGTTTTGACCAGATTCTATATCTGAAAGAGTCAGCCTTACAGAGTTGACACTTGAAAAGATAAAGGTAAGTCAGGAGAGCTAATTAAGCCAGATGATTCAAAGATGGATAATCCCTATGTCCCCTTGACAGTGAGATTTTGCATCCTATAGAGCAGTGGTTCTCAACCTTGGCTGCAAATTAGAATCATCTGGGAATCTTTTTAAAATCCTGATTTCTGGGCCTCATCCTCCGGAAATTCTGTTTCTTTGTTACTAATGTTGTGGCCCCACCCCATAACAAAGAAACAGAATTTCCGGAGGATGAGGCCCAGAAATCAGGATTTTAAAAAGATTCCCAGGTGATTCTAATGTGCATCCAAAGTTGAGAACCACTGCTATAGAGGGAAACAGAGGGGGCAATAAAGCAGTAAAGAAAATGTCAAGCTTAATATATATATGCTATGTAATAAAAGCCTAAAATGCAAATCGAACGAATGGCAGAATGATCAGTCGCTATGATGCGCACTGACCACCAGGGGGCAGATGCTCAACGCAGGAACTGCCCCTAGCCTGCAGGCCCCAGGCCAGCCAAGGTGGGTGTCAGTGGGGGCCCCCCCAACCACCTCGCCTGTTGCCTCATAGAGGGACACGACTGGTGGCGGGGAGTGGGGCCGGCAAGCAGGCAGCACCAGGCTGGCCAAGGCAGGTGCCCTCTGATCCCCCCGAGGGTTGCTCCACAGATCAGCCCTGATTACTGGCCAGGCCTAGGGACCCTACCCATGTATGAATTTCGTGCACCGGGCCTCTAGTATATACATAGAGTCTGGTTTGAATGTAGTAAACATTTGGAAGTGGGGCAGAGATGATCGAGATTTGTAAATATACAGACTAGAAGGAAAGATCGTAGAAAAAGCCACCTTTTAGTTGGTTGCTGTTCTTTCTATTACTCTGGCCATTCCTTTTTTGGAAGGAAAGGCTTTCAGGCATGTTTTCCCACATTGTTCTTTACTTCCATCCTTCTTAGCAGCTTCCTGACCAAGGACTGCCTAGGAGATGTTTTCAAACAAATTTGATCACGGTCACCAGTTCTGCTGACTTGAATGCTATTAAGCAATGCATGACTTCTTTTTCAAACTCTGGAGAATATAATATATGTATTATAAAGCAATAACTATTTCTTCTCCTCTTTCCTCTCTTTGTTTAAGTTTCCACGGCTATTCTTAAAACTATACCCACTTTTCCCTAGCCACAAAATTCTTCCTATATTGTTGTGTTAAGTTAGTCATAATCCATGGTGGATTTTATCTTTTGTGATAGTAATTTAATCTGTTACAGCATAAGCAGGTTCAATTTGTTTACTTCAGTGACTGACTATGCTGGAGGGTTTTTTGTTTTTTTTTTTTTAAAGCCAAGTTCCCTTATGAGAGTTTTAAGCCAAATTCCCTCCGTCCAGATGGCTCCTTCCACCAAGCCAGGAAAATGTAGAGCCTCTCTCTTTCCTACTGATTTGTTTACCGTGGCCCTTGATTGCTATTAATGATCCCCAGCTGTACCAGGTCCCTAGCCCTGTCTCCCTCTGTCTCTCCCCCCTCATTAACACCTTGGGGTAGGTTCCTGCTTCTTCGCTGTCTGATCCTTCGTCAATTCTTTGCAAAAGTAACAAAACGTGAATTTCAACAACTTTCTAGGAACCTGGAAAAACAAAAGTAATCAGTTCTACCCATAAAGAGGGAAATGGCAATGCTGAAACCTGAATGATTCCTTCTATTTTTCCTAACTTCGTACTCATGTACCACATACATGATCATTTTCATTCACTTAAAAAATTTTTTTAATTTATTTTTTTTAGTGATTAAGGTATTACATATGTGTCCTTTCACTTTTAAAGAAATAATAAATTCTGCAGCATCTAAAAACACTAAAGACTCATGTATACACACACACACATATATATACATTTTAGATGTTTTTTTTACAGGTATTTTAGGAAATTTTTGTCAAATCTTTAAGGTTTCTCATTATTCAAAGCCCATTTTTGACTACCACCTCCTGCTTCTTCCTTATCTGTGTTATTTATTTTAGACTAGAGGCCTGATGCATGAAATTCGTGCAAGAGGAGGCCTTCCTTCCCCTGGCTGCTGGCACCGGCTTTCCTCCGGCACCTGGGACCCAGGCTTCCCTCCCAGCCCCGGCTTCATTCAGAAGGATCTTCAGTTTAATTAGCATATTATGCTTTTATTATTATAGATGCCCAACATAAATAAAAGTATCACAGTGTTACCAAGTTCCCATTATACTCAGAAATGGAATATTTCTGTAGCCTGTGTTTGAAATAGAATCTATAATAGTAAAAGTGTAATATGCTAAATAGACCAGACAGCTGAATGACCTTCGGATGAAGCCAGGGCTATGAGGGCTGAGCCCCTTGCACGAATTTCGTGCATCAGGCCTCTAGTGTTCTATAAAGAAAAAAAGTAATGAAATGGAGACTCAACCCACCTTTTATCCTTTTAGCATCTAGGTAGAGCATAAAGCAAATATCCTCCATGAACTGATGTGAAGTCAAGTAAATTGAAGTGTTTATACCTTTGGTATTTTTCTACTTTCTCTTTCACTGTTCTTTTCTCTCTTTCTGCCTTAAATATTAAGCTAAAAATTCTTTTTAAGAATTTCTAGGTTGCTTCTGTGTCCTTTAGTGGGCAAGGTCAATGGGAAAAAAAGAAGACATATGTACTACTATTTGTAATACTTTAAACAATGAAAAAAAGAGCTAATAGCCATAGAACATGTTCGAGTTGTCACGTATTGTACCATATATTTATATTCGCTCCTTTATTTATCACAAAAACTTTTTAGATAGAGCCCTAGCCGGTTTTGCTCAGTGGATAGATTGTCGGCCTGCAGACTGAAGGGTCCCAGGTTCGATTCTGGCCAAGGGCACATGCCTGAGTTGCGGGCTCGATCCCCAGTAGGGGACGTGCAGGAGGCAGCCAATCGATGATTCTCTCTTATCATTGATGTTTCTATCTCTCTCTACCTCTTCCTTCCTCTCTGAAATCAATAAAGAAATATATTTTTTAAAAAAACTTTTGAGATAGATTTTTAAATCATTCCCATTTACAGAAGGAGGCACTGAGAGTCAGAGAGCTTGGGTATAAATAGCATCCGGGCAGTTCTTCCTTAAGAAGTAATTGAATAAATTCAATATCTAAGGTTTGTCTCCAAGCAAAAGCGCTGAAGCTAGAGTGACTGAGGAGGAGGAATCCGTAACCGTTACTTTAGGGCAGTGACTTTCAACCTTGTTCATCTCATGGCACACATAACTGATTACTAACTTTCTGTGGCACACCAAAAATATATTTTTTTGCCAATTTGACAAAAATATTGTTATAATTTTGATTCATTCACACAGGGTGACTATTGTGTTGGCTGTTGTCATTTTTTATTTGACAATCTAAGGGAAAAGAGGTCACTGCCCCTGACTAAATAGTCACATATTGCATGTTTTAGAAATTCTTGGCACACACCATTTGGAAATCACTGCTTTAGAGAAAAGAATCTGAGAACTGGGGACAGGGGACTAGCTGATAAATAGCAGCCGCAGAAAAGCCTGGAAGCCTCCAGCTGGGAGCAGGTAAGAAGGACTGCTAGTATTACTGGAGAAAAACATGTCTTGTCTCCCCTGGTTGCTAGTGGGAGTGGGGTTCTTGGGGTACCACTGACATAAGCATTCTGGAGTCCCCCACAGGAGGATGAGATATGGCAGAAAGTTTCATTCCTGAGGAGTTACATCCCTGGGTTTCCAAAGTCTCATTACCCTTAGTCCAGTCATAGAAGAAGTGTAGCTGGGGTTTGAGTAGAGTTAAAATCACAGCCAGTGTCCAGAATTTCCTTTCCATGTTGGATCCAGGTCCAGTAGAGCATCAGGCTAGTAGCAGGCTATTCATTGTGTGTGGGGGTCCATATGGCCATGGGCTACATGGGAGAATGCCAGGAAGCCAAGCATGAGCCATGAGCCAAGCCAGTCAAGAGAAACCAAGATAGAGAACTTCTTTGTTCAGTGGATTAAGTATCCCAAATCTTTAGGCACTAGCAGTGGCCAGTGACCCATTCTGGCCAATGGCTTCTCTTGCTAGGTGTGACGGACAGCAAACACCTTCCCTATGTCACCCTAACTTTGCTGGGCATGCATTTATCTTCCCTATGTAGTTCCCTCCCCCAGTGTTATGAAGGAAACATTCCTATAATGTCTGGCCTTCCTTTTGCTCCTTTCCTGTTATTAATAACTAGTTAATTACAATGGTATCACTTGGATTAAATTGATTCAATAACCTACCTTCTTTTTCTTTCTGAGGAAGGAGGATCAGATTGCTCTTGTTTTCCTTGCTTGGATGGTAGAAAGAAATCCCCCCGTAACAGGAATAAAGAATATATGTATTTAAAATGTAAAGACTTAGAAGCTCTATAATAAACTTAAAATGCCAAAGATTAATATATACTAATATTAACAAGTCTCATAATCTGGCCTACTAAGTTATTTTAGAATCTGCAGACAGTTTTTCTGGTATTTTGTGACCTAGTTCCTTGAAGAAGTTGCCTTTTAACTGTTCTAAATTTCAGGCAACATCGATAGATCATATACTGGATCATTTGGGGATTATCTTTGCCACTTGGTCTGATTTTTAGCTTTTGACATTTCCCCCCCTAATCTGAATAGTTCCTGTTTTAAAATAACCATTAGCAGATAGTTCGTTTTTAGGGCTGTGACCAGTGAGGGAGATGCCTTCCTCTGTGCGTCCAGGAGGGAGGTTTGGTTTCTGGGAACACAGGTTTGCTGAACTAATTCCCCAGGTACAGATATGCTATCAGAAGCAGCACATTATGGTGCACTTTGAGTGAACAGATATATTCCAAAATCAAATGAGGGCTCGGGGAATTGCCCACATTTAACCAAATAACCAGCTGTGCAAATGTTAAAATACAATTGATCTACTGCAGTGCTTGAGAATCATGGAGGGTCATTTAGTTCAATACTCAGATGGTTACCCAGCAGACATGGAAGCTTTGCAGGTCCAGCCATGATGAGATTGGTCATTACTGGAGATGATCACAAAGGCTGATTGAGCCTCTTTTAATCCAGCTACCATTCCAATGATGCTTTCCTCCCCTCAGTTCCTAGATCCTGTACATTCCCTCCCTCAAATTTGGCAAAGCACTTTTGTTTTTTATTCTTTTTTGTAGATATTTTTTTCCTCCTTGTTGAATTCTTGCTCCTACATAGAAATGACAAAATTAAACAGAGACGGAGTGAAGAATCAAAGGTTTAGTATCAAAGGGAAAAATGAGAATCTTAGAAAAAAACGTTTTTGTTTTCTGGGCTCCTCCTTTCCAGTTTACCCCTCATGCTTTAGTCAAATTTACTTTGATGATTTTTGGCCTCTGAAGTCTGTATTCAACTTCTTTTTCTTCCAAAGGGATATTAAACTCTCATACAAATCTTAGACTTCACATTGTTCTCTTTTCTTTGTTGTTTTTTTTGTGTGTGTGTGGGCTCTCAATTTTTTCCACCCAGTTCTATTTCAATGAGTTATTCTTGGTAACTAAAATATTGTCTTGGTTTATATATTTTGCTTTCTCACAAGTTCATAAATAATTAATATATAAAAAGAGTTATGCACTCCACTTAAAATTATAACAGCATATTTTCATACTATTTAGAATAGGGTTGTGTGAACTATTGAATTGATAATCAAATCCTTTGCTCTTTAGATAAGGGCTCTTACAGCAAAAAAGAAAAAGCATTTCCTTTTGGCTACATGTAGCAATTTGAGTTTCTCAAGTGTTTCGGAACAATGATTTGGAACACATTTAAGAACTATAATTTTGACTCATATAAAAAAAGTACTTATGAAAGAGTAGCTTAGGGCTGAAATTTCACATTTTTTGATGAGATGCAGGCCAAAAAAGAATCAATTCAAATTATTCTCTTGCTTAGATAAATAGCAATTACATTAGAATATGTTGAAAAGTCATACCTCAGCAGAACATAGAGTTTTATGGAAAGCAGTGTTGGTGTGTAAAAGGGCCGAGGAACAAAACGGTGGAAGGAAAGTGGAACTACTAGGTGGACGGAAACTTCTTTCTCTGTGTTTGCTTTAGTGGGGCGGGGACAAGACGCCAAGAGGCAGATAACTGGTCTTAGAGCTCTCTCCCCCACCTGGTCATGGTGATTCCTGTGATCCCTTTCCACTCGCAGGGTCTATAATTTCTAGAAATATTGACCTGGACATTGTTTCATAAGTCATAAGTACAAACCAACCAATCCAATCACAGACATCAGGCCCAGGCATGATCCTCCAGATTTTCCATCACCATAGCCCGAGCCAAAACAAAACAAAACAAAACAACTCACGTGAAGTTACTGAAAGGTCGCATTTGAATCAGACAATTTCAATGTATCTTGAACTCTGAATTTCAGGGGCAATCTCTTTAAGTTTACCTTTACCTTGTTTCAAGGCCTGAGAGTTTCAAATGATAGCCTCTTTCTTAGGTGGTTTGTGTGAAGGACAGGACTAATAGGCACCTCCATTGCACTCTACATACTTTGAAGTTAGACTTCTATTTGTATCTCTCACCACTAAGAAGTATAAGGAGCTATCACAATGCATATTAAGAGCAACTTTTATTACCTAGATTTAAAAAATCTTGTGTCTGCTTCTTCACAAAAGGATAATTTAATTTAATTTACAAAGTCACTGGAATGTTTAGTATCTAGAGTCACATTACAGGCTTTCCTTTGTCTCATTTTGTGTAGGGTGGAACACTTTTTATACCAAAATTATTCTATCTTTCACTATACCTAGCAAGGATGACCAGCACTTTTAGAACACCAATAAATGTTTGATGCATCTGAATTAAATTATCCTCTGATAATAAGTGGGTAGATGAAGGATAGTTATGCTCAGCAGCTAAGCTACATTTCTTTTCTTTTTTGGTCATTTTGGGACGACATGGGCCATTTTTTTTCTATAAACTTGCCTTTGAATTTGCAATCTAATACTAGGCCAGGTTCAGGGTTGGTGCCTTGAATAGTTTAATTCATGTTGTTAATCTTGTGTAAACTGATAGCCATTTAAATATAATATTCTTTTGGAAACCAAGATTTTAATCCTTGCCTTCTGCTACCCAGCTCTCTTCTGTTAAATTTGGCTTCTCTCTGACACCACTGACTAATTAGTTCAGTTAGCTATTTAAGTGCATCTCCACAAAACCAATATAACCGTTCCAACCAAAAACTTAATAAAAATGAACGTACATATGTTTCTGGTTTAGGAATAGAATAAGATAAAATAAAAAGGAGGATAAGGCTGAACATTAGAGATAGGAAGAAATTTGCCAAAAAAGAAGGGAGGGTGAGTTAACTAAAAGTCTGGCTCAAGTCACTATGCAAAAAAGGGGGGAGGAAGAGTTGTCAAAAAACATTTCAAGGCCACATATGTAGAAGGTGCAATATAGTGGATGGAGTAGCAAAGCACAACCATGTCTTCAAATTATTGCAAGAAAATGAAGACTAAAAAAAAAAAAGATAAGACTAAAACATTGAAAATACTTTGTTTCACTGATACCTGGAATATATGAAGCCACAAGCCCTTAACAAAAATTGATAACAAGGCTTGTTGCTAAAACCAATTAAATATTGTTAATCTTTTTATGACTCAATGTAATTAGATTTTCATTATAAATAAGGTAGCATATATTATGGAAAAGCTAAGACATTTGTGCAAATTGCATACAGGCTTAAGTTATTGAGAAAGCACAATTCTGGAAGAAATAATGAGTGACCATGCTAATAGAAAAAACCCTTATGTCTAATTACTGTCCACTTTAGATGCTGATATAATGCACACTATGGTCCACACTGCCTTCTAAGAGTTTATTTCAAAAGTTTGGCTATCACCTGGTATTTTTCTTTATTTTTTGGTTGGGTAGCATTTTTGTTTACCTTATCTCTGGTTATCTGCTTTTGTTGGTCATAAGTCAGTAACTATTGGAATTGGTTTGTGGTCTGACTTGGAGAAATTTTCATCTTCAACTTGGTATTTGCAAACCGTTTATTTTAAAACAAAAGCTCTACTTTTAAGCTAAGCACAGCCTGAGCAAAATGGGAGCTTAGTGCAATGAGCTAGGCCATTTATTTATTCGTAATTAGTATTCTCTCAATTATACAATTCTCATAGTCAACTGCTTTGCTAAATTAATTCCTTGTCTTCCTTCAAATTGTATTCCCTTTAAGTAAGTTCCCAGTGGTAAGAAAAGCTGCAAGTAAGAAATGTGATCTATGATGTCAATGACAAGGCTTTATTTTATTCTATTACATTGTTATACACATAAAAATAAATACATTATTCCCAGCATGGGTATTATTATATTAGTAAGATTCTTTAATACTGCAGGAAAGAGGCACATAGGAATTACCTTGGCAAGGGAAGCTTATTAAGTTTATATGGAAATATTAGGTTGAAAGTTCTTCTAAGATTGGCATGTACTGCCCCTTGAGGAGAACTGAAACCGTAATTCAGTATTATCTGGGATCTAAGAGGAATATGAAACATCTTTTCACTGAACTTTTATGTTTATAAAAACAAAAGTATTTGATTCGTTTGGTTTATCATCTTTCAATATGGGGCAACAGTATTAGGTAAATGTTCAGACTGAAGCCCTTCTGACCTGGTTGGCCTCACTTTCAATGTGTGTGTGTGTGTGTGTGTGTGTGTGTGTGTGTGTGTGTTTCACTAGCACACTGATTATTGCTACAATCAGTAGTGGCCAAAACTGAGCTTGGTTTCACCCAATATACATTTGAAAGCATTGTATGCAGTTCTGGTTACTTCCCTTAGGAGGATACTGTGGGCTTGGAAGTCATCTGAGATGACAGGGATCTCTCTCTCCACCATGTCCAGTAAAAATGCCATTAGGATCCTCTTTCTTCGTTAAGTTAGTTAACTGAATTAGATTAGTTATTTTCTTCTTTAAATTAGTTAGAAAATGTGGTGGGAATAAAAGGATTCAGGAAAATTGTTCTATGTTAAAGTACTAAAATACAAATGTTTTCTTATCAAGAGATTAGCTTTGAATTTCATAATTTTCTTCCTTGAAATCACACACATTAAATATGAGTGTATTGCATTTATGAAGGAGTTGGTAGGTACTGTTTAATAAAAGTTAAAATTTCAGAGCTTATTATGCCTGTGATTTGTAGGCTTAGCTGTGAAATGCATGGTGTAAGGAAACAGAATTTCTCAGAGACTTGTGAATTTCCAGTGATAACTCATTGGGATGTGAGTCTAGAGCAGTGGTTCTCAACCTTGGCTGCACAATGGAATCACCTGGGAATCTTTTTAAAATCCTGATTTCTGGGCCTCATCCTCCGGAAATTCTGTTTCTTTGTTATGGGGTGAGGCCACAACATTAGTAACAAAGAAACAGAATTTCCGGAGGGTGGGGCCCAGAAATCAGGATTTTAAAAAGATCCCCAGGTGATTCTAATGTGCAGCCAAGGTTGAGAACCACTGGTCTAGAGAGACCTTCCCTAAATGTAGAGTTTAGTTTTACGACATAAAAAAACAAAACAAAACACAGTGTCTCTTCTTTTTTTTAAACAAGACATTCATAGAGACAGAACAAATAAAAACCACTGGCTTTCTTTCACTCGTTTTTGCTTTTGTCCCGGGCTAGCTCATGAGGCAGTTAGCAGGAAGCAGCTGACACTCTACATTTGGGTGAGGGGCCAGTAAAAGAGCAGTGGCAGGGGAGACGCTCCCGAGGTAACTCAGCAGCCTCCTAAAACCGAGTTCTGCAAGGACTTGTCAGATTCAGTTGTCACATCCTGAAAGAGTCCGTGTGCTCTGGGAGGAAGTTTCTAGTGGGTTTAAAGGAGGGTTTTGACACACAAGGCACAGAAAGTGTGGAGCTTAACATTTCCACTTAGCCAGTCAAACCAAATTAAAAACAGAGACCTGGCGAGAGGTAGCTTGCAACTCTAAACTATGTAGTAACAAGAGGTTAATTATTGAACCTCTCTGGCCATCTGCACACATGTTCAAAGGTTGAGAGAAACAGTAGGTTGTATTATTTTGATGACTGCAGAAGAAATGCACTCACACTGTTTACAGGATGTGGGAATGAAGCTATTATTTATGCCAGGTTATTATATGTGTCATACTGCATGAAAATGCTTTTTCTATATCACTTATAATCAATCCTCAACACTTTTTGTCTTGGGCATTATCATCCTAGTTTACATCCATGAGAAATGAGCCCAGAGGGGTTAACTGGTTTATGTAAGGCCCCACAGGTAGTAAGAAGCCCATCTGGAATGGAGACCCACAGCTGACTAATTTAAAGGACCAAGTTGCCTTCAGGGACTTGGAAAATATTTACTATAGTTCCGGGAGCAATGAGAAGCTTCCTCGTGGAGTTAGTATAGAGAACTGCTTGCTAATTAAAAGGATATTAAACAACTTGTAAATAGTACCTCTTTCATTTATTTATTTGTTCAACAACACCTTCCTTGAGACAGTGCCATGGATATTCAGTGTTTGACAGAATAAAACAGATATAAATAGTTCACAGTATCTATCCCCAATAAGGAGGAGAGATGGCTATATGAATAAAAATTACTATATCATATAAAAAGAGCTAGAACATCAGATAAAAGTGCTGGTTTCACCAGACATTATTCATTTAAATATTGTTGTTTTTTTTATATATATTGAGGCAAAGTGTATACACAATGAACGAAATGTTGAGATCTCAAATGAGATCTCTAATAACTTTAAAAAATATATATTTTTGATGATTTTAGAGAGAGAGGAAAAGAGAGAGAACATGGATGCACCAATCAGCTGCCTCCTGCATGCCCCATGATGGGGACTGAGCACACAACTTGGGCATGTGCCCTGACTGGGAATTGAACCAGTGACCACTGAGCAACACGGGCTAGACTCATTTAATGTCTTTTGATAAATGTATGTACTTCAGTAACTAACATCCAAAGCCAGACATAGGACATTATCATCATCCTAAAAATTCCTCTCATACTCATTTCCAGTTGTTCCCTATTCCTTGGCAACGATTGTTCTAATTTATGTCATCATAGAATTTTTTTCTTTATTGATTAAGGTATTACATATGTGTCCTTATCCTCCCATTCCCCCCCCACTCCCCAACCCCCCGCTCATGCCCTCACCCCCCTGGTGTCTGTGTCCATTGTTTATATTTATATGCATGCATACAAGTCCTTTGACCGATCTCTCTCTCTTACCCCCACCCTCCCCTACCTTCTCTTTGAGGTTTGACAGTCTGATTGATGCTTCTCTGTCTCTGGATCTGTTTTTGTTCATCAGTTTATGTTGTTCATTATATTCCACAAATGAGTGAGATCATGTGATAGTTATATTTCTCTGACTGGCTTATTTCGCTTCATACAAATGAAATCAGTTAGTATGTATGTTTTTGTTATTATTTTTAATATACATTCTTGCTCTTAGCATTGCGTTTTGGAGATTGTCCATATTATTGATTTTATCCATAATTTCTTCTTTTTTATTACAGAGTAGTATTCCATTATATCAATATACCACAATTTGCTTATCCATTCTCCTGTGAATGGAGATTTGGGTTGTCTCCAGTTTGGGACACATCTATTGTTATTTGATATCTAGCTCTTTCATTAGAGAACTGGTCTCCAACTATTTTTGATTATTCCAGCTATTTATTTATTTATTTACTTATTATATATACAAATACCATTATCATTAACCAATTTCTCAATGTACAATTCCAATGCTTCTCACCTTATGATGAGGTTATGTTCTGGTAAACCCATTGTAAATGGAAAATGTCTTAAGTTAAAAAGCATTTAACAAACTTAACTTACTGACCATCCTAATTTATCTTAGTCTACCTTAAAAGTTCTCAGAACAGCCCCAGCTGGTTTGGCAACTAATCAATGATTCTCAGTCATCATTAATGTTTCTATTTCTCTTTCCCTCTCCCTTCCTCTCCAAAATCAATAAAAGTAAAAAAAAAAAAAAAAAGTTCTCAGAACACTTGCATTAGCCTACAGTGGGCAAAATCATCTAATATAATGAATACCCTGTAGCGCAGGGGCTGGGGAACCATTTTTCTGCCAGTGGCCATTTGGATATTTATAACATCACTAGAGGCAGGTGCATGAATTCATACACAGCTGGGGTCCCTAGGCCTGGCCGGTGATCAGGGCCGATCAGGGCTGGGCCGATTGGGGCCTGCCAGCTGGGTGGAGGACAGGGTGTGGGAGGGAGGGGCCTGAGAAAGGGGCCACACCCGCCGCCACCCACTTCCAGTTCCCCATCGTGGGACCTGAAGGCCCTGGTAGGGTCAGGAGAGGAGGAGACTGTCACCAGGCTGGCATGGAAGGAATGGAAGCTGCCACCATGGGAGATTGGCTGTGGGAGCACACTGACCACTAGGGGCAGCTCCTGCATTGAGTGTCTGCCCCCTGGTGGTCAGTGCGCATCATAGCATCAGCACGTAACGGTAACTTAGGCTTTTATATATATAGATTCTCCAGCCATACAAAATTATCAACTTAAAAAATAGCCTGCTATATTTGGTCAAACATTTACTTAACTCACCCCTAATGCCTTGACAGGGCCAGCCCAAATGATTTTGTGGCCCTTATACATCCTGCAGGCCGGATATTCCACACTCCTGCTTTGGAGTATCAGTTGTTTACCCTTGTGCTCCTGTGGCTGACTGGAAGCTGTGGCTCACTGCTGCCACCCAGCATCACAGAGAGTATGTACCTTGGCAAAGATCACTAGCCTTGGAAAAGATCAAAATTCGAAGTACAGTTTCTACTGACTGCATGTTGCTTTCACAACATTGTCAAGTTTCAAAAATCATAAATTGAATCATTATAAGTTGGAGGCCATTTATATACATTTAGGGTAACTTTTTTTGTTATTGGCAGTGGATATACTGGTACGTTCATATTTTTAATAATCTTGGTAATTATAATTTTTTGTTGATATCTTGTCAGATTTGATTAGACTTATTGATATTACTTTGTAATGTGGTCAGTGAGGCTCTCATACTAGAATTAACAATAATGTAATTCTAGCCATGTGTCTATTTTGTGTGGGTTTAATTTAGTTGAAACTGGGTGATACAATTTGGAAATTCAATTGTTGGTTAAGATTGAGTAATGTGATCTATAAATCCACTTTCTGGTGCAAATGTAAACTACCACATGCATCAATAAGATGAAGGCAAATGCACAATTGAAGGAACCTCTGTCCCGCGAGTCCTAATTGTAGATGTCCCACTCTTTTCTCAGGATAGCTGATTATTGCAGGTGACATGAATATCTGACATATATATCACCCTAATGAGGGGACTACTACCGATCTGTATATTAAAATCTTGTGAAGCTTAATTCCTTATTTCTTTTTCTCTTTTAAATATACAAAGTAAATATAATTAGAAATGCAAGCATTTTCTGTACTCAGTACAGTAACTTGGTTTATGCACTCTACTTTGCAGACCCTTGACCTACAGCATGCCTCAGTGGAAACATTGTGTACCTGTTAGCAGTCAGAACACTTATTTTCTAACTACATCTCATTCTCTGACTCACTGTAGAATACTATACCAGCCACTCCATATCTTTGGAACAGGGGTTTGCAAGATAGGGCATGTGGACTACATAAATGTGAAGAATATGCAGTTAGCATGACTTGGCTGACTCCATCTTGAAGTTGACATAACCAACTCCATCTTGAAACCTACCTACCAAGTGCCAAGTGCAGCCACTTGGCTGCCTGATAAGGCTGCCTACAACATCTTGTCAGACAGACACCGAAGCTAAAGGGTGTGGGCCCTTGCAGCAGACAATGACAAATATTTACAAGTTTGTTTGTCACATCATCTGTAACACATTATCACAACTTAACAGGCATGCCAGGACTCTATAAAAGCTGAAAGCACAAACCAGCTGCTATTTGCCCTCCTACGAATGAGCCATGCTGACCAACTTGTGTGCCTGGCTTGGTGACCATTGAGTATTCCGGGTCTTGCTGTCTTGAGCTGCCTTCCTTGCAATATGTGGACCCCCTGGATGCCAAGGCTTCCAGGACTTGCCCATCAGGACAGTTCTGAGTGGCCAGTAATTGCTCTGCGAGTAGCACAGAATGAAGAACATTTGTGTCTCTTGGACTTTCAGTTCATTAACCCCCAATACTTGTATGTGTTCTCTGATGTGTTTGTGATTTAGACTAATCTGCAAGTAATAAAAGCTAAATTGACAGCATTGTCACCTGTGTTGTCTATTGTTACTTGGTGTCAGGAACCTAGAGAACCAAGAGACCCTAGGGTCACAGCCTCAGTCAGGCGCCCCTGATACTATCTGGGGGACAGGACATCAAAAGACTTATGGAAAGACTATACTCTTAGCCAGAGTGCTTGGGACAATAACCTCTAAGATATTCTGGATCTAACATTGCACAATGTTGAATTCCTTATGTCTTTGTGCCCGTTTTAGCTTCTCAGGGAGCCCATCTTTTCTTAATGCGATCTCCATAATGCGATGCCTTCTAATAGCCTTTTAGACAATAGTGAAGGCTCAGTTAGTCTCTTGCATATCTTTTCCCCCTTATAGTGTAGCTAAATGTCACATTCCCAAAAGACTTCCAGTAGATGTTCTGTCAGGTGAAGTATGTAGGAGTCTATGATGAGCAAACCCGGGCCACCCAACTGAAAAGATACTGAAGCAAATGTTCAAAGTTGAGGATGAAAAAAAGGATAAATTCCTACAGCACATACCCACTGCCCTAGAAAAGAACACTTCGCAGCAGGTATAGTCACAACAGGAAGTTTATCTCATTGTTTCCTTGGCTGGGACTTAGTTTTAGTGCAAACTGGTATATTAACCTTAAAGAGAAAGTTCAGCATTATTCCAAAGATTGTCATAAAAGCTGGCAACGAGAGTAATTTGAATTGTCATAATCTTACTACTGAATATTTGAAATACTAACTTTGAATTACTGAAGGGGAGGTACTTAATTCATTCAAGAACTACCTAAAAGGGAATAGGAGATTGAAGTGAGAGTTGAGATAGAAGCTCGGTCGGATTTTGATTGGATTGAATGTCAGGCTGCAGTATTGGGATTTCATCTTGTAGGTAATGAGAACCATGGATACATTTTGAGTTGGTTAAGACCTAGTTCTTAACCATGATTTGGGGGAGGTGGGAAGATTGCTGAATATGCATAATATAGGAAACATAGGAGTTAAAAATAAGCATACTTAGAGGAAATCAGACATGTAGTGATGGGAACACATGAAATGGAAAAATTGAAATAGGTCTAAAAGTAAACATATATACAAATTGATGACTGGTTGATTATAGGAAGAAGGAAAGAGAAAGTCTCAAGATGATACTGAGATAGCTGAAAAATTACTTCTCCTGGATTTAATGCATTTAAGTGCAGTAATTATAAATGTATATGTTGTTATGACATCTATACATATGATGTAGTATATGCATATATTTTTATCACTTAAATTCTACCAAAGCTAAATTTTCTGAAGAATTATTATTGCTCCACAAAAGAACCACGAGGAGCATACTAATGAAAAACATGAAGGTTTGCTCTCACCGTATTTTTCCACTCCCTATGGCAGTGCTGTAATGAGGAGCTATTAGTATTCTAGTTGTCAGCAGCTACTCATGCAAACTACATTAATTTTGTTGAAAATGGTCATTAGGAAACTTAATTATTTTAAAAGTGTTAACTGATTATTGCATAAGTATTATCTATTCATTAATTATTATTCCTTTCCATTAATTATATATAATTACTTAATTCCTAAAAGCAGATGATTCTTATTTTGCCATGCTGTTCACTTCTGCTAATTTGACTTACCAGATAATCCTTTGTACTAATGCAGAAGCATAAACTTGAGTGTTCAGAATAAATTTGATAAACATTAACCTGTTAATCCTAATGACTTCTTGGAATAAAAATTAAAAGCTCTTTTTTTTTTTTTTTTTTTTGCTAGCTTGTGTCTTATTGTCACCATCAACTTGACAATTGAGTAATATCTGAATAAACAAAGATAATGAAACCATATATAATGCTGGGTAATCCATGGGAATTAGTCCATTTCCAATAGAGAAGGAAAATAAATCATACCTGAGATATAGAATTAAATTATTCTGCTTATCTTGTAAATACAGAAACTTTAAAGATTGCAGTTTTAATGTAAAGAGGAAGTAAATAAATATAGACCAACAAATACAAATTAGGCAGATTTTATATCCACATTTTATGTCTAAATGCACAAATTGAAATTTATTTGCAGATTAATCTAATTTTGGGACACAGTCTGATACAATTTGCTGCACTATATAGATATAAACAAATATGCATGAAACAATTTAATGTGCTATTTTTCTACTTTCAGTATATCTGTCTTTATTTTTTATTTTAATTTTATTTTTCAATATATTTTTATTGATTTCAGAGAAGAAGGGAGAGGGAGAGAGAGATAGAAACATCAATGATGAGAGGGAATCATTGATCGGCTACCTCCTGCACACCCCTCACTGGGGATCGAGCCTGCAACCGGGCATGTGGGGACCCTGCAGTCCTCAGGCAAAAGCTCTATCCACTGAGCCAAAACAGCTAGGGCAGTATATTTGTCTTTAGTAGTTCCCTCCAAATGTTAAAATGATGGATATGAGTGTCAACAAATTCCATCTGTTAATCAAAACATGTTTCTTTTCTTTTCTTATACTTTAATCCCTACTAGAGACATTCAATATAATTTCAATTATATTTGCAAATATCTCTTCTCTCAAGATATGACCATCAACATTTTATATAATAGTGAAAACAAAATGCTGGGGTTTGAGTCTGAGTTCATTGTCTCCCAAAACCAAAGAATGGATTTGCGGACAAAAACAGTTAGTGGAAGCTAAGTTTATTGAGACCAGTCCTGGAGAAGGTGCAGCTAGGATACCAGGAGAGTAAAAGCAGGCCAGTGCCCAGGGCTTCCGTTCCATGTTACAGTTGGGTGTAGTTCAGCACTCAAGTGAGTTAAAGTCTATTAGTTGATGTATGGAGTCCCACATGCTATCAGGAGAACAGGGGAGCATATTCCCCCTACGTATCAGCCATACCAGAGAAAAGAGAGCAAGAGAGGAGTGTGCCCCTCTTTTTGTATACATGCTTGCTAACTTCTGATTGGTTCCTTCAAAGGATTCTGTTTTAGCAACATCCTTGGGATTGGTTATATGGCTCACTGCCTTGTGATTAGTTAGCTGCAAGCTGTCAGTCTTAGCAACATCCATACATTTTAAAGCTCATGTCTCCTGCACGCTCCCTTCTTTCCTGCCTAGATGGGTTCCCCAGTTCTTCTTCCTTCTTCCATGGTCCTGTCCCTGTCTACCTAGCTTCATCTGTCTACTCAATAGCAGCTTAGAAGAGAATCCGTGAGAAAGCAGAATAGTGAATGATTCACCATAAGACAGAATAAAATGGTTTAGCCTTATATTTTCTGTAGTATATTAGAACATGTTTCACAGATCATTTTATATGCTTCTGATAAGCACTGTAGGGAAATAAACAATTATATAAATCTAAGCATTTTTTATTTAAATGAGAGGTGATTTAGGTCAAATGAACATAGGGAGTTAGTTATTTGTTAGTCAAGTAACAGTGGTAGAAAATGTGAATTAAAAACTGACTGCTCACATTTGTTAAGGTCAATAAATATGAATATTACTGATGGTCTTATGAGAAAGTCACTTTGCTTAAGATAGAAGAGAGACATTCATCATAAAAAAATGAGCTGTTCCATTCCATTAAAAAGCAGCTAGGTAAAAGGCAAGGAAACTAGTTTGTTATTTCTATGCACAATTATACAATTACTAGAATAAACAGGAGAAAACAAATTGAGGAAAAAAAACAGGTTGGTGTGATAGAAAATACATTAGATAAAATGATGTTTGTTTGGAAGTATTTTCTAATTGTAATGCAATTCACTGTTTTAATTTATTAATTTAAATCATTAGACGTGGGTCCTATTCCTAATTTGGTAAACTAATAAACAGGGAGATCTTGGGTAAGTGTTTCATTTTCTCTTGACCTAAATTTACTCTACTCTAAGTATAATTGGACTATCTCACAATGCTATTTTATTAAAGTTGAAATAAATATGTAGTAGCCTAGATGTGCTAACTACACAATTAATTACATAAAATAGAACCTCTAGATCCAGATCCATTTACAAATTATCTAGTATTGAAATGTTTTCATCTCTGTACATTTCTATAAATTTAGGTTCAGTTTTTTATTTATGCTAATGTTTAAAAAATGTAGACATGTGTGAGTGATTTGTCATCTACATTTAAAAGTTAGATTAATTTTAGAGATTATAAAAAATAAGTTTAGGTTTATAATGTGATGAAGGTTTCACCTCTGAACTTAGTTATTTTTTTATTTTTATCACTATCTATATATATAAAACCCTAATTGACCGGCTGACCATTTGACCCATCGCTATGATGAACACTGACCACCAGGGAGCAGACACTCAATGCAGGAGCTGCCCGCTTGGTGGTCAGTGCGCTCCCACAGTGGGAGCACCGCTCAGCTGACCGAGGGGTGCCAGATGCATGGCTCATGGCTGGTGAGCACAGCTGCAGTGGCGTGAGCCTCTACCGCCTCTGCAGCAGCAGGGCCAGGATGAGTGGGAGCGGCGAGGTGCCCTGCCTGGGCTCAGACTCCTCCCTGGCTGTCTACCGCTTCACACAGTACTACAACCCTTGGGGAATGTTGGACTGCCCAGTTTCCGGCAGTCTGACATCCCCCTAAGGGTCCTGGATTGCCAGAGGGCACAGGCCAGGCTGAGGGACCCCACTGGTGCACAAATCCATGCACTGGGCCTCTAGTATAGCATAACATATTTCAGTGTAAAATACAATCTTATTTAATAGACATGACTGGATTTCATAGACTTGATATGATTTCCAGAGAGTCAGAATTATCACAAAGAAATCTCTAAGAGAGAAAGATAAATATCACATGATCTCACTTATATGTGAAATCTAATGAACAAAAGAAATTGACAAATAAAATAGGTCCAGAAACATGGAAGCATGCAACAGACTGATGATTCTTAGAGGGGAGGGGGAAGGGGTGGCCAGAAGAGATTAACCAAAGAATTTATATGCATGGTTATAGACAATAGTGTAGTAAAAGCCTGAGGAGGGAAAGGGAGTGAGGAGGAGGGAGTCAATGGGGGAAAAAAGAGGACATCTGTAATACTTTCAACAATAATGATAAATTTTTTGTTGTTGTTCATAATTTGTATCTTTTTTTCAATTAAATCTTTATTGTTCAGATTATTACATTTGTTCCTCTTTTTTCCCCCCATAACTTCCCTCCTCCCAGTTCCCACCCCACCCTCTGCCCTCACTCCCCACCCACTGTCCTCATCCATAGGTGCACAATTTTGTCCAGTCTCTTCCCACATCTCCCACACCTTTTACCCCCCCCCCCCCCAAGAATAGTCAGTCCATTCCCTTTCTATGTCCCTGATTCTATTATAATCACCAGTTCATTCTGTTCATCAGATTATTTATTCACTTGATTCTTAGATTCACTTGTTGATAGATGCATATTTGTTGTTCATAATTTGTATCTTTACCTTTTTCTTCTTCCTCTTCTTAAAGGATACCTTTCAGCATTTCATATAATACTGGTTTGGTGGTGATGAACTCCTTTAGCTTTTCCTTATCTGTGAAGCTCTTTATCTGACCTTCAATTCTGAATGATAGCTTTGCTGGATAAAGTAATCTTGGTTGTAGGTTCTTGGTATTCATGACTTTGAATATATCTTGCCATTCCCTTCTGGCCTGCAAAGTTTCTGTTGAGAAATCAGCTGACAGTCGTATGGGTATTCCCTTGTAGGTAACTGAGTTTCTTTCTCTTGCTGCTTTTAAGATTCTCTCTTTGTCTTTTGCTCTTGGCATTTTAATTATGATGTGTCTTGGTGTGGTCCTCTTTGGATTCCTTTTGTTTGGGTTCTCTGCGTTTCCTGGACCTGTAAGTCTATTTCTTTCACCAGGAAGGGGAAGCTTTCTGTCATTATTTCTTTAAATAGGTTTTCAATATCTTGCTCTCTCTCATCTTCTGGCACCCCTATAATTCTGATGTTGGTACGCTTGAAGCTGTCCCAGAGGCTCCTTACACTATCTTCGTATTTTCGGCTTCTTTTTCATTTTGCTTTTCCGGTTGGGTGTTTTTTGCTTCTTCACATTTCAAATCTTTGACTTTATTCTTGTGCTCCTCTGGTCTGCTGTTGGGTGTCTGTATAATATTCTTTATTTCAGTCAGTGTATGCTTAATTTCTAGTTGGTTCATTATCACATCGAGGGTCTCATTAGATTTCTTGTAGATCTCATTAAGTTTATCGGCAGTTTCTAGAAAATTATTGAAAGACCTTAAAAGTGTGGTTTTGAGCTCTATATCCTCCAATTGTGACATTTGTGTCCTGTTTCTTTGTCTCCACATTTTTTATGCTTTCTTGGTGCACCCCTAGTGGTCTTTGTGCTCAGTCTTGTTGTAGTTAAGCCTTGATTGTTGTAGGTAATCCTGGGAGGGATTTGACCTCCAGGCCAACTGGCTGTGAGAATCAGCTGTGTCTGCAGTGGGAGAACTTCTGTCCTCTAGGGAGGTGCTAATCTAGCCTTTGCCTGAGGCTATCCAGCAAATGCCTCTGTGCAGGCCTTGGGCGGGACGGGTCCCAGGGGATCAACAGGGTGGGCGGAGGGAGCAGTTATGGCTGCTCTCAGTCCTGTCCCCAGGGGCTCTGCCTCTCAGAGTCCCAGCAACCGCTGCAAACCTCGGAGAGAATGCTGCCTTCGAGTACCGACCGAAGCCAGACAGTTCTGCTTCTCCCGTTTGAGTCTGGGTCCCTAGAGACTTGCCCGGATCTGGAGCTCAGAGTCTGAGACTCCCTCTCGATTGAAACAGACAACCGTGCCCTCAGCCACCAGCCCACTCTGCATGCACTCCGCACCTTAGTATTTTACTTCAGCACTGTGCCTCCTCTGAGTCTCAGTATGCTTTTCTCTTTCCTCCTAGTTGTAGAACTTCCACTCAGCCAGCCTTCCTGTGGTTCTGGATGATGTCCGTTCCATCTTTTAGTTGTATTTTTGAAGTAGTTGTTGGAGGCAGCAAACTCCGGCGTTAACCTATGCCGCCATCTTGGTTTCTCCAATGATAATTTTTTTTAAAAGAATTTGAGAGACTACAGGTCACCATCATCCCAGAGTAATTCATCAGTGATGAGGCCACCCAAAGAGAGACCTGGAGGCTGCTGAAGGCAGTTCAGTGAGGGAGCCCAGCAGTGCAGGTAGGAAAAGGGGTTCTGGGGCCAGCACTGTGGCTGATTAGCAAAGCTGCTCACCTTCTCCAATGGCCAGGGTCCTCATGTGGCAAGTCTGGGTATGAACCCCTGCCTTGCAGGCTTCAGCACATGATGCTTGCTCAGTAGTTCTTAACCTACTTCCTTTTTTGATTCAAACGTTGAATATTGAAGCAAGAAACCACTTACTGAATATCACTTAATTGAGATTTCCCTTGAGGTTCAAGGAGGATGAGGATGAGGAGGAGGAGGAGGAGGAGGAGGAGGAGGAGGAGAGAGAGAGAGAGAGAGGGAGACAGAGAGAGAAGGGAGGGAGGGAGGGAGGAAGGAGGGGGAAAATATGAAAGACAACTGGGTTAGGGGTTAGTAGGGTGAAAGGGTGAATATTGTCCCCGGAGAGTAATAACCCTGACTTCTAGCCTTGGGTTTTACTGATGACTGTCTGTGTGACCTGGGGAAGCCTCATTTTCCTCATTTCTAAAATGAAAGCCATAATCTAGGAAGTAATTTCTAGTGTATTATACTACACAAAAATTCTGATCCTTGTCTCACTCATTCAAGTTGATTATATACCTTTCACATGCCAGGAACAAGTGCCTGATGTCCCTATTCTCAAGATGCCTGTGTCTGGGGAGGGAGACAAATAATAAATGGATAATCCATGGTGAAGGTCAGATAGTAATGAGCCCCACTAAGGGAAGTAAACATGGCAATGCGATGGAGACAGATAGGGCTGAGGGGCGCTGGCTTACACACGCAGGGAGGAAGTGCTGTGTGAGCAGAGAGCTTAGTGATAGGAGGAAAGGAGTTCAGTTACTACTTGGAAATGTTCCCGCCAGGAGCTGAAGCGGGTCTGAAGCCCAGAGCTCCCATCAAGAGGACCAACGGGTTGGAGTACACTCTTTGGGGACGGGGAGCCTGGAGGGACAGGAAAGGGGCAGAAGGAGGAGACTGGATTTCATTCCAAGTGTGAGGGCTTTCGCTTGTTTCCGCTCTCAGACCTGTGGTTGAGAGTGTAACAAGTAAAACAGCTTCGTCCAGCCCCCTCCCTGTCTGGGTGGTGGCAGATGTAAGAGGGAGAGGTTGCGGGGGGGGGGGGGGGAGAGCGAGTGGGCATGGTAGGGCTCTTTGAAGGACTTGTGAAGTTGATGCTGAAGGAAGAAGCCTGGAAACAAGACACAGCGAAGTTCGTGTTGTATTTTCAAACTCTGCATTCACTGTTTAGAATGAGGAGAGAAACCCCGTTTCCTTCCATCTTTCCTCCATCTCCTGGAGTTAGAACACAGAGATAACTGATGTCAATGCCTATCCTTCGTCTCCTGGCTTATTTTTAAAGTATTTGCTAAGCACAATAATAATGTGTTATACAGAAATCATGTGTTATCTTCCAGAGCTGTCATTTCAATACTATTTTTTGAAAACCAAGAAGAAGAAAAACTACTACTTTCCCAGCCTTGGGTTTCTTCTGAAAAAACAAAACAAAACAAACAAACAAACAAAATAAATGAATTAAAAATAAAACAAATCTTTGAAAAATACAACAGAATTTCATCTTTGTCTCCTTTGCATATTGAGAAAAATGAGTGTTTATTATTTTCTGTATGGAGTTATCTTATGAATTAATATACTGAAATTCTGTTAGAGTTTTCCATTTTTATAGACAAATACTAAATAAGGAATTTTCAAGGGCATACACAATAGCTAAAAAATTGAGTCACATTCATTTGATTAAAAAAGAGTGAACTTTTGTTATATGCATATGTATACATATTCTCCCCCCACCTGTTAGGGTAAAATGCTTAAACCTAATGGTGTTAATTACATCAATTTGTTATTATTTATATTTTTATCAACCCCTTTTAAAGCCCAGCAAGGGATTTCTAGTTACCTTCCTTTAAAGGCAATTGGGCTAGTCTGTGAAAACTATTAGGATTCTGCTTTTCTTCAAGTTAAATTTACCAAATGAAAGAGAAGACAGAAGGTCTCATATAACATGGATGTACTTTTCAGGAAAAGGAGGTACTATAAAGATAAGATTTGTATTCAGAGAGATAGAATTAATGCGAACTTTAGCAAATATCGCTTACTTTCTTGTGATCATACTGTTCAAACCCTTTCTGAGAAAAACGATATTAGAATGGAGGCTGAGATGGATAAGGTGGCAAACCCAATACACATTTCTGGGAAAAAGCAAAGAAAAAGTTCCCCTTTCCTTTTATATTTTACTTCAGCAAAATTAAGTTTCTAAGGCACATATTTATGGTAGAATTACCAGAGGGTGGCAGAATTAGTTCTGGAAATGTATTGTAGTACCATCAATGCAGGTGATAAACAATGACCCATATCTATAGCCAATAATGAGCATTCATTCGGGCATTCATTTGAACTAAGACACCAAAGTTCAGATCAATCAAAACGAATCCACTTAACCAAAAGCTATTAACTTATTACAATAAGATCACTTATGGCTTGAGAATAATTTGGTGGCAGGATCTTTTTTGCTTTCTAAAATGCTTTACTCAGAATTCCAAACTATAAAACAGATAAAAGTAAGGTTTTATTTGTATACATTTTCCTTATAATTAATCTCATATTTGTTATATACACGTGTAAAACCAACATTTGGAAAAATACTCCATTAATCCACACTAAATATAAATTGTATAAGCACCCTAGTTAAATGTAGAGTTGTCAAGACAAAAAAGCAAACCTGATCTATATATTGTCTGTAAGAAACTCACTAGAAATATAAAGACATATAGCTATGTTAAAAGTATCTTCATGGACAAAAGATGAACTATGCAAACATTAAACATAAGGAAATTGGTGTGATTATACAACAGGATAAATAAACTTCAGATTATTTCCAGAGATAAGAAAGATAATACATAGTGATAAAGGGGTCACATCATCAAGAAAATATAAGAATTCCAAGTATGTATGCTCCTGATGACAGAGCTTCAATTATGAAACTCCAAACTAGTAGAGATAAAAGGATGAATAGCCCTAACTGGTTTGGCTCAGTGGATAGAGCATCGGCCTGCGGACTGAAAGGTCCCAGGTTCCATTCCAGTCAAGGGCATGTACCTTGGTTGTGGGCACATCCCCAGTAGGGGGTGTGCAGGAGGCCGCTGATCTATGTTTCTTTCTCATTGATGTTTCTAACTCTCTATCCCTCTCCCTCTCCCTTCCTCTCTGTAAGAAAAAATCAATAAACTATATTTTTAAAAAAGGATGAATAGATAAATCTACAATTATAGTTGAAGATTTTAACACTCAGCTTCTTGCTGTGTCCTCCTGGTGTCTCTTCCTCTTCTTACAAGGACACCTTCTTATAAGGATGCTAGATTGGGGTCACACCCTTTTGACCTCATTTAATCTTAATTACTTCTTGAAGGCACTTTCTCAAAGCACAGTCACCCTGGGGTCAGAGCTTCAACATGTGAATTTGGGAGGAATACAATTCAGTTTATAACTTTCTGTCCTCTAACCCTAAAATTCATGTCCTTTTCATTTATAGTACATTCACCCCATCCAACAGCCCCCTAAATCTTAACCATTCTAGCATCAATTCCAAGTCTAAAGTTTCATCTAAATCAGGTATGAGTTAGACTTGAAGTATAATTTTTCCAGACTTAAAATTCCTCTCCAGCTGTGAGCCTGACACTAGACAAGTTATGTGCTTCCAAAACACAACTGTGGGACAGGTGTAATATAGATATTTCCGTTCCAAAAAGGGAGCGATCAGAAATAAGAAGGGGTTGCAGGTCCCAAACAAGACAAATTCCATTAGCTCTTAAAGCTTGAGAATAACCCTCTTTGGCTCCATGCTCTCCGCTCTGGGTGAAAATGGTGGTGTTGTCACTCCCATGTCCCTAGGTGGCAGCCCCGCCCCTGAGGTTCTGTGGGGTGGCCTTGCCCCTGAAGCACTGGGCAGCAGTCTCCTGGCCCACAAAAACTGAAACACTGAGGCATCCTGAGGGTCTCTGAGTTGCCTTCAGGGTCTTTCTTCCCTTTCTTCAAAGGACAATGCACGTCCAGAGCTGGATAGTTGTAATATTCCATCCTGTGGAATTCCTGAAGTCCAACAGCCTTCCTTCATTCTGTCCCATCTTCTCTGCCTACTTTAGTCCCAGCTGGCAGTGTTTCTGTCATATTTTACATACTTTTTATAGCAGTACCCTTGTTCCTAATACCAAGCTCTGTATTAGTCTGCTCAGGTTGCTGTACCAAAATGTCACAGACCAGGTAGTTTTAAAAAACACATATTTTTGATCAAGGTGCCAACAGGTTGGTTTCTGGTGAGTTGCCTCTTCCTGGCTTGCAGAAGGCCACCTTCTCACTGGCTATATCTTCACATAGTCTTTCCTCTGTGAGTGTGGGGGGCGAAAGCAAGAGAGCAAGTGCTCTGGAGTTACTTCCTCTCCTTATAAGAACACCAGTTCTATTGGGTTAAAACACCACCAATATAACCTTATTTAACCTTAATTATCTCCTTAAAGTCCCTACCTCTAAATATGGTCACATTAGGAGTTAAAGCTTGAAATATATATATATATATTTTTTTTGGGGGGGGGGGGGGATATGGCAGGGGGCAGTTCAGTCCATAACCATAACAGATTTACAACACTTCGTGGCTTAAAAACAAAACATTGATTTTGCTCACAGGTTTCCAGTTGAACAAGGCTCAGGAGGTTCAGCTTGTTAACAGGGCCAGACAGAAGGCTGGGTGTGGAGTCATTTACTCATATGGGTAGCAGCTAATACTGGCAGTCACGTAGGATTGTAGCCGGGCCGTCAGCTGAACACCTACCAGTTCCGTGTGGTGGCTAGGTTCCAAAGGTCAGTGTCCCAAGAGGTTGAGAAAGAACAAAGCAGAAGCCATATCATCACTTAGAACCCAGCCTCAAAGTCACACAGCATCACCTGTGGTACATTTTACTCATAAAGTCCCACTCGCTTTCAAGTGGAGGGAAAACAGACTCTACCTCTTGATGGAAGAATAGCAAAGATACGGATATATTACTGAGGAACAAGAAATATTGCTAGGGCCATTTTCTGAAAATGTGCTCTTGTCATGCTGCATGTATGGTTAACAAGCTTTGAGCAGTATAAATTGGAATCTCTTCTTTGGTTTACCAATAATCACATCTTCTCTTGCATTTCTCTAGCATAGCAAGTAATTAATCACAAATATTTTTTTTCTCCAGAATTACCGAAAAGACAAGGGCAGAAGCCAACAGGAGTTTATGCATGGCTCAGCAATTTGCAGACTTAATGGACAACATTTATATTTAATCTAATAAATATACCTATATTTATAAAGAAAGGCAAGAGTCTTAGCACAGACAACTTTGTAAAACTATTTTTAACCTGAAAGGTGGCTGGATGTATGAAATAGGAAGAAAAAGAGAATTATAATAACTGTTATGGAAAATACTTTGAAAACCAATGATAGCCCTAAACTATTCAATAGCCTAACATCATAAATTGAGGCAATCATGTGGCATGTTTGCTCAAGTCAATGTGGTAAAGTTATTTAATTGCTTGACATTAATATATTATTTGTTAAATTTTAATAATATGTTTATGTAATAACATAAATTAAAATTTTTATTTTATTTGAGTTTGAGCATTCATTCTTTTAATTAATGGTCTCTGTACAACTCCCCATTTTTGCATAGTTTACTAATTGCATATTATGGTACAATGGTCCCTTTTTTCCAGAACTTTGTTAGAGAACATTGCAAAGAGAATCAGATATTCACTATAAGTGCTTTTTATTGTCACTTTTCTTTTCAGGTTAGATGCCAGAAGCCCATGGTGGCCACAGAGGAATACAAGTTGGTATTTTGTGCCCCCCAGGAACTGGCTGTGCGTTTGTCTTCACTATTACTGGCATCAGGCAAAAATGAGAAGCAAAGTTGTGTTGAATCACATAATAATTGTAATGGGACTTAAAACTTAAGTTTGTCCAGAAAGGAGATGAATTCATGAATTGCAGATCAGATCTTTTGAGTAAGAAGTAAAAACATACAATGAGGTACAATACAGTTTTATATGCAATATTAAAATTGACCAGCATTATTTTTCAAAGATATTCTTACTTTTGAATGTGACATGCAATTATTTAGTTTAGACAGTTTTAGTCAGTTCTGGCTGCTATAACAAATTAGCATAGACTGGATGGCATAAATATCAGACATGTATTTCTCACAGTGATGGAGGCTGGGAAGTCCAAGTTCAAGGCACCTGCAGATTCTATGTCTGCTGAGAACCCACTTCCAGGTGTAGGTGACTATATTCTTTGTGTTTCGTCACATGACAGATAGCAGTGAGAAGCAAGCTGTCTCCTGATTTTTATAAGGGCACTAATCTCATTCATGAGTGCTCTGCCTTTACCACCAAATCTAATTTTAATTACCTTCCAAAGGCCCCCCACCTCCTAGTATGATCATACTGTGGGAACAATTTCCACATGTGACTGATGGGAATGCACAAATATTCAGTCTATGGCAGACCAGTAAGTTCTCTTTTTAAAAAATATGTTTTTATTGATTTTTGAGAGAGACGAGGGAGTGGGAGAGAGAGATAGAAACATTGATGAGAGAGAACCATCGATCTGCTGCCTCCTGTCCACCCCCTACTGGAGATTCAGCCTGCAACCCATGCATGTGCCCTGACCAGAATCCGGTGATCCTTGGCTCATAGGTTGGTGCTCATACACTGAGCAATACTGGCCGGGTGAGACCATTAAGTTCTGAGGTAAAAAAGGAAAAAAAAGGAAATACAAAACAAAAATGACACCTACATTTAAAGAAAGCAATATATATTTGGAATAGGCGAAATGCGTAAATATTATTGAATGTTTGATAATGTCAGTATGTGAGATACTTATTTAGAATCTACAGAAACCTATCATTGCTAAGCAGATACGGTTTCATATATTACTTCCCATAGACTGGCATGCCCACTAAATGCTGGAGCCCTCTAATGAGCAGACTGTTGCATGCCACCTGGATTTGAGGGGATAATTTATTCACCGCTGGATTTTTCTTGGACTAAAAAGATAAACAGATAGATAAATAACAACCAAGCTTATGAAGGCAGGTTCTTATTTTAATTTGGAACAGTTCTACTCTTATAAAATTGTCAGTCAGAGCATACAAATGGAATCTTATTTATTTTATTGCAATTAAGTCATGAGTGGACATTTTCCACACTATCCCTTAAGAAATAAACAATAAGGTAAGTTACTTGTTACACTATTTATTTTCCCAATGTGAAACTAATTAGTGAGCTCATTCTTTTAACAGCTGCCCTTGTGTTCAGGATTTTCCTAGGAAGATTAGGGCCACTGGATGGAAAATAGAACTGAAAAATCTAATAGTAATAATAAAAAGCCCACAAAGCATGTCTGAGGAATTAAGTAAAAACAATAAATAAGTCATTTTACAAGAGTTCAGTGATCTTGAACTTCCTATTCCACTTATCCACATTGAGGTTGTGTTGGTTAGTGTCAGTGGGAAATCTTACCGTAAAATGGAAAAATATTAGCAATGAGTCAACCTCAAAGGGTTCAAAATGAGTGTAAGTATTCTGAGTTCAAAAGTCTATTGGGATCTTAATTAAACCTCCACAATCTTCTAGAGCAGACCAAAACTCATAGAGAATTGGCTATTTTCCAGTATTGTCTCAGCATCTTCTTGTTTCTATCAGAATGTTAATTTCCAAATTCCCATATCCCTTAAGTTTAATATCTTTTCCATTCATTCTCAGTGGGTGTTCCTTCACCACAGACTTAGTAAAGTTGAAAGTAAGTTTATATATGCATAAGATATGCAGTGGTAATAAAAAGGTAAAAATTTAGTGCCAAAGAGGTAAAACTCAGAGTTTTAGAACCTTTTTTTCAAAGTGAATATGAAAAACAAATGGTGGAAAAAAATGTTAAGAATTCCCCAAACCATACAAAAATACATGGCAATAGGTAAAAACGGTGTTAAATTAGCTGGTTACATTCACTAAATGTCATTTGACTAGATCTTTATAAATATAATTCAATTATTTGTCAAATACACTTCAGTAAAGCTAGGGGAAAAATTAAGGCTATTAGTTTTTTTTGGTTTATACTGCCAAGCAAAATTAGTCCATTATCTGCTCCTCATTCTATCAACATTTCATATAATGTATCCCAAGTAATTTCTAAAAAGTGATGTGGGGGCTGGGACTTCTGAACACCAATATTTCTATTACTAGTATTTCAGACTCTCCTTGTCTTGTACAAATCAGATCTTAAGGTAGGCTGTTTTCCATCCAGAGTAAGTCTCTTCTGATTTTATTGATTGCAGCCATGATAACCCAAAATTGTGTGCTAGGGCTTTCAGAGTTGAACAAATTAAGAGGAGATGGGGGATAGAATGGGCTCATATCCTACATGAATTATCATTGAATATTTTGCTAACATTTTTGGTAATATCTAATAAAATATTTGATTCAGGAAAGGATTGTTAGTGGATGATAAAATCACTAGATGAAAGATTGCTACAGCTATTGATAGGATACCACCATATCATCACAAATATTTGCACGTCACAAAGGGAAGATAATATAACTTTACAAAGGAGGAATCAGCCCTCCATCCCCTTACCCAAGAGTTCAATGTTAGCATCACTAATAGTGTAGACATTATGGACATTATGTGCTTTCTATTGAGTTACAGTGATATGAGTTACAGAGCATCACTTATAAAGTATTATGTTCATCACACCCCAACACAATATTTGGTTCTTAATTGGCTTCTTGTTTGAATAAATCCTTTTTTGATCATTGGAGACTTTAAAGATGGAGTGACTATTAAATGATATATGTATATATATATTTGAAGGAATTGGCTCACACAATTATGGAGGACGGTTAGTTCAAAATCTGCAGAATGGACCAGCAGGCTTAAGACCAGGGGAGAGACCATGTTGCAGGTGAAAGTCTAAGTTTGATGTCAGAATTCTCTCCTGCTCCAGAGGGTCAGTCTTTTGTTCTATTCAGGCCTTCAACTGATTGCATGAGGCCCCCTCATTTAATGAAGAGCAATCTGCTTCACTGAAAGTCCACTAATTTAAATGTTAAGCTCATCTAAAAACACCTTTACAGAATAAGGTTGGCCAAATATCTGAGCACCATAATCCAACCAAGTTGACACATAAACCTAACAATCACAGATGGTAGATGGGAATTTATTATATTACTCTCTCTACTTTTCTGAAAGATTAAAAACCTTCAAAATAAAAGCTTCAAAATAGCTTTGCTTGAAATTATATTGTACATATCCATTTCTCATAAAATGGCAGTTAACTGAAAATATTTTGCTTCACAAGAAGTATTACACAGATAACAAGAAAAAAAAAGGAAAAAAATTTAGTTTAATTTGTGATTTTGAATAACAACAGCACACAACCACATTTCCCATACATACATAGTTCAAGAAGCATAACAGTGATACACATACCACTCAAAAATATGTGATATTGTCTCCGTTAAATGTAAATAAAATGGATCTACAGACTCACTCTCTCAACATGATCATATGTGAAATCATTTGTATTTAAAGCTATATAATACATTATGTCTAGCCCTTCAATCTGGGAAGCCTTTGGCAAGTTACCTGACTTTTTCTGGATTTTGTTGTCTTTTAAATGGTGGCAATATTCAAGTCTGCATAGAAAACTAATAATTGAGTTCCAACTCTGTGCCAAAAACTGTTTTAAAAATATTTACAACATGTGATAAATATTATTTTCATGTAATAGGAAAGACAACTAAACTTCAAAAGGAATATAAAAAGGGAAGATGAAAGTCACACAGCTACAAAGTAATAATACATAAACTACCTATTCTCTTCCAATCTAGGATAAAATAAACAATGCAAGTGATTACACTTGGAAACTATGAAGCATCATAGATTAATAATTCTAAGGAATTAAAAAAACCTCAGTCAGCTTTCATCATTTTAAATAAAAAAAGGGATTTTAAAAAATCTGTTAAGCTTGTGGGCAGCAAATCTTAACACAAAATTTTAATCCGTCAAGAGGAGGAATTGTGTTTTATCTCCCCCCCGCAACTTAATTTTCTATGATTTGCTTTATTTTTAAACATGTATTGAAATTTTCCTAAAGTCACTCAGTTTTTCACTTTTAAAAAGTTTTGAATAAAGGGAAAAACAATGTTCATTCAGGTAATGTCAAAATATGTTTCATCCACTAGAGAAATGAGAAAGCCTCACTATTCCAAAAAAATTCACCCTCATTTGATAATATTTTTTACTAGAGGCCCAGTGCCACCTCTGTCTCAGCCCCCGCCTGCTATGGTTTTGTCCAGAAGGAAAGATGTCTGGAAGGGCGTCTGGTCTAATTAGCATATTATGCTTTTATTATTATAGATTGACAATATCCTCCTGCAAATCTATTTTTTAAATAAACTTTCTTTTTTTCTAAATCCTACTCAAAATGCAAATACTCTATATCTCATTAAATCTCTCTTTACTTGAGTCCCATCAGTATTTAGACTACACGCCACATTCTTTCATAATTAATTATATGTTAAAAGTTATTTACTCTGAAAGGAGACTATTTTTCATAGGAACATCAAATATTCGATGATAACAAGTTTTGTTTCACATTGCTACCTATTTTTATTCAGTATATTATTGTTTTTCCAAGAAAATTATAAACACTTTGAAACAAGTTATATTTTCATTATTGTGCCAAAAGCTTTTAGTAACAGCTATTATTTTGTGGTTGCTCACATATTTAATTAGTATCATTACTGCAGCAAAATTTTATTATTATAATGGTTCTTTAAACTTTCCCACTACTATTCATGTAGAGTCAGCTTCAATCTCTACTAAGAACCTTATTTTAAAAGTTGAAGAAAAGATTGCATAAGAAATAGTGAAATAATATCTTACATGCTTATATTTTCTATAATTATTTCAATAAAAATATTTAAATACTGTAAATTAATTATTCATGGGAAGGAATAAGTGAAAAAAAAATTGTTTCAGACAAATGATTCTCATTTAAAACCAGATTGTAATAGACTCATAGATACAGAGAAAAATTTGAAAGTTGCCAGATGGGAGGGCAGTTGCAGGGATGGGTGAAATGTGCAGGGATTAAGCACACAATAGTTACAGAATAGTCACAGGGTGTAAGGTGCAGCATAGAGAGTACAGGCAATGATATGATAATAGCTATGAATGGTGTCAGATGGGTACTAGATTTATTGGGGTGATCACTAAGTTACAGAATGTCTAATCACTGGGCTATCTACCTGAAACTAATATAATATTGTATCTCAACTGTAATTTAAAAAACAAAAAAATAGTTATTTAAAGTACAAAATAAGTAAATAAAACCACATTTTATATTGTCAACCAGAAGTCATTATTACCTGGTGGTAATGACTAACTTAATGTGGCTTTTTCTCTCCTTGTTCCACAGATATCCCCTAGCAACAAAGAAATACCCATCCTCCTATCACAGCTATTATTGGTGCCAACCAAAGAGCCTGGTAACGTTTCTGTTAAAGTAGAAAGGGGGATTGTGTAAATGTAAACTTTCCCTGAAACTTTCTTTCAATCTGGCAAAATGCAGGTCAATAACTCTAAATCCCTTCTGACACTGGGCCCATAGAACAGTCATTGTTGGGGTCAGGTCCAAACCATCTCTGTCTTTCAATACGTGTGCTGACTTGAACACATTCAATCATAAGGCTTTATTCAGTTCCAACTGCAAAAAAAACAACAACAATCAATCTTAAAATTTTAAAAGAATCTCTTTTAATACCTCTACCCTCACATTTATGAGGGCTATCAGGAGAAAAGGAATTGTGAGACTAGATCATGACTCTGATACGGCATTTTTAGAATCAGCTTATCCAGGTAAGAGTTAATGCACTTCACCAGGTAAATTGTAGAAGAAATTGTAGTCATTGCCCTGCTAAACCTTGGAAGAACTGAAGAATTTCAGTCTTTGGTGCTGTCAAACAGACACCATTCATCATCCTTGAATTGGCTTTTGGCTTTAAAATAAATAAAACAAACCAGAAATTCCCTTTAGATTCCGCAATAAAGGCAAATCCCTATAGTAGCTTGTCTTGGTTTTGTAGTTGATAGCAACAACAACAACAACAACAACAACAACAACAAAAACAAAAAAAACAAAAAGAACAAAAATAAAATTTAAGTCCTTAATACTCCCAAGACTGCAACTCACACCAGAGTCAAATAATATCAAGGAGTTACTGAACTAGGTATTGATTGCAGACACTAAGGTTGTTTGTTATTGGATTTTCAATTTTTGAGGAATGAGGTGAAATTCACATCTCTCCAAAAGACAGTATGCTCTGATTCCTGAAAGCCAGAGTTTACGTGACTTGAGTTCATTGGAAAAGAGTGGTATATATTGGCCTGAATAAATAATGTCCTGGGGTTCTAATTGTCTAAACAAGATATATAATACTCTGAGAAAAAATGTGGACCACATTGTAAGGTATCCTGTATTTTGTATTATGAACAACTACAAGAGCAAAATCTTTTCAAAATCATCTATCCACTTAGGATTTTTAGGTTGGCTTTGTCAAAAAGGGTCCTGGCTTCGCTGAGAGACAGGGGCAGCTGTGTTGTAATCAACTGTCTCCTTGCTAAGCTTGCCTGGTAAACCTGAAAACAAATGCTTTACAAAGGATATCAGAATGACATTGTGCCCTTTTATCAAATCTCTCTTCATGAGAAATAATAGTTACATAGCCAGTGAATTTTATGAAACCATAAACCAATTTGTTTGGTGTAAGAGAGAAAATTTCTGCAGTTTTAAATCAGGTTGTAGGTGGAAACCTCCCCAGCTGTTACAGATTACGCCCTGCTCACTGCTTCTGGTGGATGTATCTGTTCTGAGTAGTATATTTGTAGGTTTTGCTTCCTTTGTTCAGATTAAATCTTAACTGAACCAAACTCCTTTGAATTAACTTAATCACAGTTGACTATTGATCACCATCCTCCTGAATTCCCTCTTTTACAGATCAAACTTTTGTTGGTTTCGGGTCAGTAAGAATATTTATAATATTACATATAAAAATAGAAACTTAAATCCTAAATAATGTGCTTTAATTCTAAGGATTAAAGATATCTGAACAGGGGAGTGATTAAAACCAGCTTTTATTTCAGTAAATGACCAAACAAACAGGAGTTGCACAGGTTAAAGGAAAGAGCATGGATCAGTAATGAAGAAATATTAATTCTGATCCCAGTCTGCCACTTTGAGCTATGGGACTAAGAGCAGTCATATGACTCAGCCTCACTTTTCTTATCTAAAATGTACAGATGATGGGATGAGATTCTGTCTAGCATTAAAAATTCTGTGGTGAGCTAAGGTTCTGCAGTGAGCTGTTTTAGATTTTACTAGCCTAAAGGGAGAGCAATAAATTTACTTTCCTTATGTAGTGCTCCTGGTAGAGGCATTTGTGAATAATGGAATTTTACAATGGTCCATTTACACAGACCATTTCACAAACACCTTTGGCTTCCTGAAATCTATTCTATTCTCACTACTGAGAACTAAATGTCTTACTTGTAACTGTGATGTGAGAATTAATTTAATTAACTAAGATGTTATTTAATCTAATGTGATTTCTGAAATTTGAATGCCAGTTTATCACCTAAAATATATGGGGTGACGTCAAGCCTTACTCCACATGTTGTTTGATGCATGTATTGCTTTTCATGTGTTGTGGTAAACTGAAAAATGATTCCCTAAAGACAGCCACTGAAGCCTGTGAATATTACTTTATGTGGGGAAAAAAGGGTCTTTGCAGATGTGATAAAGGATTTTGAGTTGGGAAGAATATTTTAGATTGTCAAAGTGGGCCCTAAATATAATTACATATATTGTCATAAGAGAGTGGTGGGGGAGATTTTCCACACACGGTTGGGTCCCTAGGCTTGGCCAGCAATCAGGGCCTATCTGCAGGATGACGGGCGAGATGATTAGGGGCCCCTGCTGGCACTTGGCTGGCCTGGAGCCTGTGGGTTGGGGGAAGCTCCTGCATTGAGCACCTGCCTCCTGGTTGTCAGTGCGCATCATAGCGACTAGTCGTTCCACTGGTTGTTCTGTTGTTCAGTCACTTTGTATATTAGGCTTTTATTATATAGGACATATATTCCTTTTCTATCAGATTGAAATTATCTTTGTATTTCTCTGGACTTTACCCATATTTCTATTTTGATTTCACCATTTTATCATTAAAGTCTCTCATGAAAGTCATCTTAAAATTCTTCCCAGAACAAGGAAGTGTGCACACACTAAATAAGTAATATGAGCACTACAGCTCAATTCTATCCAACACCTAGAGATTCATTAATAATAGAATTGCGATGGTTATAGGTAAACATTTAAAAGTGTTTTGTCTCAATGGGTAGAAAATAATTTGTTACATAACTTGTTTTCAGTACATATATCATTTTTTTTCCCCTCAAATCATCCAGAATACTTATCTACATCAAGTGAAATTTCATGGTCCTCTAACCCCTTTGCAATGAAATAACTCTATTAAGTTAATAAAAATAACTTAACAAATAAGGATATCATATGACATAACTAAGAGGCAACTTTATTTTGTCTCCTACTTCCCATTTAAAATGCATTCATTTAAAAGAGAAAGTAAGGCAGAGGGAGAGAGAAACATCGATGAGAGAGAACCATCAATTGGCTGTCTCCTCACTCTCCCTACTGGGGTTTGAACTCACAACCCAGACATGTGCCTTGACCAGGAATTGAACTGGCAACCTTTTGATGCATGGGACAATGCTCACCCAACTGAGCCACATTGGCCAGGGCACCATGACTTTTCTATCATTCTATTAGGACTTCCATTAACTTTATGTCTCAAACGTTATCTCAAATTGGTTAATAAAATGTCTAGTGCTACATTAATAAAAGAAAAACAACTGTGAACCTGATTCACTATCAAAATCTTTTATATTTATCACCAGGTTGAGCCAGCTTCAGATGTGGAAATCTGCAGTAGGGAAGGAGCAATGCGTGGTTTCTCCTCTTTTCCTCTCTCATGCCTGAACCACCACATGTTGCTCCCAATACTTGTTAGCTCCCTCCATTTACCAGCTGTTATTTCTTATCCTGCAAGTTAAAAGGCAGGGCGGGGGGGGGGGGTGTTGGGAAGAGAGAAGAAATGGAAGTGAGGGATTTGGAGAGTTCTAACTTGAAATTGTTCATCTTTAGCTCACTGTGTGCTCTCTGGGTCCAGCAGGCAATTCTTTCTACATAGTGCCCATTCAAGGTCTTTTTGGGGTCCCTTGTCATGAGCAGATAAACTACTAATCTCTCTCTGGGAGTTCATAAAGACTCAGGACCCTCACTCAGGTCCTGGGCAGCTAATTTGAAAACTTGGCCTTTTTTGGCTGTTTTTTTTTTTTTTTTTTTTTTTTTTTTTTGCTAATTAGAAGGGTTTATGAAATAGGACCCAAGGTGACCCCAGGCCAACCCTTTTTCCCTGGTCACCTTTGAGATGGCAGCCTAGTGACCAACTGTTTGAAGGTAGTTGTCATACCTTCTTTCCATCTCTAGACTGTCTAGGAGTTAAACCCAGGTAACTGTTTGTTTCATCATCTCAATCATAATTTGGCACCCGTTCTCAATGTCACCCAACTCCAGAGAATACATTTCAAAGCTCTCAGAGTTATGCACTTTGAAACATGTTGCCCTTTGGAAGGTTTGATGTGAGGAGAAAGGCATCTTTCCATTAGATGATTGAAAACGACTTTCCCCAAAGATATTTTCCTCATGGTATCTTTAGCCTTTTTTCACACTCTGACTCTTTTTATTGGTCCATAATTTGTTGGGAAGATTCAAGAGCCATGAAATTGTTTGACAGAGATGTTGTTTGAATATTTTCATATGTGCATTCCTCTCATAGCTCCTGCAGTGCTTGCTCTTTCCTAGGACTGACACCTCAGTTGCTGAAGTAGAATGACTTACACTCATAAATCCTAATAACCTGTGGTCCTTTAACCCTGGGTTGTGCATAGAATCATATAAAACGTGTTCTAGAGCACACATGTCTAGATTCCATCCCAGACTATGAATCGCAACCTCTGTGTCCAGCAATTAGGAATCAAAATTTCGAAAATCAAGAGATAATTCTGAAGGGCTCTTAGGATTTTGCTTCATTGACAGGCATGTCCCAAGATGTATAAATGACATGATCTCATGAGACTTTCATCCTCTTTTGGTGGAAAAACATGGGTTTTATGAATGATACTTTTATAAACTATTCTAAATAGTTTGTACTATAAAGTTGTGTTTGTATTTATAAGAATGTGGCAAATTCTTGGCCTAACTGGTTTGGCTCAGTGGATAGAGTGGCGGCCCACAGATTGAAGGGTCCCAGTTTGATACCGGGCAAGGGCACACATCTGGGTTGCAGGCCCCCCCCTCCCCCCCGCCTCCTGGCCCTGGTCAGGGTGTGTGCAGGAGGTAACCAATTGATGTGTCTCTCTCACATCAAAGTTTCTCTCTGTCTCTCTGTCTCTTGCCCTCCTTTCCACTCTCTCTGAAATAAATGGGGAAATAGTCTGGGGTGAGGATTAACAAAACCCCCCCCAAAAAAACAAAAAGAATGTGGCAAATTCTTAACAATATCTTTGTAGAGATATTTGTAATCCATGAAGTTTTATGCATTTAGATGATTTTGACTTTTCTTTTAATTTCCTTTTACTGCAGAGTCATTTAGTAGCTAATAAAATATGTATCACATGCATCCATAATCTCTTGATGTGTGTCATTGCTAGAGGCTAGCATTAGTGGAGAAACCATGGTTTTATTTGCTATCAATTCAAACCCCTTCTGGGGCTTAGAGTTCCCTAAAAAAAGTAATAATATTGTAATAATATTGGAATATGTTTTGATTTACTTTCAGAGAAATCAAAATTTCCAGGAAAGTCTGTCCCTGAATAATAATGATACTAGTATAAAAATACACTATTTGATATTTTAACTAAGAATTATATTGAAACATTCTGGTAGCCAAATAAAATTAAAATAAAGAAAATAACGTTCTCTGCTGATTTGTTTATACCTTTGTGCTTTGGGATAGCATGCAGAAGTGACCTGATATTACTGTGAACCCTTGGGCAATGTCAGCATGGAGCTTCCAAATCAATCTGGTAAGTCAATGATATTTCACACCAAGTATTGTACTCATGGCCTTGTTTTGATATAAATTTAAACTTAACTCACCCTTGAGAATCTTAAACCACAATCTTAAACCTGGAATCAAACAAAAATTATAATTACTATTTCATGGGAAAACAAAAGTTAATATGTTAATTCAGAAATAAAAGGCAGTCAGCCATGTGGAATGACTTAGAGTTTGTGTGAGACAAGGTAAAATCCTTACCCATAAATATAAGTGCTTGAAATATCAGCATTAAATACTTTCTCCTTGTCCTCTCTCTTCAAATGCAAATATTCCCCTACATTATGACCAAATTATACTTTATCAGTAATAAATTTGGCAGATTGAGTTCCCTTTTTGACAAGGAGGTCAGTGACAGATAAAAGAACTGAGAATCTGGGACCCAGAAATGGTAATGAAAGAGAGGACAGAAACCCAAAAACATTCTTGATTTCCATCAAAGATTTGTCCTATGGTTACTATTTATTCATTTATTATCTAATTTGCTCCCATGATTTTAACTGCTATGTGCTGTATTAGCTATCTACTGCTGTGAAACAAATTACATCACAACCTACTGGCTTAAAAATAGCATACATTTACTATCTCACATTTTTGTGGGTCAGAAATCTGGACACAGTTCAGCTGGGTCTTCTGCACCAATGGTTTCTTGTAAGAATGTAATCAAGGTGCTAGCCAGAGTTGGAGTCTCACAGGGCCAGTGCTTTACTAGGGAAGGATCCCCTTTGAAGCTCACCTGCGTGATTGCTGGCAGGATTCAGTGCTTTAAGTGTTGTTGGACAGAGGGCCTCAGCTCTTCACTCCCCACTGGCTGGAGGTTGTTCTCAGTTTGTGCCATGTGGGCTTTTCCAACATGGAGCTTGCTTCATCAAAGCCAGAAAGAGAGGAAATCTGTTAGCTAAGTAGAAGTTGTAATTTTTCTAACCTAATTATAAAAGTAATATACTATTGCCTTCACTATATCTTATTGATTGGGGGCAAATTACTAGGTCCAGCTCACTCGCAAACAGAAGGAATTACATACAGAAGGATATGAATTCTAGTAGACAGGAATCACTAAGGGGCAACTTAGAAGCCTGCCTACCATAGCCACCAACATGCTAGGAACCCTTAAATCTAAATCTTCAGCTCAACAAAGCAAACACATGTGTAGTCCTTCAAGAACCATAACCCAAATAAGTCCAAATCTACTTCTCTTGTCTTCTTTCATTCTAGTTAAGGCATCATCAGCCAAAGAACTTCCTGTGCTATAAACTTGATGTCATGCTCAACAACTCTTCATTTTTTCACCCAAATGTAGTTCATCCCTAAGTCATGTAGATAGATGCTTTGACCCGAATTTTCTTGAATTTCTCTAATCTACCCAACTATCACTGTTCTCAACTGAACATCCTTTACTTGGACCACTGCGTGAGCCCTCATAGACTCTTCCATGTGTCCTTCTCATTCCAATTCATCACTTCCATAATTTGGGACTTTGCTTGGGTTATTTCTTCTTCAGGGAATACTCTTTTTTTCTATTACCTTCTTTGCCCAGAAAACGTATTCATTCATTAAGACCAAGTTTAAATGTATCTAATTACTAAAAACCTGGTTATACCACATTTGACACAGCAAAAGCACTATTTCTGAAATGTTAGAGAAAAATGATATACAATATAAAGATGACAAGAAAATTTTACTCTAAAGAGAAAACTTTCCCGATATGGAAAAGAGTTGTATTTATTATTCATCTAAATTCAACTATAAAAATCTACATGCATTTTTAAAGTAAAGAATGCTATCTCCAGCCCAGCCAGCATGGCTCAGTGGTTGAGCATTGACCTATGAACCAGGAGGTCGTGGTTTGATTCCTGTTCAGGGTACATGTCTAGATTGTGTGCTTGATCCCCAGTATAGGGTGTGCAGGAGGCAGCTGATCAATGATTCTCTCTCATCATTGATGTTTCTATTTCTCTCTTTGCCTCTCCCTTCCTCTCTGAAATGAATTAGAATATCTATATCTATATCTATATCTATATCTATATCTATATCTATATCTATATCCTATATAATAAAAGCCTAATATGCTAAGTGTCCAGTCAACCTGTGGACTGTTCAACCAATTAAAGCGTAATATGCTAATGATAGGCTAAGGCCGCCCAAGTGCTCTCTATCATGTGCACCTACCAGCAGGGGGCAAACAGTCAACCAGTCAACCAGTTGCTATGATGTGCACTGACCACCAGGGGGCAGAGTCTCTCTGACTGGTAGGTTAGCTTGCTGCTGGGGTCCAGCAGATCTGGAGTGAATGAGACAGACTGAACATGCCCTGGAGCCCTCCCGTGGCCCCTCCCTGGCTGGCCAACCTCCTGTGTCCCTCCCAGGCCCCAAACATGCACCTGTAGGGTCCCTTGACCTGGCCTGTGCCCTCTTGCAATCCAGGACCCCTTGGGAGATGTCGGAGAGCCAGTTTCGGCCTGATCCCACAGGCCAGGCTAAGAGAACACACTGGTGCACAAATTTGTGCACCGGGCCTCTAGCCTATATAATAAAAGCCTAAGTGACTGTTACAGCAGAACAACTTGATGGGTCACTATACTGTGCACTGACCACCAGGGGGCAGACGCTCAACTCAGGAACTTCCCTCTGGTGGTCAGTGTGCTCCCACAGGGGGAGTGCCACTCATCTAGAAGCTGGGCTCACGGCTGGTGAGTGCAGCTGCCATGGCGGGAGCCTCTCCTGCCTCTGCAGCAGTGCTAAGGATGTCTGACTGCCAGCTTAGGCGGGGAGCGGGCCTAAGCCATCAGTCGGATTTCCCCTGAGGGCTCCTGGACTGCAAGAGGGCTCAGGTCAGGCTGAGGAAACCCCCCACCCCCACCCCAAGTGCACGAATTTCATGCACTGGGCCTCTAGTTTCTCTATAAGCAAATTACTTTTAAGAGAATTTTGTTCTAACAAGTATTGTTAATTTAAGTATATTCATACCTTTATACTGCTGTAAAATTACTAGCTCTGAACAACTTAGAAAATGTAAAACAATTACAAATTCAACTACCCATTTAATTTTATTTAATACATTGATTTATCATTTTTTTGTGGCTTTCTGCAATATAGATCCATTTCCTGAAAAATTAATGTTAAAAAATGAAATCATCTTATAGCAATTGTCTTAGTTAAAAGTCTAAGACTGCACTTGGCAGACCATGCTTCTTATTATATTGCACATAGAATTAACATACATATTATTTTACATTAGGCTACTCTCAGGCTCTGATCACTAGCAAAATTGAGAATTTTCCTTAACTTTCTATTTAATTATTGGAATTGGGAAAATATTTTGGTTTTAGGTATGCTATGATTTAACATAAAAATTTTTAGTGCCTTTTGTTTTCCTGTAGTTGTCTACTGTATTATGGGTAGTGGTGAAGGAAAAGAGATATAGAAGTCAGGGCTCTGGTTTCACTTTTACACTTGCTAGATACAGAAAAGTAGAATATGAAAACATCATTGAAGAAATAGTGTTGCAGACCTGATTTCTTACAGTAGGTTTTACTTTTTATTTTCTTGCTGTTAATATAACATCTTAGTCATTTGGGTGATCTGCTAACATGATCTCACTCACATGTGAAATCTTATGAACAAAATAAACTGATGAACAAAATATATCCAGAGACATAGAAGCATGGAACAGACTGTGGAATATCAGAGGGAAGGCAGGGTTGGGTGGGAAGATATCAACTAAAGAACTTATATGCATATATGCATAACCCATGGACACAGACAATAGGGTGGTGAAGGCAGGGATGGGGGCCAACTAGAAATGGTCAATAGGGGAAAAAGGGAACATATATAATACTTTCAGTGATAAATATTGTAAAATAAAAATGTAAATTAAAAAAAAAAGTTGAGTGACAGTAAACCTTCTAATTCTCTGTTGAGAGCTTTGGGTGAGCAACTGAATATGGCCCAAGACATGAAAACTGAATGGCTCCTGTGTCTAAAATGACTTCTTTGATATGTGATATATGGAAATTGTATAAGAGATGTTTTCTGCATGTAACAAATAAGGTAGAGAACTCCCAATAGAGGTGCTGTATTTCCTATAATCAGGAAACACTAATATCCTATATAATAAAAGGGTAATATGCAAATTGACCCTAACAGCAGAACAACCACTGGACCAGTCACTATGAGGCACACTGACCACCTCTTGGTCCCTTTCCCCGGCTGGCAGGCTCTGATGGCCTGATGGCCACCTGCAGTGGAGGCCGGGCCGGTGAGTGGGAACAGCTGACCTCTCGGTCCCTTTCCCTGGCCATCAGGCACTGATCACCCGATGGTGAATGGGGAACCAGGGATGGGTGGTGGCACGGGGGTGGGGTTGGCTGCGGGCAGCTGGGGAAGATGACCCTGCTAACAGGCCAGGCCTAGGGGCCATTCCTGCACACGAATTTCATGCGTCAGGCCTCTAGTATATAAATACTAGTAAAAGACTAAGTGTCCTACCAGTTGCATGACATGCACTGACTACCAGGGGGCAGAGGCTCAACGCAGGAGCTTCCATGGCACGCACTGGCCATTAAAAAATAAATGAGCACCATGGACCTGGCGCCGACAAGGCAACACTCGGCTTCTCCCAAGTGGGACACAGGCCCCGCCACCACCCTGGAGCAACAGCCCAAAAATATCACAGCCAATGCTGCTGAGACCCCATGGCAAAAAATGCGGCCCCCAGCCCAGCCTGGAAATGGTGGCTGTGGGCACTGGGTAATGATGTCACGTAGCAACACCCGGCTTCTTCTCCCTAGCGAACAGCCTCCTTACAGTTTCTTCAGCCCAGGAACACGACTTGCTTTATAGTCAGGTGCAAACATTTTACATTTTAACCAAATGTCTATGAAATATTTTCATGTGCCTCATCCCATTTGATCCTCACAGAAGTCCTGGAGTAGGTAGACAGGAGACTCAGTAGACTCTTATTTTCTTTCCATTAGCTGGAAAACAGAGATTTAGAAAGTTTAGAAACTTGACCTGACTGAAAAGAAGTAAGAAATGGTGGGCCTGAAAATGACTTCAGGTTTTCTCACTGTGCAGAATATAGTCAAGTACTGCTACAGTTAAATATTTTACTCTTTGTTCTCCCTGTGTGATCTACAATAATAATCTGCTTCATGTTGATATTTACTGCTGTGTTGCTGACAATTACCTGAAAGAGAAGTTGGGGTGCTTCACTGGGCTGGAAAAAGTTTAGCTAAATCAGAAAGCAGGTCTAATTAAGCAAGTTTATTATATATATATATATATATATATATATATATATATATATATATATGGCTAAGTTGATTCGCACATGTGTGATACATATAAAGCTCTCACTGGTGCCAATCACACATGTGTTTTTCCATATGTCATTGTCGAGTGTGAATTTGGTTGACACTTCTATTATAGAGAACAGGTGAATAGCAATATTAAAATATTTCTTCTAATTAATTTCCTTTCAATGTGCACAAATCCGTGCACTGGGCCACTAATATTTAACATATTAAGATCACTTATAGGCTTGATTCATCACAGGTTTGGCTATTTCATTGCTTTGTGCAATTATTGAAAATCTACTTCTCATGTGTACCCTGATTCCTTGATGATAAATATGAATTTTATAAGAAGAATCAATATTAGTTTAACAAGAAGAATCAATAAACTGGTTAAGTCATTGCAATACTAAAGACATTTTCAGGATTACTTTACATTCATTCAACATGTTATTGAATGCCTATTCATTGATAGGTACTAGCCTCAAAGATGAATGCTACATAATTGTATTGCTGTTATATAAAGATACCCTGTTATGCAGGAGGAGAGTCAACACTAAGTGGGAACCTGCCAGCTATGTTAGAATCTTTCTATCAGACCCTGCAGAGGGATTATGACCAGTGAATTATTGGATGGACTATGACCAGTGAACTGTTGGATGGATTCTGGCAAGGCCTATTTTTTTCCAGCTTATACTAGACATCTTTTTTGTTAAAGTGCTTCCACTTACTGCCAGAGCTGGACTTTCAGGCCTTAGAAGAGATCATGGGCAAAAAACAGAAAGTGCAAGTTATCTATGTGAGAGATCTGAGGATATCTAGCATAATATTACAAAGAGAATAACTTCTGAATGCAAGCACTAAGAAGAAGCATTGTACGGCAACCTGTCTTAATGTGGCACACCACACCAGGGCAAAAAACTTCTCAATAGAAGTTGACTGTTCAAAACATGCTCTGAAGTTCCTTATGTCCCACCTTAGTTTTGCTGCAATGGGCAGAGCTGTCTGTGAGTTATTTTTAGCCCAAGGATTGCCAGACACTATCATGTTTTCATTTACTTAACTGCGTTAAATGGATTGGTAGGCAGAAGCATCAAAGTAAAAATGTTACTATTTTGGGGTTGGATTTAACTAGTCTTCAATCCTGGCTCTGATAGCAGGTAAATTATTTAAGAACTCTGTGTTTCAGTTTTCTCATTTGCAAAATAGAGTAATACCTATCCTATCAAGTAGCTGCGGTGATGAAATAGAATGCAGTGCTATTAGTGGCTAAATACTGAAGGAGTCAAAGAGATGTCTAGCCCAAGAATGTGGTCAATAAATGCCAGTTTCCTTTTTCTTCACATGATTTTTCAGGAAATAATCTTCTAACAATGAGCCTATACTCCAAATTAGGTAACCAACATCTCAGAGTAGAGTGTTTTGCATAGTAGAGAGTAGTGTTAGGAGTACAGACTCTATAACTTTTTTGGGTACAGACTTCAGCCCTGATATTAGCAAGCTGAGTGGCTATGAGAAAAGTTCTTAATTACTTTGGGGCTCACTCAGTACGTAAAATATAGCTTTCCTCACAGACATGACATAAGAATTACATGAATTAATCAATTTAGAGCACCTGGCACACAGTGAGCTTTAAAAAACATTAGCTCAACATAAACAAAAGGCACTTAGAATAGTGCACAGAGCAACATTCTCTAGTCAGAAGTCAGGGCCCTGGCTTCACTTTTATACCTGCTAGATTTCTAAGCCAGGGTTTAACCTTACTAAATCTTAGTTTTCCTATTTAAAAAATTAGATTAATATTATCTTCCTGTTCGGCCTATATTATAAGGACAAACTAAATGAGATGATATAAGTTGATGATGAGCATATTTTGAGCAATATTATTATACCAGAGGCCTGGTGCATGAAATTCATGCATGGGTAGGGTCCCTAGGCCTGGCCAGTAATCAGGGCCGATCTGTGGTGCAACCGGTGGGTGATAGGGGGCCCTCGCTGGCACCCACCTTGGCTGGCCTGGGCCTGCAGGCTGGGGTGGCTCCTGCATTGAGTGTCTGCCCCTCGGTGGTCAGTGATGTCATAGTGAACGGTGGTTCCACCGGTCATTCAGCCATTCAGTCTATTTGCATATTAGGCATATATAGATATAGATATAGATATAGATATAGATATAGATATAGATATAGATATAGATATAGATATAGATATAGATATAGATATAGATATAGATATAGATATGGCAGTGTTGTCTGAATTATCTACAATTTACCTATATTATGAGAAAACCATTTATTAAATAGTTATATATGCACTATTTTAAACTCTGCAGGCTGACTTAAATGTGTATTCAATCCTATAATCACTAGATCAGGAAGACAAACCACAGAGATCTTAAGCTATGCTTCAACTGATGCCCCATACCTTAATTTTCTCCTCTTTTTGCTACTTTCCTTGTATAATGACTAATTGATAAGAAGTATCTTCTTGAATTTAGGTTCTGGCTTTTAAAGTTAAATTCTGAAGACTAAGCTCAAGGCACATTCATACTTTTATTATTATTCTTTTTTAATCTTCAACCAAGGATATGTTTACTGATTAGAGAGGCGGGAGACATCCATGTGAGAGAGAAACATCAATCATTTGCCTCCTCTATGTGCCCTGACTAGGGATCAAATCTGTGTATGGGACAACACTCCAAATAACTTATTCTCCCACCCAGGACTATTTTTACTTTTTTACTAATAAAATTTAATTATGTGAATCAAGTAAAGAAGCTACTTCCACAAGTAAAATTTTAAAATTATTCAATAAAAGCTTAACATTTCAATTGTTTTAACCTATTTAAGGGGACAAGTGTTGCGCTGGGATTAAGTCAATCTAATTAATTTGTGGAAAATATATGAAAGATGTTTTTCCATAAGCAAGAATGAAAGGTGATAAGGCTGTGACAGAATGTGTCTGGTTTTCATGGTGAATTAATCTGAACCTTCTCACCATCTTACTCCTCAAATGCTCACTGCGTGATTTCTTTCCAACCTCATTAACTTTAATGTGAATTTCATGTGTGAGGGAGATAAACAGGGTTGGAGCAAGAACAATGAGTGGGGGAGGAAAGACAGGTTTTCAAGGTGAAAAGACTTGTGTTTTTCTTCCAATACAAAGATTTAACTGTTCCATTTTGGAAAGTTCTCTATATTTATTTGTTATGTTTAAATACCTCATTTTACTTTTTGTATTATTTATTAAAGTATAGTTGACACACAAAATTATGTTAGTTTCAGGTTTTCAGCATAGTGATTCAACATTTATATACCTTTCACATGAGGATCTCTTATTTTTCTGCACATAAGATCTTTCAGAGTTGTGCTGTACCCTGAGATATTTTTAATGAGGTCTGTTTCTATTATTGCTTGTGAAGTTGGGAATAACTGTAATAGCAGAAGAGAGAACAAGGTGGGGTGATTGACTCCTTAGCTGAGAAAAGACTGGTGAGATTACAAGATTAAGAGTGCCAGGCCCTCTGCGCCTTCTATGTCAGCTTTCTCACACCCTCTGACCAGCTTAGACACACTCCTGAAGAAGGGAAAACCTAGAATTTATGTAATAGTTTTCTTTCATTTCAGTTAAATGTGGCTCTACATAGAAATAAAATTGAATAATAAAAATATAAAGCAATAATTCTTTTTTAAACTACATTTTGTAATTATTTCACATGTGCAGAACAGTTGCGAGAATAGTACAAAGAAGTCCCTCATTGCAGATTCTGGATGTGTTCTGTCAGCCTTTCTTACTATATGTAGATATCCATTGTTACCTGTTGTACTGGTAACAATGTGAAAGCAATCTGCAGTTATGATGCCCATCATTCCTAAATATTCCATTGTTGACCTCTCCAAAACAAAGACACACTCCTATACTCCATAGTCCCTGCATACTATCTACCTCTCCATACTGGCCTACCTCTCCATGCTAGCCTACAAATCAGGAGGTGAACAATGATGCAATACTACCACCCAATCCACAGATGCCATTCAAATTTCAATAATTTCCCCAATAATGTTTCTTTTTGCTTCATGACCTAGAAATCTATGTTAAATTTAGTTGTCATGTCTCTTCAGTTTTGTTCCATATGGAACACTTCCTCAGTGTTTCTTTATTTCTAACATTGAAATAACATGATCCTCAACATGAGTTCAAATGATTTCTCCCAACTATATTCAGGCCATTCATTCTTGGTAGAAACAGCACATAAATGATGCTTTTATAGAAGCATATACGTTGAGTTGTCCTTGTCCTACTGCTAGTGATGTTAATTTTGATCACTTAGTCAAATTAGTGTGTACCGGGCTTCTCCATTTTGAAGTCTCCATTTCTCCCTTTTGTAATTAATTACTTTTCTGTGAGGAGAAATTCTGATATTACACTATTCTTCTGTTACATATTAAACCTCCAACTGAATTTAGCATCCATTGATGACTTTCACCTGAATCAGCCATCAGTCTATAATGGTTGTTAAATGGCTGATTTTCTATTTCCATCATCTGTCTCCATTTATTAGTTGTTATGCTATTGTAAGGAAGAACCTTTTCTTTCTTATTCATTTATTTATTATATTTTTATAATATAAGAATTTATATTTTTATTATTTTTTTTATTTTATTATATGTCTACTTAATAAATTCTTATTTTATTAAATGGGTTAGTAACCCATTACTTTCATTTATTTTGGTGAAAAATGTGAAAGATGTGTCCCCTTCAAGCTGAATCCTCATATTATCCGCCATAACAAGATGTCCCTCATCCCAGACCTGGAACCAGACATTTTCCCAAGAAGCTGTGGTTCCTTTTAATGGAGGGTGGTGTTCAGGAACCAAGATCTAGGTACTCCATGTATTCATTTCTATTGGGATGACTTTGCTTTCAGGATTTCTCAGAAAACAGAATGAGGAAACACATGTATATATATCCACACATCTATAAACACACATCTGTATGTAACTAATATTGTAAAAAAGTTCCTATCTCTTATTTAAATTCCCCTGAAGATTCTTTCTTTCCTTCTCTCTGTTTATGTTTGTAAATTTCTTCTTTGACAGTGAGAAACCCACTTTCTTTTTTTATTATTATTATTAGTTAAGGTATTACAAATGTGTCCTCATTCCCCCCATTAACCCCCAACCTCCCCCGCTCCCCCCCCCCCTGCACACTCATGCTCCCATCCCCCTGTTGTCCATGTCCATTGGTTTGGCTTATATACGTGTATGCAAGTCCTTCGGTTGATCTCTTCCCCTTACCCCCGCCCTCCCCTACTTTCCTTCTGGGGATTGATAGTCTGATCGCTGTTTCTCAGTCTTTGGATCTGTCCCTGTTCATCAGTCTAGGTTGTTCTCTATAATCCACAAATGAGTGAGATCATGTGGTATTTATCTTTCTCTGACTGGCTTATTTCACTTAGCATAATGCACTCCAGTTCCATCCATGCTGTTGCAAAAGGCAAGAGTTCCTTCTTTTTTACCGCAGCATAGTATTCCATTGTGTAGATGTACCACAGTTTTCTAATCCACTCATCTGCTGATGGGCACTTAGGCTGTTTCCATATCTTAGCTATGGTGAATTGTGCTGCTATGAACATAGGGGTGCATATGAGAAACCCACTTTCTTTATCTTCTCTCTATCTCTATCTCTCTCCTTCTCCATGCATGCAAACACACACACACACACACACACACACTTATTTGCACCAACAGTTTACTCCTCTATTATTACCAATCTCTCAGTCACACTGGCTGTCTCTGCACCTACTCACTCTGCATATCCCCCAACCCATTCAGCTTCCTTGGCTTCCAGGTGTCCGGCTGATGCGTCTGTGTGGCATCTTGCCCCTTTGCGGGCTGCAGTAGCTGGCCCTCTGTGATGAGAATATCTTTCTTACGCACCTGATTTTTATGGCACTTATATGTTCTTTGCAAAATGATAAATGTGTGAAACTCTAAATCAAGTCTCAGTTAAAATAGTACCTCCTCGAAGCCTTCTCAGATCCTCCAAGGGAATCACTTTTTCCTGCTTTTGTCCTTCCATTTTCACCTCTGCCCTCAGGGTGTTAGGTCTTGAGTGAAGACTTCTTGCCTCTCTTTCTGGCAGTTGTTTCCTGTGAAAGGTACTGAAATTCAATGAGTTGTCTTTCTTTCACTCCATGTAAATATTATCATTGTATCTGGCCTTCATTTTACTATTGCCCTCACTTGCGATCCAACATGTTCTCTGTATATTTTTGTTTGGTCTCTGAATGCTGACCCCATTCTGGGGTGCAAGTTTTGACCCTGTTTTCCCCCACCTGGACTAATTTTTTTCCTAACTCCTGTAACCATTCATTTCAAGCCAGCCTCTACTGGAACTTGCATTTAGTGCTTCTATCATGGATTGCATAGTTCTTCTAACAGTGGTGCCCAACCTGCACATTATGCTATTAGCTCCTCAAGGTCAAAACTTTTCTCCTTAATTTTTATTGTCTCTATAGAACATAAACCAAGGCCTGGAACATGATGGATACACAATAGATATTTTCTAAGTTTGAATATGTGATAAACTAACTGTCTCTGATATCCCACACTAAGATAATTCCACATTTGGTTTATTAATCTGTGGCTAGAATTTGATTTAATAGTTATTTCCAGTATTATAAGTCCATCATGTATAATATGGTCCAGTGCAGTATAGTGTGAGTACAGGTCTGGAAAACTTCTTGAAAACAATGAAAAATAATGTATTTTTTTGCTACATTTAATATATTTATTTGTCCTATATTTGGAAATTCCAAAAGACTTGGATTAATGTGAAGGTAGTTTTCCACAGAAAACCAAATTTAAGGATAAACATTATTGATTTTTTTGGGGACTCTCAGTTTCCATAATTTCAGAATATTTTCACCCACCTAACAAATGAAGGCACCATACATAGAATTTTATTGGCCATTTCATATGTTTTCCAGGTGATGACTTGTCATCAAGAGGCTAAAGTTTAGCCACTAAAATGATAGTTCAGAGACAATTATTTTTCAATACAACACTTTAAAATGTAATATGTAAAGTGCCAATTAATTTTTAAAATCCCCATGTGTTAATTTGCTGACTTACCATTAGATAATATAAAAATAGTTCCAATAAATAGAAAACTAAAAAAGTCTATGTACTTCATCTCTGGAACCTATAGGTCCACTGATGTTTAATTTCATTTCTTATGTGCTTTATCTTGTTAGCCTTGTAAGAAATATTAGGGATAAATTTATAGTTAGAATTTGAACTCTCTCTGTGTTTTTTTTTTGTTTGCTTTGGTTTTTTTTTTTTTTGCATTTCCCTTAATAAGCAGATATCCAGGTACAGTGTCTCTCAGAATTGCTCATATGGGGCGAGTCTTAGTTAATATTTGGTTAGTCAATTTAATTCATCATAAAGATTTTCTCATGCCCAAAGGAAAGATAAAGCAGGCTGTTTATAAACCCAATGTTTTATCCACTTAAAAACTAATGTGCAGTTGGCAACCATCTAACCCTTATTCTCATGGATTGTTTAATTAATAAGAACTCGATAAGTGATTGGTGAATAGGCTTTCTTGGGGTTTCACTTTTGTTTCTCTCTTCTTGTTCAGTTTCTTTCTATTTGTGAAACTCATTCTTGTTTTAAGGTCCTTGAATGCACAAGAGAAACCTTTTCAATGGAAACAAGATTATTGCTAGAAGCATAAGTTTTAATGGATTTTTAAAAAAATATTAAATACAAAATACTTTAAGAGAAAAGAGAACCTTTAGGTTTTTCATAAGCATCACCATGAGTGATTTCATATTTCATATATTAAGTTCAAAACATCCAAAAGAACATGTAAAATAAAAATCAGAAATAAAATCTTTTACATTTTTGTCAGCTAGTATAATCTCATTTTTAAATTTGACAGTCATCCAAATTTGCTCTGTAGGACCCTTAAAAAATGGAAGGTTTTTTCCTACATTGTTTTTTTCTATTTTGATGTGAGAGACACAGATTTAGTTACCGTGATTGCTTCCTCCTTTTGCCAAGACCAGGCATCTCCACTTTTGGACTATTTTATATTTGTTTATGAGAGCATATGAATGAATAATAACCAGGTTTGGGTTTGGCTTATTATGGAATAAGCTCTCAATAAATATTTGTTGGATTGGAAGTGCCTTGTGAGGCACTGATGAGAAATCATAGGATATTGATGATGTCTGCTGACCTTCCATCACAGCCACTTTGAAGTCAGACATCAAGTCTGTTTTCTGTTGTCAGTCTGGAGAACCTATTATCCTTAAAGGCTTTGTTTGCAAAATACATTATCAGTAAAAGCAGAATATGCTTTTAGAAAGATATGTGTGTTTACACAGAGCTCAGTAAACTATTTTACACAGTAGTAAAAAATAAAACCAGCTGTATCTCCTCTTTGCCTGTAATGTAAAGTACTGTAAACTTCTAGGTCTCAAAAACAATAATGAATGTGCCCCAGGAAACCATAATATCTTAAAAAATCATAAATGTATTCTCACCAGAAAACTTTGCATTTGATTCATTGTGTTGGAACAACCATTCTAAGTTTTCTTACAAAATAAATTTTGCATATTGTACCTGGAAGGCTCAAGTACTGAATGTACTCTGCATTGCAAAGCCAAACACATACAACTGCAGCTAGAAATTCTATTTTACTTGAAGGTTTTAATACAGATTGGCCCAAAGACAGAAATCATAGAATAAGTCTCATCAAAATTGGGTTTGGTATCAATGTTATAAAAAAGTAACTTTTTATAAAGTCTATTACCCTTCTGGCTGGCTTGCTCAGTGGCTAGAGTGTCAGCCTACAAACCAAAGGGTCATGGGTTCAATTCCAGATCAAGAGTATGTAACTCAGTTGCAGGCTTGATCCCCAGTCTGGTGGGGCTGCATGTGGGAGGCAACCAATTGATGTGTCTCTCTCACATCGATGTTTCTCTCTCTCTCTCTCTCTCTCTCTCTCTCTCTCTCTCTCTCTCTCTCTATCTCTCTCTCTCTCTTTTGCCCCCTCCACTCTCTATAAAAAATTAATGGAAAAAATATCCTCGGGTGAGGATAAATACAGCAACAGCACACAAAACTAAAATAAAGTCTATTACCCAATAAAGAAATAACTATGAGGTAACCCTTGCTTAGAACACAAGAGAGGTCTCCACAGCCAACAGTCCTTGTTAGTTAAAACCCACCGATATTAGTTTATTTCTAACTACTAAAAACTCTGAAGAATGAAAGGAGTACTATTTCTAGAACATTGTTTCAATATGATAGCCAGATTGGATCCGGGCGGAAGCAGAGAGTGGACCCCAGAGAGCCCTGAGCTGCCCCACCATCTCCGTGGGCCTCCTTACCCCCAGAATGAGCACAGCTGCCCCCCATCCCCTCCCCGCAGACCTGGAAGCCAGGAGACCCGGCTGGTGGTGCAGGGAGCGACCCTGGGGAGGCTTCACAACCCCCTCACCCGCTGGCAGGAACAGCAAGGTCCTTGCAAGGCAGGTTTGGGGACAGTAAGATGGCTCAGTGTAAAAAACGTATATGGTTTCATCCATAGGAAGGACACCAGGGAAGATGTATTTATTCAGCAGACCTACCCCATGAAGGAGAATAACCCCAGGAAATGCCTTGGCAGTGCAGGAGATGGAGAGACGATGGAAGGAGCAGAGGGTAGGGAGGTGGCACCTTCGCAGGCCAGGGTGGCGTTCCAGGGCCAGGGGTACACGTGCGGCAGGACCAGCGCACTCACTTCAAGCAGTTCCCCACCGGCTGAGGGAAATAGTGAGAGTGGGAAAGAATGAAGGTCAGAGGAGTGTTCCCGAGGGCCAGACCCTGCCACAGGCCACGGCGCCCACCTTCATGTGGAGACCCCAGGGGCGCCACCACACCACTCAGGCGTCCTGTGCAGGGAGACGTGATGGAGGCTGCCGACCCCCGGGGCAGGAGAACAAGGTCGGCCAGTGAGACAGAGTGCGCCTCCAGGGTACAAACAGCAGTTCCTCAGATAACACAGTGGAGGAAATAATGAAACGAAACAAAACACAGGCTTTGCTTGTGAGTGACCATGTGGAATAGTAAAAAGAACGTAAACCAGGAGTAGATCTAAGTTCTAGTCCAAGCTCCCTGATCCACTGTGTGATCTGGAAATATTTATGTCACCCCTTTGGGTCTCCGTTTCCTTTTCATAAAGGGAAGGACTGGGAAAAGCAACCTCTAATACTGTTTCTTGCTTTAAAATCATATAAATTGTGTTCATTACTATTTATTATTTTTTGCTCCCAAAAGTTACCAATGAATTTCACATGAAATTAAGATGCAGATTTATTCTATGGTTTTAAAAAGTCATCATGTTGAGTATTAGTGAGAGGGAAATGAAGGACGGAATTAAATTTATCACTTGCTTTTATGACCCAAAGGTTCAAATACTGTAGCGGTCATCTGGGCAATCCAGCTGAGCAAGGGGTGCGCAACTCTCCCATTTGCCGGTGTGGCAGGAGGCACGCCACAATCTACGTCAACACTGGCTCTTCCTTAGTCCCGCCTTCCTTTCTACTTAGTACATCACATTTAGTTTTTCATTCTGTTATGTGGTACTGGATTCACTCCTGACTTACTGTCTTTTTAGTTGCCCCTTGATTTGAAAATGCTTTTGCTTAAATTTATAGAATATTAACTGTCTGCAAGTCTTCCTGTGATGTGAGTGGCAGAGCGTTGATAAAACATAATGAGCCTGGGCTTAAGTAACTATAGGGTATTATTATTGATAAGTAATTCAGTTTAAAAAGAAAGTTGACTACTCCAGATTTTTGTTTGTGTTAGCAACTTACTTGAAATGATTGAAATGACATTTGTGTTGGACTGTCTCCGAGGGTCTGGCCTTAGGGGCTGTTTGAAAAAGAACAGTAATTTGTCTAATTGAAAAAATTATGCCTGTTATGATTTCCCATATTGAAGCAACTAAGTTTACATTTGGTGGTAGTTGTTGAGCTCGGAAGTAACAAAATGCTTGAATCCTTACAGTGTGCACGTGACTGTGAACATCGGTCTGCCAAACAAGCTATCAGCAGCATCACACACAGACGGTGACTTGTGCAGGAAAAACTGCCAGACAGACAAAGAATTATTTAAAATATCACAGTTTCCTGCACTGGTTCTTCTTGGCCATAAGGGAAAGAAGCGGATGTAAAGACATCTGGAAGGCTTTCATAAAGTGAGAGTTTACTTACCCACCTCTGGGTAGATAGTTTTAATTTCCAAGCTCTTTAACTTTAAGGGGAATATATTTGTTCATCACTCTATGGAGTATTGTAGGGTAAGACCTATTACAAATAACAGCCCAATGTGGCTGAATCTTCCACATGTTGAAATTAAAGATTTTTTAAAACTGGAGAATGTAAGAGTACCCAAGAGACTTATTTTTGTAGTAGTAGATATTAAACATAAGCCAGTATGTCCATTCCATGGTGTCAATTGGAGAACATTTTTCTATTTTCCTATCTGGATTTATTTGCTGTGATAGATCATTAACATGAGTTTAATACAAGAGAAGAATATGAATATATATGTAACAAGAAAAAAAGAAGTTTGAAGTGGGATTTGCAATTCGGACATGTGGATTAAGCATTTCTAGCTTTTCACTTTTTTGTTGCATCTGAAGATTCTACTTTTGTGCTAATTGGAAATTTGTGCTTGTTTGTATGTGTCTCTTCTGTGATTGATAGTCTTAAATTTCAGAGTTTTTGCAACTGAATTACAGATTTATTTGTAGTCCTGTGTGCTGACAGCTATTGGACTGGACCAGAGATTCTCAAAATACCAGTGTAAGAGCTAAAGAGCAAAAAGTGTGAGAAAAATATTCTTTGATAAACAGACGTGATTCTCATTAGGCAGGTTCATATAAGAAAGAGGCTTTAATTGTTGCAATCCACACCTTGTATATTGGCTCCTATTGTTCAGGGAGTTGCTGTTGACAATACTTTGGGTAAACTTAGAAAATGTATGTATAGAATTTTAGTAAGATAGTTTTTGAAGTGCTTTTGAAGCTAAGTTATTTAAAATAACATAGACTATAATCTAAACATAAATTTAATTTATGTGCAAATAAACTGATAATTGTAGCTTGCTATAAATTGTGTGTTTTTTTAAAAAAAATATATTGAATTGAAACCAAATCCCCATCTTCCAATCTGATAAAAACTCTGGTCTTTCCACCTAGAATTACTACTATTGGTTTTCTGATTATATGCAAAAAAATCAAGTGGAATGAAAGGTTCAAAACTACTAAATTCATAGCTTGAGTTTTTAAGATGCTCTGGGTTGTTTTCATGGAATGTCAGACATACAGTGCCAAGAATACACATTTGTTGTCTTGGTCTCTCTTTTACCAAATCCTTTATTTTTCACAGGAAAACTTTATCTCATTCTTTTATTAGTTTTCTTTAAAACTAACAATACGTTAGTTGTTAGTTATTGTGTTTTTTTGTTATAGAAGGTGATAAAAAAATGAAAAGTGTCTTATTATGGAGATCAATAGCTTAGAGGAACCCACATCATTTAGACATTTCTTGAGGCTGTCCCACAGGCCAGGCTGAGGGACCCCACTGTTGCACAAATTCGTGCACTGGGCCTCTAGTAATATATAATATATAAAATAAGCTGCTCTTTATTTTAACTGGCAGTGTCAATTCTATTTTTAATTATCATTTAGCTAACATATTAATATTAAATGTTTTTATTACTTAAAAAACTTACAAATTATTTTTTAAAGAAAGTGTTTCATAATCATAGGCTATGTTATTTGTGGTATGTCAAAATTCATGAAAAAAAAATGAAAAGAATCTTTGTTATAAGTCATTGACAACCAAATATTAAGACTTTAAAAATGTTGTCTAATTGTGACACATATGTGGTGACAATAGACGATATAGATTAATAACATATGCCTAATCATTTAAAGGAGGTAGTTGCATCTACTCTCAATATACCTATTCACTCTTAAATTGTTTACTCCTTCATTATAAAATTTATAGATTGCTTATGTTGTTTTTAGAGAGGACCATATTGCCTTATATCTTACTTAGAGTGTACATGTTTAGGAAACTATATAGCACTACATTTTGGAGAGGAGTAATCTTTTTCTTTCCCAAGCCAGTTTTCTGAGGGTTCTCCCTGCAGCAATCAGTTTGTACCAGTAGGGGTCAGCCTACATGAACAGATGTCCATGTAGTATTTTATTAGGTGTCCAATTTTAGGACAGAATTATCATTTGATTTCATGCATTGTTTTTCATTTTTGGATAGAAGAATATCTTTGAACACTTACATGGTAATATATAGCTTCTTGCAACTTAATTTTCTAGCTACACTCTTGGCAGGGCATTTCTCGAAGGATTTCAGTATATACTAGTAACTAGTAGCTAAACTGTTCTTTTCCCTTAGCTGTCCAGTTTCTCTTCTGTCTGTTGTCAATTCATAGCCTTCATTGAAATTAAAATGCAGGAAAAAGAGAATGGCTGACAACAGAATCATAATTCAGGAAGATGACAATTGCTCACAGAATGACTTATGTGTGAGGGTTACATTATAACTATGCCGCCTTCTGTAACTGTTGGTTTCTATTCCCCCCCCCCCCCCCATATTTTCTCTGGATTCTTGAAGACATTGAGTTTTCTCTTCCCCACAGCATCTAAGGTAAGTTCTTCTTAGGAAGGGGTTATACACTGAGTGTCCAGATTATTACGGCCACCTGACGTTTGTAGACAAATTAGCTATAGTTTCACCCTGAAGTTGCTAGAGGGACAGACCATTATAAATAGGGAAGCAGGTTGTTTACCACGACAGTAGAAATGATTTTTTTTTCTGAAGATATGGGTAAACAACGCGATTTAACAGCCTTTAAATGTGGGATATATATACTGAGTGGCCAGATTATTATGATCACCCCAGCAGTACTTCGTTGGGCCACCTTTGGCCTTCAATACTGCGGCGATTCTTCTTGGCATTGACTCCACGAGATGTTGAAGGGTGATGCGAGGAATCTGACACCATGCCTGATGAATAGCACTGTCCAGTTCTATGAGATTTGATGGCTGTGGAACCAGCTGCCTGATGGCTCTTTTAACTTCGTCCCACAAATGCTCAATTGTATTGAGATCTGGTGATTGCGGGGGCCACCTAAGCAAGGTAAAGTCTCCCTCATGTTCTTGAAACCACTCCTGCATAATACGAACACCATGGCATGGCGCATTGTCTTGTTGGAAGAAGCCATCTCCATTGGGATATGCCATCAACATGATAGGATGAACCTGATCAGCAACGATACTTAGGTATGTTGTGCTATTCAGACATTGTTCCACATGAATTAAAGGGCCCAAATCATGCCAGGAAAACATGCCCCAAACCATAACACTGCCCCCACCAGCTTGAAGGGTTGTACTCATGCATGTGGGGTACATGCTTTCATGCTGTTTTCCCCAAATTCTCACTCTGCCATCTGCATGATGCAACTGGAAACGTGATTCATCGGACCACATGACTTTTTTCCAATGCTCAACTGTCCAATCCTTGCATTCCTGTGAGAATTGGAGATGTTTTATCTTGGTAACTGCAGACAGCAAAGATGTTCGAACAGGCCTTCGGCTTCCATATCCCATACGATGCAGTGTACGGCTAATTTGCCTACAAACGTCAGGTGGTCATAATAATCTTGCCACTCACGTTCAAATATATCCCACATTCAAAGGCTGTTAAATCGCATTGTTTACCCATATCTTCAGGAAAAAAAAATCACTTCTAACCTGCTTCCCTATTTATAATGGTCTGGTCCTCTAGCAACTTCAGCGTGAAATTATAGCTAATTTGCCTATAAACGTCAGGTGGTCATAATAATCTGGCCACTCAGTGTACATTAGCCATCTTTACTTTTCCAGTACTTAGCACAACATTGACAAATAGTTGGCACATGTGTGTTTTTTTAAACCTGAACAGTAAATACTAAAATGCCAGAATGATCTACTACATTGTTATTTTTATTGGTAGAGAATTATCATTAATGGAAATATCCATGTAATGATGGGCAAAAATAAAATTATCCATTCTTTTTCTTTATAAAGAAGGAGGAGAGTATACATAGTTTATAAGTAATTGGGTCAATTTGGTCCTCTATTCAAGTTAATAATTGTTTTGAGTAAAAATGCCTCTACGTTTTAGGCAAAACTCAGAAAAATATTTCTATGTCTTTCCCTGAGGAGGGCATTCTTGTTAATTTGAAGACAGCAGTGTTTATTTCTCAGAATACAAATCTTTTCTCTTTATTCTGCTTCACGGCAAGTTTAACATCACATTGGCCATATTAGAAAAGTAGTTTAAAACTGTAGAATCCAGTTGTTGGGATTGGGAATGAACTAATTATTTAGCTCACATCATTGTGCTTTGTAGATATATTTTTCACTTTTAAGCAGAATTAGTACCAAAATTTGTTAAAAGAATGGTGGCTTTAGTTATACTGAAATATATATATATTACTGTACTAAATTATATGTATCTATATAATACTATACTAAATTATAGGCTTATACTATTATACCATGGTTAAAGATGAGGTTCAACTTGTGACCACTGGGAGGCACTGTGTAGCTGTCACAGCTGAGGAGGCTCCCACACCAGCCACACCAGCTCACTGGGTTACAGGGGAGATAGCACACTCATCTCTTTCCCCTGGCCACTGGTATTTATCCATTTGCCAACTGGTAGTTATTAAGTGCCCACAGAGAGCTGGGTGCTGTGTTAAATTAAGCAACACAGTGAGAACAAGCTGTTTGTGTGGCTAGCCATGTTTTCCTGCCCCACCCCCACACCAGGCAAAGCTCTTCAAACCTCCCTATGATTTATCAAGTTCATTTATTTATTATTACTTATATACTTTTTTTGAGATGTTCTCTTTCCTACCAGGGGTCCTTGACAGAGAGGTTTATATCTTTATTTGTTAACTGCTTATCCCACTGGCTAGTGGTATGTAGTAGTAAGTAGATCCTTCTTACATGTTTGAGTGACTGGATGCTACCTCAGTTATTTTCTTATGTCCTTTTGAATTTGCTGTTATTCCTTCTTGACTGCACTACTACCTAGTTATTGACACCTACCCTGCATTACTCTCTGCTCATTTAGCTCTAATGCTTTTGCAATAATGAAATGGTTATTGGTGAAGTTTTCTCTCATGTGTATTGTTGTTCCTCCTTCATTCTGCTGTAACATTTGAGAGGTCTTTTTTTATACCACATAAAAATTAATGACATCAGCTATCAATGGCGGTATTAACAGTTTCATTTTTGTAAATGGGGACAACGATAAACAATATATATGAAAAGTTATGTGGCATTGGAGAACAGCATTAGTTACTGGAAAGAATACTAAGTTCACATTAGAATTTCGTATTTTTCACCAATGAACTCCTTCAATATGGAGAAATTATATTAAATCTCACTATTTCCCTTTCTCCATTTACAAAATCCATGTAACTTTTGTTAAATGCATTTGGAGGCTAGGTGACGTACTAAGAGTTGAGGGTTGTACAAAGTTGAATTCAGTAAAGCCTAATGTCTTAAAAGGCTGATGATTGTGGGTGGAAGCTAGAAATAACATGAAACAAACTTGATCAAAAAAGAGGACATATGTAATACTTTGAACAATAAAGATAAATTAAAAAACAATAACAAAATGAACTTTGTGACACTTAAGTGTTAAGTAAGTGGAAGAAACCATAGGAATTTAGACCTGTGAATGATTCCATTTAGATTAGATCTGTCAAGATTGGCTTCATAAAATTGGATTTTGCCTTTGGCTTTGAAGTATTGAGACAATCCTTTCCCTGGATTGGAGAGTAGAGGATGTTTTTGGGAGAGATGTTCAGGTATGTCTTGACAGTAATGAGGAAAATATATGTGAAGAGGAGAGCATGTCTAGGAAAAACTATTAAAAAGGTAGAGAATCCATTTTGTGAAGTACCTTGAGAATCTTTCTCATCATGAATTTTGGGACCATAATGGATCATGCTTAAAACTGGGTCTTGAGGTTAACTCCTCATTTTATATCCTACTCTTCTTGCTAGATCAACTGGATATTCTATTTGAGTATTACTGGAGTTACCGTATCCAGTAATTTTTTTTTCCCTGACACTGGTTATTACTGAGAATATAAGTCAAAGGATCTCTGCTTTCTTGGAGAGAAGGTGACATTTCATCCAAAGAAATTTTGCCTTTTCACATGGCAGCTTCTGGAATATATTAGGCCCAAAGGTGACCCAGTGTTTGGGCACCTGATTTGTTACAAAAAGAGCATAGAGCTCCAGGCCATATCATGGATTTTCAGTTTTCCCTTTTGCTTCCATTAAGAAAGAAATTATCCGGGAAAACTTTCTGCCAGACTAAGAGCCACAAAACACGGAGGCCCTTGAGGATAAATTGGTGTCAGAAAAGTTGCTTGAGTTAATTATATTTGTATTTTAAAATATTTTAATCATTTGATAAATAGAAATGTGTGCTTAGGGTATAATTAATAACATAATTTTGTTCCTATTCTATTCACCTTTTTCTTACCTTCTATTTGCCATGCTATGTGTAAGGACTGCCAATTAAGAGGAACAATCCTTTATTCCCATAATTGAGAACCAACCTTTATTCCCATAAATGCATAAAGATTTCTGTTCCTGTTAATGCCAATAGATTTTTAGTCCCATTAAGGGAAATGGATCTTTATTTTCATGAATGTTGTAGAATGAGATGGCTGGAACCTCACAGGTAATAAAGACCAGACAAACTGATTAAATGAAGAAACCATAAAGAAAACAATTGATTTATGATAATGATTTTTTGTTTGTCCAAAAAAATTCTCTATAGTTAATTTTTCTCTCATGGGAGTGATAAAGAATACATTTATTTAAAAAATGTGAGTGTGTTTCTGATTTTAGGCTATGAATTTTATTATTTTATAAGATTTCCTCATAAAGTAAGATTACCCTGAACTCTCACTTAACTATAAAGCACATTGTTAAAGCTACAAAGGTTGATCAATCACAGTTTTTAACATAGCAGCTAGAAGAAGTAAATAGACTTCTTGATACAAAAACACCTGACTTTACATTTGAAGGACAGGCAAGAGACTGTGTTAATCTTACATCTACCCAAGGCTTGAAATATGATTGGGAAAAAAACATCTCAACAGGAATATAACATTTTACTCAATAGATATTACTATAGATTTTAATTGTCTTTATTTTTGGAAATAATATAAACAAATTTATTGTAGTAAATGGTTCCCTAAATAATTGTGCACAAATTTATTTTTAAAAATTAATTATTATGTAAGTAAAAATAGTTTCCTATTAAAAAATTACAGGGATTTTTTTGTGATTAACCTTTTTAATGTTGCAAATAATCTTTACATATATAAAATGTAAACTATTCTTAGTAAGCTTGAGTTTTTAATGTATCAAGATCTCTTAAAATTGGCCAAGTGTGCAATTCCTTCTGTTTGGAATTAATAAAAGACACGCCTACAGTTTCTTTAAAATGACAACAGGAGCATGCTCACTGGTGAGCTTAACCTAAAGCATTGAGCTGAGAGAACAGAATGGGTCTGCAGGCCATTAAAACAATCAAACTTAAACAGTTTGGCCCTGGACAGGTGGCTCAGTTGGTTGGGGCATTGTTCTGTGCACCAAAAAGGTTGCGGGTTCTGTTCCCAGTCCAGGCACATAACTAGTTGTGGGTTTGGTTACTGGTTGGCCACTTACAGGAGACAACCAATTAATGTTTCTCTCTGTGTCTGTCTGTCTGTCTGTCTGTCTCTCTCTCTCTCTTCCTCTCTCTCTCTCCCCCTTCATCTCTCTCTAAAATCAATGAAAACATATTCTTAGGTTAGGAATAAAAAAAATGAAACAGAAGTTTGGTGATTCGTAAAGATATTTATTTTTAAATAAACACATTTAATTATTTACAGGAGTTTTAAAGTAAAAAATCTGAGCCGAGCCTGTGTGGTTCAGTGGCTGAGCATTGGCCTGTGAACCAGGTTCAATGCCCTGTCAGAGCACATACCCGGGTTGCGGGCTCAATCCCTAGTGGGAGGCGTGTGGGAGGTAGTTGATCAGTGATTCTTTTCATCATTGATGTTTCTATTCTCTCTCCCTCTCCCTTCCTCTCTGAAATCAATAAAAATATTAAAAAAATTTTTGAATGGTGTGAGGCTGAGGTTCTATAAGTACAATTATAAATTACAATACAAAAAAGTCAGATGGACAGGTAAGATAAATCCATGAAGTTATTGGACTGTGTTTTAAAAAATGATTGGAAAAATACCTAAAGTATTTTAATTTCTATTCCTTCAAAATCACTTCTTGAACATGGAGTATTATTTATATTTGTGTTTTTAATCTGCCTCTTCCAAACATGCATCTGTCATCATGGTGGAGTGGTAAATCTCATAATATTAAAGGCAAAATTAAATGAACAAAACATTGGTAAATGTAAACTGAGCTCATATATTACTTTTGGTCTTGGAGCAGAAAAAAAAGTTATTTTACACATAAATGGACACTTGTCCCTAAGTAATCCTTAGACAATAGAGAATGGTAATTTTAGGTCATGTCTCTTTGAGAATATAAAGGGATTTCCTTTTTTAAAAAAGAAAAAAAGGAATTTTATATAGAGTAGTGAAAAACCAGAATTAGAATGCTTTAGAAAAGGAAACTAGGAAAGAGGGAATTAGAAAGAACCTTAGAAATTATCTAAGGACCAGTACATCTCCCTCATACATTGATGGGGAAACTGAGCCACAGGAAGAGATAAGCATGGGTTTATTGACTTTTTTCTTCTAACTCTTTATTATAAAAATGTTTTTAACATGGATAAAAATGAAATGAATAGTATAGAGAATTCTGTGTTCAATCACTAGCCATGTGTGGCTACCGAGCACATTAAAGGAGTCTAGTGACACATGGATATGGCAATATTTTGGATATATTGAGTTAAATAGAATATACTTAAAAATGAATTTCACTTTACCTTTTTAAATGTGGTGACTAGAAAATTTGAAATTACATATATGGCTCACATTGTATTTTTATCAGATAGTGCTGGCGTAGAACCCCTTTTCAACAGTCATCAACTCATGACTCATCTTATTTTGTTTATGCTGCATGAACTTTAGAACTGCCTGGGGTCATACAGGTGACTGGTTTCAGATTTGGCATGCAACACCTGCTTATTGGCTATACTTCCTTCACTGCTATACTTTTAAATTGACATCTTTTGTGTGTGCCAATTTTACTATCTCCTAATTAAGATTACATTTCTGAGATTTACTGATTTTGACAAGTTAATAATGCATTCATTCATTTCCTTTATGGACTATTATTTTAATTTAATTGATAAAAATTCTTGGATCAAATCCTCCATTTACTTTACTAAGTAAGAGTGGATTCATTTATAAATCATTATTATTTCTTGTAAAATCCTGATCACCAAAGGACAGCAAAGGAGTTAGTGCTATCTTGATTCTTATTTATATTTCTCACGCAAAGTTTCACTATTCTCTTACAGCAGATATTAAACAAGCATAATTGTCCAATAATCAATAAACATGTTCATTGAATATTTACTATGTAAAAAACTCAGTGTGTGTGTGTGTGTTCATGGACACACACACACACACACACACACAACATCATTCAGGAAATTAGTAGCCTTGGGATGAGAAGAGAGACGAGGAAACATAAATTTGTCTCTAGATGTGATGGACCCGAAGCGTCAGGGAGAGTCCAATGCAGAAATGTCTAGACACCCCTTCTCTTAAAAGGCCAGATGTATTGTCTTATTCCTTCTGGGTTTTCCATCCCTGCCGGGTACATTTTGAACTCCCCTCAAACTACCCTAATTTGAATGTGCCATCTGTTTCCTGTGGGGTCTTGAAAGTGTATGAGGATTTCCAACCCTCACGTTAGAATTCTTGTTTGACCCTGGATATATCAGCAATTTCACCTCAGTAACTGAATTTCTACTTGGAAAAGAAATTGACTTGTTACTGAAGGCTCTGGGACATTGATCAAAGGTTACAGAACAAGGATTTTCTCACATTCCTTTCTACCTAAATAATAAAATGTATGCTTCACTGGAGTGAAATATAGAACTGACATTCCAGAGTATACTTGAAAACTAAACAATTCTTCAAGGTATACTTGCAATTAAACTAAGGAATGATGTGGCAGCTGCAGCCCTGAAGTCAATACACTTGGACTTGACTTTAAATTGACACCACAGACACATTTGGCCTCATGTCACTGGCAACAGCATTAAGTCCTGGAGCACTTAAGAGCTTCAGGTTTCTAATAAGCATTTTCTTCAAAGCAGTGGCTTCATTTGCTCTGTGATTTTTGTCAAGTGCATATCATATCAAAGGATAAGTGTTTGCCAAAGCTTTCTTCAGCCACAAAAGGAGGAGTTTTGTCTGAAGAAAGTCAAGTTGCGCTGACTGGCTCCCACTGGGAAGATGAAAGGAGTGACTGGATTTCCTGTTACTCTGCTGTTGTTTGTATCCTTAAAATATTTTAATCAGCATGAAAGAACTTGTTGCACTGTGAGAGCAGTGCAATTTGAGAGAGCCATTTAGAGGCCACAAAATAGATTCACAGTTAATAAAGTTGTATTTGTTTGTGATGTCAAAGACCAGATTTATGGAAGATGATTAATAAGGGCCAGAATGACAGGCATGGAAAGATGGTCAGGAGATTATTTTCAAAATGGATTTCCCATTGCAGATTCTTGATATGCATTATGTACATTTCAAGAAGCAATAAGATAGATTGTAAAGGCTGATTTTGGTCTAGTTACAATATAACATTGAAACATGATAATGATGTAAATCATATACATAATTATGATATAAATCCGAGTGAATTCTATATAGGTACATGCCTAATGAATCAAAAATATTAATTTTAAATTGTAAATTTAAATTTTTAATTAAATCATCTATATTTTTTTAATATGGAATTGTTCATATTATTTCTGTAGAGTATTTTCTTGTTAAATTTCTGTGATATATATATATATATATGTGTATATATATATATATATATATATACATATATATATATATATATATATATATATATATATATATATAATAGACCCTCAATACATGTTTCTTCAAGGAATGAATGATTGGATAGTTCATTACAACATTACAGTGATATGATAATGCTGTGACCTAAATACACACATACACACACACACACACATATCCTATCTAATAAAGAGGGGTTATGCTAATTGACCCTCACACCATCACAAAGATGGCAGCACCCACAGCCATAAGATGGCTGGCAGGGGAGGGCAGTTGTGGGTGATCAGGCCAGCAGGGGAGGGCAATTGGGTGGACCAGGCCTGCAGGGGAGGGCAGTTGGGGGCAATCAGGCTGGCTGGGGAGTGGTTAGGGGGTGATCAAGCTGGCAGGCAAAAGTAGTTAGGGGCAGGTGAGCGGTTGGGAGCCAGTAGTCCTGGATTGTGAGGGGGATGTCTGACTGCCGGTTTAGGATCCTTTGAGATTGGGCCTAAACCGGCAGTCAGACATCCCCAGAGGTGTCCCAGATTGGAGAGGGTGCAGGCTGGGCTGAGGGACACCCCCTAGTGCATGAATTTCATGCACCGGGCCTCTAATATAAATATACTAGAGGCCCGTTGCATGAAGATTCGTGCAATAGGCCTCCTTTCCTCTGGCTGCCAGCACCAGTTTTCCTCTGGCACCCAAGACCCAGACCTTCACTCTGGCCACTGCCTTCCATCTTCACTCTGGACACAGTCTTCACTGCGGCTGGAGCCTTCAGTCTTTGCTCCTCGTGCTGGCCGGAGTCTGAAGACTCCGGCCAGAGCTGCTCCTGTAGCTCCTTCCTCCCCCCACCCTCCCGCTCATAGCTTGATCACTGCTTCGCCTGCAGACCTCCCCGACGGACTCCTGGGTCCCAGGGGACCGCCTTGCCTACCGCCCGGCTTTCCGATCACGATCACGATCATGATCACGATCACGATCACGATCACGGGTGGCAGGCAAGGCAGCTCCTGGGTCCCGGGGGCCGCCTTGCCTATGGCCTGGCTTTCCAGCGGCTCCTGGGCTCGCACATGGGGGCCTGGATGTCGGCTCCCAGTGTCCCGCTCTGCCTGCAGTATGCAAATTAGCCGCCATGTTTGTTGGTGGTTAATTTGCATATCGCACTGATCAGCCGATGGCGATGGTAGCGAAAGTATGGTTAATTACCATGTTTGTCTATTATTAGATAATATATATATACATATATATATGTATTATCACTGGATTTTTTAATAATTTATAATTTCCAGTAAAGGAATTAACTGCCTAACCTGGCTGGCATGGCTCAGTGGTTGAGCATTGACCTATGAACCAGATATGGTTGAGGGCTTGATCCCAAGTAGGGAGCGTGCAGGAGGCAGTCGATCAATGATTATCTCTCATCATTGATATTTCTCTCTCCCTCTCACCTTCCTTTGTCTGAAATCAAGAAAAATATATTACAAAAAGAAATTAACTACCTAGGATATTCTTACAGAGTGAAGCAAGTCTCAATTACCTTATTGTCAGTGCTTAAGGAAACAGAGGAGAATTATGGCATTAAACATGCTCTCTCAAAAGGCTGAAATCTGCATCCCTTCATGATGGCAAACAAATGGAGAACACCACCCTACTCATTATTTCTTTTAGTTTGAGTGTCATCTTTTCATGTACTTACTTTTTATATTTTCTTGTTTTATATATTTTCCCTTATATGTTAAAAAATTATACAAGAAGTTAATTTAATCATATTCCTCAGTTTATGGGACACACTCAACATTGCTCTGAGCAATATCCCTTTCCTATTTCATTTATTGGTGCATTTTCTTTATTCCTATTTTTTCACTCCTTTCTCAAAAAAACAAAAAACAAAAACAAAACCACAACAAAACAACCATAATGTGTATCTTTCTGTTCTTATGTTTTTATAAAATGTATTGCTATTTCAGATATATCTATTTTTTTCTAATATATTTTTATTGACTTCAGAAAAGAAGGGAGAGAGAGAAAGAGAAACATCAATGATGAGAGAGAAGCATTGATTGGCTGCCTCCCACATGCCCCCCACTGGAGATCGAGCCTGAAATCTGGGCATGTGCCCTTGACTGGAATAGAACCCAGGACTCTTTAGTCCACAGGTCGATGGAGCTATTTTTTAATTTATATAAATGATATTGGAGTAGGTCTTTTCCATGTCTTATTATTTTTTCTCATAGCATGTTTTACAATTTTTTATGTGGCTATGTGTAATATGTCCACTATGTGTGTATTCACTATGTGTATTCACTCTCCATTTCCTCAGTGGTGTCACTAGTAATGTCTGCAGCCATCTGTCCTATATATAAAGCTTTGTAATCCTATGGACCTATGTGAGGAACTCTTTGATATGAACAGGGTTGCTGCCCATTAGGTTACATGCATATAAATTTTTATTTAAATGTATTACAATGTTGATTTCTGAATGTGTGCATCAGTCCACATTCTACCTGCAATTCCTGAGGGCTCTCATATTCGCACAAGTCTGCCAATACTTGGAATTATCTAGTTTGCTAATTTTTGTTGGTATGGTTGTAAAATGATATTTCATTGTATTAGTGCTCATTTTTTCAATGAGTTTGAACATCTCATGTTAGCTGACTTTTTATACTACCTCTTCTGCAAATTGCTGGAACATATACTTTGCCCAGTTTTCAGTTGGGATTTATCTGCTTTCTTTCTTGATTTTCTTAATGTAATCTATGTATTAGAACCTTGATAGTTTTAGACACTGGAAATTTCCAGTCTTCCATTTTTCTCAGATCCTCATTTATTATGCCTTTCCTTGAGCAAAATCCCCAAGTTTATGCAAAAGTTATGTCTACTTTCTGTGTGTGTGTTTTTGAGGTTTGTTTAAGCAGTCATTCTCCACCAATATAACCTAAGGTATTCTCCCATGTGACCTATTATTAACTTTATAGTTTGACATTACATATTACAGATAGATAGAGTCCCTAATCTACCTGGACTCTACATTTATATGTGGATGGAGATTGCCATAGACTGACTATGTGTGTCCCTCTCCCAAACTCCACCAAAGTCATACATTGACATTCTATAAGGGGTGTGGCCTTTTGGAAGCTGATTGGGTCATGAGGGTGGAGCCCCAATGAATGGGATTTATGCCCTTATCAAAGAGACTCCAAATACCTCCTTTAGCCCTTCAGTCATGTTAGGATGCTGTAAGAAGATGGTTGTCTAGAAACCAAAAGGCCTCAAAAACTTTGAGAAATAAATTTCTGTTGTTTACAAGCCACCCAGTCGCTGGTCTATTACTGGAGCTTGATGAGATGAACACAGAGATCCCGATTTCTTTTTCTCTATGTAGTGCATTGTTCCCAGTTCCACCTGCTAAGCAGTCTTCTGTTTGCCCATTGATTGTGCTGCCACCATTATCATATGTATCTGTTTACAGGACTGTGTCTGAGCTTTCTATTTTTCTTTTATTGGGTCATTGTCTGTTCTTGTGCCAATAACATACTGTAGCATTTTTCTTTTTCTTTAAAAAAAGAACACCTAAGGCTGTATAAGTATGAACCTATCTGATGTGCCAATTTTCTTTTTCTTTTTCTATTTTATATAGACTTTGTTATTTTTGGATCTTCCTTTTTTCATTCTAAATTTAGAGTAAATGCATGAAATTTCTCAAAAATTTCAAAAGAATTAGGATTATCTTAATTTAGAGGGAAGATATGACATGTTTATACATTTAAGTTCTCTTGCCCAAGAGCATAGTCTATATCTCCATTTATTCAGCTCATCTATGCCCAACATTAGTTTTAAAATATTCCTCAGAGTCTTGAATATTTGTGTTTAGAATAATTCCTAGATATGTATAGTGTGTAAGTAGTATCTGATTTTTATTATATTTTATGATTATTATTTCTTTAAAGAGATGCTATTTAATTTTGTAATTTGCTTTTTTTAAAAAATATATTTTATTGATTTTTTACAGAGAGGAAGAGAGAGAGATAGAGAGTTAGAAACATTGATGAGAGAGAAACATCGATCAGCTGCCTCCTGCACATCTCCTACTGGGGATGTGCCAGCAACCCAGGTACATGCCCTTGACCGGAATCGAACCTGGGACCTTTCAGTCCACAGGCCGACGCTCTATCCACTGAGCCAAACCGGTTTTGGCAGTAATTTGCTTTTTATATAAGAATATTTTGGTCAATTTCTTTTTTAGTTCAAATAGTTTAGTATATTGATTTCATGGATTGTCCTGCAAGATGATGATTCATCATATTGTTGATATTTACTAGAATTTATTCCTGGCTGATTACAGGTGCATTTTCTCTTTTTATTTTCTTTGATTCTAGCTTTCTAGATTACAAATGTTATCAAGGTATTTGATAATGTTACTTTATAAAAAATTTACATTTACCTTTATCTTCTTATTTCAATACTTTCTTTATGATTGTTTACAACGTGACTTTAATATGGCAAAATAATATGCCTGAGTAGATTTTTTTTATCATTTCCTAATATTTAAACAATAATATACTATATAATAAAGAGGGAATATGCAAATTGACCATCACTCCACCACAAAGATCGCTGCCCCCACAGTGATGTCCAAGTTCCCGTAACCAGCCTTAATGAGCAATCAGCAGGGACCTGAGGCTGTGCCCCCACCCCAATCACCTCCCCCCCCCGTCCTCCCCCCATGGAACTTGACAGGGGACCTCAGGCTGCTCCCCCCACCTCAGGCCATGCTACCCCACCTGGCAGGGCTTGACAGTGGACCTCAAGGTGTGCCCCCTGCCCATTAGGGCTTGATGTGGGACCTCAGGCCACCGCCCCCACCTGGTGGGGCTTGAAGGGGGACCTCAGGCTGCGCTCCCCTCCTGGCGCTGGGCCAGGGGACCTGAGGCTGTGACCCTGCCTGGTGGGGCTTGACAAAGGTGGGACTGGCCAGATCTGGATCTAGCCCATTGGGGGTGGGGCCAGCTGGGTCTAGGTCTCGTGCGATTTTGAGGCGCACATGGGTGGGTGGGGACTTGACTCTGGGTCCCGTGGTGTGCCCCAGACTCTGACAGGAGGTAGATTTTCATATACATTTACTAATTTTCTTTCATCTCTGACACTTCTATTATAGAGAAAGGGCAAATAGCAACATTAAAATATTTCCTCTAATTAATCCCCTTTTAACGTGCATGAATTTCGTGCACTGGGCCACTAGTGACTATATAAAATTCTTACATTAAAATTATTTCCCTTCAGTGGAGTAAAGCATGAACAATTGCTACAGAGAAATCTTAGGAACACTAATTACTATCCTTTTGTAGGTTATCTGCTTTTCCTCTTGGGAAGCTTCCCAAAAGAGAGAAGGAAGAAAGAAGTCTCCTTAGTTTGTAATCCACTAGCCCTGAGGATGGGAAGGCAGAAGGTGGTCATCTTGGATGAGCGCTGGAGGACAGAAGATGGCCAGCTTGGATCTTTTCACCCCAGCAGGGTTTTTGCAATACCCTGAGATTATTCTGTAGATGCTGGTAGCCTAGGCTGTTATCTCTGTAAATAGCTTTTGTGACCAAGAAGCAAGAAATGATTTCCTAAGCCAAAACAGGAGAAGGGGAAAGGCCAAATAGAAACATTTTCCTGACCACAGACCAGTTCAGGGAAATCTATAGTCTCCTTAGTGTTTTTTGTGGGGGGCAGGTGTTTGTTGTGGTTGCTTTTTTTTATTTGCTCCAGTAACATTTTCTTTCTTGTACTTTCTCTAGTTCTTCAGGGGGAATCAGTAGAAACCTTCTAACAGTTTTTCATTATTTTCTATTTATTTTCTCTTTGTCTCTTTCTTCCTATATCTCCAATTCCTTTCTATATCCTTTTTCCTCCCCTCTCCTCTTCCTGTTTTTAACCTTTCTCTTCTCCAAACACTTGATAAGGAAAACAGTAAGGTTAGAGGAAATAAGAATTGGAATAATAAGCAGCAAAGGATTACTGTTTTCCTTCTGCCCACCTAACAAGGCCTGTTCTATAGTTTTATAATATGTGCAGCACCATGGGTCAAGGTTTGGAATATCCCCAAGAAACTGTTCAGTTCTCTACCATTGAAAGTGTTTGCTCAGAGACAGAGGTTGTTGTAGACAATGGCAATGTTTAGGAAATTGATTCATTGGCTCTTTCTTTAAAATCTTTGTGAGCTTTTCTATCCTGTAGTTATTCTGTTGCCATTTTATTTACCATTTCCTGGGATTAATTGCTTCCATATTACATATAGCTCATATGATCCCAAAGTTATCAGACCCCTAGAGTTTCCAGTTGCAATTGGTTAAAGTACAATTATTCTAAGAACACCCAAGAATTGCTCAAGTATTCTTCAGAGAAGTTCAATTCTGTATGTTTTCTTCATAAACCACAGAATTCTCAAGAACTTTTTGGCCTTTATCACATTTCTAGTAACAACTTCCATCTTTCTTAGAACCAGACAGTTAACTATAGTTATCTCAAGATGGGATTAGAGATGAACTTTTTCCCAGTTCAGTTTGGTTTTCTGTATTTAAAAATTTTCCCCAGCAAGTTAGTTTAATATTAAAACATACAGGCAAAGGTGTTTAAAATGAGTACAGATTTAAAAAGTAATAACATTAAGAGAAATGCCTAAAGCTTTAGGACCTGTTAGTAAATGCTGTCATCATTCAATTTTTTAAATTTATTTTTATTGTTGAAAATATTATAGATGTCTGCTTTTCCCTCTCATTGTCCCTCTCCTCCCCAATCACTCCCCCTCCCCAGGCCTTCACCACACTATTATCTGTGTCCATGGGTTTTGCATATGTTTCTCCCAGTTCAATGAAGTATCTGGAAACAAATTTTCTTTTAAAGTCACTGTATAAATAAAACATATGTGCATTTATTTCTACTATTTCACACTTTATAGAAACTATATTAAATATAAGATGAAGCCCTGACCAGTTTGGCTCAGCGGAGAGAGCGTCAGCCTGCTGACTGAAGGGTCCCAGGTTCGATTCTGGTCGGGGGCATGTACCTTGGTTGTGGGCACATCCTCAGTGGGGGTGTGCAGGAGGCAGCTGATCGATGTTTCTCTCTCATCGATGCTTCTAACTCTCTATCCTTCCCTTTCCACTCTGTAAAAAATTCAATAAAATATATTTTTTAAAAATATATAAGGTGAAAAGCAGATAATGTTATAACACCTGACTCCTGGAAAATATTTAATCATAGTTAAGAATAGCAGAGGTTTTTATCTTCTACACTTGGGTCAACATGTAGACATCTTTGTGCGACACCAGCTAGTGCAGCATATTGCCCACATGTTGGGCTTTATTTTTTTTTGTTTCTTTCAGTAATAATTGAAATGAACAAAAAATAAGACATCTTCATAACCTTATATAGAGAAGGGGAGGTAAGGTCCCTTGGGCCTTCAAATTGAAAATTGTCATGCAAAGTACTAAAGATTTAACAAAAATTATTCCTTTCAGTTATTAAAAGATTTTGTCTTTTGGGCTCCCAAACTAAACACAGTTGGATTTCTCCATAACACTGAAATGGTACTGTGATGAGAAGTAGCTGCTATTTAAAGTATGGTGTCCTTTGGTATAGATTTAATTTGCATATATATTCTAATGTTTTACTCTGAAACCTGGTATTTCTTCACACATTTGGTTAACCATACGCCTTTGATGACAATCCAGTTTTAAACCATTGCTTCTTGTAGGGTATGAGAAGTATAATTAGGCTAAAATTTTAGACTAAGTCTGTAATGCATTTGATTTCTCATGAGGTTCTAATCTAGTTTACAAAATATTTCCAGATGTACAGGCTAGTTCTGGATCAATTTTTATGTACAGAATTCCTAATGCCTAAATTACAAAAATATAATATTCATATTCATTGTTGTACAAGTTCCATTTCAAACACTGTCTTATTAAGATCATGGGTAGTTTGCCCTAGCCATTTTGGCTCAGTGAATAGAGCATTGACCTGCAGACGCTTGGGTCCTGGGTTTGATTCTAGTCTAGGGCATGTACATTGGTTGCAGGCTCCTCCTCAGCTCCGGCCCAGGTCAGGGCTTGTGCAGGAGGTAACCAATTGAAGTGTTTCTCTCACTGATGTTTCTCTCTGTTTTCCCCTCTCTCTTCTACTCTCCCAAAAAATCAATGGAAAAATATTCTCGGGTGTGGATGAACAAAAACAACAACAAACAAACAGAAAAAAGAACAAAAAAGATCATGGATAATTTGTACAGAATAATTTAAAGAATTTTGCATATGTGTTCAAAATTAGTGATGGTAATATTTGAAAATTTAGGTCCTATACATTAATCTCAGAGAGGTAAGCTATTTAAATTTATTCTATATGATTTTCTATTGCATCTTCAGAGATGCATTGTATTGTGAAGGACAGAATTGGGGTAGGGAGCTGGTGCAACTTTTTTTGTAATTCTTTGATTTTGAATGTTTCCTAAATTTATTTGTTCCTTTATTTAATAACTAGAGACCTGGTGCATGAAATTCATTCACTGGGTGGTGGGGGGATGGGGGGGCCCTCATCCCGACCCGTGCCCTCTCACAGACCAGGACCCCTCGGGGAATGTAGCAGTGTGCCAAATGGCAGGCAGCCAGGGAGGAGCCTGAATTGGGGCCAGGCACTGCTCACACCCGTCTTGTCCCACAGTGCCTGCTACCATGGAGTTGGGAGAGGCTTCCGCCATGGCTGCTGCGCTTGCCAGCCATGAGCATGGCTTCTGGCTGAGTGGCGCACACTGATCACCAGGGGGCAGCTCCAGCACTGAGTGTCTGCCCCCTGGTGGTCAATGCACATCATAGTCACTGGTCATTCCAGTCATTCTGCCATAATGGTCGCTTAGGCTTTAATTATATAGGCTAAGAGGCTCAGTGCATGAATTCATGCACCAGTGGGGACCCTCGGCCTGGCCTGCAGGTTCGGGCTGAAACCGGCTCTCCAACATCCCCCGAGGGGTCTCGGATTGTGAGAGGGTGCAGGCCAGGTCAAGGAACCCCACCGGTGCATGATTGGGGCCAGGGAGGGATGCGAGAGGTTGGCCAGGCAGGGAGGGACTGTGGGAGGGCTCCAGGGTGTGTCCAGTCCATCTAGCTCAGTCCTGATCACCCAGACCCCAGCAGCAAGCTAACCTACCAGCCTGCCCCCTGGTGGTCAGTACACGTCATAGCAAGTGGTTGAGTGGCCTTAGCATATCATTAGCATATTACACTTTGATTGGTTGAACAGATGACTGGACACCTAGCACATTAGGCTTTTATTATATAGGATATATCAGTTATGATGCTGGGATTAGAACTATAAAGATGAACAAAATAATATTCTGAGAGCTATATACTATGACATGGGAAAATCCCCAAGAAAAATGAGTGCTTATGGTTTTCAAACTACATACAAAAGAATGTTTACTGCAGCTTTATCCATAATAATCTCATAATAAAACAATTAAAACTCTACCAACAGAATAGTGGATAAATATGTTGTGGCCCATTCATATTGTGAATACATCAATGGGAAGAGCAAACTAGAATAACTGCATGGATGCAATCACACAGAGGCCAGTATATGGATGAATCCCAGAGACACAATGTTGAGCAAAATGAGCCTGACACAAAAAAGAACATACTATGTAACCTCATTTTTATAATGTTCATTAATGGTGAAAATGTATCTTTTTATAGGAGTTAGATTAGATTTGGGAGGATATTGACAGTACTAGGAGCCATACTGGGATGCTAACGTGTTCAATATTAATTACATGGGTGTATGTATTTGTTGTTAGCTCCAGTGATAGCCCTCTTTCTGGAAAAGGACCCCTATCTAAGTTATTTTAGGCACCTAGGGAGAAGTTCAAAGTTTCTTCCTGAGTCTTTAGTTTCTTAAGAGAATTCTTATTCCAGAAAGACTCATTTTAGGGGAGCAAATTTTGTTTTCCCACCCCACAAAGGGTGCACCTGTTCTTTTCCCTTAGCAAGTCTTATACAAGAAGAGTTTACATTCCATTTTCTAATGCCAGTTTTATGAAGGTATAACAACTGCACTAGATCTACTTTAAGGAGCTTGAAATATTTTCACATTCATTACCTTTCAACTTCTTCTGCAAATAATCAGTATTGTTTCTCCAAGTGACATATTTTTAAAAATTTATCTTTATTGTTGAAAGTATTACAGATGTACTCTTTTTTTTTCCCATTGACCCCTTTCACCCTGCACTCAGCCTTCCCAGGTCTTCGCCACACTGTTGTCAGTGTCCAGGGGCTATGCATATATGCATATAAATTCTCAGGTTATCCTGGCTGGCATGGCTCAGTGGTTGAGTGTCGACCTATGAACCAGGAGGTCATGGTTCGATTCCTGGTCAGAGCACATGCCCAGGTTGCAAACTTGGTTCCAAGTGTGGGGCCTGTAAGAGGCAGCCAATCAATGATTATCTCTCATCATTGATGTTTCTATCTCTCTCTCCCTCTTTCTTTCTCTCCGAAATAAAAAAAAATATATTTAAAAAATTCGCTAGTTAATATCTCCCCACCCCTCCCACTCCCGCTTGATAAATTTTAATATAGTGTTTTAAACAGAAGAATAAAGTAAGTATACTCTATTTAGGAAATGAAATTTCTAATTAGTTAAAACTATACTTTTAGCCATGCTATATTTCTAAATTCAACTTTCTATTATTTTATTATTATTTTATTCTATTATTGTTTACTTCATTAAATGTACCTAAAATATAAATATGATAATTTTCATTTGAAAAATCCCAACATTTCAGAAAATGAACAGAGTTTTTTGGCTCCCAATTATTCATTCAAACTGCCTGAGGTAGCTTATCAAAAACAAAAACAAGCACATACTGTATTATTCTTTTTTTCAACCTTCCCCTCCCCTGCTTCCCAAACTTCACAGAGTAGCTCACAATTTCTTGGGTTTTATCTATGCAAATTGACCACCTGGTATTTTATGCAAATTAGCATGTTCTGTACAATGATAAAAAAGGAGGGAATGTAATATTCTTTAGCCCAACTGACTTAACTAGAACATTATAAAATGCGTAACTTAATTCCAAAATAAAAAATAAAAATAAAATGACTAATTCGATTCTGATGCTTATTTGAATTTTTTCTTAAATGTTGCCTTGATCAAATCTAAACTCATAAGATAATATTGTCAAACAACAATAGAAATACATAGGATGGCAGACCTACACTCCAGATTAATATCTTTCTTTACCAAAAAATTTTATGATGACTGAATGAGATAGGATACTTGAAAGGGTTTTGCAAGTATACAAATATGAGGTGCTATTATCACTCTTTACATTTATGAATTTAACTTCTATTTAAAATCTATTTCTTGTTCTACTTGTCATGCATATGTGGCTGGTTTTATTTAATAGAATCCTTTCCCTGAAAATGAGACTCATAATGGATTCTTATTAAAATGGTATAAATGTCAATGTAAAATTCAGATGGGGGAAATTAGTTCTAATATCTGCAGTACAGTTCAGCACTCAATCAATTTACATATCTAGAGTTAATTTTTCTTAAACATGCTGTCATTACAAGTTCCATGTAAGCCTACTGAGGTATATTAAAATTCTATTAAGGTAGTAGAGCTATTTATTTCTTGAATGCAACATAGGTCAACCTCTTACTTCTTCAAGAAGGAACTTTTTTTCTCGTTTCTCTGACACTGCACGCCAAGAATGATAATCTGGTCAGGTAATCTAATCAAGTTGCAAGGTGTAATATACCTATCCTGGCCATCAGACAATAGAGTGTGTGTGTGTGTGTGTGTGTGTGTGTGTGTGTGTTCTGTTAAATGTCCAATGCAAGATTAAGGATAAATAGCCATCATGCTGTCACTGCCAGAGATATATTTATCAAGAGGATTTAATTAATCAAATGCTGTGAGTCACTGTCTTTTCAAGCTTACCTCTGAAAGGAAAGCATATGCTTCATAGTGGGAAGAGAATGATGAAAACTATTTTCAGACCTAAAACCAACTTTGATTGAGTTCATAGAATGACATACAGTACAGAAAGTTGTGAGAAATTGACTTTTCTCATTAAGGAGATAGTGGTTACTAATCAAGAATCTCCAGGTCCAGCCCTAGTCCATTTGGCTCAGTGGATAGAGCATCAGCCAGTGAACTGAAGGGTCCTGGGTTCAGTTCTGGTCAAGGGCACATAACTTGGTTGCAGGCTCAATCTCTGGCCCTGGTCTGGGCTAGGGACTCCTTGGGAGGCAATCAATTGACGAGTCTCTCTCAAATAGATGCTTCTCTATCTCTGTTTCTCCCCCTTCCTTCTACTCTCTAAAAATTAGTGGAAAAATATCCTCAGGTGAGGATTAACAAAAAAACACAAACAAACAAACAAAAAACACAAACCAAAAAAAGAATCTCTAGGCTGAGACAGAAGGAATGAGGGGCATGGAAAGGCAGTCAAGGAAGATTTTGGAGCTGATATCTGACTAATTACTTTTAGGAAGTTTAAGTAAAGAGGTTTGCTTCAGCAGATTAAATAAAACCTTCTCTTTTGTGGGTTCTTTTAGGTCATATGAAATTGAGTCAAGGATTTAATGTAAAGCATGATGATTATTGTTGATAACACTTTATTGTGAAATTGAGAATGGAAAGAGAGTAGAATCCTTTTGATACCTGACCAAGTAGGGGTCCTCTTCCCCGCTGCGTGATGCTGGGGGTGGAGTTTTTATAATACCACAAGAAAAAGAATTTTCTGAGACTTGCAGGGGAGAATGAGTGATTTTTATTTGCATGGAATTAAATCCCTGTGTTTCCAAAGTTCCATTTCCCTTAGTCCAGTCTTGGCAAAAGTGTAGCTGGGGTTTCAGTAAAGCTGTAAGCATAAGCCAGTGTCCAGAGTTTCATTTCCATGTTTAAGACAGGTCCAGTACAGTGTCAGGCTAGTTACAGTCCATTAGTCCATGTGTGTGGGCTCCATATGGCTGTGGGCCATGTCGGGGAATGCAGGGAAACAGGAGCAAAAGAGCCCCGCAAGCCAGGAGTCAAGCACAATGCGCCAAGAGTAACAAGAGCATGAGAGTGGGGAGGGTGGGTGGGAAGAGATCAACCAATGAACTTGTATGCATATATGCATAACCTCTGAACACGGACAATGGGGTGGTGAGGACCTGGGAGGGGGGCAGGGAGCATGGGAGCTGGCTAGAAGAGGTTTATGGGGTAAAAAGGAGGACCTATGTAATACTTTAAACAATAAAGATTTTGTTTTAATAGAAGAGCATAAGAGCTCAATAGTTTCTTCTTTTGGGGAATTAAATATCTCAAACTTCTAAGCACTAGCAGTGGCCATGCCCATTCAGGCCAATGACCTCTATTCCCAGGTGTGACTGACAGCATGCACCTTCCCTACCATCCCAACTTTACTGGGCCTGTGTCTATCTTCCCTTTGTTGGACCCTGGGAGTGTAAAGTTGTAGCTTCCTGGTGAAGCTGTCTAAATGACATGCCTGTGATATCGGGCCTTCCCTTTGCTCCTTTCCTATTATTAATAGCTAGCTAATTGCAATAGTATCACTTTCACAATGTATAAGAATATCAAGTCACCACAATGCACACTTTAAATATATTACAGTTGTATTTGTGAATTATACTTCACTAATGCTGAAATTAAAAAAAAGAAATTGTCTTTCCTATATTCTGGGGAATGTTTATCTCTTTTTGTGAATAGAGAGAAAGCCTATGGGTACTTCTTTACTCTGTGTACACAATAGGTCTCTGCTTGGTATAAAGACTATCTCTATAATAATAGGGTATTATGGCCAGAGAGAGTGCAGCCATCCTCCAGCTGTTTGCCTGCATAAATCAGACACTGCTGGTCAGGTGGGATGCCCTCCTAGTCTTGGATGTTAGTTCTGAATTCTCAGTGGTGTCACTGGGCTCGACCTCCAGGGTGATGGCCTTGCCAGTCCGAGTCTTGACAAAGATCTGCATCTCTGTGTGCTGGGAACGCTGTATCGCTTCATTGAAGAGAAAGAGCAAGAAATGCTTTCTTTCAAGGAGTGGGCAGATCATTTTCTTTCCTATATGTGTGAATGTCAAAATCAGGATCATGGTTATTATAACTTAATTTTAATATTAGCAGGAAATTTGAATCGAACACTCAGACTCCATGGACAACAGTTCTTTGGAACATACTCAAGCCCTCTCCATAGTCTTATTTGGGTAATCCTTTTCCCTCGATTATTCACACACCTGAACTTCAATGCCATTTAGAAATGTGGATGTGGGTAATTAAACATAAAGTTAAGCACTCATGCTTAAGTAAATTGCTTTCTGATGGAAGGCAGGTTATTTTCAGGCTGATTTTAGTTATATTTAGTGAAACTGAAAGGGTAAATATTAAACAACATGCTAAATTGGCAGATGGCTGCTTATTCCTTCCCTCCCTCCCTTCCTCCCTCCCTTCCTTCCTTCCTTCCTTCTTTCCTTCCTTCCTTCCTTCCTTCCTTCCTTCCTTCCTTCCTTCCTTCCTTCCTTCCTTCTCCCTCCCTCTCTTCCTTTCCTCTCCCTCCTCCTCCTCTCTCTTTTTCTTCCCTTCCCTTCCTTTCTTTCTTCGTCCCTCCCTCTCTTTCTTCCTCCTTTTTCCTTTTGCTTCCTTCCTTCGTTCTTTCCTTCCTTTATTTGTTTTTCTCTCTCTCTCCCTTGATCTCTCTCTCTCTTTCTCTTTCTCCCTTAGCTTCCCTTCTCTTTTCTTCCCTTCCCCTCCTTTCCTCTATCTTCTTCTTACTTTTTTCTTATAAGAAGTTTAACAACCCAATAGACTTACCTATCATCAGGATAAAAATGATGGAGCCATTGAACTATTGAATTTATAAACACATACTCATTTACCAAGTGAATCCAAGTTTTACCTTACACAGTCTATTTCAAATATATGCAATAACATTTGGTGACATATAACTCATACTTCAAAATTTATGAATCATATTGAAAAAGGTTGATATTTAATGAGAACCCTCAATTACAATGTAGTAGTAAAATAATACTTCAGAAATTTATGTGTAATACCAGCGTTAATAATTCTTTTTAAAAATATTATCATTTTTGTATATATAGATCCAGCAGCTGCATGAGTGAAATACTTTTATAATGTTGAAATTCAACTAAAATGCTTAACACAGCTCTGGCCAAGTGGCTCAGTTGGCTGGAGTGTTGTCCCATACACCAAAAGGTCATGGGTGTGATTCCTAGTGGGGCACATATCCAGGTTGAGGGTCAGATCTCCGGGTGGAGTGCACATGGGAGGCAATTGATCGATGTTTCTCTCTCACAATTCTTTCCCTCTAAAAAATTAATGTAAATATATACTTGAGTGAGGATTAAATAAATATAAAATAATTAATACAAGGCATATTCATAAGAACATGTATAGCTCGTTTCTATTATCTAAAATATTGTTTAAATATTACCTGTGGAATATTTCTGATTCTACTTTATAACAATAAGAATCAGTTATAAAACTTACTTGAGACAAAAACAGCAACCAACTGAATTACCTTACTTGGATGTTTGCCAACTAAAAGACATAGGAAGTTTGAATCATTATTCTTATGTTGTTCTAATTATAAACTTTAAATGAACCCAAATATATTAACATACTGATATTTTTAACTGAGATGCCCCTACTAGTATTACATCCATATGCGCTGGTTATAATTAGTAGAAATTAGGCTTAACGTTTACAAGAAGTGAGGCCCCCAAAACAGCTGTTCCCAAGGCCTGTGTCCCCTTTGGGCCTCTATACTCACATGTCCCAGAGAATATATATTTCTGTTATCTATTCCAGAAAGGAGGAAGTACATTCTCAACAATTGTGGAAACAATCCAGTTTGCAAAAGTTTTATAAATAATTTCATGAATGATCTGAAAGCATAACAGACTTTAATTACTCATATTCTGGCACATTCATTCTGTTAAACAGGCATATACATAGCAAAATTTAAATGACCACATGTTTGCACAAAATACAAAAATATACAACACTCATGAGATTTAGTATAATTGCCATGGGACTGGATACTGCTTGTAGTTTTTCCTTTTCTAGTACACATTTTTGGAATTGCCTGAAGGGTTCGTCATAGACAAATATGTAGTATTGCTCAACTGGCAAAGCAATATACTAAGAATTATAATCCCACTTTAATAATTTCTAAGAAGAACTTTTCTAAACAATTGTCACTGTGTTATTTAGTATCTTAATATTTTGATGGAAAAATATAAATTTTCCAAATTGTACCTATGAAATAAAGGCATGTCTGTCTAAATTAAGTTGCAAATTAAGTAAAAAAATATTTATATTTTTTTTTCAGTTGGAGTCTAGTGAGAACTATGCTCTTGTATATGTCGCTGCTTAACTGAGAGGGGAAATTTGTCTCTTAGGGGAAAAAGTGTACTTATTAATAACAATAACTAGGGAAATTATATGCAGTTTCTTTTCATTCTGAATTTCCTCTAATCTTCTATACTAACTATATAAATTTGCTTTGAAAATGCATATGATTGTAGAGAATTGTAAAGGATCTGAAATTTTACTCTAAAGAGTTAGCCTGCTACAGTTTTATGAATTCTGGCAAGAAATTTGAGATTCTTGGGTCAGAGACAAAGGACTCCCATCACAGCAAGCAGTATGAGCTTCATGTGTGTATCAGTTCCCCTTGGCTCCCAAGACTCAAGATAAGGCGGTACAGAAGAGCTCAAGTAGATGCTGTATATGTAGAGTTTGCATCATAGCTAAGAAACCCCAAGCTTAAGTAACCCCAATATATTATAATGCACTGTAAGCAGACATGTCCAACCTTTGCCCTATAAGAGACATTTTCTTATTTTTGAGGGTTTATTTACTCTTTATTGGAGAGAGACATACTAGCTCTATATTTTAAGACTATTTTATATACAGACATTCTTAAAAAGAGTCCAGAAAAAAACATAGTTAGTGGTATTTAGTGTCCTGCTCACAAAGTTTGCAAAAATATGTGATATCCATGAAGAATTGTCTCTAGATAATTGCATCCCTTGTTTCTGCAGTGCCTTTGTCATGACAGATATTTTTAATAGTATAACACTCTAGTTTATGTACCTGACAGAAACTGGGACCAAATCTATTTAGTTAATCTTCTAGAGCATTTAATTAAGGTTATTTCCAACAAGATTTCAAGCAGAAGAATGAGGCTAACATGTACTATTTATCTCAACCATGCCTTGCCTTCATGAATCATTAGAAAGCCAGATGGTTTCTCCTTTAGTTTCTGTATTGACCTTTCCACTTGGCTTGAGGAATTAAGCCAGGTATAGAAAGATGTATTAGAGATTGCCTAGCTCCCACCTTGTCCTGCAAAGAAGAAATCTAGCGCAATTCTATCATTTCATATCAACCCTGGTCAGTAAGTTCAATACCGAACTGAATGTCTCCCTGGCCTGAAGAGTGTTTCTATAAACATTGAAAGTCTCTTTTGAACCCCACTACAGTGCCTGTGACAATTTGGGAGTGGAGGGAGCCATATTAATGCCTTGCTCCCATATGAAAAATATAATCTTAAGGGTGCCCCAGGAAAGAAGTGTTTAGCCCAGCTGGAGTTGCTCAGTTGGTTGAGTGTCATCTTGTGCACCAAATGTTTGCCAATTTGATTCCTGGTCAGGGCACATACCTGGGTTGTGGGTTTGATCCCCGGTCAGGGTATGATGGAAGGCAACCAACTGATGTTTCTCTCTCACATCAATGTTCTTCTCTCTATCTCTCTCCCCCTTCCTGTCTCTAAGCATGTCCTTGGGTAAGGATTTAAAAAAAGGTATTGTTATAATTGATGGTGCTACTCATACAGAACCTACATCAGTCATGGGGCATAGGTTGAGAATGCTTCCTGTGTCATCATCTGGCTGGATTGTAGGCTATAAAAATCCAAGTTTGAATAATTGAGTCTATTCCTTATTTTTAGAGGGACTACAGTTTTTACACACTATCCCCTGGTTGACATTTTTCTGTCCAACAGAATGATGAGCAATTTGGGTGGAGAAGAAAAATTTTGGGAGTCAAGCTCATCCAGTGTTCTTTCAGATATATAATTTCAGAAAGTTAAGAGGAATGGCAATGAAATCATGGTCAGAGTCATCTGGAAGGGGTTGGCACATCTGGAAGGGGTTGAATTTAAGGCATGAAACCTAAGTTTTGATGAGCCACACTGGAGCATTTTCTTTTATGAAGAAAGCTCCACAGGAGGTTATGAAAGGAAATGGTCATTAATTTTCTTCCTCTCCCCATTCTTTCTGGTATCAAAGGTGTTCCTTTCCCAGGTACCAAGGTTGTTGCTCTACTTTCATCTTTACAAAATCAGTGTGTCCGTTTAAGTAGTTATACCTTTAAAAAAAATTATAACCCAGTTTAAATCTCCTAGGCTCCATTTTGGCTTGGCAGCCTAAAAGAAGATGTTACAACCAAGCCAGTCTAGGGTTACTCTGAGGAAAAAGAAAGAAGCATCAGGCCCAGAATGGTGAGAATAGAATCTCACACTTTTCAAAATAAGTCTCTATAGCTACCCCCTTCCTTTGGTCATCAACATCCAGGAAGTGGCTTAGATAGGATTATGCCTTTCTGAGATGACTACATTTATTATATTACTAGAGGCCCGGTGCATGAAATTCGTGCACTGGGGGTGGGTGTCCTTCAGCCCAGCCTGCACCGTCTCCAATCTGGGACCCCTCGGGGGATGTCTGACGGCTGGTTGGACATCCCTCTCACAATCAGGGACTGCTGGCTCCCAACTGCTCTTCTGCCTGCCTGCCTGCCTGCCTGATTGCCCCTAACTGCTTCTGCCTGCCAGCCTGATCACCCCTAACCACTCCCCTACAGGCCTTGTCACCCCCAACTGCCCTCTCCTGCAGGCCCAATCGCCCCCAACCGCCCTCCCCTGCAGGCCTGGTCCCCCCCAACTGCACTCCCCTACAGGCCTGGCCCCTCCCCAACTGCCCTCCCCTGCCAGCCCGATTGCCCCCAAGTGCAATTCCCTGCCAGCCTGGTCACCTCCAACTGCACTCCCCTACAGCCTGGCTCCTCCCCAACTGCCCTCCCCTGCCAGCCTGATTGCTCCCAACTGCTCTCCCCTGCAGGCCTGGTTGCCCTCAACTGGCCTCCCCTGCAATCCATCTTGTGGTGGCCATCTTTGACCCCATGGGGGAGGCCATCTTGTGTGAGGGTATGACGGTCAATTTACATAATACAGCTTTATTATATAGGGTAGGATTATTATTTTATTTTTTATTTTATTAATCCTCACCTGAGGATATTTTCCAATGATTTTTAGACAGGGTGAAAGGGAGAGGGAGAGATTGAGAAAGAAACATCCATGTAATAGAGACACATGGATTGGTTGCTGGGGATCAAGGCTGCAACCCAGGTACATGTCCTTAACCAGAAAGGAACCTGCAACCGTTTAGTCTGAAGGCCGATGCTCTATTCACCGAGTCAAACAGGCTAGGACTACTTTATTTGTTATTTATTGATTTGAAAAAGAGAGAGAGAAGAGAGAGAGACATAGATTTGCTGTTCCACTTATTGATACATTCACTGTATGTGCCTTGACTGGAGATTGAACCTGCAACCTGGTGTATCAATACAATGCTCTATCCAACTGAGCTATCTGACCAGGGTCTGAGATGGCCACATTTAATGACCAAACTACCTTACTAAGGTGTGTGGACAGGGGGAGGCTGAGAAAACTAAAGATAGAAAATGTTTGAAGTTGGTTTTGAGGAGGTAATTTCAAAACTAAGTAAAAGCAGATACTTGGGGATGTCAGGGAGTGTGGAAGGCCCATTAAATATCTTGACTCCTAAGCAGTTGTTGAGTGAGTTTTGCAATGAAAAGCATATCGTTGTCTGACTGAAGATGGTCTGAAAAGAGCAGTATAGACTTTGCCCTTGGACACCTAAGAGCTAATCTCCAGGCTCTTGGAATGTCCTGCCTGGTAGCAGTATCTTTGTTTACCTATGGGCAGAGGGACCTTGAAATCTGTAGACAGAAAAGTATAAAACCCTAAACCTCCACCAAGTGGGGTGCTCAGACAAGCTAGGTTACCCTCTTGTGCTGTATGCCAAGTGCATTTTTAGTAAATTTGCTTGCTTTGCTTCAATGCTGCTGTCTGCCTCTCATCTGAAACTTTTCTTATGAGACTGACAAGAGCTGAGGTGGGGTCAGCCCTGCCCTTCTGACTCAGGGGGCTGTCCAGTAATACATAGGATGGTAAATTGGGTTCCTATATTCAACATAGCCCTACAAGTTTGAGACCTTCCTGTCCCTGAAGTTTCTCAGTGTGCTTGTATAGGTACATATGGTTTTCCTCGGTACCTAATGAAGACAGGAAACCATAGCCCACCCCTAATTATGTTTCTCCACAAAGCAACTGAGATTAGGGTATTGGGAGGAAAGAGACAGAGAACATGGAGGGAGAGAATGACTCTACACCAGTAAGCATGGCACATTTACTTTTGGTTTCAAGTGTTCCTGGAACTGCACGTGGCTCAACTGAAAAAAACCTTTAATGGTTTTGACCTACCCAATGTCTCTGTTAGGTTCATCATTGCTGACACAATCTATTTCAGCTTGAGGGAATCCTTGACTCATAGGATGCTTGCTGCCCCATTTTTATGATAACGTTCTTATCTCCTCTTGTCTGAGGACAGTGACAAGCACTCACATTACTATTGGGGCAGCATGATTAAGCTCTACCTTTCATCAGTCTCTCAGCCTCTGAGCATTTATTGAAGGGTGGGGCAGTATCATACACTTATTTATTTCCTGTCCATCCCCAACTCTTGCTCACCTTTAGTAAGAGCATTTTATCCCAAATCTCAGGGTTTCTTTTAGTATAGGTCCATAAGGCTCTCATTTTTTTTTTCTTTCTAGAAAGCCATGGTCTATTAGCATCTCATCCTCACTGATGAAAACGCTTCATAAAATAGCAAGTTAGCCATGCATATTTTCATGGAAGCTGGAGGAAGACATGAGATTCCAAATTAGAAACAAAGGACTTTATCCCTCATAGCACCACAAGAAGTGAAAGGAATTTGAGAGACAAAATAGGCTGGTTTAGAGAGTCTTAAAAATAAAGAGGGTCTTTGGGAGAGTAATGCATAGATGAGGGCTTGGAGACTGAAAATGCTTATTTTGTACAGAGGATAGATAAACACCACATGGTAAGGGAAGAGGAAGGCATACATTCATAGAGGATAAAGAAAAGTCACAGGATATTGGAAAGGAAACATATTTTCATGGAAGATAGAGGAATGTTGTAAGACAAGGGAGAAAATAAAGATTAGAATAGAGTCTGTTATGGGTTGAAGAATGAGAAAACAGTGAGCCTGTTGGAGGTTGGCATGTGAAGACAAAAGTGAAAAGTCACTGAGAACTCAGCTTACAATTGGTTGGGCATACTGTTCTACTAATAAGTTAAAGTTTATTAATTAATGCAGCATATATTTATTGAGCACCTGCAATGTGCTAAATACTATTTTTGTTTTGGGGCATACAAAAGCTTGAGAGAAGAAATGTAAACTATAATGCAGTTATGGTTAAGAATACTGATATGGTCATACTTTTGGGCAGAGTAGTAGGAATCAAGTAAAGAATACATGTGTACCTGACCAGTGTGGTTCAGTGGTTGAGTGTCAACCTATGAAACAGGAGCTCATGATTTGATTCCTGATCCAGGCACATGCCCGGATAGTGGCCTGGGTCCCCAGTAGGGGGCATCCAGGAAGCAGCTGATCAATGACTTCTCTGCCATCATTGGTGTTTCTATCTCTCTCTCCCTCTCTGGAATCAATAAAAATCTACACTAATAAAAGAGAAAAATGGTAATTGGCGTACGGCGCTACCCTTTTCATTGGCTAATCAGGGCTATATGCAAATTAACTGCCAACTAAGATTGGCAGTTAACTGCCAACAAGATGGCGGCTAATTTGCATATGTAGGCACAATGCAGGGAGGCGAAAGGGAAAGCAGGAAGAAGCCCCCTGACACTGACAGTGATCGGAAACCCAGGGGGAATCTAAGAGCTGGGGGGCAGGACAAAGGCAGCCCTGGGGCCGCCTTTGCCCTGCCCCCCAGCCATGATCGGAGAATCAGGTGCCTTTGCCGCCCTGGCCAGTGATAGCAGGAAGTAGGGGTGGAGCCAGCAATGGGAGCTGGGCACGGTCAAAGCTGGCAGTCCCGGGAACTAGGGGTCCCTTGCCTGGGCCTAAAGTGGAGCCCATGATCGCGGGGCCGCTGCCACTGCGGGTCCCCGCTGCCCGGGCTGGACGCCTAGGCCAGAGGTGTTAGGCCTGGGCAGGGGCAGAGCGGGAGATCGCGGGGAGGTGGGGGTCCCTTGCCCAGGCCTAATGCTTCGGCCAGAGGCGTTAGGCCTGGGCAGGGGCGGAGCCTGCAACCGCGGGGAGCTGGCGGTCCCCTGCCCAGGCCTGACACCTCTGCCGGAGGCCTCAGGCCTGGTCAAGGGGCCGATCCAGTGATTGGTGATCGGAGGGTGATGAGGGTCAACTCCTCTGGCCGAGGCATCAGGCCTGGGTGGGGGGCGGAGCCGGGGATTGGAGGGATATGATGGTTCCCTTGCCCAGGCCTGAAGCCTGGGTCAGAGGCATCAGGCTTAGGCAGGGGGTGGAGCAAGCGACCAGAGGGAGATGGGGGTCCCCTGCCCAGGCATGATTCCTGGGCCAGAGGCCTCAGGCCTGGGCGGGGTCAGAGCCAGTGATGGGGGGGAGATGGGGGTCCCCTGTCCAAGCCTGACACCTCTGGCAGAGGCGTCAGGCCTGGGCAAGGGGCCGATCCTGCGATTGGAGGGTGATGGGGGTCAACGCCTGAGGGCTCCCAGTATGTGAGAGGGGGCAGGCTGGGCTGAGGGACACTCCCCCCCCCCCACACACACACCCAGTGCACGAATTTTGTGCACTGGGCCCCTAGTCCTATATAATAAAGAGGTCATATGCAAATTAACCCCACACCATCACAAGATGGCTGCCTACAACTAGGCCACCAAGGATGTTAGTGAGGGAGAACCAAACAACTGAACAAGCAGGCTATGTGAGGTGACCAGGCCAACAGGGAGGTTAGTGAGGGATGACCAAACAACTGAACAGCAGGCTGAATGGGCAACCAGGCTGGCAGGGTGGGGGGCAGTTGGGGGTGACCAGGCTGGCAGGGCGGGCAGTGAGGGGCAACTAGGCCAGCAGGGTGGGGGGTCCCATTGGGGGCAACCAGGCCAGCAGGGGGGGAGTTGAGGGTGATTAGGCTGGCAAGGTGTGCAGTAAGGGTGACTAGGCCGGCAGGGGGGGCAGTTAGGAGTGACCAGGCTGACAGGGAGAGGGAAGTTGGGGGTGACCTTGCTGGCAGCAGGGGGCAGTTAGGGGCGATCAGGCCAGCATGCAGAGGCAGTGAGAGAAGATCAGGCCAGCTGTGGGGGCAGTTAGGGGCTATCAGGCAGGCAGGCAGGTGAGTGATTAGAAGCCAGTGGTCCAGGATTGTGAGAGGGATGTCCGACTGCCGGTTTAGGCCTGATCCCCCTAGGGGTCCCAGATTGGAGAAAGTGCAGGCTGGGCTGAGGGGGCTCCTCCTCTCCATGCACAAATTTCGTGCACCAGGCCTCTAGTCCTACATAATAAAAGCCTAATATGCTAAGTGTCCAGTCATCTGGTTGGCCATTCAACCAATCAAAACGTAATATTCTAATGATATGCTAAGGCTGCTCAAACACTCACTATGATGTGCACTGACCACCAGGGGGCAGACATTCTGACCGGTAGGTTATCTTGCTCCTGGGGTCTGGCTAATTGGGAGTGAGCACTCCCATGGTCCCTCCCCAGTTGGCCAACCTCCCATATCCCTTCCCAGCTCTGATTGTGCACCAATGGGGTCCCTTGGCCTGGCCTGCTCCCTCTTGTAATCCGGGACCCCGCAAGGGATGTTGGAGAGCCAGTTTTAGCCCGATGCTGCAGGCCAGGCCGAAGGACCCCACTGGTACATGAATTCGTGCACCGGGCCTCTAGTATATTTTAAAAAGAAAAAGAACACGTGTCTTTACTTGAGTCTTGAAAGTATAGTGAGAGTTTTCCAATTGTAATGCAATTGGTGGGGACAGGAATTCTATGAAGGAAGAAGTGCACTGGCAAATATCTATAGAGTATTTCAAGTAATATTTGGTGGCTTGACTGAAATAGAGAGATGAAAGAATGACATTAGATATATAACTAGATAGTAAGTGGGGGTCAGCTAATTGCAAGCAGTGATTGCTATACTAATGAGTTTGGGTTTTACTTCCAGGATGAAGAGAAAACCTTGAAGATTTATAGATGAAAGTGTATGGCAATTAATCTACATGTGTTAAGAACTTGTTGACTATTGTAAATAAATGCCAGAAAGGATTGAATTGGAGAAACAGTTCAAAGCCAAATGTGATTATACTTGTGAAATATACTAGGGGGATAGTCAAGGTGATAGAAGGGAGTGGAGGATATTAGGAACTTTGGACACAGTCTTTTGAAACTGGATGGGAAGGTGTATGTGTAAGGAGAGCAGGGGGTGAAAAGACACCCATGTTTTAAAACTTGTTTATTGGAAAAATGGCAACTGATGCTATTTTGATGATGATGTCATTTTGATAATGGTAGAGCTTTGATAATTCACAAAACTTCTAAGTATAAAGTTGTTCAATATTCCAAGGTAAAGAATGTGCTTGAATTGACATGATCTTCCACTGTCTCATTTCATTTTATGTGCTTGTAAAGTCGCATAGATTGAAGGAAACTTTCCTCATTGCCAATGTTACACATTTGAAGTAATCTCTTGCAAAATGGAATGAATGTTTGGACAGTTTTCTCCTGCCTTTAACTATGGCGACTTTAACTTTCTTATCAGAACCAATAAAACTATTTGCTATAAATTTTAAGACTTAAAAAGTATTAGACCAAATACTCAAAGAGTCACCAAAACTGTAGCTTTATTAAGTTTGAAATCAAATACTTAATCATGAAAACTCTACCTTTGTTCAGTAATTTTGAAGTCAAATATCTAATATCTATACTCAGAGACTATTAATATTGCTGTTATAATCTCAATAGAGTAGGCAATATAAAGGAAACTTTTATGTATAATAATCTGTGGCTTCATGCAGAGATAAAAAATACAACGAGTCCTTGCAAATAATTAAACATCCTAATTCTGGATGGTCTTTGATTAATACATTGGAAGGCAAAGCACCTTTGGTGTCTTAGATTGTGGTTGTGTTAATACTGCAGCTGATCTTTCATTGTTCTAGCTGAAGATTAATTACCTCCCTTCCTCTTATAATATCCGTTTAGTGCCTTATAAATTGGATCCAGCTATTAGTGCTATTCATTTATTTCCTGTGAAGATAGTTGAAGCTTTATCTACTTGAGTGTTAGATTTAGTATCACTTTTATTTTCTTCTTAACTAAATACAATGTTCTTTTAGACAGCTTTATTCTAATCTTCCCCTCACTTCCCACCACCCCCACTCCAGACACAAACACACTACACACACTCAGACACTAATACAAAAGAGCTTTTTCTTCCTTTCTTGGTAATTTTGTAATAAATTTATTGTATTTGTCGAGTTTGAAAAAAAGTATCACAAAGTGAGGGAAAGATTTATCATGATTTTTAGTGAGCCGGTGACTCCGGACTCTGAGCTTCACAAGTGTTCCGGTTTTTTCTCCCAGCTTTTGGGCTGGAGTTGACATCACTGGTCAGTTAGGCTCTGATAATACCCCAGCTTGGTTAGGATCTGGTTAACTAGTTTCCCTTGAAGGCAGGCCTTGTTAAGAATTGAGAACTCTAGTGTATTTCAAAATGTTTTCTCTTCCCCTTCCTTTGATGGAAGCAGATTTTTCTCTGGTATTTACAGAGAGAACCTGGTTGAGCTCTTGGTGGTAAAACTCACGAAAGTGAGGGGGCCCTCTATAGCTGGATCCCCCGGAGCTTTTGAATGTCAGCCTTGTCTGCACTGAGCTTCCAGCAATTCATCAATTACAGTTCACGTTTTCTTACTCCTGCTCTGGTTCCCCAGGCCTTTTCAAGCTACTCCTGTGAGCCCTGACTTCCTGTAACTGCCTGCCTGTTTATAGTCTTGGAGGAGCAGTTTTTCCTGTGTCCTCATCTCTATTGTGGATCCAAGAGGTCATGTTGATTTTTCAGTTTGTTCAGCATTTTTCTTGTTAGGACACAGTGGCAATTTCCAAGCTCCTTACCTGTGGGATTGGAAACCCTACCATGACTTACAATTTGTGCTAGCTCATGTGATGTCTTAGCAATGCATGTGGATAGGGAAAGAAAAAGAAGCTGGATTTCAGTAGGTGCCCATCTTCCAAATTTAGGCAAGTGTAGGTAGGTATAGTGTTTTACAGAGATCAATTTTCTTGTTTTGTTTCTATTAATGTAGGAAAACATTCAAACCTGTAAAGAATTTTTGTGAGCTTATTTAAGCAAAACTGTCGACAATTGCCAGGAAGCAGAATCTCAGCATTGAGACAATGCTCGGAAGCATGGTGGCTTTTCCCTTAGTTTTATAAATTTCCATCAAAGGAGGAGATGTAAATGGGTTACATGAAATCCATTGGTGATAGATTAGGGAGGCAGGAGAAATAAAAGCAGGGGGGACCTCTGGGATTGGGTAAAAAGTGAAATGATAGACATGTGCTTCTTTACATAGGCGGGTACAAGATAGTTAACAGCTGACAATTAACATGATAACAATAATAATGAGGGAATTTGTGGTCTCTGCTCTGGTGCCATTTGTTGTGACCAGAGGGGTCCTGAAAAAAGGGAAGTTACAAGTCACCCTGGCATTCCACAGGTATGTTATCTTAGATGCAAAAAGACAATAGGCTCAGTAAAGATGGAAGTTCATCTTTGTCAGGGAAGATACTGACCTAGGACATGACTACCCACTATAAACTGCTTTTTAATTAAAGGTTTTAATTTCAGAGACCATCTTTTGTGGTTACTTTAGGTCTCCTGAGTTTGCAAGGCCACAGCACAGGCCTTTCCTGAGTCAGTCAGGTTAGCATGTGGCCCCTTTTCGTCCACACTTCTATGTTGAGAAGTCATGGAATTAGTCTGGCCACTGGGCACTAGGCAATCTAGTGAGCCAAGTGACTCTTTTTTTAAGAAATACATATTTTATTGATTTTTCACAGAGAGGAAGGGAGAGGGATAGAGAGTTAGAAACATCAATGAGAGAGAAACATCGATCAGCTGCCTCCTGCACACCTCCTACTGGGGATGTGCCCGTAACCAAGGTACATGCCCTTGGCTGGAATCGAACCTCGGACCTTTCAGTCTGCAGGCCAACGCTCTATTCACTGAGCCAAACCGGTTAGGGCGAGCCAAGTGACTCTTATGCTTCTAAGATATCTTACTTAATTGATGTGTACCCCACAAAGACTGGGAAGAATGAGCTGGATCTCAGGCCTATGGCCAAATAATTGCAGTAGTCTTCATGATAATTCTGTACCCAGATGGACCAAACAAAATACTGACAGGGGAAGTGATCAGAAAAGGAAGATGTTGGATTTTTTTCTTGGTAGTGTCATTTATGGCCTTGATTAAAATGAATATTTGTCCAAGCTTTGCAAGGTGATTTTATGCTTAAAATATAATAGAAGAAAAATTAATATACAAGATCACAAAGGACAGAAAATAAGTGGAATTGACTATAAAAAGTTAATATTTGTTTTAGATTTTTGTTGTTCTATCCAAGTTTCTTTGACTTCATTAAGCTTGCTAAGACATAATGAACTGTGTTTAACTAGGTGGGCCCAGGTGTCAGAGTAAGTGGGTTTAGATATTGACTCTAATATCCAAATGATTTACACAAATCACCAGCTATGTGATTTGGGTAAATCATTTAAATTCTCTGTGCCTTTATTATCTCATCTGTAAGAGGAGTAAGATTGCTAGGGTTGCTGAAGGAGGAACGCACGAGGCCAAAAGGGATAAAGAATTATGAATTTATTAGGTCATCTGGAAAACCAGATGGGCTGAGCCCCAAAATGACACTAGCAACCAGGGACTGGGAGTCAGAGATTTTAAAAGACTCTAGGCGGGCTTTTTCTGGGTGGAGAATTCTCTGGGTGGATCCGGAGGGGAAAGATAATGGTCTAAGCAAGTGGAATATGGTCTTAGCAAGTGGAATGTGGTCTAAGCAAAAGAGAATGTCCCTTGTGAAGTGGCCTAAAGGTCAGTTCCGAGGAGAGGGGGTGTTGATTCAATTATTTGATCAATCTAACAAAGATAATACCTTATTTTGTGAGGATTTACATGAACTGAAATATTAAAGTACTTAGAACAGCACTCGTTTGGCTCATCATAGACATTTAATAAATGCTAGCCTTTGCTACTATTTTCTAAAGTTAACAGTGATGCTGTGAGATGAGCTCTTTATAATCATTAATACCAAACGTAGAGCCCTAGTTTTCCAGTATTGGAAGTACCATCAAGCCCAGTTAGGTGGAAAATGTTTTATAACTTGGTGATTATTTTATTCTTATGTTATAGGCCATAAAAGATCTTTTAAAAAGACATTATTATTGTTATTTTTTAGTGTAAGGACATCCTTAAATCTTTACTCATCTCTTTATTGTCCTAAAGATGCTGAGTATCTGGTCTAATACCTTATGAAAATAGTAGGTTTACTGTCCTAAAGATTATTCTTTGTCATATAGTTTGATAGTTTCTCATTGAAATAGTTTGTTGAGTTGATTTTCTTTCTCTCTCTGTTTTCTTACTGTTGTTTGTAGAGAAATACACACTTTAAAACTTATTTCCCACTCTAGTTATGATTTTCTGTCATCTCTTTGAGTACTTTCTTTTATGTGGCAGCAAGAAATATTGAGGTCCTACACAGCAGGGGTATTGTCTGTTTTTATAGTGTTATTCTCTTATGAGACTGTTACTCAATTTGAAGAATAAATTGCATTCTATGTGAAATGCCATAAGGCAGGGTTGTACAGATTTGTAGACTTCCAATTTTTAAAGGTATACTTTTGGTTACTGCCCTTTTGGGATAGAAATATGTTCCATGTTTCCAGTCTGTAGTCGTCTATATTAGCAGTTTCAGTTCCAGACCATAGAAATAGGGAGATACAGAAAATAGTCAGAACTTGCACTATTTTCTCATGCTGCTAAAGTTTCTTTTAAATTTTAGAGATAAAACTGAAAGCTGATTTTGTTATGCTGACATAATTTTATTATTGTATTTACTTTTTAGAATAATTTACTATATTAAAGGAAAAAAAGACTTTTTCCTTGTCTTTTAAGAGTGAAGAAATTAAATAATTTGGAAACCTGGTATGTGAATTTAGGAAGATTTTTATATTAATCAGGAGCAAATACAGCTGGAGGAACCTTCAAACATTCAAAGTTTAAACAAAATTCAGGTGTGCTTCCAAGATGTAGAGATATTTTTCTTTCACAAGAAGTTACTGCAATCCCCTGCAATTATTTTTGCATCTACCTTCTTTCTGGAATGTTACTGATTTCATTATCTATTGAGACTCTTGATGTCAAGTAGAAACTTGCCTTAAGGCTGAGAATAAAGCCATGTTCCAATATTTGGCAACTTGCTGAGTCATTGCATTTGCCTTACTTTCTTATATAATACACTAGAGGCCCAGTGCACAAAATTTGTGCATGGGCGGGGGTGTCCCTCAGCCCAGCCTGCAACCTCTCCAATCTGGGACCCCTTGGGAGATGTCTGACTGCCGGTGTCAGACATCCCTTTCACAATCCAGGACTGCTCACTCCCAACCACTCGCATGCCTGCCTGCTTGATTGCCTCTAACTGCTTCTGCCTGCCAGCCTGATCACCCCCTAACCACTCCCCTGCTGGCCTGATCGACATCTAACTGCTCCCCTGCCAGCCCTATTGCCCCCAACTGCTCTCCCCTGCTGGCCTGGTCGCCCCTAACTGCCCTCCCATGCCACCATCTTCTGGCTTTAGGAGCCACCATCTTTGAGGGCATGGCAGTCAATTAGCATATTCCCTCCTTATTGGCAGTGGTCGCCTCCATCTTTGAGGGTGTGGGAGTCAATTAGCATATTCCATCCTTATTAGATAGGATTATTTTTATTTATGTTGTGAGAAATATATTTTAACTAAAGTAGTTCCAGGAAGGTCATGAATTTAACAAAAATATCCATTTAATAAATTGCTTTTATCAATTTTGTTTTTTAAACTATTAGATTGCGTATGTCTCTAAATGAGAATTGTATGACATTCAAGATACTATTTGCATTTAAATAAAGTACCTGGAATGGAAATTAAGTTTTTCAAGTTAAAAAATGCATACTACTGAAAAAAACATTGCTAGTTTTTAATTAAAAAAAAATTGTCATCAGCTATTTTTTCACTCCCTAAAGAGACATGTTCATATACCGATGGGAGTAAAGAATCCTACCATTTCAAATTTATATTGAATACATGAGGCAATATTTTGTTTGAAAAGGAGAATAGTCTCCCTAACCGGTTTGGCTCAGGGGATAGAGCATCGGCCTGCAGACTGAAAGGTCCCAGGTTTGATTCCGGTCAAGGGCATGTACCTTGGTTACGGGCACATCCCCAGTAGGAGGTGTGCAGGAGGCAGCTGATCGATGTTTCTCTCTCATTGATGTTTCTAACTCTCTATCCCCCTCCCTTCCTCTCTGTAAAAAATCAATAAAATATATTTAAAAAAAGAAAAGAAAAGAAAATGAGAATAGTCTGATACCAGAGTTGTGAAGATTCTTCATGTCTTTTACTATAACACAACATTTAAACTTTAACAAATGTTTGATGATAATGTAATTAACTTTCAATGTGAGCGAATTTGCAGATGGTGCTGAAATTTGAATTTTATTTTAAAGAACAAACTTATAGTGGTTTCTGAACATGAGAAACATTTAATCCTTAATTGGTACAAAGCAGAAAAAGTAATTGGCTATCTAGTTTCTACTTTTGAAACATTGACATTTAAATGATTAACTTTAAAAACTTTTTATTGCCAATTCATATAGAAAAACTAATAACTAACTTATTGCCAGTGAAGTGAGAATTAAATATATGGACAATAATAGCTATAAATGTATATAATTTTCACCAAGAAAGATTCATTCAGTCTTCATTAGATAGAAATTTATCTCAATTAGCCATACATTGAAGTGGGAAAGAATCACAAAACCAAAAGAGCAAAATGCCTGGGAAATAAAATTATAAACTTTGCTACAAAATATTAACTTCCTGTTCTTCAATTTCAGCAAAGAGGGAATATCACATTACTTTGTTTTTAGGAGAGGCCAGTAATATAAAACACTGACCTAGATTCTCATTCTATAAAACTCTGTGGGAGAATTATACTCCACTGGCAAAATTCAATCTGTAGAAGCAGAATCACAATTATTGTATTTTTTTCCTAGTTAAATTAATTCCCTGGTTATTTAAATAGAAAAAAAAAGAGGTTCTTTGAAACTATTCAATAGCAAAATAGATTAAAAAACTATTTCCTTATAGTGACAACTTCTGCTTCCTTCACATCATTAGTTGATACAATCTTTCCCTTACTCAGTAGTAGCTTTTACCATCCTCATTTCAGTTTTGAAAATGAAATTCCCATGGACTGGCAGAGGCAAATAATTTAGTTCAATAAGATTGTAAATTGAGATTTAGTAAGGCATCTCTCTCCTCTATTACAATTTTACAACCAGAGAAGCTAAGCTGAAGTCATCTCTGCTCTTTCTGAGAAACAAATAGATTATTGTATTTCAATTTTGTGGAATTAGAAGCTGCAAGCTTAATTTTAAAAGACCCATATTTTAAAAACTCAATAATGTTGGAAATTTCTCCTTTCACACTTTTACTCGATTGTTATAAATTCTGTTTGAGCAGTGAGTTTTCAATTTGAGAAAATAGAAAGAGCATAGTGTTGGTTATTAGAGGATTTGCTTCTAATCCTAGTTTTGCCACTAGCTGACTCTTCAACATTTTTCAATACACCTAACTTCCTTGGGCTTAATTGTCTTCATTAGTAGAATAAGGATGTTTTGTAAAATGAACCTTTTTGGTTTTCACTTCCAGGGTTTGCTCCTGCTGTCATTTGCTCTAATACTGAGTCTACATGTTTTGAAAGATTTTGAAGTTTCTGTATATAATTCATATTTATTATAGTATATTCTGTATTCACTTTCTGATATTTGTGTACTTTGTGATGTACATAAAGTTCATATTTCTTATATAGTTACAGAGCAGAAATCTGATTGTGTAATTCATTTAACAAGTTCCTTAGGATACATCGTTAAACAAAATAAGAAAAGATCTCAGCTTATAGTTTACTAAAGAGATAGACAAGAAACAAAAAAATCCATCTATCCTATATAATAAAGAGCTAATTGCTAATTAGACCGAACAGCAGAACAACCATCTGGACGACCTTCCGGATAAAGCCAAGGCTGTGAGTGCTGGCCAGGGCTGCAAGGGCCAAGCCCCTCGCATGAATTTCATGCATCAAGCCCCTTGCACGAATTTTGTGCATCAAACCTAAGTGACCCAACAACCGAACCAAATGACTGAACAACCGGTCGCTATGACGTGCACTGACCATCAGGGAACAGATGCTCAACGCACAGGATCAGGCTCCCTCCAGTCTGTATTTGGCGTGTGGGTATTGGGCTCCCTCCTGTCTGGATTGGGCCTGCAGGGATCGGGCCGAAACCGGCTATCTGACATCCCTCGAGGGTTCCAGGATTGTGAGAGGGCGCAGGCCAGGCTGAGGGACCCCACAGGTACATGAAGGCCTCTAGTAATATAAGAAACAAAAAAATGGATATGTAACACTATGTTAGATGCCCATACATGTTATAAAAAAAGAAAAATACAACAAGTAAGGGGATTGTGGTAGATTGCTTTATTAAATGGGGGACTAGGGGAAGTAGGGTCATCAAGGAGAAGTTAGAACAAAAACTTAAAAGAAGTGGAGTTAGCCAAGCCAGTATGTGGGAAAGAGATTTCTAACAGAAGGAATAGCTATTAAGATCCTAATGTCGGAAGGGGTCTATTATGTTAATAAAACAGCCAGGAAATCAGTATGGTTGGGGTTGTGTGAGCAAAAGGAAAAATGTAGTAAAAAGTTAAAAGTGCAAATGATTCATGTCATTAATGGCCCCAATATTTTATGTCTTCCTGTCTCCATATCCTTTGATAGTGCTCAATAGTGACTCTGGGTTTGACCACGTGACTTGCTTTGGGCAATGGGATGGCAGCAAACTTGATTCAAGGGAGCTGGTAGAATGCCTTTTGCTTTCTCTTGGAACCTGCCACTGCAGCCATGGAAAAAGCCCTGGTAACCCGGGAGAATGGAAGACCAGATGGAGCAAAAATGAGGTATTCGCCTGAGGCCCTCCTAGACCAGACAACCCTGCGAACACTGACCGCGAACACTGCTCAGATCACCACGAGGCCCACGGGAATGAATTAAGTGTTATTCTAAGACAATTTGAGGTGGTTTATTTAGCAGCAGTAACTTGCTGATCCAAGAAGTATTGTTGGTCAGTGGAGATTGGGGGTAAATCCTGTGAGTCCCTGGTAGGATTGTAAAAACTTTTGCTTTTATTCTGAGTAAAATGAGCAATCATGATGAAGTTTGAGCAGACATGTGGGATGGTCTTTATTTTAAAGTGCTCACTCTAGCTGCTGTGTGTCTCAATGCCTCTTCATTTGAATTCTCGATTCCATGGCCCATCCTCATTCATATCCCCAAAGTGTGGAAGAGGGATTGGTACCTTACTTAGCACATTTGCTCAGTTTATGAAGAGAAATGTTATTGTTAATTTATCTTGGATTCAGCATGACTTTCTTTATAATGCATAAGTTTGCTGTGGCTTTTCATCTTTCTTCCCAGAATTTTTCTATTACCTTTTGCTCAAGGATGATTTTTGTATGTCATCTATGACTTTCTTATCTAATTCCCATGTTTAAGAGAGCTAGTGACTTTACACGGAATTAAGTCTCATATATGTTGTCAGAAAAGAGCCAAGAGGGGTAGAATCTTCTCATATTGTGGAATATAGGATTCCTGGGAATAAAGCAAGTAGATGAAATGACTTCTAATATTTAGAATTCTTCATTCATCTAACATTATAGTTTAATATCTCACACAAAGTGATATTTCTTGGACACCATTGGCAACAGATATCACCCAGCATTCGTTCTAGAGCTCCAGGCTTCTATTTCAAGTAATAAGAGACAGATTGTTTTTGCTAAATCAAAACCCAAACTTCACATGTTTTTAAGGATGATTTTACTTATTGGTTTGAAAATTATTTAAGGAAAAGTTTTAGCTTAGGTGGGGTCTTTTCTATCTCTGATATTAAATAAAATTTTGAGTAAATTCAATATTAGTAAGTTTTTCAATCTCTCCCCCCCACCTTTCTTCCCTCTCCTGCCTTCTGTTCTTGTGATTTAGTTATCTGGTTATCCTCTACTCAAGAAATACAAGGTCCCGAAGAACTATAATTCTTATTAAATTATGGGATATCAGAGTGCTTTAACCAGGTCCTGGTTCAATCATATAGTGTGGGGCATAGATCACATATCAATTTCTATTTTTTATTTATATTTAAAATTGTTAGTAACTTATAAAAAGAGATTTATTTTGCAAAGTAAACTTTGCATCATTTCAACTAATCCTCACAACAACAATTTGAGGAAAATATTAACATCATCTGCATTAGCAACATCTAGGTTACAATATATTTCTAGATATTAGAAAAGCCTAAGTATAAGGTAATTTTTCATTAAAGAGAAGAGTAAATAGGTATCTGACAATATTAAAAAGTAAACGATTAAGGCTATAGATGAAATAGTCAAGTGTGTAGCATATATTGGCTACACACTAGGAGACCTTATTTTAGAGACTAATCAAATAGAGATTAAATTTTTTTCACATTGAAGAAGCTTAGAAGTTAACAGCTTAGGGTCGATCTAGTGGCTTCGCTCTATTCTCTGGGATCCAAACTTCTACTTTTCTGCTCTGCCATGCTTTTGTGTGAGGCATCCATTCTCAACATTGGCACCTTGTATTTCAGAAGATGCTTTCTCCTTCTCCCCTTTTCTCACCGCCCCCCTCCCCCCGACTCCACATGTAGATAGTTTATGCATTCCTGGCATGAAGAGGGCAAGGGAATGTGACAAAATTATGTGCCAACTATTCTTCACACTTTTAAAGAGATCTCTTGGAATCCATACTCAGAGTTTTATGCTGAAATCTTATTGGTCAGAAATAGAAGCCTTGGAGATATAACTGTTTATTGCTGTTCTTAACAAAATCTGGGTTCTGTTGGTAAAAGAAAAAGAAAAGAAAGAAAAATAGACATTGGTTAGTATGATGGTATGGTGCTCAGTTGTTTGGTCAAACACAAGTCTAGATGTTACAGTGAAGATATATTTTAGATGTGGTTGACATTTGAATCAGTACATTAAGTAAAGCAGATTACTCTCCACAGTGTGGGGGGGCCTCATTCAATCAGTGGAAAGTCTAAGAAAAAAGATTGAGGTTTCTTGAAGAGAAAAAAATGCTGCCTTCAAACTCAAGATAGCAACCCTTGAGCTCGGAAAATGGCGGAGGTATAAGCCGACGTGTCCTGTGCCTTGTCCTGGAGCAGATAAGGGTGAGCAGCTGAAACGGGTAACATGCAGCCCTAATAGGCAGAGGATTTTCCGCTGAGAGACTGTCTGCAGCTAGGAAAGACCAAGAACCCCCAGGAAAAAAAGGACGGTTGGAGACTGCGGCTGAAGCCTCTCCTGGTGCGCCAGCTAAGCAGCGGAGACTGCGCCATCTTGGGTGGTTGTTGCCAGCATCCAGAGACCAGCTACTAACCTGGAAACAAGGGATCTCAAGCAGCGTGACTGTGTGAACTCAGACGAGCACTGCTTCTTCTCACGGAAAGTTTGGACATCCCCTAAAGGTGCGGTTTGCAGTTCGGGTTGGAGGGAGGACCGAGCTCGCGCGCGCGGGGCGGAATCTGCGCCCCACAGAGTCCGCAGCCGCTGGGACCAGCGTGACCCGCGAGTGGGGAAGGGGCCCCACAGGGCTGCTGGCAGAAGGGAACGCGAAAAATGAGCCCATAGCTGGACTGGATGTAAAGGAGCAGCCTTGGACTTTGCCAATCTGCTGGCTGCTTGGTGCCAGGGGCGAGTGGGCACGCGGAGACTGCGCTCGGAGACTGTGCGCAGACCTGGAAGGTGGAGGCTTGCGAATTCGCACAACTATCAGGCTCTTGTTACAGTTCCCCTTAGATCCGTGCATTTGATTATTAAACCCAGTGCATGGGATTCCCCAGTTGGGGTCATTCGCAGAGCCTGTAGGGGAAAGTTCTTTTTGGGGAGCCTGGGAAACAGTGGACAGTGGCAAGGAACCAGCTCTGGGCAGTGGTCTTTCCCGAATCAGTTCCAAATACCATAGAGGACAAAACCCTACTGATAGAGAGGACTTAGAGCCTCGGTGGTAAATCCAGACACACTGCCACCCAGAGGCAGAACCACGAACTGTCTCTTTTGCGATCACAAATAAAGGCAGTCTGGTAAAAAAATACAACCTGCCTTAAAATCAGGTCTGTGGTTTACTGCACGGAGGGTCAGTGTATCGCAGGGAAGTTCAACACTCCCCTGAATGCCTGGCAGGACTGAGGCGTGCCAAAAAGAAGAGTGGAAGATCTGAAGCACCTTCACTTCCGAATATTTTTATATATATATTTTTTAATTCTTTTTTCACCATTTCATTAAGAACCTATTTTATTTTTTATTTTTTTCATCACCTGATTTTACCTTTTTAATTACTACATTTTTTTAACCAGTATTATTGCTATCCTTTTACCATTTTTTCAAGTGTCATTTTATTTTTTATTATTTTTTTTATTTTTCTTTATTTTATTTTGGGATTAGTGTTCTACACTCTATTCTCATCGTTCCTTTAGCATCATTTCTCTCTATCTCACATTTACCCTTAAGCCAAAACTCTCTTCCTCACTTTCCCCCTTTTGTTGTCCTGTTTCTCTTACCCTATTCCTGCTTTGGATTTTACCTATTCCTTCTTTCTACCCACTGTCTAAATTTCACCCTACTTATATATCTAATTTCCAATCCCTCGCTCTCCCCATACAAATAGCCTCTTCCCCACCTCTATTTCATTCTCTTAATTTTTTTTTTTGTTTTTGTTGTTGTTGTTTATTTTATTTTTTTTTTTGTTTTTTTGGTCTTTTTGTGTTTTTTTTTTCTCTCCCTTTTCCCAATCTCATTTCAGCACTCCTTTTTGTTTTTTATTTTTCTCTCTAATATTTTTCTCTTTTTTCTTCTTTATCCCCTAATTCTCTTCGCTCGGGGGGGTGTCACCTTTATTTGGGGTTATTAATATTGTGAATGCATTTAGTTCGGTGCCTTGTACGTTGTGCCTTGTTGTGTTGTATTTTGTGCCTTTGAATCAGCACAACAGAGAGAGATCTACATAACCAAACACCTTGAGAAGAGAAATCATGGTGAAACAAAGAACCAACCCAAATATGAAAGAAAAACAGGCATCATCAGAAAAGGAAGTAAATGAAATAGAGGCAATGGAGGCAAGCAACCTGTCAGAGAAAGAATTCAGAGTAATGGTCATAAGGTGGATGAAAAGAATGGAAGACCAATTCAACAATATGTGTAGGAACCAAAAGGAAATGAAGAAGAACCAAGAGGAAATGAAGAGAAACCAAGAAGAAATGAAAAACGACATCACTGCCATAAAGAACTCAATAGGAAGCATCAACAGTAGACTAGAAGAAGCAGAGGACCGTATCAGCGAGCTAGAAGACAAGGTAGAAAAAAATACCCAAACAGAACAGCTTCTAGAAAAAAAAAAAAAAGCAGGAAGAGAGCCTAAGAGAACTCTGGGACAATGCTAAACGAAACAACATCTGAATAATAGGGGTTCCAGAAGGAGAGGAAACTGAGCAAGGAATAGAAAACCTGTTTCAAAAAATAGTAACAGAAAATTTCCCTGATATAGGGAGGAAAAAACTCACACAAATCCAAGAAGCTCACAGAGTCCCAAACAAAATGAACCCGAAAAGACCGACACCAAGGCACATAATAATTAAATTGGCAAACACCAACGACAAAGCAAGAATCTTAAAAGCAGCCAGAGAGAGACAGAAAGTTACCTACAAAGGATCCCCCATCAGACTAGCGACCGATTTCTCAACAGAAACACATCAGGCAAGAAGGGAATGGAATGAAATATACAAAGTCATGCAAAGGAAGGGTCTGAATCCAAGAATACTATACCCAGCGAGGCTATCAATCAAAATTGAGGGTCAAATCAGGAGCTTCACAGACAAAAATGGTCTACGGGAGTTTATTACAACCAAACCAGCAATGCAAGAAATGCTAAAGGGTCTGCTGTAAATAGAAAAAACAGGAAACAAAGAAGGAACGCAGCGGTAAAGAACAAAAATGGCGACTAACAAGTTTCTATCAATAATAACTTTAAATGTAAATGGATTAAATTCCCCAGTCAAAAGGCATAGGGTAAATGAGTGGATAAGAAAACATGACCCATATATCTGCTGTCTACAGGAAACCCACCTCAGAAAAAAAGACGCACACAGACTGATGGTGAAGGGATGGAAAAAGGTTTTTCAGGCCAATGGAAGTGAAAAAAAAGCCGGGGTAGCAATACTTATATCTGACAAATTAGATCTCAAAGTGAAGGACATAAAAAGAGATCAAGAAGGCCACTTCATAATACTAAAGGGAACAGTCCAACAAGAAGAAATAACTCTGGTAAATATATATGCACCCAATATAGGAGCACCCAAATACGTAAGAAAGCTTCTGGAGAAGATCAAGGGAGAGACTGACAGCAATACAATCATAGTAGGGGACCTTAACACTCCATTATCGCCACTGGACAAATCCTCTAAACAGAAACTCAGCAAAGAAACATCAATCCTAAATGACTCACTAGATCAGATGGAATTAATTGACATCTTCAGAACATTTCACCCCAAAGCCACAGAATATACATTCTCCTCAGGTGCACATTTGTCATCTTCAAAGATAGACCATATATTGGGTCACAGACAAAGTCTCTTCAAATTCAAGAAAATTGAAATCACATCAAGTATCTTCTCAGACCACAAAGGCATAAAACTGGAAATCAACTACAACAAAAACAATCCAAAAAAATCAAACACATGGAGACTAAATAGCATGCTATTAAACAACGACTGGGTCACCAGTGAGATCAAAGAAGAAATAAAAAACATCATGGCAACAAATGACAATGAAAACACAACAATCCAAAACCTATGGGACACAGCAAAAGCAGTCTTGAGAGGGAAGTTCATAGCTCTACAAGCCTACTGCAAGAAACAAGAAACAATGAGAATAAATGACCTAACTCTACAACTCGAAGAATTAGAAAGAGAGCAACAAAAAAAGCCCACTGTAAGCAGAAGGAAGGAAATAACAAAGATCAGAGCGGAGATAAACGACATAGAGACCAAAAAAACAATACAAAAGATCAACAAAACCAAGAGCTGGTTCTTTGAAAGGATAAACAAGATTGATACACCTCTAGCCAGGCTCACCAAGAAACAAAGAGAGAGGACCCAAATAAACAAAATCAGAAATGAAAGAGGAGAAATAACAACAGACCCCATAGAAATACAAAGGATTGTTAGAAAATACTATGAACAACTCTACTCCAACACACTAGACAACCTGGAGGAAATGGACATATTCCTAGATAAATACAACCTTCCAAAACTTAACCAGGAAGAATCTAAAAATCTCAATAGGCCAATAACTATGGAGGAAATCGAAGCAGTAATCAAAAAGCTTCCAGCAAACAAAAGCCCGGGGCCAGATGGCTTCACAGGGGAGTTTTACCAAACATTCAAGGAAGACCTAAAACCTATCCTCCTCAGACTATGTCAAAAGATCCAAGAGGAAGGAACACTTCCCAGCTCATTCTATGAAGCCAACATCACCCTAATCCCAAAACCAGATAAAGACAATACAATGAAAGAGAATTACAGGCCAATATCCCTCATGAACATAGATGCCAAAATCCTCAACAAAATCCTAGCAAATCGGATCCACCAGTACATCAAAAAGATCATACACCATGACCAAGTAGGATTTATCCCAGGGATGCAAGGATGGTACAATATCCGCAAATCAATAAACGTGATACATCACATAAACAAATTGAGAGAAAAAAACCACATAGTCATATCAATTGATGCGGAAAAAGCATTTGACAAAATCCAACACCCTTTCTTGATAAAAACTCTCAGCAAGATAGGAATTGAGGGATCATACCTCAACATAATAAAAGCCATATATGACAAACCCACAGCCAACATCATAATCAATGGGCAAAAACTAAAGCCATTCCCCCTAAAAACAGGAACAAGACAGGGATGCCCCCTCTCACCACTCCTGTTCAACATAGTACTGGAAGTACTAGCCATTGCGATCAGACACGAAGAAGAAATAAAAGGCATCCAGATTGGAAAAGAAGAAGTAAAACTGTCCTTATTTGCAGATGACATGATACTGTACATACAGAACCCTAAAGACTCCATCAAAAAATTATTAGACTTAATAAATGAATTCGGCAATGTAGCAGGATACAAAATTAATGCTAAGAAATCCATGGCATTTCTTTACACCAATAGTGAACTTACAGAAAGTGAAACTACAGAAGCAATCCCATTTACCATTGCACCAAAAAAATTAAAATACCTAGGAATAAACTTAACTAAGGAGGTAAAAGACTTATATGCTGAAAACTACAGGACACTGAAAAAAGAGATAGAGGAAGACATAAACAGATGGAAGAATATACCGTGTTCATGGATTGGTAGAATCAACATCATCAAAATGTCCATACTACCCAAAGCAATTTATAGATTCAATGCAATCCCCATTAAATTACCAACGGCATATTTCACAAATCTAGAACAAACGTTCCAAAAATTCATCTGGAATAAAAAAAGACCCTGAATAGCTGCAGCAATCCTGAGAAAACACAAAGTAGGTGGGATCTCAATACCAGATATCAAACTGTATTACAAAGCCACTGTTCTTAATACAGCTTGGTACTGGCACAAGAACAGACATATAGATCAATGGAATAGAATAGAGACCCCAGAAATCGACCCAAACCACTATGCCCAATTAATATTCGACAAAGGAGGCAAGAGCTTACAATGGAGTCAAGACAGTCTTTTCAATAAATGGTGTTGGGGAAATTGGACAGATACATGCAAAAGGATGAAACTAGATCACCAACTCACACCATACACAAAAATAAACTCAAAATGGATAAAAGATTTAAACGTAAGACGGGAAACCATAAAAATACTAGAGGAATCCACAGGCAGCGAAATCGCAAACATATGCCGAAGAAATTTCTTCTCTGATAATGCTCCTAGGGCAATGGAAACTAAAGAGAAAATAAACAAATGGGACTACATCAAAATAAAAAGCTTTTGCACAGCAAAGGAAACCATCAAAAAAACAACAAGAAGACCCACTACATGGGAGAACATATTTACCAATGATACCACCGATAAGGGTTTAATTTCCAACATATACAGGGATCTCATGAAACTTAACAAAAGGAAGATAAACAATCCAATAAAAAAATGGGCAACGGACCTAGATAGACGCTTTTCGAAAGAGGACATACAGAAGGCAGAAAGACATATGAAAACCTGCTCAAAGTCACTAATTATACGATAGATGCAAATCAAAACGACAATGCGTTATCATCTCACACCTGTCAGAATGGCTATCATCAACAAATCAACAAACAACAAGTGTTGGAGAGGATGTGGAGAAAAAGGAACCCTTCTGCACTGCTGGTGGGAATGCAGACTGGTGCAGCCACTGTGGAGAACAGTATGGAGCTACCTCAGAAGACTAAAAATGGAACTCCCATTTGACCCTGTGATCCCACTCCTAGGAATATATCCCAAGAAACCAGAAACGCCAATTAGAAAGGATATATGCACCCCTATGTTCATAGCAGCACAATTCACCATAGCTAAGATTTGGAAACAGCCTAAGTGCCCATCAGCAGATGAGTGGATTAGAAAACTGTGGTACATATACACAATGGAATACTATGCTGCGGTAAAAAAAAAGGAACTCTTGCCTTTTGCAACAGCATGGATGGAACTGGAGAGCATTATGCTAAGTGAAATAAGCCAGTCAGAGAAAGATAAATACCACATGATCTCACTCATTTGTGGATTATAGAGAACAACATGGACTGATGAAAAAGGACAGACCCAAAGACTGAGAAACAGCGATCAGGCTATCAATCCCCAGAAGGAAAGTAGGGGAGGGCGGGGGTAAGGGGAAGAGATCAACCGAAGGACTTGTATACATGTATATAAGCCAAACCAATGGACATGGACAACGGGGGGATGGGAGCATGAGTTTGTGTGTGGGGGGGAGGTTGGGGGTTAAAGGGGGGGATGAGGACACATTTGTAATACCTTAACTAATAATAATAATAATAATAATAAAAAGATAGCAACCCTTTCCTGGGTCTTTAGCCTGCTAGACTGCCCTACACACTTTGGAATTGCTATCCTTCACAATTGTGTGAGCCAATTTTTTATAATAAATCGTTGCATATTATATATATATACTATTGATTCTGTTTCTGTGAGAAACCCTGAATAATACTGATTTTGCTTGGAGAGCAGTTCTAGGAGAACCAGATCTCAAGGATGCATTTCATGAATTGACTCTGGTCCTTCTGGGATCAGTCCTCTAAACTGATTTAGATATGGAGGCGCTAATGACTTTTTTTTCTAGTAGTAAGGAGAACACCGATAGTCCATGGTGTGATGTGTCAATAAAGACATGCACAATAGCACCACTGGATACTCCTACTCAAATACTTATAGAAGGCACGTTTTTGGATGACAATATAGTTGATACCTTATAACATTTTTGTCAAACTAACAAGTATAATGGGATTGTCTGTTTGTTCCTAATTGTACTGGAAAAGGTGTGTGTGTGTGTGTGTGTGTGTGTGTGTGTGTGTGTGTGTGTGTGTTGGGGGTTCGGGAGAAGATGAGCTGAAGGACTTGAATTCTCAGTTAAAGAGTTATGACCCCTTAAACAATTCCCAAACATGGACCAAAAGTTGGCCTATACCTCTAATACTCCTGAGTCTCCTTTGCCAGGAGAAGCAACTGCTTCACCTGCACAAGATGAGACTATTGTGGCTATTTCTGAGGAAACTGTGATGGCTTCCCTTGAAACAGTTGCCTTGAAAGACACTGCTTATTCTTTTTGGGACCCACCCCCACTGACCATTTTTACTTCTAGACCATTTTTATAACTAGACTTGCATTCCAGCAGGCCCTGAAAGATGGGGTGCACAGTGTGACCAAGAGGAAGTGTGCTGTGCTCTGAAAGAACTACCTGATTTTTCCAATTTATATAGACAGAATTCTAGAGAACATGTGTGGAAATGGAAATTAAGGGTTAGGGATAATGGTATAAGGAACATAAAGTTTCTCAGGCTACATTTATTGACATAAACCAAAAAACAAAATTCTGGATTTACTGTTGTAGCTGGTGGGGAGGGCGGGGAGATGAGGAGGTTGAAAGGGCTCTGTTTGTTTTCTTGGTTGGCTGAATCATGAACCAAAAGCTGACCTATACCAAATAACTTAAAATACTAAAACTTCCTTGGTAAACAGTAGAGAAAGAAATAAAAAAGTTTAGGAAGATGAGAATTTACAAGTGGGTTTTTTATGTAAACTGCTCACTTATCCTGGAGGTTCCATTGGACACACTTTTAACCACAACCATGAGAAATAATTTGTAAGGTGACATCCAGCATCTTTGAAGAGCTCTGCAGTCCATCTTCTCTGTAGTTCAGAAATTAAAGCAGGAACTTCTGCCACTGAATTGGGAGATCTACTAGTAGTATATGCAATGGGGATTATTGGATCTTTGGGTCACAGGATCTAAGAGGTGAAAATCACCAAAGTCAAGGCGGGTGTGGTTTTCATAACCCACAGCAGAGTCAAAGTAGTATTCAGAGTCAAAGCAGTGTAGTCTGACTTGTGGAGATTTATGGCATTGGCTAGTTTAAGTAGGTGGGAAGTCTACTAAATTCTTACTTGGTCTGTGTAAGCAGAAGAGTTATAGGTCAAGTAAATTAAAGTCTGACTCGAATCATAAAAACAGAGTTATGACTCCATAAACAATTCCCAAACTTGAACCAGTTTACAGACCCAGAAGCCCTTGAATGAAGAGGAGGCTGAGTCACCTTGAATAAAGACTCAGCTACACTGCCAAAAATTTATGCTTTAAAATTTTCTCTCACATACCCCAAAGGGACCTGAAGCCTTTTACCAGGTGACTGCATTGGGGAAAAGGAAATAATCAGATTTTTCAGGGATTATGGACCTGGCTCTGAACTGACACTTTTTCCAGGGGACCCTAAATGCCATTGTGATTCACCATTCAGGAGCTTATTGAGGTCAGATTTTAGCTCAGATCCATTTCATAGTGGGACCAGTGGGTTACCTAATCCATACTGTGGTTATTTCTCCAATCCTGGGATGCATAATTTAAATAGACATATTGAACAACGGGCAACATTCCCATATAGGTTCTTTGATCTGTGGATTGAGGGCTATCATCATGGAAAAACCAAGTGAAGCCACTAGAACCACCTCTATCTAGGAAAAATAATAAACCAAAACAATACTTCATTCCTAGAAATGTTGCAGAAGTTAGTGCTACCACCAAAGACCTGAAAGAAGCAGGGGTGTGATTCCCACCATGTCTCTATTCAACTTGCCGATTTGACTGTGCAGAAGACAGATCAATCTTGGAGGATGGTAGTGGATTATTTTAAGTTTAACCAGGTGACAACTCCAGTTGCAGCTTTTGTACCAGATGTGGTTTCTTTGTTTGAATAAATTAATACATCCTCTGGTACCTGGTATATAGCTATTCACCTGGCAATTTTTTTTTCTCCATTCCTGTTAGTAAAGACCACCAGAAGCCGTTTGCATTCAGCTGGAAAAGCCAACAATACACATTCACTGCCCTACCTTAGGGATATAGCAACTCAACCAGCTTTATAATATATCATAATTTAGTCCACATGATATTACATTGGTCCATTACATTGATGACATTATGCTTATTGGACCTAGTGAGAACAAAGTAAAAACTACTTTAGACATATTGGTAAAACATTTGCATGTCAGAGGGTGAGAAACAAATTGAACAATAATTAGGGGCCTTCTACATTGGGCCACATTACAAGAGAAGGATAAGTTGTCACATCTGGTCCCTCCAACAACCGAAACAGTGAGGGGTGGGGGGAGAGAGAGAGGGAGAGGGAGAGAGAGAGAGAGAGAGATAATGTGTGGTGGGCCTTTTTGGATTTTGGAGGCAACATATTCTTCATTTGGGTGCCTTACTCCAATCTATTTATCAAGTTACTAAAAAGCTACTTTTTATGACGTGTACTCAGAACAAGAGAAGACTCTACAACAAGTCCAGTCTGCCATGCTAGCTGCTTTGCCACTTGGGCCATATCATCCAGTAGATTCAATGGTGCTTGAAATTTCAGTGTCAGATAAGGATTTGGAGCCATTCATAGGCCCTATAGAGTAGTAATAGTTCAGAACCTTCAGATTTTGGAGAAAACCCCTGTCATCCTCCGTGGAAAAGTACTCTCTTTTTGAGAAACAGCTTTTGGTTTGCTATCGATTGGGCCTTAGTAGAGACCAATTGCTAACCATGAACCACTAAGTTAACAGGTAACCTGAGATACCCATCATGGACTGGGTGTTATCTGACCCCCCAAGCAGTAGCACTCAATCATTAAATGCAAGTAGTGCATATGGAGTAGGGCTTAAGCATGTTCTGAAGGCACAAATAAGTTCCACAAAGAAGTGGTCCAAATGCCCAGGGTTCCCACTCCTTTTATATTACCTTATTTCTCCAAGCCTTCCTTTGTGGCCGATGGGGAATTCTCTATGATAAGTTGTAAGAGAGAGAGAAGACCTGGGCCTGGTTTACAGATGGGTCTATACAATAGGCAGGTGCAACTTGGAAGTGGATAGCGTAGCACTATAGCTCCTTTCTGGGACATCCCTGAAGGTGAGGGAGAAATCCTCCTGGTGGGCAGAACTTTGAGTATTTGTTAATTTTTCTTGGATGGAGAAGTGGCCAGATATGTGATTGCCTACCAATTAATAGCTGTGGCCAATGGTTTGGCTAGAAGTTTAGGGATTTGGAAGGAACATGATTGTAAGATTAGTGACAAGGAGATCTAGGGAAGAGGTATAGGGCCTGTGGATAGGCCTCTCTAAATAGGTGAAAAATGTAAAAGTATTTGTATTCTGTGTGACTGCTCAAATAAGAATGACCTCAGCAGGGGAGAATTTTAATATTCAGGTGGATAGGATGACCAATTCTGTGGCTACCGGTCAGCCTCTTTTCCTAAGCACCCTTTTCCGTGCCCAAAGAGCTTATGAATAAAGGGGACATGTAACAGGTATCAACCCCAAGCATCAATGCCTGTTAAAGAAGACTGTTTGTGGCTATGTGCAAATGTATAGACAAAGCCTAGTAGTCATTGCTAAACAGGAGACTGTCACCACACTGAACTGCAAACCTCCTGCACTGTACGCCTGCCATCTGAGTAGACCCTTATAGAGGAACTCCTGGAATCATATTTCAACCAATAAGACCGAGACCTTCTCCATTCAATAGGAGCAGCACAGCTACTCATTTGCATCTTCAATGATTAATCAGATTGACCAATCAGAACAGTGCTTTTTAGACCAATCAAACTGTGAGGATTTGGAGTCCTCATTTGTCTGAAGACAGACCAATCAGGGACCGGGGGGTAGGGACTTTTCTTTATATAAGTTAGCTTTCCTCTGGCTGGGAGAGTGCCTTTCAGTTTCATAGAAGACCCAGTTTCCTTGTCTGAAGCTCTCACACTGAAGCTATCTCCGAAATAGTGGAGTGGAGCTGCCTTTCCAGAGAAGAGCTGAGCTACAACACTGGAGCTGAGGGGAGCAGAGCTGCCTGGCCAGTATGGAGTGGAGAGGCCTTGCCCCTGAGTCGCCTTATAGCCATGCTGTTCCTCAGCCATGCTGTACCACAATTGAGATGTTTTTGCTGCATAAAGAAACTTCCTTTACTGCACCCTGAATTGGAGACTCCTGTTGTGGATTGGCAGTGATAACATTCAGTTGGCACAAGGATGAAGATTATCAACCTGCCTATAGCCCCTGCTGAGTGTCCAATCTGCCAGCAGCAGAAACCAACACTGAGTTTCTGATATGGTGTCATTTTCTAGAGTCATCAGCCAGCTACCTGGGGGCGAGTTGATTACATTGGATCACTTCTATTATGGGAGGGTCAGCATTTTTTTTTTAATAATATATTTTATTGATTTTTTACAGAGAGGAAGGGAGAGGGATAGAGAGTTAGAAATATCAATGAGAGAGAAACATCGATCAGCTGCCTCTTGCACACCCCCTACTGGGGATGTGCCCACAACCAAGGTACATACCCTTGACTGGAATCGAACCTGAGACCCTTCAGTCCACAGACCGACTCTCTATCCACTGCGCCAAACCGATTAGGGCTCAACAGGATAATTTTTTTAAATTTTGTTTTATTGCTTAAAGTATTACAAAGAGTATTACACATATCTCCTTTTCCCCCCCTTGGCCTTCCCCCAGCCGCCCCTACCTGCCAGTTTCTTGTGTCCATTGGTTATGCTTATATGCATGCATACAAGTCCTTCAGTTGATCTGTTACCTCCCCGCTTTCCAAACCTCCCCAGCCTTCCTGCTATAGTTTGACAGTCTGTTCGATACTGAAGGGTCAGCATTTTATTCTTGCTGGAACAGATACAGATTTGCCTTCCTTGCCATGGAATGCTTCTGCCAAAACTACTGCTTGAATGCTTTATCCACTTTCATGGTTCTACATGATTGCGATCAAGGAACTTATTTCACAGCAAATGACATACATTAACAGGCTTATGAACATGGATTTCACTGGTCTTACCATGATCCAGCCATCCTGAAACACATAGCCGGATAGAATGGTGGGAAAGCCCTTTGAAGATTCAGTTTCAGTGCCAGCTAGGTGGCAGTACCTCACAGGGCTGTGGCAAGTTCTTTAGGAATTTGTACATACTCTGATTAGTGTCCTATCTATGGTGTGGTTTCTCTCACAGTAGGGAATTTATGGGTCCAGGAATTGAGAGCTAGAAATGGGAGTGGCACCACTCATTATTACTGTTATGATATGCTAGTAAAATGTTTGCTTCCTATTCACATGATCTTATGTTTTGATGGTTGGGAAGTCTTATTTCTAAAGGGAGAGTGCTTCCACTGGGAAATGGAAACAACATTTTTTTTCCATTGAACTGGATGTGAAAACTGCCACCTGGCCACTTTGAGCTCCTCAGGCCTTTGAATCAACAGGCAAAGGAGGTGCTTACTGTAGTGGCTGCATGATTGATTCTGATTACCAAGGAGGAAATTGAACTACTACTCCACCATGGAGGTAAGGAAGAGTATATATCTGGAATTCAGGAGATCCCTTAGAACATCTTTCATTATTGCTATGCCTGTGATTAAAGTCAATGGAAAACTACAACCCACTTCAAGAACAACTAATAATGACCCAGACCCTTCAGGAATGAAGATTTGGGTAATCCTACCAGGTAAGAATCATGACCAGCTGAGTTTCCTGCTGATCATGAAGGAAATATGCAATAGCTTATTGAAGAGTAAAGAAGATTACCTTCCAAAATATGATGGGTCTCATCCAATCAGTTGAAATCCTTAAGAGAAAAGACTGAAGTCCCCCAAAGAGGAAGAATCCTGCCCTGGGGTGCCTTTGGACTCCAGAAGCAGCAAAAACTCTTCCCTGGGCCTCTAGCCTGCTAAACTCTTGCAGATTTTGCACTTGCCAACTCCCACAATTACACGAGCCAATTTCTTAAAATAAATCTCTCTCTCTACCTATGCAGTCTATTGGGTCTGTTTCTTTGGTGAATCATGGTTAATATAACTAGCAGTGTCTCCCAGAGTAGACTTCAGCAGTGTTTGGATTATTTTTTCACCTTACAGTTTTACATTACACATTTTTTTTCAATAGTAATGCACTTAAAAGAAAAGAAAATTTATATGGGAAAATGTCATTATTTTACAGATGAAGGAATTTAGACTCTAGTGTGGCTAAGTGAATTTCTAGATATGATATAAACATTAAAAGTCAGGGTCCAGGATTGACACTCATAATCTAGGTCTGCAGCTATCACAGTGCCTTTCCAAGGGGCAGCATTCATTTCCTCATAGTAGATTTGACTTGACCAGGATTATTGCTTATACATAAAGTGAGCATAACTGTATCTAAAACAAAAGATTGTTTGCAAATTGACTGAGATGTGTATGTCAAGCATTTCAGACAGTGCCTGATTGTACTGTCTAGTTCATAATGGATAATATTAAAACTCTATTTTTCTGTGCTATATCCATGACTTTTATGAAGAAATCCTCTTTATTTTACTAAAAGTTAAAAATGACTTTATAATAAAATTCATGGCTTGAAACCTCTTGCTTTAAATTTAAGAAATTTTTAAATGATTTGATTGGTATATCTTCGGATGATTATAAAATCTAATTATGTAATCTTTCCTGATATGACAAAATATTGTTTGGGCACCATGAGTTTAGGATGAGTCAGGTGGAGAATATCAGTGAAGAGTGATGCCAAGTATGAATTCATGCTCTTAAATGTCTAAGAAAGCCTCTAGATTTTTCTGTAAAAACCCCACAACAACCCACAAACTCAGTATTAATGTTTAGAAAGCACTTAGGAAGGGTATAATCTGTAACTTCCCCAAAAGAGCCGTTTGGAGATGATAGATTGGTATTTGGCAGACATCTTTTATTGTGTCACAGTTTTGTTGCAGTGTTTTTAGCCTTAATATTAGAAAAAAAATTCAAAGTATGCACTTGTGCACTGTTCCCAAAGGTAATAATGAGAGGATTAAATACAGTCAATTTTCTGGAGTCAGTCACAGCCATAAATATGGTATTGTACATATGTTGAAATAGTCTATAATGTTGCAGAGAATAAAAAAGAATCTAAATACTTTTTTTTTTTACTTCATTTCTTTTTCTATCCAGGAGCAAAAAGCATTTGGAGGATGCTAAAAATTGTAGATTCAGTAGCTACCAATATTATGGACATGTTGGCTGTTGAAATCCAATTCAGATATGTCAGATGTATAGAACGGTAATATTTTTACTAAAATCAGAGTTTCAGAACAGCAGAGATGCTAAAAAAACTTTCTAATTTTTGTAGACCTTTTCATTTAAAAGTTATGCTGGTTCGTAGTTTGATGAACAGCTTTCAGAACAAAATGTAATTCTGGCTAAGTATCTAATTCTAACACCATCGACCCATTTTTACTGGACATATTCAACCTATTAGCAGCATTTGATATAGTTGGTCTCTCTCTTCTAAATTGCCTTTAACACGTTACTTCTAGGGCACTGCACTTGGTTGGCTTTCTTCCTAACTCACTGGCTGCTATTCTCGGTTGCTTTTCATTTTTTTCCTGACCCGTTGACATTGGCATGTCCCAGAGCTTAGTTTTTGGACTTTTCTCTTTTAGCCACAGATCCATGCTAATCTCATCCAGTCTCATAACTTTAAAGACTATCCCTGTGCCGATGACTACCAAATTTTTAAAATCTCTTGGTCAGATGGTCCTCCTCATATATCTGTACACTCATCTATCTAGCTGCTTACTCCCCATCTCTACTTGGCTGTGTAATAGACATCAGAAACATGACATGTGTAACACTTTTAAAATTCCAAATATTCTGTCCCAAATCTGACCCCTCAGTTTCCCCTACCCCCTGGACATCTGCTTCACTTTTATTCTTCCTGTTGTCAAAGCTGAAACCCTTGGAGCAACACTTATCTCCTTCCTTTCTCTCACATTCTATATTAAATCTATTAGGAAATAACGGTGGCTGTATCTTCAGAACATATTCTCCATTGTTAACTTTTTTGTCTGAACCACCATCATCTCTTGCTTGGATACTGAATTACTCTTCTGAAATATGTCAGATTATGTCATATTTTCATTTCACTCATATTAGAAAAACAAGTTTGAAAATGGCCAATATGGTCTCATGTTCTGTTACCCTCCCCCCCACTCTGACTCCTACAAATTTCCACACATGTTCAATCAGCTTCAGCACACTGGCTTCCTAGATGTAGTGTCAACATACAAGACATGTTCTTGTTTTAAGGTTTTTACTTTATGTTTTCTGAATGCTCTTCTACCAGATAGTAGTTTTGTTAAACTCGCTACCTTGTCTAATTATCACTATTTCAATGAGGTTTGCCCAGATTACCATAATTAATACTAAATTCTGACTCACTTTCCCCACACCTTCCCCACTGCTCCCCACCTCCAAACTAGACCTTTTGACTTTCTTTACCATGCTTGATTATTTTTAAAAATTTTCATAGAATTATTCACTTTGATGCCTTTCCCCCACTAGAATATAAGTTCCTTAGGAATCTTTAGTTGGTCACTGATGTATCTAAGCACCTAGCACAGTGCTTGGCACTTTGTAGATATTTGAAACAGTTTTTGAATGAATGAACAAATAAGTTGACATGAGAAAAGTTATACAGTCTGGTTAAAAATCTCATCTGCAGGCAAGCAAACCTAAGTAGAAAGAGTGATTTTGAAGGGGACAGTAGTTTGAAAGAAAACAAAAATTTCTCTTTGCAGTCTAGCAAGTCTGGCTTTCTCTATATTCTCTTTTATAAACTTAATCATTTTAATGCAAAAATGTTTAACATTTTCAGGTTGTCTATTACAGATAACAAAATTATGGGATCAACACAGGAAAACAATAGGACAACATAGAACTAATGAATGCATTGCTGTGATCTGAAGAGTGACTAAAACTCCAAAGCTGAGAGGACTTCAAAGATAAATTCAAAGTACCTGATTTTTAAAACTGAGTATGATGTCTAGCGTGATCTGGCAGGTTTTGAAAGGATAACATTCTGTCTGAGTCATGATAAAACTTTATAAAAATTTATGTGTTTCTTGAATCTTCTGCTTTGTATATTTCTTTCATCTTTTCCCTTTATTTGTTATTATAAATCCCAGCTGTTTTGTATGCATTTTTAAAAGGATTGCGTGCTATATATTTTCTAGAGACTTTTTGGATGATTTAAATTAATGAAATGTGTTTATATTTTGAAAACTTCACAACAGAAAGGACATCCTTAGGAAATAGAAAAATTCAAGCCATAGCATATATTGTTAGCATCGTTGAGCATGAGGAAAGGATAGGTCAATGTTAAAGATAGCTATCTGAGTTTTTCTCAGAATATTAACATGTTTAATTGACTGATGTTGAACTAAGAATTAAAAAGAAAGGAGGGAATTGAATCAAAAACAGCAGGAATTTATTTTGGACCAGACAAGGAAAAACCTAAGATAGGTGAACATTTACAACAATATATATATATTTAATTTTGAAAATTTTTGCATTATTATTTTGAGAATTAGATATAATGTATATATCAAGAATAAAGTTTTTAAAGACACACTTTAGATTAACCTAAAGCAAATTGCTTAGTTAAAATTCTTTAATGATGAAAATTCCATTTTTGATGAAAAATGGGTTTAATTTATTTTTGTTACTTAAGATAATGAGATGCAATAATAAGTCATTTCTAAGCTGTACGAAGCAACCTAAGCATTCAGCATGACTTAATTTTTGAAAAGTTGTACTTGAAATGGGGCCATCACTCCAACATGATGCACGGGGCAGGGGATGGAGTCAGTGTCCCGTGTGCCACTTTCCTGACCTCGATTATTTTCTACTCATAGTTGCTGGAGACTAAGATCAACAGTAACTGATATAAATGTGAGGAGTCTGGCAGAAGGCTGACCAGGACTCCTTTTGATAGTCACAGGGTGAATATCTCCATTTTATTACCTGCTGCTGACTCAGTGGCCTAAAGCAAACTCCCCCAAGACCTGACAATCTTACTGTTTGCTAAATATTACCATTGAAATGTCTGTTTGCATTCCTAAAGGCAATTGTGTATTCTAGCAAATAAAAGCAGCTGGGAATGGAGCAAGGGAGAGAGCTTGACCGCTATGGTTAGGCTGTCCTCTGGTTTCCCCCAGTATTAAAAAATAATATTTTGTCTTGTGTATCATTTGTGCATCAGCCCTTCCTCCAAGTCTTTGAACCCGCGAAAGCCACGCTGGACATGGACTCTCGCACATAATGTCTATGAGATTATGGAGATAAATCAAGTTGGTATAAGATTGTTTCCATGGGAAAAAATTTGGGATCCTTGGAAAAATACCATTGTAAAAAGTGAAATTATTCACATTTACATGAAATTGTCTTTTTTTACAAGAACAAAATTATTATGAAAGTTTCTATTTTAATAGAATTCGAATTTCTTTGTTATTTTAATTATGCTTAAATGTAACCAACTATAAAATGTAAATGTGTGTGAAGTCCACATAAAATCATTATTGAAAATTTCCAGTCTTTAATAAAATATCTAAAATATGCCAAAGCAGAAAAAACTTTAATTTATTTAAAAACAATATAGATTTATATATAATATATTGAACATATGGAAAGATAGTTACATTTTAATCTTATTATTTAAACTTTGTATTCTTTGGTTTCCTAATATATAATAATATCACAATAACACCAAAAATAAAAAAGTTTTCTCATATTAAAAATACAAAGTATTTGTAGAAAAAACTAAGACTGCAGTCTGCTGTCTAAAGTGATTTATGATCTTCCAATGCTTATAGTAATGTCAAGTTTCAGTTCTGAATCACACTATTATAATGTGTCAAATAATTTTTAAAGTACGCCAACAGTCGACCACACCTGTTTCCACTTTGCAAATCCTTTCAAGTTCATGGCACTTTGATGGAAAGGAAATACTTAACTTGTGTCTTTCTTTTTCAATCTAAAAATTGAAAAACTTTTTATTATAGTTTTTTGTATGATATATTAACATTAATGGATAATAAATTGTTAGGATTAGCAACTCTCTTTTATTTGATTGTTTGTAAAAGAATTTTCCACCCAGTTTCATTTGGGTTATTTCCAAGGAAGCAAGTAGACCAAAATGTGGTAAAATTCTACTAAATTATATTACGATATTCTAATGAATAAAATCTTTTAACACTTAATCAAAATATTTTGGCTGTGCATCTCTAAATTCGATATACACGTCTACCTAAATACTCATTCTCTATTTAGATATTTCATAGCATCTTAACAGTAAGACACATTTGTCATGTAGTTATTATTTAGCATTTTGGCAGCTTTAAGCAGAATGAGATTCTTGAACCTTTCCTATGGTTTAATTGTCATTGGAAGTTACCATTTCCCTCTTCAGTCACACCTAATAGCTTAAATCATGGAGATAAAATAAAGTCATCTTATTATTATTTTACTCATTCTTGGCACATGCATTTGACTAATTCTAGATTACATGAATAAGGATTCAGGAAAGCACATCTAAACTGTGGAAATAATGATGACAACATAAATTTTCCTAAAAAGAGACTGCGAAGCTTTTTGCAGATAAAATATTCATAGGGTGCTTCAGGTAAAGCTGGCAATGTTTGCTTAGAGAACATCCGTGTTTTTCTTATGACTTAGATTTTATGGATCTTGATTCACTTTTCAGACACTCTAGTTTTGTGAGGCACTTTGAGAAATTCTTTTTCAATCCACTATGGAATTTCAATAAAGGGCTTAACAATGTCTTAATACAAATAAGTTATAAATTAAATATGAAAGAATCAGGTAAAGCCAAGAAATTTTCCTCAACAGAAATATCATTGCAATTATACAGTAAGACTTGGATGAGAATTTCAAAATACTGTATGTTATTAAAATGCTCAAGAGGATTTTAAAGGATGTAATAGTTTTAATATGGATTTCTGTCCTGTTATTCATTACTCAGGATATTAAAACATTTTATCTTATTTCATTTGATAATCTTCATGTCATTGGCAATTCCAGTCAATATTACCACTGTAGACTGCATACTAATTGTTTCTTAACATGTTTCCCCTTTGTCTCATTTTTCTCGGTAAACCATCTCATTTATGATTTTTTATGTCCCGGACTTTGGGAGTATTTCTTCCTATTTTGTCTTTTCCTTCTTTTTCTTGACTTCAAGTCTATGATGCATTCTGAATATTAGTTCTCTGATCTTGTTGAGCTGCATTAAATTATGCTTAAAATCTTTAATTATTTAATATGCCACTAGGGCTAAGGGCGACTTTCCGTCCTGGCCAACATGCTGAAGGGATCGCCCTGTACTACCCACTCAGGATGTGCACTGTGTTTAGGACTTTCCCAAAACTGTGTGCCCTCTTTAAAAACTACTCATCTGCTCTAGTTCCTAATCTATGGTGAAAAGCTAAAAATGTCTAATTTTACCAAAAGAGATCCAGAAGGCCAAAATGACAAACTGCTACATATTCTGGATAAGGTATTTCCTTTAGACAAGAACCTTCTGAAAACACATACATTTATAGCCATAGAAACAAGCATAATGGCCGATACTTTTGGTGCAGAATGAAATTGATGAGGACATACTTTGGGGGATTACAAGAGTTTTGGGAACTTTGAAGTCGTGTTTCCTGAGTCTTTTACTGTATATTTCTTTGTATGTAGGATTATTTGAGATTGTCAGCATAGGATTAATATAAGGAAGAAAGGAAAAGGGAATTAAATAATCTTCATAAAATGGAGAGCAGAAGCAAGTAACAGAGCAGAGTTTCGATCTAGCTTACTGGTACATACACATCCTCAGAGACTGCCAGGAGGACTGAGTCCCTGGAATGGGACAGGAAAGTCTCCTCAGGGGTGGTGAAAGCCCTATTCCCAGGCAGGGGAAGGAAATTCCTCTGTTCAGCACATGAGCGATAGGACCTAGATGATGTAATGAAACTTCTGAACATGTGGAATGGGAGTCAGGGTGATGAAACAGAGGGGCAGGGCTTACTGTGGGAACCATGGGAAAGGTAATTGGATTGGATAGAGGACATGAAACTCAATAGAATTTACTGGGAAAAGGGCCCAATTCAGGCCCAGGAAAAGTGATAAATTTGGGTTGGATAATTTAAATAGTTCTTTGTCCTTTACCTGAACCAAGAAGATATACAGAAGAATAACAGGAGCCGTGTGGCAATGCTTTTAGAACCTGCCCACCCACTAAGGCCCTTAGGGTGTATTAATTCCCCTTATTTCACAATAAAATTTTACCATCACATTTAAATTTCTCCACCCATGTGTGTTTGGAATTCTTTCCTCATGTTGTTGCAAAAGGACCTATCCACTGGCAACAAGATGATCTTCATTATTTATGTCAAACACACACACACACACACACACACACACACACACACACACACACATATATACATATACATATATATATACATACATATATATATATACATATACATACATATATATATGCTTTAATTGATTTAAGAGAGAGGGAGAGAGAGATAGAAACATAGAAACATCAATGAGATAAAAACATTGATGGGCTGCCTCCTACTGGAGATTGAGCCTGCAACCCTGGGCATGTGCCCTGACCAGGAATCAAACTACTACCTGCGAGGTGATGAGAACTTGGTTCTTGTTTTCTTGAAGGAAAGATTTCAATTAAGGGATAATGTGTAACAAAGTCAGTAACAATTTATTAGCTGCAGCAAAAACATACTTAGGACTGTGAAATGAGGAAGGGCATAGAAGAAGTAACAGGAGAGCGTAGGGTGGGCTCCTCTGGTTTGCTGGGAAGTCAGAGAAAAGGGGGCCTTGGAGACAGATTCAGGGGGTTAGCCCTGGATGAGCTGCTGCTGCCCATTGCTCCCCTGGTTGCAAGTCTGGTGGGGTCCCTTCGAAGGAAGAAGGGGGAAGGGAATGGTTTGGGATGCACCTCTGGAGGAGAGCGAGCACTAGGTCCTTCTTCCTGAGCATGTTTCTCTCTCTCTTGCAGGTGGAAATCTTAGGGGAGGGTCTCAGTAGAATATTCATCAGCTTTCCAGGTGTGCTCTCCCAGGATCACGGTCTTCACTGGTTGGTCGGTACCAGGGCAGGAGGTCATTAGTCAGTGTCACTGCTCCTGAGGCAGCCATGATGCCACTTGTCTGGTTTTGCTGTGTGTTTGGGCCTGGGGCTAAGATACAGCTGAGGCCTAGATGTTATCTTTAGGTTATGGGGTCTAAACTGCATGACTAGCGATATGAAAGATCAGGGGTCCAAGCCCCATGACCAGTGATATGTGAGGGAGGACAGGTTACCCTGGGGGAGAGGTTCTTGTTTTCCTAGTTTTTCCCCTTGCTGGGCATCTGGGGCTTTCCGCCCTGGTGAGTTTCTGTACCTGGCCCATTGTCCTTGCTCTGCTCCTGTCTGTCTGACAGAATGATCTTGTGGCGCATGGGTCCACACTCAATCAACCGAGCCACTCCAGCTGGGCAGTGAGTGTGTATTTTTGAAGGATGTAGAATGACAATGATCAGGTATCATTATCCATATGAATTTTATTTGGACTAAGTGAAATAAAATTAGCATTACTAAGCACCCATTGTGTGCAAAATAATATGCTTGTGCCCGTGAGTCAACGTGATTGTGTTAATTTTACAAGAAGATACTTTCCACAGTGTGCCTGAGATTTACAGGCTTTCTACCAAACCCCCTTGGACTATATTTTTCACACTGATGAAGACATGGGATGGAGAACACATGGTTTTCCAGGTATAAGAGCCAGTTTGGAATAGGCATTTTTGAGGTGAAAATGTTGAAATTTCTGGAATATTTTAATGCTTGTTGAAAAATACTTGAAATCTTGTACATATGGTAAGCATCATGACTACCCAAGTATTTTTACTTCCCACCCTGGCCCTTTGTAATTTTCAAAATGTGTGGGGTTAAGATGGGAATTACATAAGCATCTGGAACCTGCTCTTCCTTAATATGGAACAAAAGGTGTGAAATAGGGAACGCTTCTGCATGCTGGTGTGTTTACAAATCACTTCGGGTTTTCCCCAGGATTCAATCACAGTGTGATTGAAGGGTGATGATGTTTACAAATTAGTATTTCCTTTGCTGTGAAGTTTCAGGCCTGAGACTTATGCATCTTCAGGAAAACAGTTCAACAGCTGCTGCCTTTCTGGTAAGAATCAGAGACAGGCCCATATAAAAGGAAGTAAGGACAACAGCAGATGGGCAGAGTGAAAGAATGAATGCTGACTCACCCTTCAGGGCACAAACCCCTAGTATTAGTCAGTGGCAAGTTCTTTTAACACCTTGTTTGCACCAAAGATACCACATTAGATTTTTTCCAAGGGAAGTTTCCTTAAATAGGATGCTCTGCCTTTAACCAAAAGCTGATTCATGTTCTTAAAACTGAAGGAGCATCTGCTGAAAATTCTGATTGCTGTTTCAAAGCTGAAAAATAGTGTATGTATCAAACAAATTCTTGATTTTCTTCACAATGAGTTTACTAAGATTCTACCTACCTAGGCAAATTGATAAAATCCTACTTACACAAATCAGTTATTTCACAATAAAAGTACAAAACAAAGTAAAATAAAAACATTTAAAAAATTCTGTCTCCAGATATCACATATATTTATATCAATAGCTGATTTTTTTTAAATATAAATAATTCCTAACAAAAAATCTTTGAAATGTCAAGAAATATTATCTTTATCATTTAATCTGATATTTTAAGCAGCTGCTGAATTATTGTATTGACCTTCTAGTTTTCTACCTAAATATCTAATGTTGATGACCTCATTAATTTAATAGAAACAATATTGCTTAAAGTAAATGGGTGCTGCTGTTTTTGGATTGTGGGAACACTTAGAAAATCCTGCATAAAACTGGCCTACACTAATGTCTGCAATGCACAAAGTATAATCATAATTGAATACAGTACTCGGATATTCCATACACCATGCTGTCTTTAGGCTGTAATGTTAATAAGCACACTACATAGCCAGATTCATATAAGTCCACTTAGATGGGCACCTTGATTGTAAATGCAGTCTTTCAACCTGCCCTGGGTGTCACATTCTTACATACCACGTTTTAAACTAAAAAATAATGATCCTGTTGAGAAGCATTGGCATTGTCTATTCTCAGCAAAGTGGGAAAGAACCTAGCTGTCTTTTTTTTCTTTTTCTTTTTAATCCCTTCTCCTTTGGGAATGTAAAGCTATTACACAGTTGTCTCAGCTGCTACTTGGCATTCAAACCAGATCCTTGAGCTGCCAGACATTTCTAAATCCCACTCTCTTCCATTTTGCCAAGTAGTTTACAGTTACAGTACAGCACCCATAAGCTGCATCTCTCAGGGGAACATCCTCCTGTCAGCAGCAGGAGCAGCCTTGACGCAGTTGGGGTCTCTCTATGAGGACTGTAGCACACTCATACATAAGTTGACATGCATCCAGCCATCTAACTCAGTGGGCTTCTCAAAGGCCAATTTATATTCCACATTTGTTCCTCCAAGGCATTCCTCCAGGACAGAGATATTCCAAATCCACAATCCCGAAATTTCAAAGGCTCACAAAGTTTGTGGCAATATGTGTGACAATAAATCATTTTTTCCAACATAAATGATGGAATGTTCCTTTCAGTACTTTAAATGATTTGCAAAAGTTTCCAGTCCACATGTACCAATAGTGATGACATGCTTTTTTCCTTCATTTAATCAAACTGTGTGTTAACACCAATGTCTGAGGCAGAAAACCAAGTTGAAAACCTGCTATGTTGTGCTGAATATTGAAGTGACAAGGAACTTGGTTGAGATCTGTATTAACAGACAGTTTGTAAGAAGGCAACATTAATATGCCCCTGGAGCTACTATTTAAATGACTTTAACTTTATGATCTTTTAATGTGGGACCCTTCAGCGTGGAAATGAGGTGGATTTTCCATCCTCAGACTCAAATCTGCTCAGCAGGGTAGCTTCCCTGCTACCCTCTGAGCAGCTGTTAGCAGCAGCAACGTGTTCTGCAATAAAATTGATTGCTTCAGCGGACACTGTTCTACAGCCTCCGCAACTCCACTTTTTGTTGGGTCTCCTAGCACCTGATCGTCAAAGCACCATATCTTACTTATCTCCAAATGGTCTAAATGCAAATTCCAAAAAGAGACTAGCTGCCCAGAAAAACCATACAGTGGTTCTGTGAGAATTGTGAGGAACTGAGTGCCTGTATTGCTGAGGTCTTCATGAAGATAACAGGAAAGGTCTGCCCAGGAAGCAGTTTTACTGTGATTAAGATCTTAGTTCTAAATCAAGACATGGCAGCCCGTATCCCTAAATCATTCCTGTGCGGACACTGGGGAGAAGGACAGAATGCGTCAAGTGAATTTCCAGCAATATTGAGCTTTACGAATTCCCCTGCCCTTCCTGGAAGCCTCGCGTGCGGATAAGTAACACCTCCTTGATATTTCCTTTCAGATTCCTGCGGACCAGCTGTCAGTCCTTTGAAATGTCCCTTTCAGGATAAGACAGGAGCTGGTATTGTCATAATTTGGTAACACAAAGGAAGCAGCTCAGCCTCAAGTGTCAAGAATGATCAGTGTGATGGCAAAATTGTTCACCTTAATTTTAAAATGCCACAATACTTCATTTTAGCAATTAATAACTGTCACCATGTCTTTACACATGAGATTCTTGTTGTGCTGTATTCCAATTTAAGGCTGAAATAACATTTAAATCAACTGTCAGGCAACTGTTCCTGATGAGATACTCTGAATTATTAATTCTTATCACAATGCAGTTTATGGAAGGTGACTTGCACATACATTTCTTTCTTTCTTTCCTTTTGCTTGGACCATCACTTGGAATATTATAACATTTGGAAAGCTAATGAAATATCATTTGTAACTTGTAAAATAGTCTACTAATAATTTGAATATTGGAACAATTTATGTCTTCCCATGCTATTTTAGTAAAATGTAGCTTTTAATTTTTTTTTTTAAAGAAAAACATTTCCCAAGTTTTAAAATAATTTATCTCAGGAAAAAACTAGCATGACACAGTAGTTGGCCAAGTCAAATAATAGCAGTGGAATCATTAGTGGGAGAAATGCAGACCCATTTTTTGGAATGGAAACATGGAGTTTATTTCCCATAAAGGAGAACTATTTGCCTGAAATGTTATGACATTTTGCTACTTTGTAAAAATGGGAAAAGATATGAGGGGTTAGGCGGAAGTAATATAGACCCGGATTTGCACACGGTTGTTAATATTACTCTTAGGGCACTCTGTTTGGGAGTTACTTGAACATAACAGTGCGGTTTCTAAGGAGACAATTTGACCATTGACAGAATTATGTCACTCCCAAGACTATCTGCTTTAGGAAGCCATCATTTGCCTCACAGTTCTTGCTTAACAGTAAAGACAGCAGGTTTGCTTGCTCCAGATAATATTTTATTAACTTTGACTGAAATGTTTGCTTTAAAGGTGAATATGCTGATATATTCAAACATAGAATTTTAAAATACAGATCATTCTCTATGTATTTTAATATGATATTAAAATAACTTATGTAAGAAGACCACAGGTACATACAAATTCCATGTTAAGGTCAGAACAAGAATATTTAGTGGTATGGAAGTAAAAACCTACCTTGTTTGTGAATAAAAATATCACGATCTGATTCTGAGGAACAGGCATTGTTACTGTAAAATGTCCCAATTAAAAACCATCAAATAGAATATGAGAAGTTTACTGACTTAAATCTACCTAAACAAAATGTACTAGATCTGTATTCTAATCTGCCACTTTCAAGGAGAATAAAATAATGAGTAAAGATATTGGCTAACTGGAAAAGGAGGAGTTATGTATTTCCACAGAAATATTCCCATAATTTAGCACATAGGGCCATGTTTACTTCTGGACATTGTAAGATATGACCCCTTTGTTAAGTAAGTGAAAATATTTCTAGTTATCTATTGCTGCATAACAGATTATCCTAAAACTTTGGGACTGAAAACAGCAAGCATTTGTTCTCTCACAGTTCCTATGGGTCAACAATTTGAAGATGGATTAGCTGGATGGTTCTGGGTCAGAGTCAAATCAAGTTATTGGCTGGGGATACTGTCATCTTAAAATTTAACCAGAGTTGTAGATCTACTTCCAACATGGCTCAGTTACATGACTGTTGGCCAAAGGCATCAATTCCTTGATGGGTTTTGGCAAGAGTTCCTGGCCACAAGGACCTCTATATAAAGTTACTTGAGTGATATGGCATCTAGCTTCCATCTGAGCACCTAATCCAAGGGAGAGTAAAGAGACAGTTTCAAAGTCTTCAATTATCTGATCTTGAAAGTCATACACTTTAACTTCTATTATTGTCTATTTGATGAAAGCAAGTCACCAAATCCTGCCCACACTCAATGGGTGTGTGTGTGTGTGGGGGGGGGGTCGGGATTAAGCTCTATCTCTTAAAGAGAGGTATATAAAATACTTGTGGATATAATAAAGTCACCACTCCCTTTACTTTCACTTTACTTTAAAATTTCTCTCTCTCTCTCTCTCTCTCTCTCTCTCTCTCTCTCTCTCTCTCTCTCTCGCTTTATATTGTTGTATTTTTATATATTTTTTGTCTTTAATCATTTCTCCAAATCTCACTGTTACCTTCAAATGAGCTGAAAAGCACAATTTCATAATGACAGCCTCTTATCTAAAGAAACAAAGTTTCCAGTTAAAATATTAAAACATCAGAGAAAGTTGAAATCTGAAAATATATCAGGTAACATAACTGATTTACCAGATAGATAGATTATATAAACCATGAAATGTTGATTATGTTGATTACGAGTCCTCAGAAAAATGACAACCTTTTGTAAAAAACCAATGTGTAACATGTATTTTCTATAAACTATAGAAACCAAAAAGCATTTTAAATTGAAAAAGTATTGTTGTTTGATAAATCATAGTTTAAGGTTATAATCGAGTACAATTGCCTCTCCTCTGCCATGTGTCCTATTTTGCTTAGGTCTTGGTCCAACATAAAATCACACAATTTAAAAGAGTTCAAAGGTATTAATGATGAACAATTCTAAAAGTCTTTTCCCACCAATTTAAAGGTTAGCAATTAATTATTTTCTTATATGACCCATTTTTCAGGTTCTTCTTTAAAGATAGTAGATTTTCACATCTTTTTTTTCCATTCAATAATGAACAATGTCTGTGTCCTCCAAAATTTTAAAATCATGCAATGCTATTCAAATGAGGCAATGCATGTAGAGATATGATTAATAAGTATTTTTGCAAGATTGTAATTTGGCTTACTAAGATTTTTAAAATAATGTTTCACAGATAAATGGTTTCTATATTTATATGAATAATTTCACCAAAGTTATACAGGCCAAAATTTTATATTTTTAAGTGGAATTTTTATTGTTTTCCATACCTACCTAAAAATTAAGGTTATAAATGTTTAAAAATTAATGAAAAATATTTCAATAGTCATTAAGATCACAGCCAATGTTTATTGAATAAGTTTTGGGGGCAAATTGGAAAGTAAGGAAATGCAAACAATTAGAGATAATATAGAAATTCATTTAAAAAGTATAATGTTGGATAGAATGTACTTTTTAATCTTTGTCCCTCCTCACTAAGTCCAACCATAGCTCCTTGACATAGTTCAAGAGACAACTCAAGGAGAACTGTAACATGTAGCAAGAAAAAGGAAAAAAGCCTTGAGATTTCAACACTAGAGGAAATACATAGTGGCAGGACATCTGCCTCCTCACGCAGGTCACCCAGACCCAGTGTTTTCGAACCTTAACATGGCAACATAAGCAAGCCCAGGTGGACTCATTCCTCCTTCATATGTAAAGGGAGGAGTGTCTTTGACAACATCAGGTGAGCGAGATGCGACTGGGAAAGGCCACTGATGGAGAGCTCCACCAACAATAAGTGGTATGAGACTTCTCCACCAAGGGATACTGAGGCGGCAAGAGGAATTTTTAATAAGGACACAGATACAGCAAATGGTTTCACCTGGGAAGCCACTTTTTCCGCCTGCTGCCATGACTCTCCTCGCTCACCCACAGACATGGAGCAGGTAGACAGAGGTGGCAAGAGGAATCCACTCACAGCAAGCTGCCAGGCTGCACAAGCCTCTTCGTCTCAATGGGCCTCAAACTCCCGTCTCTGTTCAGAGATATCGGGATAGCCTGAGGCACCAGTAAGGGGGAACCCCACCATACTTCTCATTCACTAGTCACCTGGGGTGCTCAGAAAACCCCTTCCACCTCTGCTGGCAGTATCAACAGAGACCAATGAGAGTCTCAGTAGCACCAGAAAAATCTACCAGACCAAAATAATGTCACAAAGGCTTTGAAAATTAAAGTGACAATGGACCAAGACCTGTGTGCTAAACCTAAGCAAGGTGATTGCCTGCTCAAATAAAACACTTAAAGAGGACCTAGAATCTCATAACATACTAGTAATAGACAAAATGTCCATGATAGAATTAGAAATTATCCATCATATTAACAGTCAAGAAAATCACAACTTGAATTAGAATGGACATTAACTGATGCCAGTAGCGAGATGAATCAGATGTTGGAATTATCTGACAATGATTGTAAAGCAGCATTTATAAAATGCTTTAGCAATCAATTACAAATTATTTTAAAACAAAGGAAAACTGGAAAATCTAAGCAAAGAAATAAACACAAAAAAATAACCAAATGAAAAATATAGAATTAAAAAATTGTAATAATGATGATGATTTTTAAAACAATTGCTGGAGGGTTCAAAAGGACAGAGGATAAAAATCAGTGACCTGGAGGAAAAATGTATAAAATATACCTAATCTGAAAAATAGAGATAAGATAATCTGAAAAAACATTGAACAGATACTTGGACCTCTGATATCATAGCATTCATGGCACTTTATTGGCAGAAAAGAAGAAACAAAGTGATGCTGAAAGAGTATTTGAAGAAATAATATCTGAATGATCCATATTTTAGTGATAGATACAAACCCACAGATCCAAAAAGCTAAGCAAATGCCAAACAGGACAAACTGCCCTCCCCTCATAAAAAAGAAATCCACCCCAGACACATCATAATTAAATTTTTGAAAACTGAAAGCAAAAGTCTTGAGAGTGGCCACAGAGGAACACCAATTTATATGGCAACAGGAAATCTTGAAGGCCAGAAGGAAGTTGCAAAACATATTTCAAAAGCTGAAATAAAAGCATGGTCAATCACAAATTTTATATCTACTTTTTTTAAACTTTCTTTTTTATTGATTAAGGTATTACATATGTGCCCTTATCCCCCCATTACCCCCCTTCCCCCACTTATGCCCTCACCCCCCTGGTGTCTGTGTCCATTGGTTAGGCTTATATGCATGCATACAAGTCCTTTGTTGATCTCTCCCCCTTACCCCCACCCTCCCTGCTTTTCCTCTGAGGTTTTTTTTTTATATATATATATTTTATTGATTTTTTTACAGAGAGGAAGGGAAAGGGATAGAGAGTTAGAAACATCTATCAGCTGCCTCCTGCATACGCCCCACTGGGGATGTGCCCGCAACCCAGGTATATGCCCTTGACCGGAATCAAACCTGGTACCTTTCAGTCTGCAGGCCGACGCTCTATCCACTGAGCCAAACCGGTTAGGGCTCCTCTGAGGTTTGATGGTCTGATCCATGCTTCTCTGTCTCTGGTTTTTGTTTTTTTCCCCATGAGTTTATGTTGTTCATTATATTCCACATATGAGTGAGATCATGTGATATTTATCTTTCTCTGACTGGCTTATTTCACTTAGCATAATGCTCTCCAGTTCCATCCATGCTGTTGTAAATGGTTAGAATTCCTTCTTTTTTACCCAGCATAGTATTCCACTGTATAGATGTACCACAGTTTTTTAATCCACTTATCTGCTGATGGGCACTTAGGCTGTTTCCAAATCTTAGCTATGGTGAATTGTGCTGCTATGAGCATAGGGCGCATATATCCACTGAAACTATCCTTCAGGAATGAAAGAAAAGGAAGACATTTAAAGATGAAAGAAAAAATAAGATAATTGGTCACTATCAGATATACTATTAAAATTTCAAACAGAAAAGAAATGATAAAAGAATCTTGGAAAACAAAAAAGAAAAAGCAGAGGAAGGTACAAAATATATACATCCTTTATGAATTTTATAAATTATGTTTGATGAGTGAAACAAAATCAAAACATCATCTGATATCTCAGACAATAATCTTTAAAGAAGGGAATAGTAAAGAGCTATGTGAATGAAAATGAGGTTTCCACATTTCAGTCAACATGGTCAAATGTTGCTATCAGCAGACTGTTCTGTCACTTCTGTATATTGTAATACCCAGAACAACCACTACAAAAGCTATATAAAGAGATAAACTCAAAAACATTGTAGCAAGTCAAGATGGAGTTTTAAAAATATATTAGAGTAACTCACAAGTGGCAGGAAGAGAGAAACAGAAGAATGGGAACCATAGGAAATAAACAGAAAAAAAGAAAAAGCAGACATATAAGCACTAACATATCAGTAACTACCTAAAATGTAAATGGTCAAAAAACAAAGACGGAGAGGATTAACAAAATAACCCAACTGCATGCTGTTTACACAAATCTCACTCCTGATTCAGTGATGAATATTGGTTGAGAGTAAAATAGTGGAAAAAGATATACCATGAAAAGACTGATGAAATTAAAAAAGCAGGAATGGTTATGTTGATATTAAAGTAGACTTCAGAGCAAAGGGATTACTAGAGACAAAGAGGGACATTACTGAAGACAAAGAGCAACATTATGTAATGATAAAATGATTAATTCATCAGGAAGCCATGTTTCTAAACGTGTATGCACCAAATAACAGAGCCTTAAAATATAGGACTTAAAATTATTAGGGCTAAAAGGAGAAATATACAAATTTACAGTTAGGGTCTTTAACATTCCCCTCATAGCTATGATAGAAAAACTAGACAGAAAAATCACCAAAGAGGAAGATATGAACAAAGTCAACCAACAATTCTAACTGATATATACTAATAACTAACAAGTAATAAATATTTATATATTTTATAAGCACACATGCCAATTCATTAAAGTAACCTGGGCCACAAAACAAGCCACAACAAATTTAAAAGAACTGAAATAATGTAGACTGTATACTCTGACCAGAATGTAATCCATCTGGAAATCAGTAATGGAAAAATAATAGGAAAATCTCTAACACATAAACATCAAACACACTTCAAAATAATCCATGGGACAAAGAATGTATTAAAATACATAAAAGTTAATGAAAACAAAAACATAATTTATAAAAATACCTAGGATGCAGCAAAGTGTCCTGAGAGGAAAAGTTATAGCACTAAGTTCTATTAAATATGGGGAAAGACTTCAAATCAATAACCTAAGTTCCTACCTCAAGACACTAGAAAAAGAAGAGGGAATATACCCAAAGCAAGCAGTAGGAAGGAAATGATAAAGAGCAGAAATCAATTAAATTAAAAAGAGTGAAACAATAGAGAAAATTAATAAAATAAAAAGCTGGTTCTTCACAAAAATCTATAACATTGATAAACTTTGTCCAGCAAAACTTACAAAAATAGAAAGTGAGAGGAACAAATCATCAATATCAGCAATAATACAGGGTGGGGCAAAAGTAAATTTATAGTTTTTCTGTATGGAAGATAATACCATAACTAATAAATGATAAAACAAGAACAAACTCTGTTTTTTGTACTCACAACTGTAAACCCACTTTTGCCCCACCCTATATATGGGCTATCATTACAGGTACTTCAGTCTTTAAAAATTAAGAAGTAGATACTCCGAACAACTTTTTACTAATAAAATAGACAACTTAGAAGAAACAGAATAGTCCACAATGAAAAGGAACAAAGCATTGATATATGCAACAACTTGAATAAATCTCCAGAGAATTATGCTGAGTGAAAATAGCTAACCCTAAAAGGTTGCATACTCTATAATTCCATAATGTTTTTGTCATAACATTTAGAAATGAAGGGCCCAGTGGTTGCCAGGGATGATTGAGTGTAGGTGGGTGTGATTCTGATAGAGTAACTGGAGGAATCTTTTTGGCAACGGAACTGTTCAGTTGCTTGTCTCTGGTGGTGGATACATGACGCTAACTATGTGAAATAATATAGAGGACTAAATACATATGTAATTGTGTAAAAGTAAAATTGGAAAAAACCTGGATTAGATAGGTGGATGATATCAATAACATAATATTATATTATAATTTCAAAATATTACCATTGGAAGAAACTGGGTAAAGTGTATATAACATCTCAATATTATTTTTTTTATAATAGCATATCCATCAATAACTTTCTCAAAATTTCAATGGAAAACATACTATTTCTGGAATTTTGAAAATAGCCATTATCTTCAGAGATGCCATTCATCTATTTTTCTTTTTTTCATCCTGATACCATGAGTTTCTACTTCTTATTCTACCCCCTCCCCACCGCCTGTCTCTTTCTTCTTCCCATCCATTCATACGTTTGGTTCTATGTTATAATATTTCCTCTATTCTCAAAATTATAAAGTCTATATATGAAACATTTTAAAGTGAAAAAAAGTGTTCTTTAAACTCCTGAATATGTTCATTGCAAACAAAAATCTAACATTGATATCTGGTCAATATTTCAAAATTAAGAATTCTGCTAACTTTCCATCTTGGGATCCCTTTATGTAGCCAAAAAAAACTTTGTAAAACACTACTGGCCAAAGTCTTATAACAGTGAGTTTCAGTTCTTGTTACCTATATGTTCAGTCTCTTTGGAAAAAATTTCATTAATGTCAATTCACTGACTGGTATTATTTATTGTTTATTTTAATGGAAAAGGGAAAAGAACATTTCATATGCAAGTTAAAAAATCAGCATAGAAATTCTGGCTTGGTAAAGTTCCAGCTGTGACTGTTTTATTATCATGAGATCCATAGTAAAAAAATTTGTGCTTCTATTTAATATTTTAGTCAATGAGGCGCTACTGATGGCTTTGGAACAGTCATGTATCATAATTCATATTTGTAGGCTTCACATGAAGGGAGAGAGTCCACTTAGGAGGCTGTTGCTAAAGCACAGATGAGGTAGGTTGCCAACGTAAAAAGAGACTATTTCATAAGCAGTACAACTTTTAAATATTTTTGTGGTAAGATCAAATTTGTTTCTTAATTCCCATTTCAAACATCTTATTGTTACTTGTTTAGGCCTTGAGTAGTTGAAAATTAGCAGTACACTACTATTGATGTATAGAATAAACAATAATATAAATATTAAAATGTATATTTCTTTGAGATTATTAGTGTGATTTAATATTGGCTGGATATCAGAGATTGACTTGTACGAAAAGATTTATAGATGTTTCTCAGAAGATCAAGAATTTTATGTCTCGCAACTCTTCTCTTCTAATGCTTAGGGTGCCCAAAAGTACTGTGAAAAGTTTTTGTTCGTAATACCTGTTTGTAAGAGAACGATGGAAACCTCTGATAAAAACCCACACATATTCTTAACCATAAAGACTCGTATTTAGTAGTATATAGTGCTGAAAGTTTGGGAAGGCTTTTGGTGCAGCCAGAACCCTAATGCAGCAAAAACTCAATTATATTTCTGTGGTGCAGTCAGCATTTATTAACCTCAGGTGTGCATGGGCTGACCTGTCCAACCACCTCACTCCCTCAGGCTAAGGGAGGTTAATATCAGCAACCAAAGTGCTGGGGTTCTCTAACATGGCAGATGGTGACTACAGGCTCTTCTGCTTGTCCGCTAGATATATTTGCACTTCTTCCCAGCTATGGTGACAGATTACTAGAGGGAGAATAACTTTACAGAGATCAAGTCTTAGAAAGGGGACCAACATTGGTAGTCTGATCAAGAACATAGGGGAAAAGGTGAAGGAAATAGTGTGATTCTCTAGAGTGTACCATGGATTTTGCAGCTCTACCATCTGTTGAAATTCTAGTTCTGCCGGTATCTGTATCACTTTGCACAAATTATTTACCTTCTTTATGCATCATTTTTGTCATTAAATAAAGATATAATAGTGAGTACTTCACAAGATTATTGGGAAGATTAAATGAGTTCACATGTATAAATCACTCAGGACATTTGCCTGGCATGTGATAAGCCCCATGGAAGTGTTTTCCATTATTAGTATTATTACTATTGTTATTTTTATTTTAGTTTTCTTTATCTTAATTTAAATTCTTTTTTTAACTTTCATTTATATGTTTTATTTTATTTCTAAGAAGATAATTTTTTATTGTTTAAAGTATTACATGAGTCTCCTTCCCCCCCCATTGACCTCCCCTGGCCACTCCCACCCCCCCAGCACATGCCCTCACCCCCTACTGTCTGTGTCCACTGGTTAGACCAGTGGTCGGCAAACTCATTAGTCAACAGAGCCAAATATCAACAGTACAACGATTGAAATTTCTTTTGAGAGCCAAATTTTTTAAACTTAAACTATATAGGTAGGTACACTGTTATTAACTCAATTAGGGTACTCCTAAACTGGCCTTTGCTAAAAATGTCCTCAATCTGATTGAGGTACATTCGTTGAGGTCGACCCCTTCCAACTCTCCCATCCACACTCGCCTTGTATACTTGTTTCATCTATCTTCTTTCGTTCATCCTCTCTATATGTTCAAACCATCTCAACATACCTTTCTCAATCCTTGACACTACATCTTCTTTCACTCCACAATGTTCCCTAAAATTAACTTAATAAACTTTACTTAAAGTTTTGTCTTAGTTAAACTATAGGTACATTCAATAAAACTTGATATCATACTTAATAATGATGTTATTTATTGATAAAATTAAATTCCTTACAATTTACCTTATAATATCCATAAAATTAAATCATGACAATGACTGACAAACACTAATGTGAACAATGGCCTTGCATCTCCTTGGAAGGTTTGTATGTTGTTGTTTTTAATTTTAGGCACGATTCCGGGTTCTCATCAATAAGACGACATCTCAATTTACTCTTGATAAGGTTCATGCTTGAAAATAATTGTTCGCATAAATATGTAGACCCGAATAAGGAAAGAACAGCAAACGCTAGTTTTTTCAGTTGATTATATGAGTCAGGAATACTATTCCAGGTGTTAAAAATCAACATATCTTCCTTCTCCAGGTCTTTCAAAGCAGACCACTTGTGCTGTGAACTAAGTTCACATTTGTTTTTCTCCAATATTTCTATATCAGCACAAAGACGTTCAAATTTCGAGCTCCACAGTTCTTTGTTTTTTAAATCCAGCAATTGCATTTCAAAGTTGCCAATGTCAATATTAAAGGGAGAAAAATTTAATTCTGTTACAGTAGCATTGAGAGTTTTTTTAACAAAGGCTAACGTCGCTTTGCTGTTTCTGAATTCCTGAAACCTGTTGAGAAAAGTTTCCCTCATATTTAAAAGTGTTGTTTTGAAATAGCAAATGTCAATATCAGAATTATTTTCTTGGTGATGTTTCAACAGGCTTGGAAAGTGAATCAAAGTTTCTCTTTCAAAATCTTGAGCAAAAAGAGATAATTTGTTTTCGAATGAAATAACTTATTCTAACATCGAAAAAACTGTGTTTCCTTTCCCCTGTACTTTACGATTAAGCTGATTTAGATGAGATGTAACAACTACCATGAAATAAAATTTTGGGATCCACTGATCGTTCGTTAGTTCTGGATAGTGAACACCTTTCTCAAGGAGAAATGCTTTAATTTCTGTTAATAAGGAAGCGAAACGTTTCAAAACGTTTCCTCTTGATAACCAACATACCTTGTTACGCAGCAGAAGATCTGCGTACTCTCCATTTCAACTAAAAATTCTTTAAATTGGTGATGACTAAGAGCTTTAGCTATAATGAAGTTGGTAATCTTAATCACCAGTTCCATAACTTTGCAAATTTCTTCTGGAAATGTCTTTGCACAAAGTGCTTCTTGATGAATGATGCAATGGTAAGTAAGTATCTCGTGATTAATTTTTTCTTTCAAAATAGCAACAAACCCATTTCTTACGCTGGTCATACTTTTCAAACCATCTGTTGAAATTTAGACAATCTTATACAGGGGTCCTCAAACTTTTTAAACAGGGGGCCAGTTCACTGTCCCTCAGACCGTTGGAGGGCGGACTATAGTTTAAAAAAAAAACTATGAACAAATTCCTATGCACACTGCACATATCTTATTTTGAAGTAAAAAAACAAAATGGGAATAAATACAATATTTGTATTTGCATGTGGCCTGCGGGCCATAGTTTGAGGACCCCTGATCTTATATGATGTTTTTCAATGCACTCAATTACAGCATTTGCTATATCCTCTCCACGTGTTTGACCTTTGAGTGGCAATAACCCTAAAAGTTCTTCTTTAGGACCTGTAGATTAAATAAATCATACAAAAAGTGAAACTTGTGTTGTTTCATTTATGTCACAAAGACTCGTCAACTGCTATTGATAAAGCTGAAACCAATTTAAGACCTTCGACTTGCTGGTTGGTTATATTTGAAGACATTTTGACTGTTCTATCTTCACTGTTTTAGCAGACAATGGTAACTCTTTAATTTTTTTTTAGAATATCTGCTTTGTTCTTAAAATCCCAAAATAGCTCTTTGGATGCATTTATAAAACAACTTTTTATGTATTCGCCGTCTGTATATGGTTTTCCTCTCTTAGCAATCTCTTGACTAACCACAAAACTTGCAATATTAACATTGTTGGAAGATTGCATCCAGTAATTAAATACAGAACTTGATTTTTCTTGACTCTTCTGAAGTTCCTCGACTGCTTTCTTCATTGAATCACCGACAGGATATTTAGTACTAAGTGACACGTGTTTAGTTGTAAAGTGTCTCTCCAAATTTGATTTCTTGTTATGCGCCAATTTTTCCTGACAAATAAGAGAGGTCGGAAGGCCATTTTAAGTTTTGAATAAACGCGAAAGTCTCGGTCCATTCAACTTTAAATTCACGGTTTTCGTCTTCCATTTTTCTTTGCTTCTTCTTTGTAGCCATGTCAAACAGGGCACCAAAACAAATGTTTCATTTTATAATAATAAAGCCACCAAGACAAAATAATTACAATTCTTAAATTGATGACAAAAATACCTGTAGGATTTGCAGCTGGTTGGAAAAATACAGGCAACTTTATGCTTCGAGTAGGTACTTTTGTCACCCACCCGCGATTTGCGGACACGACTAGCACTAACCACTGCACATGAGACTGCTGACTGCCTGGCTCACTCAACTCATGCATGAATTGTGCGTGCCTCCCCCGCGCTGTGTATCCCGTGGCCTGCCTGCACCGCATCTCCTGTCGCCCAACCGATACCCCCCACTTCCGAACCACTTCTTCAAAATAGACTCGCCCAGGCCGAAAACCGACCGCTGTGCATGGGCCACGAAGTTTCATTCACACTGTACATGTGTGCCTGCACGTGGTATTTTGTAGAAGAGCCACACTCAAGGGGCCAAAGAGCCGCATGTGGCTCGAGAGCCATGGTTTGCCAACCACTGGATTAGACTCATGTGCATGCATACAAGTCCTTTTGTTGATCTCTTACCCCCTCACCCCTTGCCTTCCATCATAGGTTGGACAGTCTGTTCGATGCTTCTCTGTCTCTGGGTCTATTTTTGTTCATCGGTTTATGTTGTTCATTATATCACACAAATGAGTGGGATCATGTGATAGTTATCTTTCTCTGACTGCCTTATTTTGCTTAGCATAATGCTCTCCAGTTCCATCCATACTGTTGCAACTGGTAAGAATTCCTTCTTTTTTTACCTCAGCATAGTATTCCATTGTGTAGATGTACCATAGTTTTCTAATCCACTCATCTGCTGATGGGCACTTAGGCTGTTTCCAAATCTTAACTATTGTAAATTGTGCTGCTATGAGCATAGGGGCACATATGTCCTTTCTGATTGGTGTTTCTGGTTTCTTGGGATATAGTCCTAGAAGTGGCATTACTGGGTCAAATGGGAGTTCCATTTTTAATTTTTTGAGGAAACTCTATACTGTTTTCCACAGTGGCTGCACCAGTCTGCATTCCCACCAGCAGTGTAAGAGGGTTCCTTTTAGTGGTGAGCACAGCTGCTTTCCATTATTATTTAATAGAATGAAGAATTTATCTTTTCATTCTTCCACTTCTATTGCAGGACACACATATCATTCAAATACTATTTCACGGGGGGGAGAAGAAAATGGCGGAGGTTTAGACAGACGTGTCGGTGCCTTGTCCCGGAGCAAATAAGGGCAGGCAGCTGAAATGGGTAGCATACAGCCCGAATAAGCAGAGGAGATTCAGCTGAGACAGTCTGCAGCCAGGAAAGACAGAGAAATCCTAGATAAAGGGAACGGTTAGAGGCTGAGGCTGAAACCTCTCCGGGTGCGCCGGCACAGCCGCGGAGATCGTGCCATCTTGGGTGACTGTCACCAGCATCCAGAGACCAGCTACTAACCCAGCAACAACGGCTCTCAAGCAGCGCGACTACGTGAACTCAGAGGAACTCTGCTTCTCCCCACAGAAAGGTTAGACTTTCCCCAAAGGTGCGGTTTGCAGTTTAGGTTGGAGAGTGGAACGCGCGCAGGGGGGTGGGGGCTATGCGCCCCACAAAGACCGCGGCCGTTGGAGCCAGCGTGACCCACGAGTGTGGAAGGGCACCCCCAGGGCTGCTGGCAGAAGGGAACGCTATAAATAAGCCCACAGTTGGATGGGACACAAACGGGCAGCCTCAGATTACGCCAGTTTGCCGGCTACTCGGTGCCAGGAGCCAGAGTGCACGCAGAGACTTCGCGCAGATTTGGAAGGTGAAGCGTTGCGATTCGCACAACTTCCCAGTCTCTTAAATCTGTGCGTTTGATTGTTGAACCCAGTGCAAGGGACTACCCAGTTGGGGTCAGTCACAGAGCTTGTAAGGGAAGGCTGTTTTGGGGGAGCCTAGGAAACAGAGCGGGGAGTGACTACTGGGAAACCAGCTCTGGGCGGAGGACATTCCAAACCAGCTTCCGGTACAATAGAGAACACCTGGTCAGAGAGGTCCTATACCCTCAGAGGTCAATCCCGACGCACTGCCACCTAGAGGCAGAGCCACGAACTGACTCTTCTGTAAATACAGATAAGGGCTGTCTGGGAAACCAATGTAGCCTGCCTTAAAATCAGGACTGTGGCTTACAACATGGAGGAACAGTGTATCAGAGGGAAATTCAACATTCTCCTGAATACCTGGTGTGCCAAAAAGAGGAGCAGAAGATCTGAAGCACCTTCATTACAGCCCTTTTTTTTTAAATTTTTTTTTTTAATTATTGTTTCACCTTTTAACCAAGAAACCATTTATTTTCTTTTTTCATCACCTGATTTTACCCTTTTAATTACTACATTTTTATTTTTAACCAGTATTATTACTGCTGCCATTTTACCATTTTTTTTTAAGTGTCATTTTATTTTCTCTTTATTTTATTTTGGGACTAAGGTTCTCCATTCTATTTTCATCATTCCTTTAGCATCATTTTCCTCTACCTCAATTGTGCTGCTGTGCTAAAACTCTCTTCCCACTTTTCCCCTTTTGCTGTCCTGTTTCTCTTACCCTATTCCTGCTTTAGATTTTCCCTATTCTTCGTACGCCCTGTCTAAATTTCACCCTACTTATATATCCCTTTTCTAATCACCTGCTCTAAATCCTTATCCACCTCTCCCTTATCTTTCTTCACTATCCAAATTTTTTATTCTCTCCTTTTCTCTATTGTTCTGTTGTTGCTTGCTCGATTGTTGAGTATATTGGGTTTTTTTTTTCTTTTCTTTTCTTTAAGGATTGTATGTGAGGTTGTTCTGCTTTTTCTTTTTCTTTTTCTGTCTCCCATCCCCCCCCCCCCCCCCGGCCAGTTATTTTTGTGCTTCTGCTTTCCCTTGCCTCACTTGATATTATTGGCTGTTTGTAGTTTGTATTCACTCCAGAGATCCATTGCTGGAATTTGTTGGGATTAGTGGCGGTTCTATCGGAGTTTTCTCCTCATATGAATAGTCTCCTCCCCTCTTCTACTTCATTCTATTTTTCTTTTTTTTTCTTTTTCTTCTTCTTTTTTTTTTCCTCTTTTTTCTGTTTTTCTCTCTATCTTTTTCTCTTCTTTCTTCCTTACCCCCCAACTCTCTTAGCTCGGGTGGCCATCTTTATTTGGGGTTATTAATACCGTAATTCATTTGTGTTCAGTGCCTGGTACGTTGTGCCTTGTTGTGTTGTATTTTGTGCCTTTAAATCAACGCAGCAGATCCAAGCAACAGCGGGCTCCTGATCTCCACACGCTCTGTCTGCGGAACAGCTGCTGTGGGTGAAGCCTCCCTCCACCAGCCAGAAGAGCCACAACAGCTGTGAACAGCACCCATCAGAAGACCCGCTAACAACAGAGGAGCAGCTGCTACCACAACCGCCCAAGGAGCAACCATAGCCCGAGGAGCCACTGCCACCTAGGGAGCAGCCACTGAACGACTCAATATCTATATACGTCAGTGAGATCAAACATGGGTAGACAAAGAAATCCCCAAAGGAAAGAAAAGGAGGACTCACCAGAAAAGCAGCTAAGTGATACAGAGGCATACAACATGACAGAAAAAGAATTCAGAATAAGGGTCCTAGAGTACATACACCGGATGAAGGAAAAAATCGACAACTTATTCAAGAAGCAAGAAGAAACAGATGAAAAAATCGACAACTTAAGTAAGACCCAAGAAGAAATGAAGTGCGATATAGCTGCAATAAAGAACACCATTGAAAGTATCAATAGTAGACTAGGAGAAGCGGAGGACCGAATTAGTGAATTAGAAGACAGGGAAGCAAAACACACCCAAACTGTACTTCAGTTGGAGAAAAAAATTAAAAGACAGGAGGAGAGCCTAAGGGAGCTTTGGGACAACATGAAACGAAACAACATACGAATAATAGGGGTGCCAGAACATCAGAAAGAAGAACAAGGATTAGAAAACCTATTGGAAGAAATAATATCAGAAAACTTCCCTGAGGTGGGGAAGAAAAAAGTCACACAAGCCCAGAGAGTCCCAAGCAAGGTGAACCCAAAAAGACCCACAGCAAGACACATCATAATTACCATGGCAAATATTCAGGACAAAGAGAGAATCTTACAGGCTGCAAGAGAGAGACGGAAAGTTACATACAAGGGATCTCCCATTAGATTATCAAATGATTTCTCAACAGAAACACATCAGGCCAGAAAAGAATGGACGGAAATTTACAAAGTGATGCAAAGCAAAGGACTGAATCCAAGAATACTCTATCCAGCAAGGCTATCATTCAAACTTGAAGGGGAAATAAGAAGCTTCACAGACAAAAAAAGGCTAAGGGAGTTTATCACCACCAAGCCAGCAATGCAAGAAATGCTAAAGGGACTGGTGTAAAAAGAAGAAATAAAAATCCCAGAAAGAAAACAGCCACACAAAAAAAAGAAATGGCTACAAACAAGTGCCTTTCAATAATAACTTTAAATGTAAACGGGCTAAATGCTCCAACCAAAAGATATCGAGTGGCTGAATGGATAAAAAATCATGACCCATACATTTGCTGTCTACAAGAGACCCACCTCATTAGAAAGGACTCACACAGACTGAAAGTGAAGGGATGGAAAAATATCTTTCAGGCTAATGGAAAAGAAAAGAAAGCTGGGGTAGGAATACTTATATCCGACAAAATAGACCTCAAAGTGAAGGCCATAACAAGAGATACGGAAGGTCACTTCATAATACTAAAAGGATCAATACAACAAGAAGATATAACCCTGATAAACATATATGCACCCAATGCAGGAGCACCCAAATACATAAAAAATCTTCTGGAAGATATCAAAGGAGAGATCGACAACAATATAATCATAGTAGGGGACTTTAATACACCACTGTCATCACTGGATAAGTCCTCTAGACAAACAATCAGCAAAGATACAGCAATATTAAATGACTCACTAGATCAGATGGACTTAATAGACATCTTCAGAACACTTCACCCCAGTGCCACGGAATATACATTCTACTCAAGTGCTCATGACACATATTCAAAAATAGACCATATATTGGGTCACAAGCAAAGTATCCCCAAATTCAAGAAGATTGAAATCATAAAAAGCATCTTCTCAGACCACGATGGCATAATATTAGAAATAAACTACAATAAAAACAACCCCAAATACTCAAACACCTGGAAGCTGAATAGCATGCTATTAAATATTGATTGGGTTACCAATGAAACCAAAGAAGAAATTCAGAACATCCTGGAAACTAATGACAATGAAAACACAACAATCCAAAACCTATGGGACACAATGAAAGCAGTCCTGAGAGGGAAGTTTATAGCTCTACAGGCCTATCTCAAAAAACAAGAAAAAATGGTAGTAAATCAGCTAACTCTACAACTCAAAGAATTAGAAAGAGAGCAACAAGAAAACCCCAGAGTGAGCAGAAGGAAGGAGATAATAAGGATTAAAGCAGAAATAAATGAAATAGAGACCAAAAAAATAATACAGAAAATCAATGAAACCAAGAGCTGGTTCTTCGAAAGGATAAACAAGATTGACAAACCTCTAGCCAGACTCACCAAGAAGCAAAGAGAGAGGACCCAAATAAACAAAATCAGAAACGATAGAGGCGAAATAACAACAGACCCCACAGAAATACAAATGATTGTTAAAAAATACTATGGACAGCTCTACTCCAGCAAACTAGACAACCTGGAGGAAATGGACAAATTCCTAGAAAAATACAACATTCCAAAACTCAATCAGGAAGAATCTAAAAATCTCAACAGGCCAATAACTATGGAAGAAATTGAAGCAGTCATCAAAAAGCTTCCAGCAAACAAAAGCCCAGGACCAGACGGCTTCACAGGGGAGTTTTACCAAACATTCAAGCAAGAACTAAAACCTATCCTCCTCAGACTACTACAAAAAATTCAAGAGGAAGGAACACTTCCAAGCTCATTCTATGAAGCCAGCATCACCCTAATACCAAAACCAGGTAAAGACAACACAATGAAAGAGAATTACAGGCCAATATCCCTCATGAACATAGATGCCAAAATCCTCAACAAAATCTTAGCAAATCAGATCCAGCAGTACATCAGAAAGATCATACACCATGACCAAGTAGGATTTATCCCAGGGATGCAAGGATGGCACAATATCCGCAAATCAATAAACGTGATACATCACATAAACAAATTGAAAGAAAAAACCCACATGGTCATATCAATTGATGCAGAAAAAGCATTTGACAAAATTCAACACCCATTTTTGATAAAAACTCTCAGCAAGGTGGGAGTAGAAGGATCATACCTCAACATAATAAAAGCCATATATGACAGGCCCACAGCCAACATCATACTCAATGGACAAAAACTAACACCATTTCCCCTAAGAACAGGAACAAGACAGGGATGCCCCCTCTCACCACTCCTGTTCAACATAGTACTGGAAGTGTTAGCCATTGCAATTCGGCAAGAAGAAGAAATAAAAGGCATCCAAATTGGAAAAGAGGAAGTAAAACTGTCCTTATTTGCAGATGACATGATATTATACATACAAAACCCTAGAGACTCCGTCAAAAAACTACTAGACTTAATACATGAATTTGGCAATGTAGCAGGATACAAAATTAACCCCAAGAAATCTGAGGCATTTCTATACACCAATAGTGAACTTTCAGAAAGAGAGATTATAAAAACAATCCCGTTTACCATCACACCAAAAAAACTAAGCTACCTAGGAATAATCTTAACTAAAGAGGTAAAAGACCTCTACTCAGAAAACTACAGGACGTTGAAAAAAGATATAGAGGAAGACATAAACAGATGGAAGAACATACCGTGTTCATGGATTGGTAGAATCAACATCATTAAAATGTCCATACTACCCAAAGCAATCTATAAATTCAACGCACTTCCCATTAAAATACCAACGGCATACTTCAGAGATCTAGAACGAACTCTCCAAAAATTCATCTGGAATAAAAAAAGACCCCGAATAGCTGCAGCAATCCTGAAAAAGAACAAAGTAGGTGGGATCTCAATACCAGATATCAAGTTGTATTACAAAGCCACTGTTCTCAAAACTGCCTGGTACTGGCACAAGAATAGGCATATAGATCAATGGAATAGAATAGAGAGCCCAGAAATCGGCCTGAACCAATATGCTCAATTAATATTTGACAAAAGAGGCAAGAACATACAATGGAGCCAAGATAGTCTCTTCAATAAATGGTGTTGGGAAAATTGGACAGATATATGCAAGAAAATGAAACTAGACCACCAACTTACACCATACACAAAAATAAACTCAAGATGGATAAAGGACTTAAATGTACGACAGGAAACCATAAAAATTCTAGAAGAATCCAAAGGCAACAAAATCTCAGACATATGCCGAAACAATTTCTTCACTGATACAGCTCCTAGGGCACTTGAAACTAAAGAGAAAATGAACAAATGGGACTACATCAAAATAAAAAGCTTCTGCACAGCAAAAGACACCATCAACAAAACGACGAGAAAACCCACTGTGTGGGAAAACATATTTGCCAATGTCATATCTGATAAGGGCCTAATCTCCAAAATCTATAGGGAACTCATACAACTTAACAAAAGGAAGATAAACAAGCCAATCAAAAAATGGGCAAAGGACCTAAATAGACACCTTTCAAAAGAGGACATTCAGAAAGCCAAGAGACATATGAAAACATGCTCAAAGTCACTAATCATCCGAGAGATGCAAATCAAAACAACAATGAGGTACCATCTCACACCTGTCAGACTGGCTATCATCAACAAATCAACAAACAACAAGTGCTGGAGAGGATGTGGAGAAAAAGGAACACTTGTGCACTGCTGGTGGGAATGCAGACTGGTGCAGCCACTATGGAAGACAGTATGGAGTTTCCTTAAAAAACTGAAAATGGAACTCCCATTTGACCCTGTGATCCCACTTCTAGGAATATATCCCAAGAAACCAGAAACACCAATCAGAAAAGATATATGCACCCCTATGTTCATAGCAGCACAATTCACCATAGCTAAGATCTGGAAACAGCCTAAGTGTCCATCAGTAGATGAATGGATTAGAAAACCGTGGTACATCTACACGATGGAATACTATGCTGCTCTAAAAAGGAAGGAACTCTTACCATTTGCAACGTCATGGATGGAACTGGAGAGCATTATGCTAAGTGAAATAAGCCAGTCAATGAAGGAAACATACCACATGATCTCACTCATTCATGGATAATAGAGACCATTATAAACTTTTGAACAATAATAGATAGAGGCAGAGCTGCCTCAAACAGATTGTCAAACTGCAGCGGGAAGGCCGGGGAGGGTTGGGGGGCAGGAGTTAGGGGGGTAAGAGATCAACTAAAGGACTTGTATGCATGCATATAAGCATAACCAATGGACATAAGACACTGGGTGATAGGGGAGGCTGGGGGACTGTTTAGGGCGGGGGGATAAAATGGACACATATGTAATACCCTTTGTAATACTTTAAGCAATAAAAAAAAACAACAAAAAAACAAAAAACAAATACTATTTCACAATAATTCAAGCATCTATGGGAATTTTTGTAACTGATTTTTTTAAAAAATCAACGAACCAGTCACATTTAATACAGTTTTCTTTACCTCTCAAAGTATTCTATTAGTAGGTAATTATAAAGTTTTGTATGTTTGTTAACCAAGATGACAGCTCATATTAGGCAAAAATAACTTTTGCGGGTGATGGTGAAGCTGTGAGAAGATGAAATGCAGATATTCTCAATATGGCAAATTTTAAATTTAGTCACTACCAAATGTCTCTTTCCTCTCCTTTCTCTAGACCCTGGAATCAGTGCTGGCTGAGCCCATCTGGGAAAGCACACGGACCAGATGGCCGCTGTGAACTGTGGCAGAGGCCCCGCAGCAATGACAACTAGTCTCAGAAAAGAACGCTCTTTGGGGGCACAATGAGTAGAGGCCTAATTTATGTTTTAGAGCTTTAGAAGGCGATTAAGTCAAACAATGGCATGATTTTAAACTGAAGTGGGAGGGGCTGTTAGTCTTTATGACAGTAAAGTTGGATAATAAGTTTGAAGAGCTTTGAAAGTATGAAACGTTGCCATAAAAAGATAGGCTGAATAATTGTATGGCTGTGCAGATTACAAACAGTATGTGAAAGAACTGAGGTTAAAGAGCCCATTAAAGCAATACCCTCTTCAGTCTCTTATTGTCACAGGGATTATGACTTTGGGAGAGGTATAATCAGCAGGGGATAAAGGAGTGGCATTCCCCTCCTTTTATGTCAAAGTATTTGAACAATTGATAACAAGGGATTAGAAACTGAAAATATATTGTGTCCTGTTCTAATCAGACTAATGTCAAGGTTGAAGGGACATGGTTCATGAACTTGAGAAGCATTAATGCACTTGTTATGGGGCAACCACAGACCTCATGTGTCTAGAATTCCAGCAAACATCAGGATAATAAAAATTAGTTCTGGCCTAAGTTAACCAATAAATCAGATACAGATATTCATCTGGAATTTCAGACATGGATCTTAATCCTCCCCTCCTCTTTTCTTTATTAGATGGCATATATTAGATTTACTTATTTCATTGAAAATTCTTTTTCCCATGTGAAATGTGTTCAACACTGATGAAGGATCCTGGACCAATAAACTGAGGCTCAATCAACACCAGTCTAAATGAAAGTTGAAATTAATGTTTATCATATTTTTTCATGCTTGGTGACTCTAATTACAATTAAACTATATTTTGCCATTTGCAGTTGCCTCAGTTAGTTAGTGTGTGACTGACTCTAGAATGATTATTAATTATCCATTCATTAACAACAGCAATGTGTTCAGGACCCAAATGTGTTGGGTGCAAAGGAATGCAAAGAGGAACACTCTTCCTCCCCTTATTCATCTCACTGTTCAGGTTGGATAGAAACATTAAAACATCATATAAGGTGCTAAATGCAAGACCTTAAGAGCCACCCCTCTGCTTCCTCTAACATAAATAGGGTTATAGAAAGGCAAAAAATGGAAGTGGGCGGATGGAGTAAATGGAAAACAATACAGGAGTGAGCAAAAGTAGGATTACAGTTGTTTGTATGGCAAAATATATAATACAAGAATAAATAATAATACAAGAATAAACTTTTTTGCATACTCACAACTGTAAGTCTACTTCTGCTCACTCTTGTATAATATGAGAAAGCTTCTCTGAGATGTCTATACTGGGGATATAATTTTTAAAATCATCTACCTGCATGGACTAGCTTCCATAATGAATGTCTTCCAGGTAGAATGTGGAAGGATTTGAAAGATGTTAAGTTCCTTTGCATTAGTTATCTCTTGCTGTATAACAAATTACTCTGAACTTTAGCAGGCTAAAATACTTATTATCTCACACTTTCTGAGTGCCAGGAATCCATGAGTGGTTTAACTTAGTGGTTCTGACTCAGGGTATCTTGCAAGTTTGCAGCCAAGCTATCACCTAGGTCATCTGAGGCTTCCCTGATAGAGAGTCCACTTTCAGATAGGCTCATTTGAATGGCTGTTAACTGCAGTCCTCAGTTCCTTCAACATGCACCTCTCTATAGGATGTGTGACTGTTCTTAGAATATGGAAGCTGATTCCCACAAAGTAAGAAATCTGATCAAGAGAGTAAGCCAGAGAGAGTATCCTCCCCAAAATGGAAGCAACAATCTTTAGGGGCATGCAATTAATTTTGCCATATTTTATTTATCAGAAGCATGTCCTTAAATCCACCCAAACTTAAATGGAAGGAAAAAGTTTTAATGAATTTGTGGATATAATTTTAAAACTACCCAATTCCTATAACAACAAGAAATCCTGGATAAACTAAAAATACCATAGTTTTCTTTAAAATCACTAGAGAGCCATGGATGCATTGAAACCTAAAGAAACTAAACTCCAGAGAATAAAGTCTTCTAAAAAGACTGAAGGCAGGAGGAACAAGGCGGCCAGCAGAACAGCAGTGAGGGAGAGAGTGCGAGTAAGAGAGTGAGATGGGAGTGTGTGGACATGTACGGTGTGTATGTGTGTGAGTGAGGGACAGTTAGATATCGTAGGAGTCTCAAGGGCAGGCAGACCAGGCTCTCTTGGACTGGAAGCCCCTGCTACCACTGCAGGCATTCCTTGGGTGGCATGAGTTTGGCACAGAAACCATGCCATCTTGAAAGGGAGATCAGCAGCGACTGGGAGCCCAGCCTCACCACCACCCAAAATTGCCTTGGACACTGCCATAGACGATGCAGCCACTCCAGCCAAAGTTGAGCTGCCTCACCCACAGACCCTGGGACTTCTGCCTCCCTTGGCTGCTGGCTCCTGGGTGCTCTCAGTCACTGCTTCACCTGCAGACCTTGGGACTCCAGCCTCCCTGACTCTGGGCTCTGGGACTCCCAGCAGTAGTTCGCAGAGTGATGCCACCCCAGCCAGGGTTGACCCATACCGGCCAGAGATGTGCTACCCCAGTCATGGACTCCAGGGCCCCCACTACTCAGAAAGTGGATTCCAGGACCTCCACAGGGAGCCACAGAATGTATGCCACTCTGCCATGAGCTGTGGGACCCTGCAGTGAGTCACATGCCAGTGAGACCTCAGGTGACCCTTGACACAAGAGCTGGGACTACGAACACATTCACAACAGCTTGCACAATGAGGCCAGGGGTGAGTCACATAGTTGACCTGTGAGGAGACTCCATTTATGAATGGGAAAATAACACTCAAGACTCAACTACATCAGGAGAAAACCAAGTAACTTAAGTAGGGGGCTCTCCTAGAACACCTAGCTCAGGAGATCTAAAAGATTGTACCACTGGGTCCTACATATCACCTATTACATAGGTGAGTGGCATAGAAGTTGTATCTAAGACAGAAACAATTGTAATGGGACAGCAAAAATGGGAAGACAAAGAAACAAAAACAAAGGAAAGAAAAGGAAGAATCGCCAGAAAAGGAATGAAATGAAAAAGAGGCAAGTAATTTGTCAGAGAAAGAATTCAGTGTAATGGTTATAAGGTTGCTCAAACATCTGGATGACAAATACACACAACTCAATGAGAATTACAAAGACCTGTATGAGAATTTAACCAACATAAATAAGAATAAAGAGGAAATGAAGAATGACAGAACTACAGTAAAGAACACAATGGGACATTTCAACATTAGGCTAGAAGAAGCTGAGGAATGAATCAGCAAGTTGGAAGATAAGGAAGCAAAAAACACACAAGGAGAGCAGCAACTGGGGGAAAAATAACAAAAAATAAGCAGGAGAATCTAAGGGAGATTTGTGACAACTTGAAACAAAACATCTGGATAATAGGGGTTCCAGAAGAAGAGGAAGCTGAGCAAGGAATAGAAAACCTATTTGAAGAAATAATGACAGAAAACTTCCCAGACTTGGGGCAGAAAAAGGCACACAAATCCAAGAAGCACAAAGAGTCCCAAGCAAGATGAACCCCAAAAGACCTACATCAAGACACATTGTAATTAAATTGGCAAACATAAAGGATAAAGAAAGAATCTTAATGGTAGCAACAGAGAGACAGAAAGTTGTTTACAAAAGATCACCCATTACACTATCAACTTATTTCTCAACAGGAGCACATCAGGCCAGAAGGGAATGGAATCCAGCAAAGCTATCATTCAAAATTGAAGGTAAAATCAGGAGCATCACAGACAAAAAAAGGCTGAACGAGTTTATTACCACCAAGCCAGCAATGCAAGAAATACTAAAGAGATTGTTATACAAAGAAGAAATAGAAAGGGAGAAACAAAAACAGGCATAAAGAATAAAAATGGCAACAAACAAGTAACTATCAATAATAACTTTAAACATAAATGGATTAAATGCTCCAATAAAAAGACATAGGGTAGCCAAATGGCTAAGAAAACAAGAGCCATATATATGCTGTCTACAAGAGACCTACCTTAGAAAAAAAGACTCACACAGAGTGAAAATGAAGGGATGGAAAAAAATTCTTCAGGAAAATGGAAATGAATAGAAAGCTATGATAGCAATACTTATATCAGACAAAATAGACCTCAAAGTGAAGACCATAACAAGAGATAAGGAAGGCCACTTCATAATACTAAAGGGATCAATACAATAAGTGTATATAACTCTAGTAAACATATGCACCCAATACAGGAGCATCCAAATACATAAAAAAAAAACTCCTGGAAGATATCAAGGGAGACATTTAAAGCAACACAGTCATTGTAGGAGACTTTACTACCCCATTGACATCATTGGATAAAATTTCTAGACAAAAAAATCAACAAGGAAACAGAAATCATAAATGATATACTAGATCAGATGGAACTAACTGAAATCTTCAGAACATTTCACCCCAAAGCTACAGAATATACATTCTTCTCAAGTGCACATGGGATATTTTCAAAGATAGACCACATGTTAGGATGTAGGCTAAGTCTACTAATTCAAGAAGATTGAAATCCTATCATGCATCTTCTCAGATCACAATGGCATGAAATTAGAAATCAACTACAATAAAAATAATCATAAGCAATTAAACACCTGGAGGGTAAATAGCATGCTATTAAACAGCAAATGGGTCACCAAAGAGATCAAAGCAGAAATAAAAAGCATCCCGGAAACAAATGACAATGAAAACACAACAACCCCAAATCTATGAGACACAGTGAAAGCAATCCGGAGAGAGAAGTTCATAGCACTACCTCAAAAAAAAAGAAAAAGTTGTAATAAATTATCTAACACCACAACTTAAAGAATTAAAAAGAGAGCAATGAGAAAAACCCACCCAGAGTAAGTAGAAGGAAGGAAATAATAAATCTCAGAGCAGAAATAAATGTCATAGAGACCAACCCTCCCCCCCCCGCCCCAAACAATATAAAATATCAATAACACCAAGAGCTGGTTCTTTGAAAGGATAAGTAATATTGATGAACCTCTAGCCAGACTCTCCAAGAAAAAAAAGAGAGGGCCCAAATAAAAAGAATCAGAAATGAAAGAGGTGAAGTAACAACTGACCCTACAGAGATACAGAGGATCATTAAAAAATGCTATAACAATTCTATTCAAATAAACTGGAAAACATTGATCAAATGAACATATTCCTAGAAAAATACAATCTTCTAAAACTCAATCAAGAAGAATCAGAAAACCTGAATTGATTGATAACTACTGATAAAATTAAAGCAGTAATAAAACTGACAGCAAAAAATGCCCTGGTCCAAATGGCCTCACAGGGGGTTTTTACCAAACATTCAAAGAAGAACTAAAACCTATCCTCCTCAGACTATTCTAAAAAATTCAGAAAGAGGAAACACTTCCAAGCTCTTTTCATGAGGCCAGCATTACCCTAATCCCAAAACCAGATAAAGACACTACAAAGAAAGAGAATTACAGGCCAATATCCCCGATGACTATAGATGCTAAAATCAACAAAATTCTAGCAAATTGGATTCAGCATTACATTAGAAAGATCATACACCATGACCAAGTAAGATTTATTTCAGGGATGCAAGGGTGGTACAATATCTGAAAATCAATAAATGTTATACATCACATAAACAAATTGAGACATAAAAATCACATGGTCATATCAATTGATGCAGAAAAAAAAGTATTGGACAAAATCCAACACCCATTTTTGATAAAAACTCTCAACAAAGTGGGAATAGAAGGATCATATCTCAACATAATAAAAGCCTTATATGACAAACCCACCTTAGAACAAAGCAAGGGACTGAACCCAACATCATACTCAATGGACAAAAAATAAAACCATTTCCAATAGGTACAGGAACAAGACAGGGGCACAATGACATGTGCCCACTTTCACTACTCCTGTTTAACATAATACTAGAAGTGATAGACATTGCAATAAGATAAGAAGAAATAAAAGGCATCCAAATTGGAAAGGAGGAAGTAAAACTGTCACTATTTGCAGACCACATGATACTGTACTTAGAAAACCCTAAAGACTCAATAAAAAAAATTACTAGATTTAATGAATGAATTAGGCAACATAGCAGGATATAAAATGAATACCCAGAAATCTATGGCATTTTTATACACCAATAATGAACTCTCAGAAAGAGAAATTAAACAACCCCATTTATCATTGCAACAAAAAAAATAAGATACTTAGGAATAAATTCAACCAAGGAGGCAAAAGACTCATACTCAGAAAACTGCAGGATGTTAAAAAAAAAAGATAGAAGAAGATAAGAGATAGAGGAAGAATATATTGTGTTCATGGATTGGTAGAATCCACATCATTAAAATGTCCATACTACCCAGAGCAAGCTATAGATTCAATGCAATCCTCATTAAAATATCAATGACATACTTCACAGACCTAGGACAAATATTCCAAAAATTTATATGGAATAAAAAAAAAGACCCCAAATAGCTGCATCAATCTTGAGAAAGAAGAACAAAGTTGGAGGGATCACAATATCATATATCAAGTTATATTACAAAGCCATGGTAATCAAAACAGCCTGGTACTGGCATAAGAACAGACAAATGGACCAATGGAACAGAATAGAGAACCAATAAATCAATCAGTCTAGGAGAGATGTTAGCTGAAGGAAGGGTACTCTCGAATGGACATAGAAAAAGATGGTAAGTATCAGTTATGGCCTCAAGATAAATTGCAGCAACAGATTTTGAAGAAGTTTTCCAAAATAAGGCAACATTACTAATATAAACAAGTGTATGTGAGTGGAGCAAGGGATGGAAGATATACTTCCAAGACAAAGCTCCTATTTTCCAAATATTGGTTGCTGATAGTTCACTGGCATATCTTTTATTGGAATTTCACTGGGCTGCTGAGAGCAGCCTCACCAAATGTTGTAACCCAGGAAGTGGTTCTCAATTAATAACTGGCTTTGGTATTAGGGTGATGCTGGCTTCATAGAATGAGCTTGGAAGTGTTCCTTCTTCTTGAATTTTTTGGAATAGTCAGAGGAGGATAGGTTTTAGTTCTTTCTTGTCTGTTTGGTAAAACTCCCCTGTGAAGCTGTCTGTCCCTGGGCTTTTGTTTGCTGGAAACTTTTTGATTACTGCTTCAATTTCTTCCATAGTTATTGGCCTACTGAGACTTTTAGGATCTTCCTTTTGAGTTTTGGAAGGTTGTATTTTTCTAGGAATATTTCCATTTCCTCCAGGTTGTCTAGTTTGTTAGAATAGAGTTGTCCATAGTATTTTTTAACAATCCTTTGTATTTCTGTGGGATCTGTTGTTACTTCACCTCTTTCATTTCTGATTTTGTTTATTTGGGTCCTCTCTCTTTGCTTCTTGGTGAGCCTGGCTAGAGGTACATCAATCTTGTTGTCCTCTCAAAGAACCAGCTCTTGGTTTCATAGATTTTCTGTATTGTTTTTTTGATCTCTGTGTCGTTTATTTCTGCTCTGATCTTTATTATCTCCTTCCTTCTACTCACTCTGGGCTTTTTTTGTTGCTCTCTTTCTAATTCTTTGAGTTGTAGAGTTAGATGATTTATTACCATTTTTTCTTGTTTTTTGAGGTAGGCCTGTAGAGTCCCTCTCAGGACTGCCTTCATTTTGTCCCATAGATTTTGGATTGTTGTGTTTTTATTGTCATTAGTTTCCAGGATGTTTTTAATTTCTTCTTTGATCTCTTTGGTAACGCTATCATTGTTTAATAGCATGTTTTCAGCTTCCAAGTGTTTGAATTTTTGGATTATTTTTATTGTAGTTTATTTCTAATATTATGCCATTATGGTCTGAGAAAATGCTTGATATGATTTCAATCTTCTTGAATTTGGGGAGACTTTGCTTGTGACCCAATATGTAGTCTATTTATGAAAATGTCCCATGTGCACTTGAGAAGAACGTATATTCCATAGCTTTGGGGTGAAATGTTCTGAAGATGTCAATTAAGTCCATTTGATCTAGTGGGTCATTTAGGATTGCTGTTTCTTTGCTGATTTTTTTTTTGTCTAGAGGATTTATCCAGTGATATCAGTGGTGTATTAAAGGCCCTACTATGACTGTATTGTTGTCAATCTCCCCCTTGATATCGTCCAGGAGTTGTTTTTTTTTTAAGTATTTGGGTGCTCCTGCATTGGGTGCATATATGTTTTTCAGGGTTATATCCTCTTGTTGTATTGATCCCTTTAGTATTATGAAGTGGCCTTCCTTATCTCTTATTATGGCCTTCACTTTGAGGTCTATTTTGTCAGATATAAGTATTGCTACCCCAGCTTTTTTTTCATTTCCATTTGCCTGGAAGATATTTTTCCATCCCTTCACTTTCAGTCTGTGTGAGTCCCTTCTAATGAGGTGGGTCTCTTATAGACAGCAAATGTATGGGTCAGTTTTTTTTATCCATTCAGCCACTTGATGTCTTTTAATTGGAGCATTTAGTCCGTTTACATTTAAAGTTTTTATTGAAAGGTACCTGTTTGTAGCCATTTTTATTTTTTGTGTCTGTTTTCTTTCTTAGCTTTTTATTTCTTCTTCTTACACCAGTCCCTTTAGCATTTCTTGCATTGCTGGCTTGGTGCTGATAAACTCCCTTAGCCTTTTTTTTTTTTTTTTTTGTCTCTAAAGCTTCTTATTTCCCCTTCAATTTTGAATGATAGCTTTGCTGGCTAGCGTATTCTTGAATTCAGTCCCTTGCTTTGCATCACTTTGTAAATTTCCTTCCATTCTTTTCTGGCCTGATGTGTTTCTGTTGAGAAATAATTTGATAATCTAACGGGAGATCCCTTGTATGTAACTTTCTATCTCTCTCTAGCAACCTTTAATATTCTCTCTTTGTCCTGAACATTTGCAATGGTAATTATGATGTGTCTTGTTGTGGGTCTTTTCGGGTTCATATTGTTTGGGACTCTCTGTGCTTGTGTGACATTTTTCTTCCCCACCTCAGGGAAGTTTTCTGACATTTTTTTTTCAAATAGGTTTTCTAAGCCTTGTTCATCTTTCTGTTGTTCTGGAAACTCATTATTCGTATGTTGCTTCGTTTCATATTGTCCCATAGCTCCCTTAGGATCTCCACCAGTGTTTTAATTTTTTTCTCCAATTGCAGTTCAGTTTGGGTATGTTTTGCTTCCCTATCATCTAATTCGCTAATTCAGTCCTCTGTTTCTCCTAGTCTACTGTTGAAACTTTCCATGGTGTATTTTATTGCAGCTATATCACTCTTCATTTCTTCTTGATTCTTACATAAGTTGTTGATTATTTCCTCCATCTGGTTTATAAACTGTATGACCCTTATTCTGAATTATTTTTTTATTATTTTTTTTTATTGCTTACAGTCTTACAAAGGGTATTACATATGTGACCCTTTTTTTCCCCTGCCCTTGACAATCCCCTGGCCTCCCCTACCCCTCAGTGTCTTATGTCCATTGGTTATGCTTATATGCATGCATACAAGTCCTTTGGTTGATCTCTTACACCCCTCCCTCCTGCCCCCCACCCCTCCCTGGCCTTCCCGCTACAGTTTGACAATCTGTTGAGGCTGCTCTGCCTCTGTATCTATTATTGTTCAACAGTTTATAATGGTCTCTATTATCCATGAATGAGTGAGATCACGTGGTATTTTTCCTTCATTGACTGGCTTATTTCACTTAGCATAATGCTCTCCAGTTCCATCCATGCCGTTGCAAATGGTAAGAGTTCCTTCTTTTTTACATCAGCATAGTATTCCATCGTGTAGATGTACCACGGTTTTCTAATCCATTCATCTACTGATGGGCACTTAAGCTGTTTCCAGATTCTAGCTATGGTGAATTGTGCTGCTATGAACATATGGGTGCATATATCCTTTCTGATTGTTGTTTCTGGTTTCTTGGGATATATTCCTAGAAGTGGGATCACTGGGTCAAATGGGAGTTCCATTTTTAGTTTTTTGAGGAAACTCCATACTGTCTTCCATAGTGGCTGCACCAGTCTGCATTCCCACCAGCAGTGCACGAGTGTTCCTTTTTCTCCACATCCTCTCCAGCACTTGTCGTTTGTTGATTTGTTGATGATAGCCAATCTGACAGGTGTGAGATGGTACCTCATTATTGTTTTGATTTGCATCTCTCGGTGATTAGTGACTTTGAGCATGTTTTCATATGTCTCTTGGCTTTCTGAATGTCCTCTTTTGAAAGGTGTCTATTTAGGTCCTTTGCCCATTTTTTGATTGGCTTGTTTATCTTCCTTTTGTTAAGTTGTATGAGTTCCCTATAAATTTTGGAGATTAGGCCCTTATCAGATATGACATTGGCAAATATGTTTTCCCATGCAGTGGGTTTTCTCCTTGTTTTGTTGATGGTTTCTTTTGCTGTGCAGAAGCTTTTTTATTTTGATGTAGTCCCATTTGTTCATTTTCTTTTTAGTTTTAAGTGCCCTAGGAGCTGTTTCAGTGAAGAAATTGATTCGGCTTATGTCTGTGATTTTGCTGCCTGTGTAGTACTCTAGTATTTTATGGTTTCCCATCTTATATTTAAGTCCTTTATGCACTTTGAGTTTATTTTTGTGTTTGGTGTGAGTTGGTGATCTACTTTCATTTTCTTGCATATATCTGTCCAATTTTCCCAACACCATTTATTGAAGAGACTATCTGGGCTCCATTGTATGTTCTTGCCTCCTTTGTCAAATATTAATTGAACATATTGGTTCGGGCCGATTTCTGGGCTCTCTATTGTATTCCATTGATCTATATGCCTGTTCTTGTGCCAGTACCAGGCAGTTTTGAGAACAGTGGTTTTGTAATACATCTTGATATCTGGTATTGAGACCCCACCTACTTTGTTCTTTTTCAGGAGCGCTGCAGCTATTCAGGGTCTTTTTTTATTCCAGATGAATTTCTGGAGAGTTCGTTCTAGATCTGTGAAGTATGCTGTTGGTATTTTAATGGGAAGTGCATTGAATTTATAGATTGCTTTGGGTAGTATGGACATTTTAATGATGTTGATTCTACCAATCCATGAACACGGTGTGTTCTTCCATCTGTTTATGTCTTCCTCTATCTCTTTTTTCAACATCCTGTAGTTTTCTGAGTAGAGGTCTTTTACTTCTTTAGTTAAGTTTATTCCTAGGTAGCTTAATTTTTTTGGTGCGATGGTAAACGGGATTGTTTTTATAATCTCTCTTTCTGAAAGTTCACTATTGGTGTATAGAAATGCCTCAGATTTCTTTGGGTTAATTTTGTATCCTGCTACATTGCCAAATTCATGTATTAAGTCTAGTAGTTTTTTGACGGAGTCTCTAGGGTCTTGTATGTATAATATCATGTCATCTGCAAATAAGGACAGTTTTACTTCCTCTTTTCCAATTTGGATGCCTTTTATTTCTTCCTCTTGCCTAATTGCGATGGCTAATACTTCCAGTACTACGTTGAACAGAAGTGGTGAGAGTGGGCATCCCTGTCTTGTTCCTGTTCTTAGGGGAAATGGTGTTAGTTTTTGTCCATTGAGTATGATGTTGGCTGTGGGCCTGCCATATATGGCTTTTATTATGTTGAGGTATGATCCTTCTACTCCCACCTTGCTGAGAGTTTTTTATCAAAAATGGGTGTTGAATTTTGTCAAATGCTTTTTCTGCATCAATTGATATGACCATGTGGGTTTTTTCTTTCAATTTGTTTATGTGATGTATCACGTTTATTGATTTGCGGATATTGTACCATCCTTGCATCCCTGGGATAAATCCTACTTGGTCATGGTGTATGATCTTTCTGATGTACTGCTGGATCTGATTTGCTAAGATTTTGTTGAGGATTTTGGCATCTAAATTCATGAGGGATATTGGCCTGTAATTCTCTTTCATTGTGTTGTCTTTACCTGGTTTTGGTATTAGGGTGATGCTGGCTTTATAGAATGAGCTTGGAAGTGTTCCTTCTTCTTGAATTTTTTGTAGTAGTCCGAGGAGGATAGGTTTTAGTTCTTCCTTGAATGTTTGGTAAAACTCCCCTGTGAAGCCATCTGGTCCTGGGCTTTTGTTTGCTGGAAGCTTTTTGATTACTGCTTCAATTTCTTCCATAGTTATTGGCCTATTGAGATTTTTGGATTCTTCCTGATTGAGTTTTGGAATGTTGTATTTTTCTAGGAATTTGTCCATTTCCTCCAGGTTGTCTAGTTTGTTGGAGTAGAGCTGTCCATAGTATTTTTTAATGATCATTTGTATTTCTGTGGGGTCTGTTGTTATTTCGCCTCTATCGTTTCTGATTTTGTTTATTTGGGTCCTCTCTCTTTGCTTCTTGGTGAGTCTGGCTAGAGGTTTGTCAATCTTGTTTATCCTTTCAAAGAACCAGCTCTTGGTTTCATTGATTTTCTGTATTGTTTTTTTGGTCTCTATGTTATTTATTTCTGCTCTAATCTTTATTATCTCCTTGCTTCTGCTCACTCTGGGGTTTTCTTGTTGCTGTCTTTCTAATTCTTTGAGTTGTAGAGTTAGATGATTTACTACCATTTTTTCTTGTTTGTTGAGATAGGCCTGTAGAGCTATAAACTTCCCTCTCAGGACTGCTTTCATTGTGTCCCATAGGTTTTGGATTGTTTTGTCATTAGTTTCCAGGATGTTTTTGATTTCTTCTTTGATCTCATTGTTAACCCAATCAATATTTAATAACATGCTATTCAGCTTCCAAGTGTTTGAGTATTTGGGGTTGTTTTTATTGTAGTTTATTTCTAATATTATGCCATTGTGGTCTGAGAAGATGCTTTTTATGATTTCAATCTTCTTGAATTTGGGGAGACTGTGCTTGTGAACCAATATGTGGTCTATTTTTGAATATGTCCCATGAGCATCAGAGTGGAATGTATATTCCGTGGCTTTGGGGTGAAGTGTTCTGAAGATGTACATTAAGTCCATCTGATCTAGTGAGTCATTTAGGAATGCTGTTTCTTTGCTGATTGTTTGTCTAGAGGACTTATCCAGTGATGTCAGTGGTGTATTAAAGTCCCCTACTATGATTGTATTGTTGTCAATCTCTCCTTTGATATCTTCCAAGAGTTTTTTTATGAATTTGGGTGCTCCTGCATTGGGTGCATATATGTTTACCAGAGTTATATCTTCTTGTTGTATTGATCCCTTTAGTATTATGAAGTGGCCTTCCTTATCTCTTGTTATGGCCTTCACTTTGAGTTCTATTTTGTCCGATATAAGTATTGCTACCCCAGCTTTCTTTTCCTTTCCATTAGCCTGAAAGATATTTTTCCATCCCTTCACTTTCAGTCTGTGTGAGTCCTTCTAATGAGGTGAGTCTCTTGTAGACAGCAGATATATGGGTCATTTATTTTTTATCCATTCAGCCACTCGATGTCTTTTGGTTGGAGCATTTAGTCCATTTACGTTTAAAGTTATTATTGAAAGGTACTTGTTTGTAGCCATTTCTTTTTTTGTGTGGCTGTTTTCTTTCTGAGCTTTTTGTGTTTTCTTTTTACACCAGTCCCTTTAGCATTTCTTACATTGCTGGCTTAGTGGTTATAAACTCCCTTAGCCTTTTTTTGTCTGTGAAGCTTCTTATTTCCCCTTCAAGTTTGTTTTTTCTTATTTTTTTTAAAATATATTTTATTGATTTTTTTACAGAGAGGAAGGGAGAGAGTTAGAAAGCTAGAAACATCGATGAGAGAGAAACATCGATCAGCTGCCTCTTGCACATCTCCTACTGGGGATGTGTCCGCAACCCAGGTACATGCCCTTGACCGGAATCGAACCCGGGACCCTTCAGTCCGCAGGCCAACGCTCTATCCACTGAGCCAAACCGGTTTTGGCTCCCCTTCAAGTTTGAATGATAGCCTTGCTGGATAGAGTATTCTTGGATTCAGTCCTTTGCTTTGCATCACTTTGTAAATTTCCGTCCATTCTTTTCTGGCCTGATGTGTTTCTGTTGAGAAATCATTTGATAATCTAATGGGAGATCCCTTGTATGTAACTTTCCGTCTCTCTCTTGCAGCCTGTAAGATTCTCTCTTTGTCCTGAACATTTGCCATGGTAATTATGATGTGTCTTGGTGTGGGTCTTTTCGGGTTCACCTTGTTTGGGATTCTCTGGGCTTGTGTGACTTTTTTCTTCCCCACCTCAGGGAAGTATTCTGATATTATTTCTTCGAGTCAGTTTTCTAATCCGTGTTCATCTTTTTGTTGTTCTGGCACCCCTATTATTTGTATGTTGTTTCGTTTCATGTTGTCCCAAAGCTCCCTTAGGCTCTCTTCCTGTCTTTTAATTTTTTTCTCCAATTGCAGTACAGTTTGGGTGTGTTTTGCTTCCTTGTCTTCTAATTCACTAATTTGGTCCTCCGCTTCTCCTAGTCTAACTATTGATACTTTCAATGGTGTTTTTTATGGCAGCTATATCACTCTTCATTTCTTCTTGGGTCTTACTTAAGTTGATTTTTTCATCTGTTTCTTCTAGCTTCTTCCATATGTTATTGATTTTTTCATCTGTTTCTTCTTGCTTCTTGCATAGGTAGTTGACTTTTTCATCTGTTTCTTCTAGCTTCCTGCATAAGTTGTGACTTTTTCCTCCATCCAGTTTATGCACTCTAGGACCATTATTCTGAATTCTTTTTCTGTCATGTTGCATGCCTCTGTATCATTTAGCTGCTTTTCTGGCAGGTCCTGTTTTTCTTTCCTTTGGGGGTTTCTTTGTCTACCCATGTTTGATCTCACTGACATATCTAGACGTTGAGTCATTCAGTGGCTGCTCCCTGGGTGGCAGTGACTCCTTGGGCTGTGGTTGCTCTTTGGGCGGTTGCGGTAGCAGCTGCTCCTCTGGTGGGTGCTGTTCACAGCTGTGGTGGCTCTTCTGGTTGGTTGGGGGAAGTTTCACATACAGCTGCTGTTCCTCAGACAGAGGGTGTGGTGCTCAGGAGGATGCTGCCGCTTGGATCTGCTGCATTGATTTAAAGGCACAAAATACAACACAACAAGGCACCACATACCAGGCACTTTCCAGGGGAGCTTTGCCCTTCCCAGCTGCAGACCGTCTCACCAGCTGAGTAGTTTTGCCAATTTGGGGTGGGTGTTATTAGTTTCAGCTGCTTACTCCATTTGCTCTGGGAGACGACCTGGGACGCGTCTGCCTATATCGCCGCCATCTTCCTTCTCTGTTTCCATGAAGCTGGATGAACAATTTACCTTCTCTGACACTGGGTTTCTTCAACTCTCCAATGGGCGGAGGATATTTTTTCCATTGACTTTTAGATAGAGTGGAAGAGAGAGGGAAAGCTGAATTATTTTTCTGACGTATTGCATGCCTCTGTTTCACTTAGCTGTTTTTTCTGGCAATTCCTTCTTTTTTTTCCTTTCAGGTTTTAAGTTTTTGTCTACAAAATGGTGTTGGGAAAATTGGACAGATACATGGAAAAAAATGAGACTAGAAAACAACTTACACCAAATACAAAAATAAACTCAAAGTACATAAAGGACTTAAACATAAGATGGGAAATCATAAAATACTAGAGGACTCCACAGGCAGCAAAATCACAGATATATGCCGCAGCAATTTCATCACTGATACTGCTCCTAGGGCAATGGAAACTAAAGACAAAATAAACAAATGGGACTACATCAAAATAAAAATCTTTTTGTACAACAAAGGAAACCATCAACAAAACAACAAGAAACCCCACTGCATGGGAGAACTTATTTGCAAATGTTATCACCAATGAGGGTTTAATCTCCAATATTTATAGGTAACTCATACAACTTAACAAAAGGAAGATAAACAACTCAATCAAAAAATGGACAACGGACCTAAACAGATACTTTTCGAAAGAATACAGAAGAAAGGCCCAAAGACATATGAAAACATGCTCAAAGTCACTAATCATCCAAGAGATGCAAATCAAAACAACAATGAGGTACCATCTCACACCTTTCAGACTGGCTATCATCAACAAATCAACAAATGACAAGTGCTGGTGAGGATGTGGAGAAAAAGGAACCCTTCTGCACTGCTAGTGGGAATGCAGACTGGTGCACCCACTGTGGAGAACAGTATGGAGTTTCCTCAAAAAACTAAAAATGGAACTCCCATTTGACCCAGTGATCCCACTTCTAGGAATATATCCCAAAAAACTAGAATCACCAATTAGAAAGGATATATGCATCCCTATGTTCATAGCAGCACAATTCACCAAAGGTAAGATTTGAAAACAGCTTAAGTGCCCATCAGTACATGAGTGGATCAAAAAACTGTGGTACATCTACACAATAAAATACTATGCTGTGGTAAAAAAGAAGGATTTCTTACCATTTGCAACAGCATGGATGGAACTGGAGAGCATTATGCTTAGTGAAATAAGCCAGTCAGAGAAAAATAAAAATCACAAGATCTCATTCATTTATGGAATATAATGAACAACATAAACTGATGAACAAAAAAAGATCCAGAGACTGAGAATCATCAATCAGACTGTCAAACTTCAGAGGGAAAGTAGGGGAAGGTGGTGGTAGGGAGGAGAGATCAACCAAAGGACTTATATGCAAGCATATAGGCCTAACCAATGGATACAGACAACAGGGGGGTGAGGGCATGAGAGGAGGAGATGGGGGGTAATGTGGGGGTAAGGACACATATGTAATAACTTCATCAATAAAGAAATTTAATAAATAAATAAATAAATAAATAAATAAATAAATAAATGTTTTAAGGAGAAAAAAATTAATAACTGGCATACAAAGCTTTAGCCATATACCTTCAATTGGACATAACTCTGAAGGGTCACTCTAGCCCTGTACAAGATTCGCTGATGTCCTGGTTGCAACCCCATCATGGGAACCATGTTACTTTTTCACTTCCTTATAGGCAGAGCTCTATAGAAAACCTTCTGTATACAACTCTACCTCCAAATCTGTTTCCAGACATTTCAGTCAATGACTGTTACATTTGAGTAAAAGAGAAGGAAATAATGTTATTGGAATGATTCAAGTAACAATGCATTATTTGCATACTACCCTTAATCATTATGTCATTTTAAATGGGTGACATATACTTTTATAGTAAAATTGTTTTTCAAATAGATTTTGATTTAAAAGTTATAAACCCATCTTGGATTGAGCTCTAGATCCAACTTTCCTTTCCAAATGCTGTCCAGCTGCCTGGCAGTGATCTCAGGCCCATCGCCAGATGCTTTGCTGTCATTTCACAGAAGGGTGGGAATAAAGAATCAGCTTTCCAAGATTTGTAGATCCGCCCACTTGTAGTTACTCTTCGGCAGCTGGATCTGCCTAAATTCCAGATTTTTCTTTCAGTTCTGAGCCATTCATTCATTTATTTAGGGTTTGGTAATGATATTTCTCTTACCCTCCAACACCTTTTATTTATATCTTTTTTTCAAGCCCCTTCCACAATTGTTTAATGTCTAATTCTATAATATATTTCTTATTTTAAACTATCCATTGGGGTTTTGCTTTCCTGGTTGTAATTTCACCAGCTCAGATGTTCTTAAATTGCAGAATAATGTGTGTCTAGTTTTTCTTTTTCTTTTTTCAAAAGTTTGTTTTCTTCCTGGTCAGTGTATTCATTTATTTATTTTTTTCTGTCCCATTTGGGACAGAAAGATGTTGGCATTTATACTCTTATCCTTTAGATTTCTTATTTTTCCAATTTATGTTTTTCTATTTTTTTCTTATTTTAATATCTTATGGAAGAGTTTCTAATAAAGTTTTAGCCTATTGATTAATTCTTCACCTTTATCCATTTTCATATTAAACCTGCCTTTTGAGTTATTTCTCATTTCTTATATTTTATTGTGCTGTACTTTCAATTGTTCTTTAAGATTTTTTGTCTCCAATTCATATTTTCAAGATTCCCTCTTACTTCTCTGATGATATTTAACATGCTTGTTTTATAATACTTGTGCTGTTTGATCTTTACTTTGTATGTTATATGATGGTCAGTTTGTTGTTTTTTCTCATGGCAATGAAAACTGTAACAGTTTGCTTTGTGTAGTAAATTTATGGAATATATAATCAAAATACTTTCAACATTATTATTAAGTTGTGTGGGGAGAAATAAAAGAAGGATACCAGTTATTACCATCATTATCAATGTAGTGCTAGAGTTTGAAGTCTATGATTAACACAATAAGACACAGAGCATATGAAGAAATACAATATACATTTCTAATAGGTAGATAGACAAAACTGTTATTAGGGTTATATGATCATCTGCTTATAAAACTCAAAACATCTACTTATATACTTTTGTTACTAATACAAAATGCATAATGGGTGATACAATATCAACCTATAAAAACCAAACATTCCCTTTTATAAGCCAAAAATAACTGAAAAATATAATAAAGAAATTTATAATAGAAATAATAATATGTAAAAGATTCAGGAACTTACCCAGTCTTTAAAAGGAATATTTGAAATCAGTAAAGAAATGCAGTTTTTTCATGGAGAGGATGACTTATCTGTCCATGCAGTAGGTCATGGTCATGTACTACTAGAACCATGTGGTACAGATACAATATAGTGTTTATTGGAGGAAAATTTACAATAGAGTAGCACTGTCCTAAACCCTCATGAATCCAAATCTAGGTAGAGTATATTGATGGGCTTTGTATATAATGGCCTATGATCTCACAGAGAGTGTTCTGCCTCTGCCAGTAGGTAGATATGCAATTGAGAGTACTCCAAGAGTATGAACAAGTTCTGCCACCAAACCTCATTACATCTCTGTAAGCTACTTTAAGAATGATAGGGAACCCTTAGCTTCTCTAAATAACAAGAACTACTTCAAGGAATTGTCTAATTAAGGAGCAACCTTGAGGGCTATCCATATGGGATGACCAAGGTCTACATATTGTGGGAACATCCTTGCATGCCAGGATGCTCACAGGAGCCAAAGGCTGAGCCAGTTCTCTGATAAGCTTATCATGGAGGAAAGGGAAGGGGTCTCCAGGCCATTAAGAGTTGTCTCTTATCCTTAACATTATTAAAATATTTATTCTTCCAATATTAATTCAAAAATATAACATTAATATAGCACCACCTATTTTTTTCTTAAAGAGAGGGAGACTACATTCTAAATGATATGAAGATTTACTATACAAAACAAAGTAATAAAAATAATTTGGCACTGGGGCAACCACAGAATACAGACCATTGGAATAGACTAGTTTCTATTTAACTAGAAACTAGTCTATTCCAAACATTTTTAATAGAGATGTTTCTCAACTTTAGCACTCTTGATATTTAAAGCCAAATAATTTACAGTTGGGGATTGGGGCGGGGTTGTTGTGTGCATTGTAAGATGTTTAGGACTTTAATCACTGGATTCCAGTAGCACCTCCCTCCCTCCTTCCCATTTTTTTACAAGCAAAAATTTGTCTGGGTGTTTCCAAATGTCCTCTGGGGGTGGGGTGAAGATTGCCACTAGTTGGGAACCACTGGACTAGAGTGTTAAAAAATAAAGCTATGTATTATGAGAGGCCCTGTTTTTTTGATGAAATTGGCACTATAAACCAAGGGATGGGGGAAAGATTAAGAGAGAAAATTAAGAAAACTGGCTCACATATAGAGTAAAATAAGGCTAGATACTGTTGTGGGCTGGATAATGGTTCACTCAAATATGTCTGCTTCTTAAGCTATAGAAAAAGGAGTAAAGGGGGACTTTGCATATCTTAAAAGTTTTACAATGAGAAGACTATCTCAGGTTATTAAATGGATGGATTTAATCAGAAGGGTCTTTGTAAAAGAAAATATAATGGAAACAGAGAGATATTAAGGTGCTGCTATTGTCTGTGAAAATGGAGAAAGGAGTCATGAGCCAAGGAATGTAAGGGGTACATATCTAGAAGCTGAAAAAAGTAAGGAAACGGTTTCTCCTTTATAATCCCCAGAGGGAATAAGTCTCCACTGACACTTGATTTCTACCCATTTAAGATATCTGCCTTTTAGAAATATGAGGGAATAAATTGGTATCATTTTAAGTCAGTAAATTCATGGTAGTTAGTTATAGCAGAAATAGGAAACTAAAATAGACATCTACCTCCAATCATATATAATGGTGAATGCTAAAACGATTAAAACATGTACATAAAATAACAAATGGAATAAAACTAGTAGTAGAGACTTTTGGAAGATAATTCTTTGTACTCGAGTTGTGAGAAGAGTTTTTTTTAACCATAATCTTTCAGAAACACACCACACACACACACACACCCACACACACAGATTTAACTACACCTAAATATCATTCAAAGGACATTTAATGGAGAAGCTATTTACAAAATCTGCAGAGTTAAGGGACAAAGTTTGATGAAGCACCTGGAGTTAACTAATGGTGAGTAGCCTTATCATTCATAGGCTTGAAGGGGCCAGAAGAAGGAATGGTTATCAGAAGGTACTTAGAACTGCATCTGTGACAGAGGGATATGGTAGAGGAATGCAGACACTGCAAAACAAGCCTGGAAGGGGGGAAGTTGGGAAATAACTATTTCCTTTATTTTTTTCTTTCCTGCTGCTATCCAATCTCATGTTGATGTCTCCCAGTGTCTGAGCGTACCTGAAAACCAGAAGGCAGGAGAGACTGATTGAGACAGTCCATCAAGATCAACTTCTTGGGTCACAAAGGAGGAAGAAGAAAATTGATAGTTGATCTACAGGGCCATAAACAGATCATTCATCACAATTGAAACTATGAGTTCAATTCCAAAAAGTATACCTTGAAAAAATAACAGATGGATGAAAGATTAAAAATTAATTCAAAGTAAAAATGTAACAAGTAATGACATCAGCAGAGACTGCAGAATAAGGAGCTCTGAAAAGTCTCTTATTTATAAAAGCAATAAGACTACTGGTAAAAAGATCCATTTTAACTTTTCCAGAACTTTGGAAATCAACCAAAGGTTGCAACAAACTGAAGAGCATTTATTGAAGAGAAAAAGCTAGATTGCAGAAAGAACAATGAGTCTGGGCATTTTAACATGCTATACTCCCATCTCCACCCGCCCCCACCAAGTTTTGTAGTAGCTTTGAAAACCACCAGTTTCACAAAATTAGTCATGAAATTAGTAGCCAAGCAGCCAGTCAAGGGAGCAGAAGAAATCTGGAGCTCCCCCAAACTTTGTCCCCGAGAATTGTTATTATGGACATTTTCTGGCAATTCCCCAGAAAGTCCCACTTGCAGGACTTGTCTTTATTCAATCTGATAACTTAATCACTGTAAACAGTTCTATTCCTTGGGGTATTTGTTAAAAACAATCAGTGGTAATTTCTTAACATTGAAGCTGCCTGATGTAGTAATAACAAGATCAACAAGAAGCTGACCAAAATGTTTAAAAGGAATATTTGCTGTGAAATGAGATGGTCATAGAGATATTTGAAAAGCTTTGAAAAAATTTTGGGACTCTAAAAGGCAGCATAAATGTGATGTGCTATAAGTATGTAAGTATGGAAGTCTCTGATCTCTCACCTTTGACATACCTTGAAGCTCTGTGCAAGTGGAAAGTAATGGCTAAGGCAGAATTTTGACTGTTTGGTGGATCACTGAAGATATGCCACAACCCACACATGTAGTAGCCTCTTGGTGAAATTCTTCAAGGTATTTAAGGAAATCTGTTTAATCATTAGCAGACCACTAACCCAATCAAGCAGAGAATTCAGTGGTTATATGTGACAAAAGTACATACTTCACAAATTTAGTTCAAGAAAGTGACTGAACAAATAGCAGCCCCAACAATAAAACAAACAACAGCAACATAACACTGAGAGATGGGTGGAACTTGAGTGACCACATTATAGTATTTTAAATGTCTATATGTCAGTTAAAAATCATAAGACTTGCAAGAAACAAGAAAGTATGACATATATATTGGGGGTGAAGAGGGGGGAATGCAGGCAGTAGAATGGAAACTGGCTCTGAAGATGTCCAGACATTGTAGTTACTAGAAAAAAACCCTCTATATCATTTATTTGTCGTGTGTTCAAAGAACTAAAGGGAACCACACCTAATGTATGAGGATGATGTCTTACCAAATAGAAAATATCAATAAAGACATAGAAATTATAAAAAAATAATAAGTAGAAATTCTGGAGTTAAAATCTTCAAAACTGAAATGAAAATTTCACTTGAAGGCTCAATAGTAGATTTGAGCTGGCAGAAGAGAGTATCGGCAAACTTTAGTATAGATCAATGGGGATTATCTAGTCCAAGGAACAGAAAGATAAAAGAATAAAGAAAAGTGAACCACATGATCTCACTCAGATGTGGAATCTATTGAACCAAATTAACTGATGACCAAAAATAGACCCAGGGAAATCGAAGCATAAACACACTGTTGAACCTCAGAAGGAAGGCAGGGGTGGGTTGGTGGGAAGACTTCAATGAATGAACTTATATACATACTAGAGGCCCATTGTACAAAGAGATTCGTGCAATAGGCCTTCCTTCCCCTGGCTGCCAGCACTGGTTTTCCTCCGGCACCCAGGACCCAGGCCTTCGCTCTGGCCACAGCAGAGAAGGCAAGCCTCTTCAGTCTTCAGTCGTCTTCAGTCTTCAGTCTTCGCTCAGTGCTTGCATATGCAAATTAACCGCCATCTTTGTTGGTTAATTTGCATACTCATCCTGATTGGCTGGTGGGCATAGTGGAGTGACACCAATTTGCATGTTTCTCTTTTATTAGTGTAGATATGCATAACACCTGGACATAGACAATGGGGTGGTGAGGGCCTGGGGGTGGGGATAGGAGCAGGCTGGAAGAGTTTAATGGGGGAAAAGGGGCAACCTAAGAAATACTTTCAACAATAAAGATTACAAAAAAAAAGAAGAAAAGTGAATAGTATCTCATAGACTAGAGAGAAGAGCTTGAAATGGCTATGTTCCAAGGCCCCTGCTCCTCTCATGCTATAGGCTTCAGCATAGTTCTCTTTTGTCAGGATTCAGCCCTTTCTCCCTGCACTTATCCTTTTGAAGCCAGAGGTTGTAGAAGTTCTGCTGCTTCTAACCTTGAGTAACCTTGTCGTTCTCCTAAGTCCTATCTATATCCTTTAAAAATTGTCCATTTGCTAATATTACCCTACAAATTGTCTTATTTGAGTGATAATTTTATACATGTTTCTTATAGTAGACTAATGGAAACCTCCTAGTTGTCTGTTACTAGGGGAATAAATAAGCAAAGCATGATGATATACACCATGGAATATTATTCCACTGCTAGAAGCGATGAATGAAACATATTCATAACAACATTCTTATACTTTACAAGCATTGTGCCAAATGGAAAGAAAAACATGACATAAAATAAAACACTTAGTACCATAAAACTATGGTTTTATGTACATTTAAATCACATAGAATTCTACTATTTTTCAAAGATACTTAGATATTCAATGACCTATACTATAATGGGTACCCATTGAAAAAAGAGGGAAATGAGACTGATATCAGAAATGAAGGGGAGAATAAAATTGTAGTATATGTGAGGGAACTTTCATGTACAAATAGATATATCATGGGCTGAGGAGTTTGATCATTGGTAGATGTCCAGAAAAAAGTGGTCTGAGTTGAGTGATTGCAAAGTATTTTTTTGGGTTTTGAAGTCCTTTTATATTATAATTATGAATATAAGATTTCTTCAGATAAATTGGGCAACCCCATAAAAATGGCACATAAATGACTATTCTGGTTATGATGTGCACAATCAATACCAAAGTGGAGAATTCAACCTAATGGAGGTTGTCATTTTGACCAGGTAAGAGAGGATGAGTGAAAGGGTCATGGGCGGGATAGAGGCTATGGATGGATTGAGGGTGAGAACTGTGGATGGGTAGAGAAGAACTTTGGATGTGGTAATTATGAGATTTTAAGAAGCAGAATGAGGATACAGATGGAGCTAGGGCTGAGGTGACACTCAAGGAGGGGGCAAAACACTTTTTTGCTCATTAATTGACTATAAGTTTTTAGAGAGCTACATCATATTGTTCTTAATGCTATATGCCAATGCATTGTTATATTAGGGACATCCAATTGTCCCTGAATTAAAGCAATATTTAAATGACATATATTTGTGTCTTTTAATAGTCCAAATCAACAGAAATGATGTAAACCACTGGTAATTGATGGAAAGGATTTTTAAAAAAGGGTAGGTTTGATTGTCTGCTAAAGGAGAGGTCTTTGAGGAGATGGTGAGGAAAGAGACATGCCAGGCGTCACTCTCTTCAGAAAAAAAAAGATGGTTTTATTTTGATTAACATTTAATGTGCCTGTCAGGCAAACCCAAATAATTTAGGTGTGGGAAAATGTGGGCTGTGTAAGATTTATTTGGCTTAATAAGTGTGGGAAGAAGATTTGGCAGGAAGATTCTAAAGACAGAGAACAGACAATTTTTAAAAGAAAATGTTTTTTGCTTATGGCATTAAATTAACTAATAAAGTAAAAATTGTTTAATACCAGCTGTTTTCTCATTGGGGGATATTATTGAATTTTTATGTGAATGATGGTAATTTAACTTTAATTATCATACCACTAACTTAAAAGTAGTTGTACTCTTAGTGGATTGGTTTGAGTAAACCTATCCACAGAAAATGACAACCCGCAAGTACCATAAGAATGTCTTCCTTATTGGATGTCTTCGGAAAGGAAATCTACATACATAATTGCTTGCAGTATATGATCTGAGAGTAAACGTTCATTCTATGGAACAAAAGAGCCAGCGTTGCCAGTCCCTAACCAGAGATAATCTTCACCAGGTCTAGTTAACCTCCTTCCCATTGATGAGATTTCAGAGATAACTACAAGCACTGGATTGAAATTTTGGGTAGTTTCCATTCAGGGGAAAGGAAATATTTATTTGCATAAAAGGTAAAGGGGAAAGAGAAATGTGTCTTATATTGAGAAAATGGTTTGGAATCCAGTCTTGCCAGACAATGACATACTTGGCAGTCAAAAGCACTGCAAGATCTTTAAGACCCGGAAGTCATAGTCTTTGGTACTACATCTGTTTCACATGCATGCTCCAGCCCCCGAATCGGAATAGTGGACATTTCTGCTGTTTTATTTTCTCAGCCAGTTGCTATTTGTGCTCAACTGTGCAAGCAGCATGCCTCCTGATTGATTTAAGTTTCTTGGCAAAACAGAAGAGCAGGTGGGGGATACAATGATTCTGCAAGCTTTCAGAATCTTGCAGCTTCCCACCCCCCACCCCCACCTTTATCTGTGAGCAGAGAAGTGCTTTCTGAAGTGATGTGAACATTCACCAGACCTCTGTGTGACTTTGAAGTGCTTGTCTTTCCTGGCAGTTTTGATTGATCTTTAGGGGGAAGTGGAATTCTCTAAGCTTGGTGCCTTATGGAGCACGGAGAGGAGAGTGGCTGGTGTACAGCTGGTTTTAGGAGAGCAGAAGCTGAAGCCAGAGACAATTCTCTCTTCTCTGAAAGTTTAAATGCTCTGTAGGCATGTAATGAAAGCCACACAAGCCATTGGCTGATGGACTTCTCTGCTTCCCTGGAGATTTAGCTCCTGAGACACAGGAGGGGCACTAGCTCATGTGGTGTGGACTGCCATGAGGAACCCCATGCTGGCTGATGCCTTCCCTCTCCTGAATATGTATTGCCTGTCAACTGGAGGAACAAGGATATTGAGTTGTCACTGAGCTGTGAATGTTACCAATAAAAAAAGCCACAAAATTTACCTGAGTATTTACATAAGGCTAAAGGAATATTTTCTCTGAGTCCTTTGATATTCTCAGGTTTGAATAATAGAAACTGCGTGTACTTTTCAGAATCTAACATTTTGTAAATTGCACATTCAAATGATTATAGATGTATAACAAATAGAAGTCAGAGGTCCAAAGGGCTGTGTGTGAATGATGAGAGAATTATCTTCTAAAGCGTGGCAGGGCACAGAAGCATGGAGCTCTTTATAACTATCCCTTAAAGTTTTAGAAGAGAATTAAGGGAAGCAGTTCTCTAACTGGATTGGAGTAGACAGCTTAGATGGGTATTATGATTGGAGGACACTCTTGTCCATCAGCTACAGGAATATTAGTAAACTATAAGTGAGACCATGCTCTTCTCTACTTCAAACCCTCCAACAGCTTCCCCTATTTCTCAGGGTATAACTTACGGAATTACTACCTAACTCAATGGCCTATGTGATCCACTTCCTGTGCCAGCCATGGATTCACACCAGCTCCTCACCTCTCCGACCACATGTAATATACACCACCTACCTCACTCCATCCCAGACACACTGGTCTCCTCGTTGTTCCTCTAACAGGTCAAACTTCTCCCACAGGCTTTGGCACTTGCAGTTTTCTCTTCCTGAAGAACTTTCCTTCCCAGAAACCTCCATGGTTTGCTCTCTCATTTCCTTTAAGTCTTTTCTCACATGTGCCACCTTTTCAGTGATACTTCCCTAGCCCTTCGATCTACAGTTGCATCCCTCACTCTAACATTTCTTATCTCTTTTCTATACAGTAGTTTTCACAAACAGAATAAATATTTTATACATTGTTTATTATCTGTCTTCCCATTTCATGAATGTAATCTTCATGAAATAAGCTATTTTAATCTCCTGTGTTCACTACTCTTTCAGGCAACTAGAACAATGCCCAGACCATGTAATCACTCCATAAACATTGGTCCAAAAATAAATAGCTGACATCCATTTATGCTTCTGCTGTTTATGCACACTTTTGGCTGCTTTATACATATATCATTCACTACTCACAAGAATACAATAAAAGCAGTGGCTCTGCCTCTTGATTTTACTGAAGGGAAAACTGTTGCAGAGTTTGAATAACTTCAAGATTGTATTACTAGAAAGCAGAAGAGAAGAATGTAAACTCTGATAACCCTAATCTTACAAATCGAACTGCCAGTTCTATTTCACTCTATTAACCATAATAGTACTTAACCTACCCTAAAACTATATTTTATGATGATTTAAAGGGAACATTTACATTTGTTTTCCTTAATTTAATCTATTGTAGTATTTAATTTGTTGAATTTATTGGAGTGACATTGATTAATAAAATTATACAGGTTTCAGGCATACAATTCTATAGTACATCATCTGTACATTGTATTGTGTGTTCACCCCCAAAGTCAAGTCTCCTTCTATCAGCATTTATCTCCCCCTTTACCTTCTTCTACCTCCCTGACCTCTTTTCCTCTGGGAATCACCATACTGGATTTTGTGTGTGTGTGTGTGTGTGTGTGTGTGTGTGTGTGTGTGTATCTATGAGTTCATTTCTTTTTCTTAATCCCTTCACCCTTTTCACCCAGCCCCCGCTCCCCTCTGACAGATTTCAGTCTATTCTCCTTATCAAGAGTCTGTTTCTATTTTGTCAGTTCCTTTTGTTAATTAGATTCCACATGTAAGTGAAATTGTATGGTACTTGTCTTTCATTTACTGGCTTATTTCACTTAGCATAGTACTCTCCAGATCCATCCATGCTGTCACAAAAAGTAAGATTTCCTTTCTTTATGGTGGAGTTGTGTTCCATTTTGTAAATGTACCACAGGTTTTTTTTTTTTTTCTATTCATCTACTTAATGGATACTTGGGATGCTCCAAATCTTGCCTATTGAAAATAATGCTGCAATGAACATAGGGGCGAATATATTCTTTCAAATTAGTGTTTCAGGTTTCTTTGGATATATTCTCAGAAGTGGAATCACTGGATCATAAGGCAGTTCCATTTTTAATTTTTTCAGATAACTCTATACTTTTCCATAGTGGCTGCACCAATCTGCATTCCTACTAGCAGTGAACTAGCATTCCCTTTTCTCCACATCATTGTCAGCACTTGTTGTTTGTTGACTTATTGATGTCTCAATGTGGTTTTAATTTTCATCTCTCTGATGATTAGTGATGTTGAGCATCTTTCTGTATGTCTATTGGCCATCAGTATGTCCTCTTTGGAGAAGTGTCTATTTAAGTCCTTTGCCCATATTTTAATTGGATTGTTTGTTGTTGTTGTTTGTGTTTGTTTGTGTGTTTTGGTGTTGAGTTTTAAAAGTTATTTATAAATTTTAGATATTAACTCCTTATCAGATGTATCAGGGAATATGTTCACTCATTCAGTGGGTTCTCTTTTCATTCTGTTGATTGCCTTTGCAGAGCAAAGACCTTTTAGTTTGATGTAGTCCTATTTGTTTATTAATTCTTTTGTTTCCCCTGCCCAAGAAGATACATCAGAAAAAATATTGCTAGGAGAGATGTCTGAAGTTTTATTGCCTATGTTTTTTGTAAGATTTTTATGATTTCAAGTCATACATTAAGATCTTTAATCCATTTTGAGTTCATTCTTGTATATGGCTTAAGAAGGTAGTCTATTTTATTTTTATTTTGCACATATCTGTTCAATTTACCCAACATTAATTTATTGAATGGGCTATCCTTATCTCATTGTATGTTCTTTTTCTTTTGAGACGTTTATTTTATTTTTATTTAAAAAATTCTTTATTGTTGAAAGTATTATATATGTCTCCATTTTCCACTATTGACCTCTCCCAGCTCTCTCCTACACCCCAGCACAAGCCCTCACCCCACTACTGTCTATGACTCTATGTCCATTGGTTATGCTTATATGCATACATACAAGTCCTTTGGTTGATCTCTTACCCATATCCCCTCCTGCCTTCCCTCTGAGGTTTGACAGTCTGTTCTGTGCTTCTATGTCTCTGGGTCTATTTTTATTTATCAGTTTATGTTGTTCATTATATTCCACAAATGAGTGACATTATGTGATATTTATCTTTCTCCGATGCATTGTATGTTCTTGCTTCCTTTGTCAAATATTGTCATCAAATTGACCATAAGATGTGTGTTTATTTCTGGGCTCTCCATATTGTTCCATTGAGCTATATGTCTATTTTTATGCCAGTGCTATGCTATTTTGATTACTATGGCCTTGCATTATAGTTTAGTATCAGGTTGCATGATTTCTCCAACATTGTTTTTCTCTCTCAAGATTACTGTGGCTATTCAAGTTTTTTTGTGGTTCCATATAAGTTTTTGGAATATTTGTTCTAGTTCTGTGAAATACACCATTGGTATCTTGATAGGAATTGTGTTGAATCTATAGATTGCTTTGGGTAATATGAACATTTCAATGATATTATTTCTTACTTGGCATGAACACAGTATATACTTCCGCTTAGCTGTATCTTCAATTTCTTTCCCCAGTTTCTTACAATTTTCTAAGTACAGGTCTTTAAAATTCTTGTTTAAATTTATTCCTAGGCATTTTATCGTTTTTGATTCAATTGTAAATGAGATTGTTTTCTTAGTTTCCCTTTCTTATAGTTCATTATTGGTGTATAAAAAATGCAACTGATTTTTGGGTGTTTATTTTGCATCGTACTGCTTTACTGAATTCATTTTTCAGTTCTAGTTGTTTTCTGGTGGAATCTTTAGGGTTCTCCATATAAAGTAATGTCATTTATAAATAATGACTGTTTTACTTCCTTTTTTCCAATTTAGATGCCTTTTATATCTTCTTGTCTGATTGCTGTGGCTAGGACTTCCAGTATTATGTTGAATAAGAGGTGAAAGCAGACATCCTATCCTGTTCCTGATCTTGAGGGAAACACTTTTAGTTTTTGCCCATTGAATATGATATTGGCTGTGGGTTTGTCATATATGGCCTTTATTACATTGACATATATCCCCTCTATTCCCACTTTGCTGAAAGTTTTTATCACAAATGAGTACTAGATTTAATCAAAATCTTTTTTGTATCTATTGATATGATCATTTTGTTTTTATCCTTCATTTTGTTCATGTGGTGTATCACATTTATTGGCTATGGATATTGTATCAACCTTTCATCCCTGGAATAAATCCTACTTGATCATGGTGGATGATCTCTTTAATGTATTGCTGGATCTGGTTTTCTAATATTTTGTTGAAGATATTAGCATCTATGCTCATCAGGGACATTGGCCTACAATTTTCTTTCTATGTAGTGTCTTTATCTGGTTTTGGAATTAGGATAATTCTGGCCTGGTGAAATGAGGTTGGGAGTCTTCCCTCCTCTTGAATTTTTTTGAAACAGTTTGAGAAGGATAGGTGTTAGTTCTTTGAATGTTTGCTAAAATTTACCTGTGAAACAATCTGGTCCAGGACTTTTGTTTGTTAGGAGTTTTTGATTATTGCTTCAATTTCACTAGTTGTAATCTGTCTATTCAGAATCTCTGATTCTTCCTCAGTTTTGGAAGATTATATCTTTCTAGAAATTTATCCATTTGTGTAGATTGTCAATTTTGGTGGCATAGAGTTTTCCATAATAATTTCTTTGTATTTCTTTGGTGTCAGTTGTTACTTCTCCTGTTTCATTTATGATTTATTTATTTGGTTTCCCTCTCTTTTTTTCTTTATGAAGTCTGGTTAAAGTTTTGTCAATCTTGCTTATCTTTTCAAAGAACCAACTCTTGGCTTCAGTGATTTTTTGTATTTTTTTTTTTTTAAGAATCCATTTTATTTACTTCTGCTTTGCTCTTTATCATTTCCTTTTAAAAAATAACTTATTTTGGGCATTGTTTGTTGTTATTATTCATGTTCTTTTAAGTGTCAAGTTAGTTGTTTATTTGATATTTTTAATGTTTCTTGAGATAATCCTGTAAGGCTAGGAATGTCTCTCTTAGAACTGTTTTTACTGTGTTCCATAGATTTTGGATTATTGTGTTTTCATTTTCATTTGTTTCAAAGTATCTTTTGATTTTTTTATTGATCTCATTGTTAAACCATTCATTGGTTAGCAACATGTTATTTAGCCTCCATATCTTTGTGGAGTTTTCAATTTTTTTCTTGTGATTGATTTCTAATCTCATACCATGATGATCAGAGAGAATGCTTGTTATGATTTTTAAAAATATATATATTTTACTGATTTATACGGAAAGGAAGGGAGAGGGATAGAGAGTTAAAAACATCAATGAGAGAGAAACATTGATCAGCTGCCTCATGCATACCCCCTACTGGGGATGTGCCCACAATCAGGGAACATGCCCTTGACTGGAATTGAAACTGGGACTCTTCAGTCCGCAGGCCAATGCTCTATCCACTGAGCCAAACCGGTTAGGGCTTGTTATGATTTTGATCTTATTAAATTTATTGAGACTTCTTTTGTGTCCTCTATTCTATAAAATGTTCTATGTGCCCTTGAAAAGAAGGTATATTCTGCTGATTTGGGGTAAAATGCTCTGAAGATATCTATTAAATTCATCTGATTTAGTGTGTTATTTAAGGCTGCTGCTTTCTTGTTGATTTTCTGTATGGAAGATCTATCCATTGATGTCAATGGGATCTTAAAATCCTCTACTATGACTGTATTCCTGGAAATCTCTCCATTTATGCCCAGTAAGATTTTCTTTACACATGTATGTGCTCCTACGTTGGATGCATAAATGTTTACAAGGGTTATATGTCTTGTTGGATTGCTCCCTTTATTATTATGTAGTGTCCTTGTTTCTTACTTTGTTTTAAAGTCTGTTTCATCAGATATGAGTAATTGCTACTCCAGCTCTTTTTCCTTTCCATTTGCATGAAATATCTTTTTTCATCCCTTTACTATTAGTCTGTGTGCATCTTTTGTTCTGAGGTATCTCTTGTAGATAACATATATATAGGTCTTGTTTTCTTATCTATTCAGCTACCCTATATCTTTTGATTGAAACATTTAAGCTATATAACTTTAAAGTGATTATTGATACTTATTGCCATTTTATTCTCTTAACTAAGTTCTTTGTTTTCTCCTCCTACTCTTTGTCCTACTCCTCTATTTTGTCCTCCTCCTCCTCCTCTTCCTTTTCCTCCTCCTCCTTCTTTCTTCTTCACCCTTTAACATTTCTTGGTTTGGTTGTAACAAGCTCTTTATCTTTTTCTTGTCTGGTAAGCTCTTTTCTTTTTTCTTCTTTAATTTTAAATGATAGCCTTGTTGGTAAAGTAATCTTGGTTTTAGGTCCTTGCTTTTCATCACTTTGAATATTCCAACCCTTTCTGGCCCAAAATGTTTCTGTTGAGAAATCAGCTGACAGACTTATGGGAACTCTCATGTAGGTAACTATGTTTCTTTTGCTGCTTTTAAGATTTTCTCTGTCTTTAACTTTTGCCATTGTAATTATGAGTGTCTTTTTATGGGACTCTGGGTTCATCTTGTTTGGAACTCTCTGCCCTACCTGGACTTGTGTGTGTTATTCCTTCACCAGGTTAGGGAAGTTTTCAGTCATTATTTCTTCAAATAGATTCTTGATGTCTTGCTCTTTCTCTTCTCCTGGTACCTTTATGATGCAAATGTTGTTATGCTTCATCTTGTCCCAAAGGTCCCTTAAACTATCCTCATTTTTTTTTCCTGCTGATTGATTGCTTTTCTTCTAACTTGTCTTCCAAATTGCTGAGTTGATCCTCTGCTTGATACAACCTGTAAATTCTTTCCAGTGTATTCTTCATTTCAGATATAATATTCTTCACCCCAACCTAGGCAGCTAGCTCCTCAGCGGGGTTGTGCAGCAGGCTGTTGCATTCTCCTAGGCTGATGCTACATGGAGGTGATTGCTCCACCCAAGAAAGATATCATCTCCAGTATGGGAGCAGAAGTCAGCTCAAAGATCCTGAAATATGTCCCTTCAGCTCTCTCCCCAGAACCACAAACCCCAGTCTCTCCTCATGTGATTCTAATCTGCTACTCCCTCCTCCTGCTGGAGCCCAGGATGAGTGGCTATGAATGAGATTTTGTGCTTTGGCCTTTTGAAAGTGCATATGTATTTCTAGCCGCCACTGTGGGAGCAGGGCCAACACTTTTTTGTGTCTTTGCCCTTCCTACCAGTCTTGATGTGCTTTCTTTTGTAAATCCTTGGTTATAAGACTTCTGCCCAGCTAGTCTTCCATTCGGGCTGATTGTTTTAAAATTTAATTGTAATTACAGTTTGGTCCTGGGAGGAGATGAGTGTAGCTTCTACCTATTCCACCATCATCTTGGATACTAAGGTCAATTAAAAAAAAAATTCCATAATCATTTCTCAGGAAATATTTATTGGGGGTGTGAATAATTGCAACTCTCATTTACTGTTTGCTCCAACACCAGAATATATAAACATTTGAAACCTTCAGTAACACTACACACACTATAAAACCAAAAAAAATCAATTCCTCAGGGAAACAGGAAACAATACATTTGAAGCACAACACTTTACATATCTCTTCCTTCTTATTTTTAGACATTAATTACAGAAGTTTTTTATTTTATTTTATTTTTATTTTTTAAATATATTTTATTGATTTTTTTATAGAGAGGAGAGTAGAGTTAGAAACATCAATGAGAAATATCGATCAGCTGCCTCTTGCACTCCCCCTACTGGGGATGTGCCCGCAACCAAGGTACATGCCCTTGACCAGAATCGAACCTGAGACCCTTGAGTCCGCAGGCCGATGCTCTATCAGCTGAGCCAAACCGGTTAGGGCTTATTTTTATTTTTTTAAAAAATATATTTCTTTATTGATTTCAGAGAGGAAGGGAAAAGGAGAAAAAGATAGAAACATCAATGATGAGAGAGAATCATTGATCAGCTGCCTCCTGCATGCCCATCACTGGGGATCAAGCCCACAACCCAGGCATGTGCCCTTGATCGGAATCGAACCTGGGACCCCTCAGTCCACAGGCTGACGGTCTATCCATCGAGCCAAGCCAGCCAGGGCAAATTACAGAAGTTTTTAAAAATAAATTTAATATTCTCTTTCTAAAGAAAAAAATAATGACTTTTCATATGTTGTTATAAATAATAGGATTGTTCATGCTGCTCTATTAGAATGCAGATGAGAAAATTAAATTTCACAGGCAGTGATCCCTAAGCCGAAATAACTCATAACAGTAAAACTTGGACTAGGATCTTGATAATTATACACATGGTTTGATAACTCAGGAAGTACTATATCTCCTAAAAACTAAAGTTAGTTGTTTAGAGTAATTTTTATTGTAAATAAGAAATACCTAAAACAAATTTGAATTGTAAGTTTAAATATTTAATATTTCAAAGAAAAGACAAAATATATATGTATGTTGGTTAAAATATATTGTTATCATTTATATTAGTCTTCCATGAATTTCAGTAATTTTCATTTGTCTTTACATGTGCACATGTAGTATTCACCTTTGAACACTAGCTTGAATAAGGGCATACATATTGCTGATTTCTTTATATTGGATGAAATTGAGTAAACTAAATTCTAAAAAAAGTTTTCCCTAATAGTTTTCAGATAACATACTATGGGAGCTCAATAAATGCTTTAACTTTTTATATTCAAGATGAAAATTGCTAAATTGGTTAAACTCAGTCTCCCAATTATCCAAATGATATGACATAGAATAATGTACATTTGTCTCCATCATATTTGTGTTCAGATTGGATTACTTTAGAGAATACTGGAATAGCCATATGTTTTCAAATGAGAGGATGCTCCCCTATTTATTATCATCAATGACAACATGGGCATTATTCCAACCTGCTCTGTATGTTTAGTGCAAGTCCAACCTAGTTCTTAGAGTAGGAGATATAAATTAGAGGAAAATGGGGAAAGGAAGGGAAGAGCAAGGAGAAGAGAAAAAACAGCGTTCCTTGTTTCATATTCCCAGGAAAATTGAGCGTTTAAGGAAATTTCACTTCACATTCCAGGCAGGAGACTTTGGAATATGCTTTCTCTGTTAGAGTAACCATTAGCTATAGGAAACTATTTCTGCTCCAGGAACCAGAGGGATGTGGGCTCAGGGATACAATTCTCAAGGCAGAATAAAGGAGACTACTTTCTTTTTATACTATTACAAAGTCCTGTCCTTAGCACAATGAGGAAAAATTGTCATCTTAATATTTCAGTAATATCTACATGAACATAACTCATTTGGTCCATAACTTTTGAGCATCTTTCTAATGTGAGTTAGTTACTTGGCCTCCCCTTCCCTATCTGCCTCCGCAAATGGACCTTGCTCTAATTTTGCAGCAAATTGTTGCTTGTCCTTCACACAGACAGCTCCTTGCTGTCTGTTCCTTACTTTATGATCAGACTGCCTTGTTACTTTCTCTCTCTTCCAAAGTCGCATCTTGACTTAGTTACTGTCCTGTGTAAACTCTATGGGTAAGCCTCAGTGACATGTTAATTTGGAAACACGGCTTGCAATCTGTGGAGCAACAAGAACAGCTGGTGCTGCTGCTGTTCAGTTTTTCTTGGCAGATGGGCACAGAGGAAATTACAAATGGGGAAATGTGTCTCAGCTTTGACTACTATTTCCGCCAGAAATATTACATCAACTAGTTCACTCTCTCCTATATCACTCGAGCACCAGGGCTTAATACTTTAATGCATTCTCCTAAAATCATGGTCCAGAGCTTCCTGTGTAGCTTTTGTTCTAAGCTTCCCCCTCAGTAGCCCTCTGGCCACTTGGCCACAATGAGAGGCAGTTTCAGTTATACTTAAGCAATTTGAAGTATACCTTAAGTAAATGTTTCCCACATCCCCAATAATTTTAGGTCAATACCTACGTGTGTTGGTTTGTTTGCCTAATTATTTATTTAAAATAACCTTCAGTGAGTGTCTTAGTTTGTTCAGTCTGCTATAACAAAATACCATAGGCTGGATGGTTTAAACAACAGACATATTTTTTTGTAGTTCTGGAGAAGTCCAAGATCAAGGTGCTAGTCAATTAATTCAGTTCCTTGTAAGGGCCCTCCTCCTGGCTTGCAGACAGCCACTTTCTTGTTTTGTCCTCATGTAACAGAGAAGGGGCAAGCTCTGTGTTTCTCCCTCTTCTTATGAGGCACTAATTTCATCATGGGAACTCCACTCTCATCTAAACCTAATTACCTCTCAAAGGCTCCACCTTTTCTTACATCACATTAGGGCAGTGGTCCTCAAACTACGGCCCGCGGACTACATGCAAATACAAATATTGTATTTGTTCCCATTTTGTTTTTTTACTTCAAAATAAGATATGTGCAGTGAGCATAGGAATTTGTTCATAGTTTTTTTTTAAGCTATAGTCCGGCCCTGCAACGGTCTGAGGGACAGTGAACTGGCCCCCTGTTTAAAAAGTTTGAGGACCCCTGCATTAGGGGTTTGGCCTTCAACATATAAATTTTGAGAGGGGCACACAATCAGTCCATAATAGTGAGTTATAATCTATGTACCCTAAGAGTTTACAATTGCATGTGTATAAAGTAATGTGGTTGGAAAAATGAGCACAATTATGATATCAGAACATGATCTGTACCCCCAAAACTACTTCTATCCCTTTGAAGTTAATCCATGCTAGTTATCACAAGCCAGCCTCTGCATACTACTGTGCTTTCTATTATGATAGTTTACCTTTTTTAGAATGTCATTTAAATGGAATCATATAGTATGTACATAATCTTCACTGCCTTTTTTATTTAGCTTGATGATTTAAAATTCACCCATGTTCTTTTGCATATCATTAGTTATTTTCTTTTTATGTCCACTTTTACTCATTCTCCAGTTGATGAACATGTAGCGTGTTTCCAGCTTTGCCTTAGAGTGAATAAAGCTCCTATAAACATCAAAGGGCAAGTCTTTGTAGGGGCATAAGCCCTCTGGGGCAATATGTAGGAGTGGAATTAGGAGGTTGTGTGAGAGTAGATTTAATTTGATAAGAAAGTGTCACCCTGTTTTTCAAATTGCACATCTTTTTGAATTTCCTCCAGCAATGTATGAGTACTAGTTGCTCTATATCCTCACCAGCACTTGTCAGTCCTTTTAAATTTTAACCATTCCAGTGGGTGCATTTTCATATTGACTAGTGATATTGGTGATTTCTAATGTGCTTATTTGCTATTTATATATCATATTTGAAAAATTTCTATTAAAATATTTCCCAATATTTTATAGGATAATTTGTCTTATTATTATGAGTTATTTGCATCTTTCTGCATACCAGTCCTTTATTAGACGTATGTTATGCAAATATTTTTCCCAGTCTCTGACTTGCCGTTTCATTTTCTTAACTGTTTTTTAACTGGAAAAATACCTTACTTTCAGTATTTTGTTATTATTACATTTTATGATTAGGGCCTTTAGTGCTACCTAACACCTCTTTACTAACCCCAAGGTCACAAAGATTTTATTCTGTTTTCTTCTAGAAATTTTATAGTTTTAGGAATTCATTTAGATTTATGACCAATCTATTTCTAGTTAATATATTATGTGTATATGGTAAAAATTTGTGGCTCATTATTTGCATTTGGATATTCAACTGTTCTAGCACCATTTATTGAATTCAGTCCCTATATTATTCTAAGATGTCCAAAGTAAAAATCGTCTCCTAAGTGTGGCTTTGATAGAAAAATGAATAGAAGAAATGACAATAATATTAAAAAGTATTTTTAAAAAACTGCTGTAGGGGAAGGATCCCAGACACAATGTGTATGATATAGTTCTAATTTAATATGGTTATATTTCCAAACAGAAACAATCATGTATATTTTACTTTTATGACTTCTCATTTAAATGAATAAAAATGAGAAGTAAATTCCTTTGTTACTGTAGATCTCTGAATAATTAGTTCAGAAAACATGGTCAGCATATATACTCATTGGATTTTTCATAATTATTTCTCTCCAAATTTTTGATATAAGCATATTCTGAATTTAAATGTGGCCTCTATAAATGGCATCTACCTTTTTTTTTCATTGTAGAACTCCTAGTAATTTTCCACGAGTACGTATCAGAACATAATCTCCCACTTTTTCAGTTTTTCCAACATAGAAGTGCTTAATCATCTTTGTTCAAATGTAAGCAACTCAGAATTACTTTGGATGTTTAATTAGGTTGACATAAAAAATAGGAGGTGTGTGATTTCCATAACCATGGAGTAGATACATTGTCTATTTTCATGTTTTGTGTTTGTAGATTGTCATTATTACAAAGGTCTTTTCACTTTGTTTCAGTGATAAGTTGTTTATATATTAAATTGACATATAAAGCCTTCTGTCTTCGTGTTGCACAAGTTTAACTGACTCATCACCATTTTAAAGTGGGTAAGCTTTGTGCAGATACCACAACAATCAGATGCCTTATTCTTGAACACTGTAGGATGTTCTGGCAAGAGTTATCATAGCTGAACACATACATTTAGTTCTGTTCTTTAAGTAACCAAAGTGTGTGACAGACCCAAGGAGTTCATTTAGGTCTTTCTCATGTGGTAGGAATGTAACACACACTAAATCTATTTTAAATTCCACATTATGCAGCCTCACAGCAAAATTTCACACATGCAGATGAGAGTTTGTAAAGAAAAAAGCCTCACCCCCCACCAAAAAAAAAAAATCTGTTAGTTTAATTTAAGCAGCATGGTGATGTGAGAACCAACTTTGCATTTTAATGCCAAATTAACCAAATAATTACTCTAAACTTGTGCCAATTTTCATCTTTTCATTACAATAAGTGATTTAAATGGTTAATACATAGACACTACTTAAAACAGGGCTTGGCACATAGTAAGTGTTCAATAAATGTTATTATCAATGCCATCTTCAGTGGAAAAAGGAAGAGACTCACGAATTTATGCTTATGTTTGCTCAGTAAAGAAAAGCCACATGGTACCAAATGAACAGTTTAAAGAGTATCAACATTAATTATTAAACAAAAGTATTAATCAGTTGCAACTAAGAAAATAAAAGATGGTCAAGAGCACAAAACAAAAAATATTTAGAAGACGCAGAATCTGATTATTGTATGATTTATATACAATGAAATGTTAATGCTTAATTCCTTATGTTTAAAAACTAACCATTTGGTTGCAATAATAAATTTGTAGAGAATGTGGATCTTATCAAATTCTCATTTAAATTTTCTTTTGTGCTTTGTAATAGATTGGTTGGTTTAATGTCCAAAACAATTTCTTTTCTTTTTCCTCTTTGTATGACACAAGCATTTTTCTTTCCTTTAGGGAACATATTTCCTGTGGCTTGCGTGGACCGCTTCTACCAGCCCTCCCTCAATTGGGTATATTAATAAGGAATAGCAAATGGCCAATCAGGGTATCTCATTTTCTCCAACAATAATTACTGATTCAACATTTGTCATATAAATCCCCTTTCTCCAAAGCACATGCAATTTGATCTTTTTTTTTCTACTTCGCTGGGTGTGCAGTGATAACATGCTGTATCTAGTGAAGTAGAGCTTGCTGGGGTAGGCCCATCTATGATGACTAGTGGACAGTGTCTTATATAATAGGGAGAGAAGTTTTCCTATTCAAAAAGTGAAAATGATTGATGACTGAGTTTCTCAAGCACAGATAGGCTGAAGATTTTAGATACATTGTGGAATATCCTTTCCTGATATGTTAGCTCAAAGCTGTAGTACTAGGCTTAACTCCTTCTTCTAGTCACTGCTTTGGGAGCTTAAACAATAACCTTCACAGTATTTTTTTTTTCTGGTCTGGGTAACTTCCCAAATCAGAGTCCTAGTCTTAAATTAAGCATCTGGGGTTTATTTGTCTCTTCAAGTCTCCACTCTTTCTCTGGTAAAACAAAATAATTGATTCCAAATTTTACCTCATGGAAATTCTTATATGTCACCTTAGAGCATTTTAGGATGTGTATGCATACATTTGTGTGTGTGTGTGTGTGTATGTGTGTGTGTAGATTTCTGAAAGGTAATGAATACTTTTGAAGAGTGAAGTAGCAAGAATGAAATAGTGACCAGAGGACTATTTCCGACAAATAGTGTTTAAGAAAAGACAAAGGTAAAATGTATTTTGAAGCATAGAGCTGAAATACTTAAAATGCTTAGCAGGAATGAACCTAACCTGTTGAATGTCATAATGGTGAGATTTTATTGAACATGATCAGACTACATTGAGTGGTGATTTTTGTACACAATTTACATAGTTATTTGTATGTAAACTGTATGTACATAGTTATTTGTATGTACTTTTATTAGTTATACTTATATTTTTGGTACTTAAACATATAAGTATATCTTGAAATTGCAATACTTGTTTTTTGAAGTGAAGAACTAATAAAGTTTGGTTGCTGACTGGAAGAAGCAAGAGTGAGGGAGTAAGAGGTATTAAGGCTCTCCTTCAGATATATAGAGGGACTTGCCTAGAAGTCAGTGGAATGGTGCAGAGAGGAACAGACTAAAAGAACAGATTTCTAGACCTATATATTTTAATAACTTCCAGTGTGTGATGATTTTCTGGATCTTAATTTCTTATCTAAAATGAATGTGATGAACCAGAACTCTCTAAGCTTTTTCATGTGCTTTTGTGTGCTGCTCAATACCACCAATGCCTGCTATTTTCCTGGACTGTGCATCTTTGCTGCATTGCTTAAATTTCTTGTTTTTCCTTTATTTGGATATGATTGACAAAGAAAATTGTATAAAATTTAAAGTGTACAATGTAATGATTTAATATATGCATACTTTGTGAAATAATTACCACCACAATCAAGTTAATTAACACATCTATCATCTCACATACTTGCTATTTGTGTGTGTGCGTTGAAATGCTTAAGTTCTAACGTGTTAGTAAATTTCAAGTATACAACGTAGTATTATTAACTGTAGTCATCATGCTATACATTAACTAGATCCCCAGAACTTATTCATTTTGTAATTGAAGGCTTGCACCCTTTGACAAGTATCTCCCTAGTTCTCCTACTCCCAGCCCCTTCAACCATTATTGTACTCTGAACCACAATGAAATATCACCTCACACCTGATAAGATGACTTTTATAAAGAAGAAGCATTAACAATTCTTGGTGAGGATATTTTAAAAAAGGGAACTCTTGTTGGTGGGAATACAAATTGGTGCAGCCATTATGAAAAACAGTATTAAAGTTCCCCCCAAAATAAAAAATAGAATTACCATATGATACAGCAATCCGCTTATGAGTATATATCTGAAGTAAATGAAATCAGTATCTTGATGAGATATCTGTAGCCCCATGTTCATTGAAGCACAATAATCACAATATGGAAACCATCTATATGTCTGTTGACAGGTGAATGGATAAAGAGGCCCAGTGCACAAAATTCATGCACTGGTAGGGTCCCTAACAGCTGCTGGCTACCTGCTGGGGCCTCCCTCCCTTCCCCAGCCACCTGCCACTGCCAGGGCCTCCCTCCCTTCCCCGGGGAAGCCACACTCCCTGGTTGAACTCCCAGATGAACTCCCAGTTGAAGGGACAATTTGCATACCATACTTTTATTAGATAGGTTATATATACTAATAAAAGGGTAATAGGCTAATTTGACCAGGAGTCCTTCCGGGAGGCCGGCCAGGAAGGGCAGTTGGGGGCCATGAGGCCAGCAGGGGAGGGCAATTGGGGGCCATGAGGCTGGCAAGGGGGGCAGTTGGAGGTCATGAGGCTGGAAGGGGGAGCAGTTGGGGGCCATGAGGCCAGCAGGGTAGGGCTGTTGGGGACCATGAGGCTGGCTGTGGTGGGCAGTTGGGAACCATGAGGCCAGCAGGGGTGGCAGTTGGGGGCCATGAGTCCAGCAGGGGAGGGCAGTTGGGGTGATCAGGCCAGCCAGGGAAGGCAGTTGGGAGCCATGAGTCCAGCAGCAGGGGGCAGTTGAGGGTGATCAGGCCAGCGGGCAGGGTCAGTTGGGGGTGAGCAGGCCAGTAGGCAGAGTGGTTAGGGGAGATCAGGCAGGCAGGCAAGTGAACAGTTAGGAGCCATTGGTCCCAGACTGTGAGACTGATGTCCCAGATTGGAGAGGGTGCAGGCCGGGGTGAGGGACAACCCCACTCCTGCACGAATTTTGCGTACTGAGCCACTAGTGTGTATATATGTATATATCCATATATATGTATGTGTGTGTGTATATATATATATATGTGTGTATATATATATATATATAAATATATATTGACATATATATACATGTATCTACAGTAATCAAAGAGAAACATGCAAATTGGTGTCACTCCACTACACCCACCAGCCGATCAGATGAATATGCAAATTAACCCAATGAAGATGGTGGTTAATTTGCATATACAGGTGCTGAGCGAAGACTGAAGACAATGTAGAAGGAAGCCAAGCGCTGCAGAAGGGAGCAAAGCTGCAGAGAAGCAATCAGGGTGGCGGAAGCAGGAGGGAAGCAAGTGGCGGGGGGGCGCGGGAGGGAAACCCGCCTTGGTGGGTTTCGATCCCTTCTCTGCTTCGCTCCAGCTGCAGGAAGCCTTATTCTTGCAGGAATCTTCCTGCAATGGGCCTCTAGTAGATATATAATGGAATATTATTCAACCATAAGATAGAAGGAGACTCTGCCATTTTAAACAATCTGGATGAAGGTAGAGGACTTATGCTAAGTAAAATAAGCCACAGAAAGACAGATACTGACTGTCAAATACTGTATGATTTCACTTATAAGTAGAATATAATATATATATATGCATTTTGAGGAGAGATCCTTGGGATTCTACAAAGTTTTAATAATTCAAACAGAAATATTTTTGTTATCATTTTGTAGTAATTTTACAGTTGTATCTGCCAACAGATAAACTAGTCATCCCTGAGTTACTAGTTTTTCTTTATTATATCCCTTATTCTGGCTGATGTGCAATCAGTACATTTTTCCTTAGTTCCATTTGTTGTTACACTGGTTGGGGTGTTGTGTTAGTATTACTTTTATATTATTGAATATTGAAATATATTTTAAAACCATGGAAAATTACAAAGGCTAATATATTGACTTTGTATAATTAAAATAATTAGCATTATGTCATAGTTGTTTCATATTCCTCTTTTATATTATTTTCAAAGAAATTGAACTTTAAGTAAAAAGTGGTAATCACTTTCATATATTTGCAAATGGAAACAAGATTGAAGGTATTCTCCCAAGTCACCCAGGTAATCAGTGGCAACGCAAGTTCCAAAGCACGAGTCTCTAGATTCTTGATATGCTCTTCCATCTACAGGACCATTACTTTAATTATTGGTTGAAATAAATATGAAGTCATATGCCCTGGCCAGGTGGCTCTGGTGCATCTTTCCATGCACCAAAACGTTGTGGGTTCCATTTCACAATAGGGCACAAGTTGTGGGTCGCTCCCAGGTTGGGGTGTATACGGGAAGCAACTGATTGATGCTTCCCTCTCACATTGATGTTTCTCTCTCTCTCTCTCTCTCTCTCTCTCTCTCTCTCTCTCTCTATCCCTCCCTTCCTCCCATCCTCTCTCTAAACATATCATTGGGTGAGGATTTTAAAAATCATATAAATAAATATTATATTTCTATGCACTCAAATTTAAAAAATGGCATTTTTGTTTAGTTTAGATTTAGATAGTGGTAAGAAATTTACTCTCATCACCAAAATAATCTAAATAACCTACAGAATCTAGTTTTATAAATCCATGAGGGATCTGAGCATAGAAAGAAACACAAAATGAACTAAATTCCAAAAGTGATGGATGCTAATATGAAGAAAAACACACAGCTGCTCTCAACTGTGTTAGCTTGGAAAGAGGAAGAGAAATCAGCTGTAGAAAAATAATAGAAATACTAGCATGAAGACAACATTGTCAGAAATGAATAATTCATTAGACAAACAATAGGAGCTTGGAAGCAGAAGAAGAAAGCATAAATTAACTTAATACAGGTCAGTAGAATATATTCTCTCTGAAACAAAAATATGTGCAAAAAAAAAGATTTCTAGCTATTTCCAATTTATTTATAAGTAGACTCTGATAAAGAGAGGAGAGAATGTAGAAGAAAATATATTTGAAGAGATGAAAATCAAGAACTCTCTAAAGCTGATAAAGTATATCAACCCACTCTACCAGAAATCTTAGTGACTATTTAATTGGATAGTACACAGACAATAATACCTCATCTCAAGATAGTCAAGTGGCTAAATATCACAACTAAAGAGGATAACCAAAAGCAGCTAGAGAAATGAAACATTAAAATGAGCAGAATGAATGCACAATTTATGGCTGACATGTTTCCAGAACTGTTGGCTAGAAGAATATAAATCATTTCTAAAGTGCTGCTGGGAAACAAAATAAACCACATATACACAAAAGTAACAAGCCCCAAACAAGTTGCTTTTCAACCTGGGACTTAGTATACAGTAAAAAATTCTTGAAAATTTAAGGTGAAATGAAAATGTTATTTACTTTTTAAACACTAGTAATAATATATTATGAGACTTATAGAATATATAATAGTAAAATATAAGACAATAAGAGGTGGGAGGATGTATAGCATTATGCTATTATAAGGTGTTCATACTGTTCATGAATTAGTATAATATTTGAAGGCAAATATGATAACTTAAAGAAACATTTTACAATCTTTAGAGCACACACATACACACACACACACACACAGAGACCATAAAGAGGTATAGCTAAAATATCAATACAAGAGATAAAATATAGAATTAAAAATAAATGGTCCATCCACAGGAAGATAAAATAAAAATGAAAAGACAAAGAACAGAGGAACAAATGGAAAATAAATAGCATGTGGATATTTTTGAAAAGGCAATACATACTATATGCTGTTTACAAGGAAGAAACACTAATTATAAGGGGATTGGCAAATTAAAAGTAATAAGATAGAAAAAGGTATGCCATTAAATAGTAAGGGGCTATAATCATATCAGATAAAGTAAATATAAGGCAAAGTGTATTACTAGAAACAATAGAGACATTTTGTAATGTCTCTTCTTACACAAGAATAAGAAGCCAAAAACAAGTTGTTTTTCAACCTAGGATTTAGTATACAGTGAAACTTTCCTTTTAAAAATTGTTTAAAGCATTACATATGTCTCCTTTTGACCCATCGAACCCTCCCCGGCCACTCCCACCCCCCAGGAAAAGCCCCCACTGCCCTAATGTCCATGTCCATTGGTTATGCCAATATGCCTGCATACAAGTCCTTTGGTTGATCTCTTACCCTCCCCCATCCCCTGCCTTCCCTCTGAGGTTTGACAGTCTGTTCAGTGTTTCTCTGTCTCTGGATCTATTTTTGTTCATCAGTTTATGTTCATTATATTCCACAAATGAGTGAGATCATGTGACATTTATCTTTCTCTGACTGGCTTATTTTGCTTAGCATAATGCTCTCAAGGTCTATCTATACTGTTGCAAATGGTAAAAGTTCCTTCTTTTTTATAGCAGTGTAGTATTCCCTTGTGTAGATGTACCAGTTTTTTTAATTCACTCATCTGCTGATGGGCACTTAAGCTGTTTTCAAATCTTCCTGGTATTGGCATAAGAACAGACATATAGATCAATGGAACAGAACAGAGAACTCAGAAATCAATCCAAGCCATTATGTTCAATTAATATTTGACAAAGGAAGCAACAGCATACAATGGAGTCAAGACAGTCTCTTCAATTAATGGTGTTGGGGAAATTGGACAGATACATGCAAAAAAGTGAAACTAGACCACCAACTTACACCATACACAAAAATAAACTGAAAATTAATAAAGAACTTAGATGTAAGACAGGAAACCATAAAAATCCTACAAGACTCCATAGGCAGCAAAATAGCAGACATATGTAATAGCAATATCTTTACCGACACAGCTCTTAGGGCAATGGAGACTAAGGAGAAAATAAACAAATGGACTACATCAAAATAAAAAGCTTCTGCACAGCAAAAGAAATTATCAACAAAACAACAAGAAAGCCCACTGCATGGGAGAAAATATTTGGCAATGCTACCTCAGATAAGGATTTAATCTCTAAAATTTACAGATAACTCATACAACTTAACAAAAGGAAGATGAACAATCCAATCAAAAAATGGGTAAGGGACCTAAATAGACACTTTTCAAAAGAGGACATACAGAAGGCCAAAAGACATATGAAAACATGCTCAAAGTCACTAATCATTAGAGAGACGCAAATCAAAACAACAATGAGGTACCATTCACACCTGTCAGAATGACTATCATCAACAAATCAAAAAAGGACAAGTGCTGGAGAGGATGCGGAGAAAAAGGAACCCTCGTGCACTGCTGGTGGGAATGCAGACTGGTGAAGCCACTGTGGAGAACAGTATGGAGTTTCCTCAAAAAACTAAAAATAGAACTACCATTTGACCCAGTAATCCCACTTCTAGGAATATGTCCCAAGAAATCAGAAACATTAATCAGAAAGGACATATACATCCCTATGTTCATAGCAGCACAATTTACAATAGCTAAGATTTAGAATCCGTAAAACATTCTTAAAAATTGAAGGTGGATTAATTTATAACAGTGTTTAATAATGCAAAAAATGAAACTAGGTCACCAAATTACACCACACACAAGAATAAACTCAAAATGTAAGTTATATCACCATAAAAATCCTAGAAGAAAACATAGGAAATAAAATCTCAGACATCTCTTGTAGCAATATTTTTGCTAATTTGTCACCGAGGACAAGAAAAATGCAGGAAAAAATAAACAAATGAGACTACATTTTAACTAAAAGCTTCTTCACAGCAAAAGAAAAGATCAATAAAGTGAAAAAAGAATGCATTTTATGGGAGAACTTATTCACCAATGATATATCGGATAGGGGGTTAATCTCCAAAATATAAAATAACTTATATAGCTCAACACCAGGAAGACAAACAATCTAATTAAAAAATGAGCAAAAGACCCAGGTCAGGTGGCTCAGTTGGTTGGAGCATTGTCCCATACACCAAAGTGTGTGGGTTTGATCACTGGTTGGGGCATGTATGGGAGGCAACTGATCGACGTTTATCTCTTACGTAGATATTTCTATCTCCCTTCCTCTCTCTCTAAAATCAATAAAAACATATCCTCGGGTGAGGATTTTTAAAAAAATGAGTAAAGGAACTGAATAGACACTTCTCCAAAGAGGACACACAGATGGCCAATAGACATATGAAAAAATGCTCAATGTCAAAATCATCAGAGAGATGCTAATTCAAACACAATACATCATTTCACACTGCAGAATGGCTACCATCAATAAATCAACAAATAACAAGTGCTGGCCAGGATATGGAGAAAAGGGGACACTTGTGCACTGCTTGTGGGAGTGCAGACTGGTGCAGTCACTGTGGAAAACAGTATGGAGTTTCCTAAAAAAAATTAAAAATGGAACTGCCTATTGACCCAGCGATCCCACTTTTGGGCATATACCCTAAGAATCCTGAAACACCAATTCAAAGAATATATGCATCCATATGTTCATTGCAGCATTATTTACAATGGTCAAGATCTGGAAACAGCCCAAGTGCCCATCAGTAGAGGAGGTGATAAAAAAACGTTGTGGTAGATTTACATGATGGAATACTACACAACCTTTAAAAAGAAAGAAATCTTCCTTTTTGCCTCAGCATGGGTGGACCTGGAGATTATTATGCTCAGTAAAATAAGCCAGTCAGAGAAAGACAAACACTATATGATCTCACTTATATGTGGAATTCAGTAAACAAAATAAACTGATGAACAAAATAGAACCAGAGGCATGGATACACAGAACAGACTGACAGCTGTCAGAGGGAACAGGAGAGGGAGGACTGAGTGAAAGAAGGTGAAGAGATTAGCCAAGGAACATATAAGCATAACCCATAGACATAGACAAGAGGGTGGCGAGGGCCAGAGGAAAGGAGGTTGGGGGCTCAATGGAGGTGGGCAAAGGGGGAGAAATGCAGACATGTTTAATAGTGTCAACAATAAAAATTTTTAAACATTCTCTATGTGACTGCACTGAACACAAAGCTCAAAATACATGAAACCAAAATTGACAAAATAAAGGGAAAAATAGGAAAATCAACAAATATACTTGCATATTTGAAATATATTTGAATGCTCTTCTCTCTAGAATCACTTGATCAGGTAGACAAAAAATTCTTATGACGAATATATAAGACTAGTGGCCTGGTGTACAAAATTTGTGCATGGGTGAGGGGTGTCCCTCAGCCCGGCCTGCACCCTCTCCAATCTGGGACCCCTCCAAGGATGTCCTACGGCCAGTTTACAGGGATCAGGCCTAAACTGGCAGTCATATATCCCTCTCACAATCTGGGACTGCTGGCTCCTAACCGCTCACCTACTTGCCTGCCTGACTGCTCCTAACCACTCTGCATGCCAGCCTGCTTGCCCCCATCTGCCCCCTGCTGCCTGCCTGCTCACCCCCAAAAGCCCCCCCCGACAGCCTGATCACCCCCAACTGCCCCCCCCCCACTGGCCTGCTTGCCCCCAACTGCCCCCTGCTGGCCTACTCACTCCAAACTGCCCCCTCCCCCACAGTCTTGCCCCCAACTGACCTCCCCCTCGCCAGCCTGATCACCCACAACTGCCCTTCCCTCTTGACCTCTAACGGCCTCTACCTCAGCCCTGCCACCATGGCTTTGTCCAGAAGAACATCTGGAAGGTCTCCTGGAAGGTCTCCCTGTCTAATTAGCATATTACCCTTTTATTAGTATAGAGCAGTGATGGCGAACCTTTTGAGCTCGGAGTGTCAGCATTTTGAAAAACCCTAACTTAACTCTGGTGCCTTGTCACATATAGAAATTTTTTGATATTTGAAACCATAGTAAGCAAAGAATTACATTTTTGATATTTATTTTATATATTTAAATGCCATTTAACAAAGAAAAATCAACCAAAAAAATGAGTTTGCGTTTCACCTCTGACACGCATGTCATAGGTTCGCCATCACTGGTATAGAGGCCTGGTGCATGGGTGGGGGCCAGCTGGTTTGCCCTGAAGGGTGTCCCGGATTAGGGTGGGGGTTCCCTTGGGGTATGGGGCAGCCTGGGCGAGGGGCCTGTGGTGGTTTGCAGGCCGCCTACACCCCCATGGGGTGAAGGTCCCACTGGGGGGCCGTGGCCAGCCTGGGAGAGGGGCTGAGGGCTGTATTCAAGCTGACCACAGCCCCGTCAGGGTGAGGATTTCCGCTGGGGTGCCTGGCCAGCCTGAGTGAGGGGCTGATGACTGTTTGCAGGCTGGCCATACCCCTCAGCGGGAACCCTAACCCCATGGGGGCATGGCCAGCCTGGGTGAGAGGCTGAGGGCTGCTTGCAGGCTGGCCAGGCCCCCCCAGTGGGGCCTCATACTCCATGGGGAAGGGGCCAGCCTGGGTGAGGGACTGAGGGCTGTTTTCAGTCTGGCCATATCCCCTTCAGGGTGGGGGTTCCCACTGGGGTGCCTGACCAGCCTGGGTGAGGGGATGATGGCTGTTTGCAGGCTGGCCAGGTCCCCCCAGGGGGGACTCTTACTCCATGGGGGCATGGCCATCCTGGGTAAGGGGCTGAGGGTCATTTTCAGGCTGGCCACACCTCCCGGCTACCCAGGCTCCCAGCCCCTCCTTTTTTTTTCCAGCCCCTCCTTGAGAGAAGGCCAGCACCTCCTTTTTTTTTTTCCAGCCACTCCTTGAGCAGAGGCTGAGGCCGGCTGGAAGCCTGGGTGACCCAGGCTCCCAGCCACTCCTGCAGCGGTGGCCAGAGTTAGTGGGAAGCTTGGCTTCCTCTGTTGCTGGGGGCAACCCAAGCCTCCAGCTCTGTGGCCACCACCATCTTTGTTGGGTTAATTTGCATACTTACCCTGATTGGCTGGTGGGCGTAGCGGAGTGATGACCAATTTGCATGTTTCTCTTTTATCGGTGTAGATGTGAACAAGATTATCAATCAACTTGATTTAATTGACATTCACAGAACACTGTGTTTTATTGAGAGACAACTCTCCATGTTTTTTTTTTTAAATATCTCTGGATGTTCTACTAGCAGAGGCATGCCTACTTTGTCCTGGAATACCTTTCAAAGATGTTTAGTTTATTTAACATACTAGAGTCCTGATGCATGAAATTCATGCAAGGGGCTCGACCCTTGCAGCCCTGGCTTTGTCTGAAAGTTTGTCTGGAAGGACATCTGGAAGGATGTCTGGAAGGTCATTCGGCTGTCCGGTCTAATTAGCATATTATGGTTTTATTATTATGGACTAGAGGCCCAGTGCACTCAGGGGGGTCCCTCAGCCTGGCCTGTGCCCTCTCGTAGTCTGGGACCCCTTGGGGGATGTCCACCTGCTGGCTTAGGCCCACTTCCCGGGGGATCGGGCCTAAGCTTGCAGTCAGACATCCCTCTGGCAGCCCAGGAGACCTCAGGGGATGCCCATTTGCCAGCGGGGAGTAGGCCTAAGTTGCAGTCGGACACTGCTGAGGAGGCGGGAGAGGCACCCACTACCACAGCTTTGCTGGCAGCCATCAGCCTGGCTTGCGGCTGAGCAGAACTCCCCATATGGGAGTGCACTGACCACCAGGGAGCAGCTCCTGCATTGAGCGTCTGCCCCCTGGTGGTCAGTGTGTGTCATAGTGACCAGTCATTCCCAGTTGTTCTGCTATTATGGTCAATTTTCATATTGCCCTTTTATTATATAGAATAGAGGCCTGGTGCATGGGTGAGGGCCAGCTGGTTTGCCCTGAAGGTTGTCCTGGATAGGGTGGGGGTTCTACTGGGGTACCTGGCCAGCCTGGGTGAGGTGCTAAGGGCTGTTTTTAGTCTGGCCACACCCTCTTCAGGGTGGGGGTTCCCTCTGGGGTGCCTGGCTAGCCTGGGTGAGGGGATGATGGCTGTTTGCAGGCTGCCCAAGCCCCCCAATGGGAACCCTCACCCTATGGGGGTTTGGCCAGCCTGGGTGAGGGGCTGATGGACATTTTGAGGCTGGCCACAGCCGCGGGCTGGAAGCAGGTATCTGGGATTTATTTATCTTCTACAATTGAAACTTTGTAGCCTTGAGTGGAGCTCATGGCTGCAGGGCAGGCAGGAAGTTTGGCTTCCTCTATTGCCAGGGGCAACCCAAGCCTCCTGCTCGCTCCAACTCTGTGGCCGCTGCCATCTCAGTTGGGTTAATTTGAATATTTGCTCCTGATTGGCTGATGGGCATGGCTTGTGGGTGTAGCAGATGTATGGTCAATTTGCATGTTTCTCTTTTATTAGATTAGATTAGGAATATAGATGTAGTGTCTCCTTTTGGAACAAAGGGCATGCATGCTTATTGTTCATAACAAATTAAGGTTCTGTATGCTCAGAGTTTCTCTTCTATAATACACCCCAGGGTAAGTGACTTTTCAAGTACCCCTGTGGGAATAGAGGCTCAGGAAACTAGTATACTGGTTAATTACAACACTTGCTCTGAATAATAAAATAATATTTTTCTCTGACAGAATTTCTTGCCTTCTGTTAGCATTCATAAATCTGTGGCATGCTTGTTACCTTGGAAGGAAGATAAAATCTCAGATACTTCACAGTTCTTGACATATTTAAAATTGCAGAATATACATTATTTTTTAAGTGCACATGGAAGCTTCACCATGATAGGCTATTATTGGGTCTTGAAAGAAGTTGCAATAAAATAACACAATTTAACATGGACAAAATATATTCTCTGACAGCAGTTTTGCTAAACTAGAAATCAATAACAAGATATCTTGAAAAAGTACAAATATTGGGAGATTCATCAACATATTAATTTATAATCCATGGATCAAAATAAATAACAAGGCAAATGAAAATATTTTTCTAAATGAATAAAATTAAAACATAATATAAGTATTTTTTTGGAATAAACAAGAGCAGTACTTAGGGAGAGTTTCTAGCTTCTGTAAACATGTCTATACTTACAGAAGAAAAGAGGTTAAATCAATGATATGATATCCCACTCAAAAGAAAAAATAGGAATAAATAAATAGTTCCAAAATATATGTAAGATAAAAAATCAAAACAAAGTAGGTATCAATAACAGAATATGGACTAACAATAAGAAAAAGCAATAATGTCAACAGATTCTTGTTCTAAATTATTTAATACATATTCTGTACTTGAACTTTTTGGATTACCCTCAGGAAGGAGTGATAAAAGAGAGTTTTATGTTGGGGGTGAGAGGAAATTCTTCTGTATGAGACAGAGAACACAATGATTCAACTGAGAAAGCTATTCCATGGTAAGCTCTTAAAACCTAATACTAGACTGTGGTGACCTAATTTTGGTCTTCCAAAATATGAGTACTTATATATGCTGAGGCAGTAACCCTGAGGTAGGCCTGTGTGCAGGTCTCTCTCTCTCTCTCTCTCTCTCTCTCTCTCTCTCTCTCTCTCTATATATATATATATATATATATATATATATATATATATATACATATATATATATATACACATAGCAGGTCCTCGGGTTATTTCAGAGATCCGTTCCTATGACGCGACTTAACTGATTTTCTCTGTAAGTCAGAACCCATCTACATAAGCACTTACATCACTCACATGGAGCACATACACAGCAGTAATAAAATGAAACAGTAAAAAAATTTTAAAAGAAAGATAACAATTCCTGATCTTTACTTGTGGTAAATAAATAATAAAAAACATAAACCACATATGTACATACATCAAAATGATGAAACTTTTGTTTTATAAATAAATGGAAGATGGTAATGTAACCATGAAATGACGTATGTCGAATCCAACGTAACCCGAGGACTGTATATATATATATATACTCTAAATGTTTGTGCCTGGCCCCAAATTCATATATTGAAATCTTAAGCCCAATTTGAGGATATTAGCAAGTTGGGCCTTTGGCAGATGATTAGGTCGTGAGACAGAGCCTTCATGAATGGGATTAGTACCCTTATAAAAGAGATTTGGAGAGCTCCCTCATTCCTTCTGCCATGTGAGGACATAGTGAAAGGATAGCCATTTATGAACCAGGAAATAGGCTCTCACCAGACACCAACTATGCCTAAACCTTGATCTTCCTTGTCTCCAGAAATGTGAGAAATAAATTTCTGTTGTTTATAAGCCACCTCTCTACGGTATTCTGGTATAGCAGCACAAATGGCTAAGACATAGATGTTTACATACATGTGTGTATAAATAGATAATTCATACACATACATATGTATTTTCTCCCACTTTACCATAGTTCGGTAAGTGTTTAAAAACAACTGAGACATAGAGAGCCAAGGAGTCCATCACATCCTTTATCTATTATACGATCTAATTATTAAAGAGACTATATTATAATTAAATGAATTTTGGGACCATCTTCTAGAGATGGAGGGACGCATTCATAAACATGGGTCAATGCCAATTTTAAATCCTTGCACATTCTTAATTCTTGCCAACTCCACACTTTATAATTTTACATCACTGTCTATTTTGGAAGAAAACCATTTATTTAGATGACAAGAAGTTATCATTACTATTCAGCTGCCAATGGAAAAATGTTTGCTGAAAAATTTAGACTTTTATATTTCCTAGAAAATAAGAAGTCCAAGAGCAGATTATCTAGGGATGAAATTTCATCTTTCCAACCTGCTCCTTCTAACTTTCTGTTCAGCGATCTTTCTCATATGTGAGTTGCTTTGTAATGGAAAGATGGCTCAACCATGGGTGGCAGGGGAAGATGAAGAACACGGGGCAAAAGGCACATACCATTGAAAACTATCTCTTTCATGGATGTCCCAGTGAAAAACGTTCTTTTATTTTTCTTTGACTGGCACTCTGTCTCATGACCACCTCTATATATAAAGCAAATAGGGAAATGTGAAATTTTACTGGGCATTTTGTCATACTTAACAAAGTAACAGTTCTTTTAGCAAGATATCTTGTTAGGCAATCAACAACTTGTAGCAAGCAATCTCTGCTATAGCCAGTGTTAGTAATTTTTGACTTTTCAGTACTGGAAAGGCACGATGAGAACCCCAATTTTTCTTAATCTCTGCAATCAGAATTGATTATATTAAAAAAATTGAATAGCCTGAGGTGGATTGATTAAAAAATAATAGAATAAAGGCAGCAGGAATTTTAAAGTCAAGTAGCAATGGATGCTTTGCCTGAAGTGACATAGAAGCAACAAAGTATTATCTAGAGAGAAAGGAAAATAATACCATTAAAGTTTATAGGATTTTCAGTGAATAGTCAGCATCTAATCTGAGTAAAAATGAAGCTCACTAACAAATTTTAAACAAAGGTGGAAGAGGCTATCTCAGAAGATATGAATTTCCTGTTACTGGATGGGATCAGGGTTGGCTAATGTCCAGTTGACATGAAATCCATGCCTCAGGTATATTGTTAAAGCGATCATTGTGATCCTATTCTCAACTTAAAGTGTTTGATTACAAAGAAAGAAGACCCAAGATGCTAATCAGCCAAGTGTGTAAGTTAAAATACAATAATATTTTTTGCCTTTAACTTTTTAAACAAATTAATAAAAATATTTTCTTTAATTGCTCATCAAATAATCTAAAATAACCTAATTAAACTGTAAAAGGAATGAGGCACAATACTTCTAGCTACAGAAATATTTGTTATGACTATGCTTAGCATTTAAGGAGCTAATTAGTTATGACTAACTTGTTATATAAAATCTATCTCAAAGTAATTTAAATTGTAAAGGGATTTACTTATATGGTTTAAAAGTTTCAGAGCAATAACATATTTAGGTATGGCTTGATCAAGTCTCTGCCCCACTCTGTTTCAGTTTTACCTTCAAATTGATGTCTCTCAGGGTGGCAAGGTAATGGCACACCCACAAATTACATTGCTCTGAGGGGATGGGCATCCAGTTCAAAAAATCTCTTTATAAATACCATACCTTTTGTGACGACTGGCTAATCTTTAATTCTCTCATTGGCCAGGGAAATGTTATGCACTGATTAAATTGGTCTTAGATTGCCAGAATTTACTATGTGGGTTGCTGTAACCATAGCTGTAATAAGGATTTGAAATTATCCCAAAAAGAAGAGGATCACTAAAGGTCCACCTGATCCCACCCAATTCACAGAGCGGTTTCATGATGGAGAATGTTTGGAATGGTTGCTGAGGGGATAACCACAGTAGTGATTGCTGAAGTGAAAAACACTCCAAATGGTTTGAAGTATATGGGAAGATATGTGACTTTATGGTCTCGACTTCAGAGGTTATGAAAGAGACTAAAAGCTCAGAAATTGAAATTGTCTGTTCTACAAATGAATTGCCAACCATCTTATAACTATTACATTCACAGAACTTGTATTTTCAATGATAGAGGCAACTGACACATTTATTGAGGGTGGATGGGTGAACAGAGGTTACAAATTCCATTGTGCCTTCCAAATAAGTTATAAAGTTACCAAAGACTCAGTCTAACATTGCACACCTTGGAAAAAACAGCTTCAACTGTCGACTGCTGTCCATGGCCACAATGGCTGTCAAATGAGCTACTGAAAAAAATGTTTTTTTGAGCAAGAATAATCCTCGGATAAAACTCTATTAATCCTTAAAGATAGATATCTTCTTTGGGATTTCTGTCAGTACACACCATGAGCTTAATCTAAAATGAATGATTTTAACTGACACATGCTTTCAATACCCTCGGTCTTTTCCACATATCTTGAAGAAATAACTACCATCAGTTCTCACTCTATCTTTCTTGGGTCTCACACAAATTGCTGCCAAATGACAAAAGAGAAATACAGGAACTCAATCATCTTTGTGTTGAATACGTTTTCTATATAAATTGGTTTTGGAGAATGAGTTATTGTACCCAATTCCAGTAAAAGCACAGAAAACTTAACTTTCATTATCAAATGGCAGAAAGCCATAAATCGTGTACTATGATGAAAAAGTTATTAAGGAGGTTTTCGATGTTTCTTTTCAATATATATCTGTGTTAGTCTAGTAGTTTGAAATTTACAAACATACAGTTGTATCATTTAAGACTATTATTTACACTTTTCCCATTGTCATTTAAATGATTATATATCTTCATATATACATACTATATGTATTTCAGATATTAATATAAAATATATGATGTAGTTGTAAAGGCAAGGAAGTTCTAAATTAGATTTTCACTCCAGCATTTAATGTCAGGTAAACTTGAATAATAACTTAAATCATTATGGAACCTTAGTCTTCTCATGTGTAAAGTGAGGCAATTCTATGTTTGCATAGTGTTGCTGTGAACATAATAGGATATACCATAAAACAGGTAGTTAGTAATATTCAACATGTTCATTCTACTCTTGACATAACTTAAAGGGTTATTATGAGAACAGAAGAAACTATATCAGTAAAAATAGTATGAAGATAATCATCCTAGCTAATAAGAGTAATATGCAAATTAACCGTCCCTCCGTGACAAAGATGTCAGCACCCATAGCCACAAGACGGCAGCGCCCAGTCCTCTCAGGCCCACTGGAGTCCCCCAGTCCTGGGGGTGGGGGGTGGCCACTGAGAGCGGGAAGCGTGAGCGGCCTGGTAGAATGCTGCCCAGAGGCCCTCCTGACCCTTTATATAAAAACAAATTCACTCCCCAAGGAGTGATCCCCACCACACACACCTGCAGCCTCAGGGTCTCAGCCTCGGAAGTGTCCGTGCCCGCAGCGAGTGATTGGAGGGGGGAAGGGTAAGGGGAGATGGGGGAAGATATCTGGGTGACACTGCCTAGCAATCCTCTCCTATTGGGCAGAAACTTGTGACCGGGTTAGGGAGGTAAATGGGTTTTGTTTAAAATCTTTACAAACCGCAAATGTCTGAGATAGAGTTTCACATCGGAAGTAACTTACAACTAATTTCTGAAGGCAAACTGCTACATTGCAGTTACATTGCTAGAGAGGACCCCGTGGTCCGGAGGTCTGCACAGCGGCGTGCGGGCGCTCCCCGCCCTGGTTCCTCAGCACCTCGGGCCGGGCTTGAGCCCACCCAGGAAGGCCTTTTCCCCTACAGTTTTCACCGAGGCAGGCAGGTTCTGTAGACATGAATACGAAGTGCCCACGCACAAGTCCTGAAGATGCCAGGGCCGGCAGAAATGACAAACAAACGGGGAAAGAGCAAAACCAGAAACACCACCGATCCCAACATAGATCATCTTTTTCTTCAGATGACGGTGTGTTTCCCTCTTCTTCGTCTTCTGGATGCGAGAGAGATTCAAGTACTGACGATTCTACCAATGGAAAAGTTAAGAGAAAGAGAGGACAGAAAAGGAATAAAAGGAGAAAAGAAAGAAAGGACAAAAGATGAAACATCAAGAAAAAGAAAGAGAAGGATAAAAGGAGGAAACAGCCACAATGTATCCCCTTCCCAAGGTCTCATGAAATTCCTGTTTAAGGAGTTTATTTTGTGACACTTTTAGTCTGGGTTTACATTTTGACTGGCTTGTCAAGACCACAGCAGGAACAGTGTCCAATATGTTAAGAAAAAAACCCTATCTAATAAAGAGGGAATATGCAGGGGAGGGCAGTTGGGGGTGACCGGGCCGTCAGCGGAGGGCAGTTGGGGGCAACTGGGCTGGCAGGGGAGGGCAGTTGGGGGCAATTGGGCCAGCAGGGGAGCAGTTAGGTGTCGATCAGGCTGTCAGGGGAGTGGTTAGGGGATGATCAGGCTGGCAGGCAGAAGTGGTTAGGGGCAATCAGGCAGGCGAGTGGTTGGGAGTGAACAGTCCCGGATTGTGAGAGGGATGTCCGCCACTGCCGCTGTGCTTGGCAGCCATGAGCCTGGCTCAGGGATTCTGGCTGAGGGGCGCTCCCCCTGTGAGAGTTCACTGACCACCAGGGGGCAGCTCCGGCATTGAGTGTCTTCTCCCCTTGTGGTCAGTGTGCGTCATAGCGATCAATAGTTCTGCTGTTTGGTAGATTTGAATATTAGCCTTTTATTATATAGGATATAGGATTTTAGCAACTGAAAACAAATCTTTCTGCAAAGGCTTATCTTGACCCCCTCACAGAGCTTCAGGCCAAGACTTTTTTGGAGCAGTCAAGCATTGAGTTACATGGTGACTCTCCTCTATGTGAGGAGATGTCAGAAATCCTAAGGACTGGTTGCCTCCTAAATCTGGATGAGTGCCGGAAGCCAGTCCATCCTTGCTGTTTCAAGGGACCTGGCATATATGGCATACTGTTCTAAATATGTTTGCTCACCTTCTTGGCACTATGTGTTTTAACCAAGGTCACCTCTCTGAGAAAGGTTGTTTCCCCAGGTAGGGATATTCCCCTGAAGTTAGGGAGGGAATAAAACCCCTTAACTAAGTGCCAGGCGGGTAATTAATCACTTTAACTATGAACAATCATGCTTAAGCTACATAATCTTTACTCCCTGGAATGGAGATAAGAAACGCCCTAACCTTTGGAATAGAGATTGATAGGATTGGAATCAACTGGTATAAATACAGATGTAACAAGACAACAGGACATAGAACCTAGACACAGAACCTGCACAGAACCTAGAGACAGAAGAACTTTGCTGGAGAGAACATGGCAAAAGATCCTGGACAGAAACTGGCCACAGAACCTAGAGACAGAACCTAGAGACAGAACCTGGCTACAGAACCTGGATAGAACATGGCAAGAGAACCTGACTAGAACCTGGTGAGAGAAACTCAGACAGAACCTGGACAGAACCTAGCGAGAGAACATGGACACAGAACCTGGCAAGAGATCCTAACCAGAACTTCGCTGGAGATCCTGACCAGAACTTGGCTAGAGATCCTGGCTAGGCTGTTGATCAACTGAACGCTGTCTCTGTGTCATTCCTTCTTCGCTGACTCTGTCCACAACTTTGGGGACCCCTGGACCTGCTGGGGTTGGACCCCAGCAGATGAGGGAATTGGATTCCATATAGTCTTTCCCTCTGTGATATGTGAAGGACAGAAATGTGTATGATCAATCTTTAAAACATTCCAAAAATATCATTTGGTGATACAGTATTCATACTCTGTTGACATCTAAGATGACTCTGAGATGCCACAATGATTTTGAGTGCCAAATTTATTATTTGTCAACTAGAATTTATATATATAAAAGCCTAAGCAACCATCACAACTAACGAATGACCGAACAGGCTGTATGGGGCAATCAGGCCGGCAGGGGGGGTTAGTGAGGGGCCACCAAAGGACTGAGCAGCAGGCTGCGTGGGGTGACCAGGCCCACGGGGGCGGGGGCAGTTGAGGGCATCCAGGCCAGTGGGGGGGGGGGGCAGTTATGGGTGACCAGACCAGCAGGAGGGGCAATTAGGGGTGATCAGGCAGGCAGGCAGGTGAGCAGTTAGGAGGCAGTGGTCTCAGATTGTGAGAGGGATGTCCAACTGCCTGTTTAGGCCTGATTCCCAGGAGTCCTGGATTGAAGAGGGTTCAGGCTGGGCTGAATTTCGTGCTCCGGGTTTCTAGTAATTTAATATTTAAATAGATTTAGTTTCAGTCTATGTTTCTATATAAGAAATCCTCCATTTCTCTTGCTTACAAGACATTCTTGTGCAATGATTCTGTTAACAATCCAAAGAAACAACTCTTTTATATTTACACACAAACACAATACCTCAGCATTCAATATTTAAAAAAAAAATTAGCATCATCATTTCCCTTAATCTGCCGGTACATATTGTTGAGATTTGAAAGTCTGGTTCATTGGAATTATAACCCCTTAAAATCTAGTTGTACTATTTTGGCCTTGATATGAGTCTTAAGGGGAATTATCTTTGCCACAGGAAACAATATTATTAGAGTATTCTCAATGAAAAAATATCTTCCTTAAATTATTGTGGATTTCATTCACTATGGGTTTTGTCACAGACAAGATTATCATATATATAGCAATGGGTGTTTTAAATGTTAGTGTTGGAAATGGTGAACAGAATAGAAACAAAAGGTAAAGTAATTACCTTCTAATTCATGATGAAGGCCAGAGTCTGAGCTGCAAAGAAGAGATATGGAAGGTAGGAAAAATGGGTGATTTTACAAAGTACAAGTTGCTTAGAGTGTACAAGGTTTCAAGATTAAACTCTATAGGAAGCTAGTCAAGCAGGAGTGGAAAAAGAGAAACTTTGTGGAGTTGACTGGGGGATTCTGCTCAGGAAGGTGTGATTCTTACTCAGGAAAAAGTCAGAGAATCATTCATTGGCATCAGAAGGGTGTGTTCAGTTTTCTATTTTAAATATTAAAATAAAATTAGGAAAACAAAATATAATAGAGTTTATATTATTGGTGACTTACTTGAAGAGACCAAAAGAAAATAGCTTCACTTTGGATTGAGGAGAGATGCAGGGAGGATAAACAAAGGTAGAAAGTTAAAGAGAAGGAGGCAGGAAGTTGGGTGGAGGAGAGAAAATTCCTTGAGTACCACCCAGGTATTGGACACATGAATGAATACTTCATTCATGCTTTGTCCTCTAATCCTCATAATAGGGCTATTAATAGATTATTTTCTCATGGAATTCTGGTCAAGATGGTGGAAGAGGTAAACATTGTGTTCAGCCCCATCTATGACTACATCAAAATTACAACTGAAGTATGGGGCAGTCATCATTGAAAACCCTCTTTGGTTTAGGTCTGGCTGAACCAAAGTCCTAACACTAAGGATATATAGAAGAAGCCAAGTCCAGACTGGTAGGAGGGGCAGAGACACAAAATACACTGGTCCCACGTGTGGTCGTTACAAATCAGGAGTGATATCAGCTGCAGAAGTCCCCCCTGAGGAGCAAGGAGTCCCAGCCCCACACCAGGTCCCCAGCCAAGGGTTCTGGTGCTGTGAAGAGAAGTCTCCATAACTCCTGGCTGTGAAAACAAGCCAGGATGGTGGATGAGGGTATTGTAACTGAGTGAGACAGAGGGCTACTAGAGTCCTCGTGTTCTTCTTAAAGGTTCCATGCATGAACTTACTTGCTGACAGACTCACTGCTTTGAGGTGCAGTGCTGGGGCAGTAGCTTGAAAAGTGGCAGGGACACAAAGAGAGGAACTGAATTGCTTGGTTTCAGAGTGAGGACTGGAGGGGCGGCTTTGTTCCAGACAGAAGAGCTGGCAGAAGCCATTGTTCTTTAGTTGAGACTTCCCCACATCTAGGCTGCAGGTGACATATTTGAGTCTCCACCAAGCTGGCTAAAACTGTTTGTCCTGCCCTGGTGATTCCCTAAGACCTTGAACCACCCAAGTTTAGGGTCCTCCCAAGCTGCCTTCAGTAGTTTATCCATATAAAAGGTCTGTTTGGCTTATGCTATGACTTTCCTAAAAATCCAGCAACTGGCCTCTGTGCGCCCCATATCTCTTGCTAGGCAGCCTTAGGCCCATAAATAGTGGCAGCAGGTCTTAGTTCATGGCTTAGCCTCTCCCAGACACCCCCAAGCCCAGCAGAAGTTATAAATATCTGCATATTACTTTATAGCTCCTACCAGGTGGCCCCTGCTAGGGCAAAGACAGGGGTTGGATTTGGCCTGCACCAGAGCCCCTCCTGAGAGGTCCTACAATAAATACAACCAGTGGTTAGCTTAAGACCACACCATAGCACCACCCGACCACACCATAGCACCCCCCAACCACCTCCACAAATGACACACCCAAAAGGCAAACTCAGCAGGTGTCAGAGCCTCGATAAAGTAAATCCTAATCTGTGGGACCTACCTCTGCACAACAGCTCCTCTGCTGTAGTCAGGATCAGTCCTCACTGCCAATCAGCCTGACAGCCAATCCTTCCCACTGAAGTGCTAAGAGCAGCCAAGGTTCAACTATAACAGGAGGGCAGACACAGCCCACACAAGGGACATACCTGGAGCACCCAGCTCAGGCGACCAGAGAGACTGTGGCTCTGGGCCCCACATGGCACCTACTACGTTAGGCCACTCTACCAAGACTGGGAGATGTAGCAGATCTACCTAATACACAGAAGCAAACCGAGGGAGGCTGTAAAATAAAGAACAAAGAATCATGCCCCAAATGAAAGAACAGAACAAAATTCCAGAAAAAGAACTAAACAAAATGGAGATAAGCAATCTACCACTTGCAGAGTTCAAAACACTGGTTGTATGGCTGCTCAGTAATCTCAGTGAGAATTTTATCAAAGTGATAAAACATATAAATGGAGATAGGAAACATAAGAGAACTAGTCAAAAATTAATACAATAACTCAAGTGAAGAATATATTAGAAAGAATCAACAGATTAGATGAAGCAGAAGATCGAATCAGCAATTTGGGAGACAAGGTAGCAGAAAACACCTAATCAGAGCAGCAAGAAGAAAAAAATCTCTCCCCCAAAATAACAGTAGTTTAAGGGGCCTTTGGGATAACATCAGTCATACCAACATTTGCATCATCTAGGTACCACAAGGAGGAGAGAGAGAGCAGGAAATTGGAAACCTATTTGAAAAGCTGATAAGAAAAACCTGGAGTTCAAATTCACAGAGGGCAATAAGCAACTGAGGCTGATGAGTAGCCGCTTTCTACTCGAGATGGGGCATGCTCCCCCTAATTCTCTCCTGGGCAATCCACTCATATTTGCCCCTGGTTGCCTCCTGTTTAGTCTTGTAAGCATTTGAGTTTCTGTGCTTTCCTTGGGATATAAATATAACACTCTATTTTGTTCTAAACCTTATATAAATTCCCTTTGCACATAATCTCAGGTTGGTGGGCACTGGGAAATTAAGGAATGGAATGCTTCACTTTGGTCTGTAACAAGAGAACAAAATGAGAATTCAGCAAAGGAAGGAACTAGAGATGACCAGCGTCTGCTCCCACCTCGCCCTTCCCGCACACTGGGAAATAAACGGGGCTCCCTGAGCTCCTTGAAATGGAGACTCTAGATTATTTTCCTTTAAATACAATGTAAGTTCTGAAAACCAGAGGGAACACAGATATCCAAGAGTCTGACAAAGTAGTTACAATAGTTAAAACATTCTATTTCAAACCTCAAACAGGAGGGGCCTTCTTTAATTTCAGACTTTGTCTAAATAATTTTTGTTCTCCAATCTTCACAGCAAGTAATTTGTCTGAAATAATTTCTGTTGACATGGCAAATGTAAGCAGCAATAATTCCCACTATCTGAATATGTTAAGGTCAATACAAAATATGGTAGACTCACATCTAATGAGAAAATTATATTCTAAAGTAAGGACATGAAAAAATCACATACATTTAAAATTATCCTTGAAAAGTTCCTTTGCTGCCTTTAAATCATCATGATGGGGTTCTTTGCATTAAATTTGTAGCCTCATACCCTCGGGATATGGATGACAAGAGCAATAAAGGTATCTCTTCTGACTCCCTCAACCATTCCTGCCCTTCCAAGTGCACGTAGGTAGGATAACAAATTGAGTGTCTGTCAGTGTCACTCCACTATATACTTAACTAGGGGCCCGGTGCACGAAATTCGTGCACTGGGTGTGTGGGGGGGCGGGGGAGTGTCCCTCAGCCCAGCCTGCCCCCTCTCACATACTGGGAGCCCTCAGGCGTTGACCCCCATCACCCTCCGATCGCCTGATCGGCCCCTTGCCCAGGCCTGATGCCTCCGCCAGAGGTGTCAGGCTTGGACAGGGGACCCCCATCTCCCCCCCATCACTGGCTCTGGCCCCCGCCCAGGCCTGAGGCCTCTGGCCCAGGAATCATGCCTGGGCAGGGGACCCCCATCTCCCTCTGATCGCTTGCTCCACCCCCCGCCCAAGCCTGACGCCTCTGACCCAGGTTTCAGGCCTGGGCAAAGGGACCATCATATCCCCCCAATCCCAGGCTCCGCCCCCCACCCAGGCCTGATGCCTCAGCCAGAGGAGTTGACCCTCATCACCCTCCGATCACCAATCACCGGATCGGCCCCTTGACCAGGCCTGAGGCCTCCGGCAGAGGTGTCAGGCCTGGGCAGAGGACCCCCAGCTCCCTGCGGTTGCAGGCTCTGCCCCTGCCCAGGCCTAACACCTCTGGCCTAGGCGTCCCGCCCAGGCAGCGGGGACCCGCAGTGGCAGCGGGGGGCGCCGCGATCGTGGGCTTCACTTTAGGCCCAGGCAAGGGACCCCTAGCTCCTGGGACTGCCAGCTTTGACCGTGCCCCGCTCCCATCGCTGGCTCCACCCCTACTTCCTGCTATCACTGGCCAGGGCGGCAAAGGCGCCTGATTCTCTGATCATGGCTGGGGGGCAGGGCAAAGGCGGACCCAGGGCCGCCTTTGCCCTGCCCCCCAGCTCTTAGCTCCCCCCTGGGTTTCCGATCACTGTCAGTGGCAGGGGGCTTCTTCCTGCTTTCCCTTTCGCCTCCCTGCATTGTGCCTACATATGCAAATTAGCCGCCATCTTGTTGGCAGTTAACTGCCAATCTTAGTTGGCAGTTAACTGCCAATCTTAGTTGGCAATTAATTTGCATATAGCCCTGATTAGCCAATGAAAAAGGTATAGCCATACGCCAATTACCATTTTTCTCTTTTATTAGTGTAGATAGCTTACTTTTGAGAATTCTATGGTAGTGTGATTTTTGGTAATATTTCATTTTATTAAAAATATGTTTTTATTAATGTTAGAGAGGGAGGAAAGGAGAGGGAGAGAGAGAAACATTGATCAGCTGCCTCCTGCACGCCTCCCACTGGGGATTGAGTCCACAACCCGGGCATGTGCCTTGACTGTGAATCACCCACCCTGGCGACCTCTTGGTGCATGGGTGGAAGCTCACCCACTGAGCCACAGTGGACGGGCTATTTTTGGTACTATTTTACAAGCTCATTGTTTTGGGTAACCATGAACATTTTTTGAAGGGGTAGGCTGTGTTGCATCTAGATATGAAACAACTAATATTGTCGTCCTTAATGCAGTGGTTACCCTTTGTGTGTGGGATGTGTTGATGTGTTTTTAACAGCCTGATGGGACACACTCTATGGTCCCAATTTTCTTTTTAAATCTGCTCTTAAAGGATGCTGAATCCATCCAAAGGAAGATTAATCAACCCAAAGGCTGCCTACACATTAGTACATGTCTCTTCACAGCTTGTAAAATACCAGTAATTCTCCTGCCTTTAAAACAAACAAGGCAGCTATTTTCACACACTTTTAAAGTGGTGAGTAAAGGATGCAGAAAGGCGTGTAGCTGTTAAAGTTTTATGACTAAAAAAGATTAAGATTGACCTGATTCTAAGATCTTCAATTTCCTCTTATATTTTCTTCTCTTAAATACTTTCATTTTTCTTCTTATAATTTATACACGCTTCTTATCTATAGCCTTGTTAACATTTAACAAATCATGAAAACATCTACAATTCAGCTAAGACACTATTGTTTTCTTTAGGATCCTGAAACAAAACTTTATAAAGGATTTATAAATATTTTGAATAGAGCTAAAATCAACACATCTGTTTTTTGTTTAGTGACAACTTTTAAGGTGTGGTTGGGGATAGCATTCATCCATCTTTGGGTTCACTCAACTTTGTCAAACTGGAGTTTAAACATCAACCTGTCTGTGTTTCTATAAAACTGTTGCAATGTCAGCATGACTCTGGGAAAAGGTTTGTTTTCTTTTTCTTTTCCCAGATTATATTTTACTACTGCTGGTCCAACAAAGATTGAATGATATTATAAAATATATGTTTGGAGTGCATTTCTGTTGAAAGGAAAGCCTGGGATAGAATAAACCCTAAATAAACTTAAGTTAAAATATTTTATTCTCAAGGGTATGACAAATTTAGAGTGTGCTTATAGTGTGGCTGAATTACTGTACAGAAAAATAATCTGAATAAACAGATGATTTTCATTCGTCACACTAATATATAAAACCTGCAGTAGTGAACACTGAATGCATAGTCCCAAGGAATATCACAATGAACTGACCAGGTTGTTAATGTTCATTTGGAAGAGTCATGTAAAGTGCTAAAGCCCTGATAACTCAATGAAGAACTTGGCCACCTGCTCACTGAGTACTTGCGAACTTTTATCCCTGCAAAAATGTCTTTTTAAAATCATTATATTTTCATTTCAGGCCATAAAACATCAAATATGGATGTACACTGCATCTCAGAATAAGTTTAGAAAAAGTTCAGCTTATACATTATGGTGCTGATGAAAGTACTTGAGCTAAAAAGAAGCTATACTAACATACAGAGTAGGGCAAAAGTAGATGTACAGTTATGACTATGCAAAACATAGGGTTTATTCTTGTATTAGAGGCCCAGTGCATTAAAATTCATGCACTGGAGGGGGGTACCTCAGCCCGGCCTGCCCCCTCTCGCAGTCAGGGAGCCCTCAGGGGTGGGAGGCGACCTGGCAATCAGGGGAAGGTGACGCCCCATTCACACCTCTGTTGCTGCCACTGCTGGCAGTGCAAGCCTTGGCCTGCCCTGGTTACTTGAGCCTCGGGTGGCCTTGGGTGGCTGGGGAGCTGAGGGGACTGGAGGTCTCCGGAGGCTGGTACACAGAGTGGCCAGGCCCACCTGGGGGTAGGCCCAGCCTTGCTGTGCACCTGCTGCCCTGGTGTGGCTGAGGGGACTGTATGCCGCCATCTCGTGGTTGTGGGAGCTGCCATCTTTGAGGGTGTGGCAGTCATTTAACATATTCCTCCTTATGGGCTCTGGACGCTGCCATCTTTGTCACATTGTGAGGGTCAATTAGTGTATTCTCTCTTTATTAAATAAGATTATTACTTATTAATTACTAGAGGCCCAGTGCACGAATTCATGCACCAGTGGTATCATTCGGCCTGGCCTGTGGGATCAGGCCGAAACAGGCTCTCCAACATCTCCCAAGGGGTCCAGCTTGCAAGAGGGTGCAGTCTAGGCCGAGGGACCCCACCAGTGTACTATCGGTGCCAGGGAGTGATGCAGGAGTTTGGCCAGCCGGGGAGGACCACAGGAGGGCTGCAGGGCGTGTCTGGCCTGTCTCACTCAGTCCCAATCAGCTGAACCCCAGCAGCAAGCTCACCTACCGGTTGGAACATCTTCCCCCTGGTGGTCAGTGCATGTCATAGCGAGTGGTTGAGTGGTCTTAGCATATCATATATTACACTTTGATTGATTGAACAACTGACCAGATGACAGGACACTTAGCATATTAGGCTTTTAATATATAGGATTGTACTATTCTCCATATGAACAACTGTAAACCTACTTTTGCCCCACCCTGTATTCACATATATATAATTACTGCATTATAGGTAGAAACTGCAACTATAACCCATTCTCTTTACATTTAACTCCAAATGGGCAATTTGTTAGGCTCCATTGAAAGTACAAAATGATAACACGCAGTGTTCTTAGACCCTTAGGTATCTACTAGTATACTGCCATGTATAATTAAAGCAGTGTGTCTGCCTTGAACCTTATATTCATGAGTACTTTTGGATTCTAATCAGAATCGTGGGCATTGCAATGCATTTTCTTTATTGCAGCTCATGGCCACATATTTTATGTAACTATTGTGCCATTCATTTTGCTAATATATTTTTTTAATGACAGGGAGTTAATGACAAAATGAAAACAGTTGATAGCTGATTATCAAGTAAAACAAGTCAAAATGCATTGTCCTCCTGTGCAAGGGTAATGTTAAGTCACACATGCACTGACTGGGAAAGGCTTTCTTAGCTAGGGCATTTGTTTCCATTTGATTTTGAACATCTTGGATATTGCTATGAGTGATAGAGTGGTATTAGAAGGATGCTATAGTGCTAACAAATCAACCTTGGAGGGCTCCGAGTTGCCTATTGAGGTAATCATTTGAAATTCATTTATACAGTGGGGTCTTGACTTATGAGAGTCCTGACTAGAGTTTTTTGAGATACCAGCTGTCTCTCGGCTGATTTTTTGCATTGAGTTGATAGAGTAATTTGAGTTAACGAGCTCGGTCTCAGAACGAATTAAACTCGTAAGTCAAGGCCCCACTGTAGTTGATTTCACTTGGAGAGCTGGGAAATCCTTCTATTCTGCTAAACTCCTGTATTGTGTAGGTTTTACTTCCTCTCTCTTTCTCTCTCTTTCTCTCTCTCTCTCTCTCTCTCTCTCTCTCTCTCTCTCTCTCTCTCCCTCTCACACACACACATACACACACATGCGCACGCACACACACACACACACACTTCACATATACTTATTCACACAGCATTTCCCTTTACATTATAAAGATATCCTTCCAAATTGTTTTACTATTGTTATAGAGTTTAGCTTACAAATCTGAATGTATTATTTTACAATGGTGAAGAGGACGCTTCTGTTAAAACCATTAAAATGAAATGTGTGAGCAGACATTTCTTTGGGCAACAGGAAATGAACCAGTTTGTGATTGGGTTTGAAGTTTATATCATTTCCAGGGCTAAGGAGACTCTTTGATGAGTAGAAACTGATTTGACTGTAGGTTTCCTTGTCAATTTCTCACATTCATGATTTATGAAGCTTTATTCTGACAGCAGAATATTAACCCACTCTGAGCCTGGATTGCTTTCCCACAGTGCTCCCTCCATGGCTCTGTACCAGCAGTTGTTGTAGCGGGAGAATGAGAGTGGGTTTGCTTCCTGGTGGTTGGCTCCGTCCCCCATGAGAGTGAGGAATCTGATATGGGGAAGGCTGGCCAGCAGGGAAGTCTTTCTCATTATTTCAGTAGTCAATGGCAAATTTTAGTAGAGGCTTTTATCCTTGTGAAGATAAGGGGGATTTTGTTTGCCTTATCCGTCTAAGATGGAAAGGCTAAGCAGTTTGACGATCATTTCCTTGCTAATTAAGATTTAGGGTAAACTCATTTCCCCTTTTATGAAGGCCAGTGGGAACATGTATGGCAGGACATTTTTAACTCAAAGCCCAGTAAAAGATGTAGTACAGCAATACTTTCCAACATTGGGGGCATTTGATGGTCACTAAACAAACACTGGAACATTATCTTGATTTCAAATGGAAATGCCTAAGAAGGTAGAATTTTTTAGCCCTGAATAATGTGACATTGTTCCCACATTTGGGAAGATTACAAAGGGCTCAGGCCAACCAGGAGCTAGGAATGTCTATGAAGAAAAAAATACATTGTTTATGAAGAATAGTTTTCACACTCTTTATGATTTCTGGGAGGTTTGTTTTAATGAATTTGACATCAGTTTATAAGGACCATGCACAGAATAAGTAAGTAAATAGGATTTTGGTTTTGTTGAAAGATTTATAATGTAGATTGTCATCTTTAGGTCCCTTCCATTCCCCTGTTGGACAATATAAAAAGCCGTGGATTGGGGCCTAACAAAAAGGGACTAATTATTGATACAAGAAAATTACTGAATACAGATCATTACCTCATATGTAACATACATATTTTCCTATCTAAGCCTCTCTCCTAGAGGGAGGGTGGGTAAAGGAATGGCCCCTTATAGGAACCTTGGCACTTAATCTGAAGAAATTAGTTTCAACTACATGATCTTTTAGATATGCCATATTATCTTAACTTTTTTTGACAATTTTGAAATTTTCTTATATCTCTCAGTTGGCTTTAAATTAAAAGTAATAACTTATTACAAGGAAGAAAATATTTTTTTTATTTGTTTCATTGACTTATTACAATTATTCAATAGCTTGTGTAGCATATATCTGTATAAACAAATAGTTATGCATACCTATAATCTGTGGTCTTTAACAAAATATATTTTTTTCATGTGAGAAAGTTGGACTTGTTTATTTAGTACAGATTTTATTTTAAAAGCAATGTTAAGGCATTAGAAGGTCTTAAGAAGTATTATTCCATCAGTCACATGTTAAATAAAAAAATGAGTTGAATATGGATTAGGATAGAGAAATAAAAATACCAGTGAGGAGGCTATTGCTTAAATCTAAGTAAGGAAAGTTGTGGCCTGGACTAAAGTGGTATATTCCAGCTGGAGAGAGATGAGCAAATTATATTCTCAATATGATGCCAATTTGATTTACTGCTAAGCAATGTGGGATATGAGGGAGAGAAGAGTCATAGATGATTCCCTGGATTTTAATCTAAGTAACTTTCTAGGTAGAGGTGCCATTTACTGAGATGGGAAAGACTAGGAAGAAATGGTTTATGGGTTGGAGAAAAGAAACTTGTTCTGGCTATGTTATATTTGAGGTGCCTATTTTATATTTAATGATAATCATCATGTAGCCCCTAGATATGTAAGTCCAGACCTCAGTGCAGAGTGTGCAAATTAATAAAGACTGGAGTTAAGAGGGCCTGTGACAGGTGCACTTATGACTCCCAGTCATGGTGGGTTGCCTTTAACAGGAAGAGACACGCTTTGCATCTTCAACAAGACGTTTTCTATTCTCCTCCTCAGACAACATCCTCATCAGTAAAAGACTGTCACAACCTAGTCAATGAAAAGCCACCACACTTCGAGCCCCCAGTTCTCTCCCCTGGACTCTTTGTTTATAACAGCCTTTCCCATCTTTCCCTTTCCTCTATAAAGGACATTCCTCTCCTTTGCTTCCCAGACTTGCATATTGTTTTGCAATAGCTTGTGTGTCCCGAATTGCAATTCCCTGATATTCCTGAATTAATTCATTCTTTTGCTGGTAAAATAACCTTTTTAAGACCAACAAGAGGCAGGGACCTAAGATATGAATTTACTTCTACATTTACATTTTATTTAAAGTCATGCTAGTGGGTGGGTTATGTGCAAATAGAGAAGAGAAATAATATAAGACTCAGCTCGTAGCCACTGTAATATTTTGGTTGGGAAAAAAGAGTCAACAAGCAAGACAGAAAGAACAGTTAAGATGCCAGGAAATAAAGCAAGAGAGTGTGGTTTCCCAGAAGCTAAGAGACAAGTTCTGAAGAAGCAAGTAACAATCAACAGTGAAAATGCTATTTGACTAAGTGAATCATATGAGAAATGTGAGGATGTAAAAAGCACTTATCTGACTTTGCAAATGGAGGTTATTGTTAACCAGGATAGATTATTGGCATTGTAGGAATTTCACTCTGTGTGAGGTAGGTTCAGGAAAATGTGAGAGAAGAGAAATATGATAAGTACTGGCAACAAATTTAGAAAAGAAAAGGAACAGACAAATGAGGCAGTAAAGGAAAAGGAATATGTTCCAAATGACGGATTTCTGCGATAAGAGATAATTCAGCTTATTTGTCTGTTTATGGGTATGAGCCAATAGAGAAGAGGAAATTATGAGGAGGAGGTGATTTTAGGAGCAAAGCCACTGCCTAGGTGAATAATTGGTGCTGGGAATGTGGAGGAATTCTGACCATTTCTATTTTCTTAATTAATTAACTAATTAAAAAGTGATACCATCAGCTAAAGGGAGAAAGCAGGGGTGTTGTTTTGAGGAGAAAGGAATGAAGTAGTCTTGTCAGATAAAGAGAAATTGAGTTAATAGAAAAATATATTAATGGTAAAGCTGTTAGGTATGGTAGTAGATCTTGGCACTTGATAATTCAATGTTCAAGTTTTGACGGCTCTTAGGATGTATGAGATCAGCAATTTTCAACCTTTTCATCTCATGGCACACATAAACTAATTACTACAATTCTGCAGAACACTAAAAATATATTTTTTGCCGATCTGACAAAAAATAGGTATAATTTTGATCCATTCATACTTGACAGCTAATATTGTGCTGGCTGTTGTCACTCTTTTAATTTGACAGTCTAAGGGAAAAGAGGTCAGTGCTCCTGACCGAATAGTCAGGTACTGCATGTTTTAAAAGTTCTTGTGGTGCACTGGTTGAAAATAGCTATTAGATGATATTTGTCATTTTGCAAAGATATGAATTTTTGTCACATTAAAAAAGGGCATGAAAATGTATCACCTGGGTAGAAAATAAAGCTTCATAATAATTATGCTATTAAAGAGATTCAAAAAGAAAAACTAACAATAAAATCAAACATTTTTCCTTTTCATATTACCCCTAAAAATAAATTATACTGTTGAGGTTGAAAGTGAAGCAAATATCAAGGAGCCTAAAAGAGTGATGGCTCTTATCCAGACAGCAGAAGTTTTAGGTAATTAAAGAGTGAAATGTCTATTTTAGTGGAGACTTGGACCAGTGATATGAGCAAACATACACCCACTCCTTGTGGAAACAAGATAAAGTATGCCTGGAATGTTCTCGCCAATGCTCCAACTACTCACATGAGGATAGTAGTCTCAGGAAACATGCGGTTTGACTAAGATGTGAATTGAGACAAAACCAAGAGTCTAGGCAGATATTTCTAGTTAGTGGAGTCACAAAGGCCTTGGCATGTATCCCTCACTACATTCAGGGTGTATTTCACCCTGAGGCCCACAGTTTTCATGCTCCTCCTCCTTCTGGTTATATTATGGGCTTGTAAATAACTCCTAATAATCACTAAGTTACTCTCTCAGTACCATCCTGAATAAGTATAAAAGTAATTGTTTTCCTTCTACATTATTGAATGTACTTAAATATAACAACCTGCATTTGTTTCATGCTTTCCTTTAAAAATCATTTTCAAATTTGTCATATTATCCTCAAATCAATCCTATAAAGTAATTATTATTATTATTATTATTATTATTATTATTAATGGAGTTTTAAAGATTTGTTGATACAACTGGGCTCATATACTTGGGGAAGAGGAAAAGATAATACTAGAAACCAAGTTTTCAGACTCCCAAATTGCCCCACTGGTTACCATCACATGCAGCCATGCAATATAATAATGATCATAAATCTTGCATTTTTAATTATGCTTTTCTTAGCTAAGTACTATGCTTAATTGTAATATTTACCTGTTTAAAATCTAAATTTTTTTGTGTGTGGCAAAATAAGTATTTGTAATTGGGGGAATCTCCAAAAATAATAAATGATAAATAAATAAAAATAAACTCAGAGAGGGAAGCCCTTACAAATCATCCAGCCTAAATACCACCGTTACGTATTGCAAAACTGAGTCCCAGGGAAATTGACTTGCTTAAGGTCATTCAACTGGTTAATAGAATTACAGCTGGGATTATATTTCTTAACAATTATCTCAATGTGTTTTTCATTGTATTACATTGTCTATAGAAATTGAACTACAAAACCACCAAATATGAGAGCTCGAAAGGACTCTAGAGATTGAGTCCAACCCTCTCATTTTATGGAGGAAATAGAGATCCAGAAAATTAAACTGTTTTTGCAATGCTATGTAGTGAGAGTAATAGGAAGCTACCAGTAGTATGGGACTGCGCCTGCCTCAGGTTTCAACTGAGATACTGTAAGGAAAAGTATCAGATAGCAGAGAGTGTGTGCGGACAGCCCAGTCCCTATATGCTGAGTTTTAAAGGAAATTGCACACATACAGACACACAAAACCCCAAAACATGACTCTTTCACCCCTCTGCCAAATTAAGAACATAAAAGGATATCAAGCAATGGACGCAGACAACAGGAGGTGAGGGTGAGGGCAGGATTGGGGAGGTAGGGGGACAATGGGAGGATAAGGACACATTTGTAATACCTTAATCAATAAAGAAAAAATAATAATAATCTACTCCAACACACAAGATGGCCACCCCCATATGGACTAAAGATGGCCACCACAAGATGGCCAACAGGGGAGAGCAGTTGTGGGCAATCAGGCCTGCAGGGGAGGGCATTTGGTAGGGACCAGGCCTGCAGGGGAGGACAGTTGTGGGTGACCAGGCTGGCAAGGGAAGGAAGTTAGGGGTGACTGGGCCAGCAGGGGAGGGCAGTTAGGGGCAATCAGGCCAGCAGGGGAGCAGTTAGGCATCGATCAGGCTGGCAGGGGAGTGGTTAGGGGTGATCAGACTGGCAGGCAGGCAAGCGGTTGGGAGCCAGGAGTCCTGGATTGTGAGAGGGATGTCCCAGATTGGAGAAAGTGCAGGCTGGGCTGAGGGACACACATCCAACCCCACCCCTGTGCACGAATTTTGTGCACTGGGCCTCTAGTAATAATAGTAAAAGATATCAGAGACAGTGGAAAGAGGGAGGGATTGGGAAGGAGATTTCTTTGGATAAGGCTGGTGCTTTGCTTTGAGTTCCCAAAAGTTGGGGGAAATGGTGGACATTCTAATTTCTAAGCCCAAGCCCAATGAGTGAGTCTTTGAGAGAACCATTTGATGTGCCACCTCTGTTTTTGGTGGGACAGTCAGAAGAGCAGTACATTGGGATTGCTTGAACTGTCAGGGTTTGCACAGAATATACAACCATTTCTTGTGGGTCAGATGTGGGCCATTTAAAATGAAAGAGCCCACATGAGACTTGTGGTCCCTGTCCTGTCCCACAGTGCCCCCTTCAAGAGGCAAGTAGACCACACCACTACCTAGAACAGAGTCTTGGTCCTTAGGGTTAAGGGCTCTTTAGAAAACAGGAGACTGGGAAGGAAACTTCAGAGGCCAAGAGAAAAAGCTGACTTTTACCACCCCTCAGTGCCAGAGAGGGCAGTCAACATGCGATGGCACCATCTACTCTCTTCATTAACTGCAAATGTTGAGTGATGCAAGATCTTAACTAGGACAAATGGAGGGCAGAGCAATGACTGTGGGCTTCCAGCCTTAAGCACATCTGGGTTGGGGAAGAGAAGAAGATTTAGTGACAGGCCAAGGTCAGAATTTTTCAATATACGTTCTTCATACGTAAGTGAAGCTGTTTTTTACATGGATTGTGAGATGTTGTGTTACCTAGGAGTACGTGGGAACAAAAGCCCTGGAGTTGTTGGAATTTTCATCAGGGGTAGGGAAGCTTGCAACCAGAGGGAGATGGAGTTAAAATTGCATTTTGTTCATAGTCCATAGGCCCAGCACACTGGTTACAAGAATAATCTCACAATCTCATCTAGGACTTCTCCCACTGCACCCTGCTGTCTCAAAATTAAAGGTGTAACAATTGAAAGAAGAACAAATTTATTTGGTTTCTATGTCCATCTGTTACAGAAAATTAAGAAAATATCTCGAAAGTTTAAAAAAAAAAACCCTCATTTCCTATTGGATGTCCAGTAATGCCTGGTGATCAAAAGAACGGATGAAATAAACTGCCATCAACGGGAGGCACGAGACGGGGTGTCCCTACCACCAGACAGGCATGAACAGCTGCAGACACCGGTGCAAATCAGGAGGAAATCTAATGACGGTGGCACCAAGGGAAGAAAAATACAAACACCGCGCTATGTGCCAAGACTCGCCACCAGGCGCGTGCTGCTGGTGCTCAGGACCCCAGCAGTGAGATGTAAACATGGGTCAGCTGAGCTATTTTACTTGGGCCAAGTTATGTACACAGTGTGTGACCATGCTTTCAATCAGGAAAATGGCACATGGAGCTTGCTGGCCTGCTTTTAAGGACATGCAATACATCTTGTTCTTTCCACCTCAAAGGGACCAACAGGGGCAGCAGAGCCTTCCTGTGCCCCACCACGGTTGACTCTTGCATATGCTCAATGCCATCATCCCTGCCTTATACTCTGACAGCTGAACTGCAGGCACCAGTTACCTTCCAGAGGTAAAGTACAATTGCAGCATTTCCGCCAACCTGGAGGACTTGGGGACCGAAATGAGTGACAATTAGCAAAGGTACAAGTGTTTCTGAACTGTCTGTCTCGCACACTGTGGCAGAATCTGGTTATGGGTGCAGGCTTTTGTTTTTAGGCTCAAGCCAATATCCTGATAACACGGGCAACATTAATGCTACACCCTCAGAGCCATGGTGGCTCTTAATGGTAAAACTGGACAGAAACATGTAGAAAAGACATGACAAGAAATCATCAAGAGGCAGCCAGCCATATTGTTAGAATTGCAGTAAAGTATATTATTAAAAGGGAAACTTTTCTTTATCACACATGGAAAGCTTCTAGATCACACACGGATGCTTGATGTTATTGCACAAGATCTGAAGTCTGGGAATAAAGGGGAGCCCAAAGAATAGTTAGTCATAAAATTATTAATTTTAAATTTTGTCGGAATTCTCCAATCATATGGATTATCTGTGAAAAGTAATATTTTTGTTTCCTTGATTAGCCACACTGTTTCAAGCACGCCCTTAGTTAATATACGCACAGATAGCCCCTCTTATCACACTGCAAGCCACGTTACATTTTGTCATATTACACCATCCAGTACCATAAGGAATACATGATGAAAAAAATGTGGATATACACAATGCTATTTAAATTTTCTTCTCAATCCTCTGATGTGGGAGCTTACAGAAATGGCCACAGTTCTCTACCTGTTCCTGTATACAGGACCTTGGCAATATGACATAGGGCATCTATTTCCCTGTTTCTTAAATTTGAGCTGACTGCATGAGTGGCCATATAATGCATAGTAAGTCATGTTGTGCCTCCTCTGAACCTGGGCTTCAGAGGTTTCCTAGGTCTCCTCACTGTCTTTGAACTCTATGACTAAGGTAGCCTGTTGAAGGATTAGAGACATATGGCATGATCATTTGTATCACCCTGATTAAAATTATGCCCACTGGCACTCATCTAAGTAAGCCCATCCTAGATTAGCTAGTACCCAACCCAGCAGCTAACTGAGAGCATAAGTGAGCCCAATGCAGATCAGATGATTACTTACCCTCCTGACCCACAGAATTGTGAACCAAAAAAAGTTATTGCCTTAAACCACTAAGTGTTGGGTTATTGGGTAGCAGTAATTAATTGATATGCCTGGTTATATCATTTATGGAGTTCTTTTGTTTTTGTCATTCTGACAGGTTTACATTCCATGGCTGGATCACTTAAAGATTGCCTCAAGTCTTACAAATGGAAGAGACCACAGCTAATGGGGAGACTGTCTCTGTATGCCATTGCTCTGATTCACTATTACACAGGGAAACCTCTGCCCATAAATATTATTATTTTCATAAACACAAGAGAGAAAGGGAAGAGTAGAAAAGGATTCCTTGTTACCCTTCTTTCCAGCTATAATACCACTGACCACCAGGGTCACCCATTAAAGTGGGCCATCCAACCTGACTTGGGGTCATGAGCCTTGAGGGTAGCGCTTGGGTATTTTTCAGTGTTTTATTCCACATAGGCCTTCCCTGTTTTAACACACAGTAGTGGCTAAATACAATTACAGGAGCTCAAATTGAATTCATTTGAACTCCTAACTATTATAGGGGAGGCACGGTACTTTCTTCATCCAGCAGTTGCATTCAGGTTTCACAACACTACATAGCTTTCTGAACTGTCTTGAACTGCTTAAGACTGGAGATTTGGTCAGATTTTTGAGCAAAAGCCATCAACTGTCATGGAACTTTCAATCTAAGTTTAAGAAAATCTCTAACATCCAAGATAACTATAACTGCAGATTACTCTGAATAGACCCAAATGAACCTGTGGGGGTCCTGGAATGGTCTCAACTGAAGAAGAAAGCTCCCAGAAAATGTTTAATTCATTAAGTCCTAAATGCAGGGATTAAAATTCTTCAGGTACAGGCTGTGATCTGAGAACTGATTACTCCCCAGGTTTTATTCCATGAACTGAATATCCTAAAGTAGACAACTCTCCCAGGCTAGCACATGAGAGCTACTTCAAATGCGGAGATATAGTGTAATAATATCTCTCTTTAAGAAGTTGTCCATAAGATCCCGCCATGAGACCCCTGCTCACCTCATCATTCATCACTGCCCCCTCAGGCATTTCTATGATCCTAAGCACTTCCTTCTGTTTCCTGCTTCTGTGCTTTGTGAATCTTTTCCTTTCTGCCTGAACTATACTTCTTTTTATGCATTCTCCAAATGAGTACCTTTCCAACTTTTGAAACTCAACTCAAGTACTTCCTTTTCTACAGAGTTCTTCTCAACTGCAGCCCTCCACACTATTCTCTAAGTAGATTTCTCTATTTCAGCAAAATTTTGTGTGTGTGTGTGTGTGTGTGTGTGTGTGCGTGCAAGTGTAATATTTTATTGTTGCCTTTATGGGACAGTTTTGACAGGTTTTATTACTAGATTTTCACCTATTTGAAGGAAAGAGCCATTATTCATAAATTATCATACCAAATTTCTAGCTGAGTGCTTGCCATTATGATATTCAATGAGTTCTACTGAAAAAAGTGTAAATGAATATTATTATATTGTCTAACACTTGCTTTTTAGAAGAAATGCTTAAAAAATCAGTCTGGGCATATGATTTTCCAAGTTTTGTGGGTTTAAATGCATATTATTTCATTATGATTTGTTATTTAATATCTCCATAATGGGAGGACAAACTCTCATGAGCGGCAATATTTTATAGTACCTACAGGGAGTATATTTTCTCTTTAGTCAGAGCTTTGTGTTTTAAGCTAATAATAAAACAGAAGATTATTTACATTGATGATTCATGCTTTTTTCACTTAGAATTTTTATTAATGGAGTGAAATTTGCTATATAAGAAAGTGTGAGCAATATGTAAACAATGCATAGCATTATGAACACATATAAAACTAATAAGTAGGCATAAATAATAATACTTTTCTACGTTATTTATATAGGAAAAATAAGTTATTTAAAAAGAAAACTGAATCAGGAAAAATACACCATATGGCTTATATCAGCAAGTGAGAAAGTCACTTGACCAGATTTAAATTCTCCTAATTTTAGTTTTTTTAAATATAAAAAAGGTCAATAATATATAATTTTACTCTTTCAGGGATTGTAAATCATAATGAGAAAAAATAGAGTAAGCATTTTGATCACTAAGAAAATAGCAAGCAACTCATATAGGGGACATATATGTAGCCATCTTGATATAAATAATATATTTTAACCTGAAAATTAATGTGCAATGTATTGAGCTGACTCGGTGACATTATTATTTCAGGATATCTCAAAGCCTATCATGATATATTCCATGTAATAAAAGCTGATTCATTCTTACTTGGTGGCAAACTTGAGGAATATGCCAATGTCTTAAATAGAGAATAAAGGAAATGACCTAAATATTTTAGGAATAAAAACCTGCTTATGAAAAACAAAACAAAACAAACACACACACACACACACACACAAAAACAACAACAACAAAAAACATGCCAAAACAAATCTGTGTCTGAATGATTTAGGATGGCTTTCAGCATGGGTCAGATTCCCTGAATACATGTTCATCTCCTACTACATTCATATTAATACATATATCAACGTGTAGGATTGGCCAAAGGGAAGCATGGGAGTGAGGGGCGGTAGAATGGAAGGTAGAGCTACTGGAGAAGCCATGCTATTCTTCCCCCTTCTCCCTGCAATATCTACACTATCTTACGGCTCTATTTGGAACAATTCAACTGTACTCTTGAAAATACCACTACCTGCCTGATGGGTCAGTGGATGTGAAATCACCAATGAGAGCTTAAAATAATTCCCCCCCCCGCCCCAATTCACTGGGATCAAATGAAAAACAAATGGTCTCTCCTCTCCACTGTTCTTTAAGCTGATAATAATCCCATCTGCATTTGATTTGCTTGTTACAAATTTCAATATGTAAAACAAGTTCACTCTTGAGTTCTTCCAAGATAAGGAATATTCTCTTACACTTTCAGCATGTAGGGAATACATATTTTATCTCTTTCTGATTGAAGTGAAAGAAACAAATACTCTATCAGAGCAGTACACTCTTGAATTATAAATATTGCAGTGCAACAAGCAGTAATTATCATGAATGGAAAGGTGATATATTTTGAGGTTAAAAAATAACAAGATGTTAGAAATGATTACAATGAAAATAATGGCATAACAATGATTTAGACTTTGATACCTCAAGTAAACTTTTTACTTATATGAATTCTATAAAGAAGGAAGAAAGATACTGTCATCAGATCCTTTATGAGCCTTCATTAACTATGATACCAAGAAATAAATGAAGATCCAATAAGTACTGAGAAAAGGTTAACTTTCTATATGGTTGATTAAAACAAGCAATATGAGAAGTTCTGGAAAATTCTTAATAATTTCTGGCTTTTGCAAAATACATAATAAATGGCATATAAATAAGTGTAATTGCATTTAAGCAAAACTTAATTATAATGTCTGCTATATTACTTTAAAGAAGAGCATTTCTTATTTAATTACTAATAGTCCACAAGCTCTTGAATTTTGCTTTTTAACTATATCCAAAAGAGACTCTTCCTGACTAAAGCATTTTGCCTTCTTTCTCAAGACGGCACTTTTCAGAGGATGAAAATTGTTCTCAAGTCCTGCTGACAATTCAGTCTTGTCAGTTGACACTTAATCTGCAAAACAGCAATACTAATGATTATCCAAGAGGATCATCCCAAATTCAGTGTCACATAATACTTATCAGTATATCAACAGAGAGAAAGATTATTCATAATGTGCTGCCTTATGTCTCTTGTCATTTTATCTCTAGATATTCATCGTCCTTTATAGCAGCCAGTAGCCACATGTGGCTATTGTACACTTGAAATGTGAAAAGTTCAAGTTGAAATATACTCTAGGTATTAAATACTCACTCATTACAGGTTTCAAATGCTTAGTAGCAATAAAAAAATGTAAAACACCTTATCAATAATTTTTATATTGATCAATTACAAGTTGAAATGACAGTATTTTAGACAGATTAGATTAAATAAAATATACTAAAATTACTCTCACATGTTTTAATGTGGCAACCGTAAAATTTAAAATATGAGCCTTGAATGATATTTCTGTTGGGTATCATTATTCTAGAACAGATTCTTTAGCAGTGGTTCTCAACCTTCCTAATGCTGCGACCCTTAAATACAGTTCCTCGTGTTGTGGTGCCCCTCAACCATAATATTATTTTCGTTGCTACTTCATAACTGTAATTTTGCTACTGTTATGAATCATAATGTAAATATTTGATATGCAGGAGATGTATTTTCATTGTTTGCAACCCACAGGTTAAGAACCACTGCAGTGTCAGATATCTAAATTCAAATAACAATTATATATACAATGAGTTCATATTCCTGTTAATTCTTTCCATGGCCTACAGGTCAAGAATTCCTGCTCAAAGACACTTACAATCAACTTTTGAATGAAATAAAAACCAAAAGGCATGCTTGCATTATTTCGCTATCCTAACTCAACACCTCAAATTTGCTTTTGTGAACTGCATTTGGAGGTAATCCCATAGGCATCGGTTTCAGAATGATATAAGAAATGTTCCAAGTTCTTTATTGGATTTACCAAGGGTGTTGTTAAGATGTTGCTCATTGCATCATGATACTCCAGAGGCATACCACTTTTCATATTACAGACACATTCCTGAAAAGTTATGGGAAAATAATCTTGTAAATGTAAGTATATTTTCACTTGACCGGCTAATATATAAAGGTAACCTCTAATAAATCCTTTAGTAAATGAAATGATAAAATTAATTACTTTGTTGTTCATTATTTGACCAAGACCTTAATTTAACCTTTAGAAAAAAAATAAGGTAATTCCCAAATACCAGAAATACAACATGCTAATTGAAAAAAAGAGTGAACCTTAATTTATTCCTCATCTAATTCCTTTCTGATGACTAACTGCTTCTACAACTCTGTTCAAGCCAAAACGCTGAAGCAAAGTCCTCAGGTTTCATTGGTTTCTATTTCTTCTTCCATAGAAATAGCAGATTGTACTCAATGATTTTTGAAGTCCCTCTTATCTCTAATGTTCTGTGACATTTTCTTTTCTTTTTTTAATTTAAATTCTTTTGCTCTCACAAAAGGATCTAGGTGTCAGCCCCCAAAGGTCCTGCGAGATCTAGCTGTCCCTCCCTCACACACACACACCATCTTCCACACACTCCCATTTCGCTCCCTCACTCACTCACACTCTCTACCTCACTGCCATCCTCCTGGCTGCCATCTTGGAAAACCCAACATTTTCTTCTCTATCCAGATGTTTGTTATATGAAATATTCTTAAAACAGAATATATAACAGTTGCTACTGTTTGTGATTCAAGACTAAAGTGTACTCATAAGTATACTTTCTCTGTTGCATTACAGTAATTATGCTAATATTTTTCATATTTAAGAAGCAATTGGTTTTGCATTTTATTTATTTTGAATATTGACACTTGCAAAATGTCCCTAGAGTTAGCAGAATCTATTCAAGGCTTAAAAGTGATGAATCTGAAGCAGTTGGTGATTAAACTCTACTTCATTCACTTCTATTTTTTGTTCTCTTTTTTCTTTCTTCTCCATTAATCAATTCTGAATCTCCTCAAGAAATTTATTTAAAATTGTAGAGGCATAGAAGCATTTGACTTCTATTCTACAGTATTTGGCTGCTTTCAAAAGAGGAGCAAGTAAAATCTTTTTAATAGTACAATGGTCATTATAAGATATTATATTTAAAAGCTTTTAAAACATGCTCCATCTGAAAAAAATACATCTAGCACTGAGTTCTCTGTGGGAGAGTGAAGAGAACACAAGTAGTACTGTCTTTTGTTTGTCTTAAATCACAAAGCATTTACTTACAGTCTCATTACCTTAATTGATGTGTAGTAAATTCTGAAATTGCCAGGGTGTTGGGAGTGGTGGTGGTGATGATGGTGGTGATGATGGTAGTAGTGATGATTGCAATTCCTCTAGTTTCACAAATACGTCAAGGTTTACCTGGTTATGGTGAGACTGTCCCTGTCTTGTGGCCTAAGGATTTCAGCATAGATTTGTATACAGGATGCAGGGACGACAGCCCTTTTAAATAAGAAAGCATGCCTATGAGGACTTCTCAGAGCCAGTGATGAAACATGAGTATATTTTTTACATTTGACCTTTTAAAGATAAATTAAACTCTGGTAGCTATTTACTTTTTTCAGGATTTTTGTTTGTTTGTTAATTGAGGAAGGTGAATTTAGCATAAAGAACTTTTCAAGAATACTAGTATTTGAGAGTCTTCAATTGCAGTTGAGAATGGCCTGATTATTTATGCCATGGAGTTATTACAAGTCCAGAATCAAGAACGCATTGGCTAATAGAAGCATCGGTTGTGGTGTGCCATGAGGAGCAATCATAAAACTCTTAAACTGTAACTGCTTTTCTGCCCTTTAGTGAAAAGTATCATCTTAAATGTGATTCATGTTAGCAATGGACTTCAGCCTGTTCTCTAACCTGAGAGGATCTTCCAATACCTGTCAAGAGTCAGGCAAAATGTATGATACTTTTGCACAATCAATAGGTCAGTAAAATTGCATTGCCCTTGTGACTAAAGAAACAGAACAACATTTCTTGCTTTTGGACTGGCACAGGAAATACAGAAACACCAGTCTGTGGTTTCACTGAGCATTCCAGCATGTTGAAAGTAACCTCATTTGCATGTTTGAGAAAACCAAGCCACACTGCTTTTACTAATAGCAATTGGCAAATGATATGGTGAATGACCTGGGGATTCAATGTAGTTTTGAATCAATCATTGCATAAATCATACAGCTGTTACATATTGCTTTTCTTCCAGGGAAATGGATGGGGAGAAACAACTTTGCGTAACAACGTTTTTCCCTGATGACTTCTTAAATGTATTTGTTTCAATAGCTCTTGAAACCACAGTAACATGATTTTCTTCTTAGCAATACCAAAAGAGTAGTCTAAAAACAGTTTCAAATGTGATTCCCTGATCCATTTTTCCTCCCAACATCATAATATCTTTCTTAAATATAATCTTCTGGTTTGGGGAAGGAGAACACTGGAATATATCAACAGTAAAGAACAATTCTTATTGTAACTAATAGATTGTATTGAGGTAGGGTGGAATTATTCTTTCCTGAGCCTGCACATTCTAAATCTAATCCATGTGATTGCAGTGGATTGAAGTGGTAAGAAGTGCAGTATATGAAAATGGCAAACAGCCTATATATTATGCATGTAGGAAATGTTCAGGTATTCTTTCTTCCAATGAATTCTATTCCCAATGTTAAGATTCTGAATTTTATAAGGAGATACTCTTTCCCCCATTTGGGAAAGTTACCAATATAATGAGTGCTATAGATCTTATTAACATTTATTCATGGCTGTTTATACCCCAAATACCAGAGAACTTGTATATAAATATGCATAACCCATGGACACAGACAATAGGGTGGTGAAGGCCTGGGGTGGGGGGTGGGAAGTGGGCAGGGATGGGCTTGAAGAGGTCAATCGGGGGGGGGGGGTAAGGGGGACATATGTAATACTTTTAACAATAAAGATGAAAAGTTCTAAAAGATATACCTGTGTTATAATAAAATTGATCATTAGCAGCAACAGTTAATTGTTAAAATACTTACCAATAATTGGAGGAATATGTATGTCACCACAGAGGTGGTTTTATCTTCATTGAAGTTAAAGATCTTTGTCTATGATTTTATTTATAAGAAAGACTTTGCAGGTAAATAAAAGGTAGTATTAATTTGGATTTAAGTGTCTATTTCATGATATTAGGTTTCCAAATTAAATAATCATTGTAAACATACATTTACTATCATAGAATATTTTAGCATGTGATCCAGATAGTCCACTGCAACATTTCTATACTAACCAATTTATGACAAGGAATATACATGCAAGGATCAAAGGAGACTTGATAGTAGAATTATGTGATATATCAAACTCTGTGCTAAACATCATTTAATTAGGGAGATAGAAACATATCTATGAAAAATAAATTGTTCTTAATATAAGGTCACTTCTTTAGACTACAGAAGAAACACATGTTAAACATTTGAAACACTATTGATACAGCTTTTATAATATTTCTCATTATCTTTTAAAATAGGGATCTTTAAATATATCTGCACACAAAATCTGAATAATGCATCAACATTTAATTTTGAAAACCTAAAAGAATATATATCAGTTAAAAAATAAACTCTTAAAATTTTATAAAGAAGCAAAAGATTATGTTAAGCCCTAACCAGTTTAGCTCAGTGGGTGGAGCATCGGCCTGCGGACTGAAGGGTCCCAGGTTCTATTCTGGTCAAGGGCATGTACCTTGGTTGCGGGCACATCCCCAGTAGGAGGTGTGCAGGAGGCAGCTGATGGATGTTTCTCTCTCATTGATGTTTCTAACTCTCTATCCCTATCCCTTCTTCTCTGTAAAAATCCAATAAAATATAGTTTTTAAAAAAGATTATATTAAATTCCTAGTAATAAGATAATTTGTTCAATACATTTTTTAAAAGCTTTCATAAAACAATTACTAAAACTAGCATGAAAGTTTATCAAAAATTATGTTTTATTTTTTGAGAGAATTATTATTTTGAGACATTGAACAGCAATTATATAGACACAATATACTTTATATGACAATTGAGTCCCTTTTCATACCATCAAGACATATCCACCATCCACTTCTGTCAGTTTGTTGTGTGTTCCCAACTGCTATTGGCTGCTATTATTGTTTCTTGTTACACTTCTTTTATTTTGGAGTCTATACTCATTCTTTTGATTAAATAAGCCAAGATTTTAGCTTTCTATTATCATGCAAACTTACCCATTATAGCACTTGAGGGTTATTGTATTAATTACCATCTTAGTCATTATTAGATTTTCTTGTTACCTTATATTTGGACCACAACACTCACCCCAGCTTACAAAAATTTATCATCATCTTTTTAGGCTCCAATCAGCTATTGAATTATAGCAGAAATATCTTCCTCATACACAGTTTCAAGGCATCATTTCCCAACTCAAAAAACTGCTTCTTTCCACCTAGTGTTTAATATAAGGATTGTCATAAATTTTTCTCTTTATATTTTAATGTGGTCAGTTACATTGATTTATTTTTGAAAATTGAACAAATCTTGCTCTCTTGTAATGAATCTCATTTTATTTGGATTTATTATGTTTCTCATGAATTGTTGAATTTTCTTTGCTGACATTTTGCCTCTATATTCCTAACTGATATGGTTTAATTGATTTTCTTTTAATGTCCTTTTAGAGTCTTTTTTCATTTTTTATTTTTTATTTTTTTGCCTCATGAAACAAGTTGGGAAGTATTATTTCCCCTCAGTTTTTCTAAAGAGTTTAGGTAAGATGTTTGTGTAATATTAGTATTCTCTCTTCTTTAAATGTTTGATAGATTACACAAGTGGTGCCATCTGGTGCTAAAGCTTTCTTTCAGGGAATATTTTTAATTAGTTATGATAACTTATTTTCTCAAGGAACTTGGCCATTTTATATATATTGTTAAATTTATAGGCATAAAAATTTTTCATAATATTTTCTATTTTCTTATTCTTTTTTTTTTTTTTAAATCCTCATCCAAGGATATTTTCCCATTGATTCTTAGGGAGAATGGAATACAGAGGGAAAGACAGAAAGAGATATTGATGTGAGAGAAACACATCGATTAGTTGCTTCCTGCATGAGCCCCAACAAAGGCTGGGGCCAGGTAGCAACCTGTAACCAAGGTACGTGCTGTGCCCTTGACTGGAACCACCAAACCCCAGAACATTGAGTCCGCAGGCCCATGCTCTATCCCCTGAGCCAAACCAGCTAGGGCTCTTATTCTTTTAATATCTTTAAGATTTGTAATGATGTCTCTTCCAATAGTATTGAGAGTGGCAAATTGTGTATTTTTTTTCCTTTCTTTAATTAATATATTTAGAGATTTATCAACTGAATTGTTTTCAAGAAAACAATTTTTGATTTGATTTTCTCTTGTTTGTTTTTAATTTTGTTCTTTTTTCTCTGTTAGTTTTGTTTTATACCTTTCTTCTAGTTCTTTTGAGTTTAATTTGCTTTTTAAAACAAACAAACAAACAGACTATTAAGGTAAAAGCTTAAGTCACTGGTTCTGTTGCTGGAGAAATTAATGGGCCAGATTTCCCAGGCACGAGTGGGATTGGGGTTTCGGGTTACTGCTGAAATGAGCGTTTTCAGAAGCCCCCACCAGAGAATGAGATGTAGGAGAAGACTTTATTTGCGTGAAGTTTCATTCCTGTGTCCAATGTCCCATTCCTGTGTCCAAGTTAAACTGGTCCTGAAAGAGAGGCAGCTGTGGGTTCAGCAAAGCCGAAAGGAGGGCCAGTGTCCAGAGCTGTTCCATGTTGCAGCCCAGGTCACTAAAGTCCATTAGTGCATTGTGCCAGTCACATGGGCGCAGTGGAGAGCCAGGAGCCCCCAGCGCCCCAGAGAGCGAGGCTCCTTTGTTAACAAGTTTAGATATTCAGGTTTCATGCCCTTGCACTGGCCATGCCTATTTTGGCCACAGACTCACTCACAAGTGGGCAACCTTCCCACTTAACTTAGACCTCGTTGGGCATGCAGCTCAACTGCCTTTGTCTAGACTAGTCCCTTCCTCCAGTGATCTGTGGGGAACAGACTTGGAGAGTGGTACATTAGCAAAGCTGTGTAAATGGCATGCCTATGTCATCTAGTCTTCCCTTTACTCCTTTTCTGTTTAATAATAAGTAGGTTATTACCACAGCATCAATTTGAAAACTTTATTCTTTCTTGATACTGAATTTGAAGTTATAATTTTTCTGTTAAGTGTTGCTTTTGTGGCTTTCTACCATTATTGGTATGTTTTGTTTATATTACTATTCAGTTCAATTGTTTGTAATTTCCCTTGTGCTTTATTCTTTAATATATATATATATACCAATACATATACCAGTTTTAAAGCTTATTTAGTATTCCCCTAAGTCATAGTCCATCATTTATTTTCCACAGATGAATCAGACACAAATGCCTTCTAAAATTAACAATAAGGGTTTTTTCCCTTAATATTCTTGTGTCTTCTACACAGATTTTTTATTGCCCTTAAATCAAATATAATTTCCCATAGACTGAAGGCTCAACTAAAGACTTGTCAAGAATCCTGTGGAAACTTGGTTGGAAAGTCAACTTGTTTTATATGCACCATAAAAGGTAACCAGTCCTAAAGTACTTCTTTGACTTTCCTCCTACTCTGGGATCACCACAAGAACCTCATGAACAAAAGATTGGAGAAATTACTATGGTTAATGGGCTATTCCAGAAATTCTAAGAAATAATTCTCTTGAGAGAATTAGAGTCACAAAAAGAGAAAGTATCCCATTTCTTTAGCATTAAGTATCACAGAGATGTGTCCAAATAAGCAATTTGTAGATTTAGTGAGGAATGAAGCTTTACGTTCTCTTTGCTTTACGTTATCCCACCCTTCTTTTTTAGATTTGCCTCATCACTAAAATTACTATTGCTTCTGTCATATTATAGAAATCATGAATCATTAATCTTTCTGATACCCTTGAAATATTTTCTTGGACAAGATAACTATATAAATAAGTACATTTACTTAACCTCTCTAAGCTTCAATCACCTTCCCTTTGTAAAAGGGAGAATAATTCCTATTTCATGAGACTTTTATGAAGATTGAATGAGAAAACATATGTAAAACATCTAGCAATGTGTTTAGGCCATAGTAACTATTTAATACATAATATCTTTCTCGCCTGTCCCATTTAAGTTATTCTTTAGTCATATGGGTCCTATTAACATTTCTACCCTCCATTTTGGTAGACTAAATGATGCCAAAGTAACTTCTAAAGTTTATGGTTTTAAACTAATTTTATTTAATTAATTATTTTTTCCTAAGTCCTTAAAATACAATGCCATTTTTCTTTCTAACAAGTTCTCTTACTTTACTCAGAAGTCCCTGAGCAAAAACCCATTGGGAAGCTTATTTTTAAAAATAAATGTACAAATTCAATGTTTCATTCTTTTGCTGCCATTCTCCAATCTGACAAACACATCTGTTTTGCCTTTGCCTCAGCGGGATCTCTGCAGGAGTCTACCTCTTGACATGATTATCCCAGCAATCTCATTTTTAGTTCTACCCTGGCAGCTCCCTCTTGAAATGCTTTAAGATATTTTACAGATTTTTCTCTTAGTGACTCTTGAGAGACTACTTCTGGTTGGGGGAGTGGGAGCTGGTAAGATTCCTGAGTTAAATCATCTGCTGAAGTGTCATGCTGATCTCTATGTTCAGCCTTATTCTTAAATGAATGATGTATGTTCTGTGGCTTCTGTGTGAGGGAAGGTGCAAACATGCATCTCCCTTCTAAAGAGAACTCAGCAATCAGTCCTAACTCTTGGCAGTTTATCTGATGGCACCCTTAGCTCTAAGGCATTAGCTAATGTGTTATGGCCATAGGTGCCTTTTTAGACAACGATGAGATGGCAGATTTCCTTTATGTCTGAGAATTCCACAAGAGAAGGTATTCTTTCTCCATTGGGACATTTTTCTCCAGAAACCAAGAATTTCTGACTCACAGTTGTTTTGCCATCTGCAAGCTTCACCTTCTCTATCACACACTAGAAGCCCGGTGCATGGCTTCGTGCATGGGTGGGGCCCCTCAGCCGGGCCTTCACCCTCTCACCATCCGGAACTCCTCAGGGGATGTCTGGCTGCCAGGGTTCAGTCCGATCCCCAGGAATCAGGCCAAAACCCGGCAGTTCGACATCCCCCTGAGGGAAGTAGCAGTCCTGAAGTGGCAGGTGGCCGGGGAGGAGGCCCCGAAGAGGCTGGACGCAACTCTGCTGCAGCTCATCCCAGCCCTGCTGTGCCTGCTGCCACCACCACTGCTCAGTAGCATTGCCACGGAGGCAGGGAGGCTCCCTCCACTGCAGCTGTGCTCGCCAGCTGTGAGCCCGGCTTCTGACTGAGCGGTGGTCCCACAGTGAGAGTGCACTGACCACAGGGGTCAGATCCTGCGTTGAGCGTCTACCCTCTGGTGGTCAGTGTGCGTCATAGCAACAGGTTGGCCTGTCGTTCTGGTCGATCTGGTCATTCCGGTCATTCCAGCCATTTGGTCATAACAGTCACTAGGATAATATATATGTATTATATATATATATATGTATTATATATATTATCCTAGATGACATGTGACATCCCCCACTTCAGAACAGCTTCATCACATTTTATCCTGTACCTTTGTAATGTCAGTCAAAGTGACAGTCAATCACTTTGATAATCCTACTGAATTATAAATTTCATGTAGCCTGTGATTTTGTCTTTGAGCCTATCATTTTCTTAGAATCAACAAACCTACAAACCTATATTCTGATTTGTTTTAGCACTTTTCTCTACTGTTTACTTTTAACTTTTGCCATAGTTAAGATTTTCATCATGGCATAATTGGATGTGTGTAACTACTTCCTAATTCTTTTCCCCTGATTCTTATTTTTTCCTTCTCTAATCCATCCTCTACAGTATCAAAACCATTCCTTATAGCTTATTACATTATTCTCCTTTTTAAAAATCTTTGAGTAAAGGATCTGATTATTTTTTAATTTTTTAAAAATATATTTTTATTGACTCCAAAGAGACAGAGAGAGGGAAACATCAATGATGAGAGAGAATCATTGATTGGCTGCCTCCTGCACGCCCCCCACTGGGGATTGGGCCTGCAACCCAGGAATGTGCCTTTGACTGGAATTGAACCCAGAACCCTTCAGTCCACAGGCCGACGCTCTATCCACTGAGCCAAACCAGCTAGGGCAGGACCTGATTCTTAATGTGCTATAAAGTGCTCCTTGCAATTGGTTCTTACATGTCCTGTGAATTTTATCTTTTGCCACTTTCAAAAATGTACCTATAGTCCAGCCATTCTTCAAAAACCATAATGCTATTTCCGATTCTACGACTTCACATATTGTGCCAACTGCCTCTGGAATGCCAGTATTACTAATCTTAGGTTCTTCCTTTAAGGTTAATATACAAATACTAACTCTACAAACATGATGCACATCCCTCCTCTCACAAAGGTCTTATATTTACTGTATTTTGGAAGCTTTTTCTGCATAACAACTTGCATTTATGCTTCTCTTCAGTTTAGAGGAATTTGACCAGGGGGTGGGGCCGGCCAGCCAACGGCCCATGGCCCCTCCCCCAGGCTGGCCCCACCCACCCCAATCCGAGGTGGGGCTGGCTGGCCTACCACCTGCAGCCCCTCCCCCAGCCAGCCTGGCCCAATCAGCCCCAATCGGGATGGGTCGGCGGACCCCACCCGTGCACAAACTCAGTAAAGGGGTAGGTTTACTCTTCTGGGAGCATGTTTCAGTTGGCCAAGGTTTAGATTATTCAAGCAGTATGGTACTTTGCCCTGCATGAAGGGATGAAGCCTGCAAAGAATGGACAGAAAAACAGAGAAAAGAAGAAGAAAAAGAGCAACAGAGTTCACATTTGTGGTGGAAAAGAGTACTGAGCATAGAGTTAGGAGCCCTGAGTTGGGTCCTGAAATTGCCAGTCTCTAGTTATGGGTCCTTGGGCCAATCATTTAATCTCTTCAGTTCTTATCAGTAAAACTAAGACATTGATACTTTACATATGAAAATTTTAGTATACTCTATAAATACAAGTATTTTTCTACAATTTTGACCACAATAAGGTTATGCTTTATTTTTAAAAAGTTGAAAAGAACACAGAAAATGTATAATGCTTAGAAAATAAAAATACTTAGATCCCTCTTGCTTTGGACAATTTTGTATTTATATAGAAAGCAACACAATTTTATTCATAATACTAAAATAAAATGAGTGAATGCTTAGGCTTTCCCTCTAGTTAGAAATTACTTTAATTTCTCTTTGGTTTTATGCTTTCCCACAGGCAGTTTAGAATGTCACATACACTTAGAGCAGATACATTGTACAGTGAAATTGTGCAAAACGTTCATGACAATCCTCATCTGAGACATAAACACTTCTTGTTTCCTGCTCATGTTTTCAATAAGGCCATATTATTTCAAGCAAAATTCTCATATGTGACTGAACACATGCTCTGGAAAACAACATATAATAGAGTCATTTCCTTTTGTTGCATGAAAGACAAAAAAGGCATCCCAAGTGTTTATTTAACTGATGGTTTTGAGAATAGAGCTAATTATCATTGAACTTGTATCTACTAATTCTTACTACTAATTCTTTCCCAAGCTCTCTTTGCTACCAGATCTTCCTACCATTTTTTCCATTTAAGATATCCAAGGTGCCTACACTTTTTCCAATAATGATTTCCTTTTTCAATATTCCTTTCAAGTTCTTATTTTTCTTGTCTTCATTGAGGAAGAGAAGGCACAAAGCAGGAACTTGATTTGGCAAGACATACTCAGGAAAGGAAAAACAACATCTTCAAATTAATTGAGTAATATCCCAAGCCTGAGTATTTTTTCCTCTCATGGTCCCTCATATACAAAGAGGTCTGAAAACATTCATCTCCTCTTTGAACAGATTTATACCTATTCAAGGAGGAATAAATTTTCTAACATGTCAACAAAAAAGATATATTATTTATCTGTTTCAATATATATTACTCAGAAGCTTAATTTTAAAATGTTTGTTTATTATCACAAAATTAATGAGCAATATAAGCATTCTTTAAAGGCCAATAGCTTCGGGTGTCTAGATCAGTAAAGTGCACATATTAACTGGTAAGAGTCTAAATTCCTTTTGGACAGGGACCGTTTTTATTCTTCTGGGTATCCCCAAGTCCCAAGCATTCATCAGACAAGTTTGATATATGTACATTGAATTAAAGTTAACCATCTCCTAACTCAAGAGAAATACGTGAATAACAGAACTAGTCCCTACTTTTAGTAAAAAAAGGCAGTGATGTGAGGGGAAGAAAGATTAAAAATGTTACTATTACTGCCCTCTTTAAAGCATAATTGATTGGTGATTCTTTAGATCAGAGGTCAATAAAGTAATATAAGTATAACAAACAGGTTAATATGTATTCCCATTTCTGTTGCTCCTTTTCATTCTTCCTTGGGGGTTTTGATAGAATCAAAGGCAGGAACATCACAATAGCTGCAGTTGTTGACTTAGGGAATTTTGTTACATATTGCTATATGACAGAGCTGGGCCAAGACAGCGAAGTCTCTGCTGTCTCCACTATCTTTTTAGTATAACCAAAAGTAATACCTAGTTGTGGAATAGCTCCTTAACTGTTTATTTTTGCTTTCCTCTTTATATAATTTTATTGACCAAATGATCATAAACTACTATCCATGAAGTGACAATCATTTGGGAATGATGCTAATTCTTGCTTTGGTGCCATTTGGGATTGTGCCACGGGTATACATTTCAGTCAGTAATACATTATGCAGTTAATGTCATTTCAATACATAACCCATACAAATGAACTGGAATTATGTAATATTGCTTGAAAGTTTTAAACAGATGGCAAAACGCTGTGACAAAACACTTTTTAATTGAATACAGAAAATTTCTCTTTGGGTAAATGATGTGTATTTCACAGTTAGGTTTCAGTGTGATTTCACCGGAGTCCAGCCAGAAAAAGGGCGCGCAATTCTGTGAATTATACTCACGGAGCGTGCCAAGCCTTTGTGCCTCTTTAGAAATCCCTACCCCCTTCACACCACAGCTGGTGCTTGTTTCCACCAGTGAGTTTTAAATAATTCAGTGAAAGTCTTGAGAAACAGGGAATGTTTTGCATAATTTTGAAGCTTGATTCCTATTTGCACCAAATGTTTCTGATCAGCAAGATTGCCTCAATGGAAATAGTGAAGGTTCCCTTTGAACTGATAGTCAACCCCAACTCATTATCTTAAAAACTTGAGAAGAATCATTTCAATATCATTTTGCATTTGATATTGGAAAATTATAAAGGTAGATCAGAATATAATGGGAGAAAGAATCCAATTTGGCGAGCTTTGTTTCTTGTGGCAGTTATATTAAAATTTACTATTTGTTTTTCTTATGGTTTTGTTCATTTATTTGTGGGACTATCTCTTTACTTTATCCCAACAATTATTATTAATAATAAGGCTTCTATCATTATTCAAGAAGTTATAAGCATGCACCTCATTTGAGTGTTCCTTTTAAACATTTTTATTTCTAATTAAACAGAACCCAATTCTTCAAACACTATTATAGGCAAATGAAACAAGACGCATAAAAGATATAGAGGAGTAGTTAGTTTAGAGATAGATGATTTCTAATATGAAAAATAATTACACTTTGAGCATATTGACTAAGAGGGCAGCTCAAGTCCAGACATAAAATGAAAATACATCAAAGAAATTGGAAAGTTAGTTTAGAGAAGAAATAACATACACATCTTCCTTAAAACATTAGAATTGGAGGATGGACAAACTCTATGTCTTATGCACTGGGTCCAAGAAGAATGGAACTAGGTTTGAGGATATTAGAAAGACATTCCTAGTTCTACTCATAGGCATTATCAATCAGAAAGGATATAGCATTCATGAGTGAGGGCAGATTTCTTGGGTCTGCCTTCTGTCTTTCAAATGGATGTGCTAGTAGTCAGCAAGCCTTGCAGGTGAGTAAACTTCCAGGTCTGAGGAACTCTGAACAAATAGTTTTCCTCACATGGGCTGGAATGGTTAGGTCTTCACATGTGGAAAAAACTTTGCAATACAAGTGAATAATTCTGCTATTCAGGAAGTCCTGTCAAAAAGGCCTACATATCCAGGGATTTTAAAGTCCTGAAATTCTCAATACACCATACTTATGCAATCCTTCTGATTTCTCTGAAAGAAATTTTATGCCACCACCCATTATCTCTGCTACTTTACAATATCTAGAAACTATTTATTCTACATGAGGGCTTTTCTAAAAAAGGCAAGGTGATGGCCTGTATACCACTTTTTGTCAGCATATGCTTTATTAGATATATCAAATATGAATTTGTTAGTTTGCATGATATAACATGAAGGGAGAAGGAATCTTTGTTTTATTCAGTGATTGATCCCAAGCAATATTTGAATAGAGTAGGAACTCAATAAATATTTGTTGAATAAAAAAATGAAATGGGGCTCTAACATATTCAAGTAGATATAATAAACCATATTATAATATGATTTTTCAACAATAAGAGGACTTTGGCTTTTTAATGAAAGCAAAGAAAATGATTTTCTGTTAAAGGTAACAATTCTTCAGTTATTGTGTGGTCACTTAGATATGCAACATCTAGGTCATCTGAAGTCTTATTAAAGCATTATGAAATTGGGGTTTAATTATACCACTATTTTATTTGTGGCTACTTTGCATCCCATTTGTGGTAACCAATTATTTACAATGGCTTTGGATCCTGGATTCAGAGATTGCTTCTTCTACGTTTTAGGAATGTTTTTAACCCACCTATTTGCTTCTGGAAATAACTTAGTGTGGTGAGTGGATGAGTGACCCCATGATGAGTGCCATGCGATAAAATGATTTCTGTGATTCAATTAACTGTGTTTAATAAGCATAACTATGACCCAGTAAAGTAGTGACTAGAAAGCAATTAGAATAGTCCAGAGGCCCTCTTCCCCAGCTTCTTCAACTTTATAGGAAGCACAAAGAATATAAGTAATGAACTAATTTTATGTCTGCTCTATGCTGTGGGGACATGTGCTGGACACTAGGATACCAGAATTTTGGCCAAATTCTCATTATTCCCCCTTTCTACCAGATGGTGAATATAGAGTTGTACTGAAACAAAAACAAAGTGAAAAAAATTATCACTTGGAGAAAGCCTTTTATTTAGCATACCACAATGGTAACTCTTCTTAAAAGAAATTATATGAAAATCTAATTTCTATCTACTTATTTCAAATCACATCTGAAAGTAAATGCTGATTATGAATAATCTGAGCAAATAAATAGACATTAAAATGGGTTGAAGTAAAACAACTAGAAATAATAATAATAACAATATTTGTTTATAAGTGTATGATATCAATATTTACATATGTTATGCATATACAGGTCAGCACACTAGCAACTTTTAATCAATTTGTAGACTGATGAAAAGAGCCTGGAATGGACCATGGAGCAGTCTAGGGAGGAAAAGAGCTGTATGTTCTGATTCCAGGTCTCTCATCAACTAACTGACTTAAAGCAAATATCAAATTACCTGATATTGTATACTTTTGTTTATAAGATCTTTGGAAATAACACCTCCCTCTAATTGGAATACAAATGAAATGAGACATGTGGATGCTTTTGAAAAATGCATATGCAGTCAAGAGTGTTATAGATGATTAAAACAGTGAATGACAAAGAGGAAAAAAAAGAAGTAAAAATTCTAAGGACATAAAAATTCTATTGTCTTCAATACTATGGTTTCTAATTTCCTTAGAATATATGTGTGTGTGTTTTTTTCCTAGTCATTAAGATCTTGGAGTTAATCAATCATAGTTTTCAGGAATTTTTAAGAAATGCCCTTTTTAGAGAAGGCCTAATGCTTTGAATTTAGTGTCTTTTATAGTTTAAGTTTAAATGACATGACTTTACAAATAAAGCCAACGTGTCTCAGACCACCCTTTGTAGAAAATAAAGCTTTTAGTGATTAAAAAAAAATAGTTCCCTAAAATAATCAAGACTGTCTGCAATAAACTACACAACAAATCCAAAGTCACTAAAACGAGTTTTAATAATTCAATTGCATTTTATTATCAAGGAAAGTCAATATTGTACAATCATAATATTTCAATCAGTAGAAGAAGCAAAATTACCCTAAATGAAAATCTCATTAGTGTCTATGAGGAAGTCAATAAAAGAGAAGTTCTTCTTTTTAAACATACATTCAGATTCCTGTTCCTGATTGTCCAATTAAGAAACTTGCATCGTTAATTCAAGTCAAGTGATCAATAAACTTTTCAAATGTAAAACAGATAATCAACCGTAGCAGATTCTTGCATTTATTAAAACTACAATGTCAAAATATGCCAATATTTGCAGGGATGATTAGAAGAGCTTACCAGATCTGATTTCTTTGTAAACATTGTTCTTAAAGTATTTCATTGCTATTTGCCTCCTGGATCCATATAGGGACAAACAGCTGTTTGAAGTTCATTTGTTGTTTTAACATAAAGAAAACTCAAACCTGTAAAGAATTTTTGTGTTTATTTGAGCCAAACTGTCGACAATTGCTGGCAAGCAGAATCTCAACATATTGGGATAGTGCTCTGGAGAATGGCATCCTTGCACCTTGTTTTATACATTACAATCAAAGGAGAAGTAAGTGGGTTACATGAAACCCATTAGTGATAGATTAGAGAGGTGGGAGAAAGCGAAGCAGGGACACCTCTGGGATTGGATAAAAAGTGTAATGATAGACACATACTTCTTTTACTTAGGTGGGTGCAGGAGAGTTAATAATCAACAATTAACATAATAATAATAATAAGGTAACAATAACAATGGAGGAATTTGTGGTATCTGTCCTGGTGCCCAGGGCATTTGGTTGTGCCCTGAGGAGCCCAGAAAAAAGGGAAGTTACAAGTTACCCTAACATTTCAAAGAAATGTTATCATAGATGCAAAAAGACAATAGGCCCAGTTAAGGTAAAGATTGACCTTGTCAGGGAAGATACTGGTCTAGGATGTGACTACCTGCCATAACTGCTTTTAGTTCAAGTTTTAATTTCAGAACATCCTTTGTGATTACTTTAGGTCTTTGAGTTTGTGCCGAGGCTGACCGGCAGACCCTGAGCTATGGACGGATGATTACTCTAACACATGTTTCTGTGGAAGACAGGGCTAAGGCACTGCTTGGTTGTCGACACCAAGTAGCCCTGTTTGCCTGCCTCCTTTGGCTTTTATTGTCATAACAGCTTGAACTAAAATGAATCTCTAGATACAATCAACAGGGCAAGTATCCTTGAGAAAGTATATACTTCTACAAGGTTGGGTCTTTAAAGACTAAACATTGAGATTCTAGCAAAACACCCCGTGGATGGAACTCGTTTGGAAAAGTCAAGGCAGGGGCAGCCACCTTCGGTAAGGCCCCCTCAGAGGCCCCACGGCCTTTCAGAGAATCCTCCTTACAAGACATTCCAACCAAGTCCCGAGCTTCCCCACAAGTTTGCAAAATTGCCAGGCAGGCCTTCCCTGAGCTAGTCAAGTTAGCATGTGGCCCCTTTCACCCATAGCTGAAAGAGAAAAATGCCATTCTGAATGAGTTTTATTGAGCTTTCACTGAATAGATTGCTCTGGATATTGAGATGCTATTACCTTATATAGGTGAAAGCACACACCTACTAGTATATTAGCAAAGCATTACAAATTAAATTCTGTAGGTCGCTTCCTGATGTAGAGGACCAAGTAATTCCAGACTCTGACTACACATAATTTGAAGCTCAGAGGCAGCAGGCTCCATCTATGTCATGGTTTGGATCTGCCACCATATAGTATGGGCTTTACCCTGATTCTGGTTCTGTTCATGGTTGATAGTTACCTGCCAGTGGCAATTTAAACTCTGTATATTCTTTGTTGATGGCTGGGAGGAGAGAGGGAGAAACTTCACTACACACATGAACTATCACTCTTTTCTTTGGTCTGATGGCCAATTGAAATCGAGTGTACTCCTGCATTAATAACAGCCACAGAGGAATTTCATGCACATATTAGCCTCAGATCTAACTTGAAGTAGGGTTCGGGTTATCCTTTGTGAGTATGTACTTAGACTTCATTCAGGAGAAGCTGCTGCAGGGTCCTTGGCAACCTGAAGGCCCAGTTGCCACCTCCCTGAGCCCATCATGTGTTTGCTCTGAGGTCATGCTTCTCCAGGCCGATCCAAGACAATGATCTTGGTGCAAGCTGTGGGGCCAAAGGCAGGCTGAACCACGATATTCCATAATGCATATTATTTTTAATTAAAGTTACTTAAGAAATGGCCAGTGTAAGAACACCCTGACCTCTCTTTCTCCTTATAAACTGGATCTATAGTGTGCCACCTGTCCAGTCCTCCTTCCTTTCCCCTCTCCTTTCACATGCCTTCATGGAGGTCTGGAGACTCTGCTTTCTACTGAGGATTCTGCTTTTTCTTTCATAGATTTTTTCTGTCCCAATATTGAAAACCATATGTGGGACATAAAACTAAAATTTGTCAACACAAACAGCAGTGTAGCGGTTGCCAGAGGGAAGGAGGTGAGAGGAGCAAAGGGTGTTAATATATGGTGACAGGAGAAGATTTGACTTTGGGTGGTGGGCACATGGTGCAATAAACAGATCTTGTAACATAGAAACCCACACCTGAAACCTGTATGATCATGTCAACCAATGTCACCCCAATAAATTTAATTAAAAAAACAAAAAAGAAAATGAGGCAGGTGTTTCCTGTGTACAAACAAACAAATACTTTAGTCAACTAGAAATTATCCTGGGAATATCTACGAAGTTTCTTAGGCACCATCAAAGAATAACCACTTATGGTATAGTTCAGCAATCATTAAATCTTTTGCCAACCATAAATATTCCTTAAACTTTCTTCTGCTTGTGCAATATATGGAATTTCTGGCAATTTTATTTATTGAAAGTAAGGATAAACCTGTTTATAACAGTTTTATTATCCTATCTAATAAAAGAGAAACATGGTAATTGGCGTACAACCACTACCCTTCCCATTGGCTAATCAGGGCGATATGCAAATTAACTGTCAGCCAAGATGGCAGCCGGCAGCCAGGCAGCTTGAAGCTAACATGAGGCTTGCTTGCTTCAGTGACGGAGGAAACCAACGTTCCCTGCCTGCCTTGCAGGCCTCTGAGCCTACAGTTTAAAACATTTTAACAAATATAGAAGCTAAAAAAAAACCCAGAAACCAGCTTTCAGTGAGCTGGGATCTCAGAGCTGGAGTCAGAGCTGGAGTTATACATTGTTTCGAACCGAAACAAACCAGATACCTACTTTCAGCAGCGGAGGCCTAAGAGCTGGAGGCTCAGAGCTAAAGCTGGCCCAGAATTAAAAAAAGAAAAAAAAGAAAAAAAGGAACGGTTGGGAGCTTCCGTCACCTGCCAGCCTGAAAACAGCCCTCAGCCCCTCACCCAGACTGGCCAGGCTCCCCAGTGGGGACCCCCACCCTGAAGGGTGTGTGACCAGCTGCAAACAGCCCTCAGGCCCTCACCCAGGCTGGCCAGGCAACCCAGTGGGGACCCCCACCCTGAAGGGTGTGTGACCAGCTGCAAACAGCCCTCATCCCCTCACCCAGGCTGGCCAAGCACCCCAGTGGGGACCCCCACCCTGAATGCTGTGTGACCGGTTGCAAAGAGCCCTCATCCCCTCACCCAGGCTGTCCAGGCACCCCAGTGGGGAGCCCCACCCTGATCCAGGACACCCTTCAGGGCAAACCAGCCAGCCCCACCCATGCACCAGGCCTCTATCCTATATAGTAAAAGGGTAATATGCCTCCCAGCACCGGGATCAGCGGAGCTGAGAGGCCTCCCAGCACCGGGATCAAGGTGACAGGGGACAGCGCCCAAACCCCCTGATCACCCTGCAGCTCTGTGTGTGACAGGGGACGGGGCCACAACCTCCCTATCCGCCCTGCTCTGTTTGTGACAAGGGAAGGCGCCCCAACCTCCTGATCAGCCCTGCTCTGTGCCTGATATGGGGGAGCTCCCCAACCCCCTGATCGGCCCTGCTCTGTGTGTGACAGGGTAGAGCCATAACCTCCCCATCGGCCCTGCCCTGAGTGTGACAGTGGCGGCGCCCCAACCCCCTGATCGGCCCTGCTCTGTGTGTGATAGGGGGCAGTGTGCCACCTCCCCTATCGGCCCTACTCTGTGAGTGACAGGGGGGAGCTCCTCAACCCCCTGATGGGCCCTGCTCTGTGCGTGACAGGGGGGAGCTCCCCAACCCCCTGATCAACCCTGCTCCGTGCGTGACAGGGTATGGAGCCCCAACCCCCCTGATGGGCCCTGCTCTGTGTGTGACAGGGGGTGGCGCTGCAACCTCCCCATCAACCCTGCCTTGAGTGTGACAGGGGGCGGTGCCCCAACCCCCCAATCGGCCCTACCCTGAGCGTGACTGGGGGTGGCATCGCAACCTCCCGATCTGCCCTGCTCTGTGCATGACAGGGGCAGTGCCCCAACACCCCAATCGATCCTGCTCTGAGCCTGACCAGCAGCTGCACCTAGGGATTGGGCCTGCCCTCTGCCACCCGGGAGCAGGCCTCAGCCAGCAGGGCGTTATCTCCTGAGGGGTCCCAGACTATGAGAGGGCACAGGCCAGGCTGAGGGAGCCCCCCTCCCCCCCGAGTGCACAAATTTTTGTGCACCGCGCCTCTAGTCCTATCTAATAATAAACAAACATGGTAATTGACTGTACCTTTGCTATGCCTCCCATTGGCTAATCAGCGTGATATGCAAATTAACTGCCAACCAAGATGGCAGCTAATTTGCATACTGCAGGCAGTGCAGGACAGTATGAGCCACCAGTGCGAGCCGCCATCCAGGCCCCGTGTGTGACCCCAGAAGCCCCGTGCCTGCCACCCATGATTGGATCTGATCCTGGGCTGCAGGCCAGCCCCAGTAGCCCCAAAAGCCTCCTGATATGGTAGTAACTCTATCAGTAAGCACTCTGAAAGTCAGCAGTATAAATGCACCAAATAAAAGACAGATTATGAGGGTGAATCAAAAACAAAAGCCACTTTAAATATAAAGACACGTATAGATTAAAAGTAAATGAATAAAGCTGCAGCCTGTTTTGCTCAGTGGATAGAGCATTAGCCCATGGACTGAAGGGTCCCAGTTCGATTCCGGTCAAGGGCATGTACCTCAGTTGCTGGCTTGATCCCCAGTTCCTATCAAAGCATGTGCAGTAGGCAACCAATCAATGTGTCTCTCCCTTTCCCTTCACTCTCTCTAAAATTCAATGGAAAAATATCCGTGGGTAAAGATTCACAAAAACAAAGTAAATGGATTAAGTAACATTAAAGAGATTATAAGAAAAATATATCCCAAATTTTGTTAGTTGTATAATGGTTATGTTTAAATTATTAACACCTAAGAAATTGGGTGAAGGGTACATATAATATGCTGTAGTATTTTATAGTTTTTTTACATGTATGATATTATTTCAAATTAAAATATTAAAAAATTAAAAATTAATAAAATATTAATTGAAATGTGTATGCATTACATGAAAAATCTCCTAACTGCTTCTAGCATAATTTATTAAATTGCGCTAAAATTTACAAGGGTTCAATTAAAAGATATCTTAATTCTAAATGATATAATAGAAAATATATAATAGTGCAGTTATAAGCACTTATCTGAAAATAAAAATTTAAAGAAGTGAATTTAAAGAAGGGATTAGCCAAAGAAAATATATGCACAACCCATGGACACAGACAACAGTATGGTGATGGCCAGAGAGAAGTGGGGGGCAAGAGCTGGTAGTGGGGGCAAAAGGGGGCAAATAGGGACACCCTATTTAATAATAATAAAAGGCTAATATGCAAATTGATTGAACAGCAGAATGAACGGTTGCTATGATGCGCACTTGCCACCAGGGGGCAGACACTCAATGCAGGAGCTGCCCCCTGGTGGTCAGTGCACTTCCATATGGGGAGTGCCACTCAGCCAGAAGCTGGCTTATGGCTGGCCAGCACAGAGGTGGTGGCAGGAGCCTCTTCCACCTTTGTGGCAGCACTAAGAATATCCAACTAATGGTTTAGACCCGATCCCTTGGGGGCCTAAGCCTTTAGTCCAGGTGTGGGCAAACTTATTGACTCCTGGGCCACAATGGGTTCTTAAACTGGACCAGAGGACCGGAACAAAAGCATGGATGGAGTGTTTGTGTGAACTAATATAAATTCAAAGTAAACATCCTATCTAATAAAAGAGAAACATGGTAATTGGCGTACAACCACTACCCTTCCCATTGGCTAATCAGCGAGATATGCAAATTAGCTGCCAGCCAAGATGGCAGCCAGCAGCCAGGCAGCTTGAAAGTAACATGAGGCTTGCTTGCTTCAGTGACAGAGGAAACCAACGTTCCCCGCCTGCCTTGCCAGCCTCTGAGCCTGCAGTTTAAGAAACATTGTAACAAATATAGAACCTAAACAAAACCCCAGAAACCTGCTTTCAGCGAGCCAGGGATCTCAGAGCTGGAGTTGATACAGAGTTTCGATTATAGAACCCAAACAAACCAGATACCTACTTTGAGCAGCTGAGGCCTCAGAGCTGGAGACAGAGCTAAACCTGGCCCAGAATTTTAAAAAAAAGAAAAAAAGGAGCAGTTGGGAGCTTCAGTCCCAGCCTGAAAACAGTCCTCAGCCCCTCACCCAGGCTGGCCACGCACCTCAGTAGGGACCCCCACCCTGATCCAGGACACCCTTCAGGGCAAACCAGCCAGCCCCCACCCATGCACCAGGCCTCTATCCTATATAGTAAAAGGGTAATATGCCTCCCAGCACCGGGATCAGCGTGACAGGTGGCAGCACCCAAACCCCCTGATCGCCCTGTGGCTCTGTGTGTGACAGGGGGCGGGGCCACAACCTCCCTATCGGCCCTGCTCTGTTCCTGACAGGGGACAGCGCCCCAACCCCCTGATCGGCCCTGCTCTGTGCCTGATAGCGGGGAGCTCCCCAATCCCCTGATCACTCTGCGGCTCTGTGTGTGACAGGGTGCAGCACCACAACCCCCCCACCCCACAGGCCCTGCTCTGTGTGTGATGGGATAGAGCCATAATCTCCCCATTGGCCCTGCCCTGAGTGTGACAGTGGCAGTGCCCCAACCCCCTGATCCGCACTGCTCTGTGTGTGATAGAGGGCAGTGCCCCAACTCCCCTATTGGCCCTATTCTGTGAGTGACAGGGGGGAGCTCCTCAACCTCCTGATGGGCCCTGCTCTGTGTGTGACAGGGTACAGAGCCCCAACCCCCCTGATGGGCCTTGCTCTGTGGTGACAGGGGCAGCACCCCAACCCCCTGATTGGCCCTGCTCTGTGCATGGCAGGGGGTGGTGCCACAACCTCCCCATCAACCCTGCCTTGAGTGTGACAGGGAGCGGTGCCCCAACCCCCAATCGGCCCTACCCTGAGCATGACTGAGGGTGACATCGCAACCTCCCAATCCACCCTGCTCTGTGCATGACAGGGGGTGGCACCCCAACTCCCCAATTGGCCCTGCTCTGAGCCTGACCAGGGGCTGCACCTAGGGATTAGGCCTGCCCTCTGCCACCTGGGAGCAGGCCTAAGCCAGCAGGTCGTTATCTCCCAAGGGGTCCCAGGCTGTGAGAGGGCACAGGCCGGGCTGAGGGGCCCCCCTCCCCCCTGAGTGCACTAATTTTTGTGCACCGGGCCTCTAGTCATTACATAAAAGGGTACGGTCTTTTTTTTTTTTTTTTTTTTTTAGTTTTATTCATTTCAAACGGGCCCATGGCCGCTTTAGTCAGACATCCCCCGAGGGCTCCCTGGATGCCAGAAGGATGTCTGACTGCAATCTTAGGCCTCATCCCCCAGGGAGTGGGCCTAAGTCGACAGGTGGACATCCCCCAAGGGGTCCTGTACTGTGAATGCGCGCAGGCTGGGCTGAGGGACAACGCCCCCCCGCCCCCCCCCCCCCCACTGAGTGCACAAAGTTTTGTGCACTGGGCCTCTAGTTATTAATATTTTTTTTTTTGCTCATTTGCATTCATAGGGTATACCATGTTTTCAAAATGCTTTAGTTACTTTGTATTAATCAATTCAGCAACCTTAGCAAATAGTTTTAGTGTTTCCCTTCCTTCAATCACATGATGAGATAATTAAAAATGGAACTTTACTCTGGCAAAATAAACCAATATGTGATTAGAGTAGAAATTTCAGTTTTGTTTTATTTTAAAAAGATGTTACTGCCTTTTATTCTAATCATTTCACTATTTACCAATGTAGTTAGATGTGAACTATGACAGAGGAACCCTACATGCACATTTCCTAGAAGAAGTTAAAAGAAAGACGTGTGTGTGTGTGTGTGTGTGTGTGTGTGTGTGTGTGTGTGAGATATGGACCAGCATATTCTTCAATGTTTGGTTATAGTTTCTGTTCCTAATTTCTCTGGCTATGAGAGGCCACCTAAAAAGTTTGAAATATAATCAAAGAAAAATTTTAAGAAGTAATGGAATATACTAAATGAACTATAACAAAATGATCTATTTATAGGAGAAATTAATCAATTAATATTTCTTTTGATGATCTATGTGAAAGAATTGAGACGTCTATACACTTCTCATCATAGATGAACACATCCTCTTAGGCAATGCAAAAATGACAAGGCTATCCTTCTCAGAGCACTTCAGAGACATTTGCCATAGGAGACTGTTGGGAAGGATCCAGGTCTAGAGTCACTCAGCTCCTCTCAGAGAGAGTAGTAGGAGTGGGACGGGCAAGGCAATACATTTCTCCAAGGTTGTCATTTTCCTTGATCTTCTTCCTAACACTACACCAATTCTAAGATTATTAGAATTTTAAAAGACAACTAATGAAAGAGTGTGTAACTGGCTTCATTTTCCAGTTCTTTAACTAAGACTTTCTGTAAATTTCAGATATGCTAATTTTACTCTGTAGTCTAAATTTTATAACTACTCATTGATAAAATTCTTAATTTACATATAGATATATGCATAGACACAATACACACATGAACTCAACACTAATATATAATACACACACAGATGTAATGCTCTTAAACACAGCTATTAAATTTTTGTGTTGTCTTTTACATAAAGCTATGTATTCATACACAGGATGTCCCCCCCAAAAATGTACATGTACTTTGAATGATTGTAAAGGCAGTGTTTATTAACACACAGTTCATTTTAAATATTTAAAAGAATCTACAGAAAGGAATAATTATTTTTTTGTTAATGCCTATTTTCAAAGAGATGACTGCTCTGGTCCAGACACTGCTAATAACATGAAGCAGAGAAATCACAAACATCAAGAATCACTTTGTTCAGTATTTGTGTGCCCTCAATTTGTCGACTATTGTGGTTTTGTAGTGTAAACTTTCTTTTATGTATCACCATAAAGAAAAGTCTAGTGGCACTTTAGGATAAATTTTCTTTGTTCAAAGCTTAGTCAGGCTTCACCCATTACTTCAAATCAGTTAAACCTGAAAAGGAGTGAAAAATAAGTGAATTATCAGCTGTTAAAATGTTTTGGGGACACCCTATATTTGTTTTGTTTGTTGATATGAATACAGGTTATCATTTGTCTTAGATATTAAATTGCTAGGAGAAAATGATATGTTTGAAATGTGTATGGATTAGCTTAATATGATTTAATGACAATTTTAAGGAAGCGTAATACATTTTATTATTATAGTTAATTCCTTTTAATATCCTTATAGTATGAATCATATTGTTTTTTAAAAAGCACACACGTTAATTTTCTTCATGAGAAATACATAGAAGTTGAAGAAATACAATCCTTATGGTAAGGGTCACAAAAATGTACTTCTCCTTTATAAGGCATTTTATAGCATTAGGATCTTTAAAATTTAATATATCTGACAAAATTTTTTTATAGAAAATGGGTATTGAAATGCAATTTCAGATAAAGAAAATCTTATCAATTGATTTAATCACTTAGTTAAAACTGTAGTTTGAATAAAATGAGAATAAAATTTATGCACAAATTTATTATAGGACAATTTCCACAGGAAAGAACTATCAGAAAGTGGAGAGAGTACTACCTATTGAATATCTGTGAAACAAAATATTAGCGTGCCATCACATAGTCATTGAAAATGGTGTCTTTTCAAAGTTGATGAGCTTCTTGTTGGACATTTACATAGATTCTTAATCTTATATGTATGTGTGCCTATGTAAGATGAGCAGAGCTAAGGAAGGAGGCAATGGAAATAGATATCACCAAATCAAAATAGAGAAGATAGGTTCCTAATTAATTCAATTATGCCCTACATACAAATAAGCAAGTAAACTAAACTAAAATAACCAACTGAACCTGGTAATACTTATTATGCCATTGTTATTTCCAAAACACATAAGTCATTTATTGTTTAAATATAAAATAATAGAAAAAAATTTTCATTGGTTTTACTAAAATAACTTTAAATTTCACTAATAATAATCAAGCTATATAGTAAAAGCTAAAATATATCCCTATATCTCTTATAGACTTTTTGTTCATTTATATGGGTAAAGTTTAATGGAAAAATTTCCAAAGCTGACTTTGGATATACTTTCAAGTTCTTTCAAAAGTGAAACATTTTAAATATAGTTACTAGTATTTCATCAGTTGCATGATCTTTGTCCTTAAAGTCTTATATGCTCTCCATCTATATTAATAACAGAGTGATATGCAAATTAACCTTCACTCCATGACAAAGATGGAGGTGCCCATAGCTACAAAGATGGAGGCGCTGGCCGGAGCCACAGAGCCACCGGAGCGCGTGGGGCACTTGGCTTCCTTCCTCACCCCAGTGAAGAAGGAAGCCAAGCCTCCCGCAAGCCCCGGCTGCCAGCTGAGGGCCGGCCTCTGGGTGGCGGCCACAGAGCTGGACTGAGCAGGTGGGAGGCAGCTCCAGCCCAGAGCGAAGGTGGGAGGCAGCAGCCAGAGCAAAGGCCTGGTCCCGGATGCCAGAGGGAAGCCAGTGCTGGCAGCCAGGGGAAGGAAGGCCTATTCTTGCACAAATCTTTTTGCAACAAGCCTCCAGTTTATTTATATTTGTTTTCCCCCAAATGAAGTAATTTATACCAAGTGGTTTTAAAAAATGCTCACAAATCAAGTTAGATCCCTATTTAATATGTTGCTGTAAATATTGAGCTATGTAAGGACTAGCAGGTAATAAATGCTCTCCCTACAAATATTAGTTCAAGGCATTGTTAATGAGTTCAATTCTATTATCTTTCAGACTGCAGCTTCATTAGTAGTGTTGTAATACCCAAGATGATTCGTGTGGGCTTGTCAGCTTGATTTTTGCTCACACTATGGCCTTTATTTTGTACTATATTTTTTAAGGATTCCTCTGGGACAGCGGTTTTCAACAGTATGCTATAATAATTTTTAAAACATGCAATACCTGACTATTTAGTCAGGAGTACTGACCTCTTTTCTTTTAAATTGTCAAATGAAAAAAAATAACAACAGCCAACACAACAATAACTGTCCAGTGTGAATGAATCAAATGCTGTGTGTGTGTGTGTGTGTGTGTATGTGTGTCAGATTGGCAAAAAATGTTTTTTTGGTGTGTTGAAGAATTTTAGTAATTAGTTTATGTGTGCTATGAAATGAAAAAGGTTGAAAATTGCTGCTCTGGGGCATAGTGGATCACTTCGTTGGCCAGGCAGACACTATTCATTCTGGCTTACCAAAAGCATACTACAGTGAAGAAGCATTCTGCCATTTATTGTGTACTCTACAATTTTGATCTTAGCCTATAAAGGCTAGGATTTGTCAGATTTAATTTATCTTCTCTAATTTCCTATGGAGAAAATGTGACACCAGGCATAGATCCAATTTTCCTTTCTATTAGCATTTATATTGATAGAATTAATGATTTTATTATCATCTTTGGCTTGTTGCTAAATTGTAGACATCATGTGCCTTCTTGTGGATGGTCACATATATATTGTAAACTCATTGTCCCAGGAGGAATTACATTGTATTAGATTTTATGTGGTGGGAAAAGAAGTCAGAAAGTACTGGAAAATGACAGTGTTCCAGAATAAGAAGAGATTATTATTTTTTTCTATATGAACAATGCATCCTAATGGATAGGCTGGTAGATTCTAAGATTCTTCTAGCAGGTTGAATTGTAATGCTTCTGATTCCTAATAATTCTATGGAACTGGAACATTAAGACAGTATAAATCCTGCATTTTCACTATCCAAAAAATATTGGAATGGAACTATGAACCCCCATTGAATTTGAAACAAAATTAATAACATTAGGGTGTGGTATACCTTGCATATATGTCTTACCTTTTGGAAGAGAACACCTTCCAAACTAATCTAATAATGTAGATGATTAAACTGTTTTACTTATTAACTTATTTCTCAAATATTCAGGTTGGAGCCTTTCAAGTCCCTATTCATGAATAACTTACCCATTATTTAAGTGAAAGTGAATTAGTTGTATGGTTTTATGGAGAAAAAATACCATAATGTGGCACTCCTATTTAATGTATTTCTTTTCTTTGTTGGCTATTACAATGAAGCACTTCCTGGTAGTCACCTTAACATTTAATAGGGGTCTCAACATTCTCAAAGTTACAGTGGTTATATATTAGAAATCTTTACATCAAGATAAAGCTAGGACATTTTATCATAAAATTTTATTTTACTTTTTTATCTAATGCATTGATGTGTATATTTAAATATATTTCTCCACTATTTGTAGTAATGCAAAATTTAAAAATGGAGACCAGTCTGTTTGTATTTTATAAGTACAGGAATAAACATATTCTTGCCACAATTAAAGTGAAATGGGGATATATTCATGGAATGTAATTAATATATTTAATACCCAAATACTGTCTATATGCAAATTCCATGTCAACATTTTCTAAATTATATACACTCCCTGAGACATGTATAACTAACACTATGATTTCAGTGTGGTGAACCAAATCAGCCACTCCAGAGGGTTTTAAAATGAATTTCTAGAGACATTGAAAAACAGAGTCTGTATGTCTATTACCATTCACACCTATTGCTTACGATTTTAAATCAAAATAATAAAATAATAGAATAGAGCAAAATGAAATAATCATACAGGAAATATATTAGCTGGTGGGGGGAGAGAGAACAAGTGCACTTATTATAAAGCTGGCCCACTCAAATAAAAATAAAGCTAGTAATTTAAATATTATGTACTAAAGCAATTATATCAAATGCTCCAAATTGTCCTTTGCATACAGAGTTCTAGTTAAGGACTGCTGACTGGGAGTCAGAAGATTCAGACCCTAAGTTCCCTTCTTCTTTCAATATATTGACTATTCTGAAAAGGTAAATACAATATAATCAGAAAGGTGGAGTTTCAGCACAGTGCACTTGTAAGCCCTTAACCTCTTTGAAATCCATTTTTCTTATTGGCAAAAGAGTAAAAATAACAGGTATTCAGTATTGTGCAGGAATCAAACGTGAAATTAAGGTGTAAATTGCAATGTTCTACCCAAATGTTCTGGTGGTAATGTTATTGAATTTTAAAAATGTGAGCAGATACCTATTCTCATGCTTAAGCTATTTTTTGTATCTTTAAATTTCACTTACCATTCATTGATAGCTACACAATAATACTTCTTTTAGCCGAGATAACAAGGTTAGTGGCTTATACAATGATACCCTTATGTGTTCCATTATTCTACTTGACAGCAGCGTGTCTTAGAAAGATGCCTAGCCAGTTTGGAGTTTTTCTTTTGAATAGTCATTGAATTTGGACAGTCATCTTTTCAGGCATTATGTGAGTAAAAAGATAATAGGGTTACTTCATCAGCATGAGAAATTTCAGAGTGAAAAAAAGAAATAACACAAATTGTAGGAAAACTTGTAATTATGTCATAGAAGATGAGTGAAATTCGAAGAAATCCTGGCTCTACCACTTGGTTACTGGAGTTGAGGAAGAACCATTTAGATAGTCCATGGTGTACTCAGGCAGTGGTGCTGAGGTCCCCTGGGAGAAAAATCAATCTGTAGGAGTCAAAAGGAAGAGTAAGAAGGCCTCTCTCCAGACCTCCAAGCCTCCATCCACAGGAGTGAAGGAAAGCCTCAGGGTGTAAGATTTTCTCTTCTCTAGTTTCTACTTTTCCTAATACAAGGTGGTAGAGGAAGCCACTGACTATACTAATCTCATTTTTCTCCAAGAATTATGGCCTTGCCTCCACTCTGTCTTGAGTCCACCAGAAATAATATCAACATTTCTCTAGCCTGATTATACAAATGAGGAAGCCCAAACTCCCAGGTCATTCCCATCTTCTACACTCAATGTCAGTGAAGACAGTCTACACTTGAAATTCTCTCTTTATCGCTTAGCCGTTCCCAACTTCTGAAAGTCCTCTGGAACATACAGTAAATTTGTAGAAAATAAATTCCCACATTTTCAAGCTTTTTCTGAAAGTTCCCTTTACTTACTGCAGGGGTCCTCAAACTATGGCCCACGGGCCACATGCGGCCCGCTGAAAACATTTATCCGGCCCACCGGGTGTTTTTGCCACCGTTGCCTGTTGCTTAGCAGCCGACTCGTCCCTGCCCGCAGTGAGCATGTGTGGATTGTGCGCTGCACTCTCTGACCCCCCTCCTTCTCTCTGTCTCTCGACTCCTCCTCTCAGTCTCGGGTGTGATCAGACAAGTCACGAGCTTGCCTGTGCAGAGCCTGCTGCTGCCTGAGGACCGAGGTGAGAACAAGTTAGGATTTATTTTTTTTTTGAAGTTAGGAGGTCTATTTTTTTTTATTTTGCAGTTAATAGGGCCTTTTTTTTTAAGTTAGGAGAGCCTTTTTTTTTTTGAAGTTGGTTAGTTGGTGGGGGTGGTTTCTAGGGAGGTTGCATCACAGTGATAATGCAAATTGTCAGTGCTCAGAGGTAATGCAAATGGTCAGCGCTCAATGTTATCACAAATGGTTAGCGGTCAGTGTTAATGCAAATGGTCAGTGCTCAGAGGTAATGCAAATAGTCAGTGCTCAGTGGTAATGATAATTGTAAGTGTTCAGTGTTAATGCAAATGGTCAGCACTCAGTATTAATGCAAATTGTCAGCGGTCAGTGTTATCACAAATAGTTAGTGGTCAGTGTTAATGCAAATGGTCAGTGCTCAGTGTTATCGCATGGGGGCCCTAAACTGGTAATCTGCCTAGGGCCCTATGGGAACTTAATCCGGCTCTGCAGATAGCCAAGGAGTAGGAACCCCAATTTAATTGACAGTAAGTGCTTTTATATTTTGATTGCTATTCAGTTGTGTATGATGTTGTATGTTGTGTGCTGTGTAAGCCCCGGTTCACACTGTTGCAATCTCTGAGCAGTGCGAGTTCAGCCATATGCTCGTATGGCTGAACTTGCATTAGATTCGGAAGAAAAAAGGCATACGTGCCTTCTTTTTTCCTGCAGTGGAATCTGATTGCATGGGTCTTTTCACCCATGCGATCAGATTCCTGTGCGAGTTCACAGATCCCAGTGCGGTTCGTACAGGGTAGTGTGAACTGGAAAGGTGGTGGAGGAACCGGCTCTGTAATCGTGCTGGTTCCCGCAGTGCACCAGTGTGAGCCTGAGGTAAAAGCAGAGTTCCACCAATATGGGCACTGGTAGGCTGAAATGATGTGGACTTGGAAGGCTGCATTGATGAACACTGATCAGACTGCATTGATGGGCACTGATCAGACTGCATTGATGGGCAGTGCAGTCTGTATGTCTCTGTGCGGGCAAAGTTATTGTTGGTATATTGTTTTTGTAGCACTATATATATATATATATATATATATATATATATATATATATATATATATTGGTATTTTACTAATAGCAATTTGGAATCCCTAGGAAACAATGATGACAAGAAAGAGAAAAATTGACTCAGAGTGTAGGATATTCAAAGAACAATGGACTTATGATTACTTTTTCATGCAGTACAAGGAAAGAGCTGTGTGTTTGATATGCCAGAATATAGTGTCTGTGTTCAAAGAATACAATTTGCGTCGACACTATCAAACTCAACATAAAGATAAATACGATTGTTTGGTTGGAGAAGTGAGAAAAGATAAAATATTAAAACTGATATTACCATTGAAATACCAGTAAGTTTGTTGATTTAACTTTACTTGTTCTTCATTTTAAATATTGTATTTGTTCCCGTTTTGTTTTTTTACTTCAAAATAAGATATGTGCAGTGTGCATAGTAATTTGTTCATAGTTTTTTTAAAAAAACTATAGTCTGGCCCTCCAACTGTCTGAGGGACAGTGAACTGGCCCCCTGTTTAAAACGTTTGAGGACCCCTGACTTACTGCATGTTCCCTTTACTTCCTAATCTAACAGCTTTAAATCTTCCTTGAGATCGCTGCTTCCTCTGCAGTCCTTTCTCATACCACTATGCTGGAAAGTAGGTGAATATTGTCTTTGATACAAATTGCTGTTTCTAGAATCTAGACCATTCTGCCTCCCTCTACTCTTTGGCCCCTTATCTTTGAATATCATATACAAGACATATCCATTACCTATGTTGTTGCAATGATATACCTAACACGGGATCATAACCTAGCCACCCTATGCCAGTGCCATTCTCTCTCTCTCTCTCTCTCTCTCTCTCTCTCTCTCTCTCTCTCTCTCTCCCTCTCTCTCTCTTTCTCTCTCTCTCTCTCTCTCTCTTCATAAATTCATCAATTTTCTTCCTCAGTCCCTTCATCTGATCTCCACATTATTATTTTATTTTACTCCCCTCTCATCCTAATTTCTATTCTTACCAGCTTACATTTCTTAGTCAATCATTATATTTACTCCCTTGCACTCATTTTCAACTTTCTTGCCCCTTTCTCACTTCATTACCTCAGTTACACTACACTCCTCTGTGCCACACCTGTATAGCAGAATATGGCTGTTTCATTTTAATTATTTTTTACAGGTAAATAATTTTTATTTTCAAAGCTCACCAAAAAATAAAAAATCCTGCTATCATTTACAAGATAGTCTTTTAAGATCTATGTGATCTAACTTCTTCTGGGGTTTCAAGCCATTTATTTAACTATTAAAAAGTGCATGCAGTGGCAAATTTTGAGTGCATGCAGTGACAAATTCAGAAAGAAACATACAGTATGATTTACTCAGATGAGTAGTAAATCTTGCTGGTCAGGTTCTCTGGAAACTCTTTTTTAAAAAATATTTTATTTTTTTCAGTTATCATTGACATGAAATATTATTTTGTATTAGTTTCATGTATACAGTATAGTGGTTAGACCATATACTTTACAAAGTGATCACCACAATATTTCAAGTACCTACCTGGGACCCTACATAGCTATTAAAATATTATTGACTATTTTCTCTGTGCTGTGCCTTTACATGCCCATGACTATTTCTTAACTACCAGTTTGTACCTCTTAATCCCTTCACCTTTTCCACCCAGTCCTCCAACACCCTGTGCTCTGACAACCAGCAGTCTGTTCTCTGCATCTAGAAGTCTCTTTCTATTTTGTTTGTTCATGTATTTTATTCTTTAGATTCCATATGTAAGTAAAATCATATGGCCTTTCTCTACCTGATTTATTTCACTTAGCACAATAAATAACTTCTAGTTCCATTCATGCTATGGCAAATGGTATGATTTCATTCTTTTTATGGCCAAGTAATATTCTACTATGTATATGTACCACAACATTTTTATTCACTCGTCTATTGATGGGCACTTGAGTTGTTTTCATATCTTGACTATTTTAAATAATGCTACAGTGAACATAAGGGTGCATATATCCTTTTGAATTAGGGTTTTGGGTTTCTTCTCATATATACTCAGAAGTTGAATCACTGGATCATAAGACAGTTCCATTTTTAATTTTTTGAGGAACCTTTATACTGTTTTTCATAGGGGCTCCACTGGTCTGCATTCCCACCAACAGGGTGTGAGGGTTCCATTTTCTCCACATCCTCAGCACTACTTCCTGTTTGTTGGCTTATTGGTGGTAGTCTTCCTGATAGGTGAGAGGTGGTAACTCACTGTGGTTTTCATTTTCATTTCTCTATTGATTAGTGATGTGGACCGTCTTTTTTTCATTTATCTATTGGCCATCTGAATGTGGTCTTTGGAGGAGTGTCTATTCAGGTCTTGTGCTCACTATTTATTTATTCATTTATTTACTTACTTATTTAAACTTCAAACAAATTTTTATTACACGAAGGTCACATAATTGTATATTTCTCTACTTTGTACACAATTATTCTTACTCTCCACAGAAAGGCTGTTTCTTCACTTCTCATCAGGTGATGGCAAACACTAAAATCCTGATTTTAACAGAATAGTAGTAGAAATGCCTCAGTGATTTAAGTTGAAAGTAGTATATTGGTACATGGCTCTTGCACTTATAAGGAATGTACAGATGTATTTTTATTCAAAAATACAAAATAAATTATCTGTAGGCATGGACAATGACAGCAGTAAACCATTGTATGTTGTCAACTGAAACCAGTAACTGATGGTTAGAGTGATTTTCTTGAACATCAGCCAGCCTTTCCTTCAGTCATTTCCTTCAACTGACTTCTCTGAAGTCATAGGTGAGGAGACTGCCCTGAGCTTCCTCTCACAGTTCTCAGTAATGATGGTAAAGCACTATGCTAGGGCTAGAACATGCCGCCTCCCACCCCTCCTCCCATCCCACCCATCCCGGGGTCTTTCTCCTCTTTAGGAATTTCTGTGACCATAACTTCTCCTGTTGGATCAATGATTCCTTTTACATATTCCTTTTTACCATAATCACAAACTCTCCAAGTATGGCATCATAACCAATTTCTGAGGAACTCTGCATAATTTTCTCTCAACTATCAAGGATCCCTCAACACTTGAATCCTTAGCAATGGTCATTGCAGCAATTTTTAATGCTTTCTTTATAATTTCCATACCAATTTTCTTGATCTTCATTAGTTGGAGTTAATGAGTCCAAAGCTGGAATCCACTGAAGCAGGGTACAAACCCCTCCCAGAACAATGCCTTCCTCCACAGCAGCTCGGGGAGCATTGAGGGCGTCTGTGATTCTGTCCTTCTTTTCATTCACTTCCACATCACTTGTCCCACCAACCTTCAGCACAGCTACCCCATCTGAGAGTTTGGCCAGGCGTTCACTTAGTTTTTCCTTTTCATATTCACTAGTTGTGCTATCTAACTGATTGATGATTTCTTGAATATGTTTTTCAATTTGAGGCTTGTCACCTTTTCCTTTCAAGGGCATGGCATCATCTTTGGTCACAATGACCTCTCCACCTTTTCCTAAGTCGTGAGGCTGCACATCTTCTAGCTTCTGAGTCAATCCTTCTTCTCTAAACACTGCACCATCAGTAGCAATAGCCATGTCTTCAAGTTGGTTCTTTCTATTGTCACCAAAACCTGGAGCTCTGACTGCTACAAACTGAAGGCCAACTTTTAGCTCATTCAAAATAAGTGTCCTTAGAGCATCTCCATCAACATCTTCAGCAATTATGACCAGGGGCTTACGGTGAGCATTGGCAATTGCAAGAGCAGGTATGATGGACTGAACACTAGAAATTTTTCCACTCAATAGAATGTATACATCTTGGAATTCACATTTCTGACCTTTTTCTGTATTAATAAAGTATGGAGAAATATAACGTAGATCAAACTTCATGCCCTCAAGAACTTCTAATTCACCATTCAGTGTTTTTCATCCTTTACTGTGATGACACTTTTCTTTTCAACCTTTTCCATTGTCTCGGAAATTATGTTGCCAATTTCTTTGTCTCCATTTGCAGGAATTGTAGCAACCTGAGCTATTTCTTCAGAGGTTGTCATAGGTTTAGACTGTGTCTAAAGTTCAGAAATTTCAGCATCAACAGCCAACATCACACCTCTCCTGATTTCCACTGGATTAGCACCTTTATTAATCTTCTCACAGCCTTCGTTGGCAATGGAGTGAGCCAGCACAGTAGCAATGGTGGTGCCATCCCCAGCCTCTTCATTTGTATTATTGGCAACATCTTGAACAAGCTTAGCACCAATATTTTTATATTTACATTTTAAGTCAGTGGACTTTGCAATGGTTACACATTCTTTTCTTACTTTGGTACTTTCCCAGCTCGGTTCAATAATCACTGTTCTTCCCTTTGGCCCCATAGTAATGGCTACAGCACTTACTAAAAGGTCTACACCTTGAAGTATTAAGGCTTAAGCCTCTGCACCAAATTTTACATCTTTGGCATAAGCCCAGGTGAGGTGAGGAGTCAGTGCCTTGGACACGGGCCTAATCCGGCAAAGGACTGTGTGCAATCGAAGCATTTCTGCGGGGTGGCAGGCGTGCGGGCAGCGAGTGAGGGCTTATGCCCACTTTTTAAATTGGATTGTTCATTCTTTTGGTGTTGAGTTATATGAGTTTTTAAAAATATCTATTTTGGATATTAACCCTTCATTGAATGTATCACTGGCAAATATGTTCTCCCATTTAGTAGGTAGGTAGTCTTTTTGTTTTGTTGAGGTTTCCTTTGCTGTGCAAAAACTTTTAGTTTGATGCAGTCTCATTAGTTCATTTATTTTTTATTTCCCTTGCCTAAGGAGATACATTACAAAAATATTGCTAAGAGAAATGCCAGAGATTTTACTGCCTATGTTTTCTTCTGGGAGTTTTGTGATTGTGAGCCATGCATTTACTAGTAAGTCTCTAATCTATTTTGTATTTATTTAATACCATTTCGCAGTCGCATATGCTGCTAAAACAGTAGAAGACACTAAAATTGGAAATTGGATTTCTAAATAAGTTTCATGGAAGGCAAAACCCTACTTTGAAACATATAGTCACAATGCCCTTAGCTAATTTGATTCTCTTGCATTTATTCCCGAGAGTAAAGAGGGTAGGCAAATCACTACAAACATAACATGCCTAACAGCCATAGGCCAAGCCCCAGTCAATCACATTCAGCAACCATTATTTCCTCCAGTTGGCTGGTAACTAGAAGACAATGGACATGTTGGGTGGTAATGAGAGATGAGCTTGGAAAAATACAGTAGCTAGTTGATAGAAGGCCTTGGTTTTGATAAATGGGCATGGGATGATTCCGTTTCCTAACCAGATGTATGTTGCATATGGAAACAGTTATGACTCTCCAAGAGAAATTCATGTTCAACACTTCACTGTGCAACATTAGGAAATAATTTTTTTCAATATGAATTTTAAGTTCAAATGGATTACAGTGTTTCTGCAGTCAGTACAGAATACTTCACCATTTTAGACATTCTTAATATAAAGACCCTAAAGCATTGACCTTTCCTTGGTTCTACATTTATTAGAATCATCACATAGAAAAACATAAAAAGACTGAATAGCAGTATCAACACACCTTTTAGAATTTATTTATCTGAGAAATTCCAAACACTATCATCTTCAGACCACATTTCTTCCCAAAATTTAAATTCTATACCAGAAGATAAATTTACAAATGAAACACTAGGAATATAACAACAAATGTAGGGCTTAAAATCCAATCAGTGATATTTTAATAATAGGGATAGTGAAGAATTAAATCTTTCCAAAATCATGTCTGCAATAGCAGAAATGAAGCTTTTTTCATCTTACATCTATAGAACTCTGTTATGGTGACAAAACATAGTTATATTTGAACAGTTGTGAAATGTCCATTAACTTCTCAAAATTTAAACTACTTGAATAATTCATATTTGTGTGATCATAATTTTAATTTCCAAGCAGATGGGTAGTGAGCCATTCTTTTCAAAGGATGATGATGATGACTTCAGCAATCAGAGCATAGGTTCATGGGATAAAAGGGTTGGCAAACAGCACATCTGGTAGTTTATATTTCCTGGAGACTTCACACTTGTCCTTACTCTTCATCTGTCAGATTCAGATTTATTCTAGCAGAGCAGGTGCTGTTTTTCATATTCTTATGTAAGATTTTATGTCTTTAGGGAGTAAAATAATATGATATGGCATTTTGTTGAAAAGCATGCAGGACATGTCCCTGAGAGTCTATAGTTTCTTTTGCATCTAGTGCCTTAGCTTCATATGGCACCTTAGCTTGAAGGAGCATACTTTTTAATACTTACTTTTACTAGTATTTCCCCCCAGGTTTATGAGGGTATACTTGACAAACATAATTGCATATACTGAAAGTGTATAATGCGATGATTTCATATACTTGCTTTTATTTATTTTTTTAAATGTCTGGGTAGCCAATTTGCTTTTGGCCAACTTTTAGGCTAACCTAAATTATTTTCTTTCCCACATAACTCTGAGATTTTGAATATGACATTTTAAGTAGATTTTTAGTTTAACTGGTTAACTGCTCGGTACACTTATTACATTGCACTGTTATTATTTTGTAAACTACTTGAGGGCACAGCTCTAAATTCAGCACTTAGTACCATTTGTGACAAATACTATAGATTTCCAAATTGATTAACTAGCTTTATTGACTTGATCAATGATATTTGCAAACTCTGTGTTGTTATTGCATAATCTATATCCAGAACATGTTTACAAACATAGTGTATAAGCTATATATATGTCTGAAGCTGTAATATTTTCTTGCATTTTAATTGGTTTCCATTAAAAGCAACATTACAGAATTTTAAAAAATTCCTATAAGTTCATCAGCAAATTTCTTTTATATTTTTGATTTATACTTGTGATTTAGGCAAAGGCTATAAAAAGTTTAGTTGCAATATTTTTTATATTTTATGAGAAAGCAGAAAATAATTTTCTTATTTTTTCATTGCAAATGTAATACAATCAGCATATGATTTTTTATTGCTAACTTAATTGTCTAATCAGCAGAATTCTTACTGGAATTTTGTTCTTTCTTCAGCCACAATTGTAAGTGATCACATGTTTTATGGAATGATCTTTTGTTTAGATTCTGAACTAGTAAAACTAAAAAATTTTTTCGCTGCCATCTGGAAACACAGAGGTATTCTTAAAAGAAATCAGGCAAGTGTATTACTTTCAGTACTAGTTTGTGTTAATTTTCCTCTATTAATTTTTAATTAATCTTACTGCATTTATCATTCAATGCAGTTTATAGTCACAGCAAAATATTAAAGAGCATCTCAAATTCAGGATAGCTAGCTGGTCAGTTAAGTTTGTTAACATTCTCTAGGTTTACACTAAGAAAAGAATCCAGGCTAACCACTCAGAAAGTTGAACTTGGCCCTGCTGTTTACATAACAGCAAATTAATATTTGGGAGGGACATTAAATTTGATTATGTCTTGGGTTTTTGTCAGCTCTAAAATTTCCATGGTTCTTTTTTTATCATTTCTTTTCAGTATGCTAAATATAAAATTTTAGGAAAATAATCTTTTAAGTTATTTAGTTATAGGAAAAGATCTTTATCCATTAAAGGACTATTATGTGCTATGCTAATAAAAAAGGCAAGAGACAAACTAGAAACCATTTATTGTCTGAAAAATCTATTCACAAATCACTGTAACAAAAATAAGAACTTAAAATTATCACAATGAAGTATTGATCAGAACTTCCCTTGTTGTAGCTAACAAATAGGGCTCAAAATTACTATAATCAACAAGGGTAAAGGGGCCACGGTTTCATATTTTACTGTGCATTTCTATTTTTTCTTTTTATCCATAAGACCTTCATCCTAGTACACTTGAAGTACCCATCTGTCAGAGTAGGAACAAGGACTCAATAAGGTAAAGAAAAATTACTAGTTAAATGTAATTTTCATACTCAAATTTCGATTATAAGACAGTATAGTTTCAAGTTATGGTGCCATCTAAAGAAACTTCTCAATTTTTGTGTCTCTCTGAGCTTATATAAACTTCTGTCTATGATTAACTTATGTGATTGAAAGGGGATGTGTTGCAAGGCAATAGGCTGATCTATTGGACTGTAAAAAGGAAAAGCAGGGGAGGTAAATAGCATGAGAGCAAAGTCATCAGGTACGTGTTCTAATTTTGCTTCACCCAACATAGAAGAAGAGTATTAGACACATGTTGGTGATACAGAGATGGACTTAAAGACTTGGACCCCTGTTCAATTTTAAGAGTTCTGAAAAGGTGTGATCTCAAAGCTAGCACCTGGATCACCCTGGGGGGTCAGTTTACCAATTTAATGGTGCATGTTGATGGCAGAGGGAGACCTTGAGATTGAGAAATCTCCTGCTTCCTTTTATTTCTTAGGTCTTAGGCAAGAAGAAGTAGACATATTGACTAAGAAGGTTTCAAGTGAGGGTGCAGTGGTGGGAGTGAGGCGGCTCTGTGCCTGCAGCTGCAGCGCTCACCATGTGAGCTGGGACAGATGAAAGTCACAGCCAAAGAAATCCCAGGAGTCTGTGGCGAAGCACTGGTGTAAACCTCAAACTACAACTCAAACATGCCAAAAAAATAGATTTCTTCTATTATATGTGACTGATTTGATCATCTTCAAAAGTTCCATCCATAATTTATTGTGGGAGAGAGAGGAATTTTTCATCTTTATTGTAAATTTAGCCCAATAAATGTTCAGTGGTTCAGTCTCTTACATAGCCTCCTTCGCACCCTGCTTGTCTCAGCTAAATAGGGGTGGAAGTAGGAGTAAAAGAGGTTTCTTCATCCTCATTGCTTGAGAGAGATGGGACCTCTACCTCTCCTCTACTTCTGCATTTCCTGGTCCACCTGAGTTGGTCCTTGCAAAGGAGGAATCTGTAGGTGCTATAACTCTGATCTGGTTATGTTCTTCCCAATCCAGGGCCCAGCTTTGCTAACGCTATAGATCCTAGGATTTAGCTGTGAATTACATCTGTCCAAGCTCACATGTTCAGCTCTGCAGCTGCAGGCACAGAGCCACATCCCCACCATCGCATCCTCACTTGAAATCTTCTTAGAAAAAATATCTACTTTTTGTCTAAGACCGAAACAATACAAAGAAGCAGAGGAATTCTGCTCTTTCTGAGATGCACCTGCATATTTACACTCACTGTGATCTCAGAGGTATAGAGTAGGTCTTTGTCTGGGTGGATATTGCAACCAGGCTCTCCCCTATCTTCCTTATTTGAACACTACTCAGAGATACATCTTACCCCATGCATTATACATTTATACACACACATGAACACATACACATAATCTATTCCTAAATATGTATAAATTGCTTTAAACCATCATTATATTTTATTTTTATTTATTTATTTTTTTAATATATTTTATTGATTTTTCACAGAGAGGAAGGGAGAGAGACAGAGAGTCAGAAACATCGATGAGAGAGAAACATCGACCAGCCGCCTCCTGCACATCCCCCACCGGGGATGTGCCCGCCACCCAGGTACATGCCCTTGACCGGAATCGAACCTGGGACCTTTCAGTCCGCAGGCCGACGCTCTATCCGCTGAGCCAAACCGGTTTCGGCATCATCATTATATTTTAGAGAAAATTTGTGAACATGATAGGAGGAAACATAATATAATTAAAAATAAGATTAATCAAAATACTATATTTATACTAAAAAGTTTTGAAAATAATTTCATTTATTGAAAACAAATCCAGTTTTCTATATAATAGACTTTCTTTTTCAAAAAATTATAAAAGAAAAAAAATCAGGCTTTGGCCCTTGAGTCCATTTGAGAGGCAGTTTTGATATCTTCCTTGTTTTCCACTATAACAATATGGTACAGGCTCATCTTGGGCATTTCCTGACTCAGATTTTCCATTACAGTTTTCCAAGGATCACAATTCTTAGTTGGAAATGGTATCTGGATAGTCTTTTCCATAGACTGAGCTATAAAATATGCATATTTTAACAAAATATATCATGAATTCTTATTATCATTTCCAATTTAAATTAAAAACAAGAGATGTTATTAAACTCATCCATCTTACATTTATATCTCTTTTTCCTGTTTTCAATGACAATAATACAATTACTCATTTAATTTATCCCATGGCCCACACATACATACACACTAACTCAGAATAAAATTAACATCACTATTACAAAAAACAAACTACAGAGAAGAGTTTAACATTTTTTGAAGTTATTTTTTCTTTCTAGAATATGCCAATAGTCAGATCTCTGTGTTTTAATGTTATTTTGTGATTATCCCACTAGATATGCAATTTGGTTCATTACTTTCCTTTTGCTTCCAATGTTTATGGATAACTTATAAAAACCCAAGTTTGCTTTGTATATGTTCAAAATTCCAAATCAAATCTATATACGTTTTTATATGCAGATAATTCAAGCTTCTATCCAGTTTTTTTTCTATTTCTCCACATGCACTGCCTCTTCCCCCTACAATTGTAGGTAATTTTATTTTTGTGAGTTTTCTATCCATCTCTCAAGAAATGTAATTTGGAATAATTTAAATCTACAAAATGTCTGCAGGAATAGCACAAGGAACTGCAGGCCACTCACCCAGAGAGCTCCATTCGTGTTTTGTCAGTTGCCCGATGAATCAATCCTTGATCATGCAATGCACCAGTTGTTATGGCTCTCTAGTCTCCTACTCCTTCATCTTCTCTTGACTTTCATGACCTTGACATTTTTGAAGATAAGAGCAAGTAGTGTTGTGGAATATCCCTCAATTTACATTTGTCTGATGTTTCTTCATGTGTTGCTTCAAGTTGTCTATCTTAGATTTGGATGCTATGTTCTTTTCTTGCATCCAAGCGGATAGTGTAGAATGCAGATTTGATTAAAAAGTGATTGTCAAGTTTCTGCATGATAAAGTAACTTCGTTATTTTTCTTCATTGTTATTAACAAACTAGGGGCCCAGTGCACAAATTTGTGCACCTTGAAAGGAAGTGCTGGCCACGAGGCTGCAGTGGGCACAGGGGTGGGTCTTGGCCCATCCTCCATGCCCCTCCTGACCTCTCCCATCACAGTCTCTGGCCCCCTGTCTACCAGCAGCCCTTCTCCTGCCGCTACCACTCCCACGTGCTGATGGTGCCAGCCCTGCTCGCACCCGCTGATGGTGCAGAGCGATTGGGGCTGGCACCAGCAGTGGGTGCGAGTGGTGGCTGCCAGCTCTGATCATCCCTCAGGAGGAGGGGGAGGTGGAGAAGCTCTCAGGGGCAATTGGGGCCAGCAGCCGCCGCTCGCACTGAGCGACTGGGATTCAAGCACCTAGCGGGACCACGGCAGTGGGTTCAAGCACCTAGCGGGACCGCGGAGTGCAGAAGCAAAGAAATTTCAGTAACCACCAGTGGCTTGCCACGATGATAGTGACCGGCACCCCGCCTTGGTCTGGCACCCGCACTCACCTGCTCCACCATCCCACCACAGCTGATGCCCACCATGTTCCATGCTCTGCCACCTGCCTCTGATGCCTGCCATGTTCCATGCGCACCCCCTGGTGGTCAGCGCACATCATAAGGACTGGTTGTTTAGTTGTTTGGTTGTTTCACTTTTCGGTCTATTTGCATATTATGGTTTTATATATATGGATAACTTGTGGATAGACAGCTTGAAATTATATAAGTATCTTATTGAATTAATTTTTGAATTATATTGAATAAACTTTATTGAATTCATTTATTTATTAATTTTATTGAATATCCTGAAATAATTATTACTGTGGTGGTTACAAGATGGTGATTATGCAATTCTACCATTCCTTCTACATATATTTTTTGGTATTATACCTCATAGATAAGTTTTTTCTTTTCCCTTTTTCTCTCTCTTTATTTACTAGATGTTTTATCTATGTGAAAACATGAATCATATCACATTCATTGTAATAATACATTTGTATATTTTCTATCTATCTCTCTACCTATCATCTATTTATCTGTTTATCATCTATCTACCTCACATCTACCTATCCATTTTAAGTATACATTTAAATGAAGTTTTGTAAATTTGTTATACATTGTGAAGGTCAACTTTTTCTAGACTTGGGTGAGGGTTTCTTCAGCTTAGCTTCTGTATTGCTTTGATATGTTTCATTACCCTTTGAGTACTGCTTTAATTTTGAGATTTACTATAAGGAATTGGCTCGCTGACTATGGAGGCTGAGAAATCAATGCTCTACTATCTGCAAATCTGAGACCCAGGAAAGCCAGTGTTATAGTTGAAGGCCTGAGATCAGAGAGCATACAGTGTAGATTCTAGTCCAAGTTTGAAAGCTTACGAACCAGGAGCACAAACAGCAGGAGAAGAAGACCAGTGTCCCAGTGAAAGCAATTGGGCATAGAGTGAGTTCGATTTTCCTCCTCCTTTTTGTTCTGTTCAAGCCCTCAGTGGATTGGATGATACTCATTCACATTGGTCAGGGCTATCTGCTTTACTCAGCCCACCAATTCAAATACCCATCTTTTTTGGAAACATGCTCACAGACACAATCAGAAATAATGTTTAACCAGATATATGGGAGTCAAGTGGTCCAGTCAGGTTGAAAAATAAAATTAACCCTCACTGGACACCTATTCAAAATTGTGTCACAGGATGTCATAAATTTCTATTAGTTATTTGAAAAAGCAAGTATGGCATAAAGTAAATATAGTATAAAGAGGTCATTATTTCAAGACTGAGTATTAACATTTTTTTATAGACTGGCTGGTAGATAAATACTAATTCAAATAATATATTCTTATTATCTTTATTTATGTTTTAGATAAAGGGAAATATATCATCACTCTAGAAATCAGGCAAAAATGATTGAGTTAATGGTGATATTTTCTAGTTTTAACTTTATAAGTATAAAGGTCTCAAACTTTATCAAACAAAATGAGGTAGAGGTCAAAATAGATGAACCAGTGAGAAATGGACATTTCATTTTGAATTTGGATAGCACTGACTAAAGATTTAATCTTGGATAAGAAAATTCATAATATTAGAAACACAAATGATTTTGCAAATTTTAAGAACCTTTGTTTCCTTTATTAATGTATATATAAAAGGCTAAGTGTCCCTCCAACTGTCTGACCAGTAGCTACAACGTGCACTGACCACCAGGGGGCAGACGCTCAATGCAGGAACTGCCTTGATATGCACTGGCCAGCACCAGGGACCTGGCACTAACAAACTAACACTCAGCTTCCCCAAGTCACAGGCCCCGCCACCAGCCCGGAGCGGCACCCCATCAAATAGCAGCCAATGCTGCCAACACCCCTTGGCGCAAAATGCAGCCCACAGCCCAACCCAGCACGGAAAAACCATAATGATGTCACATAGCAATGCCTGGCTTCCTCTCCCTAGCAACTAGCCTCTTTGGAGTTTCTTCAGTGCAGGAACACAACTTGCTTATAGCCAAGTGCAAACATTTCACACTTTAACCAAATATTTGTGAAGCATTTTCCCATGCCTCATCTCATTTGATCCTCACAGAAGTCCTGGAGTAGGTAGATAGGAGACTTGGTGGATTCCTATTTTCTTTCCATTAGCTGGAAAACGGAGATTTAGAAAGCTTAGAAACTTGACCCAACTGAAAATAAATAAGAAATGGTGGACCTTGAAAATGACTTCAGGTTTTCTCACTGTGCAGAATATAGTCAAACACTGCTGCAGTTAAATATTTCACCCTTTGTTCTCCCTGCGTGATCTACAATAATCTGCTTTCTGTTGATATTTACTGCTGTGTTGCTGACAATTACCTGAAAGAGAAGTTGGGATGCTTCACTGGGCTGGAAGAAGTTTAGCTAATTCAGAAAGTAGGTCTAATTAAGCAAGTTTATTCTATACATATAAAAGGCTAAGTTGACTCGCGCATGCATGATACATATAAAGCTCTCGCTGGTGCCAATCGTATATGTGTGTTCTGATCTGTTATTGTCCATCGTGAATTTGGTTGACACTTCTATTATAGAAAAAGGGTGAATAGCAATATTAAAATATTTCTTCTAATTCATTTCCTTTCAATGTGCATGAATCTGTGCACCAGGCCTCTAGTATAAATATAATAAATTATTAGTGATTATATAATATTAACTATGTGCAAAGTATTGTTCTTAGTTTTTAAAATATATTTAGCCCTTTATTTCTGACAATAGTCTTATAAGTATTATTTTTTTCCATTGGAACATAAGGAAACCAAAGCTGAGAAAAGTGGAATGACTTGCCTAAGGTCATATTCTGTTATGTGGGAGAAGCAGGATTTAACCTGGCAATCTGGCCCACAAAGCTGTCCTCTTACACACTTTACTACAAAGCTCTACAAATTAGAAATTAATTAATTAATGTTCACCAAATACCATTGTACTTTTTTATCTCTTTGTAGAACAATATGACATTTTCTTTGAAAAGTTCATCCATTCAGTGACTCAGAAAATACATGTTTAAAAAGTAAGAACTCTGCAGTGAAATACAGGAATTTTTTTTAGCTCAAGATCAGATATTAAGATTTTATCTTATGTTTCATCAATTTAATATGCTTCCTAAGGGGCAAGAAACTTTGATTCACTTTTTCATTATCTTTGTATATATTTCTGCCTTTGTTGTTGCTTTTTTGTATCTTTAATGAGAAAATATATCTTTTCTAACTGAAAAAGGACACAGTGACTATGGATAGCAAGAAGAAGGTTGATGAAGTGATTACTGCTGCCTGACTCATACTTATTTTTTCAGTTACCATACTAAACATTAATATTATCTTTATTAAAGACTGGGGTGGTTAAACACTTGACCAAATAGTATTTTTTTATAAAAAGTGTTAATTTGAATGGTCAAATATGCCTATACTGACAAAACTTTTCTTTTTTAAATCCTTACCCAAGGATATGTTTTTTAATGTTTGTTTGTTTTTTTGTTTGTTTGTTTGTTGGAGAGAAATAAAGGGAGAGAAAGATAAACATCAATGTGAGAGAGAAATATTGATTGGTTGCCTCCTTTATGCACCTTGACTGGAAATCCAATATGCTACCTTTTGCTATGGGATGATGTTCCAAACAACTGAGCCACATGGCCAGTTGCTGCTTAACTGTTTATTTTATCTCATGAGAAACAAGTGAGGATGCAGCGTTGTCCTCCACAATTATTTTTTAAAATGCTAGAGGCTGGGGTATTTAAAGATGAAATTTTTGAAGCAAAAAAGAAAAAGTATGTGGCAGAGTGTGCTATGTCTTTTCATTTTGAATGAAGGTATGTTGTTTTGGGACCGTCAAGGTATTAGTACAAGTAACACTAAGACATCTTGTAGCTATTTAAAACTTTTTTGATCTTGGCAAACTCAAAGCTGGGGGAGAAAGCATGAAGGACATTTATAAATAGATGCACTAAAGGAAGAATAGAAGTTAACTAAGCACTTCCAGTTAAAATAACATTGTAACTTTTAAAGTTCTAAAACTCACTTCTACTTCATTTTTTTATATTAAAAGGAAGATATGGCCATATTAAAAAAAAATCTAAGCATCCCTATTGACATAGAACAAAAGAAAACCTGTGACAGGATTCAGAATGCCTGGCCGTGGGCATAATTGGCCAGTGGTTATCCAGAATCTCCTTCTATGTGGTGGCTCTCCTAATATGGGGAGAGATAAAATCCAGACTCAGTACCTGAAACCAGGATGGGAGAGCTCTCCTATGGGAGGCTAAAATAAACTGCAACCACTACTGAGTGCAGGGACCCTCACTGATCTACTAGAAATGGCATGAGGGAATAGAGACATACATGTCCATACAGTAGGATCGGGGCAAGCCCACACCCCAACTCCCGAGTGGATTTGGTTTGTTTTCATGGGTGAACAGTCTCCAGGTACAAATATTAGATCTGGTTCTGAATTGGGGCCCATGATGGGAAAGCTGAAGGCCTGTCAAACCACTAAACTGTAAAGTGTATGCGTAGGAGGAGGAAAAGGAAACATGCATGTGTGTCACCTGCACTTCACACATCTCAATACCTTCAGGCAAAAGCAGACTACTGGAAGCTTAACCTTTCAAACTAAGTTCCACAGCACTGAGTTCATGGGGAGGCAAAACATGGAAGAACAAGCTTCTAAAGAAAATTTGAATGTTATCATACTAATCTGAGAAGCATATATCAAGGTGTGTTTAAAATCCTCTAAGAAAAATAAATGAAATAACCAATAAAGAGAAGTAGAGGGATATAAATTAAAAGTAACAGGAAAAATAATAAAAATAAATAATAAAAAACTTTAAAAGAATAATTAATTTACCAGGCTTAATGGAAGAGATAAGTATTTAATAGAAAGATAATATTGAGGTATTGACATAGAAATACAAACCAAAAATGTAGAAATAAAGAGATGGCTAAAATATAAAGTTAGTGCTGCAATGTCAGTATCAAATAGATTAGAATATAAAGTGAAAATCATTTAAGCTAATAGGAGATACTGTATAATCTATACTAATAAAAGGGTAATATGCTAATTAGACCAGACATCTTCCAGACGTCCTTCCAGGCTCAGAGCAGGGCGGATCAGTGGGTTGGGGTGCCGCCCCCTGTCACCCACAGAGCAGGGCCGATCAGGGGGTTGGGGCACTCCCCCCTGTCACACTCAGGGCAGGGCCGATGGGGAGGTTGCGACTCCACCCCATCACACACAGAGCAGGGCCCATGGGGGGGGTTGGGGCACCAGACCCTGTCACACACAGAACAGGGCCGATCAGGGGGTTGGGGAGCTGTGGGAAACTGATATAGGGTTAAGCCTCGGACTGACCTGCTGGCAAAGTCACAAATGAGCCCAGCTTGGAGGGCACAGTCCTCTTAGCATAATTAGGCTTGACCTTATAACACTCCCTAGATCTTATCTGGGAAGCTAAGGGGCTGAGGAAGTGCAGGAAGTATAACCATGGTGTAAACAAGTGAAACTCACAAGAAAAGTGTAACTTTGGTAACCACTGCCTTGTTTACTGCTCACTATAAAAAGCTTGGTGAGGCCTGAGCACAGTGGAAGTCCTTCCTCTTGAGTTGGACTCTCTCGCCTGGTCCCCCAATATTCCCAAATTATTCTCGTGTCTTTTCTATTTCATTTGTTGTGCGGCTCCTCTTCCAGACCCGAACCCTGAACCACGCAGGACGTGGAGGGGAACACTTACGACAGGGAGCTCCCCCCTAACAGGCACAGAGCAGGGCCGATCAGGGGTTTGGGGAGCTCCCCCTTATCAGGCACAGAGCAGGGCTGATCAGGAGGTTGGGGCGCCGCCCCCTGTCACACTGCTCCAGGGGCCAGGAGGCCTCGCACCTCTGCTGATCCCAGTGCTGGGAGGCCTCGCGGCTCCGCTTGACACCAGGGCAGTGAGGCCTCGCTGCTCTGCTGATCCTGGTGCTGGGAGGCTCCGCTGATTCTGGGTTTGGAAGGCCTCGCTGCTCCGCTGATCCCGGGTTCGGAAGGCCTCGCGACTCCGCTGATCCCTGTGCTGGGAGGCATATTACCCTTTTACTATATAGGATAGAGGCCTGGTGCACAGATGGGGGCTGGCTGGTTTGCCCTGAAGGGTGTCCTGGATCAGGGTGGGGGTCCTGCTTGGGTGCCTGGCCAGCCTGGATGAGGGGATGATGGCTGTTTGCAGCTGATCACACCCCCTTCAGGGTGGGGGTCCCCATTGGGGTGCCTGGCCAGTCTGGGTGAGAGGCTGAGGGCTGTTTTCAGGCTGGCGGGTCACTGAAGCTCCCAACCTCTCCTTTTTTTCTTTCTTTTTTTTTATTCTGGGATTTATTTACCTTCTATGGCTGTCACTGGAACTGAGAGTCAGCTTTAGCTCTGGGGCTTGGCTCCAGCTCTGAGGCCTCGGCTGCTGAAAGCCGGTATCTGGTTTGTTTGGCTTCTATAATTGAAACACTGTTGCAACGCCAGCTCGGCCGGCTGGCTGAAAGCATGGGGTTTGTTTAGCTTTTATAATTGCAACATAGTTGCTTAGAGTGCAAGCTCAGAGCCCAGCAGCGGCAGGTGGGGAACCTTGGCTTCCTCCTTCACTGGAGCAAGCAAGCCTCCTGTTTGCTTCATATGCCTGGCTGCCAGCCTCCATCTTGGTTGGCAGTTAATTTGCATATCACCCTGATTAGCCCATGGGAAGCATGTTGGAGGTATGGTTAATTACCATGTTTGTCTATTATTAGATAGGATGGATTCTGGCAAAAGACAGGAGACTCTTGGATGAGGGAAAAATGATTTTTTTTTCCTGATGTCCCAGCAACAATATGAACATTTTAAAATCTTTTATATTGTTTAAAGTATTACAAATATAAGTACATATGTCTCCTTTGCCCCCCATTGACCTCCCCCTGGCACATCCCCTCGCCCCCTGGCACATGCTCTCACCCCCTAGTGTCTGTGTTTATTGGTTATGCTTATATGTCTCTGTATCTATTTTTGTTTATCAGTTTATGTTGTTCATTATATTCCACAAATGAGTGAGGTCATGTGATATTTATCTTTCTCTGACTGGATATTTCGCTTAGCATAATGGTTTCCAGTTCCATCCATGATGTTGCAAATGGTAAGAATTCCTTCTTTTTTTTAAATATATTTTATTGATTTTTTAGAGAGGAAGGGAGAGGAATAGAGAGTTAGAAATATTGATGAGAGAGAAACATTGATCAGCTGCCTCCTGCACACCTCCTACTGGGGATGAGCCCACAAGCAAGGTACATGCTCTTGACTGGAATAGAACCTGGGACCTTTCAGTCCGCAGGCTGATGCTCTATCCACTGAGCAAAACTGGCCAGGGCTCCTTCTCTCTCTCTCTCTCTCTCTCTCTCTCTCTCTCTCTCTCTCTCTTTTTTTTAACCTTCCGAGTCCTATGTGTGCCGGGGTCCAACCCCAGCAGGTCCAGGGGTTCCCAAAGGCGTAGACGGAGTCGGCAAAGAAGGAAGGACACGGAGACAGCGTTCAGTTGATCAGCAGCCTAGCCAGGATCTCCAGCCAAGTTCTGGTCTCGATCTCCAGAGAGGTTCTGCTGCTTATTGTCTTGTTACATCCGTATTTATACCAGTTGATTTTAATCCTGTCAATTTCTATTACAAAGGTTAGGGCGTTTCTTATCTCTATTCCAGGGAGTAAAGATTATGTAGCTTAAGCATGATTGTTTGTAGTGATTAACTACCCGCCTGGCACTTAGTTAAGGAGTTTCATCCCCTCCCTGACTTCAGGGAAAAATTCCTACCTGGGGAAACAACCTTTCTAGGAGAGGCATCCCCTCCCTGACTTCAGGGAAAAATTCCTACCTGGGGAAACAACCTTTCTCGGAGAGGTGACCTTGGTTAAAACACACAGCGCTAAGGGGAGCAAACATATTAAGAACAGTATGCTATATACGCCAGGTCCCTTGAAACATATGCTGTGCAGATGTTTCTTTCCTGCAGCGACTGTGTCAAGCAGCAAGGATGGACCGGCTTCCGGCATATGTGGATAAAGTAGACAACTTAGGTGCAGGCCTGCCGTTGCTATGGGTTGTATTATAAAACAGGAAGACTGAGTCAGAGGAATCTACCACTTTTATGAGGAGCAAGTAAACCTGCTCTTTGTCTCAGAAGGAGAGAGGACCTCATCCCTGTCCTGCAAGTGCACCCCTAAGAAATTGTCTGGATACAGAGCAGTGAGGCCTTTTCATTCTTGGCATACCCAGCAAGGATCCGCAGGGACAATCCATGGTGGGCTGATTCTCACAACAAATACACTGGAGGTTTTAACAATCTCTTTAAGAACATTAAGCAACTGTCCCCCTAAGAGAAAAATAGACCCTATTATACAGGACCTAATAATACGTTATGTATACATTAAAATAATTGAAATATTTCAATAAATCTAAGTGACAAAAAATGTGGCAGAAACTAATTCTAAAACAAGACCAGAAACTTAGAAATGGAAAAATATATAGGATTATTTAACTATAAAAAAAAAATTTATGTCATACTAGTAAATAGGGTCAATGGATAAACAAGATACATAGACATATGTTTACAGCACAGAGGATTAATATATTTAATGTCCAATTGACAAATTACCAAAATCCAAGAACAAAAAAATGGAGAAATATGAGTAAATAAATCACAGAAGAGCAATTCTAAATAGTAAATATTAGTAATCAGACTAATAAAAATTGTAGTGAGAATGAGACAAAAATTTTTTGTAAGACTGACATAAATTATAAAAAGCAATACCACTTATTTGATAGGCTGGATCAAAAGAGTACACTGATAAATTCTAAAATTTTTATGATAGTCCCACTTCTGAGAAACTATCACATAAAATTTAAAGAAAGAGTATGCATATCCATATTTTTATTATGTAATGTTTCTTGCAGTAAAAATTTTACTACAAGGTGTCCATTAAGAGGGAGACACATACCAAGGACTAAGGCATTTTCTGAGACAGGATGACCTCTAAATGCCAGAGGGTGACATTGTAAAGCAAGAAGATAGGAACAAGTAAATTAATATGTAGAAGTCCCTCTCTCTGGCCTATCCCAGGGACCCCTAGGTGTCTTGACCTGTCTAGATAACACAGAATGAAGCTAAAGAGACATTTAGAGGGAAGGGGTTGAGGGTTCAGTGTGCCAGAGGATCTCCTTCACCATAGACTGCTGCAAATGCCAGCTGGGGTCTAAATTGAGAGCATATCTTAGGTTAAGATTTTTATCTACCAGTATTCACCTGAGATATGCCTGTGATGTATGATTAGGAGAGAAAAGCAAGTTGAAAAGTAATGTCTATAGTATTAATACAATTTCTTTAAAAATTTATTTTTATTTTTTTAGAGAGAGAGGAAGGTGGAGGGAGATATTGATGTGAGAGCAAAACATCAATTGGCTGCCTCCTGCAGGCTAGGGATGGAGTTTGAAACCCAGGCATGTGCCCAAATCAGGAATTGAATGGGCCGCCTTTAGGAGCACAGGACAATGCCCAACCACTGAGCCACACTAGCTAGGGCTTGCTACATGTTCTTAAATATACAGATTAACAATAAAATCATATATATGTGTGTAGATGTTCGCATATTTTTAGAGTAGGGCAAAGATAGTATTGATTGCCTATTGGAGACAGGGATTTAAATGCAAAGGTTTGGGGGAAGCATATATTAGCTCTCTTCACACACCATTGTACTATTTACTAGATTTTGTGTGTGTGTGTGTGTGTGTGCAAGTATTACTTCGATAATTTCGAAAAGTAATTTAATAAAAAAAATAATAAAAAATTGGTGTATTTTATGCGTTTCACACATGGAAGGCACAACATTTTGACCAATTGTTGAAACTATTCTGAAAGGACTCTATCAATTGTATGTAGTAGAAAGAGCATGCAGTAACACTAATGAAGAAAAAATCAAAACAGCCTGAGTTTCAGTTTATATTTCACCTTGTGTGTGAAATTAAACTACCTGAATCTTCTATCATTTATCTGTCATGGAGGAAATTAGCTCAGTGATCTTAATGAGAGAAACAAAAAAGATACTATGTGGTTCTGAATGTGCTTTGTGTACTGGATATTACTATACCATTGCTTTCAAGATGGTAAGACTAATTTTATTATTCTGTTTCCAATGTGTGTATGAAAAACAGGGATGGGAGAATGGATGAGATGGAAGGGATAGCTGTGGAAGACTAGAACCCAATTACCCTTGTAATTTTAATGGGATGGATAAATACCTTCTTAATAGTCATATATTACCTAGTGAACATATTTACCTAGCAATATAGACATGTAAATATAACATTAAATCAAAATATTGTCTTTTCTGTATGTAAAAAAAATTAAGAGAGACAAATGTTGATTAGAATAAAAAGAAAATAGATTAGACTAAAAATAAAATAGATGTTAAAATATGAAATAATTTCTTAATGATGCTATGTAAAGGTTTTATGTAATATTTTTATTTCTATGGTACATGTGCATCTCTGGAGAAATTTGTACCCTTTAAGACCACAGGGAATTAGAGGTAACCAAAAAAATGTTTTGTTCCATTTCAAGTGTTGCTTAACAATCTGTCGAGAATGCAATGTGAACTAAACAACAATCAGGCACATTTTACTCACTTTCCAAGAGCGACAGGTGCAAAGAAGCATTGAGGAAAAAGCATTCATTATGGGGAAGGTTAAAATTAGGTACTTAAAAAACAGTCATCTAATTTAGGTCATTTATCATTCTCCTCAAAGCCCCTTTTGTATAATTGAATACTGAAGTGCTTAGCTTACTATTAGATCATCACAGCTGCTGCAGTATCACTCAAAGCAGATGTTTCACAGACAGAAGGAGCCCAGCTAATTTTAAGAGGAACATGGTAACTGCAAGTCACTTTTTGTCAGTTCCAGCAGTGAATGCGAACATACCATGCAGGTGCAACTCCACATAGTGACTTGTAAGGCTCATGTATTGAGAACAGGAAAAGTGATATTGGTGAGAGATCCCTGAAAGGGTTTGACTGCTCCTGGGTGAGAAATCCAGAGCGTGTACACTGTGGTTTACTGTGATGAGACTCAAGCTATTCCTTCCCGTTTGAAAGAAGAGAACAAATTAAAATGGGTGCGCTAATTATAGGGCATTCTCACAATCATTTTCCAATTCAGTTTGCACTCAGAAAGAGAATACTGAGGGAATTTCTTTCACTTAAATTATGATTTTATGTGTTAATGTCTTCTCAAATTCTTCCCTTAATGATATCAGTATATGTATTTGTATTTCTATATGTTCAGAAATATTTACATGTTATGTAGAAATCAGAGAAACTCAGAAATATTGGACACAAAGCATAAATTCCTTGTTCAATTTCTTGCTATTATAATTCATGGAATGACATTTCTGTGGAAGAGAGAAAGTCTTTTGCACTTACAAAAATATGCTAGAAATATTTATGACGAGAGGCTAATTTAATTCTCAATGTTTAGAAGACAATGAAGTGGATTTGGGCTAAATGGGAGTGACTCCCTTGCTGGATTAATTATTAGAAGTTTAAAATTATGAATTGCTACCACTAAATTTTAATTTCTTGTTGAGTCATTGTCTTCCACTGTATATATAAAAACATTATATATGATATATTAAATATATTATATATGATGTATTCCCAAAGATATATTCCTAAAGAATATTTGTGATGATATTTTTGGAAGTTCACATACAAGTACAGAACTATAGGATTGTATTAGTTTTCTCGGGCTACTGTAAAAAAATTACTGCAGGCTGAGTGGTTTAAAACAACATAAATTTATTCTCTCAGTTCTGGAGTCCACACTTCCTCCAAGTCTCTAGGGGAGAATCCTTTCTTGCTTCTTCTGCCTCTGGCCACTGCGGGGCATTCCTTGACTTGTGGCTATGTCTTCACATGGTCTTCTCTGAATTCTCGCCACATCTTCTCCTGTGTCTCTTGTAAGGGTACTTGACATCAAATTTAAGGCCCACCTAGATAATCCAGATAATCGCATTTCAAGATACTTCACTTAATTACATCTGCAAAGATCCTTTTCCAAATAAGATCACAGTCACAGGTTCTGGGGGTCTCCCATTCTAACTCACAACAGGCTTTATAGATGTAAGTGAATATGCTAAGCAGTGCTAGTCAAAATCTAGTCCTCAGATGGCTGTCAAGGTTGTATACTATTTGCTTCTGGTGTGCAACAAGATAAGAAGATTGCATCAGGATGTAAATCAATTTCATTACAAAGCACATTTAGATCCAACTGACCTTTTTATGAAAGATTTCCTTGATGAAGGAAATGGTACATTGATTTATTTTCTAGAGCAAGCTCCTTATCTCATCATGTACCAGCACTTTTTGAGTCGTACATTTTTAAAATATAATGGCCAAATTCAATCTACCTTTGTATAGACTGTGATTCTAATAATGGTCACTATAGAAAGATTCTGCTGGTTGGGAATGGGTCATTACATCACATATCTGGTCATCACAGAAATCACTGATTTATTAGTCCTAACTAGGCAGGTACGGGGTACCTGGTGGCATAGAGCAATATCATGTAACTAAAATGGAGAGAAAGGAACATCAAGTTTTTGGAAATACACCCTTGCCCACCATACATGGATCTGTTTTGCCTTTGTTTACTATATTGCAGTTTTCTTGCAGAATAGTGAGTACAATGTGCAACAAGGTGTAGTAAGTTATTTTTTACTGTCATTAAATGGAACTCATGCTATCAAAATCCCAGCCACTGGACTTTTAACTTTCCTAGAAACCTCATGTTATTATCTCCAAGGTACCATCTGTGAACACACCTTCATCTCTATTCAAATCCATGAGTGTCTCTGTTGGCTACAAAATTGATTTGCCTTCAGTTGTGTACAAGGCAATACAATTCATCTCCTGGATTATCTTGTAGTTTGATGCTTCCTAAAGCTTTTAAGCTAAGATAATTAGCAGAAACTGAAGTGATATTTCTCTATGCAATGCCATATTCACTTTTCTCTATCGACCATCAGCTGTTCTCTCCAAATAACTTTTGCCAAGAGTGACTCAGGGAGATGTTTCTAGCCAATTGGTTCTTAAGCCCCATTCATTTTTGTTATGCATTTCTGTGTTCATCTGATTACATATTGTTTTCATTTTCAAAGTTAAGAGCATAAAATCATATTTCCCCAAAGATAAAAAGGGCCTAAATCAATTTCCCTAAAATACATTCTGAAAGCAGCATTAAGTATGGCATCCAGCTTCATTATGCTATTGAAGTTGAATTTGTTGAACTGGGAAGTTAAGATGTGAATGTCACTAAATCACAGAATTAAAGTCTTGGGTCATCACGGTCCATTCAGAATTGTCACTTGAGTATACAGTTTACAGTGTGTCTCTGTAAAAATCCCAACATCATTTAAAAATAATTTCCTCTTTTTTTCTCTGTCCCTAGGGAACAGTTTTAAGCAAATCATTTCCATATGGAAAGAGTGAGGAGATTTAAAGGGATGTATAGCATCACTCATGAGTAGTACTTAAGTCTCAAGAGCATAACTGGGGCTTGCAGATTAGGGTATGTAAAAGCATTTCATTCCCTTGTATGTTCATATACTGTCAGGGCATGGAACTCCACAAACACAAATATAAACAACATCAAAAGCCATGAAATCAAGTTTACTGTTGCTTGATCTAGTTTGACCATGGATATTCCCATTGTAACAGTAAAAAGGAAATCAATACATTAGCTTCCAGGCATTTATTCTTGTGAAATTAAGGGTAGAATGTGCATTTCAACAATAATATTTGCACAAGCTGAAAAGGATATCCTGGCAAAGATGATCATTTGTATAGTTAGTGAAGAAATAATCATTCCTAGACTATGGAAATGAGAAAGGATATACTCTCCTCTCTATGGTTTCCTATGAACTTGAAGGCAGGCAGTGATTCTCAGGCCTGAGTGAGTGAGTGCACAGGTGAATTGGAGAAGCTGGCGAGCTCTAACAATATCGATGCCCAGGCCCCATGCCTACTCAAGTTTCTGAGTCACTTAACTTTAACCTTTGCAAGGCTCCCAGGTGAGCTAAATGTGTCAGCAGGTGGGAAAGATGAAATACTGCCATTTGCAACAACATGGATGGACCCTGAGAATAGTATGCTAAGCAAAATAAGTTAATATGAAAAAGCTAAGTACTATATATTATTTCACTCATATGTGGGATATCAAACTGGAACTCATAGATACAGATAATAGTGTGGTGGTTACCAGAGGGAAGGAAGTTGAGGGTAGGAAAGGGGGGGGGGGCAAATATATGGTGATGGAAGATTATTTGACTTTGGGTGGTAGGCACACAATGCAATATGAAGATCATGTATCATAGAAATGTACACTTATAATCTAATTAAGCAATATCACCCCAATAAATTTAAAGAAAAAAAAAGAATCACATGGGAGCTTAATAAACTGCATATTCAAATACAAAACCTCCAAAGACTTTGATGGAGTAGGTCTAAGTAGAGGTCCCATAATCACATTTTTGCAACATCCCAGGGGATCCTATACCCATGGTCCATGTACTTTACCAGTTCAGAAAAATAAAGCAGAATCCTTAGGGAGACGTCTTACCAACTTGACTTTATACAACAGTGATCTTTCATCGAGTTTCATATCTCGGTTTATGTAATCACATCCATGCTGTTTCCTTTTGAGAATGTGAAACAAGTCATATGCAAAATCCAAATTTATAAATGAAGAAATCAAGGCACAGAATGTTAAAATGGCTTCTCTAATTCTATAAAAAGAGATATATCGTGCCTACTATCAATTCTGTTCTTGTTTTGTGAGTCTACCTAAATAATTTCAGACCACCTAAGTACTATCCAAATACAGCTACAATGGCCTGGCTCTGGGGTCAAAATGAATGATGATTAGGCTAAAAACCTAATACTGGAAGACGTGTAAGCATAGAAATGCACACCTCTGTGAGAGGTAGAATAATCTAGTGGATGAAATCATTCAGGGTGCACATGAATCCTGGCTCTGCTACCAACCAGCTGTGTGACACTAGGCAAGTTACACAGTCTACCTGTGCCTTGGTTTTCTCATAGAGTTTTTGCAAGGATAAATAGGTAATTATGTGAAAACTCCTAGGTCTGACATAATATAAGTGCTGTGAAGTTGCAAATGTTGTATCAGTGGCTTTTACCATTTGACAAATAGTAATAAATATTTGTAGAGACTATATTTGGTTGGGGTACTGTAATTTAAGTCACATGGAAAAGATTGCATTTTTGTTTTCAGTAAAATTTATCTAATCTTTAGTTATATTTAATCACAGGCTAGATTGATAATATCTTTCCAGTTAACCAAATGAGTTGAAAATTACAGAGTGGGAGTTTATTTCTTAAAATGTTAAGGCTTTGGTTCTATTTGGTTAATCATCTTCCCTCTTTCTTCCCCCCCAAAAAAAGGAGAGAAAAAAAAGAACACCTATTTTGTTTTGTTGTAATGTAGTAATATTCAAGAATAAATCCTAACTGAAATATTGAAACAAATCCCACTCTGCCAAAGGCAACGAAAGCTTTCAGGCCTAGTTGTAAGAGCTTGGGATGCTGAGCTGACTAGCTTCAGACACATAGCCAGTGGGTTCTAGGAGGGAAGCCTGTAATGTATTCTTTACACAGTTCCAAGGGGGAAAGATGAGCCAGCCCTCCCAGGGCACTCTCCTGCACCCAGTTCAGAAGCGACACTGACTTTCCTCATCGGGAGGGGCGCCCAAGAGCAACATGCATCCAGTCATTCTGACAAACTGAGTAAATGACTCTGAGGACCTGGGTGGCAGCCACGGAGCATGGAGCACAGGCAGAGGGAGGAGCAGTTTTGAGATGATCATCGTTATGGTCAATGAGTCTGAGAAGAAAGATTTCAGAGCCTATTTCTAGGTTTATCTAAGGATCATCTCCTGCTTTTAGCAATATGACTGGACCACCTGGTATGGCTTGTTGGGCCTGGTTTTATAATTGTCCTCTCTTATTTCTCTTCACTCCTGGTCACTCAACTATACACAAAATCATTTTGGTATTTGTGTGTGCGCACGTATGTGCAGGTATGCGTGTGTGTGACTCTGGAACAAAGCAGGGTATAAAATATATCAATTAATAAAAATAATGTTAATATGTGTGGAGTAAAATTTTGGCAGCAGTATCTGGACATGACCTATCTTGCGGCCACATTTCAAACTACCTATGGTTTGGTGGTTTCCTCTATAATAGTGACAATGACTTAGAAAAGAGGTTCTCAGAGTGGCAAACTCCAGAGGGGATATTATTCTGTTATTTATAAACAATCTATCCTTTTTGAGGTAAGGAATGAATACTGTTGTTTGCTGTCCCCATAGAGTAAATAATTTATGTTCTTATCTCCACAGAAAGATTTATTTTGGTTCAGAGTTGGATCAAGTATGTTATTTGGTTTTGTTTGTGTTATAGATGCTTTATGAGAACAGTGAGGATTTGTAGTATCAGTTTAATAGAATTACTTCCTGAACATTGAGTTGGCATAAGAAGCCAGAACTCTGTGTATTTAGGAACAAGCAGCACCTACTTCATTATTTGTGATAATTATTTTAAACACATTTTGAATTCTGCTTATTTTTTGCCAAGTGCTTTAAATATTGAAGTGTTTATTGCTTGGGTTGCTAAAAACACTAGCTGATCTAACATTACTTGTGACACATAAATCTTTAATAATAAAGTTGTGCTCATCCCTGGAATAAAAATAAAATGCAAAGGAAGATAGCAGGGTCACACTAGCTATTTTTCAGTGTGTTGTCCAATCCTTTCCCTTCTGTTCTGCTTTCCTTCTGCTGTACTTCTGTTTATGCTAACTCCTGGCTGCTTTTCCCTCTCCCTGTCCCCTGTCCAAACTATTGTGTGTGGAAAGAAATATTTAAAAATAAAGATGTTTAAGGTTAGAAAATAGCTGTTTCACGCTTAATCTTCATAATCTATTTGGAGGGAAAGATGAGTCTTCTTTAAGAATTGAGGGCATTAATGATCATTATTAGACATATTTTAACTGAAACACGGCACTATTTATTGATTACATCTAAAGTTTAGATCTCTATAGTTTTTTATTTGTACAGTCAATCCAGGCCAGCTCCTCCTGCAAGAGTTCTATGGCCACTTGGTGGCGATGTTGTAGAGGGGACTCAGCAGGGTGGGGGGTGGAGGGGGTGTAAAAAAACCTGAGGCCCTTTTCAACCCCTGGCTTGCACAGTGATTTACTGAATCACAGCCCTATGTCTTAATTATTCAGAGGGCCTTGTAGAATGGGGACTGGCTCAAGTTTCCAATGACAGAGTAATAAAACATGTTACACGTACTTATTTTGAACATAAATACCTACCATACAAAATTACCTAAACCTAGCAAAATTAAAGCAAGGCCTTTTATCTTTCTTTTTCTTCAAAACAACTATAAAAATACAAGAAATTTAAAATTCATGCATAAATACATAAAAACAAAAAAAACAAATTTAAAAAACACACAAAAACACTTAGGTTCATCTTCTTTGGTATAAAACATTTAATGACATATCAAGTCCTAGTCTGGATTTAATTTACCACTACAGCTTCATGTTCCGGTGTTCAATTTTCCCCATGAACGAAATACTAAGGCCACAGTAAACTCATTTTTGCCTTATAGATTTTATGCAATTTTACATCTCCATATCTACGTTTATGTTATTTTTTTTGCACAGAATCCCCTCCCACCCACCACCTCCCGAAACCTCTGCAAATCTCCCCTTCTTCAGATAGCCATCTCCACTCCACACCGATTCTTACTCCTCAACAAAATGATGCAACTATATTTTAATTAAATGCATGCATATCTGTCTCCCTGAGATAATTTGAGTTTTTCAAGGGAAGTGACTATTTCCAGTCACTGTTTTTACAATTGTCTTGCTTTCCTTCCTTCCTTCTTCCCCACTGTTCCTCCCGCCTAACTTTTCCTAAGTAATATCACAGTTATGATAAATCCAATACAGTATCTGATCTCATGGTATTTACCACCTTGTAAGGAAAAGAGTCAAGTAAAAAACAATTATATACCCGTGTACCCGTGTCTTGATAAAGGAAAAGCACGTGATTCCTAGAAATAACAGTGAAAACTAAAGTATACTAAATATTTACTTTGTCATTGACAGTTCTATAATAATTTTACCTACATTGACTTTCTAATCTCATACGAATCATAAATCTGATGCGATTATTATGCTCACTTTACAGATGAGGACTTAGAAGCCTAGGGAGGTTAAAATAAATGTCCTATGACAAACAGCTGCGTGTCAGCTGAGGCGCTGTGCTTTCCGGGTGGATACTTCCCATGACTGTGTATGTTGCCTCTCATTACATGTAGGGTAGAGATATAAATGCTGCAATGTTGAAGCAGCTTCTTTTGAACATATGATAACCAATTCCTAACTAATAAATCATAATCTGATAGATTATTGTTTTATTAACACACACTATACTTTTATCTGTATTGAAAGTGCTTATTTTTTTTCTGATTTAACTCACATTTGTATATTTCCAGTTAAAATGTAAATTTCTATAAAATGATTCATTTAAGACTCTTTTGTCCTTTCTACTCTGGCACAGTGCTGGATACATACATGGTTTACTTACGATAAATACTTGACCAGTAATTGATATATTTCCAATGCTATTTAAGTTCACTAAACTTTTTTTTTCCAGTTACTCTTGAATGGTTTTTAACAAAGAATGTAAATCAAAGTTATCTGTGGAACTTTATTCACAACACATGTAATTGGACTTACATGTCATTTTTTTTTTTTTTTGGTAGGTATCATCTGGATCCAAATACTTAATGAAGAAAAACTTTATCTTTTTGTAGGAATTAGGGCTTGAGAAACCAGCTTAAGAATATACTGACACTCTTGCTGCTGCTACCACTGTGAATCATTATGTTCTTTCCGTCTGACCCAGCAGGTTTGTGTCTGGTACCTGAACCCATGAAACTGTGGTAGTCTAACTTAACTTGCCAGTAGGGCAAATCTCAGATCTTTCCACAGTGATTGAGCCATATTTTTTTTTTGAAAGAGGCTCATCAGAAAGCAATAGGCACTCACTTTTAGTTAAAATTTTAACAAGACCTAGAACAATGTATTGAGATTTTATTTGAAATTTAAATCCATAATTAGTCCACTTTCTAAGTTAATATTTTTCTCAGCAACATATCCCATCCTACTAACTGTAGCATTCAGCTCCTGGCATCCACAATCATTGTTCTTGAAATAAGTCTCTTTGATCTGCAATCTTCTTCCACAATACTGTTATCCAACTGCCTCTTCCACCTTTAACTTTCCCTTAAACATTGTTTCCTGTGCTGCTTCTTGCAAGTTCTTCCTTCTAAGAATTAAAACTCAACCATGAAACTCCTAAGCAATTTTGTTTTCTCCTCATCTGCTTTGGTTTTTGTGGGGAAGCAGGGCAAGGGAATTTCATAGTATTTATTTTATACTACTTTGCAGTACAGCTACTATTATGCTTTCTCTCTTTCTATATTATAAACTTCTTAAGAATGTTAATGCAGTTTTATTCATTTTGATGACCTCTATCCCCCATAGCGTGGCATAATTACTTGAATTTAATGGTTAGTAAAACCCATTCTGAATGAATGAATTTTAAGTATGTAATTAACATATAATTATTGCACGTTGACCAAGTGTGTAATACGATTCCAATATAGGCACTTTTTTTTTTATTACTTTTTATAAGCCCAAAATACATTAGATAAACATGGTTTGTATTTATAGAGGGAAATTGGTACATAACTATATTGTTTTCCAAGGGTTTTAATTGACTGGTTAGAATAGTTAAAATAAAATATCAATAGATCTTTAATATTAGGCTAATTATATATATATATTTAGTTTTGTTTTAATTTGAAAATTCTATGAACAGTAAAACGCATGTTGGTGATACAAACACACCACAAATATTAAAACTAAATTATTCCCTTTTAAATATATGACTTTAGATTCAGGTGAATAGCATAGTGGTTAGTCACATATAATTTACTAAGTGATCCCCCAAAACTCTAGTACCCATCTGGCACCATACATAGTTATTACAATATTATTGACTAAATTCCTTATGTAGTACTTTGCATCCTCATTATTATTTTGCAATTGCCAATTCAAACTACTTGAATGTCAACTCTAGTTGAAAAAAATAGCTTTAGGCTAAGGCCATCAATCAAAGACCCACAAATATTCGTGTTTCATGGGTCACAAGAGTTTTGCTCAATCAATGATGGTTCTGCTCATAATGAAGTCCCTTGTTCAAGGCTTTAATGATAAGGATGAAATATATCAAAGAAGTACGTAATAAGTTTGTAGGAAAAAGTATTTTCTTGGTGAGTTCCATGCATTCTATTATATAGTTCCATGTTTATGTGAGATCTCAGTTTATATGAATGTTATGTAAGATCTTAGATCTAGAACCCAAGCATCGATGTTTATGTATCTACTAGTGGCCTGGTGCACGAAATTTGTGCAAGGGGGAGGGTGTGTTCCTCAGCCTGGCCTGCACCCTCTCCAATTTGGGACCCCTCAAAGAACGTCCTACTGCCAGTTTATAGGGATTGGGCCTAAACCAGCAGTCAGACATCTCTCTCGCAATCCAGGACTGCTGGCTCCTAACCGCTCACCTGCCTGCCTGACTGCTTGATTGCTTCTAACCACTCTGCCTGCCGGCCTGCTCGCCCCCAACTGCCCTCCCTACCCCCGCTGCTGGCCTGCTTGCTCCCAAATACCCTCCCGCCAGCCTGATCACCCCAAACTGCCCCCCCCCCCCCGTTGGCCTGCTCTCTCCTACCTTCCCTCCCTGCCAGCCTGCTCATCCCCAACTGTCCTCTTGCTGGCCTGCTCACTCCAAACTGCCCCCCGCCGCTGTCCTGATCACCTCCAACTGACCCCCACTGATGGCCTGCTTGCTCCCAACTGGCCCCCCTGCTGGTCTGCTTACCCCCAACAGCCCCACCCCCCACCAGCCTGATCACCCACAACTGCCCTCCCCTCTTGGCCTCTAACCGCCTCTACCTTGGCCCCACCACCATGGCTTTGTCCAGAAGAACATCTGGAAGGTCTCCTGGAAGGTCTCCCAGTCTAATTAGCATATTACTCTTTTATTAGTATAGATATATTTGTCTGTGAATATGGTTATGATTGCAGATATGAGTAGGACCAGGTAAAATTTTATAGAATGGGCCTTTTATTACAGATGGTGCGCCATGTATGCATTTTTTCTAAAGAAGTAAAAATTACTTTAAAAAATGTTTCAGGTAGACTTTGAGAAATTTACAGTATCTACTTTTCTTCCAAGAAAGTTGTCACTTTTATGCCAGAGTGAGAATTATCTGTATGCTTTGTATGTCAGCATTGGGCCACTGTGACTGGGGGGCACTTAGCTTGACTTGAGAGTAATTATCTTGCTCACTGACTGGGAGGGAGGGTGTGTGGCAGAGGAGATAAATACTCGGTTCTGGATTATTCATAGAATGCTGACTTTCTGGATTGATTGTGCAAGCCCCTCCTTTTATTGATGTCCACCTTCTATTGACAGACATCTACCCTGGGAGAGAAATAAGATGAAACTCTATCTTTTCATTGTAAAAAGCATTTGAATTCCTAAGGTGTGATAAGGCCACCCAGCCATCCACAGTCAAGGTACACATTTTCATGGAGGATGTTCCCACTCTTGAATAAATTAAAACAATTTTGTTCTTTTAATTTAAACTTCCTTCTATAACTGTTTTCTTGTTACTTAAAAACTAGGTTTTTTTTTTGAAACTACTTCCAAAGCTTTTCAAGCTGTATATGTCCTTGGAATGAATTTATAAATAAGAATTGAGCCCGGATGGTGTGACTCAGTGGTTTAGCATTGACCTATGAACCAGGAAGTCACAGTTTGATTCCAGGTCAGGCCACATGCCCGGGTTTTGGGCTTGATCCCCAGTATGGGGCGTGTAGGAGGCAGCCGATCAATGATTCTCTCTCATCATTGATGTTTCTATCTCACTCCCTCTCCCTTCCTCTCTGAATCAGTAAGAACATATTTTAAAGAGAGAGAGAGAGAAAGAGAGAGAGAGAAAAGAGTATATACGTTTGTAAATAAGAAAACATGTATTTGATACTCTTAGAAAGTCTTATTTTCTTTCATTAAAACTTGTGCAGTATAGGGAACTCCATAGATTCCCTTAATTTGAAGAAAGTTAAAGGGGAAGGTATTAATTCAGAGTTCCTTGGGAAAAGGTGTCACTTATATATTTTTTATGTTTATTTTTTTTAATCAAAAACTGAAATATTTTCTATTCAGAAAATATATTTGGATCTAAATATCTTCTATAATTTTAACCCTAAAATATCAATTTAAATATTTTTAAAATGGTTGGGATGTTTGTTTTTTTAAATAAGTTAGGTTATTGGAGTTCTACATGTTACTGGATCACCTGGGGTAATTTTCTGATTGGAAAATTAAGAATTATAGTCAGAGGGGAGGACATGAGAATTTTTAAAGAACATATTCAATTTACTTTAGAAGCTGAACCTCTCTTATCATGTGACTTGTTTTGTATGTTTGTTAAACTATATTATCACATAAGCATTGCTGCTATTGGGACAAACAGTGACAGTTGATTCGGGTCATTTGAATGTCCACTGTCTGTTTTATTTGTATGTTTGTTTTGACACTGTCATATGCTCAAACTTCAGTGGAAGTCATGAGAACCTATTATTTTTGCCTGCTCCCTCCTTTATGTTGGAAATATTCTTTTTTACTCAGAAGCACCTTAACTTTGATGTGAGGGATTGTTTCCGTTGCCAACTGTTTTCTTCCTTGCCAAGTAAGACAGTTGTTGTGAACTTTTCAGTGATGCCTTCCCCAGGATATTTGCAGATGTGGTTGGGAAAAGTCATTTCATCCCCGACCTTTGCATGTCAGGTGCTGGGGTGCCGCCTCGCCTGCGCCCGGCTTTCTGATCCCGATGCGGCTCTCTCTCCCTCCGATCCCCATGGTGACCACCAGGACGCAGGCCAGGCGACCCCCCACCTCCCGCGGGTGTGCCCCGGCTCTCTCTCCCTCCAATCGCCATGTGATCATGGGGCCGCAGGCAAGGTGGCACCCCTGCGGCTCTTGCCATCTGCCTGGGTTTCTGATCACTGTTCTTCCGTCCTTCCCCTTTTGCCTCCCATCATTGTGCCATCTTTGTTGGCAGTTAATTTGCATATCACCCTAATTAGCCAATGGGAAGTGTAGCGGAAGTACGGTTAATTACCCTTTTTGTCTTTTATTAGATAGGATTCTAAATGTGCTATACTATGTATATAGGCAATTCTGTAGTAGACAAGTGACTGAAAAATGATACTTGATCTTTTAGGATCATTTCTGCTAATTTTTTTCACTACATATGTATTATAAAACTAAAATCAAAGCATTACTTTTTTGCTTCATGGAAATATTTTCCTCTTATATGATATATAGGGCATCCCCAAAAATATATACAAATAGTTTGAATTATTATAAAGGCAGTGTTTATTAAAATACATTTTATTTTCAAAATTGCACTATCAGCTGTTATAGTGTGTATACGTTTTTTGGGGGACACCCTATATAATTATATAATTTTATGTAATATGAAAGATGTTTCACCTTCTTTGAACATAGGTAAATTGATAACAAAGGAAAATGACTCATAAATGCCCTGGGCATCAAGACACCTTTGACTCAGGGAGACAAATATTTGAAACGGAAAAGGGATTTAAGTTTTAGTCTTATGATCTTAGTGTGAATCCTGGATCTGGAAGCAATTTGGAAAAGATATAATATTTAAATAAAAAAAACTTTCTAGGTTCTGTGGATGGTGTTTTGGAGGGAGAAATGATTGTTGGCAGGTATAGTTTGATGGCTATTAGATGTGAACAGAAAAACAACAACAACCCACCATTGCATAAGTTGTAGAGATAACAGATTTAAGAAATCTAAGAGAAGAAACAAAACAGCAGAAGATATGGTTCTCTGGTTTCTGATTTTGACAACTGGATAAATAGAGTTACTGCAATACTATATGTATTTTCACAAATTGCAAAATGCAACATTTAAGCCTAAAGAAAAACATTAATAAATCATCTTTGTGGGGGGAGAGCATGGGGAAAAGACAGGATGGGATTAGTATTTCTATGAACATTATTTGTTATTCAATATTGATTTTGAAATAGTAAAATATTTAAACATTCAAAAAATAAAATGGAATTGATAAGGAAAATTCCAATGGAAAAAAAATTTCTAAAAGTAGCCAACTATAAAAAAAAGTATCAATTTTTCAAATTACTGACATACTGTATGGAGAAAATAACAACTTTGAATGCTTTTTACAACAAATTTGGACTTCATACTCAATGGACTGTATTCTGAAAACAAATGCATCCATAGGATATATTGTTAGTTGCAGTATTGCTATACTTATTCTGAAAATGTGTATGTGTATGTGTGTGTGTGTTGATAATGAAACATATAAATAATTATGCCAGCACTGTAAGAAGCTAAGATTTTCAATGTATAAAAGAAGAGATAATGTAATACTCAAAACAATTGACTATATCTAATATGAAATGAAAATATCAGCATGCTCTCATAACTTTTTGTTTTTGTTCTTTTAAATGAATTAGTTTCTAATTTTGTCTACTGAAAAGGCCCAGGTTATGTTCTGTAAAAATTATTCCCCAGTGAAGAGAACAAGGGCTTCTTAGACTATAAGACTCTAGGCTTCAAGCTAGAAATGTGCTAAATAGGAGAGCAAGACAGTTTGGCAGAATAGGTAAGAAAAGAGGCTTCCACCTGTTGGTTCTGAGTTCCTCCTGGACATGAAATCATGAGAAGGGGTTACAAGTTTTTATTTGAGGCTTTGGCTCTGCAATTTAATATGTATTCATTGAATTTCTGTGAAATTTAAGGAATTAAGTCTAATGATCTTTAGGACACTGGCCATTCTCAAAAGTATATGATTCTGTCACTCTATGTACTATGACTACATTTAAAAAAACAAACTAACTCAAGAGATGGAGCATTGGTGCCTGGTGGGAGGCACCGAAATTGTCACTCAGAATAAAAAGGACAGCGTCAATTCCATCGCTTTGTTGAATTAATGGTTTACATGTCATAAGTCAGAATTAGTTTTTTTGTTAGTAGTAGTACTGCCTTTCTTTTGCTCTTTTCCTAATTTATAATAGTTTGATTTATTTATAACTTTGAGTTTGTTACTTAAAGTTAAAAAGAAGCATGTTAAAGTGTAAAATAATTATGTATTTTTCTATTTCATAATCCACATTTAAATATGTATTGAAGTTTTTCCAATCCCTACACCCAATTATTTTACTTCACCTTTAGACTTAGTTTAACTTTCCTATTTAGATTTCTTCCCAGGTATTTGTGATCCATTTTATGAAAAAGTACTTCCTGACATCTGCCTTGAATTTCCTTTTCCCCAGTCCCAGTCCTGAACTCTCATCTTGTTATCTTCCTTAAGTGGAAAATAGTCTGCTTGACATAATTTCTATCATGTTCAGTTCTGTGTATTTCATTGAAATCTTTCTTAATTATGTTCTTCCCAAGAGAGCACTTAATCGTTTTTAGCCTGTCTTTGTAGATTTTTACCTGTTGGCCCTAGGGTAAACCCTGTATTTTTTAAAGTAATTTTGATAGTTTGAAAGGCTTGAGTACTTAATTAAAAGAATCCTCAGTAAAACAATATTAACAAAATACTAAAACTCAATTTTCATGATTAGGAAGAATTAGTGTTCTCTGACAATGAACAGAATATCCAAAGAACAAAGTAATATAAAATAGAGTGCAGTCACTCATACATTTTAGTTCCATCTCTTTTCCCTTTTGTTTATTTCTTTTGGTATCTTGTTGGTTCAAATGGGGTGATGAAACAATATTTCAAGTATTCATTTTCCTTTAATGTTTACTTCCTACCCAACAGAGCATAAATATCTAATACCTAGAAGACATTAAATTAATCTTTCCACTTAGATTGTTTCTCATATTTACTAGTATTAACGTAAGGTTAAAATGTTATAGGACCAATGGGGGGGGGGGGAAGAGGCATCACAATAAAATGGGAAACCAATTGCTACTTCCGTTTAAATGGACAATTAATGTAATAGCTCAAGATTTACACTGGAGGGAAATACGAGTGATATACATTTTGTCAACAAATGATTTGACTAATAATGTGAATTGATGGCTCTATATATAAATGGTAAAGAAAAAGCTATTTTCACTTAACATGGTACTAAATAATGTCTATATTAAGACATCTCTAGTTAAATGGATATTTTTAAGTGAACATATTAAAGTAATTTACAGAGTACATAATAGTTGACAATATGTTAATTATCAGAGATCATAGTTGACCCTATAAATAGCAGAACACATATATTAAATATATTAACAACCTTCAAAACTTGGGCCTCCTAGATATTTTTTTTTAATGCTTGGTCTGGGTAGCTATTATAATAGGTATGTAAATTGGTAATCTTGAAACATTTTCTCTCAAAAATATCATTAGCAGTTTAACAGAATTTGAAATATGGACACACAGTCAAGAAGAGAAATTCCAGAAATTATCGTAGAGTTTTTCTTTCTTTTCACAGAAGAATTTACTTTAGTTCAGAATTCTGACCAATCTCAAAGGAACATTTCGTAATTATTTTGGGTCTATAAATTTTTCAGGGAAAAAGTAAAACTGGCTTTCAGACAAATATGAAAGCAAACCAGTGAATGCTTCTCTATGCAAAGCAATTGTGTTGCATCTTCTGAAACAGTGTTTGAAAATGTATGCACTCATAAACCTCATTGCTATTGCTTGTGTAGGAAAAAATGAAACTGATATGGCCTGAAGATAATGTTTAACACTTTTCTGCCTATTTCCTAAACAATGGTCAAAAGTTTAATTAGGTATTGGAGAGTTTAGCACAAAGTAAAGTTGTGGATCCTTGCTTGGTCATAAAAGAATAGGATAGAAAAGAAAAGAAAAGAAAAGAAAAGAAAAGAAAAGAAAAGAAAAGAAAAGAAAAGAAAAAGAAGTGTCTGAACTTTGAAAGTGGTAGATTAATTGGGTTTTAAAAATATTTATCAACGACTTATTGGCATTAAATAATATATTTGGTGATTATTCATTAAAGGCCATTTGCTTTTAAAGTAGAACAAATTAAGAAGTCTGAGCTCTTTGCATCTGTTCAGTATAGAATATTATACTTTATTAATATTTTCATGTGCAGATTTGCAATGAAAATCATTTCAATGGATCTTGGTTAAAGGGTTTACCTAGACAATAAAGCATTAATTCATCCAAAACTATTTTTTTTCTATCACCCTATATAATAAGAGCCTAATATGCAAATTGACCAAATGGCGGAATGACCAGTGGAATGACTGATTGCTATGATGCACACAGAGAACCAAGGGGCAGATGCTCATCACAGGAGCTGCCCTCAGCCCGCAGGCTCCAGGCCAGCCAAGGCGGGTGCCAGTGGGACCCCCCTGATCACCCTGCAAAGGGAAGCATCCGGCAGCAGCGGCAGGGAGCGGGGATGGCGAGTGGGCGGCACCAGGCTGGCCAAGGTGGGTACCAGTGGGAGCCCCCTGATCGCCCTGCCAGTTGCCCCACAGAGGGAGATGACTGGTGATGGTGGCAGCAGGGGGCAGGACCAGCAAGTGGGCAGTGCCAGGCTGGCCATGGTGGGTGCCAGCGGGGTCCCCCAATCGCCCTGCCAGTCACCCCACAGATTGACCCTGATTGCTGGCCAGGCCTAGGGACCCTACCCATGCATGAATTTCATGCACTGGGCCTCTAGTAAATCATAAGTGAGATAAAACAAAACTCTTATGAAAAGCAGATCTTTTTGAAGTGCCTTTCCGTGTCAAGAAAAAAAACCAGAAAAATTAGTATACTGTCACATATCCTATCTAATAAAAGAGAAACATGGTAATTAGCGTACTACCGCTACCCTTCCCATTGGCTAATCAGGGCAATATGCAAATTAACTGTCAGCCAAGATGGCAGCCGGCAGAGAGGCAGCTTAAAACTAACATGAGGGTTGTTTGCTTCAGTGATGGAGGACTCCAACGTTCCCCGCCTGCCGCTGCAGGCCTCTGAGCTGCAACTCTAAGCAGCTATGTAACAAATATAGAAGCTAAACAAAACCCCAGAAACCTGCTTTAGTCCGCCAGGCTTCAGCCAGCAGGATCGCAACATTGTAAGCAAAGGCCAGAAACCTACTTTCAGCAGCGGAGGCCTAAGAGCTGGAGCCAAGCCTCAAAGCTAAAGCTGGCCCAGAATAAAAAAAAAAAAAGAAAAAAAAAGGATCAGTTGGGAGCTTCAGTCACACCCAGCCTGAAAACAGCCTTCAGTCCCTCACCCAGACTGGCCAGGCACCCCAGTGGGGACCCCCACCCTAATCCAGGACACCCTTCAGGGCAAAACCAGCTGGCACCCACCCGTGCACCAGGCCTCTACCCTATATAGGAAAAGGGTAATATGCCTCCCAGCACATGGATCAGCGGAGCTGCGAGGCATCCCAGCACCGGGAACAGCGTGACAGGGGGCAGCATCCAAACCCAATGATCACCCTGCAGCTCTGTGTGTGACAGGGGGCGGGGCCACACCCTCCCTATCCACCCTGCTCTGATCGTGACAGGGGAAGGCGCCCCAACCCCTTGATCAGCCCTGCTCTGTGCCTGATAGGGGGAGCTCCCTAAACCCCTGATCAGCCTTGCTCTGTGTGTGACAGGGTACGGCGCCCCAACCCTCCCACCCCATGGGCCCTGCTCTGTGTGTGACGGGGTAGAGCCATAACCTCCCCATTGGCCCTGCCCTGAGTGTGAGAGTGGCGGCACCCCAACCCCCTGATTGGCCCTGCTCTGTGGGTGATAGAGGGCAGCACCCCAACCCCCTATTGGGCCCTGCTCTGTGAGTGACAGGGGGAAGTGCCCCAACCCCCTGATTGGCCCTGCTCTGTGTGTGACAGGGGGTGACGCCGCAACCTCCCCATTGACCCTGCCTTGAGTGTGACAGGGGACGGTGCCCCAACCCCCCAATCAGCCCTACCCTGAGCATGACTGAGGGTGGCATCACAACCTCCCGATCGCCCTGCTCTGTGCATGACAGGGGGCAGCGCCCCAACTCCCCAACTGGCCCTGCTCTGAGCCCGACCAGGGGCTGCACCTAGGGATTGGGCCTGCCCTCTGCCACCTGGGAGCAGGCCTAAGCCAGCAGGTTGTCATCTCCCGAGGGGTCCCAGACTGCGAGAGGGCACAGGCCGGGCTGAGGGACCCTCTCTCCCCCCGAGTGCACAAATTTTTGTGCACCGGGCCTCTAGTTAGTTATAAAAAGGAAATATAAGTGAACCATGGTCTTTCTGTTATCTTGAAGTTGATTACAGTAATACTAACATCTACCTGAACAATAATTTAGAAGATCCTCTACAACTTTGCCACATTCTGATTTGATAATAATTTGCACATGACTTCTTCCATAATCCAAGACAGCTAAATAAGTTATTGTCAATGATTTGATCTAAAATCAGACACTTATCAGATGCAAATGTAAATTTTTTAAAATACAAATTCCCCTAAATATCAAGATAGGCACAAAAAACTGTTCACAACACACTTTATATTTTTAGGGTATATAGCCATCTCTATATATTTTATAATCATCAATATAAATTATTTTTCTACTGTGTTACTTTTTTAAAAATGTGAAAATGAACCTCTCAGCAATAAAACTTTTGAAAGTAAAACAACAACAAAAAAAAACACTGCTTTTACTGTTAAGATTCATAGTTGCTGTACCCTGCCCTCTGAGTAAATTATTTTTCTTCTAAGGAAATAACTTGTCTTTAGAAATTATTTAGCTTTATTCCAGCTCAATCTATTAAAAACATGAAATGACTAGTCAAAAATGGTAAATCCCAGTTATTAATTGTTGAATTGCTCTTCCAGTGCTGAATGCCAAAGGTCAGAGGTTCCCTTCTGGACACAGCAAATAAAAGCCAGACCACATACAAGGTGAGTGAACATACATGTATTCTTAATTTTACAGTAAAAAAAATATTTGAAAAAATAAGGCTAGCCTTTGCTTCCTTGTGTTGTTTCTTATGTTTTATATCCATTTGTTTAAAGTCCTATTCTCTGCATATTTTTTTTCAAATGGCACCAACCTGTTTTCTCAGGCATACATTTCTTCAAACTTCTCTCATTGTTGACAAACTCTTTTGTGTAATGTTTTCTCTTTTTTTCTTTTTGATAATCTCTAGTTTCTTTATCTGTAATATTTAACCTCTTATTTTACTATTATTTTTTAGTTTTTTTATTTTTGAAATACTAATGTCCAATAGGTTGATTTTAATATGCTAAATTACACCCACAATTAAGAAAAGACACATTATATCAACATTGGGATATCACTTTACATCCCTATCAATTTGGCAAAGTAATTAAAGTTTAGCAATACTGTTGTCAAGGATAAGAGAAAATAGGCACTTTTATACACCATGGGAATATAAAGTGACTCCAGTTTTTATTTATTTATTTATTTTAATTTTTTATTGTTTTAAGTATTATATATAGCCTTATATATGTCTCCTTTTCCCCCCATTGACATCCCCCCGACTACCCCTACCCCCAGGCACATGCCCTCAACCACCTAGTGCCTGTGTCCATTGGTTATGCTTATATGCATGCATACAAGGCCTTTGATTGAACCCCCTCGCCCCCCTCATCCCCTACCTTCCCACTGAAGTTTGATGGTCTGTCTGATGCTTCTCTATCTCTGTATCTATTTGTGTTCATCAGTTTATGTTGTTCATTATATTCCACAAATGAGTGAGATCATATAGTATTTATCTTTCTCCGACTGGCTTATTTTACTTAGCATAATGCTCTCCAGGGCCACCCATGCTGATGGGAATGGTAAGAGTTCTTTCTTTTTTACAGCAGTATAGTATTCCATTGTGTACAGGTACCATAGCTTTTCAATCCACTCATCTGCTGATTAAACAACTCAACTTAGGTTGTTTCCAAATCTTGGCTATTCTAAATTGTGCTGCTATGCACTCAGGGGTGCAAATGTCCTTCCTGATTGGTGTTTCTGGTTTCTTAGGATATAGTCCTAGAAGTGGGATCACTGGGTCAAATGGAAGTTCCATTTTTAATTTTTTGAGGAAACTCTATACTATTCTCCACAGTGGCTGCACCAATCTTCATTCCCAGCAGCAGTGCAGAAGGGTTCCTTTTTCTCCACATCCTCACCAGCACGTGTTGTTTGTTTATTTGTTGATGACAGCTATTATGACAGGTGTGAGATGGTACCTCATTGTTGATTTGATTTGCATCTCTCAGATGATTAGTGATTTAGAGCATGTTTTCATATGTCTCTTAGCCTCATGTATGTCCACTTTTGAAAGATGTCTATTTAGGTCCTTTGCCCATTTTTAAAAATATATATTTTATTGAGTTTTTACAGAAAGGAAGGGAGAGGGATAGAGTGTTAGAAACATCAATGAGAGAGAAACATCGATCAGCTGTCTCCTGCATGCCCTCTACTGGGTATGTGCTCACAACCAAGGTACATGCCCTTGACCAGAATAGAACCTGGGACCTTTGAATCTGCAGGCTGACACTCTATCCGCTGAGCCAAACTGGTTAGGGCCCTCTGCCCATTTTTGATTGGATTGTTTATCTTCTTTTTGTTAAGGTGTAAGAGTTCCCTATAAATTTTGGAGATTACAACCTAATCAGATATAACATTGGCAAATATGTTCTCCCATGCAATGGGCTTTCTTTGTGTTTTGTTAATGTTTTCTTTTGCTGTGCAGAAGCTTTTTAGTGTTATATAGTCCCATGTGTTTATTTTCTCCTTAGTTTCCATGGTCCTAGGAGCTGTGTCATAAAGATAGTGCTATGAGATATGTCTGCTATTTTTCTGCCTATGGATTCTTCTAACATTTTTATGGTTTCCCGCCTTATATTTAAGTCCTTTATCTATTTTGAGTTTATTTTTGTGTATGACATAAGTTGGTGGTTTAGTTTCATTTTTTTGCATGTATCTGACCAATTTTCCCAACACCATTTATTGAAGAGACTCCCTTGAATCCATTGTGAGCTCTTGCCTCCTTTGTCAAATAATAATTGAGCGTAACATAGCTTGATATCTGGTATTGTGATCCCTCCATCTTTGTTCTTCTTTCTCAAGATTGCTGTGCTATTCGAGGTCTATTTTTATTTAATATGAATTTTTGGAGAGTTTGTGATAGGTCTGTGAAATATGCCATAGGTATCTTAATGGGGAGTGCATTGAATCTATAGATTGCTTTGGGTAGTATGGGTATTTTAATGATGTTGATTCTACCAACCCATGAACATGATATATTTTTACATTTGTTTCTTGTCCTCTATCTCTTTTTTCAACATCCTGTAGTTTTCTGAATACAGGTCTTTTACCCCCTTAGTTAAGTTTATTCCTAGGTATCTTAATTTTGGGGGTTCAATGGTAAATGGTGTTTTGTTTGCTTGTTTGTTTCTCTTTCTCTGAGTTCATTAGTACAAAAAAGTCAGATTTCTGGGTGTTAATTTTGTATCCTGCTAAATTGCTGAATTCATTTATTAAATCTAGTAGTTTTTTGATGGAGACGTTAGGCTTTTCTATGTACAATATGATGCCATCTGTGAATAATGACAATTTTACTTCTTCTTTTCCAATTTGGATGCCTTTTATTTCTTTTTTTTTGTCTGATTGCTATGGCTAGCACTTCCAGTGCTATATTGAACAGGAGTGATGAAAGTGGGCATCCTTGTCTTATTCCTGTTCTTAGGGGAAATGGATTTAGTTTTTGCTCTTGAGTATGATGTTGGCTGTAGGTTTGTCATATAGAGCTTTTATTATGTTGAGGTATGATCCCTCTATTCCCACCTTGCTGAGAGTTTTAATCAAGAAAGGGTGCTTGATTTTGGCAAATGCTTTTTCTGAATCAATTTATATGACTATATGTTTTTTATCTCTCAATTTGTTTATGTAATGTATCACATTTATTGATTTGTGGATATTATACCATCCTTGCTTGCATCCCCGGAATAAATCCTACTTGGTCATGGTCTATGATCTTTCTAATGTAATGCTGGATCTAATTAGTTAGGATTTTGTTGAGGATTTTACCATCTGTGTTCATCAGAGATATTGGCCTGTGATTCTCTTTCTTTGTAGTGTCTTTATCTGGTTTTGGGATTAGGGTAATGCTAATAGAAAGAGCTTGGAAGTGTGCCTTCCTCTTGCATGTTTTGGAAGAGTCTGAGGAGGGTAGGTTTCTTTGAGTACTTGCTCAAACTCCCATGTGAAATCACCTGGCCCAGGGCTTTTGTTTGTTGGAAGTTTTTGATCACTGCTTCAACTTCATTGATAGTTATCAACCTATTTAGGTTTTCGGATTCTCCTGATTGAGTTATGGAGGGTTCTATTTTTCTAAGAATATGTCCTTTTCAACTAGGTTGTCCAGTTTGTTGGAGCCATATTATTTTTTTAGTATTTTTTTTTTTTTTTACAATTCTTTGTATCTCTGTGGTGTTGGTTGTTACTTTACCTCTTTCATTTCTGATTTTGTTTATTTGGGTCCTCTCTCTTTGTGAGCCTGGCTAGAGGTTCATCAATCTTGTTTATCTTTTAACAGACACAGCTCTTGGTTCTATTGATCTTTTGTATTGTTTTTTGGTCTCTATGTCATTTATTTCCATTCTGATCTTTATTATTTCCTTCCTTCTACTTACTCTGGGCTTTTATTGTTGTTCAATAAACATAAATTATTAGGTTTTTTAAAAAATATATATCCTAAATAATAAAAGGCTAATATGCAAATCGACCAAACAGCGGAATGACCAGTCACTATGATGCACACTGACCACTAGGGATCAGATGCTCAATGCAAGAGCTTCCCCCTGGTGGTCAGTGCGTTCCCACAGGGGGAGTGCTGCTCAGCCAGAAGCCAGGCTCACAGCTGGTGAGTGCAGCAGTGGTGGCAGGGAGCAGTCCTAAGCCGTCAGTTGGGCATCCCCTGAGGGCTCCTGGACTGCGAAAGGTTGCAGGCTGGGCTGAGGGACAACGCCCCCCGCCCCCGTACACAATTTCGTGCACCAGGCCTCTAGTATATGTGTGTGTGTGTGTGTGTGTGTGTGTGTGTGTGTGTATATATATATATATATATATATATATATATATATATTCCTATCTAATAAAAGAGAAACATGGTAATTAGCCGTACGTCCGCTACCCTTCACATTGGCTAATCAGCAAGATATGCAAATTAATCGCCAGTCAAGATGGTGGCTAAGTGCCAAGAAAGATGGCGGCTAATTTGCATACTGCAGGCAGGTAGGACAGCGCAAGCTGCCATCCAGGCCCCCATGTGTGACCTGGGGGCAGGGGCTCCGGCAAAGCAATCGCCGGAGCCCCCGCCACCCACCGGAGACACAGGGCCCACTCCCATATGTGATCTGGGGGCAGGCAGGGGCTGGGGCGAAGGCAGGCGGTGCCCATCACCTTGCAGGAACCCTCGCCGCCCACCAGAGACAGTTCCCAATGCCACCCGGGGGTGGGTGGGGGCTGGGGTGAAGGCAAGTGGTGCCAATCACCTCGCCCTCACCCTCACTGCCCACGGGAGACACAGGGCCCACTCCCATGTGCAATCAGGGGGCAGGCGGGGGCTGGCGTGAAGGCAAGTGGTACTGATCACCTCACCGGAGCCCTTGCCGCCCACAGGAAACATGGGGCTCACTCTTGTGTGTGATCTGGGGGTGGGCGGGGGCTGGGGTGAAGGCAAGCGGTGTCCATCCCCTCACCGGAGCCCTCCTCGCCCAGCGGAGACACAGGACCCACTCCTGGGCGCCCCTTCCTGCTCGCAGCAGAGCCCGAGGAGTCTGCGAGGGTCCTACCAGCCTTCCAAAGTGTAATAAAGTGCATTTCCGGTGAGGAGAAGCCCCGGCTGGGGTGCACGGGTGCAGACAGGCGTGGGGCCCTCCAAGGGCTGGTGGCTTCAGGCCCAGGCTGCGCCGCCAGGCCACTGGATGCGAGCCAGTGTGCCTAAGGCCGGAGGTTCGTGCTCTCCCGGCCAGTGCGGAGCTGCAGGTGCGGCCTGCCCCCACGTCCTCCCTGCCCGGGGGTCACGCTCATACCGCCCGGCTACTGGCCTCCAGCCTGGCTCCTGCCTGGGGTCGGGGTCAGCGCCAAGCACAGGGGAGGCCAGAGGAAGAACCCCAAATCCTTAGCCTGATGGACCGCGGGCCCTGGAGGGAAGGAGGCCGAAGGGGCCAGGAGAGCCTGAGAAGAGGGAAATCCCAGGAGGAGGCACCTGGAAAGTGCAGTGAATTGCAGGCGAGGGTGGAACAGCCACACACTGGCAAACCCTGCCCGCCCCGGGTCAGTGACGCGGCCCCAAGTGCTCCTGGGCTTTGCCTTGCATCATGGGGGTCACGCTGCCCGTGGGCCGGGCAAGCAAGGGCCACCCCAACCTGTGAAGTTTCGCACAAAGGTGGGGAGGCCACGTTCGGGTGGGTTTGTCAGGCCCAGGGGAGGCGCCTTCGCTCTCTGCGCCAAGACGGTGGCCAAGGGGCCCTCCGGAGACATGTGGTGACTGAACCCAAGCCAGGACCGAGTCCTGCTCGCACTGAGAGACAAGTAGCTGGGCACTGCGCCCCAAATGCATGGGGAGCACCAGCGGCCTCCTCTCTCCTGCCCTGGAAGGTGGGAGGCCTGGCGGGATTCACAGGTAAAACGCAGACACTGTTGGGTCCCAGACCCCTTTTCTTTGCTCACACACACCACCTGCCCCGCCACCTCCCCACCATTCTGTGAGGCTAAGGTTCCTGAGCCCAGATCCAAGGACTGCAAAGGGAACCATTCTCCCGGTGAGAACATGCAGGCACCTCCTGCCAAGGCGGCCAAGTTTGACAAACAGCGCCTCCTGCGGTGGGGAAAGCAGAGTGCCGCGGAGCAGCACCGGCTCCCAGCTACCCCGGGGCAGGTGGCCACTGCGGCTCCCTGCTGGCCCCAACAGCTGGGCGGGGCCCCTGCGGGTCCGGTGCACCTAGGCCTCGCTGACCTCGTGACCCCCAGAGCACGCACCCGCCTCCTGGTCCTAATTGCCTCTCCCCCCTCCACACACACACACACACACACACAAACACACACACACACACACACACACACACACACGCATCTGCAAAGGCGGGAACAAGGCCCAGGCGGCTGCGTCCACGCCCTTGCTGGGAAAGTCACACTCCAAGTGGCCGGCTGTGTGAGGGGCAGTGGACACTCACGCGCTCACTCTCTCCCTGGAAAATCCAGGGTGCACCTCAGCTCCTGCAATGTGCGGAATTAGAAATCGAACCGTTTATTGTCTCCTAACTTTTCTCTGGTTTCTTTGGTCACTCACTGTGGCTGCCCCCACTGTTCTGAGTGGGCCCTGGGGGCTCCTCAGCCAGACCACAAATCCCCAAATCAAACACTCGCTTTCAGAAAGCCGGGCTTCTCTCAACGCACCCCGCAACCTAAAAGGTCGCCCCTCCGTGAAAAGCTCGGAGGAGGACCGAGCTGGGAAAGGGCAGCTGGTGCGTGGCGGGGTCCCTGGGACCTGAAAAGGTGCAGAAAAAAAAAAAAAATTAACACATTTCAACTTCAAGAAGTAAAAACAAAACCGAGAAAGAAAACCTATGCTTTCGAAGCCTGAACATCCACAGGGACCTCCCCCCCCATCTCCCCCCCCCCCCCCCCCCCCCCCGCCCACCAGTGCACAATTTTTTGTGCACGGGGCTTCTAGTATATATATAATTTCAGAGAGGAAGGGAGAGAGTGATAGAAACATCAGTATTGATCGGCTGCCTCCTGCACACCCCACACTGAGGATTGAGCCTGCAACCAGGCCATATGCCCCAACCAGAATCAAACTCTGACCTCCTGGTTTATAGGTCAATGCTCAACCAGCTAGCCATGCTGGCCATGCCAAAAATTGGTAATTTTAATGAATTTAAATTCATGTCTTCCTCTATATTTTGTACTTTTTGTTGGAAGTTTTTGATTACTCTTATTAAGTTTGATTATTGTTAATAAGTTTTTCTTACCCAAAAATTTATAACTATGTTTCCCTATTAGTTAGTTTAATGGTTTTGATTTTTATACATAAATTCTTAATCTGTGAACAATTCGTGTAGTGTGGGATAGGCATCCAATTTTATTTGTTCTTCACTTTTTGATAATATGTCATTATGTAGTGACTTCACTAATAGAAAAGGCAATTTGGTATGACATTTAGATAACTATTCCAGAGTTATTTTGGTTAAAACTTAATATGTATGTATTCCCACATCTTAAAAAGTTTTCCTGTATCTTTATATTGCAGGCATGTATAAGAACATATTCTGATTTTACAAACTACAGTTTTACATTTCATATCTTCACTGAAGACATAACTCATTTATATTCATCATAATTACTGAAGTATTTGATCCATGCTTCTCAGTTAATTTTATTCTATACATTTTGAATATTTTTCTTTTATTTGCATTATTTTCAATTAATTATGTTATTTAATTTTTTATTTTAATGTTTTTTCCCTCTACTGGTTTGGATATTGTATATAGTTTTTATATTATTTTAGGAAATATAAATTTTAATGTTCAAACTTATTTTAACAAAGTTTAATTGATTCTCAAAAGTAACCAATTTCTTTTCTCTTCTTTAGAGCAATACAACCATGATGTATTTTCCCCTAATATATATATATTATATATATTATATATAATATAATATATATATAATTTTATTATTTAGATATTATGAAATATACATAATATTTGTATTTACCCATTTCTTTGCTTAACTATTCTAATATCTCAGATCTTTTCTCCTGGTCATTTTCCTTCTGTTTTAACAGTAACCTTTAGAATTTTGCTTAGTGAGGGGATATTGCTGGTAACTCTGTCTCTTTTTTATCTAAAAATATAACTTATTTCATCATTGTTTGTAAAAGGCAGTTTTATTGTGATTTTATTCTATCTGGACAGTTATTTTATTTCTTAGCACATTCAAGATATAGTTTTACCATCTTCTGTCCTTCATTATTGCAGTTGGCAAATCAGCCTTGTTGTTTCTTTGAAAATCATTTGTTTTTCCCTCTGGCTACTTTCAAGATACTCTTTTTGTTTTTGGTAATATGCTATTTCATTCTCATGTATTTATATGTAGATTTCTTTTTATTTATTCTAATTGAGATTTTTTGGAGTCTCAGAATCTGAAGATTTAAGTTTATTAGCTCTGAAACTTCCAAGCCACTATATTTTCATTTACCTGCTTCTGTGTTATTGATTTGTTATATATAGTATAATATAATATAATATAATATAATATAATATAATATAATGTAATGTAATGTAATGTAATGTAATGCAATATAATATAATATAATATAATATAATATAATATAATATATAATATAATATAATCCTATATAATGAAAAGGTAATATGCCAATCGACTGAACAGCACAACAACTGGTCACTATGATGAGCACTGACCATCAGGGGGCAGACGCTCAATGCAGAAACTGCCCCATGATGGTCAGTATGCTGCCACAGGGGGAGTGCTGCTCAGAAGCCAGCTCAGGGCTGGCAAGTTGCTGGTAAGCGTAGCGGCAGTGGCGGGAGCTTCGCCTGCCCCTGCAGCACTGCTAAGGATGTCTGACTGATGGCTTAGGCCCCCAAGGGCTCCTGGACAGCCAGAGGGAGCTGGGCAGGCTGAGGCCCCCCCGCCTCCCCAGTGCACGAATTTTGCGCACCAGGCCTCTGGTATAGTATAATACAATACAATACAATACAATACAATACAATACAATACAATATAATCCTATATAATAAAAGCCCAGCGACTGAAATGGTGGAACGACCAGAACAACCAGAGACCAGAACGACTGTGGCCCCTCCCCTGGGCCGGCCGAACCCCCCAGTGGGGACCCCTACCCTGATTGGGAGACCCCATCAGGGCAGGCCGGCCCCTACCCATGCACATGGCCTCTATCCTATATAATAAAAGAGTATTGACCCTAACGGCAGAATGACCAGAATGACCGCTCGACCAGTCACTATGAGGTGCACTTACCACCTTTCGGTTGGCAGGCTCCAATTGCCCAATGGCGAATGGGGAACTGGGGGTGGGTGGCCAGGGACACTGGTGGAGCCAGGCCAAGGCCCCGGCCCCGCTGGTTTCCCCACACACAGAGGGCAACCAGTGGTGTGGGCGGAGCCGGTGAGCAGGTGGAAATGGCCGACCTCTCTGTCCCTTCCCCTTGCCGTCAGGCTCCGATTGCCCAGTGGCAAATAGGGACCCGGGGGTGGGTGGTAGGTCCTGCTGTGAGCAGCCAAGGAAGATGGCCTTGATTGCAGGCCAGGCCTAGGGCTCATACTCGTGCACAAATTTTATGTGCTGGGCCTCTAGTATAATATAATACTAGCCAGAGAGAAGAAAATTATATAAAATATGATGAAGATAGCCCTGTGGAATGAAAAACGTTGGACAAAGTATAAGATTTTTAAAAATAGCTAGTCTATAATAATAAAAGCATAATATGCTAATTAGACTGGACGTCCTTCCAGACAACCTTCCAGATGAAGCTGGGGCTGTGAGGGAAGCCTGGGTCCTGGGTGCCAGAGGGAAGCCGATGCTGGCAGCCAGGGGAAGGAAGGCCTACTCTTGCATGAATTTTGTGCATCAGGCCTCTAGTTATATAAATAAAACAGGGAAATCAAATACATAGATACTAGTCTCTGTTTTCCATAGATATTCATGCAAGGCATGAAAGCAGATTTTTTTTTTTTTGACCTGAACTTCATAGCATTAATTAGTTCAATATTTTATTTGTTGAAACTATATCCAAGCTTTAGCCTCCTTAAAAGATTGTTTCCTGAAAGCACCACTCAAACCACACACATCTTTGTCTACATTGTATAGTTTTGAACATCTCTTTCAGTATTTCATAACCTATACTATAAGCTTTTCCAATATCACTGTACAGCTATACATAGGAATCCACAATACTGCATCAGGTCTAGAATGGGATTTAAAACCCATGCATACATTTAGAGAAAAAGAGTAGATAATGTTTTCATTTCGTATGTCTCATTTTCTCATAAAAACCATCCATACTCACAAACTCACCAACCTCTTATTTTCTAAGTGTTTCATTAGTACAGTATTGTAGTTAAGCACAGTACTGTAGTTATTTACATCTGCAAAATCTGTGAATGTATCTGCATTTTGCTACACTCTTTGAGGAATCAAGATTTATATGTATTTTAACTTAAAAGTACAGTTCGTACATTATAAACATTGAGATAGGCAACTAAGTAGATAGAAATCATTTACAATACATCTGGAAAAGTACTGGGGGACATTAGGGTGAGGTTGGTTAATGTGATTGGAGTATCGTCATTTCTTTATTGGTGTTTATTGAAGTTAATCTCCTACCCTCCCACAGAGACTGGAAGATGGGGCCCTAACTTTCCTGATGCTTTTCATTTTACTTGATAACTGCATTTGAAAAGATGTGTCCTAGGTCCTTGAGAAGGATATCAGGGTTGTAAAACTAGCAAGAATTTGAGAGGCAATTTACATTTCAAAAGGATAGAGAATTTTCTAGTTGCAAGTTTTCTAAAGTAAATGCCAACTCTCCACAATTTCATCCTAAAATCTAATAAAAGCCAACCTTCCCTTTGTCTCCTCAAACTTGTCTGTAGTTCACCGTAGCTTGCTTGTATTACTTACAATTCTGAAATAAATTTTGCTGGTAAAATAATAAAAATAAAACACAAAGTAAATGCTATAGCAGTAGAGAGATCAGGAACACAGTCAGGAAGAAGTCTGCCTAAAGTTTAATCAACTTGAGGGGAACATTAAGGCCATCCTGTTAATTCTACTAAATAAAGTTATGTACAAAATTAATATTATTTATGATGCAGCTAAAAATAAAGACCTGAATTCAAGCTGGCCAAGGGCTGAGTTCAAGAATCAATGAATTAGCCCTAACCAGTTTGGCTCAGTGGATAGAGCGTCGGCCTGCAGACTGAAAGGTCCCAGGTTCGATTTCAGTCAAGGTCATGTACCTTGGTTGCAGGCACATCCCCAGTGGAAGGTGTGAGGGAGGCAGCTGATTGATGTTTCTCTCTTGTCGATGTTTCTGGCTCTCTATCCCTCTCCCTTCCTCTCTGTGAAAAATCAATAAAATATATTTTAAAAAAAGAATCAATGAATTGGATTTAATCTTGAAAACTAAATGGTGCTGAGAACAAGAAACATTTAATATATCCATATTACTTAAAAAATAAAGCAAACAGGAGGTTTTAGAGACTCAAAGGCTCAAATATCTTAGGAAAGGTGAAACTAACCCCCACTCCTCATCAAGTTCCCCATTTTTGGTTCTTGATGTGCGCCCTGCTGATGTGCACCCAAGGGATCTGGGCTCTTTCCCAGTTGGTTTACTTTCTTTGCACGTAATAAACAGAATGTCTCATTGCCTTCTTTTCAGCAACTTTATTTCCTAGAATCCAGTCTTTATGTGTAGGCAGTTAATTTTAATTAATCTCTGGAGAATTCTGTGTTTTATTGTGCATTGGCTTTTATGTAGAATCACATCACTTGGTTAAAGTAAAATTGAGATATGTGAGTTAATATTGGTAGCATTAGTGTATTGGTGCATGTTTTTTTAAATTTAAGATTATCATCTCGTTCCTGTGCAATAGGTATATTTTGTTTTAGCACTTACTTGAAATACTAATTCTAATCATTAGAGGTAAATATTTCTGCCTTTGTTGGAAAACTTTAAAATAAGCCTTTCTTATGTCATTTACAAAAGGAGAAATGATCAAATTACAAACCATCAAAGTCTTATTAAATTGCATTTATAGCAATTATCTGTGTGTAAGTTTCTGGCAAAAGTAAAATTACTTCAAAAATATAAATATTGACACCTAAAATTAATTGTGCTTTGATATCCAGACCAGATAGATTTTATATTTTCTTAAGATAAACTGTGAAATCCCTTAATGTTTGCTCACTTCCAATTGTAATTCTAATAGTATTATATAGCACTTAAAATTCTTATGTCTTATCTTTAGTATATAAATTGTCATTTTAATGGCAAAAATTTTTCTTCTACCCTAATTGTTTATGATACATTTAATTTAAAAAATCCTCTTTTTGTTTTGAAAGTGAGAATGTATTTAAAATTATTCCTGCTTTTTTAAAAACAAATTTAAATATATATAGCATTATTTTTATTATGTTTAGAAAAAAAGAAAATCTATGTTTCCTTTTGATTTTACTACCTTTGGTAAAAGTGGTGTGTTATATTGTGATTCAATTTTTAATTTTTTTGGCATATATTATTGCTATAGGCAAAATATATGAAACATCAAATAGCCAAAGAAACTGGTAAAACAATTATTTTTATTGTTATAGCAATTATTTTCGTTTTTTGAAAATATTCTTTCCAAATAAATAGTATGATTTTTTTTTTCTAATAATATCATTGTAATGAAAGATTCCTAATTGGCATAGTCTTACTTGCTGCCATTAAAATTGTCTCCTTAGGAAATATATTTTATGATTTTAGTCATATTAAGTATGTATTTTTCTTTATTAACTTCACTAAACTTTAAGGGAATTGATAAAAATGCAGAGCTAACATTTTAAAGGACAGAATATGAAAAGACTACAAGGACTTGATGCTTTCTAGGATCTTTAGAAATTCATAACTCTGTGTATATCATGAATTTTATTGCACCCAGGAAAGCAGGGACCTTGATTTAAAGGACATTCTTGGCTCTTTAATAGATGTTGACCATTCAGGGCACTGGAAGAAATGAACAAATTTTCAAAACCTTGTTTTTCTTTATTTGACTCAATTATGATGTAATATTTCCTATCTTTGGTGAGTAAAATTTCCCGATGATTTTTCTGGATTATTACAATTAGAGGTTTGTTTCTTGCTTTCTAATACTATTGGTCCACTATAGTGCAAGTGCTTCAATTACTAATACAAAGGCTATAATTGTAGTGCAGGTACTCAAGGAGTAAAATATCTTAGCATTTTGAAAGCTCATCTGCATAATTTATTGATGTAAATGATGCAGAGCAACATCTTAATTAGAGATATTATTTGAGGTAAAAAAGTAAGTCGTCTACCTTAAGATCTTGGAGAAGTGGAGGGACCTTGCTCAAATTAAGAAAAAGCAATTTTGTCAAGTGATTAGTAAATAAGAAAAATCAGAGTTTATAATGCCATCCTCAATTTAAATGGTATTTCTCACTATACTATATTTATTTACTACTACATTTTTTTACACATGTGTTGACATGGCTTATTGGAACTTCAGTCACATGAAGAATATGCACTTTTTAAAAAATATTTATTTTTCATTTACTTCAAGTGCTTATAAACTAAGATTGAGATTAGTTTTTGAACAAATACATAATTAATAAATTGGCATACCAAAAATGAAACACATTAACATTTCTTGTAGCTATGAAATTGTTAGTTTTGATTAATCTTAATGGATTTCATTCAAATAATTAAAAAACTACTAATACTTTAATTCATGTTAGCTTTCCATTTTCCAATTCATGTTATATTTCACAAAATTCTGTAAAACATCTTAGTTCTTTTCTTTTCTTATAATTTATGGTATGTGATGCCTCCTGTACTTTTTTTTTTTGCATACCACATCTTCACATTTTGAGCATATTTGAATTTACAGGCTTTAAAATTAGCATCTGTTTCTCATTAATCACCAATCATTTCCTCAGGTGTTAGTGAAGTAATTACAGTCAGGTGTACAAGTCTGGCTTCATGTATTCTTATTGGTACAACATCACATTATTATCCCTTTGGCTCTAATTGCATTTTTTTACACATTCTACATAAAATTTCTATAAGACTTCTTATGGTATTAGCATTTTTATAAATACCACAATTTGCAAAAAAAATCTGTTGTTTTAAAAGAAAAGTTACAATGCACAACTTTCCAAGAGAAAAAATTCTTTTTCTGAATCTGTTATATTTGCTATATCTGAATTTGCTATATTTTACTCAAAGAGAAAATGTTATTTATTTGTAGCTTATTACATTATTTAATGGAGGTATTCTTGTGATTCTTAAGATGATGGTTATAAGTTCTTTTCTCAAAAGAAACTCTTGCTCATTTTCATGTTAATCAATATTTTCTTTTTATCCTGATTATATCTCCATCCTTCCAGCCCTCCACTCATCCATCCCTTTATCTATTCACCCAAAATCCCTCCATCCATCCATCCATCCATCCATCCATCCATCCATCCATCCATGTGAATGATCTTTTAGAAGTGAAAGTAGCTTGTTCATACTGCTTCATTTATGTACATATAGATTTGGCTTGAGTATTTGACAAATTATAAATGATTCTTAGAAAATATATTTTCTTATTAACTGATTCCCACTACATATTTGTTCTGAAAAGTGTTTTCAGGTGCATCCTCACTCAATACAATAATCTCCTGAGTCTTATGTTTCTAACAGGATATTGGAATAATGCCAAACAGGATTATTTCTTTTTCGGTCTTCGGTATTTACTTCATCATTCTTTTCCTTTCTTTGGCATATGACATGGAGAGTGGAAAAATATTCAGCATTCAATGCTTCTAAAACATTTGTAGTTTTTTTTTTACTAGGAATCTTACATCATATTTTTATGTTTTATGTGTGAAAAAAAAAAGCCAAAGGAATTATCTTAATTAGAAGAATATCTCTTCTCTTTGATCTTTCAATTTGGCTTCTTCTCTTTAAATTTCCGTTTATGTTTTTAGAACAAGTCACTTAAATAATTTATATACTGTTATATGCTATTTTCATAAAAATCTACTATGTCATATTGTTAATTTTAAAGATTATTTTACTTAAATGAATATAATAAATAATCAGTTAAAATTAATAGTTATCAGAGCAGTAGAAATATATTTAAAATCTATTGCAGACAATTCCAGCAGAAAATAAATGTTAATTTTTCAATGTTGCCTTTCATTTTCAAATGCATAGGGTTAATAGATGCATATAGCCATGCAATAATGACAGTTTTAGATTTAGTTTTCCTTTCCTGACACTATGAAAAAGATATATTTTTAATTCTCATCTGAGGATATGTTTTTATTGATTTTAAAGAGAGAGGAAGGGGAAAGAGAGAGAGAGAGGAACATTGATGTTAGAGAGAAACATTGATTGGTTGCCTTCTACATATATATATATATATATATACCCTGACTGGGAAAAAACCCACAACCAAGATATGTGCTCTGACTAAGAATCGAACCTGTAATCTTTTGGTATACAGGATGATGCTCCAACCACTGAGCAACCTGGCCAGGGCTATAAAATATTTTATTATTATATATTTATTTAAAATATTTATACTGTTACATATTACATTAGGAAAATTTCATCAAAAGAATGTGCCATAAAGCTTTTTCCCCAATTTACTAAGAATTATTTTCTAAAATCAATTGCCAGTATTTTAAAATGGACTCACTGAGACTTTAGTGTAATTTAAAATGTTACTTTAATAAATAGTTAAATCAACTTATAACTGCTGTTTGCAGTTGTTAGGTAATATGGTTTTTCTTAAATATTTTGTAATTGAATATTAGAAAAAACTTTTTTATACTATATATGTTTATGTTTTATAATTACTCTTATTTTTCATATTCTATGGGGGAATTGTCAAAATGCATCTGCAAACAATAACATTTCCTCTAATCTTCTAATACTCATCTATACTAATACAAGCTTAGGTGGTCCTTGTGCCCTTGCATGAAGCCCTAAGATGGCCACCAAAAGATGGCTGGCAGGGGAGGGCAGTCAGGGGTGACGAGACTGGCTGGGGAGAGCAGTTGGGGGTGATCAGGCTGGCAGGGGTGCAGTCAGGTGTTAATCAGGCCAGCAGGGGAGTGTTTAGGGGGTCAGGCAGCATTTAGGGACAATAAGGTAGGCAGGCAGGTGAGTGGTTAGGAGCTAGCAGTCCCGGATTGTGAGAGGGATGTCCAACATCCCCCAAGGGGTCCCATATTGGAGAGGGTTCAGGCTGGGCTGAGGGACACACCCCCCCCCGCACAAATTTTGTGCACCGGGCCTCTAATATTTCTTATATTTATTTGGACACTTAATTCATTGATCAGAATTAATAGAATAATGTTAAATAATGTTAACTGCAGTCATCATGTCTTATTATAGAGATATTAGAGGCCTGGTGCATGAAATTCGTGCACAGGGAGTCCCCTCAGCCCACCCTGCACCCTCTCTAATCCAGGACCACTGGCTCCTAACTGCTCCCCTGCCTGCCTATTTGATCATCCCTAACTGCCCTCCCTGCCAGCCTGATCACCCCCAACCACCTCTGCCTGCCAGCCTAATCGCCCCCAACTGCCCCCCCCTCCGGCCTGGTCACCCCTAACTGCCCCTCCGCCATCCTGGTTGCCCCTTACTGCCCCCCTACTGGCCTGGTCACCCCCAACTGCCCCCATCTGCCCACCTGGTTGCCCCCAACTGCTCCCCCTGCCAGCCTGGTCACCCCCAACTGCCCCCATCTGCTGGCCTGATTGCCCACAACTGCTCCCCCTGCCGGCTTGGTTGTCCCCAACTGCCTCCCCACCCCTGCCGGCCTGGTCACCCCATGCAGCCTGCTGTTCAGTCCTTTGGTCATTTCTCACTAACCCCCCTGCTGGCCTTGTCACCCCCCTCAGACTATTCAGTTGTCTGTTTTGTTGTTTAGGATGTGACGGCCCCTGGCTCTATGGCCTGGTCGCCCCACGCAGCCTGCTGCTCAGTCGTTTAGTCATCTCTCAATAATCCCCCTGCCAGCCTGGTCGCTCCACGCAGCCTGCTGCTCAGTCATTTGGTTTTCTCTCAATAACCTCCCTGCTTGCCTTGTCACCCCACTCAGCCTGTTTGGTCGTCCGTTTGGTTGTTTCGGATGTGACAGCCCCTGGCTCTTTATATATATAAATGATGAGTCATTCTCCAAAAACAGAAGGCCTGAAAATTTGATAGAGACTAAAATTCAGCCCTGAGTGATTTTTTCTTAGAGACTTAGCAAAATGTGTTGAGAAATGGGTGACAATATTTCTTTTAAGATGATTGTAAAGAAAACAAAATATTAATTTAAGGACACTATAAAAAAGAGCAACCTTAGATAAAGAAAGGATGATGACTAAAGGAGTTCAATTTTCTGACGTTGTGGACCCTTTTTTGTGGTCACAAAATTAGGGCTTTAGATCAGATGATAAATTATTATTAATCGCTTAATGAATATTCCATTATGATAGATGGGGAAGAAAATACCTTGGATAAAATATTTCTTGAGAAAGCAAAATTATTAAACCAAAAGCATATTCTAAAGAAACAACTTTGTTATCCTTATAAAGCTGTTAAGAAGGAGACATGTTTCTGAACTCTCCCACTATAACGTGGTTTGGAAAAGAAAAGTTTTCCAAGTGTCTTATGTTGATAAATTAAAAGCTATCAAAAACAGTGGAGAGATACTATACTTTGCATACATAGTCACACTGTAAAATATATATGCAAAATCCTGATGTATATATATAATTTATGTACAACGTAAATAACTTTTAATGCCGAAACCGGTTTGGCTCAGTGGATAGAGCGTCGGCCTGCGGACTGAGAGGTCCCAGGTTCGATTCCGGTCAAGGGCATGTACCTGGGTTGTGGGCACATCCCCAGTGGGAGATGTGCAGGAGGCAGCTAGTCGATGTTTCTCTCTCATTGATGTTTCTAGCTCTCTATCTCTCTCCCTTTCTCTCTGTAAAAAATCAATAAAATATATTTTTAAAAAAATAACTTTTAAATGACAGCATTATTTATATCATAATATTTAGTGCCAAATAAATGATATAATGGATTTAAATGCTGGGACTATGTTAAATATTCAATATACATTGGCTATTATTATTTGTAGTATCAACTGTGGTAAAATTAGTATTCTTATAAAAATTGGACTTCTGACCCTTTCATCTGAAAGAAAATGAAAAGTTTATTTTTAAACCAAAAGTTTGTAGTTAGATTATATAGGTGGTTTACTAGACACTGACAATTCTGTGTGACTGTTATAAATGAAGGGATCACATCACTTCATTTTTTTTTTAGGGAGTTGTAATGAATGGTCTAAAATGATGGTGGCATTAATTACATAGGATAGGATAACTGAAGGAACTCACAAAACTCCACTGAGTATACTAATATAAGGCTTTTATAAAAATGAATGATACTGTAAAGGAGGAAGAATATGCAGGAGAGCATCAAGGGCCCTAGAAAGTTCCAGGTGCAGTTCTCTAGTTCCTTTCTTGGTCACCAGAATGCATTTTGTCTCTGCATTGCGAGCCATGGAAGTGTGTCTTAGAAATCTTGGTTTCAGGATAGCTTGGGGGAAAGTTTCCAGTGAAACAGGAATTTTAGGGAATATAAGCAGTTTTAGGGAATTTTAAGAATTGGGGTCCATGGGGTGAAAAAACAAAACAAAAACACAGGGCTACAGACTGGGAGAAGGTACATTTCCATAGCACTAGGAAGACAGTGCAGTTACATCTCCATAAGATAAGGGCGCAGCAGCAGTTGCATTTACATAAGATAAGGAAGCAGCAACAGGTATATTTCCATAAGACAAGGGAACTGGAAGTAGCCAAAAAAGGTCTATATTTACAAAATAAAGATTGAAGAAAGCCCAGAAGGAATAGGACTATGAGGGAGGAGGGCCTCAGGAGTCACTATAGTAACCAATTCGAAAGGGAATATTGACCAATCAGAGGGAATCTCAGGACACAGGAACTGCAGCCTTAATAAACCATGGGAACAGGAAGTCAGTGGGACCCTTTCCCCCTCCCCACGTGGGAGTCCATTCTATGGGTCCCTTTCCTCCTCCCCATGTGGGAGTGTGTACTTGTTCTTTAGTAAATTTCTGCCTTTGCTATACCACCTAATGTCCGTGCATTAATTCCTAGACTCTGGCGGACAAAGAACCGGATTCCAGTCCAGGGGAACACCGCCTGTTCCAGTCCAAAATTTCCATATCACCAGCAGGGTTTTTTACACCCCACCAGTCATGTAGCCTCACCAGGTTGTACAACAGATTTTAGTGGGTATAAACTATCTATGCTTAGATTCAAAAGCATTGTTGACAAGTTGATCCCACATACTGCCAGAAGAGTTTCTAATTTTAAGAAGCACACTGTAAATCACTATCTAGAACTTCTCATCGTTATCTTGGCTAAGGTGAGGAGTCCTTGGAGTAAAGCAAAGATAGTCTGAAATCCAACTGTATGACAGTATTGTGGTATACAGTGCTTGTTAACAATTCCTTTCTCCCTGCATAAGCATGCCTTTTCCCTCATTAAGTGGGCTGCTTCCCCTCCACACTGTTTTGAACTGGGCTTAAAACTTGCTTTGTCAATAAAATTTAGAGAAAGTGACATTGTGCCAGTTTCATTGAAAAGAACTGGTGGCTTCCACTTCTACTTACTTGCTTCTTTGAGTTTCCATGTAGAGAAGTACAGGCAAACCTCGTAGAGAATGAGAGAGGAAAGAGGATAGAGGAGAGAGGAGAGAGGAGAGAGGATAGAGGAGAGAGAGAGAAGATCACATGGAGAGAAACCAAAGAACCCAGGCTGAACCAACATCAAGGCTCTAGGGATGTGAATAAGGCCATGAATCCTCAACCTGTCACTGAACCATAAGAGCCAACGACAGGTGGGATGGAGAAAAGCTGTCCTTACTGAGCCTTGTTCTAATTCTTTACCCTTAAATTTGTGAGTAAGAAAATGGTGGTTGTTAAAGTAAGTGCATATTGAAGTGGTTTAATTTATTAGGAGGAGATTTTACAGATCTTAAAGTGCCTGTATTAGTGAAAATTAAATTAAGTACTTACACATGAAATGTAATATTTAAATGAGAAGTCTAGATTTTCAAATAAATTTTTATGTGAAACAAAAGGAGAATCTTGCCTTTATTTTTAGAAATATCTTTAGAAATTCTTTAAAAAACAATCATATGTGATCATTACTTTTTAAAATAGACTATTTTTCGGTCAATTTTATTGACTTCTAATTTTTATTATTTCTTTTATTCTACTTATTTTGGGTTTGACTTATTCTTTTTTCTATTTAGGTGGAAATTCAGATTATTGACTTACATCTTTGTTTTCTAATGCTGCAAGTTTCTTCTAGGTATTGCTTTCACTGCATCCCATAAATTTTGATGTTATGTTTTTATTTTCATTTAGTTTAAAATATTTTAAATTGTTTTTCTCAAAATCTTTGACCCATGTGTTATTTAGAAATGTGATTTTTAATCTCTATGTATTTTGGAATTTTTTCATCTTTTTTTTGTAAATTAAATTGACTTCTAATTTAATTTCACTGTGGTCTGAGAGCAATCATTATATAATTTCTATTTTTCTAAAATAACATACCTTAATAATATGTTTCATGGTCCAGAATATGGTCTCTCTGGGTGACTATTCCATGTGAACATGAGAAAATGCGTATTTCTGCTGTTGCGTGAAGTAGTCTACAGATATTAATTATATCAAGTTGATTGATGGTGTTGTTGAAGTCAATTATGCCTTTCTGATTTTCTATTTCCTGGATCTGTCCATTTTTTATAAAAGAATGGAAGTTTTCAATAATGGTGGTAAGTTCATATATTTCTCCTTGCAGTTCTATCAGTTTTTGCCTAACCTAGTTAGAGGCTTTGCTATTAAAAACATACACATTAAATATTGTTATGTCTTCTTGGAGAACTGAACCATTTATAATTATGTAAGTGCCTCTCTTCATAGCTGAAGAAGTCTTCTTTCTCTGAATTTAATGTAGCAATTTCTTTTTCCTTTTGATTAATTTTAGCACAGTATATTTTTCTTCATTTATTTACTTTCAATCTATATAGGAGTGGGCAATAGTAGGTCAATAATAATAAATAATGCAATAATAAATAAATGACAATATAAGAATAAACTTTGTGTTTTGTGTACTCACACAGTAAACCTATTTTTGCCAATGCCTGTATATATCTTTTTATTTAAAAATGGATTTCTTTTAGACATCATATAGTTGGGTCATGTTTTTTGACACATTCTGACAATTTCTCTCTTTTAATTGGTGCATTTAGGCCATTAATGTTCAAAGCGATTATTGATATAGTTGGATTAATATCTACCATATTTATTGCTGTTGTCTATTTTGTTGCCCTTGTTCCTATTTTGGCCTTTTGATCTTTTATCTGCCTTTTATGTTTATTTTACAATAATTTTTAAAATCATTTTTTATTTTTCAATTACAGCTGACATACAATATTATATTAGTTTCAGGTGTACACCCCAGTGAATAGACATTATATATCTTACTAAGTGATCATCTGAATAAATCTCCTACCCATCTGACACCAGATTATTTTGGATTTAACTTATTCTTTTTCTAGTTATTAGAATAGTCCCTATGCTGTACTTTACATCCCACAACTATTCTGTACCTACCAATTTGTACTTCTTAATCCCTTCACCTTTTTCACCCATCATCCAATTCCCCTCTCTTGTAGCAATTTTCAAAATGTTCACTATTCTATAAATCTGTTTCTGTTCTACTTGTTCATTTATTTTGTGGGTGTTTTTTTTTGTTTGTTTTTTTGTTGTTGTTTTCTTAGATTTCAATTGTTGATTGATTTATATTTATTGTCATTTTGTTATTCATATTTTTTACCTGTTTCTTAAAGAAGTCCCTTAAATAAATATTGTAATACTGGTTTGGTGGTGATGAACAACTTTAGCTTTTTCTTGTGAGAGAAACTCTTTATTTGTCCTCTGATTCTAAATAATAGCCTTGCTCAGTAGAGTAATCTTGGTTTTAGGTCCTTGCTTTTCATCACTCTATTTTTTGCCAATCCATTCTGGCCTGCAAAGTTTCTGTTGAGAAATCAGCTGACATTGTTATGGTAGCTCCCTTGTAAGTAACTAACTGCTTTTCTCTTGCTGCTTATAAGATTCTCTCTTTATCTTCAACCTTCGGCATTTTAATTATGATGTGTGTTGTTGTGGTCCTCTTTAAGTTCATCTTGCTTGGGACTCTCTGTGCCTCCTGGACTTGTATGTCCATTTTCTATACCAGGTTAGGGAAGTTTTCTGTCATTACTTTTTTCAAATAGTTTTTCAATTCCTTGCTCTCTCTCTGTTTCTGCTAGCATGTCCATGATGCGTATGTTGGTATGATTGCAGTTGTCCCAAAGGCGCCTTACTTTATCCTCATTTTTTTTCCACTTTTCTTTTTTGCTCTTCTGATTGAGTGTTTTTTGCTTCCTATATTCCAAATCACTGATTTCATTCTCAACTTTATCTACTCTACTGTTGATTCCCTGTAAATTCTTCTTTTCAGTTAGTATATTCTTCATTTCTGGCTGGTTCATTTTTATGGTTTCCATGCCCTTTTTTATGCTGTTGAGGTTCTCACTAAGTTCACTTGTCTCTATTCTGTTTAATTCTTTTTCTGGAGTTTTGTTATGTCCTTTCATTTAGGACATGTTTTTTTTGTCTCCTTATTTTGGCAACATCCCTATGTTTGTTTTTATGTATTAGGTAGAAATGCTGTATCTCCACAGTTTGGTAGAGTGGCCTTATGTTGTGGAGCCAGCTGAATTTAACCTGTGAGCATGTTGCTTGAGGTGGTTGGGTGGTGCTTTATGTTGTCTGAAGCTGTCCACTAGGACTTCTCTCTCTGGGGCCCCCCAGGAGGTGCAGGCAAACATAAGCTGCTGCTTGTGTTCTTCCTGGGGCTACCCAGCATGAGCTACAACGTGATCTGCAGGTGGCTGCTACCTGTGTACTGGGCATGGAGATGCCTAGGTGAGGCCAAGTTGTAAACCAAAGCCGGCTGCCGCTAGTGCTGGATATCGGGGTCATTTAGTGAGAGGTATGGGGAATACTGAGGTAAGATGCTGCTTATTTGAGTTTTTAGTTAAGTCTGAAGCACAAGCCAAGACAGGCCATTTTTATGGAAAAGCCACTGGAAACACCTTGGATTGGCCCACAAGTTGGGTGGGGCAGGGTTTTAGGGAATCACCGGGGTGGGGTGAGAGCCATTTTGGTAGAGACTGAGATATGGCTCCCACCTGCCGGCACTGTGTGTGTGTGTGTGTGTGTGTGTGTCTCAGAAAAGGAACAGTGGCCTCCACCAGCACCCCTGCTGAGAGAAAGCTATCCCCCAAGTTCTCGCCCTGATGCCAGGCAATTCAGTTCCTCCCTGTATTTCCCTGGTACTCCCTGAGCAGCTGCCCCAGTGCTGGAGTTCAGAGGGACTTAGTCCAAGTAAGTCTGTTCATGGGCCCTCTAAGAGGAACTGCAAGATCTCATCTCACTCTTTTTTATGTCCCAGTCATATTTCATTACATATACACAGTACTTTTTCTTTATCCATTCATCTATTGATGACATTTAAGTTACTTCCATATTCTGGCTGTTATAAATAATGTTGCATGGAGCATAGGGATGCTAACATCTTTTCAATGCAGTGTTTTGGGTTTCTTTGTATAAATACCCAGAAGTGAAATTTTTGGGTCTTTGTCTCTTGTTATAGCCTTTGTTTGAAAGTCTATTTTGTCTGGTATACATATTGCTACTCCAGCTTGCTTTCATTGTAATGAAATATCTTTTTTTATATCTTTACTTTCAGTCTGGGTGTATCTTTTGATCTGAAGTTAGTCTCTTGTATACACCATATGTAAGGATCTTGTTTTGATATTCATTCAGCCACCATATGTCTTTTCATTGAAGCATTTAATGCATTTGCGTTTAAATTTATTGTTGATAGACATGTATTTATTGCTATTTTATTATTTAGACTTTTGAGTTTTATTTCCTTACTCTTAAAAAAGACCCTTTAACTTTTTTTGTAATACTGGTTTGATGGGGATGAACTCATTTAGCTTTTACTTAACTGGGAAGCTCTTTATCTTTCCTTCAATTTTAAATAACAGCTTTGCTGCGCCGAGTAATCTTGGTTGTAGGTCCTTCATTTCCATCACTTTGAATACTTCTTCCCACTCCTTTCTGGCCTGCAAATTTTCAATTGAGAAATCATCTGACAGTCTTATGGGTGCTCTCTTATAGATAATTAACTGTTTTTCTCGTGCTGCTTTTAAGATTCTTTCTGTCTTTCACATTTGGCATTTTAATTATGATGTGTGTTGGTGTGGACCTCTTTGGGTTCATTTTGCTTGGGACTCTCTGTGCTTCCTGGACTTGTATGCCTGTTTCCTTTACCAGGTTAGGGAAGTTTTTTCTTATTATTTTTTTCAAATATATTTTCAATTCCTTCCTTTCCATTTTCTCTTTCTGGCACTCCCATGATGCAAATGTTGGTATAGTTGAAACTTTCCAAGAATCACCTTACATTATCCTCAATTTTTTTGGATTCTTTTTCTTTTTGCTGCTCTAATTGGGTGTTTTCTTCTTCTTTATCATCTAAATCACTGATCTGCTCCTCTGCTTCATCTACTCCACTGTTGATTTTTTATAATGTATTCTTCATTTTAGTTATTATAGTCTTTATTTCTGACTGATTCTTTTTTATGCTTTCTGTCTCCATTTTTATGTTTCCAATATCTTTGTTGAAGTTTTTACTTATACCGTTGAGCCTGCTCATAACCAGTGTTTTGATCTCTGCATCTTGGTATATTTCTTATCTCTGTTTTGTTTATTTTTTCTTCTGGATCTTTAGTTTGTTCTTTCATTTGGACATATTTCTTTGTGTTCTCATTTTTATACCTCCTTGTGTTTGTTTCTGTGTATTACATCTTGGTAGAGTTACCTTATATAGTAGATATACTATTCCTTTCCCCTCCTCTTTCTTTAAAATCAATAAAAACATTTCTTTTTAAAAAAGAGGGTCACTCGGGTCCAGCAGCCCTCTGTCTTACTCAGCCACAATACCTTCTGGTTTTTACATCAAGAAATTATGGGGACTTCTCTTCCTGGCATCAGACTCCAGAGCTGTGGAGGCCTGGTGTAGGGCCATGACCTGCCACATGTGGGTGTGGGACCACCCTTCTGTGGATCTACCCCTTTTATCAGTATTCATATGGCTTCTTCTTCTGTATCTCCTTAGTTATAAGATTGCTGTCCAGGTAGACTTCAGGTGGTTCTCAATGATGGTTGTTCAATAGTCTAGTTGTAAATTTGTTGTGGTTGTGGGAGGAGGCCAGAATAGTGTTTACCTACTCTGATATCTTGATGGAAGCCCTGCCTTTTATGGTTGTATTAAGTATTTTATATGATTACATTTCTCTTCTTTCTTAGCATATTAGTTATAGTGCTTTTAAACTTTTTTTTTAGTGTTGCCTTAGAGTTTGCAATATACATTTACAGCTAATCTGAGTCCACTTTCAAATGACAGTATATACCATTTCCTAAATAGTGTGAGTACCTTAAAATAACAATGTAATCCTAATTTGTCCTTCCCAATTTTTGATATCATTGCTATCATTCACCTTACTTATATATAAGCATACATAATCAAATACATTGTTAGTATCATTATTTCATTTGAACTCTTGTATGTTAGATCAATTAAGCATAAGAATAAAAGTTTTTATCTTATCTTTACTCATTTCTTCTTCAGTGCTTTTTTTTTCTTTCCTAACGCCTGCATTTTTTAACCTATATTCTTCTTCATCTTCCTAAGAACTTCTTTTTAACATTTCTTGCAAGGAAGATCTACTGACAATAAATACTTACAATTTTGTTTGTCTGAGAAAGTCTTTATTTTTCCTTCACTTTTCAAAGATAATTTTCCAGGATACAGAATTCTAGGTAGGTGCTGTTTTTGTTTTAATGTGCATGTGTGTGCACGTGCATGTGTGTGTGTGTGTGTGTGTGTGGTCTCCTCTCAACACTAAATTTTTCACTCCATTTTCTTCTTATTGCATGGTTAGGGAGGAGAGGTAGGATGTAATTATTTGATCCTCTATAGGTAAGGTGTTTTCTCTCCCCCCCCTCCGCCCTTCGCCCTGCTCTGTTGCTTCTTCCAAGATATTTTTTTAATCTTTGATTTTCTACAGTTTGCATGTTATATGACTGGATGTAAGTGTTTGGGGCATTATCCTACTTGGTGCTTTCTGAGCTACCTGGAACTGTTCTCTAGTGTCTGACATTAATTGGGGGAATCTTCATCATTATTGTCTCAAATTCTTTTTGTTGTTGTTGTTCCTTTTCTCTCTCTCATCTCCTTTTGGTATTTTCATTTCATGTATGTTATACCTTTTGCAGTTATCCCACAGTCTTTGTATATTCTTTTCTGTTTCTTTCAGTCTTTGATCTCTTTGCATTTTCAGCTTGGAAGTTTCTATTGATATATCCTCACTCTCAGAGATTCTTTTCTCAGCAGTGTTCAGTCTACTAATGAGCTCATTAAAAGCATTGAAAATTTCTGTTACAATGTTTTAATGTTTAATATGTTTTTATCCTTTCTTAGTATTTCCACCTCTCTGCTTACATTGCCCATCTTGTCTTGCTTTCTGTCTATTTTATCCACTAGAACCCTTACCATATTAATCATAGTTGTATTAAATTTCTAGTCTGAATATTCCAACATCACTATCACATCTCTTCAAATTGTTGTTTGCCTTTTAGTGTGCCTTGTAATTTTTTGTGTGATAGCCAGTCACACAAATGAACTGGGATACAAGTACGGAGGCAAATGCTTCTTTAATAATATGGTGGTGAGGTGTAGAGGGAGGAGAAGCATTCTCTAGTCCTATGATAAAGACTATGATTAGTCCTTTAGTGAACACATATCTCTGAACTGTGAGCTTCACAACTGCTTCTTAGACCCCTCCCACCCCTTCAGGTGGGACAGGATGATTAGAGTGGGCTCAAGTTGGGTATTTTCCTTTCCATGTTAGGTAGGCTGTGGTAGAACCACAGTAATTTTCTCTCTGGTAAACTAGTTTCACTGAAGGTGTTCTTCATAAGAACAGAATGGTCTGGAGTACTTCAAAATAGTTCGTCCCCTCACCCCTTAGTGGCAGCACGAAGGGGTTTTTTTCTGATATTCCCTATGAATACCTGTTGCAACTGCTGGAGGTAAAATCTCACAAGAATGTAAGCATCCTCCTGTGTTTGGGTTCCTTGGGAGTTTTTATCGCTTAAATTTGTCTACACTAAACCTCCATCAGTTTGTCTGTTATAATTCAGGATTTGCTACCTCAGTTCTGCTCAGATCCTGGTTCTCTGTATCCATGATTTTGTTTCTCCAATTTTTAGGGCAGTACTTTGCTCTGTGCCCTCACCTCTCTAACAGATCTAAGAAGGGTTGTTGATTTTTCAGCTTTTTCTTTGTTATTAGGATGGCGTGACAATTTCCAAGTTCCTTACATACTGAATTGGAAACTGCTGATTGTTGAAATTTTAAAAACATTAATTTGAAACTGGAATTTAGTTATTGCATTGCTGTTTTAATTTAAATCTATTATTTCAAACATTTATTCTCACAGGTTTATATAAACACTAGAGGCCCAGTGCATGAATTTGTGCTGGTGTAGGGTTCTGAGGGCAGTTGGGGGAGGAGGATGAGATCGGCCCTTCAGGTGGGAGGTGGGATGCCTTTGCCAGCCTGAGATCCAGATCCATCTCGCTGACATTAACGCTGGTTGTTGGGAGCCACCCGGCGGCTACTTTTATATTGTTTCTTCCTTGCGGAGTGTCTAGGGAGGGGGAGCAGCTGTGGTGCCCGAGGTCAACTTCCAGGAGGCCAGTGGTGCTGGTTCATTGGTGCCTGGCCCATTCTCTAGAGATTGGACCTGCAGGGCTACTGAGGGAGTTAGTGGCTGCCGCCAGGCTGGTGGGCTGCCTGGACAATTTGTCAGCTGAGCAGTACTCCTGCTGTGGGAGAGCACTGACCATCAGGAGGCAGCTCCTGCATTGAGCATCTGCCCCCTGGTGGTCAGTGCATGTCAGTGACTGGTCAACTGGTCTTTCTGTTTGTTTGGTCTTAACGGTTGCTTAGGCTTTTATATATAGAGATAAACTTTTCTGTTCTTCTCAAAATGTCCAATGCATACTTCTCTGCCTTTCATATGCTATGTCTGTATGGTACATATGTCAGCACTGAATTCTTTGTACATTTTCTATAGGTAATTTTAGATGAGATTTTAAATGATCGACTATGAGTTTCTCAAATAAGAATAATTTATATTCTTCTATTTATATACAGAACATTTTTAAATGAAATTGTAGCAAAGTAGAGTAAACTTAATAAAGGTTGTCATTATTACAGACCTTTCCTGATGGACAGTTAGAACATCCGACTCTTATGGTTCAGCCCTGACAGGAACATTGTTGGGAACACAGTCTGAGCTATCCTCTGATGCACATGTAGAGATCAATCTCTGTGTTACTTTAGACACTGTAATATAGTAGCTTCTGTTTCCACATCAGGACTCAGCCTTCACTGACTAACAAATGTGGATATGCATCAAAAATTGCTCTTATAAATTTCATTTAGACTATGTAGGTTTGTTTCATATGTGAAGTTTATCAGATTTAAATCTCTGTGTGTTTTTTTTTTTATGACACTACTGAAATGTCCATGTAAGCATGTGAATACCAAGTTATGAAGAACTTGCCACTACATTGATTTCAGAGTTAAGAGGAAATGACCAGATAAATCATCATAAAGTAAATTCAAGAATAATTCATTTTTTTTCTTATGAGAAGAGCAAAATAGCTTGAGAAGAAAAATGTAGAAGTATTACAAGTTTCTAAGTGATGCTGGCAATGAATCTGGGTCATATATCTTTCAAACACATACACACACAAAGATACAAATTATCTCATTTCATGATTTTGGAATTCCCATTATAATGATGAGAGTATTATCTATGAATGAAAACAGGTTTCAAAAGGAGAATTTAATCATACTTTATTTTAGATTCTTCAAAAAATCACTTGGTTTATATCTATTTTATTTGCCATTGAGACACCCACTATGCACTATATGTTAAATTTTCACAAAATATTGATACCATTGTAATTAGCTAGTTATTAATAATAGGGAAAAAACCAAGGGGGGAGACTAGACACTATAAGCATGCTGTTTTGGCAGCTTCACCTGGAAGCTGCAACTTTGCATTCCCCAGAGAACCACCAGACTACTCCCTGCAAAACATGGGGGGAATGCATCCAACAAAGGAAAGATAGAAGCATGCCCGGTAAAGTTGGGGTGACATAGGGAAGATACTTGGCTGAAGTCACACCTGGGAACATAAGGCCAGAATGGGTGTGGCCAACTGCAAGTGTGGGGAAATTTGGGAACATATAATCCCCTAAACAAAGGAGTTTGCTCTCTTGTTGCTCTTAGCTTGTGACTCTTGGCTCGTAGGGCTCTCCCATTCCTGTTTCCTTACATTCATCCGTGTGGCCCATGGCTATGTGAACCCCCACATGCAATGCAATAATGGGCTGCAGCTAGCTTGATGCTGTATTTGACTGTGCAGATACGGAAAGAAAACTTTGGGCACTGGCTCTGGTTTTAGCTCTACTGAAGCCTCAGCAACACTTCTATAACTGGACTAAAGGAAATGGGACTTTGGAAGCACAGGGTGTAATTCCATGGAAATAAAGCTTTCTACCATATCTCATTGTCCTGTAGGGGTCTCCAAAAATGCATATTCCACTGGTACTCCATGAACCCCACTTCCATGAGCAATAAAGCAGAGAAGAGAACCTCTCCTATCCCGTAACAATATTAGCAGGCATATTGTTCTTTGAAGTCCAGTTTTGGTTTGAAATGACTGATTTTTGTGCTGATTCTGGTGTTTCCTTATCCATTGTTTCTAGATTCTACACTCATTCTATGATGAAATATTGAACATATAACAAGAAAAATGTCTCTGCTTCTACAGTGCTAATTTATGGTGAAGGTATTTTATGGCAAATAAAGCTTTATTAAAATCAAATAAATGGAACTGCCAAGGTAATGCAAAAGCTCTATGAAATCTGAAACTTTTGTCCTGACATGATTTTTCCACATCGTTTGACACAAAAACTACTTAATAACCTCTCTCTTGTAGCTGAATAAGCACTTATGTGTCTATTCTAATGTGTTAAAATATCTCAGAAGGCTCCACCTTTAGATGAAGTTTAAATAGTGTGTATAAAATACTAACCAAGGAAAAATACATAATGTTGTTTACCTTCATGAGGAATAAACTGTGCAAAATAATGCATACTTATATATCTTTAAAAAATAATACAAATACTCCATAAACCCAGAGTTTTTGAGGTTCACAGGGATGTTTAATTTGCATATCACTGGCTTGGGCAGCATAGGTGCTAAGGGTGATTTCTGGTTGAAGGTGTCACCCGTGAAATAACAAAGATTGACTCTGCATGTCTACCTCCCTGCTCCTGGTAGCTAAGCAATACTGCTATTTGGCTGATTTCCTAATAAACTACAGGTGGCTGGGTGTTGAGGTTGTGCCATTACAAATCATCATCTGTTAGATCAAAGTGCAGAGGGAAGAACGGCAGGTGTACAGTATTAATAGCTGCACTTATCTCCCCAGTCACTTAATAATTGTTTCTTGTGTGCCTTCCCTGTAGCAGAGCATTTCATGGACTCCAAAAGCATTTTGATGAAGCTTAATATGTTCCATGCTGGCAGAGTTCTCATGTGCTACATGTAGGGTATGGGTATGTTTCATTTCCTAATGAGACATTGGTGTAGCAAACAAATATAGGGAACCACTTAAGAGTTTTCATTCATGTTGCTCTTCTTCCATGATCAAATATTAGCATTTTCCTTTACATTATTAAGATGTGCTTAAAAATAAAACTAACATTTTTATCCTATTTTATAGCTATTTCCCCTTATTTAATATTTGCTGACATTTATCAAGTGCTTTCTGTATGTCAGCCAGATACTGATCTATGCTTTTATATACATACTAGAAGCCCGTTGCACAAATTCATGCACGGGTGGGGTCCCTCAACCTGGCTGGTGATCAGGGCCTTTGGGTAGTCGGCCGGGGGGAGGGGCCATGGGAGGTTGGCTGTGGAAGTGCACTGACCACCAGGGGGCAGCTCCTGCATCAGCGGTTCTCAACCTGTGGGTCGAGACCCCTTTGGAGCTCGAACAACCCTTTCACAGGGGTCGCCTAAGACCATTGGAAAACACATATATAATTACATATTGTTTTTGTGATTAAACACTATGCTTTAATTATGTTCAATTTGTAACAATGAAAATACATCCTGCATATCAGATATTTACATTATGATTCATAACAGTAGCAAAATTACAGTTATGAAGTAGCAACGAAAATAATTTTATGGTTGGGGGTCACCACAACATGAGGAACTGTATTAAAGGGTCGCTGCATTAGGAACGTTGAGAACCACTGTCCTGCATTGAGCATCTGCCCCCTGCTGGTCAGTATGCGTCATAGCGACTGGTCGACCAGTAGGTCCAGTTGTTTGGTTGTAATGGTCTCCTAGGCTTTTATTTATACAAATAGTCTTAGACCAACTCTTTTGTGTAGATTATTTTATAGTTATGCTATCACTGGCCATAATTATGATCAGCTATCAAAAAATAACAGGCTAAAATTGTTTGCCTTTTTGATCTTGTGAGACAGAGTTCAGTTAGATTGTCCTAGAAAAGGAAAGCCTTTTATAGGTAAAGGCAGGTAGAAGATACAGGCTCAATTATGGAAATTTTTGGTAGTTTTCTAGTTTTGTGCCATGACATAGTAGTAGCTGAATTTTCCGGTGTCTATTCTGATTCTGCCATAAAGCTTGGAATGCATTTGACTGTGTGTGTATCTGCATGTGTTTTTGTATTTTATGAAACTATGAGAAGGCCCTTGGGAAGAAAACAGGTTGGAAAACATTGTGAGATATTATTTTTATTGTGCATAATGCTATGCACATGCTTGTAACACAATATGGCAGAGAGCTTGATGAATTTTAAAAAATAATATGCTGTTTTAGTATTCTTTTTCAACCCTTTTCTTCTAACAGAGGCAAGGTGGTCCATGTATTTATAATTATTTGTGGACTTCCATGTGGTTGTTTGTTTTTCAGACAATAGCTTTCTTGGCTTAAAAAATGTCTCTACATCTGTCTCTCTCTAACATCCTAAGATTCACATATTAGAACATATGTAATTGAGAATGGAATATCGTCAACATTCTATGTGTTTGAAGTTTAACATAAATATAAAGCATTTAACACAAATATAAAGCAAACAGGATTTATTCCTCTTTGCAGTGATGGAATGTCATTTAATAATTTGTTAAAATATATAACAATATAAAACCTATTATAAGTCATAAAAAAACATTACTCCTTGTCGTATTTTCAAATGCCTAAATAGTCAGGGCAAATTTGGTAGCTGAATTTCAGTATAAATTTTAGGAAATTATTAATTGTTGCTCCAATGTATTCAAAAGTAAAATTTTGACCCTAAATATTAATATCTTTGCTTGTAAAATTTTTAATTCATATTTATCTTTTTGCATATCTCCAAATATGTCCTCATGCTTGCTTTTCTAACTGACCAAATCCTTACATCACATTTATTGTCCAATAACATGTGCAAAAAATGGATATGTACTGCTGTCTTCTGAAATTAAAACTTATAATTCCAGAAATTGCCATCAGAGGACAGAAAAGTTATTAGTCCTCCACACAAATATTCCCTCTCCTTCTATAGTAGTAGGATTGTTGCTGGGATCATAGTTAATATACATTTTCTAGGCTCTCTTGTAGTTGAGTCCACAGGACTAGATCTCATCAATAAAATATGAGGGTAAGTGAGTGACTCATCTCTGAGACAGAGTTTTTAAGATAGATAATTGTCTTCTCCATGTTCTCTCCCCTCTTTGCTGACTAGATGGAGATGACAATGTGGCAATAGCAATTAGAGGGAAGACACAAGGTAAAAGGAGCCTGAGTCACTGAATATTAATATTAATGCACCTCTTGTCAACCAGAAATAAACACCTTGGACTGTTACCTGAAAGGAAAGGAATATCTATTACATTCTAGCAATATATATTACTGAGTATATGTATTATATTATATAATATAGTAGAGGCACGCACTGGGGTGGGGGAGTCCCTCTCACAGTCCGGGACCCCTTGGGGGATGTCCACCTGCCAGCTTAGGCTTAGGCTCAGGGGATTGGACCTAAGCCGGCAGTCAGACATCCCTCTCACAGTCTGGAACCCCTCGCTCCTTACTGCCTGCAACGGAGGCGGGAGAGGCTCCTGCCACCACCCCTGCACTTGCCAGCTGTGAGCCTGGCTTCTGGCTGAATGGCATTCCCTTTGTGGGAGCACACTGACCACCAGGGGCAGCTCCTGCATTGAGCATCTGCCCCCTGGTGGTCAGTGCGCATCACAGTGACCACTCATTCCACTGGTCGTTCTGTCGTTTGGTAGATTTGCATATTAGGGCTTTATTATATAGAATAAGGTTATATATTGTATTTATTATAGCATCTTAATTTACCCTAAGTAAAACAATGCCAATTTATGAAACACAGACTGAAAATGGTGAAGCCTTTCTCAAGATAAACATTATTAACTCCAATCCAGAAATGGCATGTGTTTGGAGCATTGTGCTGAAAAATTTTGAGAACTCTTTAAGATTCATCACTACGGACTTCTGTGATCAGCAGCATCGTTACAAGGACAAGTGAATATAGAATGGTTGCAAGTGTTCCACATGTTTGCCAAATCTGAAATTAATAAATGAGTGTCTGTCTTGTTTATAAAATTAAACATAAACATACAACAACATGCAATCTGAGAAAACTTTTTCTTATAGAGATTTTTTTTAAATCCTCAGCCGTGAATATTGTTTTCTATTGAGTTTTAGAGAAAGTGGAAGGGAGTGGGGGAGAGAGAGAGAGAAAAAAAAACATTGATGTGAGAGAGACACATCAGTTGGTTGCCTCCCACAGGGCTGTGCAACCTGCAACTGAGGTATGTGCCCTTGAGCCAAACCAGCCAGGGCTCTCTAGAGATTTGGAAGAATTAGTTTTTTTAAAAAAATATTTAATGTTTTCTACAAAAATAATATGCCTATTAACTTCCCTCAGTATAAAATCATTATTGTTTTCTTTCTTCCTTTGCTGCCTAAGTTTAAAACTTTAATGAGTATTATTTTTTTCTGTATAGTTTTAGAAATTTAAAACTTAGAACTTAAAAAAACACAAATTGTCTATGGAATCTATCAAGAACTAATTGTTTTTTTTCTAGGAATTTGTCATTTTGCCTACATTTCAGGAAGAATCAGAAAACCTGAATAGACCAATAATAATTGATGAAATTGAAGCAGTAATTAAAAAACTCACAGCAAACAAATGTGCTTCACAGGGGAGTTTTACCAAACATTCAAAGAAGAACTAACACCTATTATCCTCAAACTATTCCAAAAATCCAAGAGGAAGGAACACTTCCAACCTCTTTTTAAGAGGCCAAAATTATCCTAATTCAAAAACCAGATAAAGACACTACAAAGAGAGAACATAGATGCTAAAATCCTAAACAAAGTATTAGCAAATCAGATGCAGTAATATATTAAAAAAAGAGCGTACACCATGACCAAGTGGGATTTATTCCACGGATGCAAGGCTGGGACAATAGTTGCAAATCAATAAACATAATACATCACATAAACAAAAGACAAAAAAATCACATGGTCATATCAATAGATGCAGACAAAGCATTCAAGAAAACCCAACACCCATTTTTGATAAAAACTCTCAGCAAAGTGGGAATAGAGGGATCATACCTCAACATAATAAAGGCCATCTATGACAAACCCACAGGCAACATCATACTCAATGGACAAAAACTAATACCATTTCCCCTAAGAACAGGAATAAGATAGGAATGTCCACTTTCACCACTCTTATTATCATAGTACTGGAAGTCCTAGCTACAGTGATCAGACAAGAAGAAGAGATAAAAAGCATTCAAACTGTAAAGGAAGAAGCAAAATTCTCATTATTCACAGATGACATGATATTGTACATAGAAAATTCTAAAGATGCCACCAAGACACTACTATATTTAATAAATGAAGTTGGCAATGTAGCAGGATACAAAATTAACACCCAGAAATCTATGGCTTTTTTATACACCAATAATGAACTCACAGAACGAGAAATAAAACAATCCCATTTACCATTGCACCAAAAAAAGTAAGATACTTAGGAACAAACTTAACCAAAGAATAAAAGACGTGAATCAGAAAATGATAGGACTTTGAAAAAAGATTTAGAGGAAGATATAAACAAGTGGAAAAATATACCATTACAAACTGTTGAACAAAAATAGAGGAAAAGAGGCATTGTACAGACTATCAAACTACAGCGAGAACTAGGGGAGGGTTGGGGGAGTAAGATCAACTGAAGGACTTGTACGCAAGCATATAAGCACAACCAACATGCAAGACACTGGGGGCGAGGGGACGAGGGCAAGTGCCGGGGGGTAGGGGAAGCCAGGGGGAGGTTGGGGGGGGGGGGAAGAGACATATGTACTACTATTTGTAATACCTTAAACAATAAATAAATAAATAAATAAATAAATAAATAAATAAATAAATAAATAAAATAATAAAATAAAATAAAATAAAAATATACCGTGTTCATGGATTTGCGAATCAACACCATTAAAATGTCCATGCTATCCAAATAAATCTATACATTCAATACAATCCCCATTAAATTACCAAAGGCATATTTCACAGATCTAAAACAAATTCTCCAAAAATTTATATGGAACCCCCCCAAAAAAATGACCCCAAATAGTCATAGCCATCTTAAGAAAGAAGAACAAAGTTGGAGGAATCACAATACCAGATATCAAGTTATACTACAAAGCCACTGTACTCAAAACAGCTTGGTACTGGCACAAGGAAAAACATATGGATAAATGGAACAGAACAGAGACCCCAGAAATCACTTCAAGCCATTACACTCAATTAATATTTGACAAGGAGGCAAGAGAATACAATGGAGTCAAGAGAGTCTCTTCAATAAATGGTGCTGGGAAAATTGGACAGATACATGCAAAAAAATCCCCCAAAAACCAACAAACAAAACCAAATAACAACAACAAATACTAGATCACCAACTTAAACCATACACAAGAATAAACTCAAAATGACAAAAGACTTAAATGTAAGTAATGAAGCCATAAAAATCCTAGAAAAAAAAACATAGGCAGCAAAATCTCAGACATCTCTCATAGCAATATGTTTGCGGATAAATCTCCTAGGACAAAGGGAACTAAGGAGAAAATAAACAAATGGGACTACATCAAAATAAAAAGCTTCTGCACAGCAAAAGAAACCATCAACAAAACAACAAGACAGCCCACTGAATGGAAGAACATATTTGCCAATGATACACCTGGTAAAGGGTTAATCTCCAAAATATATAAGGAACTCATACAACTTAACAAAAGGAAGACAAATAATGCAATAAAAAATAGGCAAATGACCTGACACTTCTCCAAAGTGGACATACAGATGGCCATGAGACATCTGAGAAAATGCTCAAAGTTACTCATCATCAGATAGATGCTAATTAAAATGATAATGGGGTAACACCTCACACCTGACAGAATGGCTACCCATCAACAAATCGACAAATGACAAGTGCTGGCTAAGATGTGGAAAAAAGGGAACCCTATTACACTGCTGGTGGAAATGCAGAATGGTGCAGCCATTATGGAAAACAGTATGGAGTTTTCTCAAAAAATTAAATATGGAACTCCCATTTGACCCAGTGATCCCACTTCTAGGAATATATGCTAAGAGACCTGAAATACCAATCAGAAAGAATGTATGCATGCCTATGTTCATAGTAGCACAGTTTACAATAGCTAAGATCTGGAAATGGCACAAGTGCCCATCAGTAGATGAGTGGATTAAAAAACTCTAGTACATTTACACCATGGGATACTATGCAGCTATAAAAAAGAAGTATCTCTTATCCTTTGAGATAGCATAAAGGGACCTGGAGAGTACTATGCTAAGTGAAATAAGCCAGTCACAGAAAGACAGGCATCACATGATCTCACTCATATGTGGAATCTAATGAACAAAATAAATTGCTGAACAAAATAAATCCAGAGACATAGAAGCATGGAATAGACTCTCGAATCTCAGACGGAAGGTGGGGATGGATCAGTGAGTGGGAACAGGTCAACCAAAAAACTTGTATGCATATATGCGTAATCCATGGACACAGACAATAGGTTGGTGAAGGCCTAGGGTGTTGGGTGGGGGCAGGCTAGAAGGGGTCAAAGGGTGGAAAAAGGGGAACATATGTAGTATTTTAACAATAAAGATTTTCTTTTAAAAAAAGAACTAATATAACTTAACAAACTTAATGTTCCTAGTAATGTAAAAGAAGCTTTGCAGATACATGCATTATAGAGTATGTTATGAGGAAAAAATGGATTGAGTTTATTACATAATTCTCCAACTGAACCCTGGAAATGAGAGAACAGCTTTTTATGTTTCAGTTTATTTAGAGAAAAGCTCTCAGTGGAGATTTAAGATGGATGATATATTGTGAAGAGGAGAAAGGGGATAATTGCAGAAGTAGAGGTGAGTGTGGCTGGCCTAAGGGAAGAAGAGTCCCCTTCATGTGGTAAGTACATATGAATTTAGTAAGCCCATGCCAGGATTTTCACTGCACCACCTTGTGGCACCCAGGTGAGAGGTGATAGACTTTGAGAGCAAGAGCTGTAAGATGCATGTAAGGAGACTGGACATAAGTTGCTGATGCCCCCAGACTCCACAAAGACTGCTGCGCTGAAGCCTTGTGCTTGCAAAGCAGAGCTACCTGTCCTCAATGGACCCCTCAGATGTGGGCAATGAGCATTGTAAGGGCTCTCATGCTACACTGAATGATAAAGTTCTCCCCCTCACTTAAAAAAATTAATTATATTGGGGTAACATTAGTTAATAACATTTTATAAGTTTTAAGTGTACCGTTCTATAATACATTATCTATATATCGCATTGTATGCTCACCACCCAAAGTCTAGTCCCCTTCCATCACCATATATTTGACCCCTTTACCCTTCTCATCCTCCCCCTACCACCTTCCCCCTCTGGTAACCACCATATTGCTGTCTGTCTGAGTGTGTTATTTTTTGTTTTACTAGTATATCCCACATTTGAATAGATCATATGGTTCTTGCCCTTTTCCATCTTACTTATTTCACTCAGCAGTTTTTCCTCTTTTTTATGTCTGAGTAGTATTCCATTGTATATATCGCTATCCAATCATCCATTTGAAGTACACTTGGGTTGTTTCCATGTCTTGGCTATTGTGAATAACACTGCAATGAATATAAGAGTACATATATATTTACAAATAAATGTTTAAAAATTGTTCTGATATACCCAGAGGAGGGATTACTGGGTTATATGGTAGCTTTATTCATAATTTTTTGAGGAACCTTAATACTGTTTTTCATAGTGGTTGTACCAGTTTACATTCCCATCAGCAGTGTACAAGGGTTCCTTTTTCTTCACAACCTCCTCAACACTTGTTATTACTTGTCTTGTTGATAATAACCATTCTATCACGTGTGAAGTGATAACTCATTGTAGTTATGATTGCATTTCCCTTAAGCTAGTGAAGTTGAGCACCTTTTCATATATCTGCTGGCTTCTTGGAAAAAGTGTCTGTTCAGATCCTCTGCCAATTTTTCAATTGAATTTTGTTTTGTTTTTTGATGTTGTGTTGTATGAGTTCTTTATATATTTTGTATATTAGCTCCTTATTGGAGGTATCAGTTGTAGATATCTTTTTTCACTCAATTGGTTGCCTTTTTGCTTTGTTGGTGGTTTCTTTACCTGAGCAGAAGCTTTTCAGTTTGATGTAGTTGCATTCATTTATTTTTACTTTTATTTCCCTTGCCTTTGGGGTCAAGTTCACAAAAACCTCTCTGAGAACCAGGTTCATAAGTTTAGTACTTATGTTTTTTCCTATATATCTTATTGTTTCAGATATTATATTTAAGTATATAATCCATCTTGAGGTATTTTTTGGGTACGGTGTCAGAAAGCCATCTAATTTCATTCTTTTGCCTGTGACTGCCATCATTCCAACACCATGTATTGAAGAAATTTTCCTTTTTCCATTGCATATTTTTGGCTCCTTTGTTGAAATTAGTTGCCTATATTCATATGGGTTTATTTCTAGGCTCTCCATTCTGTTCCATTGATCTGTGTGTCTATTTTTCACCACTGTCAGACTATTTTGATTATTGTAAACTTATAGTACAATTTGAAGTCAGGTAGTATAATACCTCCAGCTTTGTACTTTGTTTTTAAGGAATGCTTTGGCTCTTCAGGATCTTTTGTGTTTCTGTACAAAGTTGATGAATTTTCTTCTGTTTCTTTGAAAAAGATAATTAGTGTGAAGTGAAATTTACTCCCGGCATATATAAAAATATAGAATCTCTGAATTTATCATTCAGTTTCATCCAAAGTCACTTCTGTAAGAGCTCAGTACACCATATAAAAGTCTATATTGACCTGCTCTTGTTTTTAAATTATATATAATCTCCATATTTAATGATTTAATTACATAAGACACTAACATTAGGGGAAGCAGGGCAAGTGACATAAATAGATTTTTTACTATTTTTTAATTTTCTGTGAGTCCAATTAACTGTTAAAAATTGAAAGATGTAAGTAGTCAGAAACCAGTATTGGCCTGGACCCATGACCTATATATAGTATTTTAAAAATTTCAATGGTCCCTATAACTCTTACAATAAACCACAGGAATATAATAAACTACTAAAATACTAGTATTTTTAGGATCAACCCAAGTTATCAAGAAAACCTTATAGCCAAACTGCTATATTAGCATAAATGTTATAAAAATTATTTTAAAAGTTCGACTTCAGTGGGAAATTCGCCAAAGCAACATTGACAAAAAGTATAGGAAAATCAAGTGTTTTTATATGTGTCTGTTGAGCAGTTGTTGGTGGAGTTTTATTGATGAAGTAGAAACATGGGGAGTTAGCCTCTAAGTTTCAGAAGTCAGTGAATATTGGCGGAGAACAGGGCCAAGGATACTCCTCTAGCCTGTGACTCTCAGCCAAAAGATATGAGAGAAGCTGGGAGTCCTTCTCATACTATATGCATGAGAAGGTGCCATCAGTTTATGATGGGAAAGCAAACTAATTTTTAAGGAAACTAATTTGTGTTAATGTCTCTAAATGTTTATTGATGTGGTATTGAGGTAGAATGGACTTTCATATGAAAACAATTAAAAGTCACTAAGCCATCGCAGCAATTAATTAATTGTCAAAAAGACATTTTAAGAAAATGATATGTATAGTGAGTGATACAGACATATAAATGTGAAAAAGAGAGCCATTGGGTCAAGTAGCCACTTAGAGTGTCCTAGCATGAAAATATGGCCTTTGCTTGGGGTCTAAAGGTGAAGATGTACGTGACCCTCAGGGTTAAAAGAGAGCTTGTGACTCACTGAAAGCTGGTTAGTAGTCCATTAACTTTGAAATCTGAAGAGCCTCCCTCTGAGAGGTAGCCACTCTGGGATTTTGACTTGGCCCCTCCTACTCTCTCTTAGAACATTGGTTGGCAAAGTACGGTCCCAAGCCAGCTCCATCACCTACAACTGGAAACTTGTTAAGAAATGCATCACCCCAGACTGATGGGATCAGAAACCCGGTGTGGAGCCTGGCGACATGTGTTTAACAAGCTCTCCAGGGGTTTCTGATGCAGCCAAGCCTGTGAATCCATGTCTCAGAATGTCACCTCCACGTGTACAATGGAGTTTTCCCAGAGATCACTCTCACAGATCACTAGCTTTCAACCGTTCCTTTTGCACCTATTATATTTAGATTGAAATTATAATCTAAATCTTTATATCAGGCCTTTAAAAATCTAATCTGCTGATGTTTTCCCCTGCAAATCCTATCAGAATGACAGTAAGCGTTTTGACCCTGTCAGTTGTTAACATTAGAAAAAAGGATGGTAGAAAAATAAAATTGCCAGAGTTTCAGGATGATGCATAGGACTAGGGTTATTTTCATCTGTTAAGTAACTGATTGAATTGACAGCACACCCCAAATTTTGTAACAGTTTTATACATTGGGTGGAGTGAATTAATTTAGGAAAGAGTTCAGTACATTGTCATACAGAAGTATTCCTAGCAGGACTTGACTTGCACCTGTTAAACGATTTCTAAGAAAAAGCAAAGCCTGTGCATTCAAGCCAGAAACAGCTACTCATTGCCAACTCCGCTGTGAGATACGATTCCACTGGCAACTCACAGACAGGTCAGCAACCATCCCTTTCTCCAAAATATTCCTTAAAATAACTAACATTTTTTTTTCTGATGGGAAAATAACACAACCCAGCAATCTGTAATTCTTTTTATTTGTGTCTGCCAAGCAGCTGTATTTACAGAAAGCAATGGCCTGATTTTTTTTTTTATCTTGATTTCTAATTGAGCAGTTTGGTGGTCTAATGATTTTAGTTTATGAAACTCATAAAATGCATGGGCCAAAGTAGCTTGAACCTTTCCCTTTTCTTTTCTTCTCTGTTCTCATTATTTATAATGAGTCTTCCCAGAAACCTCTCAGAGTGTTCCTCGCTGAGTGCACGGACACTGGTGAAGCTGGGAGATAATCAACTCCAGGCTGGGACCGTGCAGCAGCGCCAACACGCTGCTCATGACTCCAGCAGATGTTTCTGCTTTGGGGGGCCAAAAGAAATTTTATAGGGTTTTTCCTCCCTCTCAGGGAAAATTGCCAGAACAGTCAAAAATGGGAAATATATAGGCTTGCTCGCATTTCCAAGTTGGGAGGGATATTATGTCCAATAAAAGAACTCTCAAAGAGAGGAATTTCTGAAGACACCATCTTGCAAATCTATGTAAAATGTTCATCAGGAAAAAGAGAGACCAAGGAAAGCTCCCTTGGCTTTAGATTTCTCTGCATATTGAAAACTGTGTGAATGTTAGAGAGGGTAGAAGTAATACCCATTTGTGGTAAAAACACACCTGGGAATCAATAAAGACCTGCTTCCCCTGCACCCCAAAAAGACACAGATGCAGTACTCTGAAATTTTCAGTGCCTTTTTTGTTTCTTTCTGTCTCTCTTAAAAAAAAATGAATTGTGAGTCCCCTGAGAGAGAGGATACATGCAGGACTGTGAGTCATTTTTCTTTTAGATCGACTGTGTACCACATAGTATAATTTTATTCCTAAAAAGAGCAAAATTAACAAAAATTTTCCTGAGGTGGGGAAATCTGAGAATTTCAGCTACCAGCGATTGATTTATTTGGTTTTGATGTTATTTTGGATCTTGAGAAAAGTTTATGTGCGAAAGTATGTGATAAACATCAGAGAGAACTGGTCACATGAAACTCATGTGAGGTGAAAACATGGATCTGTGCAGTGCTCTAGTTTTGGGTGTTAGAATTACACTTCTGGGAGAAAGTCTGAAACATGAGGAAGAGGGTAGCCTACAAGCCACTTGTGAGACTTGTTTATGTAACTGGAGGTAAAGAGGATCAGCTTGGAGAAGAAGGCTGCTGTAATTTTCTATGTAACAAAGCTGTCTGCTAAGAACCAGAAATAATGACTATTACAAAGCCATTCTGATTACTTTTAACTGATTATTCTTCTCTGATATTGCATGCTCAAAGCCATGTACAAACAATTAACACAGGGAGTATGATTAGTTAGAAATATGTACTAGTGCACTCCATCTGGTTAGGCATTCAGTATTACTTATAATTAGTCCCAGCTTATGTGTCATGTGCTTGACAGAACAAAAGTGGTTTGAGATGATTCTATTAAGGAACTGTACTATGAAGGAAATGTATCATCCATCTATTAAAGTTCTGATAACACAGTGTCGACTTTAAAATCCATTAGCGAGTTTATTGTTACAGTGGGAGTGCTAATTGAGGTCCCAGTAAAGCTCTAGGAGACCCTGTGATCCCTAAAAGGAGGCAACCTCCGCCTGTTATATGCTCCATAACAATCTACATTTTTGGTGAAGTCCAGCTTATCTAGTTTATTGCAACTTCATTTAAGTTAAGATTTAAGGATGAGTAATATTTTGGCTAAATGGAGAAGGAATAGCACACCAGACCAGGAAAAAATGTAGAAATACTCAGGGTTGAAACAAAAGTATAATACATTTGAAAACTAAAATTCATACACATTAATGTCACATCATCTGTAAGGGAGTGGGGAATGAAACTAATGAGTTATGCAAGGGGAAGATTAAAAATGAGCTTTCAAACCACAACAAGTGGATTAGAGGAAAACAAAACCAGTTTCAAGGTGGCCAGTTGAAAGGTTGCTCCTGGGACATGATGTTACTCACTGGGGAAGTGACAGTGACAATTAGAGGTAACCTCATGAAGATAAAAGATATTCAGGAGTTTTAATTGGCCCGATTTTTCATTGACTCTGTGTGAGGATGGTGGAGAAAGAAAGTCAAAGGTTATTCCCTAGTTCTAGGCTTGGACAATTGAAATTAATACATAGGTGGGCTTTTGTGGAAGAAAACTACTCGGGCCAGGCAGGAGCCCTCTGTTCACCTGTTCTCCCACCGATGTGCTTCTGAAACATGGCTATTAATAAACCCAAATCTGAGCAAGCATGAAAAGTTGAGGTACTAAAAACGGATCTAATTCAGCAACACAAATATAGGACTTTCCAACAGTTGATTGGGAGATTACCCCCTCCAACAGAAACATCTGGTCAGCAAGTCATACCTGGATTTCTTTATATTGAGCCCTCCACTGACCCTTCACTTGTGAATGCTGCTGCTCAACAAGTGCTGGCAGGGAAGCAGATGGATTCCACTCAGGACTGGGGAAGAGCCAGCGTGAGACTAATGCAAGGTACTCCCTCTGACCCTGAGGTGACTACAAACCTGATCAAAAGGGATCTTTCTCTTCAGGTAGAAGGGAGAGTGCAGTAGTGTTTCTGGTTGGAAACATCCCTTACCAAAGGCCACTGGTGCAGCTGCGGTTTGTATGTCGAGTCCTCCAGAGGGTGTGCTGAAGCCATCAAGCCCATAGCCCCTGGAATGTCTCCTGGGACTCAAGCACTGGTCAGAGAACAGAAATGAAGTAGCTGTTTCCAGCTATTTACAGTCCTCTGTATATGAGAAGGAAAATGTGGGGATACTTTTTAGCTCAGCAGAGTCCTCCACAGAGTGTTTTAGAGAAGTTTCCATTGCTTTTGGCTGCATCTTGTAATTTTGCATCCCAATAAATGCTCTACCATCTGAAACCTTTCAGGAATACTAAATTTATTCAGAGAGGAAAATCCCTCTTGTGTTAAACAGCAACATGCAATATTTATTGAAAATCTTAACATGTCTTCCCAAATTAATATCTGATTCAAAAAGAAGCCAACTGTAGAGCCAGCAAGTCAGGCTTTGTACACATATATTCTGTTCATAAATCTATCAAAGACAAGGGATTAAACAGCCCTTCACGTCTATCTGTAAAGTTTGAGAGGGCTATAAAAATGGAAACATATTAACTTTGTCTATGAAAATTTATATGTACTTATAGCCCTAAGTTAAATCAAGTTCAGGGCCTAATGTATAATACAAAATACTCATCATTTACTTACTCTCTTTGAAAGAATATGGTAAAGGAATTCATTCAACATTCAATAAATGTACTCCTTTACTTGAGACATACAAATAGTTAGTAGAGAGGAAACTGATAGTGGCTATGACAAAACAAAGACATAACATTAGTTAATGGGAATGGATCCAAAGTGATTTTTTAAAACAATGTAGAGACTTGTAAATAATCTATAAGCCTCTGAAGAACAACCAAACATTTTAAAAATTGGGTAAAAACCAAATAAAATTAATCTATCATATAGATTCAAGGACACATAGATTATTATAAGTGGGAAAATTAGGTTTACTTTTATTAGTTAATACAATCCATAAATGAGTAAAGACTTCTACGTGGAATTATTTATATGCTTAAAAAAAAGTGAAGAAATTTAGAGATTTCCTAGATTATATTGCTGTCTGGCAATGGTTTGGAGTATAAATTGCACTATAAGGTTAATAGTGCTTTCTCAAATCTGTGCCTACCACGTACATTGTAGAATCTGTACTATTCATTGACTGTTTGATTTTAATTATCTTTTAATAAATTATAAATAATGAAACAACATAAACTAAACATCAGTTGAGATCTGATACCCTGTGGTCTTAGAATAAACCTTCACATATATTTTGTTTGGTAGCACGGTGTTGTGGTTGTTTTAAGAAAGTATGATTTGATTAGGTTTAGCATTGATTTTTCTAGTTTCTGTAAGGTTACATCATTGGTTATTTTCTTACTCATTGTTGCTTCACACATATAAATTACTTGCCGGACCCTTGATAGCATTTGAGTTTGCAATATGGCTTTTTGTTAGACTTCGAACATTATAATCCTTTCCGTGATATTGCACATTCTTTGAAAGCAACACATACTTCCTTGATTTTCCTCAGCACCAATTATAACAGTTTTTAAATAAATGAATAGTTCTTTCATTAATTCAACTAATCCACAAATCTTTACTACGTACCTGTCTGTTTTAGATAACATACTAGTCAATGAGGATAAGGATGAACAGGACAGACCTAGTACCCACTCTCATGAGTCTTAGTAATTAAATGAGCAAGGATTTGGTTAGTGATTGATAAAATGTGTCCATCTTAAATCCTTTCCCATAATACCTTGATAATTTTGACAAAGGAAATTCTGGAAAGTTGTATCAATTTATGCCACTGGGGCCGAGAATAAAAATTATCCCTAGCTTGTCACCTTTGGACACCAATAGTTGTAGAAGAAAAAAAATGTTTTCATATCATTCTACCATCCATTTTTTAAAAGTATATATTTTTATTGATTTCAGTAAGGAAGGGAAAGGGAGAGAGAGAAATATCAATGATGAGAGAGAATCATTGATTGGCTGCCTCTTGCATGCCCACACTAGGGATTAAGTTCCCGTTCTTGGCATGTTCCCTGACCAGGAATCTATGTGACCTCCTGGTTCATAGGTCAATGCTGAACCACTGAGCCATACCGGCTGGGCACGCCATGCATTTTCGAATACTCATGAGACTAAAAACATTTCATATGTTCATGGGCCATTTATCTATTCTTTCTAAATTTCTTTGTAAAGCTCTTTGTACATTTTCCTGTGGCACATGTGTTTTCATGTTAAAGATTTATGTTCTCATAAAAGATTAATTGTGCTACTTGTTTGCCACATGCATTACATTTTTTTCCAGTTTAGCATTGATAATCAAATGAGATTATTTTTTACATGCTGGAATTTCATGTGTAAGTAGTCAAATGTAACTTTTTTATTTTTATATTTTAGATGAATATTTTGCTAATATGCTTAAACACTATTTCTGATAAATATTAACCGAGATATCATACCTTCAATTTAACACATATTTGTGGTATGACTTATAATTGACTAACAGTAACATAATCAAAATAGATTTGAGTATATCTATTTTGGTTATATTACTGCTAGGGAACATTAAATGCACTGCTTTTGCATTTAAATCCTTATATATTTTCTTATTCCTGTTGTACTTATCACATTATATTAGGCTTTTAAAGTTGTCTTTCCTCCCCCAAAATGTAAACCCAGCCCAAAGAAATGAGGGATTTTAATAATCCCGACCTACTCTGGGCCCCTGTTTTACAGACTTTGCTTTGACAGGCTCAGATAATCTTGAACAATATTAGCAGTGTATATATAAATTCAAATTCCCTGCCCTATTGAGCTTGAAACTAGCTATACGTTGTTAGTCCAACATTCTGTATGCCTGGATTGAACCCTGAACTCACAGGGTTATTCAGATCCATAACCTTAACATCATTCCCCAAATGTTTTTATAATCTGTGTATTTCAATTACATAGTGATTAGCATTTTAATTCCTCCATGAGGATGGGAGTGCTGAATTGAATGGTGAGCTCCTTGGCCAGGCTCCTTGGCTAGCAATGGCAGTGTTGTGTATTGAGAGGTACAGCTAATGTGGCACCAGTGTCCTCGGACCCTGGACACTGACTGGAACCTCTACACTGCTGGGATCACCAGTCCTACCACTGGCTACCTGCTGACTTTGACCAGAGAGTATTGTCAGACTCAAGCTCTTGAATCAGAAGCCTACCTTGCATAATAATCTATGTCTGGTTCAAGGCCAAGTTTAGGCTAGCCCTTTGGACCAGAGTGCTAGTTAACTCCTTTTTTTAAGAAATGAACCAACGGCACAACCCAGGATAAGAAAATGTGAGTACAGCAAGTTAAATAAGTTTCGGGAGGACAGAGGCATATGACCAAGGGTTACCAATATTTTCTCAGGGAGGGATTTTTTAGAAAAGTGACATTTGAGCAGAGACCTGAGTGAAGTCTGGAATTAGCTATGTGAATAATATGGGGAAAATCACCCCAGTCAAAAGGACTAGCAGGAGCAGAGTTTTTGAGGTAGAATTATACTTGGGTATTTCAGGTACAAGAAAGCTAATATATTGGTCCTGAATGAGTGAGAGAGTAGCAGGAGATGAGATAGTGAAATAAGGGAGATAAGGCCACATTGTATAGAGCTCAAGTAAGGATATTCTTTCCCACTCTGAGTGAGAAGGGAAGCTAACAGAAGCTTTTTAACAGAGTAGTGATATGATCTGAATTATATTTTAAAAGAATTACATTGACGATCATGACAATGGACTCTAGAGGAATAAGGGAAAAAGCAAGAACATAGAGGCCATAGCCGTAATCCAGATAAAGTATTATGGTGGGTTGGGCACATTTTCTGTCTTAATCCATTTAAGTCAATAGCATAAAATACCACTCACTGGGTAGCATAAACAATAGACATTTATTTCTCTCAGTTCTGGAGGCTGGAAACCCAAAATCTACTTGCCAGCATATTTGGGTGAGGGCTCTCTTTCAGGCTTCAGATTTCTTGTATCCTTACATGGCAGAATGGGCTAGGGAGCTCTGTGGAATCTATACTAATAAAAGGGTAATATGCTAATTAGACCGGGTCGACTGGACATCTCCCAGTCATCCTTCTGGACAAAGCCACGGTGGCGGGGGCCAAGACAGAGGTGGTTAGGGTCGATCAGACCAGCAGGGGAGCAGTTTGGGGTGATCAGACCAGCAGGGGAGAGCAGTTAGGGGTGATCAGGCCAGCAGGGGAGAGCAGTTAGGGGAGATCAGGCAGGCAGGCAGGTAAGAGGTTAGGAGCCAGTGATCCCGGATTGCGAGAGGGATGTCCGATTGCTGGTTTAGAAGGGATTGGGCCTAAACTGGCAGTCAGACATCCCCTGAGGAGTCCCAAATTGGAGAGGGTGAAGGCTGGGCTGAGGACCCCCCCATGCACAAATTTCATGTACCGGGCCTCTAGTCCTATATAATAAAAGCCTAGCGAATGAATGGCAGAACAACCAGTTGACCAGTTGCTGTGACACACACTGACCACCAGGGGGCAGATGCTCAACACAGGAGCTGCCCCCTGGTGGTCAGTGTGCTACCACAGTGGGAGAGCTGCTCAGCTGATTGGAATGAGTGGCTGCTGCAGCTGTGAATCCAGGGCCAATGGGCAGGAACCCGGCTGCATTCATCACCTCCTCGCCCCAGGCTCCTCCTCCTCACTCCCTGCCACCTCCTCCAGATGCCCACAGGACACACAGCACCACCACCGGGCTCACAGAGCTGATCCTGGAGACTGGGAGGCAGCTTTGTGGCCACATGGGACTGAGGCCTACTCTGCCGCCTCTCAGTGCTATTGTCCCTGGGCCAGGCCCTAACCGGGTCCCCTGGAGAGGCGAGTGCTCCAGCTCCACAGAAGATGCCAGACAAGGGTGCAGCCACTTGGCTGACTGGGATGCGTGGCACTCCCAGAGCGGGCCAATTCCCGCAGGCCACCCTCCCCTCCCACCCCCCGCCCCCAGTGCAGGAATCCCGTGCACTGGGCCTCTAGTTTCTTTTATAAGATCATTAATCCCATTCAAGAAGGCTCCAGCCTCATAACATAGCCACCTCTCAAAAGCCCCACCTACTAATCCATGACCTTTGGAGGTTAGGATCTTAACATATAAATATCAGGGGATACTAATGGTTGGTAATGCTGGCTTTGGATTAAGTAATTGGATTATGATTATAGTTTGATGGTAGAAGTAATAAAAAATGCTGATAGATTAGACATCTCCAAGATGTTTTAATACCTAGAAGAATGAAGTTGTCAATAACAGAGATAAAAACAACTGGACTGAACAATTCTGAGAGGGAAAATCAGAAATTTGATTTTGGACATGTTAATTTTGAATAATTAATTGGATATCTAAATGGAGATGCTGAATATGACCTTAGATATAAAAATCTAGAGTTCACAGGAATAGGTCTGAGTGAGAGAAGTAAATTGGGGAATCATCATCATATAAATTACACTTGAAACCATGACAATGGGTGAATCACCTATAGAATAAATATAAATAAAGAAGAGAATAAGTCCTGAGTAAACCCTCAAACAAAGGGGCTATCCCTTTTGAGGAAAGTGTGTCCTGCTAAGAGAAGGATAAAAAAGCCATGGAAAGAACGCATTTCAAAAATAATGAATGATTGGCTGGCCAGTGTGGCTCAGTGGTTGAATGCTGACCTATGAACCAGGAGGTCACGGTTGGGTTCCTTGTCAGAGCACATGCCCAGTTTGCAGGCTCAATCCTCAGTAGGAGGTATGTAAGGGACAGTTGATCAATGACTCTCTCTCATCAGTGATGTTTCTATCCCTCTGTCCCTCTCCCTTTCTCTCTCTGAAATCAATAAAAACATTTAAACAATGCATTAAAAAATGATGCATGATTAACTGTATCAATAGCTTGAAATGATTCAATATATTCACCTGAGAATTGACCACTGAATTTAGCAAAGTGGACTTCACTTTTGACCTTGACAAAAACTCAGCTTAGTTTAAATTGAAAAGTGAAGATTTTTGCATTGGTGGGATAAAATATTTTTTGTTTATGTTCAATTGAAGTTTTATATTTTAAATTGTTTTTGCTTATGTTGTTGATAGAAATAAAGCAACGAACAAACTCTGAAAAAGTTAACATAAAGAAATACAATGTAGCTGTTATTCCACTAACAAAAAATATTATTGAAGAAGAGAGAACTCGGACAGCTAAACAATCAAGACAGTTATGGTAGGTTAAGATGATAATAACTTAGTCTAAAATGATGAAGACAAAAATGTCTAATATTTGAAGATATGCAATAAGAAGAATAAAATTTATAAGGTTTTCTAAATTCCTGGATTATGTCACTTAGCAGATACCCTCTGATAATTGGAAAATGATTATGTTTATTTATAATAAAAATACAGAAACATAAAGTGTGACTATTTGAAAGCATTTAAAAGATACAAGCATACATTGATTCAACCATCATTTCACATCCCCTCACATAATAGCCTTATTTCTCTTTTATCCAATTTAGGTCTATGGTTTGTCATTGTAATCAGTCCTTTGCCTCAGTTTCTTAATTCTATGACCTCACCTTTTATTATGCCCATCTGGAAAATATCAATGCTAGCTGCAGAAAACTCTCTACATATATTGCCACATTATCTTCCCAGCATAGCATTGTTGAAGTAAAACACAACCGTACTGACTTGTTTTCTTTATATTTATGACCCATTACACAAAATGAGTCTTTAGTGCACATGAACAATCCTGATAAACATTTCTGTTATATTTACTCCCCTACAAGAAAACTCTTTTGTTCTCAAATGCCAAATAATTCCCTCCCCATTTTCTGCTGATGGAAATGCTTCTAATTTCATTATTAAAAGTCACTAAAAGAAAGAACAAAAACAAAAACAGAAATACCATATATTTTTTTCTGACAGATCTACCAACTTAATTCCATTGATACCCATATTCTCTAATTTACATCTTGCCACCATGACCCTAATGTTTTGTACTCCTACCTAAGCTAGTCTATCCATGTGTCTATTCTTGCCTTTTAACACATTCCAGTTCTTCAATAACCCCAACTGTAGTCTGCTCTAATATTTCTCTCTTTCGTGACCATTGTCAGCTATATACATAGTTGTTGTGCCTGCCTTAAAATAAATTGTCTTGAATATTCATGATTCTCCATTGGCTACCCAGTTGCAAGCACAACATCATTAATGAAATAGTTGTGTAAAATTTCTGTCCCAAATAACATTTATTCCATTCTCTCCTGAACTCATTTCAATCAAATTATGAAAGGCATGTATTTACTAGAAAACAATATAAAGAAAATTTCTGGAAGAATAGAGAGTTTCTATATGTGTTTTGTGTTCCATGTATACAATTGTTCAGACTCATTGAACTGAATACTTGAGATTTGTGCTTTTTACTATGTGTAAATTATACCGCAAGAAAGGAAAAACCTAAACCGGCCCTGTTCCCCATTCCCACTCCTTGCCAAAAAACCACAAACAACAGACAAACAAGACACATATGGACAGATACATTTGAAAAAGGAGAAACTATGGAAGAGAGTGTGAGGGAGGGCCAACTCAAAAAGTGGCATGGTAGATACAACTGAGATTAGAAATCTATAATTTGTAGTGATTCTAAATTTCAAGTTCTGTCTTAAGGGATTAGCTGTCTAGATAGAATAATAGAGTAAAATTAACAATTTACCCAGTTGAAAGAATTTTGGGGTGTTTAGGGAGGGATTTATCTAGTGGAATAACTGAAAAAATGCAACAATGATCAAATAAAGGGTGTTGTTTACATGTCCCTAGAAAGCAAGTATAATTGGAGAAAGAGAGAAAGTTAGAAAGCATTTTGGTCAGATAGCAGCATATCCTATAGAGTATTATTACTCTAATAAAAAGGTGATATGCAAATTGACCCTCACTCTGTCACACCATCACAGGATGGCTGTGCCCACAGCGGAGGCAGGGCTCCTGTAATACAAGATGACTGCTCCCACAGTGGAGGTGGGGTTCCTGTAATACAAGATGGCTGTGCCCACAGCGGAGGCAGGGTTCCCGAAATGAGCCATAACGGGCGATCAGCAGGGACCTACGGCTGCGTAGCGCCAGACCAGGGTAGAGACCTGAGGCTGCACCCCCCCACACCCGATTGGGCTTGACGGGAGACCTCAGGATTTGCCCCCAGCACTGGGCCAGGGGACCTGCGGCTGTGTCCCTTGCCTCGGGCTGGGGACCTGAAGGTGCATTGGGGAACCTGAGGCTGCTACCCTGCCTGTCACCAGGCTGGGGGACCTGAGGCTCTGCCTCCCACCCAGCAGGGTTTAACAGGGGACCTGAGGCTGCATCCCCCCACCTTGTGGGGCTTAACAAGGGCCCTGAGGCTGTGCTCCCTGCCCGGTGATGGTCTGAGGGACCTGAGGCTGTGCCCCTCCACCTGGCAGGGCTCAACGGGGGTGGGGCTGGCTGGGTCTGGGTCTCACCCAATAGGGGTGGGGCCGGCCAGGTCTGGGTCCTGCGCGATTTTGAGGTGCACCCAGGTGGGCGGGGATGTTACTCTGGGTCCTGTGGCATGCTCCAGACTCTGACAGAAGGAAGATTTTCATATACATTTTACTAATTTTCTTTCATCTCTGACACTTCTATTATAAAGAATGGGCAAATAGCAATATTAAAATATTTCCTCTAATTAATTCCTTTTTAATGTGCACAAATTTTGTGCACCAGGCCACTAGTTAGAGTATAAGACTGTCAAACGGCACTAACAATGGAATGACATTCTCTGCCTTTCACTATTTTAGTTATCTTGAAAAGTCACACATGGCTGGTGTGGCTCAGTTGGTTGAGTGTCCTCCTATTCACAAAGAGATCATTGGTTCAATTCCTGGTCAGGGCACATGGCTGGGTTTTGGGCTTGATCCCCAATAGGGAGCATGCAGGAGGCAGCTGATTAGTGTTTCTCTCTCATCAATGTTTTTATCTCTCTCTCCTTCTCCCTTCCTCTCTCTCTAAAATCAATAAAAAATATATTTTTTTAAAGTCACATTATTACTCTAATGCAGTTTCATCTGCCATAGGAAAAAATATCCACTAATTCCCATCTTGGTGACTATGATTGAAAAAATTTACACAAAAACATTTGGTAATTCTTTAAACTTTATGAAATTATAAGAAATTATCAACAGGTGTTTTTTTGCCATCACAAGTCCAGCATTACTTTTAATAATTATTTATGAAATGAATCAAATGATTTAGGTAACCATTTCTTAAAGGTTAGTTTTTAGGTGCACTTAAATGTCTATCAAAATGTATATGACACAAAGCTTTGCCAGAGATTCATTCATTTTATTGAGCTAATCAAAGAAGGGATTTATATTTTATGGGATTTAAGAGATTTACATGAGACTAGCAAATCCAATGGTTGTAATTTTAATCAGTAATTCTTTGAAAAAGTTTTTTATCACAACAGATGCTTACATAATCAAGACTGTACCTATTAGTGAAACATTAACACAACACAATACATTAACTTGATATTTTCTTTGATTAACAAACACATTCTCACAATATAAAAATTGCTGTGATTTTATTGTTACATATGTTATGGTTTTCTTCTGTGTGTGTGGAAGAAAAAAAATATTCAACTAGAGGCCTTGATTGAAAAACTAGCATTTCAAAAACTAAATATACTGTTTCAGGTTTAAAAAATATATTTGTTCTATGATTTGCATTGTTAGAAAAAATGTGAACCTAGCTAAACAGGTATTATGGGAGATATAATATGAAAGATATAGCTTCTATTTTGCATTTTTCCCTATATGAAAAAAGCACATGTTAATTATACTTAAATATCTTCTTACAACCATACTTAAAGGATTTTCTTTATGGAAAGTCTTAAGAATCCACTCCTTTTACTCCTTTTTATTTCCTCTGAAATGAACATTCTTCCTTTACACAGGAATATGGTACTTTGGGGAACAGTCATGGACCTCTTGTATATATTAGGTTGCTGGGACTGCCATGACACACTACCATGAACTGGGTACCTTAAAAGAACAGAAATATATTGACTCAGAATTATAGGGACTAGAAGTTCAAAGTTTGCATGTAGGCATGGTCCTGCTTCTCTGATGGTTTTAGGGAATAATCCTTCCTTACCTCTTCCTAGCTATGGTGCCAGCCATTAGTCCCTTGTGTTCCTGGATTGTAGCAGTATCACTCCAGTGCCCATCTCTGTCATCATGTGGTGTTAGCTTCCTTTGTCATTTTGTCTTTTCTCCTCTTCTGATGAGGACAACACTCATCCTGGATTAGGCCCTCCCTAATCAAGAATGACCTCATCTTAACTTTATTACCTCTGCAAGGATCCAATTTCCAAATTAGGTCACATTTATAAGCACAAGGAGTTAAGATATCCACATATCATTTTGGGGACAAAATTCAACCTATAACAATATTTGTCATGTTGGGTATATGGAAGGCCAGTTGTAGTGCTAATAGTTCCATCACATGCAGAAAGCTTCTAGTTTGCCTCAGATCTTAGGTAGACAGTGAAAGCTCCCTAGCAAAGTCTATAAGGTAAAGGTCAAAATGAGCTGTGTTTAGCATGAGGCTTGGAGGTCAGCAGTCACCTCAATTGCCAGGATTTTAAGATGTAGGAAATAATTTTTTAAATACCTTTTGGGAAACAACTACAGATTCATAGGAAGTTTTAAAAATCATACAGGAAGATCTTCCTTACCTTTTACCCATTTTCCCCAATGGATACATTGTACTAATTATAGTACTATATCAAAACTAGGAAGTCAATATGGGTACAATATGTATAAAGCTCTAAACCTTTTTACTTCATGTGTAGAATCCTATAACCACCAGTGCAATCAAGATATAACTCCATCATCACCACAAAGATCTCCCACATGCAACCCCTTTATAGACACACCATCTTCCACACCCTAGCTAGGATTCACCTATTTATAAGACTCTAAGTTCTATAAGTATCTAAGACAAATCAGATTTCCTTGAAGCTCACAAATGAAAACAACAAAAAAAAAAAGCAGAATTCTAAGAAGTGGGTTAGAGAGCATTATGGGTAAAAAGCTTGGCTTCTGGTATAGGAAAACCAGGAATCAAGTCCTATAACACCAGTTCCTACCTGTGTAATTATGGAAATTTATTTGAATACTTTGAGTCATGGCTTATTCATTTTTAATCTAGTTTAATGGGTTACTGTGCAAATGTGAAGATGGATATAAAATTGTGACCTAAAATATAAAACACAATTCCTCTTTTTGTCTCTCTCTCCCCACCCCCCTTCCTCTCTTCCCCTACACTTGAGACAGACAGAACCATCTCAGAACCAACATAGCATGATTCTTCTTACAACTAACTGTATGGCATTAGACATCAAACACAACCATCCACATCTCCTCCAACTCTAAGGTAAACACAGTTGGAGGCAGGATTTCCTGATCTCCTAGATCCTCTGCTACTCAGACATTCTGATGTCTAAGTCTGTCTCTCAGCATGACATATTGTGCAAATTAAACAATTTTTAAAATAAAGGTATGTGAGGAATAGCTTAGGTATTTTTGTTGTTGTTGCTTCCTATGTTTTGAAAAATCTCAAAATTTTATTTGATGTGTTTACTTTTTGTAATTTGTATGTATGTATCTATGCATGCCTCTGTGTGTGTGTGGGTGTGTGTGTGTCTCACTATGTGTTTACTTTAAGACAGCTATTGCATTTAGTTTTAGTTGCAACAGGCCAGAGTTGAACTGGAAAATTATCTGTAAAATTAAATAAAAACTATTAATGTGATATTTCTACCACAGAGAAACTCAGATGCATCTATATTTTAAGCAGATTTTTTTCCATCACCATTTATGACCCTTATACCCGCCTCTACCTCCCCCCATATCCCTACTACAAACACACCGCGATCAACACACTGTTGTCCATGTCAACAAGTTATTTCTTTTTTTTAAATGAATCTATTTTTATTTGAAGAAATAAAATCCTCTAGATATTTGAAATGCACTTATCACTTGTCACAAGCTCCTTCTGTTGTGTTGTAATATTTTTTCTAGCTAATATTCAAATTCAAGCACCCATAATTTCTTCTCTTTTGGACTTTTATAAGCATAGAAATAAGTAACATAAAGGCTTCACTTGCCCCTGTCCCTCTGTCTTCTGTGGGGTTGATCATGTGGGTGATTTCCCCAGCCACTGCTAGCTGATTACAGACCCCAACACCTTTTGTTTGTTTCAATTAGAACATTAGAATTCCAAGTGAAGGATTCTGGGGGAAATAATTTCCTTTAACTAAAGTGATTCCTAAGTGTGACTTTTTGTCTCTCTGAGGGTTACAGAGTTCATTTGCTTTATCCTCTTAATTCACTATTTTTAAAATTCAACATTTGTTAGTAAATCTACAATTTATTAGTAAAATACCAATTATATTGTTCTCTTTATTTCTCTCCCTCCACACACATCGTCTCCCATTTTCTTTGCTTTTATGTAACAATTACAATGAGGTAAAATATACTACCAGTTTTCAGGTATCTCCCTAAGAAAGGTAGACTCATTATTTAAAATGAGATATATAAATAAAATATATAAATGCAAATATGCATAAATGTACACATTCTTTAAACTGTCTATTCCAGAATTGTTAGCATGAGGCTGCATTAGATTTTTCCAGCAGGAGTTATATACCAGTGCAACATGCCCCAACGGCAGGGACCCGTGTCTTGCTCTCCAGGAGGCCTGCTGAACCACCCTCCCCTTCCTCATTAGGCTTGGGAGAGGAAAAGGCGCCCCTTCTCCTTCCCCCATGAACAAAGAGGTAACACTCCAGAACACAATAATACCTTTCTAAATCCTTCTCCAAATTTCAACCTTTATATGCTAGCTGTGGGAAAGAAGATTAAATATCACCAGACTGGTTTTGGGTATTTAATTTTTGATAATTTCATGTGTTAATTAGTAATTGGAATGCTGTCATTATCACATTAGAATCTCAGTCTTAATTTCTAATTTAACATGCCATTAAAATCCTATTTACAGCATAACATAGAACGTAGGAAATATGTAGTCTCCATCAATAAAGCTAAATAAATATTTACTAAATAGTCATTGAGGCATTTTAGGATGGCTTTATGGAAATAAAACAAAAACCCCAAATAATTTCAAGCCAATCTATAATAATAAAAGAGTAATATGCTAATTAGACTGGACATCCTTTGGGATGAAGCTGGGGCCAGAGGGAAGGCGGTGCTGGCAGCAAGGGGAAGGAAGGCTTATTCTTGAATGAATTTTGTGCATCAGGCCTCTAGTATTTTAATAAAAATACAATGTGAATATTTTAACAGCTATATAATTGTCCACTTTTTAATTTTTTATGTCTATCTTTATATTTGTAATCAGAAGCGTTGAGGAAATAGCCATCTCTGACTGTGTAATCATTAGTGTAATATGCAGTGTTTTAAAGTAGTTTGTGGTTAGAGAATCTTTAATTTGTTCCCTTGATTTATTTATGATTCTGTACAAAAATTCAGAATATAATACATTTGAATATTTGAAGTTTCTTAGAGAATGTAGAATATTGAAGCAAATGAATAATTATTTTTTCTAGTGAGATATCAGCTTATTGTTATATGTAATACTATTTTATAATCATAGCATTTGTCACTTTTAAAGTGTTCCATATACACTGTCTTAATAGTTCCTCACAATAATTTTATAAGGACAATGTTAGCATCTGTGTTGTATAGCTGTGAACAAAACTTAGCAAGTAGAAATGTTGTACAGTATTTCAAATTTCTTTTTTTAAAATGTGCACTTTGTACTGAAGTATACCTACAAAAATTTAGTAAAATAATAAATGTATGGTTTGATGCTTATTTTAAAAAGTGAATCCAGCATGTTACCCACAATCTCAAAAGCCCTCTATAATCTATTCTAGTCACAACCCCTCATACCTATGCCTCAGACAACAACTATCCTGACTTCTAACATCATTGTTTAGTTTGGCTCTTTAACTGTATGTACATGGAAATATATAATAAATTCTCTTTTGGGTCAGGTTTCTTATGATTAATGCTATGTTTGTGAGATTCATTCATGTTTTTGAGTATAGCTATAATTTTCTAATTGTGATTATTATATTATATTCCATCATGTGACTATACCAAGAAAGGAGCAATAATATTGAAAAGGACAAATACGTTGGTAAATATTTATGTGAAAATTAACTGAATATTGGCTAATATTGACTAGTAATATTTTGTGTGTTGTAAATTATAGGTGAGCTAAAATGCATCACAAAAACAATAAAAAAATCTGGAAATGAATTTATAGAGTCTTAAAGTTCTAGAATTATTGGGGAAATGTTAAAGTAACGATTTGCATTAAACTCTAATAAATCAATGCTGCATAATGTAAGCTTTGACATTTTACTAAACATGGCCATTTTAGCCTGAGAAACATATATTTGACAAAGACTACTTAAAAGTTTAATTTTATCAATAACAAACTGCTATATATTATATATAATATATTATTCATATAATAAATAATCATTCATTAGTCAATATTTATTAAGCTACTATGTGCTGGGCAACATTCACATGCTTGAGATACAATTGATAAAATTCCTATTCAGAGAACCTATATTCTTGGAATAGGGAGACAGCTAATAAACAAAAGATATTAAAATTACTAAATTATTCAATATGCAATATGTGTGAAGGTGATTAGGGATATGGAAAATATCTACTTTTCAAAGTTAAGTATATTAAATAGAATGGGGAATGTCCTGTTGATGAGTAGTTATTGTAGGCGGAGGCAGATTTCAGTATTAAATATGATGGTCAGGTCAATGCTTGTGAGAAGATGGAGTTGGAACAAATTCTTTTTAAAAAAATATATTTTATTGATTTTTTACAGAGAGAAAGGGAGAGGGATAGAGAGTTAGAAACATCGATGAGAGAGAAACCAATCAGCTGCTTCTTGCACACTCCCTACTGGGTATGCGCCCGCAACCAAGGTACATGCCCTTGACCGGAATCGAACCTGGGACCCATCAGTCTGCAGGCTGACGCTCTATCCACTGAGCCAAACTGGTTAGGGCTGGAACAAATTCTTGAAGAGAGTTAGCTGTGCATACGATTGTGTACCTCCATGGATAACTGGACGTCATTCTGGGCAGGAGAACTTGAGATAGAGTAGGTTTGGTATGTTCTGAAAACAGCAATGTCAATGAAGATGGAGTATTAAAAGTGAGAGTGGTGGAAGAGTTCAGAGAGATAAAAAGGCTGCACATTTTGTAGGGACTGGAAAACTGTTATAAAGACTTAGTCTTTTACTCTGAGTGAAATGAGAAGCCAGTGCAGATTTTTGAGAAGTGGCATGATCAGATTTAGCTTTTAAAATACTCACTTTGGCTACTATAACAAAAATAAACTGTAGTTAAGCAACTGTAGAATCAGAAAGACAAACTAGAAGGTTATTGTAGTAATCCAAACAAGACATAGTAATGCCTCAGTCCAGGATGGCACCCGTGAAGACACGAATCTTTATGGGAGCTCTAAAATATTCAAGGTAGAGCCAATAGAATTTACTAGGGGTTGGAAATGGTCAACGAGAGGGAAACAAACAAACAAAAACACAAAGTAACGTATAACTGCAAGATTTTTGGTCTGAGTGTTAAACAGAGATGGGGATGGATATAAAGAACGTTGTTCTTATTTTTGTTTCATGAAAGGGGTTGATCAGGACTTTATCTTTGGATATTTTGAGAGTGAAATATTTATTATAAACCCAAGTGGAAATCTCAGGTAAGCAGGTAGTGGATATACTAAAGTGGATTTTGTATGAGGGTTCTGGACTAGAGATATACTTGATAGTAGTTAGTATAGAGATGGTGCTTAAAGTCATGGATCTAAAGTGAAATCACTGCCAGAGTGAATAGAGATTGTGAACAGTTCAGGACCCAAATGAGCTCTGGTGTATTTCAACATTCAGCATGTAGTACAAAAGAGGAATCATCAAAATAAGCTAATATGAGTCAACTAGTGAAGTAGGGGAAAACCCCATAGAGCAGTGGTTCTCAACCTTCTGGCCCTTTAAATACAGTTCCTGATGTTGTGACCCAACCATAAAATTATTTTTGTTGCTACTTCATAGCTGTAATGTTGCTACTGTTATGAATCATAATGTAAATATCTGATATGCAGGATGGTCTTAGGCGACCCCTGTGAAAGGGTCGTTCGACTGCCAAAGGGGTCATGACGCACAAGTTGAGAATCGCTGCCATAGAGTGTGTGTTAATTCAGGCCCACAGAGAAGTAGATTTAAAAAAAGGATTTGATGCACAAGAGACATTTTGGATGAAATTTTTTTTTTAAGGAAAAAAAGACGGGGGTTCAAAGGAACTGAAGAGAATTTTCTGATTTGATGCTGGTCTGAAAGTCATGAAAAAAGTGGGGGAGGAAGGGATTAAAGTGAGGAGTCTTAAACTGCAGTGCAGTTCTGAGAACCTTTCAACTGGGTGATAGCAAATCCTAAAGCCAAAGTCTTCATTTGAGTTTTGTCTGACTCAGGCTTTCATTACTGCGGATGTCATTGGGAGGAGCCTGTTGTACATATGGACTCAACAAACACAGTGGTAGATCCAGGAATGCTGAGGCAGGTAGTGCTCTGATTATACCCTCTGCAGCAGGATAAAGGAATGGAGTATTTTCATGGGCACCAGCATGATGTCCTAGAAAGCAAGTGAAGAATAAGAAGGAGGACATGTTAAATGATATGAAATGTTGGTAATAGGTCAAAGAAGTGGAGGACTAGGAAGTGACTATTGGATTTAACAGTGTAGTGGGTGTGGATGGATTTGACAAGGATAGTTTTTGTGGAGTGGTGAGGACTAAAGCCTGATTTGATTGGATTTAATAGTGAATGGGAGAAAAGAAATAAGACTGTGAGAACAAGCTACTCTTTGAAAATGGTTTGTTGTAAAGAAGAAACAAAAAGAAATGATAAGCTATCTGAGTGGAAGTAGGTTCAAGCAAAAGTTTTTCCTTTTGAAAATGGAAGAATTTAGTAGCATGTTTGTGTTCTGGTGAAAAAATTCAGTAATAAGCCAAAAACACTTAATGGCCCTGTTCTAATAATGGCTCTTCATGCTTCTGTTTCCCATCCTCTTGGCAATATGACTTTGCTCCTATCAATAAGTGAAGTCTGTTTCCTCAGCTCTTGCCTTTAGATTGACCTGGTGACTTATTTTGACCAAAAGAATTCTGCAGAAGTGTCATTGTATGCCTCCTAAGACTAGGCTTTAAGGAACGTTGGAGCTCCTGCTTTCTTGGAGCATTCCCCATTACTCAAAAAATTCTGATTGAATCTAGTGGTAGAAGAGAACAGATCTGGAGGAGAACTAGGGCAGTCCAGCCAACTGCCAGCAGGGACCACTAGGCCTGTGTATGAGGCTGTCTTGGACAAACCAACTGTATTAAAGTCTCCATTTGACTCAGCTGGATGAGTTACTCCAGCAGAACAAGCGCCCACCCAGCTAAACCCAGATTGTCAACCCATGGTTCATGAGACATGAGAAATGACTGATCATATGTCAGAAATTTTTGAGGTAATTTTTTAAAAGAAATTGGTAACTGATTGAGACCCCAAATACCTTTTTGAAAATCCTGCTTTTTGTTTTTCCTCTATATGTTTTCATGTATACATTAGATAAACTAAAGAATGTTCTACACCCTAAATATAGTTTCCACTTTCCCATCTCTATGTCTTAACTAACTAACTAGATTCATCCTTTAAGGTGTTTTTTTCCCTGGGTTATTATATGCATGTACTTATATACTGCCTTTGGCTGCAATAAAATGTAAAGTACACTTTATTGAAGAGAACCAAATAATTTTTATTTGAAATAATAATAACTCTCTCAAAAATAAGAACATAGAAAAATAATCTCTACAAGATAGTCTTTGGAGTTAGAAGCTCCCCCAGGGGGGGCAAACTTTGTGACTCGAGGGCCACAATGAGTTCTTAAACTGGACCGGAGGGCCGGAACAAAAGCATGGATGGAGTGTTTGTGTGAACTAATATAAATTCAAAGTAAACATCATTACATAAAAGGGTACGGTCTTTTATTTCAATAGTTTTATTCATTTCAAATGGGCCGGATCCGGCCCACGGGCCGTAGTTTTCCCACGGCTGTGACCTAGACATAAAGGAACAAAGTAAAATACTAAAGTCCTTAGTTAAGCTTCTAAACTCCCTAACATATGCTTTAATGTAGCATCTAAATTTATTTAACAATTAATTACACTAAGCATTTCTTTTCTTCATGTTAATGTCATGCATATATTCTACCACTGAACTGTGTAAACTTAAGCCACTTAGCTGTGTAACCTTGAACCAGATGCATCATCTTTTCCCACTTCATTTTCTTCATTTTAAAACTGTCATAAATCTGGTGCCTATCTTACAGATTTTTGTTAGAATTAAATGGTATCATATTTACATGTAGTCATGGAACAGGATCTAGAATATCATAAGCACTGAATAACTTTAACAACTATTATCATATGATATATTATCTGGCTTTTCTCATTATCATTTAAAAATATTAGGTTTGGCAAATGATTTTAGAGAAGGGCTGGCTTTTTATCAACCAATTTAGTTAAACATTTCATCTAATGACATCCTTTGTCTACTTTATATCTAGGTTATCTGTAATCAACTACCTCCTAAATCTGTGGCTATAATTAACTATTGGACTTATTCTCTGCAGTAAAATCATGATTTCGACTAGAGTCAAGTGGGTTTAATTAATTTCAACTATAAAAATGTAAATGGATTTTGGGAGAATATTATAAAATGAAAGATTAGGTCATTAGTAATAGTCCCAGAGTTTATTACCCTCAAAAATAATATTTTCTCCAGATTATCCTAGAAAGAAATAATGTTACCTTCTACTGCCTTAAAAAGTCCAGACTAAAATCTTTGGAGAAAAGGCATGAATAAATGGTTAATTCTGACTCACCAGGTACTAAGAACTCATGACTTCATGTTGCTTGTATATTAAGTTGTGCCACACATGTTATTACAAGGCATCTTGTGGCTGGTGTACAAGACTGCAATTCACACTAACAGATGTTTGGGAAGGAAATTATTTGTTTAATTTGTTTATGAGTCACAGGATTTTTGTCTGAATGTAATTATAGGAGGAGACCACAATTTATGAATGGATTGTATTCCAAAAGTGCATTTGTAAGTCAGTTGTTTGGGACTAAGAACATATTTTATTGTATACACTAGGTTAAATGTTAGTGTTTTCCAATCGCTGCTTTATCTCATTATTTGGCTGACTGTATCTGTCTCTGGAGAAAGAATTTGAGGAGAAAAATGGCCTCTTTCTTTCCTAGCCAGTTTTTTTCTTTTGTTTTGATTCCACTGGTGATAACTTCTTCCTCTTTCCAGCACTGATTTTCTTAGGCTTTCTCATGAGATCTCATACACCCCAAACCACCCTGGAGTACTACAGCTCTGGCTTGACCCACGCTTGGCAGAATTAACACCCTTCCAAAATTGTGCACCTCCCCTTTCCACCAACATGTTCCATCTTTTGATGTTACTGATCTAAGTTTAATAAGAAAACAATGCAGCTTAAATGTTTTTACCCTAATGGGATTAAAAACTATGCCAAGAGTATTTCTAATTTTAAAAGATATGTTTTCATCCAAATTACTGTGCTTGGTGGACTAACTAATAAAAATGAAGAAGAAAGCCCCAGACATTTTGGAGCAATGACATATTGGAGTTGGGCCCAACATGTAGGCCTTTTTCTGCCAAAAAGTCTGTCCTAAGAGTCATCTTCATCAATTAAATTTGTTTCCTACAAATTTTCCCGCTTTCCTTTTATAGACTAACAAATTCTCTAAAACTTATATCCAGCAATTTCCCATTTTACAATCAGTGATAAATACTGAACAAAGAAAAAGAGAACAAGAAAGATTTTATATGTGTATCCATTGCAGTTTTCCTGAATTTTATTTTTATTTTTACTTTTATTTTTACAAATCAATAGATGCCTAATTATTAATTAACTATATTATTTATTTCTCACACCAGCTAGTTTGTTTATTATTTGGGATTCTAATGTATGTCTAGAGCTTAACCCAGTGCTTGACACTTAATAAATTCCAAATAAGTACTTAATGAATGAAGTAAAACATTTCAATTCAGTTCATATTTGGAACATGCCACAATGGACACATAAAAGTACACAAGTAGAAATAACAAGGTATGCTCTGTAGAAAAACAGACATCTGTTTAAGGAAGTAGACAACCTGATAATTTGACCCTCTAACTGGATATGTTTTCTATTTTTCTGGTGAGGATAAGGGTTAACTTTTGTTTTCATTATAACTATTAAACATTCACTGTTTCTACCTAGAAAATCATTTTTATTTACTTATGTTATAGGGGGGAAAGAATGAAATATTGAGAAAAAAATGTTTTTGCAATTGTTCTTAGACAAACTCCATAGATATTTGAGAATAAATTGGCATTTTTGTGGAGGAGAGGGATTTAAATCATGAGGTGCATGTAGAATTTTTAAGTCACTTAACACACGTATAAATGGAATTAAAACAGATGAAGTCGGGGGGACCCTGAATGTAAATATGCAACTGGAAATTAGAGCAACACAAAGTTTATCTGATGAAGTAATGTCACACAGGCAATAAACTTAAAAGTAATCCACACAAGATTGTCATGTTAGATGCACTTTTATTTATTTTAAACAGCTCTTCAGTTTCCAAAGAATTTGGGTGGCCCTTTCTGGCTTACACTTGAATGCTGATATGTAGAACATGAGCCTGTAGATCTGGAGGAAACGCATCATCGCACAGCAGGCTGAGCTGCTTGTTTATTAACAGGTATGAGCTAATCATAAGCAGTCATGCAAAGACTTGCTCTTGATTTAGCTATTTCTGAAATTGACTGCAGTGCTACTAAGACTCAAAATCTTATGGCACACATCAGTATCTTGGTGGGTTCTCTACACATGAGTCATCTGCTTTTTATTTTCAACCATTCTTAAATTAATTCTTTACATGTAGTTTTAACAATACTAAAAAAAAAAATCAGTATAAATGCATTACAATAAAAAAAAGCTTATTAGTTCAAAACACATGCATACAATTGAGACTTTACAAAATATTATGTTTTACTAATACTAAAAATTTTTAAATGGTGTTAGTCCAAATCTATATATATAAAAGCCTAAGCGACTGAATAACTGAACGACCGAATGACTGGTCGACCCGTCGCTATGATGCGCACTGACCACCAGCGGGCAAATGCTCAATGCAGGAGTTGCCGCCTGGTGGTCAGTGCGTTCCCACAGCAGGAGACCTGTTCAGCTGACCAATCCATTCCCGTGGCCCACCAGCTCGGCAGCAGCTACTCACTCCCTAAGTAGTCCTGCAGGTCCAATCTTCAGAGAATGGGCCAGGATCTGACGGACCAGCGCCGCTGGCATAATCCTGATAGTGCTACCAGCCTCCTGGAAGTCTGCCTTGGGCACTGCAGCCACGTCCCCTCCCTAGATGCTCTGCAAAGAAGAAATGATATAAAAGCAGCCTCCAGGTGGCTCCCAACAACCTGCGCAAATGTCAGAGAGATGAATCTGGATCCTGGGCCAGCAAGGGCATCCCACTGCCTGCTTGGAGGGCCAATTGCATCCTGCCCCTCCCACCCCCGCTAAGGATGGGTGCCAGACACAGGGCTAATGGCTGGCAAGCACCACTGTGGCAGCACGAGCCTCCCCTGATCAGGACTGACTGGGCATGAGCCTGTGGCAGGCGCAGTGGAGCTGGGATGAGCAGGAGCAGCAGACAGCGTTGGGCTGCCAGTTTTGGCCCAATGCCTGAATTCATGCACCAGGCCTCTAGTATTTTCACTCTTACAAAATACACTACCACAAAGAAGGATTTCTTGTTGGGAAGATTTTAGCTCATTAATTTTCAATTTGAGGCAGTTACTAATAAGTCCTTTAAGTCTCAACATTGTTAGTACATTTTTAATTCCATGTGCCAAGAAATATTCAAAGTTGTTTACCTAGAGCTATTCATAAGCTTATCTATCTATCATCTATCTATCTATCTATCTATCTATCTATCTATCTATCATCTATCTATCATCTATCAAGCTTACGTGCCACAGGACATAATTGGTAGTATTATTACTAATACACACTAGTTTATATTAAACACCTATTAATAGCTGAAGATTTATACAAAATGCTTTAACATGGTTTTGCTTATTGTGCTATCATAATCATGGGCAATAGGTGTGAATATTATTCTCACTTTACAGGTGATAACATAGAGGAGTTAAGTAGCTTACCCAAAGTCAATATCTATAATAATAAAAGTGTAATATTCTAATTAGACTGGACAGCTAAATGACCTTCTGGACATCATTCCGGACGTTCTTCCAGACGAAGCCGTGGTGGCAGGGGCTGAGGCAGAGGCGGGTAGGGGCAATCAGGCAGGCAGGCGAGCAGTTTGGGGTGATCAGGCAGGCAGGTGAGTGGTTAGGGCTGATCAGGCAGACGGGTGAGTGGTTAGGGGTGATCAGGCAGGCAGACAGAGTTGGTTAGGGTTGATCAGGCAGGCAGACAGGCAAGTGTTTAGGGGCAATGAGGCAGGGAGGCAGAGTGGCTAGGGGCAATCAGGGAGGCAGGCAGGCTAGCGGTTAGGAGTCAGCAGTCCCAGATTTCGAGAGGGATGAGGGATGTCCTACTTAAACCAGCAGTCAGACATCCACTGAGGGGTCTTGGATTGTGAGAGAGTGCAGGCCAGGCTGAGGGACCGTGTCCCCCCCCATGCACAAATTTTGTGCACCAAGCCTCTAGTGAATAAATAAAATAGTAAACCTAGCATTGGAACAAAATCGAGAGCTCTTCTTTGTTCCCCATAGTCACATCTGCATAAGGAAGCATATATTTTTATTTATACCCTCTGGGTGTTATTCTATTAAGCTGCTGGTGGTTAGCTGAGCTCAAATATTAAAAAAAAAATACAGAGCCTAACAACCATTTCCACACAGAGGACTCTCATGCAAACTGCACTTCAGGAAGAAGCCTGCTCTGAACTGACTGTCTGCACTGTATTTCTGCCATCTGAGCCATCCCTTAAAAAAGAGCTCCTCAAATCCTATGTCAACCAATAGGACTGAGGCTTCCCCCATCCAATCTGAGCTGTGCAGCTCCAATCAAACATGGACAGTGCCTTTTAGACCAATCAAACTGAGAGAATTTGGAGTCCTCATTTGCATGAGGACAGACTACTCAGAGATCAGGGTATGGACTTCTGTTCGTGTAAGTTAGCTCCCCTCTGGCTCCCAGGATGTACTTTTCCTTTCCACCAAAGACTGCCTCTTCCTGGCTGGGCTAAAACACAGATGTATCATGAGACCAGAGCAGAACAGTATAGTGCAAAGCAGACTGGCAGAGTGCATAGCAGAGCAGACCATGGAGGGACAGAACAGAGCTATTTAGCCAGAGAGGGGTGTGACACAAGGACAGCCTGGCCCGAGAACTGCCTCACAGTCCAGCTGTTTTCACAGTCGTGCAGTATCATAATTGAGCTGTTTTTCACTGAATAAAATTTCTTACTTCACTGCACCCCAAATTAGGGATTCCTGTGGTATTGGATTGGTGCCAAAGACCATTGGTTGACATGTCTATAGTTAATAATACAGTATTGCATACTTGAGAGTTATTAAGAGAGTACAGCTTAAATTTAAAAGTTCTCATCAGAAGGAAAAACTATTTTTAGCTATGTAGGGTGACAAATGTTAACTAGACTTATTAGGGTGAGCACTTCCCAATATTTACTGCTATTAAATCATTATATTGTACACCTGAAACTAATATGATGTTATATATTATTAGAAAATATTTTGATGTTATTACTTTCAGATGTATAGTAAATCATTGCCATTTTGGGAGTTTGTATGTGCCATTCTTTCATTAGTTGACAAAAGTTACTAATCCTTGAAGAAATAAAATAAATTGTTAGTATGAAAGAAATTAACTTGAAAGAGTTTATAGACAGAACAAATGTCAAGTGGTCAAGACTATTTCTTTTTAACTAAAGAGGAGTTTACATCAGTTGTTTATTACAGAATGCTGTGAGTCATTATAGGATTTACATAATAAAAGATGCATGTTTTCCCTTATTTTGGTTAAAATTATAACATGTGATTTTTTACAGAATGCAGAAATTTTCTGATTGAACAGAGAATTTACCATGATCACAGACACTTATTTAACCAATAGAAAAAAAACCCATAAAGAATATCAAAGCAAGATAATCTTGATTTATTCTCTGCTTTTACTCCATTCCAAATACTAACTTGAGTTCACTTGTTCTATTAAAATGTGTGAGTTTTGAGAGGAAAGATGAGCAAAGCATTCATATTTGCTAATATAGCACATTTTGACAGGTTGCTATGCATAACATGATTGATCATCAGGATGAGAATAGAAATAAAAAGCAGAGGTGAAATCATGCCAAACTGAGGGAAATGAATGTTCTGTTAATCTTTTAATTATTTCTTGAATAGATTGAGCTGACTTTTGCTTTTTAGAGTTTCTTTCACCAGTTTGATGTGTTTTACCTATTCAGCAAAAAAAGAGTTTACATTTTTTTAGTATATTATCAACATGGCAACATGATATAGAAGATGAAGTGAACACATTATTTGGGATATGTAAACAATGTATGTACATTTCTTTCTTGGTAATAAGAAAATCAAGACCTCTTGATTTTCTTATCATCATGGTTTTTAGTTCTTGATTTTTCTACTTATACAGAGGTACTTTTAGCCAAGTTAGTTAACTTTTCTGAAGCTCATTTTTTTTCTCTTATGTAAAATCAGATATTATCTTCTACCTCACATAATTATTGTAAAACTCATCTTAACTAGAATATAGAAACACGCTTACATAATGCTTGGCTTTATTTTGATTTAGAAAAATTTCGGTTACCTACCTTTTTTAAGGGAAAACATTAAGTTTGCAAATTAATAAACAAATTATTTTAAAATATTATTTTTGAAAAATGGCATCAGCAAGATGGCTGAATAAGACATCCCTCTCATATCACCTCCCTCACAACAACAATTTGGCTCCTATTCACAGACAGAAGTGTCTCTGTGGGAGCTGTGGAAGCCAGCACCAAATGCCAAGGTACTAAGTGAAGTCTCGTCCACCTGGGCATTGGCTAATGGACATGGAAATCTTAGTGCCGACTGTTGATCCTGCAGGAACCTCTGTACTGGCTCCTGCCACTCTCAGCCATGGTCTGAGAGGCTATGGAGAACACTGTCTTAGACAATCACCCATGATTAAGAGAGCCTTTGTGGAAATTCAGTTCAACAGAGAAGTCGCATTCATAAGAGACTATGAATAATTGTATGCATATAAATTAATCTAGAAAAATGGATAAATATCTAGAAATGAAGAACCTACCCAGGTTGAATCATGAAGGAGTAGACAATCTGAACAAATCAGCAGTGAGTAGGGAGGTGGAATCAGTAATCAAAAGAATCCTCAAAAAGCAAAGTCCAAGAACAGATGGTTTCCCTGCTGTATGCTACCAAACTTTTAAAGAAGAATGGAATTTTTTCAAAACAACTGAAAAGGAGAGGACATTCCTGAACTAATTTATGAGGTCAGCATTATCTTGCTACCAAAGCCAGATAAGGACAATAGAAGAAAATTGCAGGCCAATATTGCTAATGAATCTAGATGCAAAAATACTCAATGAAATATTAGGAAGCCAAATTCAGTAGCATATTAAAAGCATCAGGCAACAGCATCAAGTGTGATTTATCCCTGTGATGCATGGATGGTTCAACATACACAAATCAATAAATGTGATATACCACATTAATATATTAAAACATAATACTATGATAATCTCAGTGTTTGGAGAAATAAAACCTTTGACAAAATACAACATCCGTTTATGATAAAAACTTTAAAAAATTCTGTGATGGAGGAACATACATCAACATAATAAAGGTCATAAATGAGAAACCCACAGCTAACATTATCTATACTAATAAAAGGGTAATATGCTAATTAGACTGGACATCTTCCGGACATCCTTCCGGACATCTTTGCAGACAAAGCCATGTTGGTGGGGCCGAGGTAGAGGCAGTTAGAGGTGATCAGGCTGGCAGGGGAGAGCAGTTAGGGCAATCAGGCAGGCAGGCAGTGGTTAGGGGTGATCAGGAAGGCAGGCAGATTAGTGGTTAGGAGCTAGTGGTCCCGGATTGTGAGAGGGATGTCTGAGTGCTGGTTTAGGTCTGATCCTGTAGAGATTGGGCCTAAACCTGCATTCAGACATCCCCCAAGGGGTCCCAGATTGGAGAGGGTGCAGGCTGGGCTGAAGGATCCTCCCCATGCACAAATTTTGTGCACTGGGCCTCCAGTCTATATTTATAAAACCCTAATATGCAAATAGACCGAACAATGGAACAACTGAAAAACCAATCACTATGACGTGCATAGATCACCAGGGGGCATGCACGGAACATGGCAGGCGTCAGCAGCAGGAGGCAGAGCGTGGAACATGGTGGGCGTCAGCCATGGCAGGATGGTGGAAAGGTGAGCAGGGGCACCAGACCAAGGAAGGGCGCTGGTCACTGTCATCGGGGTGAGCCTCTGGTGCTTACTGAAAATTCTTTGCTCCCGTACATCACAGTCCTGCCCATTGTTCGCACCTGTTGCCGGCATTGTCACCACTTGCAACCACTGCCGGCCCCCAGGCTTGGGCCTGATCGCTTGGCGCCGTCAGTGGATGTGAGTGGCAGCTGCTGACCCCGATAGCCCCTCAGGGCTTCTCCACCTCCCCCTGCTCCTGAGGGGCGATTAAGACAGCAGCTGCCGCTCACACCCACTGCTGGCGCTGGTCCCAATCACTCCGCGCTGTCAGCAGGTGTGAATAGGGCCAACACCATCCCTGTGCCTACTGCAGCCTCATGGCCCATAGTTCCTTTCAAGGTACACGAATTCGTGCACTGGGCCCCTAGTAATATAAAAGCCTAAGCAACCATTTGACCATTCAACTGTTTGAACAGTCACTATGATGTGCACTGACCACCAGGGGGCAGACACTCAACGCAGGAGCTGCCTCTTGGTGGTCAGTGTGCTCCCATAGTGGGAGTGTCGCTGAGCTGATGGATGAGCACCAGACACTGGGGTCATGGCTGGTAAGCACAGCTGTGGCATCGCGATCCTCTCCCATGGACACTCTCCTGTGCGCCTCTCCCCCATCCGGATCAGGACCAGGATCAGGACCGGCATCGGGACTGACTGGCTGCGAGCTCGCAACAGCTTCTTGGTCATGGGTGCACTGGTATCGCCCTAGGATGGGAGCACAAAGACCGCAGTGGAGAGGCAGTGAGCCTCCTGAGCAGCAGTGGCAGCAGGCACAGCAGGGCCGGATGAGCAGAAGCAGTGGGGCGCCCGGCCCAGGCTCGAGCTCCTCCCTGGCCACCTGCCACTTTGTGCACTACTACATCCCTTGGGGGATGTTGGACTGCTGGTTTTGGTCAGATCTCTGCAGGCCACACCGAGGGACCCTACTGGTGCATGAATCCATGCGCCAGGCCTCTAGTACTAAGTGAGGTCAGAAACATGACAAGGGTACCTGCATTTGCCACTTCTATTTAACATAGTACTGGAAGTCTTACCCAGGCCAATCAGGCAAGAAAAAGAAACAAAAGGCATGCCAATTAGTAAGGAAGAAGTAAAATTGTCTCTTTGTGAATGATATGATCTTATACATAGAAATTCTAGAGAAACCACCAAAAAAATATTAGAAGTAGTGAATTAACTTAGTAAAGTTGCAAGATGCAAAATCAACATATATAAATCAGTTGTATTTTATATACTAACTAGAGTCTCAGTGCACAAAATTCATGCACAGGTAGAGTCCCTAGTGGCTGCCAGCTGTTGGCCAGGGCCTCCCTTCCCCAGCTGCTAGCTGCCAGCTGCTGGCCAGGGCCTTCCTTCATTCCACGTCACCCCTTGGTGGTCAGTGCATGTAATAATGAGTGCTTGAACTCCTCTTCGGTCAAATTCCTGAGGGGACACTTTGCATATTAGGCTTTTATATATAGACATATTGAGCTGTCTAAAAAAGAAATAAAACAATCTCATTTAAAATGGCATCAAAAAACAATAAAGTATACTTGGGAATAAGTTTAAACAAAAGGGTGGAAAATCTGTAGATGAAAGAAATTGTATAAGGCAAAATAATTGGAAAGATAACCTGGTTTTATATGGATCAGAAGAATTAATATTTGCTAAAACGTCCATACTACCCAAACCTACCTATAGATTCAGTGTAGTCTCTGTCAAAATTTCAATGGCATTTTTCACAGAGATAGAATAAACAATTCTGACATAAAAATAGGACCATAAATCAATGAAACAGAATTGAAAGCCCAGAACTAAATCCTTGACAAGAGAGTAAGAATACTCAATGAAGAAAGGATAGTCTTTTAAATAAATGGCGTTGGAAAAACTATATAATGACATCATTCATAAAAATTGGCTAGAAATAGTTTTTGACTTAAACATAATCCTGAAACCATAAAACTCCTAGAAGTAAACATAGGGAGAAAACTCCTTGACATTGGTTATGGCAACAGTTTTTGGGGGTATGACACCAAAAGCACATGCAACAAAAGTAAAAATAAATGGGACTGCACCAAGATAAAAAGATCCTGCCCTGTAAAATAAAGAGTTAAGAAAATAAAAAGGTATAATATGGAATGAAAGAAAATAATTCTAAACAAATTAATATAGTGTTAATATCCAAAATACATAAGTGACTCAGATAATTCAATAGCAAAGCAAACAAAAATCTGGTTAAACAATGGGCCGAATAGCTGAATAGACATTTCCTTAAAGAACACATCCCAATAGCCACCAAGTACAGAAAAATGTTCCACATCACTTATAAGAGAAATCAAATCAAACCATAATGAAAAATCACCTCACACCTGCCAGAATGACTTTTTTTTAAAAAAAGACAAGAGATAACAGGTATTGGCCAGGATGGAGCGAAAAGGGAATCCTTGTGCACTGTTGCTAGGATTGTATACATTGGTACAGCTGCTATGAAAATAGTATAGGGGGTCTTGAAAAATTTAAAATAGAACCATCATATGATACAGCAATCTACTTCTGGGTATATATCCAAAAGGAATGAAATCAAGTTCTTCCAGAGATACCTTCACTCCTACATTCATTGCAACATTATTTGCAGTAGCCAAGATATGAGAACAACCTAATTGTGCATCTACAGATGACTGGATAAAGATATGGTATATATGTAAAATTAAATATTATTCTGCCATGGGAAAGAAAAAATCCTGCCATTGTGACCACATGGATGGACCTTGAGGGCATTATACTAACTGAATAAAATGAGAGAGAAAATCAAATACTGTATAATAGCACTTAAATTGGAATCTAAAATGATGAACTCATAGAAACAGATAGTACAATGGTGGCTGTGAGGGGCTGAGAGGCAGGGGAAATAAAAGTTATTCAAAGAGTACAACTTTCCAGTTATAAGATGAATAAGTTCTGGGAATCTAATGACAGCATAGTAGCTATAGTTAACAATATCATTATATATATATATATATATATATATATATATATATATATGTTATATATTCTTGAAAGCTGTTAAGAGAATATATCTTAAGTGTTCTCTTCACAAAAATAAATAGTAATTATGTTAGTAAACGGAGGTATTACCTAACCATACTATGGTAACCATTTTGCAATATGTAAGTTTAGCAGATCATCATACTGTATAACATAAACCTATAGAATGTTATATATCAGTTATATCTTAATAAAGCTATGAAAAAGATAAAATATTATTTTGTCTTGAGGAATGTTTGTATACATCTGCAATTAGGTTTACAATTTAAAATTCTTTTTAAACCTAATAGATTTATAGAATGAATTATGTGGTCCTCTTATGGACTCCAAGCAGATGGTGTTGCTTGGAGTTCATAAGAAATAGATATTTTAAGGATAGAATTGGTAATAAGAAACTTTTTATAGGTAAAATGCTATCATGTGTATGAATCAAAAATGAAAAATGACACATTAAGTAAAACAACACACATTTAAATTATTGGGACAAAGTTTCAAGGTATTTATGTAACTCAGAATACAGTCTATTTTTCTCTTTATAAAAAGAACTATTAACATGCTTTGATTCCTGTTAGTTTAAAAAGTTCAGATAAATTAAAATATTAATTTAAAGATATTATGATTAATGAATAACAGAAGAATGCCACTAGCATAGGCATCCATCTTAGCTCAATAATGAATAAAATCTACTAAATTACAGTGGAAATATAATTTCATTAGGCAAAGGTAGTCAAATGAGCTCAGAAAGTATGAACATTATCTAGCTATTAATTTCTTTGAAAAATAATTAATAGTTACTTTCTAGTTGTCAGATACAATGCCAATTTCCAAGTCAAATTATAGAGTTAAATAAAGCATAACCTCTACTCTCAGGAATGTACTAACAATAAATGTGAAAACCATAGAGAAGGAATTGAATTGGAGAAAATGACACTTCAAATAATGCCAGTTGGTACAATGAACGCAAACACAGGTTTAAAGCAAACTTGGAGCTGAAAGCCTGACAGGAAATCAGGAAGTAATAGAGACATGCTATTAGGATAAGCTGTCATTCAAAATGGCACTTATGACAATATTATGACTTTTTTCTACAGATGACTATGATGGATTATTACGGGAAAAGGGAAAAGGAGCAAAACGAGGGCAGCATTATACATATCATTTCCGGATTCAGTGAAAAAGTAAAAAATGAAAATCACCTATAGAATAACATTTCATCTTTGCTCTCCTTTAAATTATCTCAACAGATAACTTAATATAACCTAATATTCCCGAAGACAAAATTGTTTCTTCTAAGCTCAATTTAAAATATAATGAAATTATAAAATGTGGTTTTAATTTTTTAAAAGTTTGATTAGTTATATATGAGAAGATTGCATGGGCTTTAAAATTTTTATTTCCATTATAGAGGAAGAAATTGATAAGTGTTGTTCATGTTAAGGAAAGTAGTGGACAAAGAGCACACAAAGAGTTGCTCCCTTACTTGATTTTAAGTAAAGGAAATGGATTATAAGTGTATTTGTCTTCATTATTGTTTTCTCATAAGCAAAAACGAGAACATATTGACAGATAAATGCTTATTCATTTCTTTATTTTTCAGGAGATGTTGCTTTTATTAATAACTGCCACTTACTGAATATTTTCCAATAAGGCTATTTTTCTTTGACTTTGAGGAAGATTATGTATACACAGAATGTTTATTTCCTCTTAGAAGGTAATTTTAGCAAAATATTAATGTCTTACTAAATTCTGATACATTGTCTGATATTTCATACACATACACACACATAAGCATTTTATACAGTGTGTCTATCAAAATATATATACACACTTCTTTTTTTCTGATAGCTCAATTGATGTTCTTTTTCTTTTTAGATTTAATCCATTGGAATTAATAATTATTCAAAGTTTGTGTACATTTTTTGGGACACCCTGTATATATTGCTAAAAAATATGGCTATATGAGTATAAACTGTTTTTATTTTCTTTTTGAAGCTATTTTTATTCTTTTTATTTATTTTTCTCATGAAGACACGTTTATTCACTAGTAGCTATTAAGTATATACTACCTTCCAGGTATGTGCTTTTCAAAGGTTAAGATAATTTGGGTCAATTTTTTAGTTTCATAAAATTATATGGTCTCAATGGAGGTTTATACTAAAACTTTTCTAGTAATAGACTTTTTTGAAAATGAGTATTCAAGTCAGAATATTATGTTGCATTTTATATTATTTATCAAAGCTTCTTCCAAATTAATATCTAAATGTATAAATATACCTATCACATGAAATAATTGAGAGAGAAAATATTTTATTAAAAGGAAAAATGAGCTATAAAATTATTAGGTAACAATGACTACTATTACTCAGCATATAGAAAGCTGAAGTAATCATTGGTTGAGCTTGAATGATAGGTGAATATATCCATTTCTAAAATTTACTTTTTTTGTTACTATGTAGTACTAAAGAATCATTACACGAGTGGTACAATTAATCTAAACTAAAGCAAAATGCAAAAGTAAAATTATTCTTACATTTGAGGCAAACATTTATAAGATTTGCATCAAAGATATTTTAAAGTACTTACCTTTATAAAATGTGAAGATTTTCTTGTAAAAGAAACACCTGACTTGGAAAGCTTAGAAGAAAGATTTTGATATCCTATCATATGAAATCAATTAGGTAACTAGGAAGCGATATAAATACTAAAATAATAATCATTATATTAACTCAGGTTTTTTATTTTCTTTTTTTTATGTTTGAGACCACTAGAACCACTTACACAGTTTCATTAAGATGCCAAAAGATTTTTTAAAGACTTTCAGGTATATTCTAAAACCTTATTGTAGAATAGTATTATTTGAGTCCTCGATTTTTAAAAGGGAGTGAAGCAGCCCAGTGCCCATCAGTATATGAGTGGATAAAAAGCTATGGTACATTTGCACAATGGACCTAACGGGTATTAATGCTAAGTGAAATAAGCCAAATAAGTCAGAGAAAGACAAATACCATATGATTTCACTTATATGTGGAGTATAATGGACAACATACGCAAACAAACAAAATAGAAATTGCCTCATAGATACAGAGAACAGATTGTCAGCTGTCAGAGGACATGGGGGTTGGGTGGCTGGATGAAATAGGTGAAGGGACTAAGCAAAAACAAAAAACAAACAAACTCATAAACGCAGACATCAGTAAGGTGATTGCTAGAAGGAAAGGGGGGTGGGGTGGGATCAGGTAGAAGAGGGTAAAGGGAAGATAAATGCTGATGGAAGGAAACTAGACTTTGGGTGATGAACACACAATGCAATATACAGCTAATGTATTATAGAATTGTACACTTGAAACCTACATAATTTTATTAACCAATGTAGACCCAATAAATTCAATAAAATGTATTTTAAAAATAAATAAACAGGGTGTCTGAAAGATTCACCTCACAAACTTAGATGATTCATATTAATCATTAGATGTAAGTCATAGAGCCTGTAAATTGTCCATTGATTTTGAGCTGAGCCACACTAAGGGGACAATGTATTGAAAGCCATAACTGTCACTTTACTAAGTATTTTTGTTGAAGATATCATAAAATAAGAATTGAAGTCTATTTTTCAAGAATGAAAACAAAGTCTACAAATTTCTAAAAATATTTGCCAGGCAATAGATGTGTTCTCAATCCTGGACTGACTAGTGTCTTGATAGAGTTCCTCCCCTGGTGGTCTAGTCAAGTTTCCTTGTATTCTATATTATCTACCAGAAATACATTTATTGAAATGGATGAAGAATCTCTAAGGAAACATGGCTACTTTGGTCTCCGATATTCTGACTCCCAGCCTCTACACTTTATTGCTATAAAAATATGTACCAAGGCATATTTTTAACCTACACTCAAGCAAGTTTTGCCATTATCTATGCAGATAATGTATGCATTTTTTTTAAAAAAGTATTTTTATTGTTCATTTCAGAGAGGAAGGGAGAGGGAGAGAGAGAGATAGAAACATCAATGATGAGAGAGAATCAGTGATCAGCTGCCTCCTACATGCCTCCTACTGGAGATTGAACCAACAACCAGAATCAAATCTGGGACCCTTCAGTTCACAGGCTGATGCTCTATCCACTGAGCCAAACTGGCTAGGGCTCTCTGTGTATTTTTAATGTCTAATGAAATTTAGATTCACAAGAAATTGCAAAGGTATTACCTTTCCCCCAGTTTCCCCCAAAGGTTTTTGTTAGGCCGGAGAGAGCCCAGGTTCAGATGCATGCAGGCATGTGATGAGATAATGGACTTCCCCTGGAATTTCTCACAGATCAAGGTGCCAGACACAGATACAGGCTTCTTCTCCCTTAATCCACATACCCCCGCCCATGCCCATTCCCTGAAACAGAGAATTCCTCAGCTCATGTCCCCGCCCCTCACCCAACCGCAGTATAAAATAAGCGCCCCCCTCCCTGTTGGCGTGAATCCATGTGCCCTGTCCTTGGGGTACCTGGGTCTCCCGGGGACGCAGAATAAACCTTTTCCTTTCCTTTCTTTTCTGATTCACTGGACTCTATTTCTTGCGCCGCCTCCTGAGCCACCTAACCTAACAGTTTTATCTTATACGACTATAGTGTATTATGAAAACAAGGTCTGTTAATTATTTTTTTCTGATTCAACTTGAGATTTTTCTGGTTCTTGAAATGATGGATGATATTCACTATTACCTCAGACATTTTCTATACTATATTATGACATTCTGGATCTCATTTCAAGCCTTCTCTGGAACCTGCAGGTTGGGAGAGAGAGGAAGCTGCCTTGTTTCAGCCCAGTGCTGGTGGAAGTCTGGGTTCCCAACTCAACCTCTGTTGGTACCCTGGGAATAGGGGAGGGGGGCTTCATTACTCCTGGATGTGGGTGGGAGTTTAGTGAGGATCCACTTTGGCTGTGGGGGTGAGAAGCACCTTGTTACTGCCTCTTACTTCACAAGAAGGTTTTGTTACTGCTGGACTGTAGTGGAATTGGCAGCTATCCACTACTGTTGCTCTGACTTCACCCCAACCGAGAGGGCAGGGGTGCTTATTACTGCTCGGTGAAGATGGAAATCATGGATTCCCTCTAGGCCTCCTCTGACACCACCCCTTTGTGGGAGGAACAGGTATTTTATTGTAGCTGGGCAAGGTTGGAAGTCTAGACTTCCCACTGCAGTCTTCGCTGATTATGGTAGGGGTGCAGCCTCTGTTCCCCGCCCGCCCCCCCATGTTGTTTGCCTATAGTAGAATAATTATTGCCTAAAATTGTTCAGTCTTGCTTTTTGACATTTTTCTGATGTTTTGGATATAGAGAACAGCATTTCATTAGGCTCTTATTGTTGTGCCAAACTTTTTCAGCACTCAGTTTATTATATATGAAGCAAAATGAAAACCCAGAGAAATGTGCTTGGGCTTTAAGATAAAAATCTCTAAGTTGAAAAATAACTAGCAACCTTTTAACACTCATTGGGTTTTTAATTTGGAGAGGGCAAGGTAGACTTGGGAATTTCAACATTTATTTAAGCAAGACATAAATATTCTTGCACTTACATTTTTTCAGATTTGATTAAAAATATAAGGAACTAGATGCTATGCAATATTATAGAGATCCATGTATTTCAGTCCCAGTTAAATGCTGCAGTACCTTATGTCACTGATCTCCAAACTGTGGTACTGCAGGGATTTCTTTGTCATTTGCCTTCCTAAGAATTTCCTTCATTTATTAAACAAATACTTATTAATTTTACCATTTTAAGTAGTTACAATTGCAAACTAAAGCTTCTGTTTAGGAACATCAGTTGTCGATTCAAATGTAAATAATTCTAGTTAAATGTATGAAACTAGAGGCTCAGTGCACGAAATTCGTGCACTCGCGGGGGGGGGGGGGTTCCCCAGCCTGGCCTGTGCCTTGTCACAGTGCAGGAGCCCCATGATCAATTGCCCCAAAGAGGTAGTCCCCACCCACCCATCCAGGGCTCCTCAATGGATTGCTCCAAAGAGGTAGGCCGGAGCTGGGGGTCCCACCTCCGTGCCATGCAGAGCCGGGAGGCAGGACCCCCAGGACCCCCAGGACCCCCAGGACCCCAAGCAAGCCTCCCACACAGAGCCAGAAGGAGGCGGAACCCCCAGGCAGGCCTCGTTATGATTAGCCGGTACCCCTAAGGCAGGCCTTACCGCATGGAGCTGGGGTACCCCCAGGCAGGCATAGCCTTATGGAGCTGGGACCCCCAGGCAGGCCTCATCTCACAGATGCAGCTTCAAGCCCAGCCCTGCCCACCTGCACATGCCCACTGTGCACGCAGCCATCTTGTGACAGCGTTAGGGCATCACAGCGTGATGACCACTTAGGCTTTTATTAGTAAGGATTATGATTTAGGTAATATTCACCTTCAATGAAAAATGACAGATTTAAAAACATTTGATAAATATTAAAAATACTTTTTAATGGCTCTATATTAATTTTTGGACACATTTATAACAACAAATGAGGTTTTTCTAAATCTTATTTTTAGTAAAACTTTGGCAAAAAAATAACTTAAATATCTTTAATTTGCCAATGGTTATTTTGTGAAAATATCTTTATGGTTAAAATTAATCTATAGTTCATTTAGCTTAATAACATAATGGATGAGATTTTGAATATTATATCAAATTCTGTACATTTTAAATAATTTATCAAATGGCCGTGATACTATGAAGGAAAACAGAAACAGTATTTTAGACTCAATATAAGGAGAGAAGGATCCAGAGAACCTTCACATCTTACTCTGCTTTCTCAGTAGTTCATTGTGTGCATTATTTGTGATACATCATAGCTCCCTTGCACTATATCATTATCAGTGTCATCCAAGTGAAACAAATTTTTGGGGGTAAAAAAGACAGGTTTTAGGAAAATTTAGAAATTAAGGGGACCATGGAAGAAGCACAGGACTGGAGAGCAACAGAAGGTATATTTACATGGAATAGGGGAGCTAAAAAGCTGCAACAGGTACATTTCCATAGAATGAGGGAGCTGGGAACAGCAAAAGGTCTATATTTACAAAATAAAGAGAAGGAAACCCTTCACTCAGAAGGAGAAGAAAGCCCAAAGAGAATAGGAAAACAATAAGGAAGGGGGGACCTCTTATGTCCAATGTGAAGTTCGAAGTTTGAGCTCAGGATTTCCTATAGTAAGGAGTCTAAGGGAATAGTGACCAATCAGAGGGGATATCAAGGCACCAAGATCTGCAGCCTTTATAAGCTATAGGGAAAAGGAACTCAGTGGGACCCTTTCCCCCTCCCCATGTGGGAGTTCATTCTGTGGGATTCTTTCCTCTCCCTACATGGGAGTCTGTACTTGCTCTTTAATAAATTTCCACCTTTGCTATACCACCTTCTGTCCGTGGATTCATTCTTCAACTCTGGAGAACAAAGAATCCGGCTTCCAATCCAGGGAAACACCAAGTGTTCTAGTCCAAAAATTCCATATCAATTCCACTTATATGGTTCCTAGAGTAATGAAAATTATAGAGACAGAATGTAGAATGATAGTTGCCAGGGGCTGGGAGGAAAGAGAATGAGGAGTAATTGCTTCGTGCTGATAAAGTTTCAACTTTTGCAAGATGAAAAGAATTTTAAAGATGGATGATGGCAATTGGTGCACAACAAGATGAATGTATTAATACCACTGACATGTATTTAAAAATATTAAGATGGTAAACTTTATGTTATGTGTATTTTACCTCAATAAAAAAAAGTTCAGCACAGAATGATTATCATGATAATATGATGGGGAAAATGTTAATAGACCTTAAATGCCCCATGTTGTTAAATCTTTATAAAGAAACATCCGGTAGCATGGTGTCTGATAATGTCCTTGAGGGAAAATTGTTTATTAGTGACTTAAAGGGAACCATGTCATCTATTGAATTACGAACATCCTATTCTCTTGCACCTGGATTTTCCTTGGAGGTCAGCCTTCCAAACATTAGCCAGATTTGACCCTGCTGAGCTTGAGAGTTCTGATGAGCTCATAGCCCAAGGTGGTGTAGTTTTAAGACTGCATTGCACTAAGAGTATATCTGTCACTGATGAAAATGCAGGAGCATATTTATGTCTTCATGTAATCCATTCATTGCTTTTTATAAACCTAAAGTTCTCCAGGGAGTAAAACAAATTCACATAATGTTCCTATGTGCTACAATTTGTATTTTGATCTTTACTTTAGCTGACAGACTCTTTTATAATAACCAGAATGCTCCCTAGTGAATGCACACATGTAGGCATTAAAAAGTAAAAATTAGTTTAGTGATTCAAGTTAAAGTTAGCATTTAGTTATTCTGAATTATATTTCATTTCACATGCTCTGATTTTATGTTGAATTAGTATCAGCTGTCTCCTCAATGTCTTATTAGTATGATATTTCTTAGTGCATCCCCAGTTCATCTCTAAGTGGGATACCACTTTGGGAAATTTTGGCTATTCCCCACAAGTATCCTGTATAATAAAAGGATAACATGCAAATTGACCAAATGGCAGAACGGCCAGAATGTCTGTGGCCCCTCGTCCTGGCCGGCCCACCCCCAATGACCCCCATCAGGGGCAGGCCGGCTGGACCCTACCAGTGCACAAATTTGTGCACCGAGCCTCTAGTATTTACATACTCTTGTTGATTTATTTTAGGTTTAACTGATAAAGAATTAGTATTTCAGAGGTGTTATGATTGATCAGTGTCATTGCTTACATACATTAAACACCTGCCAAAGGTTTTCTAGGGTGTAGCTGCTTTGTATGTCAAATTTAAAGGCTATTGTGTGATTGGCTTTAGGATTCTGATGTATTTTTATAAACGCACTAGTTATACCTTTGCTAATGTATGTTTGCTGATTTTTCACAAAGGGAAAGTTTTGCTTCAATGGTATATGTCAGAATATATTCATTATCACAAACTCAGAATGAAAAATACAGTGCTAACTGGAAAAAAGAACAGAGCAAAATTTTTTAATAATTCAGAGACAATACATTAAACACCTACTACTTTCAAGTACTAAAGTTATAAAAATGAATACGGCATAATATGTATAAGAATAGCATATATGAATAGAATAGAATAACTCATGACCTTATTGTAGTACCAATAATTAGACCACATAATGTGAATAAGACTGATAAGAGTGTCAGTAAATAAATATGACAGAACTTTAGAATAATTAGTTATGACCAATTTGAGAAAATTTGTTTTTAAAAAATATTTTCCTAGATTAAAACGCCTAAAACTCCAGTAAATTAGTATCCAGTTTACTCCCACTAAATGTATGGATTTGGAAAACCACTTTAATACTTGAGCTGGTCTAGAGCTGCATAGATGAGAAGAACCAAAAATCCATTTGCCAAGTGGCAGGGCCTCAATATACTTCCCAGGATGAGAAATGCTCTGTGAGCCATGCTTCATATAAACCTGTTTGTTGTCACGGCTCTAAGACACTTCTGTTAGTCCTGCTACAGTGACTCTTCTGGTACATAATCTGCAGTACTGGCTACGTTTGGACTTTGACACCCTGGGAGTATTACTGCTCTTTATTGCAGTGGTTGATTGTTCCTCAAGGACTACATTATTTTGATATTGTTATTTTCTAGTATCCAGATTTTTGAAGGAAGGTCTCAGAGCAGATATTTCGGACACTACCTTTCTTACTTTACCAATTCGACTTCTTCTCAACAATTGACACACAGGTTGGAGGGAACTGAGAAGTACTATGAATGATTGTGGAGAAGAGAAGGTTGGGGAAGAAAAGATTTATGCATAGCCTTATGTGTACTATAAATCATTATTTAATAATTAGGCCTTTCAGACTAATTTTGGATATTTTCTGCCATTTTCCTGAAATCTTGTGGGAATCAGATCTTATTCCTGCTTGATTATTAAGTATTTTAGCACAATGGTAGGCATTTTTGTTGTTGTAACTAGAAATGAAGACTGACTCCCAGTTTCTATACTACATATGATTTTTTAAAAGTCCTTCTTACATTTTCACCTCTAACCACTAATTAAATTTTGGTGTTCTCCAGAATTACACACTTAACTTATTTTATTTTATTATTGATTTTAGAAAGAGGAAGAGGAAGAGAGAGATAAACATTAATCAGCTGCCTCCTGCACATGCCCTGACCAGGGACTGAATCCACAACCTGGGTATGTGCCTGGATGGGGAAGCAAACCCACCACCTTCTGGTATACAGAGCCCACTCCAACCAACAAAGCCAGGGCCATACTTAACGTTCTTGTCTTCTCCTTCCATCACTGTCTTTCTAAGTGATCTAGTTCACCTCTGTGTTTGGAACTGCTACCTATAAACAATATTCATCAGGTCTCTAAAGAGAACCTGTCTCTTCCCCAAAATCTAGACCTGCATATCTAATGTCCTATTGGACTTCACAATTTATAATTTCCACAGTTATATTCAGCATGGTAAAAGCGAAACTTAAAAAAATGTGTATTTTTATTGATTGCAGAAAGGAAGGGAGAGGAAGAGAGAGAAAGATCAAAGATAAGAGAGAATCATTGGCTGCCTCCTACACACCCCCTACTGGAGACCCAGTCAGCAACTGGGGCATGTGCCCTGACTGGGAATGGAACTCTGATCTCTTGGTTGATAGTTTGACACTCAACCACTGAGCCACACCGACTGGGCAAAAGTTGAACTTTTAATATTCATATCCATATCAGTTCTCCATGTTACATTTATTGTCTTATCTAGTGAATATCTTCCTGGTCATCTAAGCCCAGAAACAAAGAGCCTTATGGCTTGCTTGGCTCTTTTATCCCTACATCCAATCAGTGACCAAATCCATGTAGTATAGGTTCCATTTAAATTAATTAATTAATTAATTAATTAATTCAGTTATCCCTCATGCATTAAAATCTTACTTAATGACATTATATGTATACATCATATAGTGCTCTAGGAGATTGAGGCTCTGAAATAAGACCAACCAAGTCCTCAAGGACCTTACATTTTATTTCCAGACACAGACACGAAGTAAATAATGAGAAGAAAAAAAAGATTGTATTTACATCTGGAAAAATAAAGCAAGGATTCTTTAGATAATCACTTAAGACTGAGGGAAGAACTGGCTCCTGGAGGTTTTTCTGAGAGATCAACCTCTGTGCAAATATGCAAAAAGGGGAAGTTCACAGATTTGTGGAGAAAATGGTATGAAAGTAAAGAGAATTCTAAGCTAGAACAAGCTTGTCATGTTAAAGGAGGAGCAGAGCAATCTAATGATTTTGGAGAGGTCAACTAGATTATAAAAGAAAAAACATATCCTTTGCTAGAAGTAAGAAATGAGATAATTGACTTGGGATGGTGAAAAAAAGTTAGATTATAAGACCTTATAGGATTTTAGATTTCATTTGCATGGACAGCTGCTAGTTTTATAAAATGGAGATAAACTGACCTGATTCCCAAAATATTTTAACTTTAGTGACGTGCTGCTAAATAATTAACAACTGACTTTTGAAGAGGAGGGGGAGCACTTGTTACTAATTTTGGTGTAAATATGCCCAGAACGTCCAAATTCATACTACCAATGTGGCATCAGTAAAGGCAGAATCGGGAAGAGATGTGCACAATTGTCTATCTTGAACTTTAAGAATATGTTCATACTGACTCCTGTTTTTTTCAATGCCTCTTTGAGTATTTTTTTTTTAGTTTTTTATACACATCTTTGCTTTAATGTACTTACATGCCACAAAATAGCACTGCTTATTCTCTGACTCTCATATAGAACTGCATTCTCCAACAATGTAGCTCCTGAAATGTGGTTAGTACAAATAAAGAACTGAATATTTAATTTTTTTCCCAATTTTAAGTAATTAAAATTATAAAAATAAAATTTGATTCTGTTATTGCAAAACTTTTGATTATGTTTGGAACAATGTGGGCATGTACATCTTTTTCAACTATAAGTTTTATGAAATCTAAATGCAGATCAATTCTTCCCAATGAAAACTTAAGAGTCTGAATTGAAGTGTGTTATAAATATAAAAGACAAACTGGATATCTAACACTGAGTATGAATGAAATAATGCAAATCATATGATTATCAATATTTGTTTTTAACTGACGTTGAACTGATAATATTTATTATCAGGTTAGATAAAATCTATGTTTACTACTAATTTCAAAATGGTTTTTTTACTTTTGTTGACTATGGATACTAAAAAGTAAAATTAAATATATGAGTTGCATTATATATCTGTTAGACTGTTCTGATCTTGATTCTTGCTAATCCGTGTGTGGTCCACAGACCAGCAGCATTAGCATTACCTGGGACCTTTTTAGAAATGCAAAATTTCAGGCTCCTACTAAGTACAAACCTGAGTTTGACAAGTTCCTCAAATCATTTGTTTGCACATTAAATATAGAGAAACAAGGATCTCTACAACTATGAAAGACAACTTGTCTTTGCAATCTATTCCTTTTCAATTCTACTTCTCACTTCAGTTTTTTTTAAAACCATCTTCACTTTTATTTAGAATCTTAAAGGGTACAGGTTAATACTCACATAAAGTGAAGACTTCTTATTGAGCCAGACACACAAATGGCTTCTTGATTCTAACTCTTTAGGCTCCTCTTCCATATCTAATCATTTATACACAGTCATCAATAAATTACTTGTTTTCCAAACACATTCTATTTTCTACTTGTTTTTGTGTTGTTTTCTCTACCTTGAATATCTTAGTCCACCTAGGGATACGTTTTTTGTTTGTCTGTTTGTCTTTTCTAAAATAAATGGCTCAAAACTTTTTAATAAGGGAAAGGGGTTGCCTGCAGGTCCTTTTATTATTCTGTTGAGGAACTGTTTATTTGAGCCACACAACGAATATTTAGTTTTTTTCTAGAAGACTGTGCCATTGTTTGACTGCTATTCCCTAACAATCAATGCTTAGACTCTCTGAAGTTCCCTGTTAACTTGCATACTGTACCCAATAAATATGTAGATGAACTTTATCTGGTAGAAAAGATACCTCAATATGGTTATTGTCATGAAGAACATTAACTTTGTCCTTATTGGCAGTCTGTAGCTAATATTTCCTCATACATTCCTTTATTTTTTAGACATGGTTTCCTTTAGTTCCTTGAACACTTTTGCAATATGTACTTTCGTATTTTTTATTAAGGCCAACATTTGGGCCTTCTCACCACCACCCCTTTTTTTGTGTGTGTATGGTCGCACTCCTTTTTCTTTGTATGTCTCTTATTTGTTGTTGTTAAAAACTGGGCTTTAGATCATACATTGCAGCAACTCTTGTCACTGATTCCTTCTCATATCTAAGACTTCTTGTTTTCCTATTTATTGGTTTAATGATGGTTAGGCTAATTTAGAGAAGTTTATTATCCCACTGTGTGAAGTCTCTGGGGTTACTTCTTGGGGCACTCCTTCAGCACATGCAGTCACCTGCTATGACAGTGGTTTTAGCTGGGCTTTCCTTAACTGTCAACTGTCTCCTGGTCTACCAGTTCAGCCATCTGCCTCTGTCACACCCAGATGCTAGACTCCACTAATTGTCAGCTCATTGCTCTATTGTCTTTGATAATGACCTGGAACAAAATTGGCTCCATAGCCTGATCCAGTTAAATACAGGCCCCTTTGTAGGGAAAGTTTTTGAGGCCAATTTTTGAAGTTTGTTCTGACCCCACAAGGACTCATGTGGGGTAAGCTAGCTGACCTATGATTTGGCTTGTTCTGAAGGAGCTACTAACCCCCTCTTAATAGCATCCCTTTCTAATTTCCATTGCTTTCAAAAGGGCTGTTGGTTATAAACTTCCTTGAACATACAGTCTGGTTCCTGACTTATGATATGATTTATGATTTTAATACTTTATTGATGATGTAAAAGCTGTTCGCATTTAGTGGAAACCTTATTTTGAATTTAGATCTCTTCTCAGGGTAGGGATGTGCAGTACCAATACTTTCTTGTGATCCTGGCCCCAGCCAGCCATGGGATCACAGAGTAAACAACCAATACTCTAGAACAGGGGTGGGCAAACTTTTTGACTCGAGGGCCACAATGGGTTCTTAAACTGGACCGGAGGGCCGGAACAAAAGCATGGATGGAGTGTTTGTGTGAACTAATATAAATTCAAAGTAAACATCATTACATAAAAGGGTACGGTCTTTTTTTTTTGTTTTTTGTTTTTGTTGTTTTATTCATTTCGGCCATAGTTTGCCCACGGCTGCTCTAGAACATAGTGTTAAATGGATTTTCAACTTATAATATTATAACAGGAATTTTGTGGGATGAAAAGACAGGTTTTAGGAAATTTGAGAAATTTTGGAAATTAAGGGGACCATGGAGGAAGCACAGGGCTGCAGAGCAGAAGGTATATTTCCATAGAATAAGGAAACTGAAAAGCTGAAACAGGTACATTTCCATAGAATGAGGGAGCTGGGAACAGCAAAAGGTCTATATTTACAAAATAAAGGGAAGGAAGCCCTTCATCAGATGGAGAGGTAGAAAGCCCAAAGGAAATAGGAAAACAATAAGGAAGGAGGTGGGGTGGGGGGAGAACTTCACATGTCCCATGTGAGGTTCAACCTTTGAGCCCAGGAGTTACTATAGTACTCAGTCCAAGGGAATAGTGACCAATCAGGATCTCAAGGCACCAGAATCTGCAGCCTTTATAAGCCATAGGGAAAAGGAACTCAGTAGGACCCTTCCCTCTTCCCTACATGGGAGTCAGTTCTGTGGGGCTCTTTCCCGCTCCCCACGTGGGACTCTGTACTTGTTCTTCAATAAATCTCCACCTTTGCTATACCACTTTCAGTCCGTGGATTCATTCTTCAATTCTGGTGGACAAAGAATCCAGGTTCCAGTCCCAAATTACCATTTCAATATTTTCAATTAACAATGGGTTTTTGAGGACATAACCCTATTTTAAGTTGAGGAGCATCTGTACTCTGTTCTAAATAAATTTATTTCCTTAGGAAAGAGCTTTGAATCTCTCTGTCCTTATGGCCTGCCTTTGCTCTTCTGCAAAATCTCTGAGTCATTGTTCTGGAGCTGGGGATGAGGACAGAGACTTACTTCTTTTGGAATGACACCTTCGGTTTATGAGCAGATGCTGGACTGGAACAGAAGCCTTTGGTCTTCTTGGTTTGCCTCTTCTGGCCTAGAAACTATACATATGCAGTTGCTGGAGTGCTGGTGATGGGGTCCCAGTATTGTATTCCCTGCCTGCTAGTTTTGGCCTCAAGCATCCATCTGCACTTGGGGGCTGCACAGATGAAGAGAGAACTAATCTCTAACCTATGCTCACCTGGGGTTTAGCTTCCACAACATGAAGCTGCACAGGGGGAGCTATAAGAAATGTTGGAAGCTTGCCTGTCCAAGGAGGTATTGTAGCCACTGACTGAGAGTTGCGGGTAGAGAAACACTATTGTTTTAATGTTATCAACCCAGGATGGAGTTTCCATCACATAGAGCCTGTGTGGGAGTTGGGGAGGGAGTGGGTTATGAAGTGCCACAGATTCACACTTGTCTTACTAAGATCGAGGAGATTTTCTTGAATAAATGGTTCTTCATATGCTGTGTGCCTCTATGCCTTTAGAACAATTTCAGAGATTATTAAAGAATATTTGGGATTAAAAAGAATAATTTGCACAGGCTGTTGGTTTTTTTTTTTTTTTTTTTTTTTTTTTTTTTTTTTTTTTTGCTGAGGAGCAAGTAGGTCCACAGAACTCCTCACATCACCATTCTGGAAGTTAATATCAAACTTTGTATCTACACTCAGAATCTTCTTCTGATATATTTAAAAAATAAGTGTCATTCTCTTGGCCTATGTAAAAAAAACAACTATTTCTTTTAAAAAATATTTATTTTTCAATTATAATTTATATTCAATATTATTTTGTATTGGTTCCAGGTGCATGCCATTGGAGATAGCTTGAGCATTTTATTGGTTTTCTCATTAATTAATAACTTGAATAAAGTCTTTAACTCCTATTTATTTTATATATAGGCCTCATGAGAGAATTATACTCTGAAATTCTCATTTCTGTTTATTTAAATTTTTCTTGTGGAAATTTCTTGATTACCATATGAAATTAAACATTTCTTGATATCTACAACTTTACCCTGTAGATATTTTATTGCATTTATCATGACCATTATAATCATCCATGTACCTGCATTTCTCTTAATACAATATGTTGCTAAAGACAATGCTTTAGCCATTTATCTTTCTTTCTTTCTTTCTTTCTTTCTTTCTTTCTTTCTTTCTTTCTTTCTTTCTTTCTTTCTTTCTTTCTTTCTTTCTTCCTTCCTTCCTTCTTTCCTTCCTTCCTTCCTTCCTTCCTTCCTTCCTTCCTTCCTTCCTTCCTTCCTTTCTCTCTCTCTCTCTCTCTCTCTCTCTCTCTCTCTCTCTCTCTCTCTCTTCTTTTTCCTTTTCTTTCTCTCTATATTCCCCACTTTCTTTGTGTTGTATCTATATTGTCATATTTGCCCTATCTATGAACTGCCTAAATTTTTTTGAAAAACTATACAAATATAGTAAATTCAATTGAATTAGCACATACTCCCACTGGGACTTAGCTTCCTCATTTATAAAATGAAGGAGTTAAGCTATGTCAGGAATAACAATCTAACCACTGCTTTCTTAGCATAATTTTGATAGATTGTGTGATTTTAAAAAAAAAAGTCTTATTATAGTATCTGAACAGAGACCACCTTTTTCCTAAGATTGAGGAAGAAAAGAAGGAACTCAAGAAGAAGCATTTCTATTTCTGATGCATGTATATAAAAAATGGATGAGGCACCAAAACACCATGCGTCAGAAATTCAGTACTCCAAGTTCAAATTGTATGATTATCCAACACAGGGTACAGCCTCTTGGTTCAGTTCCTTGCTCTCTTAATTACTTAATCTGAGTTTGGAATCAGGTTCTCAACCATTTGGACTCAATTCCCTCCTATGTACAATTAGAATATATACAATTAGAAAGAATTGAAATAGGAACGTGACATAAACAAACTCTCCACTACATAAGCTATCTCATGCAGAGACACGTAGGAAGCAGGAGTCAGTCTGGAAACATGATTAGAAATCCACCTTCTGCTTTAAATGTAAATGAACCTCTTTAGAAGTCTAAGAATTTCTATGTCTGGATAATCTGAATACTGTTTTAATAGATAATTGATCTGTGTAAGGCACATTTAAAATTCAATATATGTGACATTTTCTATTTACTCTAAAAAATGGAACACTTGTAATGTGTTTCTGTTTTTTCCCCTTTAGTCAGCATGCAGTCATTCTCTCCCCCCCACCAATTATATTAAGGCCCTGCTATGCATATAGAACTCTGTGAGGCATAGCACACCTCAGCATGTTTATGGTATCCACCTGCAAGGAAATTGATTTTTTACAGACTGGATCTGGTCCTTTGAAAGGTAAATACTTCTGGTTCCATTTTAATACAGCTTTAGCTGGTATGACATCATAGCTGGAACTCTATGTTAGCCATCTCTTTGCAAAGCCTTTGGTAAGTTGTCCATTTCAAATTTTACAGGCAGGTTTAAAGTCATTTGGTTTTATTTTGAGTAATTATATTTGAATTTTCATTAAAATTACATTTCTAAAAGTGTTGAGTTTCATGAATGTCTCTTTAAAACCATCCATAAACCCAATGTACTATATACATATTGATGGATTTGATGGTGTTACATTTGGGGCTTTATGGGAATTAAGGGTCTTCAAGCTTATTTTATGATTGGAATAATGTATAAAATAATTTGACAAGGCAGTAATTGAATAAAATATTTGTGATATCAATCTATGTCCTTTATGTCTCCAGTATGCCTTTTTTTTTTTTTGCTTGGTTCTTTAGTAACAACTAATTGGTCTGTGCTCTTTGTCCCCGGGAGCAATGTGACAAGGTAGAAACAAAAGCCTTCCAAATTTCTGTACTTAGGCTCCAAAAACATAAGCTCTTCATCCTAAATGCAAAAGCAAATTCATATAGAGGGCAAGGCAGTTCCCGTGAAAGAATAAAATGACCAGGTATAAGAGAAATGGTAGTGAAAGATCACTGATGAATTGCCACCAAAACTACCCTCAGTTTTTAGGATTCGTGGGAACTGTGATGAAATAAATAACATGAAAGTCATCTTATGTGAGCAGAGCTAACTCAGCACTACTTTTTGTGGTACAGGAATATAGGGATCTATCTCCTGGATCCCAATTTTAAAATTTTCTTGGAGAAGGTAGAAATCTAGTTTTTAAAATATTAGCCAAAAGAAATTAAATTTATCTTTTACATAAAAATGTATAAAAATACTTCATATGTTGAACATTGAAGATACTTGGGGTTGATTTTTTCCCCATTGGCTGTGTATTTGCACATTAAATTTTCCTCCTGCAAAAATAGAGATCGGGGAAGAAATAACTGAACAATTCTGTAGAGAGAAATATTTTCTTATTTTATCAAACTGACTTTGTGCACATTTTAAGAGTTGGGGATTTGTGTTTAAAGAAACAGACACGAGGTGGTGAAAATTAAAAAGTACCCAGTGCCCTGGCTGGGTACCTCATTTGGTTAGAGTGTCTTCCCCATATACTAAGGTTGTGGGTTTGATCCCTGGTCAGGTCACAAACAAGAATTAACCAAAGAATGCATAAATAAGCGGAACAACAAATCCCTCTCTCTCTTCCTTCTCCATTTCTAAAAATCAATTAATACTTTTTTAAAGAAAAAAGTACATGTGTCCTTGGGGGTAAAAACAAAGAAGAGTACATGGGCCCAAAAAAGGGTCATGTACACTGAGGGGGTGAAAACACTCCAGAGAAGTAAGAGCTTTGTGATTCTTCAGTGTGATAACAGCCTCTCACAAACTTCTGGGGCCTCTGGCACATTGTGAAATAGTCACTGGACCCCATGATTCCTAATTTGGCACAAATAGGCCAGGCATGAAATACAAGAAGAGATATCTTGGGTGGAGAGCTGTATGGAGGAACATCTGAGAAAGATGATCTCCTCTCTGAATATTCCATAGCATCTCCCTTCTTCAGCTCCTCTTTCCCCTTGTCTTACACACATCTACCAGAAATTTTACTGAGAAGACTAAGGTAAAAGTTTCCTAGTAGTTCAGCAGAATTAAGAATCAAAATAAGTAGAGTTAGTTATAGCAAAATAAATTTATATTTCTGCACAGTTGAATTCATTCATTTACTTTATTTATGAGAGAGAGAGAGAGAGAGAGAGAGAGAGAGAGAGAGAGAGAGAAAGGGAGAAAGATTGAGAGAGAGAGAGAGAGAGAGAGAGAGAGAGAGAGAGAGAGAGAGAGATTTGTTGTTCCACTATTCAAGCATGCATTTGTTGATTCTTGTATATGCCCTGACTGGGGATCAAACCTGAAACCTTGGCATATGGTGACTGCTCTAACCAACTGAGTCACCTGGCCAGGACTGTACTCCTGAATTTAAATATGTTACACCAAGGTAAGTACTTATAATTGTTGCTTATATAGACTGTGGTTCTTGTCTCTTTCTTACTACATATATAACTACTCTGGTTAATTTCTTCATCCTAAGGCTTCATATGTAAATTCATGATAAATTGTAAGGCACATGCAATGAGATGCAGAAAAGACAGTAAGATTCAATAATGATTAAAATGAACCTGCAAAGTGCAAATTCAAAAACAAATACTCTGATATGGAATTTGAACAAGGTCAGAGAAATTAACACCTGGAAGACTTCTCATTGCAAACTAATGCTATGTTATAAACAGGACCTCTAATCCAGATAGATAGAGATGATAATAGAGATAGATAGAGATAGAGATAGAGATAGAGATGAGAGAAAGAGAGAGAGAGAGAGAGAGAGAGAGAGAGAGAGAGAGAGAGTTAGATATAGAAGAAAATGCAACAGAACTTGAAACACAAAATACCCTAAGCAAGTATTTTATTATACGATACTTTTGGAATATATATATATCCAATTTAAGGGAAATATATTCTCTTCTATTGATCATTTTTATTTACACAAATCTCATGCTGTTTAAATTGCTACCTCTGTAATTTTTAAAAAATATATCTATTTTTTCATGATTATTAAATATTAGTTTAGGTTTTCTAAATATTAATTTTAGGTGTCTTTTATATATTATCTATATATAGTTAATATAAAATAATACTGCCTTTAGGCTCTTCTGAATATTGATGATTTAAAACATAATTGCAATCACATAATCTCAGTAGCAACAGCAAAAACAATAGAATTGATGGATATAAAATGTAAAAGAACAGAAATCTCTTGTCCATCTATCTATAGGGAATATATAAAAATTAATATATATATATATAAATATAATATACATGCAAATATATATATATATACATATATATCTACACTAATAAAAGAGAAACATGCAAATTGACCATCCCTCTGCTATGCCCACCAGCCAATCAGTGTGAGTATGCAAATTAACCCAACAAAGATGGCAGTTAATTTGCATACGCAGGCATGGAGCAAAGACTAAAAACAGTGTAGAAGGAAGCCAAGTGCTGCAGAAGGGAGCGAAGCTGTGGAGAAGCAAGCGGAACGGTGGAGACTGGAGCGAAGCCAGCCCTATTCTTGCAGAAATAGGCCTGAGGAAGCCCTATTCTTGCAGGAATCTTCCTGCAACAGGCCTCTAGTGAGTATATATATATATATATATATATAGCCTATCTAATAAAAGAGGAACATGGTAATTGGCATACGTCTGCTACGCTTCTCATTGGCTAATCAGGGCAATATGCAAATTAACTGCCAGCCAAGATGGCGGCCGGCAGCCAGGCAGCTTGAAGCTAACATGAGGCTTGCTTGCTTCAGTGACGGAGGACTCCAACGTTCCCTGCCTGCTGCTGCACGCCTCTGAGCTGCAACTCTAAGCAGCTATGTAACAAATATAGAAGCTAAACAAAACCCCAGAAACCTGCTTTAGTCTGTCAGCCAGCAGGATCACAACATTGTAAGCAAAGGCCAGAAACCTACTTTCAGCAGCAGAGGCCTAAGAGCTGGAGCCAAGCCTCAAAGCTAAAGCTGGCCAGAATAAAAAAAGAAAAAAAGGAGTGGTTGGGAGCTTCAGTCACCCCAAGCCTGAAAACAGCCCTCAGCCCCTCACCCAGACTGGCCAGGCACCACAGTGGGAACCCCCACCCTGAAGGGTGTGTGACCAGCTGCAAACAGCCATCATCCCCTCACCCAGGCTGGCCAGGCACCCCAGTGGGGACCCCCACCCTGATCCAGGACACCCTTCAGGGCAAACCAGCCGGCCCCCACCCTTGCACCAGGCCTCTACCCTTTATAGTAAAAGGGTAATATGCCTCCCAGCACCGGGATCAGCGTGACAGGGGAAAGCGCCCCAACCCCCTGATCAGCCCTGCTCTGTGCCTGATAGGGGGGAGCTCCCCAACCCCCTGATCGCCCAGCGGCTCTGTGTGTGACAGGGGGCGGCACCCCAACCCCCACCCCCCCCACGGGCCCTGGTCTGTGTTTGACGGGGTAGAGCCATAACCTCCCGCATGGCCCTGCCCTGAGTGTGAGAGTGGCGGTGCACCAACCCCCTGCTCGACCCTGCTCTGTGGGTGATAGAAGGTAGCGCCCCAACCCTCTGCTGGGCCCTGCTCTGTGCGTGACAGGGGGCAGAGACCCAACCCCCCTGATGGGCCCTGCTCTGTGAGTGACAGGGGGCAGTGCCACAACCCCATGATTGGCCCTGCTCTGTGCGTGACAGGGGGTGGCACTGCAACCTCCCCATCGACCCTGCCTTGAGTGTGACAGGGGATGGTGCCCCAATCCCCCAACCGGCCCTACCCTGAGCGTGACTGAGGGTGGCATCACAGCCTCCCGATCACCCTGCTCTGTGCATGACAGGGGGCGGTGCCCCAACTCCCCAATTGGCCCTGCTCTGAGACCGACCAGGGGCTGCACCTAGGGATTGGGCCTGCCCTCTGTCACCCGGGAGCAGGCCTAAGCCAGCAGGTCATTATCTCCCGAGGGGTCCCAGACTGCGAGAGGGCACAGGCCGGACTGAGGGACCCCCCTCCCTCCCAAGTGCACAAATTTTTGTCCACTGGGCCTCTAGTATATATATATTCAACCAAGTGCCATTTAATCTATGGTTCCAGGATACCAAATTTTAGTGAACCCGCATCTTTACTAATATTTTACTTGTTACCAAGGAATTGTTTAACACGTTGTGTATCGCATAGAAATCTCTATGACATACGCCAGGGACCACACGTTTTTGGGCAAACTGCACGTTATTTAAATCATCATAACTAGAGATCATAATGCACTTTAGGTGTTGTTTTTCAATAATTATACCATTTTTATTTACAAAAACAATTAAACAATTAAAGTTCCTAGTACTTTTTTAACGTATGGTACTGTATAAAACGTTTTCCTCTATGAAGAGGGACCAAACAAAATTTACATAAGTATCTAGATTCGCTCCTTTTTCCATGGGTGGCACAAACTCTGCAGGCTCTCATAGGAAATTTTTTCTTTCCACTCGCTCGAATACACGTAGGTTCATGCTGCTTCATATCACCTGACAACCTTTTAGGTGGATCTTTATGAGGTGTTCTCCTTGCACTCCCAGGGGAAGGGCTGGACAGATTTGTCTCTGGAGAGCCTTCATTATTGTCATCCGTTATCCAGTCTCTCGCCACCAATAGCAGAAACTGTTTATACTTCATTTTTGCCTGTGGATTGAGGACGTTGTACACGCTAAATGAATTGAAAGTCCACAGTTTACAAGGTACAGCACTACTTTTTTTGTCCATTTTATCGTTTTCCTTAGAATGGAACAACATGAAAGGAATTGATCCGCACGGTCAACGCCTTTCATGTGGGCATTGTATTCCTTGATGCAGGTAGGTTTTACAATATTCTCTCCCGTTTTTCTATTTTTTTTCCTGTTGTCGAGACAGAAGTGTCATGGATCATTGATATCATTCAGACAACCTGTTTGTCTTTCCATGCTAGGAAAAGAATATCACCTTTTCTGGAAAATATTATATCACCTTTCTTCATTCTTGATGTTTTCATTTCCAAATTTGGCGGTAAACCTCTACTCTCCCTAATAGTCCCACAGACTCTAGTTTTGTTCTGTAGCAGCAATTCAGCAGTAGATGTAGCACTGTAATAATATCCTGGTAAATATGGTGCCGTATAAGATAGGGTCCAAGGACTGAAAGAACAGTTTCTTTCAATTTCCTTCCTCCAGCAGTCTATATCTCCAGCGCGTGAAACACAAGAAAACTTGTGAGCGGTCCTTAACAGATAGCGCACGAATCATGAGAAAACTCCTCAGTGGTACACAATGTGTTAAGAAATACAGATTACTTGGTTCACTGAGTCATTGAGTTTACTCCCTTCTAACTGCAGGAGTAGGATCCACATAGAAGATCCAATGTCAAGCCTACACACTTCATTGTTAAATATGAGCTTATGGTACATCTAGCAGTAAAACTTGCCAAGAAGTAAGGAGTCTGGCTGGTTTTGTTCCAAACTATACTTCTATACTGTGCCTTAACATATAGGTCCATTTTACTGAAATCAATTTCAGGTGGATATTACTGAGATTATGATGATGATAGTAGCTTTTTCTTTTTTTAAATAGTAATGTTGTATTTATTCTTTGACTAAATCTATTGCTTAGAGAATGGATTCAGTTTTTTACACCCAATAGCAATTGATCAGTAAAAACAAACATCTGGTAAAACCCTGAACAAATTTAAAGCAATGTTGAATCACAGGCTAAATAAGTAGATGTTTCTCTGTAAATTTAACTGATTAATAAATTCTCTCAAAATGATTGACTTAATTATACATATCCTTTACTGCTTGAGACTAAACTTAGTTTCCATAAAGATTATAATTAGATTAGGACAATAAAATTTTAGTGAAATAATTTTACTCCCTAATTTGTGTGGCCACTTTGTTTAATGATTTTTTCCCCTTCATAATAAAGTATAGCTACTTGCCTTTTTATTTTAACTACTAGAGGCCTGGTTCACGAAATTTGTGCATGAGTGGGGGAGAGTTCCTCAGCCCACCTGCACCCTCTCACAACCCAGGACCTTTTGGGGGATGTCCGACTGCCAGTTTAGGCCTGATACCACCTAAACTGGCAGTTGGACATCCCTCTTTAGTCCAGGACTGCTGGCTCCTAACTGCTCGCCTGCCTGCCTGATTGCCCCTAACCACTCTGCCTGCCTGCCTGATTGCCCCTACCCGCCTCTGTCTGCCTGCCTGATCCTCCTTAATTGCTCTTCTGCCTGACTGATCTCCCCTAACCCCTCTCTGGGGGGTGGGGCTAGCTTTGGCGAATGGCGTGGTCATTCTGGTCTCCGTTGTTCTGGTCATTCTGCCATTTTGGTCACTGGGATTTTATTATATAGCAAGATGTTTAGTCTGGTAATATAACTATTTAATGTAACTTTCCACATGACAAAGACTTTATTGCATTTAAATCACTTAAGCCTGCCCTCGCCAGAGTGGCTCAATTGGGTGAGCCTTGTCCCATGCACTGAAAGTCACTGGTTAATTCCTGGTCAGGGTACATGCCAAAATGCGGGTTCCATCCCCAGTAGGGGGCATGCAGGAGGCTGCTGATAGATGTTTCTATCACTCTTCCTCTCCCTTTCTCTCTCTCTAAAAATCAATTTAAAAAATATATTTTAAAAATCACTTAAGCCTATGGTTTCATAAATGTGTGCTAAATATTGAGTTTAAATTAAATATAAAAATAAAATTTTCACTGAAATCAGAAAAGTATAGAACTTAGAAAGGACAAACAATAATTCATAAAACATACTCAATAAAAGTAGATGTTATAACTTTTTTAGAACAATTGCAAGTATATTTTTATTTTTGAGGCATGCTCCTTTGTTCTAATAAATGAATTCGGTCTCTTTTTTCATAATTTCAAAAATAAAAGAGACACCTGGACACACTGAGTTAATTTCAAAATTGCTTGTGCACATTTCTTAGTTATATGAGTATGTTTAGAAACTATTATCCTGTAATTTAAGGCAGTATTTTATTCATGTGGGATTATTTCCTGTAACATTGATTATTGCTATTTGTTGTGTAATGTCCTCACATGATCTTTTCTTTGCCTTTATGAACACTATTTGTATTAATAAAAAGCAATAACAAGAGTTACTACTTATTAACTTTAATAATTTATGTCTTTTTATTTGTTGTCACTTTGCCATGCATTTTCAAATTTATTTTTGGGTACTCAAAGAATATCCTAAGAAGGAAGATTGAAAAAAATGAAAATATTTTTTTCAAACATCTTTATCTTTTTAAAAAAGAAAAGGAATACTATAAACTTCAGGGGGCTTTGTAACATGAAAAGAGGCATTAAGAAAACAAAACTATACTAGTATAAGACATAAATTACCAAGATAATAATCATTAAGAATCTCTGTTGTAGTAGTTTGTGTCTGCACTTCAATCAATGTGATTGAATATTTTCTTAAATGTGGATTAATTTATGAGAAGGATAAACTCATTGTGTGCTTTATCTAGCAGGAATGGTAGGTTTGCACAAATTTCAAGCACTTACTTAATCCTCCAATATTCATTTTTATGTTGATTGCCCCATATAAGGAATAAGGTATATAGCAGAAAAAAATTGTCATTAGATTACACCGTTATTCAAAATTTTATTAGAAATACAGTCTATCTAAGCTCCATCCTGAATAATTCCTGCATCATTTTTTTTACTGAACTGATCTTATAGCAATAAATAGAACTATAAAGATGTAAATGCTACCTTTGTGATGAACACTGTTCAACCTGAAAATGTGTTAGTGCAAAGGAAAGACAATTCTATCAAATAAGACTTAGGAAAAAGGAGAAATATTATCTTCCTATTTTTTCAGTAGCCAAAATATTTGCAGCAACTTAAATAGTGTAAATAAGAATCCTATGTTGTTCTCTATAATCCACAAATGAGTGAGATCATGTGGTATTTATCTTTCTCTGACTGGCTTATTTCACACATAGACTGATGAAAAGGGACAGATCCAAAGACTGAGCAACAGCGATCAGGCTATCAATCCCCAGAAGGAAAGTAGGGGAGGGTGGGGGTAAGGGGAAGAGATCAACCGAAGGACTTGTATACACGTATATAAGCCAAACCAATGAACATGGACAAGGGGGGTGGGAGCATGAGTGTGCGGGGCAGGGCGAGGGGGAGGTTGGGGGTTAATGGGGGGGATGAGGACACATTTGTAATAACTTAACTAATAAAAAAAAAGAAAGAAAATATTAAGTGGAAAATTCCAGAAATAAAGAATTCATAAGTTTTCAAAAACAAAACAAAACAAAAAAAACCTAATTACTAAAATTCTGCAGCACGCCAAAAAATATATTACATGTCTTGTGATCTGAAAAAGAAAAAAAAATAATCCTATGCTATAAAAGGCTAATATGCAAATAGACCGAACAGCAGAACAATTGAACTACTGAACAACTGGTTGCTATGATGTGTGCTGACCACCAGAGATTGTGCTTAGAACATGGCAGGCATCGGCCGTGGCGGGATAGCGGAGCAAGTGAGTGGGGGCATTAGACCAAGGAGGGGAACCAGTTGCTGTCATTGGGCTAGCTTCTGGTGGTTACTGGAAATTATTTGCTCCTGCATGCCATGGTCCTGCCTGGCACTCGCACTTGCTGCCAGCACCAGAGCCACCACTTGCACCCGCTGCCAGGATCCAGTGCCAGCCCTGATCCCTCAGTGCCATCAGCAGGTGCGAGCAGCAGCTGCTGGCTCCAATTGCCGCTGAGGCTTCTTCATCTTCCCCTGCTCCTGTGGGGTGATCAGGGCAGCAGCTGCCACTCATACCTGGGTGTGAGTGGGGCCTGCACTGTCAGTGTGTGGGAGTAGCAGCAGCGGGAGTGGGGCTGCTGGCAGACAGGGGACCAGCGGGCCGCAGTGGGAGGGGCCTGGTGGGGGCACGGAGGATAAGCTGAGACCCGCCCCTGTGCCCACCACAGCCTCATGGCCCAAAGTTCCTTTCAAGGTGCATAAATTCATGTACTAATATATTTGAAAAACCAGTTACTTTGTAAAAAGGTCTTTGCATATTCAATATATACCTAGTGTCATTTTTTTACCAGTAGTCAAGAGTTTTTTACAGAAGAGTTGGAAAGTGGTGGATCCAGAATTCAAAGCCAAGTTTAATTATGATGATTATAAAAATAATAAAACCAATAATCATATGCTTTTTTAATTATATAGTTATATAACTATAATGATTCCCAAAATAATTGACCAGAGAAACATCTAAAAACCTTAATTGAAAATGTAGAACTGTCCATGTCCAAGTCTTTTGTATAACACACTGCAGAATTAGTAGGTAGTTTTGAAGACTGCTGAGAATTTTTCATATTATTTTGTTAAAATGACTAATTATCATTTAACTTTCATCTTAATAGAACACATATTTAGCCTCCCCCTTGCTCCCAGCCACCCACACAAAAGTTGTATTTAACTGAACTATATCTCAAAAAAGAAATATCAAATAAGAAATATAATTTTTATGGTATAGAAAAATAATATAGAACATATCAACTTTTCTCAAAAAAATTTTTTTATATTTTATTTCAAATAATTGTACTTACATTTTTTCTAAATATATTTGGGTAAATTTTAACATTGTTTCAGAGACCATTGTTATTGTTTCTTTCTCATGAAATGTTATTATAATTTTGATTAGAGTTGATATTTGTACCAATTTAACTGTTTGTTTATCATAATTCTGTGGTCAAGATTTATCAATAGAATTATTATTTAGATTGCATCTATATGTGTGTATACATATTTATATATACCTGTATGTATATATATGTGTGTATACATATTTATATATACCTGTATGTATATATATGTGTGTATATATATTTATATGTGTGTGTGTGTGTGTATGTGTGTGTGTATCTACCTGATATAACTGGTACCTGAACTCAGAGATTTTCTCTGAACCATGGACACATAAATTCAAAATGTTTTCTCTTTCTTCCCCCGAGTGGAAAATACAGATATGATGACTCTCAACTTATAATTAATTTGCTGTTAATTATATATTATATCAGCACTCCTGACAGCCAATCATGTGTATCACTTTCCAACTTCATGTTAGAGACTTCTCAATGGTAGCTTGAGTTCAGCAAATACTATGAATCAAAGTTTTATTTTCTTAATCTGAAAATAAGTTATTAAATATTTACAACCACACCTCTGATTTTAAATTTCCTTCAGTCTAATTATTCTGTGATATGGCAAATCTGAGACCCAGAACTTGCGTCCTAGTAAAAGTACCAAGGAAATTCAGTGGAGGCTCCTGGGAGCTGCTTACTCATCCGTTCCTTGGGCAATGTTATGACCTCTTAGTAAGCCCCTATTTTGAAACTGAAACAAGAATATCCACATTTTTAATGCTATTTTACAAAGAAAGGGGGGAAAAATATATTTATTATTCAAACGATAGATATTTAAATGATTTTATAGGCTAGGTCCGTGAGGGAGTGTGCAGACTGTAACACAGAGGTCTGGAGTGAAGGTGGGAGACCCTCTCTGCACTAATATGATGTAAGGTCGGTACATCACTTTTGACTGGAGAGATGTTCCGTGAGAAAGGTGCATAGAATGCAAGCTGAACAAGAAGGATGCTAGCACAAAGACAGATACAACCAAACAAATGTTATTATGGAAAAATGGCAATTAAGATTCTCTTCATTAGCCTGTCATTTTGTATTCATCATCATAATGTTTGTTTTACAATGCTTTATGAAATCTGGCTTTATGACAAACAGCCTGCTGGCAACGCATCCTGCTGTGCAGCATATGGTGTTATATCTAATGAATATTAATACTGTGAAGCATAAATGGTCTTCAGGGACAGTGCTGATGGCTGGGAAACTCTTGCACATGGCATGCCTATTCAGAAAGTTTAACTTGCATGTGTTGTATCATTTTTCTCTCTCTCACTGTGACCTATTCTTTTGTCTATGAAACATCAAATGTTCATCCAAAAGTTAAAAATAGTTGCCTTCTGCTATTATTATGCCTGCTCTTCTAAGTAGCCTTGCTCTGCTGTTTCTTCCCACCGATTGACTTCTCATGAGGCTTCTCTTCATTTGCATACTTTCTGCCCAGATGAGTCTGTTATTCCAAGTAATCCACTTGTAACTAGACCAGATGTTTCACTCCTATAACTGAATACTGTCACCAAACTCTCATGTTTCTACACACAGTAACAGGACCATTTTAAAAAACATTATTCTATAAATATACTCTACTGATTGTAATTCATTATCCTCAAACAACCCACCAAATGCAATTTCCAATAATTCTTAAAGTAACTGAATTTTCTAGTCAAAGAAATAAGAAAGGGGAAAGAGAACCAAAACCAGAAATTTTCAGTAAGAAGAGTATTTTGCTCCACATCATTATTCAAAAGCTTGCCTTGGAATTCAATTTGTGTCTTTATTAACCATGCCCAAACCAGAATATAGTAAAAGCAATTCCAGAAAATCCTATTGTGTTTTTTCCCAACAGTATAAACATGTTTGGATGGGAAACTATAGAGAAGTCAATCCTACCTCATTTTCTCTTTCAGGATTTTAGAGAGAAGTTATCAAAGAATCAATCGCGAAATTATATGATAATAGTTGGGGGATAGTTCTGCAAACATTGAAACATGTGCAGGCTGAAATAAATGATTGCAGATGGAACTGTGTATGTTACTGTCCAAATAAATCTCCGTGTGTAATATTGCACTAAGAAGTGCTCTACTGTACATCATGTAAAGTAGTTAGATACAAACCCTACCAACAAATCAGTTTAAAAATACTGAAGGTGTCACTAGGCTGCCTAAAAGTGTTCTGGAGATTTCTGCTTTTACCCTCAAGATAATCAGAGGCATATCTTCATTCTAGTTAATTTATTTCAGTTTCATGGAAGGTGGGAAGGGAAAGGAGTAGATTACAAAACTTGATTTTAGCAGCCAGAACTAAGGGTCATCTCTCAACCCAAAATAATATAGGAATAGATTTAATCTATGGCAAATTATGCTTTTGATTTCTTGGTCATTCACTGCTTATGTAATGTTTTATATACACTAATTCAATTTTAAAAATCTTGTGAGGTAAATTTTTAAAAGCACTTCAAAGTGCAGATGCTTTTATTTCTGATGCAGCCACCAAAATATTGTCTAATGTCTTGACCACTGAACTGCTTTCTTATCAAGGGCACACTGGGAGTTTCAAAATAGGTCTATTCCATGTATTTGAGGAAGGGGTTAGTTCTTTAGGTTGGATTTTATTTGAAAGTTTCTACTTCTATTATAACGATCTTTCATATGTTTATACCACAAATTTGTATAGAATGCCTCATATCAATAAGTAACACACAGGAGACTGAGGACTTCAAGGTCATGAAAGCTAGGAAGAGAAGCCATTCTTGAAATATTACACAAGAACACAGATATTATCCCTAACCAGTCTGGCTCAGTGGATAGACTGTCGGCCTGCAGACTGAAGGGTCCCAGGTTCGATTCTGGTCAAGGGCATGTACCTTGGTTGCGGGCACATCCCCACTGGGGTATATGCAGGAGGCAGCTGATCGATGTTTCTAACTCTCTATCTCTCCCCCTTTCTTTCTGTAAAAAATTAATAAAATATATTTTTTAAAAAAGAACACAGATATTAGACTGACTGTATAGAATAATGCCTTCTTAACAAATCAAGTTATTTTCTGCAAAGAGTAATATGGGGCTAATCAGATGAAAAGTAGTTGCCTGTGGTAGATAAGCCCAGAACCACAACAGAAGCAGTGTCAATAGAATTTAGAAAGAACCAGGACAAATACAAAGGCAATTCTTTTAACCATATATGAATAATTATTTCTTTTTTTTTCAACTAGATTATTAGTATAAAGTGTTATACAATTAGGTATAGACTAATATGTACTGAAGAATTATACAATGTTATGTATAAGAAGCTCTTTCTATATAAAATTATATCAGATTGTGCTCTCATTGATTGTGATTTATTAAATGGTTTAATGAAATTTATAGTAAAATGTATGTTATCCTCATCTCAAAGTTTAAATGTAGTCATTTTATGTAAACTTACTTTTTTTCCCTTCATAAATACACATGAAAGAGTTCCTCCTGATGTTGTAATGATAGGTGTTTAGGCTGGGCAAAACATATCTGACAGTGGTATTCTGATGTCTGAATTTATAAAACTTGAGAAATAGTACCCATTACTACATTGTATTAAGGTTTTTTTCTAGGCATCTTATTTATTATAGTATAATCAGTCCTCTTTCTATACAATTCATCAATACTTGGAGTTAGCATCTCATGCTCAGGTCCACGCAGGGAGTATGAGAGATAATTCCTTCAGAAGCTGCATGTGGTAAAGAAGTATCACGGGGCAACGCACAAGTAAAGGCTGGATGGAGAAAGAGTCCAGCAAAAGGTTCTGGAGCATTAGGGATTGTAACAGGAACCCCTTCAAAGAGGATGGCATAGCCATCAAAGAGTGTGTGCTCATTATTCAACATGTTCAATGCTGGAAGCTTCTCAGTCTATTCTACGAGAAGCCCTGCCTTTAAAGCTTTATATGTGCTTATTTTAAACACACACATATTTTCCCTCATTTTTACATAATCCAAAATTAGGAATGGAGACAGCTTCATTTCTGGGTAAATCTGCTAATGCCACATTTGTATAAATAACAAAAAAACAACAACAAATGTTCTGATGGTTCTTTTACCAACCACTATTCTCACTTCACTTTATTAACAAAATAGCTAGCAAATAATGGTACATTACTGCTTAAATCTTGAGTGGTAGTATTTTTTTCACTTTTTAATTCATTTGGTAACAGTGTTTTATGTTTAATAGTAGCAACTTCAAATCATTTCTAAATAATAAATCATTTTACTGTGTTGTGAAATTGTTGGGAAATTATATTTTGAAAATCTCTATCATGATTATATGTAACTAGTAGAATATTTAACTGGTGGAAATGGAAGGATGATTCATGATGAAATTTAAACACCTGACAGTTGTTAAAACCAAGAATCCTGTTATATTGTGGTCTTCTTACATTTTCTAGCAAATTGAACAACCAACAGGATGATCCCAAGGAAAATGCAAACACCAGTAAGAGTTGCATCCTCAATATAAAGCACTAAATCCTTTGTTTATGCAGCTGCTAGAACAGACCACTTTGGGGCTAAAAGGATGACTTCCAATCAAGCCAAACAGTTCTGTACTCTTAGGGGAAAACTTATCACTGATATTTCCTTCTAAAAGTAGAAATCAACAATATAAGAAGAGTAGATATAAATATCTCTGAAGATTAATGTCTTGCTCTCTAAAGATTTTCACTATTTCCCAAAGTTTGACTTTCTCCCCGAAATTCTCAAATATAAATAATATGATGTGAAGATAAGTTTTGTTTTATGTTTTGCTTGTTCTTCAAATGAGTTAATTATACATAGTAACGTTGGACAATAAACATATCTCAGTACATTTTGTTTTAAATTGAAGGAAACCCAGCTTGAACAAACTTAGGCCAAAAGGGAAGTACATTTGTTCACAGAAACAAACCACCAAAAGTCACACGAGCAGCTGGCCTGAGGGACAAGTGTAAACAAGAGCAAACTATGACCAGGCTTTCTATCTCACATTCTCAAGCTTGGTCCCTCTGTGCAGATGAACTTTGTCCACACTGTGGATGCCGTGTCTACCACTTGCTTCCATATTCGTAGGTCTTCCCTCATCAATTGAGAAAAACTAGCTCTCTTTCTTAATTTCCATTTCAAATTTCCTAGAGAACATATCAAAATGGTACATTTTGAGTACACACAGATCCCTTTTTAATAAATGATGGCTAGGGTGGGATATGTAAGGTGGTAGCTCTTATTCAAACTATAAGATTAAAGTGGTGATGGGGAAGGTGGGCAAGAAAGGAACAGATGCCCAAAGTAGATCCTGCCATGACATATAACTTTGAGGTTATTGTAAAACTTTTCTCACTTTATTTATTTATTTATGACTAGAGGCCTGGTACACAGATTCGTACACCAGTGGGATCCCTCAGCCTGGCCTGCACTCTCTTGCAATCTGGGACCCCTCGGGGGATGTTGGACTGCTTGTTTCGGCCTGAACCCCACAGGCCAGGCTGAGGGACCCCACCGGTGCACAAATCCCTTCCCTCTGAGATACATCAGTTTGTTCCATGTTTCCATGCCTGAGCATGCCTGAGTGTCTGCCCCCTGGTGTTCAGTGCATGTCATACCTACCGGTCGAACAGTTAAACAGTCGCTTAGGCTTTTATTATATACTAGAGGCCCGGTGCATGAAATGCCTGTGGGGGGGTAGGGGGGGTGTCCTTCAGCCCAGCCTGTACCCTCTCGCAATCCGGGACTCCTAGGGGGATGTCTGACTGCCAGTTTAGGCCAGGGATCGGGCCTAAACTGGCAGTTGGACATCCATCTTGCAATCCAGGACCACTGGCTCCTAACCACTCTGCCTGCATGCCTGATCACCCCTAACCACTCACCTACCTGCCTCATTGCCCCTAACCCTCTGCCTGCCTGCATCATCACCTCTATCCACTTGCCTGTCTGCCTGATTGCCTCTAATCCCTCTGCCTGCCTTATCACCCCTAACCACTCACCTGCCTGCCTGATCGCCCCTAACCACCTCTGCCTTGGCCCCTGCCACTGCGACTTCATCCAGAAGGACATCTGGAATGACATCCAGAAGGTCATCTGGCTGTTTGGTCTAACTAGCATATTATGCCTTTATTATTATAGATAGATGATAATTTTCATGACTTTAAAGAAATATATTTTTTTCTGTGTAATTATTTGTTATAACCATGGAAGAAAAATACTAAAATGGTATGTGAGGTAGAAAGTCTCTAATACAGATAAATGTTTTGAAAACAGCATTGAGTGTATTTAAGTGGGCAAAATAATGTCTTTCTACCTGTGAATTATTTGTTTTACAAATAAATAAAAGCATCAGTATATTGAGCATTTCTATAGGTGCTAGGCAATGTTCCAATAGCTTTAGACATCTTACATCACTTATTTTTACAGCAATCTAAAATAACATAAATCCATTTGCAAGTGAGAGAATTTAGACTTAAGGCAGTTTTTATAATTTTCCCAATGGCACTCCATCAGTACATAATAGAGTCAGGATTTTGAACACAATTTCTTTAAATTCCTCTTAAATACTCATATACTGTAATGTATACATTAGTGAAATTACAAAATCTTTTGTGAGCTTCTAAAACGTAAGGAGAAAAATGCAATTACATTTTTTCTTATTTTAGTAAAAAAAATTAAAATACAAAATGTGAATCAGGATTACATCAAATGTGACAGACACTAAAATAGGTTTTGCTAAATACGTATATTTTCTTTGATATATTTTATTCCAGATTCATTATTTTACTAACATCTCAATTATTAAAAGAAGTTCAGGGATTTAAGAAAACTGGATAACTTAGGTCACACACCAATACCTTTTTTAATCTTAATTAAGTCTCTCAGTAGTTAATTTAAAGAAATCTTGAAACATGATAAATTAGGTTTTATAAGCTAAAGCCATGTCTGTTCGTATAGAAATTATAAAATTAGTTATACTTTATTTTCTTCTTCCACTATGAGATAATACAATTTTTCTGCTTTTCAAATTTCCTTTCTAATGTATCATTTTGTTTTGCTATATTAGTTCCTCTTCTTTGTTTAGGACTTTATTCTCTATTGTCTCTATTCTGAAGGTGATTGAGTTGTAAGACTCAAATCTGTATCTATCAGCTAGCCTTCATCATAAATAGAGCCAACTATTAACTGATCATTTTCTTCCTTTAAAAATGAATGTTCCTCTTAAAAGTTTCTAATTCTTATATGTATACTGACATGGGTTTTGAGGGAGAAGATGACTTTATTGAAATTTTCTTTAGCTATGTCTTACAGAATAAAGTTGTTTTTGCTTCAATAAAGACACAATGAAATCCACAATGACTTACTATGTGACTTACTGAGCAGACACTTAAGATATTCAGAAAGTCATTGGACAAGTATTTATCAAAAGTGTACTATGTGCCATGCACAATTCAAAATACTGGCAAATGACAGTGAATATGCTAGACAGAGAACTTGCATTTTAGACAAGAGAGATATAGATTAAACAATAAATTAATGTAACAATAAATTAGTTAATAGTAAATAACTGAAATATTGAAATAAGAACAATTTAATTTGGATCATCAGAGAAAAATTTAAGAATATTTATAATCATTAGGGTAAGCTATAAATATTAAGAAGCCAACCATAAGAGAATCTGATAGAAACATGTCCAAGGAAAAAGAGAACGCTAAAAGAAAGTTCTTTAATGTGAGATAATTATATATATATATATATATATATATATATATATATATTATATATATATAAATATGTGTATATATATAAATATGTATATATATATAAATATAAATATATATATATATATTATTTTATATATATACTAGAGGCCCGGTGCACAAAAATTTGTACACTCAGGGGGGGAAGGGGGAGCCGGCCTGTGCCCTCTCACAGTCTGGGACCCCTCGGGAGATAACGACCTGCTGGCTTAGGCCTGCTCCCGGGTGGCAGAGGGCAGGCCCAATCCTTAGGTGCAGCCCCTGGTCGGGCTCAGAGCAGGGCCGATTGGGGGGTTGGGGCACTGCCCCCTGTCACACTCAAGGCAGGGTTGATGGGGAGGTTGCAGCACCACCCCCAGTCACTCACAGAGCAGGGCCCATCAGGGGGTTGGGGAGCTCCCCCCTGTCACGTACAGAGTAGGGCCGATAGGGGAGTTGGGGCACCACCCCCTGTCACACACAGAGCATGGCAGATCAGGGGGTTGTGGTGCCGCCACTGTCACACTCAGGGAAGGGCCGATGGGGAGGTTATGGCTCTACCCCGTCACACACAGAGCAGGGCCCGTGGGGGGGGGGGGGTTGGGGCGCCACACCCTGTCACACACAGAGCAGGGATGATCAGGGGTTTGGGCGCCTTCTTCTGTCACGAACAGAGCAGGGCGGATAGGGAGGTTGTGGCCCAGCCCCCTGTCACATACAGAGCTGCAGGGCGATCAGGGGGTTTGGGCGCTGCCCCCTGTCATGCTGATCCCGGTGCTGGGAGGCATATTACCCTTTTACTATATAGGACAGAGGCCTGGTGCATGGGTGGGCATCGGCTGGTTTGCCTGGATGGTGTCCTGGATCAGGGTGGGGGTCCCCACTGGGGTGCCTGGCCAGCCTGGGTGAGGGGCTGATGGCTGTTTGCAGCTGGTCACACACCCTTCAGGGTGGGGGTCCCCACTGTGGTGCCTGGCCAGTCTCGGTGAGGGGCTGAGGGCTATTTTCAGGCTGGCGGGTGACTGAAGCTCCTAACTGCTCCTTTTTTACTGTTGTTTTTTTTTTTTTATTCTGGGCCAGCTTTAGCTCTGAGGCTTGGCTGCTGAAAGCAGGTATCTGGTTTGTTTGGGTTCTATAATCTAAACACTGTTTCAACTCCAGCTCTGAGATCTTGGTGGCTGAAAGCAGGTTTGTGGGGTTTTGTTTAGCTTCTATATTTGTAACAATGTTTCAAACTGCAAGAGGCCGGCAGCGGCAGGCGGGGAACGTTGGAGTCCTCCGTCACTGAAGCAAGCAAGCCTCATGTTCGCTTCAAGCTGCCTGGCTGCCGGCCGCCATCTTGGCTGGAAGTTAATTTGCATATCGCCCTGATTAGCCAATGGGAAGGGTAGTGGAGGTATGGCTAATTACCATGTTTTTCTTTTATTAGATAGGAGGATATATATATATATATATATATATATATATATATATATATATATATATATACTGATTTCTGCTCCAGTATCTGAGTTCTGTGAATTACTCTAGCAAATTAGAGTAATTTGGAGTAGATTATGGGAAGCTCTGATTTGTAGCCAAATCAGACTGAAGTTGTGGGTAACCTGGGGATCTAAGACTTGTGATTGGCACCAAAGTGGGGTGGGATCAGTCTTGTGGGACTGAGCCCTTAACTTGTGGGATCTGACGCGATCTCCAGGTAGATAATGTCACAACTGAGTTAAATTGTAGGATGCCCAGCTGGTGTTAGAGAGACTGGCTTGTTATGTGCAAAAACCTCCACACATTTGGTGACCAGAAGTGTCAGAAGTACAATGTTCTGTGGGACTAGTAAGGAGTCACACAGGAAAGAAAGACACATGTGGAAAATGAGGTTTTTTCTTATACAGTTATGTATAATGATGCATCAATAGCTCAAAAGTGATACCAGATAAGCTTGAATAATTAAACAGAACATAGATTATGTAGGACTTTGCAAGGATTTTAAGCCAGTAAGATCATGTTCTGATTTGTAATTTTATTTTGTCTGCTAAATGTATTATACTGTTATATGGGGCAATTGTATTGAGGAAAAATTAGAGAGAAAGAAGACAATTAGAAGGTTGTTACAATTGTTTGGGGAAGAGATGATGGTGGCTATTACTAGAGTAATATTAGAGGTTAGCTAGTCTGTCTCCACTGCACACTTTGAAAAAGGTGATCCTTTCAGTTCAAGGCTTGCCAAGTAAAAAAGTATTTGTACCAATAAAAAAAAAGATACATCCCTGCTGTCAAAAAGTGACAACCAACACTAAGATAGTAAGGAGAGCATAGGCTGAATTTTCACACAGACTTACCCCCGGGCTAGACACCCTTGTCATTGCACAATCTACACACTGTAGACATGGTGGACACTGTTGAAGTATTGTGAAGTGAATGGGTTCAGGATATATTTTTAAAGTAGATTTAAGAATCCTTATTTAATTCCTTGGCCAACATGTCTCAGTTGGTTGGGCATTGTCCCACGCACCAAGAGGTTGCTGGTTTGATTCCGAGTCAGGGCACAGGCCTGGGTTTTGGGCTTAATCTCTGGTAGAGGGTGTGCAGGAGGCAGCCAATCAACGTTTCCCTCTCATATTGATGTCTCTCTCTCACTCTCTCTTTCTCTTTCTCTCTCTCTCCCTTTTTCCCTCTCCCTTCCTCGCTCTCTAAAAACTAATTAATGAGTGGGAGGTTTGAGGGGCAATGGGGAGATATGGATACATATGTAATACCTTAATCAACAATATAAAATAAAATTTTAAAAAAACTAATTAAAAAAGTAAAAAAAAAAAATAGCCTTATTTGATTGGTTGTAAGGCTGAGGGAAAGATATAAACCAAAAATAATATCTGGGCTCTGACTTGAGGCACTCACATGATGTTTATTAAAATTAAAAACAAATTCAATAGGAGCATGTTTGAGGGTAAAAGACAGTTATGTTTGGCAAAATTTTACAAGTCGTCTGTTAAAAATCTAAGTGTAAATATTACACAGTCATGTGGGAAAATTAATTTGGTGTTTTGGAGAGATGGCTAACACAGTGGGAATATTTGAAGTCATAGGATTAGATGAGCTCACATAAGGATAGTGACTAAAGTCGATGTACAAAACAGGGATTCAGGGTCAAGCCCTGGAATATGTCGACATTGGAGATTGAAGGGGGCCACTATCAAAGAAGACAGATGTGAGGTTAGAAGGAAAACCAGGGATTCAAAGAAAAAATGTATTTCAAGTAGATAACTATGAGTTTTGACAACATGTAGGTCATTAGCAAACCTTGCAAAAAATACACTTAGTGTCGTAGTAGGCCTGGGCGGTGGAGTGGTAGGCCTGTGAGCTCTGAGTGCTGTGAAGAAAGAGTGGAGGTAAGAAAATAGTGATATTTTCTACACAAGACTTTTTCAATAAGTTTTGCCTTGGGTGGGAGTAGAGAGATGGGGCTATCGCTAGGGTGGGGTGGGTGGGATGAGGTGGGATGTGGAGGTCAAATTTTTATTTTTGTTTTTAGAAAGGCAAATGAGAAGGACTTGACATAACTGGGAAAGTATGTGCAGGAAAAGGAGGAAACATTATCAGTAGTGAAGTCCTTGAGAGGCCAAAAAATTCCTTAGAAGAACCGTAGGGAAGTGATGTTCATTGAATAGCCAGGTTTCAGCAGGAGGAAGAGAATGAAGGGAACATTCAGAGCAGAGTTAGAGCCTATCAGTAATTTGCTGTTGACAGAGGGTGCTTTGCAAAGGGCACACTTGAAGGGTTTTCGAGTTAAGAGATTAGAGGAGATTAATGAACATACAACGTAGCGTGGGAATGCTAGCTCATTTGATGAATGATGGCAGGGGTGACTTGGGCCTCTGCAAATGACTAAGGAGAATCAGAAAGTGAGGAATGACAGGATTAACCCTGATAGTTTCTTGGGAGAAAGTCAGTAAACAGTTCAAGCCAGAAAACATGGGGTTGCCACATACTTTCATTTCCTGCAGCTATTTTTTTGATAGCCAAAGGGTGATGGCAATTTCCTCAGAGGCCTTCTTCCTTAGGTGGCCTGGAGGTGGAGTTTCAGTTAATGTCTCTTTTCTTCTGGGAGTGTAAGAGTCTGGTGGGCCGAGGGGTGCAGGGGGAGGACCAGTGATTGTGTCTCCTCTGTAGCAGCACAGGATGTGGCTGCTGGAAACAAAGGAAAGACTGTGGAAACATGATTTGTTAACTGGCTGAATAAACAAAGGAGTGACTGAATAAAATAAAGTATTAATTAATAATCAATTAATATCCTTTCTAAACAAGAACAATTTTTATCTGAGCTGAAAAACAAAATGAGTTGTGTGTTTTTTTAAGTTTCAGTGATAAATACTGAAACTTATTTTGCAGCATTAGTAGTCAGAGCTATAGAAATACATATTTCAAAAATCATCTGATTGACTGCTTGTAAAAAAGACTGAAATCTGTCCTTCTTCCAAGAAGGAATACATATATATATATATATATATATATATATATATATATACATATATATATATATGTATATAAAATTTCTTTTGTCTATTCCATCTAATTATATCATCATTTCTACTTCTTACCTCCATTTCCTACTTTAGTAGCATTATACAAATTGCAATTTTTCACAAAAAATATGAAAACATAAATTAGTTTTCTCTTTGCTTTAGATAGTTTATTTCTATACTAATAACAGTTACAACACTTGAATTTCACACAGGTGAAAGCATTTTAGAATATAATTAGTTGTCTCCCCAATATTCAACTATTAGAAATCAATGTCTGTATTTGTTAGGAATGTTTAGTGCAAGAAACACAAAACTGAAGTTTGTGGGGTTTACTTTTTCACATAAAAAAGAATTTCTTTTGAATTGTATTCTTGAATTCATAGGCTCATAAATCAATTTTTCCAGCATTTTCAAAACAATAATCTTATTTCAAATATCATTTATTCTAAATTTACTTGTTTTCTATTGTCCATGTTCATATACACACATTAGTCAAAATATTTATAGTTGAATTAGTTCCTTAAATAAAAAGAGGTGGTTTCATTTTTACCATTTGAAATTCTTTAAACAAACTTCCTGGTGATTTAAAATATAAAATAACAATTATCTGTGTCTTAAGAGTTTCATGGTATTAATATTCTATATTGATGATAACTTGGAAATGCAGTTTTATTCTTAGATATAAAAAGGTTACTAAAAAAGTCAGCATTTTTTTATTTTTTTAACTCTTATTTTAAAAATATACTTTATTGATTTTACAGAGAAGAAGGAAAAAGGATAGAGAGTTAGAAACATCAATTGGCTTCCTCCTGCATGCCCCTACTGGGGATGTGCCCACAACCAAGGTACATGCCCTTGACCAGAATCAAACCTGGGACCCTTCAGTCCGCAGGCTGACGCTCTATCCACTGAGCCAAACCAGTTAGGGCAAAGTCAGCATTTTTAAACATGATACAAAATAGACATAAAACCATACTTTGACCAATAATATTTACTTCTAATATAATCTGGAAGAATAATCTGAAATGTATATTAATATTTATCTACAAAAATATTGATTATAATATTACATAAAGAATCATCATAAAATTTAAAGTCCAAATATGAGGAAAAATTAAATCAAGACCCATCTAAACAAAGTTTCATTTCCATCAAATACAGTAAACAATTCAAAGTAACCCTTTGAGTCCTGGCTGGTGTGGCACCACAAGGTTGACAGGGTGAATCCTGGTCAGGGCACATGCCCAGGTTATGGGCTGATCCCTGGTAGGGGGCATGCAAGTGTCAGTGGATGGGTGTTGTTATCTCTCCTTTGCCCTTATTCTCTCTTTAAAAATCAATATATGTATTTTCAAAAACAATTAAAAGTAATCCTTTGATTGACTAAATGAAAGCCTTGCACTTCTGTTCAAGGTGGAGTGACAAAGACTGGATTTGTCCTCTTGTAGGAAACAACTTAAAACCCAAACCTGCTTAGATAATGGATATCAGGCAGCAAAGAACCATAATCCCTGAAAAAGAGAAAACAAAGCAGGTGAACCCTACAATTATCTCTGTCTACTGTCTGGGAAGAATTACACGCTGCCAGGCAGCCAAGGCAGGCTAGGCAGAGCCAGGCAATCCTCCTGAGGTGAAAAGAAAGAGTTGAGAGTCTTAGTTGTGGATGGTGGCTATAGTTCCTTAGGCAGCGTAACTAAGAAGGTAGAGCTGCAAATAGGTAGAGCCCAATTATCTTCAGAGACTTCAGATGAATACTGATGAGCACATATATGTGAGGAAATATCTGATTTTAAGGAAAGAAGCATGTGAAAGGATTGGATTTACCTTTGAAACTCACACAAGAGCAAGGATATTATGTGTTCCCATTAGCCAGAGTAGAAAAAACTTGTAAGTCGCAAGACATCAGGTGGAGTACTTAAAAAGATACCACCTTAGTAGTAGGACAAAACTAGCTCTAGACTAATGGCTCTTTGATCCTTTTGAACAAAACTTACATTAAAAAGCCTTAAAAGGATCAAATTGTTTCCAAGAAACTTAAGTTCACCTTAGAACAAAGCTAAAGAATGTTTATAAGAAATACATGTATATAAGTATATGTGTACTCAACTAGATGAAATTAACAATAAAAAATTAACAGGCATACAAACAAGCACGATCGAGCTCCTCCTGTCTTTCGCCAAAAGTGCCTGGAGTGCTATCAAAGCTTCGAAATGGCGTCCAATTCTAAGTCTGCTTTTATTAGTGATGATGATATTGTTAAATATGTCAATGTAGGAAAGGTTTCCTTAAGTTTTTGAATATGTAACTTCATTTACTTGTGATTCGTAATTTTTTTCCTAAACTGATGTAAAATCAGCAAAAATGCCTTGGCAATTTCCGTATAGTTCCTAGGATATTGGCTTGCACTCAAAGGGTTAAAATAGTTAATATAATTATATTCAACATGTTAAAAAATGTAAATGAAACATGAAAGATGGTAACCAGAAAGACAGAAGATATAAAACAAACTTAAATCAAAATTCTAGATAAGAAAACTATGTTTAAAATAAAAATGCCAGAACGTAAAAAGATAAAATAAAGTAAAAATGCAATGAATATAATTAACAGTATAATAAATGATTTAGGTAGGTATAACCATTTTAACATCATAGAAAATAAATTTCTGATAAAATAATATTACTGGGATTAAGAATATTTTATAAACATAAATTTATCTAACTTAAAATAATATATATATATATATAAAAGGCTAAGCGACCAACCATCCATCTGTCCAGCCGTCTGACCGACTGACCGGCTGGTACATGTGACGTGCACTGGCAATTTAAAAATAAACATTGACTCCCACATGCACGATACAATAAAGCTCTCGCTGGTACCAATCGCATGCATGTTTTAATTTTATAATACTATGTTATATATACTATTTTTACATGTAATTTTTTGCAGTAATGTAATTATCACATGAATCTTTCTTCTAATTAATTTCCTTTCAATGTGCACAAATCCATGCACCAGGCCACTGGTTATTTAAATAAAAACAAAGCCCAAAATAAAATGAAACAGAAACTTATAGAACTGTAAATAGACTAATTCAAAATTATAGTCCTAGATTTCACAGTCTTCCACAACACAAAAACAACTTTCAAGATTCCTTTCACACTAATTGATAGACTAAGTAGACAAAACCAGTAAGGATTTATGAGTAGAAAAACACTATAAACCAACATGATACAATTGACAGTTATAGAAAACTTCACCCAACAATAGCAGTGTTTCTATTCAAGTGCATAAAGGATATCTACTATTATAGGCCATATTGTGAGCAATAAGACATCTCAGTATTCTAAAATTTATTCAAACCTTAAAAAGTATGTTGTCAGATAACAATGAAACTAAATTAGAAATCAATAACAGAAAATATCTGGGAATTCCCAACTATTTGAAAACTAAACAGCATACTTTTAAATAATCTATGGGTCATTGAAGAAATCAAGAGGCAAATTATTATTTTAAACTAAATTAGAACAAAAAGTACATTTCAAAATTTGACAAATGCAGTGCAAATAGTGCTTAGAAGAGGTGTATAGCAAGAAATATTATATATATGTATATATATATATATATACACACACACATCTACACTAATAAAAGAGAAATATGCAAATTGGTGTCACTCGCTATGCCCACCAGCCAATCAGATGAGTATGCAAATTAACCCAACAAAGATGGCAGTTAATTTGCATACACAGGCACGGAGCGAAGACTGAAGACAACGTAGAAGGAAGCCAAGCGCTGCAGAAGGGAGCGAAGCTGCAGAGAAGCAAGCGGGGCGGTGGAGGTGGGAGGGAAGCCTGCCTCGGGGGGTTTCACTCGCTTCTCTGCTTTGCTTTGGCCACAGGAAGCCCTCTTCTTGCAGGAATCTTCCTGCAACGGGCCTCTAGTATATATATAATAAAAGGGTAATATGCTAATTAGACCAGACATATTCTAGATGTCCATCCTGACAAAGCCTGGGGTGTCACCAGCTTGCAAACGGCCATCAGCCCCTCATCCAGGACCACTCTGCCCCCAGCGGAGACCCTCACCCAGGCTGGCCACACCCACCAACAGAGACCCCCAACCTGATGAGGGCAGACAGCATGTAAAGAAATGAATTCAAAATCAAGAACAGGCATTAGCATAAGACCTAGACCTCAAATTATTTTTATTTTATTTATTTTAATTTTTAATATTTATCTTTATTGTTGAAAGTGTTACAGATGTCCCATTTTCTCCCACATTGACCTCCTCATCCCTACTCCTGCCCCCTCCCCACGCTTTCATAAAGTTTTAACAAAAAGCAGGAGAAAATCTTTGCGACTTTAGGTTAGACAAAGATTTTTTTTAGATAGGACACTGACAAAAGTTAATAAATTAGACATCAAAGTTAAGAATTTCTGTTTTTAAAAATCATGGTTAAGAGAAAAAAAAGAGAAGATATAACATGGCAGAGATATTTCCAAATTATACATCTGACAATGAATTAACGTTCAGAATATATAAGCTTTCCAAATGCATTAATAAAAAAACAGACAATACAAAAATAAAAGTATACAGAATATTTGAATAAACACTTCCAAATGAGATAAATGGATGCCAAACAAACACATGAAAAGATGTTTAACACCATTAGTTGTTAGGGAAAGAAAAGTTATTATGAAATACTATTAAAAATGCAAAAATTCTAAGGTCACACAATAAGGAGTTCATATATTATGATTCCATGTATAATTTTATCACCCAATGTCACCCCAGTGAATTAAAACATTAAAAGAATAAATTAATTTATATTTACAGAAAGCATATCAGTGGTAATTTGAGGATGGATGTGGGATAGACATGTGGAAGACCATCCAAATATTTACAAAGGAGCATGAGAAAAATTTTGGTGATATTCAGTATGTACTATCTTCACTGTATTCATGGTTATGGAGTTGTATTATGTATAAAAGCTCAGCGTAGTACAATAAACACTTAAAATGCTTGCAGTTTATTGTATGTTAATTATACCTCCTTAAAGCAAAAATGGAAAGACATTTAATGTTTATGTTAATGTGTAAGGAAAATAATATGATAAATTTATTTATGCAAACTAGAAGCAAATATTCCAAAATATGAACTCACCCTGGTAATAAAAAATGTTTTTTACAAATTTTTTTCTGTCTGTGAATGCATTATGGAAATATCATCAAATGAAACTCTATATTGCATTTATAATTAGGGAAAACATTCTGAAAAAGGGACTCCATGTCTATCTCATCAATATCTGTACAAAAAGATGGTTTTTTCTCTACTCTTAAATTATGGACTTCCTTTTCTTCATTGGGCGGAAACTCGGGATCTTGTTTTTGTTGTTTTTAAAAGCCTTTCACAACACTATTAGCCCCAAATACAATTGGTTGTCTAGTTTTCTATCCCTTCAAAGAATAGAAGCTGAAATAACTGTTAGAGGCCAAAATAGTCACTTAAGTGATAATTGATATGAGGCAGCATGACTATGAAGAATTAGAGGGTAGGCAGAACAGCCCTATAATGAATGTTCATAATAGTGGACCTGAATGAACAATAAAATGTTTAAGAGTCTTTTAGTCACTATTTGTCAATAACATTCCAGATAGATTTATTGTCTATGTGAAGAAGTATCAAGATATCTGCCAGACTCATTCCCAGCACAGAGTGCCAAGGAATTGGGAATGGCCACGGCACAATTTTAGGAAAGTAAAGTGTTGGCTTTGACTATAAAATAAACCTTAAATGATGCTCATTCTAAACTCACACCTTTTCCCCTTTTTTTAAGAGAAAAATACTGTTTGAATTAAGAAAATGAGAATTAATACACATTTTATTTGCATTTTAAGACAATTCACTTTATTTAAGATGAAAAGTTTTTTCTTCTTTTTATTATGACCATTATCATGAGTGTTTAATAATATTGTACAGGGAATTCCAATGTACAAGTCTATTCCCAAAGAACTTGTTGAGTACTAACGATAGCTATACTAAAAGAATATTTCAGGCCAAGACAAAGTTGATGAAAACCTTAATAAAAGAGTAGATTGAATATATGGATGGCCACATAATTTATCAAAGTTCCTCAACATAGAGATAATTCTTTTTTTCACCATTTATCGTCAAAACCTTCAGCAGGAATAATACAAAACATGTTGTAAATGACAGTGATTTTTAACTGGTGTGCCACAGCACACTTGGGTGCCACAATAATTTTTAAATCATGCCATACCTGACTATTTAGTCAGGGGCACTTACCTCATTTCCCTTAGATTGTCAAATAAAAAAAAAAAATCACAACAGCCAACACAATAATAGCTATCTGGGGTGAATGAATAAAATTTATACCTATTTTTTTGTAGATGGGCAAAAAATATAACATATATTTAGGTGTGCCACAGGATTTTAGTAGTTTGTGTGTACTTTGTGAGATGAAAAAGGTTGAAAATCACTGGTATATGATTGTGTTGGCTTTCCTAATCTAAGGTCCCACATTCTCTTCTAAAAGGGATATAGAAACTATAACTTATTCTGAGTGAGAACACACAAAATTGTATGATTGATTAAAAGCTGTCTTCACTTTCTCCTTTCCAAATAAGTAACTCAAAGAAATGAAAGCTTCACTCACATCTTCATCTCCTCTCTCTAAAGACCTTCCCTTCTGGAAATGAAGCTCCCTTGAAAAGTCTATCTAAGGCAGATGATGGGATTATGACTTAAAATCACAAACAAAATTTTAAGGAGAAGACTAATTAAAACTACCAGAAAAAATAATAAGCCAAAAAGAAGCACCTTCAGAAATTCAACAAAATATATGTTTTCTCAAAACTTTTGAATACAAATTATCTATTATTTAAAATGTAAAAATTAAAACCATCAACTTTTTCACATGTCATGTCACAGTATTTGTTAAATACAAGAACAAAAAGTGATCTTTCTACTAAAATGATCTTTTTCATAAGCAATTTATAATCATGCTACTCCATATAGAGAAACTCAAAGAGGCATGATTCAGAAATATGGGATCAAAAATTTTGTCCTATTGTCAAGATGAGAAGTTTATTTTCAGAAAATTTGAATTATTTTTTCCCAGGGGTTTAATTTCTTTTATAAATAGATAGAAAATGCATATTCTTGAAAATCTGATAAACCAATGTTTTGAGGTGTACATAAAAATTCAGGTACATTATGTGAATGTCAGGGACAGTCTTGTGTAAATCAACATCAAGATCTAGTTACCTGGGTTGGATCTTTGTACATCGATGCCACAGCTGACTGCTGTGGTCCAGCTTTATCAGATCTTAAACCTACTTTTTCTTGCTCTACATTCCAGTTCATTTTAACTTGAAAATGATTTATCTTTAGTTTCTACATTAGGCAATTGTTAAGAAAGCTCATATGTGATAGTCCCTCCTCCAGATGACAAGTATAAACCATTTGTAAAATATCAAAAATAGTGAAGAGCAAGTGTAAACTGACAACAAGGTTGAATAGATTTGTAATAGGGAATACAATAGGTGACTTTATTCTTTGTGTATATATGAAAGTATCTATGTCTGTGTGTATGTACATGTATTTATTTTATAACCTATGCAAAGGAGAGAGAGTTCTGTGTCATGCAGTTAGCTATAACTCAAAGAGGAAACTTTAGATTATCTGACTTACAATTTTGAGGCAATTACAATCACTGGTAAATGAAGGAGAAATTCTAGAAATGAAAGAACAGAGAATCTAAATTTCCCTGTAAACTCCCCCAACATTTCTGGCCTGTCCCTTGAACTACACATTCACAGTACAGACATAGACCAACTCAAGCAAAGCTAAAACAAACAAACAAAAAACACAAACTACGATTTTGATGTGTGCCCAAGAGACAGAATTGTAATTTGATTTCAACTAAGTTAAATGTCTCATAAAAAAAATCCATTTGGGAAGCTAATGACAGAATGTACAACGATATTCATGATGCAATTCAACATATGAAAAAATAGGAAATGTGAATAATCTCATAGAAAAAGATAATAAACATAAATAAATTTTAAGATGCATCAATAATTAGAATGACCCAATAAAGGACATAAAAGTTAACAAACTTGTAATAAATGGAAAATCTCAGCTGAGTAATAGAAACCATAAAAAAGACCTAAGTAGAAATTATAGAACTTAAAAATACAATATCTGGGAAATAATTTTCTGTGTGCATTTAACAGAATGTAATAGCTGGAAAATATAAATGAAAGGTAGTATAATTTAATAAATCTAAAAATAGAGGGAAACAATAAAGGAGATTTAAAAAATTGACAGAGCCTTGAGACATATAAGACAATATTAAAAGGCTTATTTCATAAAAAAAGGAAAGATATAATTGCTAATTAAATTAAAATGTTCAAAGAAATAATGGCTGAAAAGTTTTTAAATGGTAATGTATATACATTTACAAATCCCAAAATTTCAATAAAACCCAAATAGGATAACAACTGCCATAACAAGAACATAATAATAAAACTAATGACAGCAAAAGATAAGGGAAATATTTTTAAAGAAATAAAACAAAAGTACATGTTATATATAGGCATGCAAAAATTCAAAGGATTTCTGACCTCACCAAAAATAATTGGGGCCAGAAGACAATGAAACAATATCTTTAAGGAGCTAAAGAAAATATGTCAACAGGAATATTATATCCAGAGTAAATAATATTACAGAATGAAGGAGAAGTACATACATATATTTTTAGACTTAAAAACAACAACAAAGGCAATTCACTAGAATTCAACATTTAATCCCAACAAACCTTAACAACAAATTCTAAAGGGATTCCTTCAGACTATAAGAGATGATACAGTATGAGCACTTAGATATTCAGAAATGAGTAAAAAATATTGGAAATTATCATTTCTTTTAAATGCATATTATTGATTAAAGTAGACACTAGCATTGCCTACTGGGGTTCAGAAAATATGAAATTCAATACACATGAAAAACTCTACCACAAGAGCAAGAGTTGCAAATTTGTACATGTTGCAAATGGTACAACATTACTAGTATATGGATGCAAACTCTTGAAATACTATGAAAGCACATTGTAATCTTAAAATGAACACAAAAAAGTAATGAAAAAGGTTTAACTAAAAAAGGACAAGTGATAAATTAAAATGCAATTCTAGAAACTATTAAATAATTCAAAGGAATGCAGGAAAGGAAAAAGTAAGAAATATAAAGAATAGTATGGGAAACATAAGTAGTAGAATGATAATCTTAAACCCAAACATCAAGAATTAGATTAAATATTAATAAAGTTACACTCATATTCAGAGGCAAAGGTTGTCAGAATGTGTATAAAAGCAAGTTATTCAATGTAAAATTCTTTCAATATTGTGCATCTTTATATTTTTTTAGAACATATGTGAAATGTGTTTTGTCTTACCCACTATCTAACACAAGGCTTGACCACTTGGTACCCCCCTATATTTTGTAATTTCTTCTATTTGTGGCATATCTCTGACCGCTTCCTTGAGATACACCACCCAGCTGTGGAAGCACAGGCTGATTTAGTTTAACTTTAGTGGTCTTAGAAAAAAAGACTTACATTATCGACTTCTAGCATAAAAATCAATTAATTTTAAGCTTTAGTTGCAGCTTCCCAGAACAGAAAAACTGAGTATCAGCTACAGTGTTTTAAAGAAAATAGTATATCGAAAAGAACTGGCATTGTATTTTTACTTTGACTCATGGAGAAATATAACTAATAAGTAGGTTCATCCACAATAATGCAGACTCAGTTGTAGGTGATCGACTATTCCTCAAGGGATGATATGCATTAACAATTTTGTTTAGTTTTAGAAAAGTATTGATATTCCATACAAATATATAAATTTCAAAACATACCTGTTCATATGTTTCCTATTTTGTTTTAGTGTTAATCTTTCTTTTCAAATATTTCATATACTTGAAAAGTCATGCCCTTTTCTTTGTACTGCAAATTTTTTATAGCTAGCAGAAGACCAGAATCCTCTCATCTTAGCCCAAATAAAGCCATTATTCTTCTGTTTCATGGTATATAAACTATTATGTGTCTGTGTGGGCCTGTTCACTCTTTCCCAGTTCAGCTAAATAATGTTCAATGTAAAACTGCCTTCTTTCAGGATTGCATTCACATTTTTATTGCAATCATTTGTGGGGTTTTTTTTGTGTTGTTTTTTTTTTTTTTTGGCAGGGATTCATGTTGACATCTTCACATAATGTGGCTCCTCCAAAGATACATGCAAACATTGCCCACTTACTTGCAGGCCTTTCCTCCTCCCTCCTCCCTGCTTCTTCACACCACCTTGGAACAGAAGCAAGCTTCAGCAGTCTTATCCCTGGCTAAGAAACATGTTGTCTTTATCAGTAAATCAGGGAACCAGATTGTTCTGATCAGCAGTTATAGAAGAAACCAATAATGAAATAATTGTTATAATCCTAGTGAAAATAAAATAGTATTATAAAGTAAATGTACCTGTTATGCTTATCACTCTAATTCTGACCATTTTCAACTCATGTTCTTCTAGTTTTTTTTTCACCTTCTTTGTAAGTGTTAGTGAACAATTGATCATGCAATTCTTCTCAATCTTTATAAAAATATTTCAGTAAAGATGGGGTGCCAGAAAGTTGGCTTGGCCATCCCCTGACTTATAAATATTTCAAGTTATTGGCAAGCATATTAAACGAAAGGAATCTCCATTCAGTAAGGCACAATTCAATAATTAGTCATTTATATCCTTATCTGTGCCTCTGAGTCTCCCCACAGTAAGCTCTATTAATACACCTATTTTGAGGACTTGCCAAAAGCCAGATACTGTGAAAGTGCTAAGGATCCAAATCTGCATAAGATTAAATCCTTGACTTCACGGAATTCAGTATCCACTGGGGGAGCAGTAAGATGTGATGAATGCAGTAAAGTATTAATGAGGCAAAACATACTACAGAAGAAGAAGTCCAGCACATTATGATAACGAGCTATCTATTAAGCACTATAGCAGATGCTGTGTAATCAAATTCTCTAAGTGCCCTGGACTTACTAAAGTATAGGAGAAACAATAGCATTAGATAGCATTTACCTTTGCTACCTATTGCTGTGCAAAACCCAAGTTCTACATGTTAAGCAAAAAGCATATTATCTGAAATATTATATTTGGCTAGGTGGGAAGATTGCTTACTTGACTTAGGACTTATACATCTAAGTCCTGTGACATGCTAATTGTGAGATCTGAGTGTTAGTTTTATAAAGGACTAGAGGCCCGATGCATGAAATTGGTGCAAGGGGCTCAGCCCTCACAGCCCCTCCCAGCCCTGGCCAGCCCTTGCAGCCCCAGCTTCATCCAGAAGGTCGTCCTAAAGGACATCTGGAAGGTTGTTTAGCTGTCCAGTCTAATTAGCATATCATGCTTTTTTATTATAGATATAATGAGGGAATTTCATCAATTAATTTAGAAGATAACTTCAAATTCTAATATTCTGAGAAATATTTAATAAACAGTATGTGTCTTTTTGTTCCATTTAATCCCCACTGTTATACTTTTCTGGAGGACCAATGAGAATTTTATGAATTGCAAAATGACATCATTCTCAGAATTTAATGGTTAAATTATTCAATAATTATCCAATAGTTCCAATTCATAAATCCTTGAAACCCTATGGTTTCTTTATTTTTCCCTATTTGGTGTATTGTACAGTATTTGCAACATAGGAAAACATGACTAAATGTTAATTGTTAAATAAATGATTATGTATAAATAACTGTAAACAAAACAAAATCATAAAATTGTATTTTTAAATATTTTGCATACCTGGTACCATGTCCATTTGTATCAGGTTTGAAATACTTTGCTTCTACTATGTGTAAAAGAAAGATGTCTTCTACATAGAAATGCTTTTTTCCTCTAAAGTATTTACTTTAATACTCACTTTTTATTCTTGCAGAAAATTAACTATAAAAAATTTGAAGGTGACATTTTAGGTTGTAGATAAGGGATCTTGTCAGTATATACACATCCTACCTAATAATAGACAAACATGGTAATTAACCATACCTCCGCTACACTTCCCATTGGCTAATCAGGACAATATGCAAATTAACTGCCAACCAAGATGGCGGCTGGCAGCCAGGCAGCTGACGCGAACAGGAGGCTTGCTTGCTCCAGTGATGGGGGAAGCCAACGTTCCCCGCCTGCCGCTGCCGGCCATTGAGCTTGCAGTCTAAGAAACAATGTTGCAATAATAGAAGTTAAACAGGCTCCAGAAACCTGCTTTCTGCCAGCCGGGCTTCAGCCAGCAGGACGGCAACAGTGTTTCAATTATAGAACAAACCCAGATCCCTGCTTTCAGCCAGCCGGGATCTCAGAGCTGCAGCCAGACCTCAGAGTTAAAGCCGGCTCTCAGCTCCAGTGACAGCCATAGAAGGTAAATAAATCCCATAATAAAAAAAAAAAAAAAGAAAAAAAGGAGAAGTTGGGAGCTTCAGTCGCCCGCCACCCTGAAAACGGCCCTCAGCCCCTCACCCAGACTGGCCAGGCACCCCAGTGGGGACCCTCACCCTGAAGGGGGTGTGACCAGCTGAAAACAGCCATCATCCACTCATCCAGACTGCCCAGGCACCCCAGTGGGGACCCCCAGCCTGAAGCAACAAGATGGTGGCTAATTTGCATGCTGAAGGCAGGTGGCAGCAGGCAAGGCTGTCCGCTGTCCCGGGACCTGGATCTGTGACCCTGCCAAGTGGGAGGCAGTGCTTGAGGCTGTCCACAGTCCCAGGACCAGGATCCGTGACCCTTCCAGGTGGGGCGGTAGCTCGCAGAGGGGTGGATCGGCTGGGGTTGGGCAGGGCAAAACAACTGGCTTCCACCCAGCCCCAGTCACTCTGGGCAGGTGAGCAGCGCAGAGAGCCTCTGGGCAGGGGAGGCAGGCAGGCAGAGGGCGGCCTGTACTCCCCACATGGCGGTGGTGACAGCTGTGAGAGCGCCAAGCGGAGCCTACAGGCCGAGCTGAAGTAGCGCCTGCAGGCCATCAGCGCCCAGGAGTGGCTGTGCAAGACCCGCCTCCTGGCCCATAAGGTGCAGGATCACAGGGACAGCCACCGTGGCAGGCCAGACTGACGTCCTCCTGGCCGCACCACGGGGGTTTGCGGATCTGCAAAGCCAGAGGCCTCATGTGTGCACATCCCCCCTGGCGTGCGAACATCCCCCAGCACACTGTCACCCTCCTGCGCCTGCAGCAGTTGCAAACCAAGGCTTGCACAAGTTCCCCCCGCCTCTCCACTGCACTTCCATCAACCCAGCATGCCTAACTCCCCCACAGGATGTGCACACATCCCCTCTGATGTGCTCACATCCTTTGGAGAGTGTCTTGGTGTTCTGGGTTCTGAGGGTGGGCGCCTGTGAGATGACAGTGAGAGGGTGGAATGGTGATGCCCTGTTCCCACGGAGGCCAGTGCAGCTACGAGATCACCTCTGGGGGGTTAATGCAGGTGCTTAGGCGAGAGCAGATGCAGACAGACACACCTGGTGGGTGCGGGCGGCCCTCTCTGAGGTGCCTTCGGTCAGCATTCAAGATCAAGAACCCAGAGGTGGAGAGGAATTCCGTCCTCTCAGTGAAACAGTGGGATAGTCGGGGCGACTGTAGAGGAAGAATGTGCACTTTGGGTGCCATGAGCGAAGGCTGCCCTGGCTGAGCCTCGCTTGCTTGGGGCCTAGTGCACTCCTGCCAGGCAGCGGGTGACAGGACGTGCTTTTCCGAATTAATGAGAGAAAATGTTGATTCTCCTGCTGCCCACGAAGGTGAAAAGTGAAGTGGGGAGACATGTGGGGAGTGAGCGAGGTTCCCTGTCTGGGGGTTCCAAATCTGCTGTTGGTTTCTTTCACCTCTGACTAGAGATATACAGGGTGTCCCCCCAAAATGTATACACACTTTGAATACCTACTAATTCCAATGGTTTTAAGCATAAGAAAGAAACAACAATGGAGCTGTTATCTGTTAAAAGTGTGGGCACAAACAGGTAGTTGGACATTCCCTGAGGGGTCTCAGATTGGAGAGGGTGAAGGCCAGACTTAGGGGCCCCTACCTCCCTACCCCAGTGCACGAATTTCGTGCACTGGGCTACTAGTTTATATATATAAAAAAACTTCTGGCATTAGTTTAAATGTTTCTTTATTGAATTTTCACATTAATTGTGGAAATTTATTTTGCACAGATTTCTCAATTGAGCATTATCCTGATAATATTCGATTTTCTCATGTTAAAAAGAAAATCTTTATGTATTTTTTGTAATAATAATTAATATTTGTACACATAGTTAACATAACACTTATGTAAAATATAAAAATAAATTTACACCTGCACTTGTGCTTACTTTTTCTGTATGAAAAACTATGTCAATATTTTATTTATTTAAAAATTATTATAATCACATATTCATTATGTGGAGAAAAAAGTAACACAAACCATAAATTGTTTTACTATCATTTACTTTTGAAAATTCTATAATTTTGAATCATCCCTGACTTGTATCACTTTTTAAAAATTTTAAATTTATTTTTGACTTGTATCACTTTAGAGAATAGTTGGACAAATATGTCTGCCACTCTGATTCACTGCTCTTTTTTTTTCCTCCATTTTTCTGGCTGGCTCTTATAATTTTTAAAAATCCTTTCTATTTTTTAAATTTGATATAATTGTAGATACACATTATGTTGTAATAAGTAATACAGACACATCTTTTGTACCTTTTACCAGTTTCCTGATGATAACATCTTAAATCTGAAATATGAGATCATAACCAGCATATTGACAGTGATGAAGTCAAACCTCAGAACATTTATGTCGCTACAAGGGTTCCTCAAGTTGCCCTCTTGTAATGCAGCCCACAACTCCTTCACCCCTTTTATTACCTGGCTGCAATGAATCTGTCCTTTATTTCTACATTTTTTATCATTTAAAAAATGTTCTGTAAATGGAATCATATAGTTGATGCTTCTTTTGGATTTTCTCTCTTCACTCGCCTACTAGTAATTCTCCGGAGATTCCTCCAGGTTATTGCATGCATTAATAGTTTGTTCCCTTTAATTGCTGAGTAGTAGTATTTCATGGTATAGATGTCCCACAATTCATTTAACCATCTACTCTTCGAAGGACGTCTGGGTAGTTTCTAGTTTTGGGCTGTTTGCAATGAAATTGCTATAGATATTATTGTATTGGTTTTGTGTGAGTATATGTTTTCCTTTTTCTGGGATAAATGCATAAGAATGCAATTGGAAGGTGATATGGTAGTTGCATTTTTAGTATTTTAAGAGATGGACAAGGTCCTTTAAAAAATTGTTGTTACATTTTATATTCCTACCAGCAAAATATTAGAAATCTAGTTTCTCTGCATCCTCAACAGCATTTGGAGTTGTCATAGTTCATTCTTCTAGCCATTCTGAGATGCGTAGAGTGATATCAATTTGTGGTTTGAATTTGATTTTCTCTGTATTCTCATGACTAATGATGTTTGCCATCTTGTATCCTATTCAGTAAAGTGTGCATTTATTTCTTTTACCCCTTCCTTAATTGCAATGTTTGTGTTAGATTTACATGAAGGTATTTTTTTTAGCAACTGTAAGTTGTATTGCATTGTAAGTTTCAGTGTCCTCATATTTATTGTTTTTGTATTTATTTTGTATTTTTTGATCTTGCTAAACTCACTCCTTCTCTCTAAATGATTTTTTAGATTCTGTGAGATTTTCTAGATAGTCATCTCATTTGCAAATATGGGCAGTTTTATGGCTTCCTTTCCTACATCATTAACCTCACCTTGACTTATTGCACTGGCTGAAACTTCCAGCAGTATGTTGAATAAGAGTGGTTACTAACAGACAACCTGCCCTTCAGCCTGTTATGTTGCATTATGTTGATTAAGCTACAAATATTGGAATAACCTTTCATTTCTGGAATAAATGACACTGATCATAGTATATAATGCTTTCTATATTTTGCTGACTTTTATTTGCTAATATATTAAGAACTTTTACATCAACATATAAGATGAATATTAATCTTCAGTATTTATTATCTATTTTCTGACTCAAGCCAAATTGAGCAATATTTCTTCCTCTGTATTTTCTGGATGATATTATATAGAATAGGTGTTGATTTTTCTTTAAAATATTGGTAAATTTATCCAGTAAAATCTTAAGTCCTATTGATTATTTTTTGTGTTTATAAATTACAAAATCAATTACCTTAATATTTACATAGTTATCCAAATTGTCTATTTCAAATTGATGAGTTTTAGTAATTTAAAAAAATAATTTGTCTATTTCATCTAAGTTGTCAAATCTATGTATTAGGAGTTATGCATAGTATTTCTTTAATACCCTTTTGATGTTTGCAGGTTCTGTAATGATATCTTTATAATATTGGCAATTTGTGTCTTTCTCTCATTTTTTTAGTTTAACTAGAGGTTTATCTATTATATTGATCTGTTCAAAAAACAAGCTCTTTGATTTATTTTCTCTATTGCTTTGTTTTTATCATCATTGATTATCTTATTTTTATTTCCTTAATCCTTCCTAATTTTAGCAAATATTGACAATAGAGTACATCTCAAATCTCTCCAATGAAATACTATGAGGCTGCCTGGCCAGCATGGCTCAGCAGTTGAGCATCGATCTATGAACCTAAAGGTTATGGTTGATTCCCAGTCAGGGCACATGCCTGGGTTGCGGGCTTGATCCCCAGTGTGGAGGGTGCAGGAGGAAGGCATTCAATGATTTTCTTTCATCATTGGTGTTTCTATCTCTCTCCCCCTCCCCCTTCTTCTCTGAAATAAATAAAAATATATTTATGTAGGGCACGGCTATAGGGTTAAGCCTCGGACTGACCTGTTGGCAAAGCCACAAACAAGTCTTAGTTTAGAGGGCACAGTCCTCTTAGCATAATTAGGCTTGACCTTATGACGCTCCCTAGATCCTTCCTAGGTAGCTAATGGGCTGTGGGAGGTGCAGCAAGTGCTGCCAAAACAAGTGAAACTCAAAAGAAAACATTGTAACTACGGTGACCACTACCTTGTTTACCTCTGGCTATAAAATAAAGACTCAGCTTGCCTCTGGATCTCTCTCTGTGGCCTCAGCCAGGCACAGGAAGATCCACCCTAGACCCAGCTTATTCTCTCTGTCTGTCATTTCTTCATCCTTCACCACCCTCACTCAGGTTTTGGAACCCTTGGATGAGCTGGCTCGGCATATATTTAAAAATAAAAATAAAAATACTATGAGGCCTCAGAGGGAAGGCAGGGAGGTGGGGGTGAGAGATCAACCAGAGGACTTGTATGCATGCATATAATATAAGCAGAACCCATGGACAAAGACCGTAGTGGGGTGAGGGCATGTGCTGGGGGTGGGGGTGGGAACAGTTGGAGGAGAGGTCAGTGAGGGAAAAAGGAGACATATGCAATACTTAATAAAGAGTTAAAATAAACAAATAAATAAACAAACAAATAAATGTCAGGGAGAAAATACTATGAGGGACTTATGATTATGGAAATATGGAATATATGTTCTTTTATCTATTTATACTATTCTCTCATTTCTTGCTTGAGACATGTCAGAAGTAGCCAGCTAAAATGGGAGGTTTAAATTAAGATCCAGAGTCAATATAATATGCAAAATATCCAGGTTTTAATAGAAAATCACTCAGCACACCAAGAACCAGAAAGATATCAGACTAAATTGAAAAAAACAAACAAAAGTTGACAACACCAAATTGACAGGGATGTTAGAATTCTGGTAAATATTTAAAGCACTATCACAACATGCTTCAATTGGCAAATATAAGCGTGCTTACAACAAATGAAAAAAATAGAATCTCAGCAAAGAAATATATAATTCAGTTTGTTCCATTGTCCAATTCACTGATTCTTTCTTGTGCCATCTCCAATCTACTGTGGAATATATTCATTGACCGTTTTATTTTAGTTATTTTATTTTCAGCTATAAATGTGTTTGCTCTCATTTCATTTTTCAGCCCATGGGCCACTAGTAAGTTAGCATCAGAGCTAAAAAGAGATGACTTCTTCTCCCTCTTGGTTTGTCTGAAAGCAATGGCTTTTCTATAATAATAAAAGTGTAATATGCTAATTAGACTGGATGACCTTCTGGACAAAGCTGGGGCTCCAAGGGAAACCCAGGTCCTGGGTGCCAGAGGGGAGCCTGTGCCGATGCCAGCAGCCAGGGGAAGGAAGGCCTACTCTTGCATGAATTTCGTGCATTGAGTCTCTAGTAAAATATAAATTTCATTTAAAAACATCCATAAGAGTATAAGCTCTGTGAAGGCAGATACCTAATAGTCTCCTCACCCCTGAATGACAAGCACTAAAAGCATTTCCTGTGTCATGCCAGAAGTTCAACAAATGTTAATTGAATGAGTGAAGAAAGTAACTGGGTATTGTGCTAACCATTTTATAGATGTTATCTCATTTAAACCTTCTCAAGTTGCAGCAAACATCTTCATTTTAAAGATTCAGAAAGGAAAGGTTTATTGAGGTTCAATAACTTGACCTAGGTCATACCGACGATAAGTGGTAGAGCAGGGTTCAAATCTTCATCTATCTGCAAAGTCTATGTTTCTTCACCTATGCCAAGCTGCTTGCCACCGAGAGGAAGAAAAGAAAGAAAGAGCCGTGATTTTCTCCCTTAAAGCTTCCGTACACCTCATATCTGGGATGATGGACCTGCCACTGAACCACAGGGACATAAACAGTAAAAAGTTATCTGCTATTTTCTGAAAAGTAAACACAAAAAACAAAACAAAAAAGCCTAACCAAATAAAACCCCAGAAACCTGGGGGAAACAAAGTAACAATTACGGCATAAACAGTTAAATAGCTGCAAGAAAACAACAAAAGGATCAAGAAAAGTAGCATAGTGCACGCATAATTTACTATCTGCATCAAAAATTAATCATAAGAACCCATAAGCCTCACCAAATAAACATTGTTTTACATATGATTTCCTGGGACTTGGGATACATTTACACTGATAGCAGTCAGTCACTGCTTAATCACCCCAGCAGAATTTTTCCAGGGTTTAACTTTCTCTTAATTGTACTTAACTTTCTCATCCTTGTCCTTCTTTTTGTGATTACTAAACACAGGCCAGTTAAATGTCACTAGTATCCTCTTTGGTGAACATGAGCGTGATCGCGGTGGGAAGGGAGTTAGAGCTAAATAAAGTTTATCTAGGTTATCTGTCATCCCCAAGTCCAAAACCTCACCATGTTTCCCAGCAGCCCGTGTGACAGCTGTATCAAAATTCATATGCAGTCAGTGCTTCATGTCAACTAACAATCCCTTAAGCATAGTTTATGCAACTTTATATTACTCTATCAGTGAAGACAAAAGAATATTTTCTGCCAACGATAAAACACTTTGAGGCAATCTGGACCACAGATAAAAGATACTTTCCTATTCATTGGCTATGTTTTCAAGATAGCATTAATCTAACAAATAAAATTACAAATTGGGTTAATCATTTATTCTGGAATAGGCGGTAAAATTTAAGACATTAAGATGAATGTTTTGCAATATGTGCTTTAAAAAGTTGTCATCTATGATTTATTTGCTTTCCAGTGCTTATGAACAACATCAGGGCAAATTGTTTTATGTGTGGCTTAAAAATAATTGGTATGCAAATAGTGTATGATATCAATTTAGCCAAGCAAAATGAGGCTATGCTCGTTAATCAAAGTGGATTGTAAAACTTTGGCAGGGAGCTTGAAGCTGGAATTATTTTTGGTACTGTGAGGACTTTCTGTGCTATATTTTATAATATTTTTTCCTTAATTATAAGGAATATGTCTAATTATATCTTTATATCCCCTTGGCCCATTTATACTTAAAAACCTAATTCCTTACTATTCTGACTCTCCTTTCTTCTGCTTTAGTCACCTGTCTCTCTATGGTTGACCGAACACACCATGCACACTCTCACCCCAGAGCCTTTGCATTGTGTTCTGTTTGACAACATGTTCTCCCAGGACCTCTTTAGGGTTTGCTCTGTTTCGGTCTCTGCTCTAATGTCTACAGATCAGCGAAGGCTTTCCTTAGAACCCCTTACAAAATAGTGAACTCCCACTTTTACTACCTGCCTGGTTCTGCTATTCTCTCTTAACATGCACTTATTCCTGTGTCTTTGTGACATGCTCTATATTCCTCAACGTGTTTGTTTATTTTCTCTCTCTTCCTATGTTCTACTTAACTATCATGTAACACAGCACCCAACCAACGGCGTAACAACGAGTCATCCATTTTGCTCATGAATCTGGAAGTTGACTGGCCTTAGCTATTAGATTCCCTATCAGAGTCTCCCATACAGTTAGTTACACAGTGACTGGGCTTCAAATCATTAAAATGCTCGCCTCCTCACATTCCTTACCGGAAGCATCCTTATTTTGTCTTTTATGACCTTGTTTGGGCTTTATATAGCACCTAACTTCTGCAGAATTCTAGTCACTGAATGAGTCACCAAAGCCTATCACTTTCCATTAGAAAGTAATGTCTATATGGGAAGGGGCTTTGTTTAGGTCTTTGCTATATACACAGTCATTGTGTTTTGAATGGTTAAATAAATACATGAAGAAAAGAAAAACCTAATGAGTAAAAAACAATTGTACATGACCAATGTTTCCAATACTTTAATAAGAATAGAGAGGAGGTTATGTAAATACTCGTAGCTATGCACTTAAAAGCTGCTGTGATTTCTTAAGTAGAATTCCATTAGTTTTTCTTTTCTTAATTCCACATAGATTTACCAAATTCAGGGTAAGCCAGACATTTCTAGTTTGAAGTGGGTATTTCCACTTCAATCTTGATTTTATGAATAATTTGAGGAGAGGAATAGATCACATAGAGAAGGTGCTTTAACATTTTTTGCCTCAAAATTGCGCCCCCCCCCCCGTTTTTTTCTGTTTCTTGTAGAAGTCACTCCATAATTAATTGCTCATAAGAAGATAAGATAAAGCCCTTCTTTGTTATGACTCAGAATGATGTATTTAGTGTTTAGTACCACTCCTAGCATAGAAAAGTTTCTTAAAGTTTGTTAGATGGGCAATAGGTGAAAATTATTATCAAGTTTATAAGTACAAATTGAAGAAATTTTAAAAGTCTTAACTTCAAAAGGAGCATTAAATTTAGAGAGAAATTTGATGTGTACATTCTTAGTTGGTATTGGACTTGTTTATCTTTTAAACTGTACTAGATATAAAAAGTTTTAACTGTTTCTCAACCTTTTGACTGAGATCAAATGTAGATATTAAAGTTTATGATAAGGCTTTAATTTTTATTATAATTTATGGGTGAGATGTTAAAAAACAAATCACAAGAAGGCATAGAATAAAAAAGAAAATTTAAAACTAGATAATCTACTATTTGAGAAAAAAGCTACTTTGTAGACTATTCTTTTCAGAGTGCATTGTTATAGTTTTTCATTTTTCTATATTTTCCTTTGTTTCACAGTATTGTCTATATCCTGTAATAGCTTAAATAAATCATTTTTAAAATACTTTTTATTATAAAATGCATTTTCTTTTGAAGAAGTTGTGTTTATTGTTACAGTATGTTTGATCTAGCTGATTTCTCTCAGTCAATAAGTTAGTATGTGGTATAATCCAACTGAAGCCTAAATGTTAAAACTAACCAGGGTCTGGAGTAATAATGCATTCCTTGGTGTGACTGTATGTTCAGTGTAGGTGACTACCTGGTGAAACCTGTCAAAGTGAAAGAGTTACTATTAGACATACCTACAATTTACATAGACAACAGATTTGATTTCTCAACATTTCTTTTAAATGTGAAAGACTAACTCTGGAAGAGAAGATTATGCAAAGGAGCATAACTGCTATCCATGAAAATTACAGCAGTTAATTTTTATTTGTTTCAGCATTTTTGTTCTAGAAAACTAATTAGAAAATTAAACTTTATGAAATTAAATGCAGAGATGTTTCCCTCTTTCCAGTTTCTCTCTCTCTTTTCTGTTTTTCCTCTTTCTTCCTTCTCCCTCTCTTTCCCAGTTTCAATGATCTTTACAGAGCATGTAGCTATATTTGTGTAAACTGAACGGGTGTGTGCTAAGACTCTACTGTTTCACAAATAAACATCATACTGTAATTACACCATAATTATGCGGAATGTAATTTCAACAGACTGATGATGTAGAGGTTGGCTCTGGTAGCTGCCCTGCATGAGTCCATCACCATGAGAAATAATTTCCCATTCTTTGGTGATGTTTTAAGAAAAAAAAAATCTTATTTCATGCTTTTCTGTTTTTTTGTTACATAATTTTAGGAAATAGAACTTGAATATATTGTACAGACATTTTTTTAAATGTCTGAATGATTTTCAACATAATATCTGTCTTTTTTTAAAAAAAACTATTCTATCTAAATTGCTCCCTCTCCATCCTGTTACTTTTTAAATAACTGGCAGCTCAATTTTCTTAGGGCCTCCTAGTAGCTTCAGCAAGCTTAATAATGCAGTCAATAAAAGTGTCTTTGGCAAGCCAACTAAGGTTAAAATCCTATTACTGCCAATGGCTTTTTTAAGGACCTTTCTTGACACTTGGGCTACATAATTCAACATAATGTGCCAAGTTCAATAATGAGATTAGTTGGTTATCTGCACAATCAGATAACTACTTGATTGTTTGGCTTAACTATAATTTGTATGTGATGAAGTGAACTACAAGAAAGATATGAACAACTAAAAACTTGTCAGGATATGAACATGCATATCTGTTAATGGAAAAGATAACTAAAATATTTATGGCGATTTATCGTTTAAATATTGTTTCCATATCATTAACTCCTATCATAGACCTACCCAATGAGATATTATTCCTATAGTTATAGATAAGGAAAAGGAGAGTCAGAAAAGTCAAATATTGAACTCAGGGTCACACTACCAAATACCAGTGTTAGAGTAGAAACTCATTCTTCTGATGGCAAACCTGTGTACAAACCAGTTCTTGGAGAAGATATTATAAAAACAAAAAAATGTATATCTACATAAATATAAGTACATTGAATTATATATTGAATATTTAAAGTGTATTAGATATTGAATGCATATAATATATATACAGAATATATGTAATGTATTGAAATATATATATATATATATATATATATATATATATTAATATTATATAGCATGATGGTAAAACATACATTTTGGAGTAATACTGTCAGGGACAAAAATCTTAGTTCCATTACATCCTAGCTGTATAAACCTCCAGGAGCCTCACTTAGTATAAATAGGGGCAATAGGAATAATAATTGTACCCATTGAAAGGTACTTAACAGTGAAACATTTAGCATTGTGTTTGGCACATGATAAATGCTTAGTAAGTAATAGTAGTAAGGGAAAAGAGAAGAAGGAGAAAACATCAAAATTATCTATTTGTTCAAAAGTTTGAAAGTCAGCCAGAAATTTATCATGCAGGTCAATGCTGCTGATACAATATCTAGATTTATGAAGCATTTTTTCACTGCTTCTGATACAAGATGAAATAATATTTACAAATATTATATATTTTAAGGTATCAAAAATGTGATGTCAACAATGACTAAAGGAGCTAAAATTGCAAGGTGGGAAGAGCCCTTCCTTACTAGTCTGACAATCACTGTCATATCTAGACTCGTCTGCTGATTCTGAGGATAAGCAGAACCGGGCTTAACCTGGGGACATGGACTTTCCTGAGGCAACAGATATCCAAAGGAGTTTTTGACTATTCCACAGGCTGAGGTGATGGAGTCGAATCTAGAGCAACCCAAGTACATGGCTACCTCTCTTATGGTTAAAGATTTGATTTGTAAACTTCTCAAATGCAAAATAAAATCTTCTGCCATCTCTGCACACTCAAGAGACAAAATCTGACTCGAGCCAGTGGGGCTTGCTTCAAATATATTGGCAGTTATGAGGTTAAGTCATTTGCCAGAGTTTGAAGTCTTAGGGGCAAGAAGCAATAGAGCTAAAACAAAACAAAACAAAACAAAACAAAATAAAACAAAAACAAAACTATCCAAAAAGCTATACATATATATATAGTCATTTGCCAGTCACTTAAATTCCTGGGAGGATCATCTATGAGGAACAGAGACAAGCCAGAAGTGATGAAGGCTTACAAAATTGCACCTTCCACGAATATCATTTCTTGATTAGATTGAGGTGATCACTTAATCTGCCGGACAGAGGAAAAGTGAAACTTTATTTTAAAGGGGGATAAAAGGAAATAAAATCCAGCCTCTATAATTATTTTAGACACTATCTGATAATACAAATTAAAAGACATGCGAATAAAGAGGAAAATGTGGCAAATAATTGAGAGAAAAGAAGGATGATAAAAAAAGAGCCCAAATAATCAGATGTTGAAATTAGCGGACAGGAACTATAATGTATCTCTTATGCATATGTTAAAGAAAATAGAGGGGTAAAAAGACAAAACTAATAAATAATGGATAATTTTTTACAGTGAACACAATTAAAATGGTATTCTAGAAATTAATTATGAAAATACTTGAAATTAAGAACTCATATGAATTTGAAAGCAGACTG